>NC_060067.1:96150000-97400000 GCF_922984935.1 Meles meles
AAAATTTTTTATAGATATATGCTTTATTTTAGTCCTCTTTTCTCTCTATTCAGTTTCATTATATATATACAAGTTTTACTTTCCTTATAATTTTGGGACATAGTGTCCTTTAGCACACAGACCAAAACACAACCAGGAACAACAGAAACAACCTGTTTTGTCCACACCAAGAGATTATAACCCTTTTTCCCATCCCATTTTTTTAAAATTTCTAAAATCTTAAAATTTTATCCTTGTGTTTCATTTTGGCTTTTTTTTTTTTTTTTTTTTTTTTTTTTTTTTTTTTTTTTTTTTTGGTGGTGGTATCTTCTGACCACTCCAGATTTTTTGAGGTGCATCTTGCTTGGGTCATGGTTGATATGTTGGACTCTGCTCACTCACTCAACCATCCCTCAACAGAATGACTGGGAGGAGGAACTCTCAACAAAATAAAGAAACAGAGACATTGTCCTCTGCCTGAGAACTAATGGATCTAGATATAAGCAAAATATCAGAGATAGAATTCAGGATTGCAATCATAAAGTCAGTAGCTAGGCTTGAAGAAAGCATTAGTGACAATATAGAATCTCTAAGAGCATAAATGAGATCTAATCAGGTTGAACTTAAAACTGCCATGAATGAGATGCAGTCTAAACTGGATACTCTAACAGGCAGGGTAAATGAGGCAGAAGAGAGAACTAGTGATCTAGAAGAGAAGCTTATGGAAAGGAAGGAAGTTGAGAAAAACATAGAAAGTCTGCTAGTAGTACATGAAAAAAAGGATTGCAGAGATTATTGATGCCATGGAATGTTCCAATGTCAGAATTATGGGGGGGGGGGGGAGTCAAAGGTATATTTGAGCAAATTGCAGCTGATATCTTCCCTAATCTTGGGAAGGAAACATTCACATCCAAGAGAGAAAGAGGACACTCCCCAAATCAATAAAAATAGAACAATACCTTGATCTAAAATAGTGAAGTTTACAAATTTTAAATCAAAG
This sequence comes from Meles meles, assembly GCF_922984935.1. Classification (NCBI taxonomy): domain Eukaryota; kingdom Metazoa; phylum Chordata; class Mammalia; order Carnivora; family Mustelidae; genus Meles; species Meles meles. The sequence goes on from NC_060067.1 coordinate 96,150,980, forward strand.
TAACAGCCAGTGAGAGGAGATTCCTTACATATAGAGGGAGGAACATCAGAATAACATCAGACCTGTTCACAGAAACCTGGCAAGCCAGAAAGGGCTGGAAAGACATATTCAAGGTAATAAATAAAAAACATGCAGCCAAGAATACTTTATCCAGCAAGGCTGTTATTCAAATGGATAGAGAGATAAAGAGCTTTCAGGACAGACAGAAACTAAAAGAATATATGACCACCAAGTCAGCCCTACAAGAAATATTAAGGGGAATTCTATAAGTTAAGAGAAACCCCAAGAGTCACATAGACTAGAAAGAAACAGACAATGTACAGGAACACGGACTTTATAGGAAATAAAATGACACCAAATTCATATCTTTCAGTAGTTACCCATATGCTGTTTACAAGAGACTCTTTTTAGACCTAGAGTCACCTCCAGATTGAAAGTGAGGGGATGGAGAAAAATTTACCACACTAATGGACCTCAAAATAAAGCTGAGGTAGCAATCCTCATATCAGACATATTAGATTTTAAACTAAGACAGTAGTTAAATACATAGAGGGACACTATATCATACTTAAAGAGTCTACCCAACATCTAACAATTGTAAATATATATGCCCCCAACATGGGAACAAATTAATAACCACAATTAAAAAAAAAAAAAAAACCACATGCTAATAATAATACATTAATAGTAGGAGATGTCAACACTCCATTCATAGCAATGGACAGATCATCTAAGCAGAAGATCAACAAAGAAAAAAGATCTTTGAATGACATTAGACCAGATGGACTTTGTAGAGATATACTAAACATTCCATCCTAAAACAATAGAATATCCTTCTCAAGTGCACATGGAATTTTCTCCAGAATAGACCACATATTGGATAATAAATCAGGTCTTAACTGATACCAAAAGATTGAGATTATTCCATGCATATTTTTGGACCACAATGTTTTGAAACTTGAATTCAACAAGAAGAAATTTGGAAGGAACTCAAACACTTGGAAGTGAAAGAGCATCCTGCTAAATAATGATTGGGCCAGCCAGGAAATTAAATAAGAGCTTAAACAATTCATTGAAACTCATGAGAATGAAAGCACATTGATCCAAAACCTATGGGATACTACAAAGATAGTCCCAAAATGGAAATACATAGCCATCCAAGCCTCTCTCAAAAAATTAGAAGAATCCCCAATGCACAAGTTAACCTTACACCTAAAGGACCTGGAGACAGAACAGTAAATAAAGCCTAAGATAAATACAAAGATTAGACCAGAAATCAAAGAAATAGAAACCAAAAACATAGTAGAACATATCAATGAAACTAGAAGCTGGTTTTTGAAAGAATTAATGAGATTGATAAACCTCCGGTCAGACTTATTCAAAAGAAAAGAGAAAGGACCCTTGGAGTGCCTGGGAAGTTCAGTGGGTTAAAGCCTCTGCCTTCAGCTCAGGTCATGATCCCAGGATCCTGGGATTGAGCCCACATTGGGCTCTCTGCTCAGCAGGGAGCCTGCTCCCTCTCCCCTCTCTCTCTGCCTATTTCTCTGCCTGTCAAATAAATAAATAAAATCTTTGAAAAAAAGAAAGAAAGAAAAGGGAAAGGACCCAAATTAACAAAATCGTGAATGAAAAGGAAAGATCACAATTAACACTGAGAAAATATAAACAATTATTAGAAATTATTACCAACTAATATATGCCAATAAATTAAGCAATCTGGAACAAATGGAGGCAGTCTTAGAATCTTATAAACTACTAAGACTAAAACAGGAAGAAATAGACAATCTGAGCAGACTAATAGCCAGTAAGGAAATTGAAGCAGTAATCAAAAACCTCCCAAAAAACAAGAGTCTGGGGCCAGATGGCTTCCCTGAGGAATTCTACCAAACATTTAAAGAATAAATTATGCCTGTTCTACTCAAGTTATTTCAAAAATAGAAACTCTTTCTATGATGCCAGCATTGCCCATTACCCATAACTCCCAAAACCAGACAAAAACCCCAACAAAAAGGAGAATTACAAACCAATATCTTTGATGAACATGGATGCCAAAACAGTGAACAAGATCCTAGTGAATAGAATCCAACAGTACATTAAAAAGATTATTCACCGGATGTCTGGGTGGCTCAGTCATTAAGTATCTGCCTTTGGCTCAGATCATGATACCAGGGTCCTGGGATCTGGTCTCACATCAGGCTCCTTGCTTGGTAGGGAGCCTTCTTCTCCCTCTTCCTGATACTCCCCCTACTTGCTCTCTGTCTCTGACAAATAAATAAGTAAAATCTTAAAAAAATAAAATAAATAAAAATACAGGTATTATTCACCAGGACCAGGTGGGATTTATTCCTGGACTGCAAGGGTTGTTCACATCCAGAAATCAATCAGTGTGATACAGCACATTAATAAAAGAAAAACAAGAACCATATGACCCTCTCAATTAATGCAGAAAAAGTATTAGACAAAATACAGCACACTTTCCTGATAAAAAATTTTCAAAGTATAGGGATAGAGGGAACATACATTAATAACATAAAAGCCATCTACGAAAAGGCCACAGCAAATGTAATTCTCAATGGGGAATATTGAGAGTTTTTCCCTTAAAGTCAGGAACATGACAGGGATGCCCACTCTCACCTTTATTTTTCAACATATTACTAGAAGTCCTAGCCTCAGCAATCATAAAACAAAAAGAAATGAAAAGCATTCAAATTGGCAAAGAAGAAGTTTTACTCTCTCTTCTTGCAGATGGCATGATACTTTATGTGGGAAACCCAGAACACGCCACCCCCAAATTACTAGAACTCATACAGCAATTAAGCAATGTGGCAGGATACAAAATCAATGTACAGAAATCAGTTGCATTTCTATACACTAACAATGTAACTGAAGAAAGAAAGATGAAAGAATCAATTCCATTTATAATATCACAGAAAAACACAAGATACCTAGGAATAAGGCTAACCAACAAGATAAAGATCTGTACTCTGCAAACTACAGAACACTTATGAAAAATTGAGGAATACAAAAGGGATGGAAAAATATGCCAGTGTTCATGGATTGGAAGAATAAAGATTGTGAAAATGTTCTGCTCAGAGCAATCTACACTTCCAATGAAATTCCAATCAAAATACTATTGACATTTTTCACAACGCTGGAACAAACAATCCTAAAATTTGTATGAAACCAGAAAGGACCCCAAATTGCCAGGGGAATGTTGAAAAAAACCAAAGCTGGGGCATCATGATGCCTGACTTCAAGCTCTATTACAAAGCTGTGATTATCCAGGCAACATTGTAATGGCACAAAAAAACACATAGATCATTGGAACAGAAAAGAGACCCCAGAAACAGACTCTCAACTCTATGGTCAACTAATCTTTGACAAATCAGGGAAGAATTTCCAATGGAAAAAGACAGGCTCTTCAATAAATGGTGCTGGGAAAATTGGACAGTCACAAGCAGAAGAATGAAACTGGACCATTCTCGTACACCATACACAAAATTAAACTCAAAATGGATGAAAGAGGAGAGCCTGGGTGGCTCAATTGGTTAAGCAACTGCCTTCGGCTCAGGTCATGATCCCAGAGTCCCGGGATCGAGTCCCACATCGGGCTTCCTGCTCCATGGGAAGTCTGCTTCTCCCTCTAACCTTCTCCCCTCTTCTGCTCTCTCTCTCACTCTCTCTCAAATAAAATCTTTAAAAAAAAATGGATGAAAGATCTCAATGTGAGACAGGAATCCATCAAAATCCTAGAGAAAAACATAAGCAGGTAACCTCTTTGACATCAGCCACAGCAACTTCTTTCAAGACACATTTCTAAAGGCAAAAGAAACAAAAGCAAAAATGAACTTTTGGGACTTCATCAAGATCAAAAGTTTCTGCACAGCAAAGGAAACAAAACTAAGAGGCAACCCACAGAATGGGAGAAGATATTTGCAAATGACATTATGGATCAAGGGCTGTTATCCAAGATCTATAAAGAACTCCTCAAACTCAATACACAAAAAACAGATAAGCACGTCAAAAAATGGGCAGAAGACATGAACAGACACTTCTCCAATAAAGACATACAAATGGCTAACAGACACATGAAAAAATGCTCCACATCCCTTGGCATCAGGGAAATACAAATCAAAACCACAATGAGATATCACCTTACAGCAGTTAGAATGGCAAAAAATTAACAAGACAGGAAACAAGTGTTAGTGAGAATGCAGAGAACAGGGAACCCTCTTACACTGTTGGTGGGAGTGCAAGGTGGCTAGAGCCACCCTGGAAAACAGTATGGAGGTTCTTCAAGGAGTTAAAAATAGAGCTAACCTATGACCCAGCAATTGCACTAGTAAGTATTTACCCCAAAGATACAGATGTAGTGAAAAGAAGGGGCATGTGCATCCCAATGTTCACAGCAGCATTGTCCACAACAGCCAAACCAGAAGGAGCCAAGGTGTCCTTCAACAGATAAATGGATTAAGAAGATGTAGTTCATATATACAGTGGAATATTACTCAGCCATCAGAAAGGATGAATACCTACCATTGCACTGAGATGAATGGAACTGGAGGAGATTATGCTAAGAGTGAGATAAGTCAAGGAAAAAAAGACAATTATCATATGGTTTCACTGATATGTGGATCATAAGGAATAGCACAGAGGATCATAGGGGAAGGGAGGGAAAACTGACTGAGAAGAAATCAGAGAGAAAAAAAAATCAGCAGAAAAACAAATGAGAGACTCTGGACTCTGGAAAATAGACCGAGGGTTACAGAAGGGAAGGGGTGGGGATAGAGTAACTGGGTGATAGGTATTAAGGAGAGCACATGATGTGATGAGCACTGGGTGTTATTCAATAATGAATCATTGAACACTACATCAAAAACTAATGATGTACTATATTTTGGCTAACTGAACATAATAATAAAAAAAGAAAAAGTTTTCAAACACAATTTTTTTTAATCATAGTTACCTCATTTCATGTAGTTCCTCTGAAATATCAGTTGTTTTTTCATATCATTGAGTAGACGTCATTTCAGTGATAATGTACCTGGCTTTCTCCTGTCAATAAGTTCCATCTTATTTTTCACAAAGAATCTTTTCTTAACCAATTTGAATCTTTTAAAATCACACTCAGAGTATCTAGTTCCATGGACCAATGCTACTCTGGTTCTTCAGAAAGCCTTCAAAATGATGTTTTATGATAAAAAAAAAAGTTTTTTTAACAAATGAATTGATTAGTTGTATAATAGTAGATATCCTCTTCAGGGTGTAAATAGATAATATTAAGGCTACATATAATATGAAATTCCCAACAATGGTAGGGAGACTTTCATACTTCATTAGAATGGTTAACCAATGATAATCAAGGAGAGCATGACTTTGACAGTTGTGGTGTTGTCTCAGAGGAAAGGATGAAGTTTGGACATCCATATGATTTTCAGTGGAGGAGTGTAGAGATTGGAAAAGGCTTGATTTTCACTGGGTAAGGATCATAATATTACAGTTTAAGATTATTTAAATCGTAGTTATGATTTAGAGACAAAGAGTTGGAATCTTGGAGAGTAAACACTTATTTATTGTTACCTATTAAAAAGTTAATCACTTTGATGTTCATTTAAATGGGTCTTTTGGGAAGTCCCTGAAACAAATAGTAAAGTCATTTGCAACTTTTATCTTACTGGGCAGAAATTTCCTGGAGTAGTAGAGTAATAATGTTGTATTGTAGAGAGTAAAGTGTATATAGAAGGAAGAACTCAGAAAACATGTCCAAACATGCTAAAATCCAAGGTCCAGTTTGTTTATAGAATCAAACCTAGGAATCTAGGTCTTCTGAATCATTAGACTAGGTTTATACTCTGCTGCAATACATTCCTAATTTCATTTTTCATGCCAATAAGAGATTGGATGATGTCTAATCTCAAATTTATTTGACTAAGAATAACACGTGAATATGGAATTAGATTAATTATAATAGAAACTTTTCTTTCATGAGAGACTGCAAAGGTGACCAGAGTCCATAAACATTGAATAAGGATATCTGTATTCAGTAAAACATAGTAAATATGGTCCTGCAGCAAAATATAAGAGACCCTTGAATTTCACTAAGAATGTCACTAGGGCTCAGCCTATGCATACCTATGCATCAAGGAGGTTATTTAATGCCTATGCCACAATACATTAAAGAATGCAAGGATGAACTAAAAATAACAAAAACTATACATCATGAAATATATATTTATTAGCCAACAAATTAGTTTTATAAATTAGCGGACCTATGAAACATCCTATTGTGAAAGGATTTTCAAAAGTAAATTTCTTTCAAAAATGTTAATGCTAACATATATATTATGTTAATTAAAGCAAACTTTTAAAAAATCTCTTCATAATGAGGTGTCCCTGAGTGGCTCAGTTGGTTGGGTGTCTTACTCTTGATTTCAACTCAGGTCATGATCTTGGAGTCCCAAGATTGAGCCTTGCATCACACTCCATGCTCAGCACAGAGTCTGCTTGTCCTTCCTCTGCTCCTGCCTCTGTTCACACAGTCTTTCTCTCTCAAATAAATAAAAATAATTTAATAAAATCTTAAAAAAACACTTCATCGTGATTAAAAAGAACACATAATAATTGTCAGTACATATTCTTGTTTCTTAGTCCTAACTCTTAACGTGTCATAAATATTTTTCTCCAACTACACTTTTACACTGACATTTTAAATTTTTATAACATCACCTACAATCATTTTTGATTTGTATTTTATAATTAATAAATTCTAATTGTTTACACTTTTAATTAGCTCTTCTTTGCAAACCAAGTTATTTTTAACTGAGAAAGTATTCAATCTGGGGATGTTGAAATACCTCTTTAATGAAGGCTCTTCTCTATTCTCTTTTTAAATAGAGTGGATAATGTTTTGAAAAGTTCAGTCTTTTGACATTTTTCAGAGTACTTTCTTCAGCAACTTTTTATTTCAAGGAAAGCTGTTGCTAATTGTGATTATTTTGTCTGTTTCAACAAATTTAGATGCTTTTGTATAGTAGGTTACCATTTTATCCCATTCCAATATAGAATATAAATGTATTCCATGAAATAGAAAAACCAAAATTTCTTCCTACATGTCAAGACACTACAACAGACATTATGTAATTCAAAAATTCAATTTTATTCACCTTATGCGCTCCCATAATTTGATTTATTCAGCAACACTCTTGCCTTTGTAGAGCTTAATTTTAGCTTTTCTGTTTGTAAATTTTGTAGCTGATAGTTATGTTAGTAAACCTTGAAATTTGAGGAAATTTTGGTCTTCCATTCTTGAAATACTTTATTCAAGTTTTGTGAATGCATTAGAAGAAGATCCATACAAAATATGGAGGATTAATTCATTAAAAAGTTAAGTACCATTATAGAACATTTAAGTTCATTTGCAAAACAGTTCTTGAAAGGCCTAAACTTCTCTAAAATTTGATGACACGCAGCAAAGCGAAAAAGCACATACCACTATGATAAATTTACATATATGTGTAATATATATGTAATGTTCATCAGCTATCAGATCCCTTACAAAAATACTGTAGTTCAGTTACTCTAGCTGTATATATACATGCACAAATATTTGGAAGTTATAATAAGTACACATTCTCTTTACATTTGGAAAATATTGGATATTGTTTAGAATTGTGAGTTATGTATGCACCATAACTAATTTCAAGTACATTTCAATTTCATATTTTTACTTATTTTAGTAAAAACATTTTTGTACCATGATGCTTTGCCCTACCAAAATTTGCTCTTTTAACTGTAAAATAAATAACTATTATCTTCAGTATTGAGTTTGAGTTTATAATAACATTTATAGTAATAGCAAATGTCACATTATCTTTCTTTTGTTTAAGTTTTTAAATTTCAGTTAGTTAACAGACAATCTAATGTTAGTTTTGGGTATACAATATGGTGATTTAACACTTCCCTATATCATGGAGTACTCTTCACAAGTATATTCCTTAATGTCCATCACCAATCAACCCATACCCCCACCCACCTCCCTTCTCAAATGTCATGTTAAGTTTCAGTAGCTTTGCTTTTGATTCCAAGAACTGGGAAGAAAAAATTTGAACCATTAATAGATTTAAATTTTCTGATTCGTATTTTAAATCCCTGAATGTGTGGGGCTTTCAGTTGAGCATCCAACTTTTGGTTTCAGCTCAAGTCATGATCTTCCTGTCATGGGATGGAACCCTAAGTCGGGCTTCCTGCTCAGCATGGGGAGTCTGCCTAAGATTCTTTTCCCTCCCTCTCCTTTCCCCTCTGTTCCTCCCCCCACTAGCACTCTTCCTCTCTAAAATAAATAAATAAATAAAATCTTTTTAAAAAATGCCGGGTGCCTGGGTGGCTCAGTGGGTTAAGCCTCTGTCTTTGGGTCAGGTCATGATCTCAGGGTCCTGGGATCAGGCCCCGCATCAGGCTCTCTGATCAGCGGGGAGCCTGCTTCCTCCCTCTGTGCCTGCTGCTCTGCCTACTTGGGATCTCTCTCTCTCTCTCTCTCTGTCAAATAAATAAATAAATAAATAAATAAAAATCTTAAAAAAAAAAAAATCCCTGAATGCATTGTCTTCAAATTACATCATTTAACTTTTTGTGTTATTATTTTTCTTCTAGAGGGCCAATACTAACATATCTCATTTCATAAAGAAGAAACTTTCATTGAAAATGATGAAAGTCAATTTAGGAGAAGTCGTATGATCTAAATGAAAACCTCCACCCCACAAATGATTTGTAAATGCTTTTCTGGAGTTCTAGGTGATAAATTCTCATCATGGGGCACATTCTAATTAAATTAACTATAATGTTTTATATAGATGCTAGAGCTAACATAGCAGATTTGCAGTGGTTGTCTTAAAAGGAAATGATACCACAATAGTCATAGTAGATGATAAATGTTGACATTTATTGACATTTTTAAAAAAAATTAAATAAAATATTTTTTTACTGTATATGAACTTTATCTCATTGCTGCAGGAAAGCATTCTTGCAAAATAAAAACGCATTTTCAAGTAGTAGTATAAATAGTTGTACATTATGGCAAAAATATATTACAAAACCACTGTAGCAAGAATATTTTAACTACTTTCTATAATCTCTTTAAATCTTATGGTAGGACTCTTTATTCTTTATTACCCAAAATATATTTCACATTTACAAAGATATAAATTCTGCTTCCCACTAATCCAACTGACTGGCATTCTGGTGGCTTCATGCATCTGGCATTCATTCTCCAAGGCATCTCAGCAGGATAAATTAGGTTCTTGACTACTAATACCCAAACACCTTCATTTTATCAGCAAATATTCTGAATACTGAGCTCAAAAGAGAGGTGGGAGTTAAGTTGAGACTGGAATAGTCCAAAACAAAAACAAAAACAAAAACAAAAAAAAGAAAAGAAAAGAAATGCATTATTACTAATAGTCTCTCATATTAATCAGATTTTAAAGTAAACTCTGCTTTGTCTGTATGTCTGGCATGATGCAAGAGACTATGGCAGAAGCTGGCATAACAAGTGAGAGTTCACAAATATCATGCTAGTTTATTAAGCTACTAATATTTATATTTTTTTAATGAAAATGCAAAATCCAGGAAAATGTTAAGCCAGGGAGACAGAAAGTCCCAAAGCAGAAATTAACTAAACTCTCCATGTTAAACTAGATTTTATAGTTTTACTTATAGGCTTCTCATATGACTAGATACGTTCTTAAGTTTTATTCTGGAATTCTTTTTAATTTGTTATTGATTTATTCAATTTATTGATTGTTGTCTGGCAGGGCGTTTCCTTCCTTTAGTGAATTGCCTCTCAAGTTATCTTAGTAATGATTTAATGTTTTGCTTTGTTTTCCACTGTGATATTGTTCTGTGTTTCATAATTCAGACATTTTGAAATATAAGTCATTAGAAGATTTAATAGTGTTTTGAAAAGTATGGGGTGAAAGAGTCACCAGTCTTGCCATTTTAGCAAAACTGGCTGCTGCTTCTCTATTTGAGTAACATGAGGCTAAAACTATGGGCTCAAGAGCTGTACAAATTAAGTTCAGATGTCAAACCTACCAGCATGGGCAACCTACATACATTCTTAACCTTTTGTGCTCCAATTTTTTCTTTTGTTCTTTTTTTTTTTAATTAATTAATTTATTTTTTCAGTGTAACAGTATTCATTGTTTTTGCACAACACCCAGTGCTCCATGCAATACGTGCCCTCCCTATTACCTACCATCTGGTTCCCCCAACCTCCCACCCCTGCCCCTTCAAAACCCTCAGGTTGTTTTTCAGAGTCCATAGTCTCTTATGGTTCGCCTCCCCTTCCAATTTCCCTCAACTTCCTTCTCCTCTCCATCTCCCAATTCTTTTGTATTCTTATCAGGCAGGTTTATCCATGGGGATTAAGTGAGTTAATAGAAGTAAATTGCTTAGAAGATACCAGGCTCATTCAATGTGATATAATCATCATGAGGTACAGCATCATTTCTGTTCTGTTCTTACTTGCTACTCCTCTCCTTTTTCTTTTACTATTATTCTTATACCTCAATTCCTTGTGGGTTATAAATGCTGACATTTACATTATCCATGTCCTATCCCAGGTCCTATTCCAGCTTGACCTTGGTTTTGTTTAAAAATTTGAATGAAGGAAGCTCAAGCCCTGTGAGGGTTCAGGAAACTGACTGCTCTTACTGTTTATGCTGCTGCTTGGTGAGATTAGTAGCGGCACTATAACTGTTGTCATAATTATTACTACTTCATATTATTATTTGGGATATTACTATTCTTATTTCTTATAATCAAAAGATGAGGGATTTGAGGTGTGATAGCCGTTTGTCAATATATTTCTTACATGAAACTATTAGTATGTGTTCAAATAATTTAATAGAAAGGGAGTTGGCAAATCAACAGCTACCTTGTTGAAGTGAGGAACCAAATTCTGAGGCTGTTGTTTGTTTCTTCGTTTAGTATTTTTTACTAAGAAAAGAAAAATTATCCTGTAAGTATGAATTAATAAAATATTAATTTGTCTTATTTTATTTAAGCAGACTAAATCACTCCAACATGAAACCTTGTATCTTTAGTTATGAATGATTTTGTTATAGTTAAACCTATATTCTTCACAATTGTTCCTTTACAGTAAAATTGATGATTCTCTATCCTTTTATCAGTCAAAGAAAATATTTCTCTATAAGGATTATTTGGTACCAAAGCAAAAAAATGGTTTTTTTTTCATTTTTTAAACTTTTTTATATGGATTTTATTCCATATCTTTATTGGGGAAAAAAATCCTATTGAGTCTAGGAGTGACATTTTGGCTTTGAACTCTGTCTCTACCTTTGCAATAACATAGCAAATTTCTTAGGAAAGATAGAATGTGTTTGCTCCATGAAATTGGCAGAACTAAATGAAAGAGAAAAATTTTGAAATTTACTATTTTAAAAAGTGTATTTAAACAAAAAAGTCTTCCTTTAGATAAAAATCATTTTCAAAATCATATAATAAATTCTAGTGATAACAAAATGTATGATCATTTTTTCTTGCTTCAACTCAGATAATCTATCAAATAGAAAAGACTTAAGATACAGAAGAAAGCAACTTTAGGTGTCAGTTAAAAAATTCTGTAAAGCAAACTATCCAAAATTCGTATTTCTAAGTATTTATCTAAAACTCCATAACCAAAAATTGCAGCATTAAAATGAATTAATTACTGTATTATCTATTCCATTATTTATGTAATGAGAGCAATATTAATATGTAACTCAAAATTCCATTTATTTTCCTGTCCATCATTAATGCAGTTTGCCTCTGTCCCTGTTCTGTGTTGGTCGTGAATCAGCTGACGTGGCTATGTATGTATAGTATGCGCATACTGTGTATGTACTTGTATGTACTAGGCTTGCTTATTCACCTACAGGTCAATTGGGGTGCTGCGTTAAGCTGGACTTGGCTAGGACATCTTAGCTGGGCAATGTTGAGCCAATGCCAGGCAGATATAGCTTTCTTACAGTAATAATGGATTTCTAAGAGAGTAAGTAGAAACACATATGCCTCTCAGGCCTCAGCTTGGAATTAGCGTGATATCACTTTCTCATCATTCTGTTGGCCCAAACCCCTCAAATAGCAGAACTGAAAGTGAAAGGATGGGAAAATAAGATAACCCTTTTATTGGGAGGAACTAAAAGTCACATGACAAAGGGCTTTAATACTGGCAGAAATAAAGATGTAGGGTCAATAATGCATTCCACTACACTTTTTTCTAAATTTTGAAACAGATCTTTTTTCCCTCAAGTTATCCTGCACATTACACAAAAGAAAGCATTTGTTAACTTTAAGGTTGGGTTGGAAATAGTGTCACGATAGACAGTACACAACTAAAATGAGCTTATTAGTGGCACTCTAAAATCATTCTAGCCTTATAAGGTGGCAGTAAGATTTCTATGATGCAATGAAGTATAGACTTTCTGTTTTCCCACAATTAATAATGAAAAAATACTGAGTGCTTCCTTCCGTGGCTTTTTGGCAACTCATTTCTCCCCGTAATTGGAAGTTTGGGATTTCTAAGTGTTTGTCTATAAATTTATAATTGCAAACAATTAAAGTCCTACAGAGCATTACTATATTAGTTATTCTGTTGTTCTCTACATTACGAGGCCAGTGTTATAAGTGTATAATTGAAAGCTCCATTTGTTCTATCTTCATATGTTAACCTGGTCTGCCTCTTTGGCTCTATATTCTCCAAAGAATAGCATGATCCATTGATCGTCACTTTATGAAATAAAAAAGGTGTTCTCTTAAGGTTATAAAAATAACTAAGTGGAAAAATTAGGGGGAAAATCTCCAATTATAAGAACATGGAAATTACTTGATCTTTTTTATATTCAGATATATCATGAATCCAGATTTGTATCTTTCAAAGGCAGGCCAGGGCTCTTTACATTCATTTTACATTAATAGATTAAGATCAGCATTTCAAAATGTTTTTGGAATGGAATGGAATGCAATGCAATGAAATGCCATGGAATGCAATGGAAAGAAATAGAACCAAAAAGTATCACATTTACTGCATATACTTACAGTAACAATTGTTTTATGGAACTCTTGTTTCAGTCTCTCTGTGTGTGTGTGTGTGTGTGATTTGACAATCAGTAATAACATAGGTGGATATGAAAAATTCTCCAGTTCACCTCTTTTTCAAATCAGAAAGATAAATTGTATAATTTAAATGAAAGTACACAGAAATCTTACAAATATCCCTCATTTATTTCCTCCATTAGCATATCTCTATGACTGTTATTCCCCATACTGCTTAGGTTTTCTAAAGCCTAACTTTAAATCCTTCTTGCTAAATAGGCCTTTAAACCAGTTCTGGTACTAGGTAAGTTTTTGCATACAAGGTATTTGTGGAGTGGATATTGAAATTTGAATCCTGCCAAATTACTGCTAACTTGCCATATTGAAATGCTGAGAGCTTGATTCCTCTCTCATCTGTATTTCAACTAGTGTATTACAGAGTATAGGGCTTTAGATGGACACCTGAAAGGCCATCCAACTTATAGAATTGTAGAAAAGATCGTTCTCTAGACTAGATCCATTCAGAGAATGTTTTTAGTATAGTGAAAAGATAACAAGGCTAGGAATCAATGAGTCCTCTTGCAATTCCAGATTTGCTGCTTATGTCTCAGTCAGTGTTCTAACCTGCACAACGTGGACAGTAATACACTAATCATAGGATCATTGTGAAACTCCATCAATCCGTGAAAACATCTTTTGTTCTGAAGTACTTTAAAAAAAAAATGATTTGAAGATAACATAATTTTGGTATTGAATGTATTATAAAAGCAAGCATATTGAAACAAGCTTCTGCTGACACCAGTGACTGCGAATATCAAGTTCAACAAATAGCCTCCCTCCACACATCACCCTAACAGTAAAGACAGAAGGGCCAGGCCAGGTAGTGAGTAATGCTGACAGAATAACTTCTTCCAAGATAATCTGGAAATATGTGATAGGGATGTAAACCAGATTGTTAGAAATCTGGGACAAGTTTTTGCTTAATTGCAAACACACACACACACACACACACACACACTCCTTAGTTTGGCTGCCTGAGGAATATTAAATTTTTTAGACCTAAGAAGTTGTGCTTGGTAAGTAATGAACTTTATTTTAAAGATTAGCATGACAATTGGAACTAAACAATTCATTCTACTTTGAATTGACCTTTATGTACAAAACTATATCCCAAATAAAAAATCTAGTTTTCTATTTCTTATGACTAAGAAACTAAAAATATGACTTATAGTCTTATTCACTTTAATTCATTTCTGTTAGCCTTAAAGTACTTCTGATATGATATCATCATAATAATCTTGGAGAAGACATCCCATAAAAAGGGGAATGTAGAAAGCCATCTCTCTTTTAGAATTTCATCTGAGTCATAGGTGATAGACCATCAGAGCATGCCCCATAATTCCATGTACTCCATGTACTCCAAATCACCACATGTATTAAAATCTATAGATAATTGAATACCTAAAATAATATCATATCTCCTTCACTACTTTCAGTATAAGCTCAACAGAAATTAGCAGTTACCAGAGAAGTTGTTTGAAGGTAAATGCTTCAAGTTGTACTTATATTTAGCATCTCTGACGGGAAAGGACATACAGTAAAGTAGTAACGACAGCTAAGTATGACTTTACAACACCCCATCCTTACACTATGGTTGTATCCCTGATTAGTTTCCACTGTCCTCTCCCACCTCACCTGGGGTCTCACTTATATGCTACCCTTTCACTACCTGACGGAGACTTTTGTGATTCAGTGATGCTTGATTTGAAATATGGACATGGCTTTCATCTTATTTGTAGTTTACCTTTCTTTTCCAGGCATTAAAGAAGGCACTCTTTCATTAATATTTCTACTAGACTAAATAACTATATGATAGATTGTAGTCTACTATCTAGATTCAGGGATGGAGTCCAATTATAGGTGAAACTGGAGGTTATTCACTCAAGTAATCTACCAGTAAGTAGGATACCAAATGAATTTTCTTTGCTTTGATGAGTCTCTGCTCTGTTTTTGTGTGCATCATTTTATATATTAGTCAGTTTGAGGGGAAGTACAACATCAAATTTATAGTAACAGCAGTTTTCTTTAAAGCACATCAACAGAGATGAATTGGCAGATTCCTGGTTCACCATCTTTTATACAATATTGCCCTCTATGGGAAGCTAAAATATTGAAGATTTTAGCAGGGTGATAAGCATATTCCTTGATACACTTCTGTGGTCATTACATGCTTCTTTTTCCCATCTTGATTTAATTGCTGAGCTCTTCCCTACCCTCTAAAATATATAAACAACTGAGCTGGAAAATAAATTTATCATTCTTTTATTATGAAGTATGCTTACAGTATTATTTTACTTAATTTTTACATAACTCATTTTACTTCATTTTATTTATCTTATATTCAAGTATTTGTTTTGTTCTTTTAGTAAAATATTTCTGTGTTCAGAACACTGCATCTATTTCCAGTTAATTTATAATCATTTTATGTATGATAACTCCTATTTGGAAAGGGAAAATTTCAATTACAACCTGAAAATAATATGATACTTATTATAATATAGAAGATAGACAAATCATACTATGTGATGGAGCATTTAGAAATGACAGTGTCATTCTTTTGATTTTATGAATATGAATTAAATTAACTGTATATAATATAAGCATTTAAAGAAGACTATTCTTACCAAAATATTTTTGTTTTTGAGTACTATTAGGGAGATTTCAATGACATGAGGTCTAAAAAAGAAAACTAATCTGTTTTTTTAAATCTGTGGGAAATTGCTTTATAATGCACCTTTGCATCTTTGTTTTGAAATTTGTTGTTGCTTCTTCAATTTGTGGAGTAAAGAACTGGTACAATGATTACGTTGGAAATATATTTGTATGCAAAATATTAGTGCTCTCCTTTCCTCAGTTCCTAGCTCTGAGTTGCCACCATTTATTCATTCACTCATCTATTCACAAGTTTGGGTGGTTTTTTTTTTTTTTTTAAGTGCAAATATATGTTCTGTGCCATGGTACTGATCCCGATATTGAGGCTATAAGTCTCAAAAGAAAAAAAAAAAAAGATCTCTGTCCCCCCAAAACAAAGACTTTATTGCTAAGATTATAATTAGGATGCAAAATTAGTGTGTGTCTTGTGGTGAGCATAGCATAACATATACAGGTGTCAAATCACTACATTGTACACCTAAAACTAATGTAACATTGTCTATCAACTATACTTCAGTTCAAAAAAATCAGTGTGTGTCTCTAAGACAGATAATGGTGGCAACATAGGGTTGTATACCTAAGCACTAGCTGATTGTAGAAGACACCGCTGGGATTGCAGGTTATGGAGTACAGCCTGCCTCAGGACCTTATAACTCATATGTTTACTTGCATCACTTCTCAAGTATAAAAGAGACTTTCAAACGTTGCTGGATAGCTTTCAAACATCATGTGCTTATACAGTTGCACACAACTAACTCTCTCAACACCACCCCCCTAAAAAAATATCTCTATACTGAAACCAAATAGGAGAAAGAGTAGGAACATCCGGTGAATTATCCCAGGGTGATGATAATTTAGAGTGGGGCATTGGAGCTAACGGGACAGAAACTGATTTACAAAGCCTTGGTGAAACATTAAGATTTCCCATGCTGATCAGAGCATTAGTAGAAGTAGCTCATAAATGAGAAGCCTTTCCCCAAAGGACTAGAGCAGACAGAAAACAAATGATATTGGGATACCTAGATAAAAGGAATTTGCCATCAGATGAAACAAAATACCCTATATGACTGAAAGAGTGTTTACAAATTTATTATCATGATGCTAGGATTGTGGTCCGCAAGTATGTTTCTCAGTTTGAACATTTGGGACTTTAAAATAGAGGATATAAAATGACTTGGTTTGTAAGGCCTAACTCAAAAGGAAAGTATCATTAAACCATAATGAAATTTTGGCAATCACATTACAAAAAAAAGAAAAAAAGATGAAGAAATAAAGTGAAACTGCCTATTGTCATTTATATTGAAGTACATTGTGGTATTTAAAGATTCTCCTCTGATAAGAGCCTCTCTCTGGAGTTGTGGCCTAATTAATGTACTTTATAAACTCTAACCATCTTTGTGTAGCCTCAAAAAGAGAAATACACTGAAAATTTCATAGCAGGGATCAGACCATGGAATAATTGTAAATTTAATTTCTACTGTCTTCTCTCACCTCACCCAGGGTGTCACTTGCGTGCTACCCTTTCATTACACAACAAAGATTTTCGTGATTCAATGATGTTTTGGCCAACATCTGCTATTTATTAAAAATCATGTTCCTTTAGGCAGCTGTCAGCCAAACTGGAATTGGACTGACTTTTTTTCTCCTCACTTGGCTTTGCATCTTCAAAGGATTTATGTGAAGCATTAACATGCTGATTTCTCTCTTGCTAAAGCAATGCACTATAGTGATCCTGGCAAGAAGATTTTTTCTTCCAACCTGTGGTTACCATTTTTTTTTTTCTCCACTCAATAGCTTGCTAACAAGAGATCCAGATGTGTAATAAGATAACATTTAAGTCTGTGTCTGGAGTGCTTGTTACCTAAGTAATGCTTTTTGACATTACTTTTTTTCACCATGTATATGATTTCTATGGAGCAAAGCTGACTTTCTGCTCCTTCTCTCTCACAGGAGTTCTTCTCTGAGTAATTACTTGCAGGAGGTGTTTTTTGTTTTTTGTTTTCCCTTAAAAAAAAGTTTTTGCATTAGTCACTCATAGCTCAATTAGAGGCTTTTCCCCCCTGAAGGCATAAACTTTGAACACCGCAGTTTATTCTCTTCATGCTTTTTCCTTTAAAAAGGAGTTAGTAAGGGCCTTTTTGTGTTAGCTGAGACAACTAGAAATTCCTCATGATAAAAAAAGAAAAGAAAGAAAGTAAAGGGGACAGAAAGTTTTACGGTGGTTATAGAATCCTCCTTACATGAACTTTAGTAATTTAAATTGTAAAATAAATTACGTGTAATTATTCAAAATTGTCATTTTTGCAAAATTAAGGAGGTGAAAAATAAAAGGAGAAATAAATGTATATTTAAAACTATAATATCTTTGGTTTATAATATGGACATGCTTGTGAAGTGTTGTTTTTTTTTAAGTAGGAATTACAAGGTACTTGGACATATTTCTTTAGCATTTTCTTTCTAAACTTCTGTTCATTTTAGATGGTTGGATTTAGAACTTGCCTTTAGTAACAACAGAAAAGAGGTTAATAAGAAAGTAAATAATAAGTAGGAATTTTAGAAATTGTTAGATTTGCTGAATATTTCTGATCTTACAATATTTTTATTAGTAGATAAAAGTATCCTCTGACTTTGACTTGAAAATGAATTGACATATAAAACCAAAAACTGAATTTTCTTTTTTAATAAATATGCTTAATTCTGTTTTGTTTTTTCTTTGAATAGGCACTGATATATACTTTACATACTTTATGTACATTATAGTGTGTATTATAGAATAGTTATGAAGTTTTTATTTTTAAAATTTCAAAACCTTGCATATGACACTTTTTTTTGAACTTCCAAGAAAGTCAGTTGAAAAAAAGAGGCTCTGATAGCAATTAAATAAAAATTAGGGTGTACGCCAAAAATGTGTTAGTTCAGCAAATTCGACTCACTTTAATAAGGATCATTTATGATTAGTATATGTCTGGAACTATGTCTGAATACAGAGTACAAATTATACTGTACTTCATGGGGTGTTAAAAGAAAAATAATAGAATTTATTAGCATTTGGACAAATGCTTTGCATAATGTATATTATTTCAAGCTAACTGGAAAGATGCTACATCTGACTCATATGCAAGGTCTATAAATTGACTTTGAACACAGGTAAAGTGATTAAAAATCACTTTGAGAAAATAATTCTTCCTTATTGTCTTTTGCATGTTATATTCCCTCCTGGAAATACTCAAGATCATTTGCTTCATGTCCCCAGCGTGCTAGTTTAGGAAATCATAAAAGTTAATAATTTCATAAATATTTTCAATCATTAGAAAATAAAATAAACAAAGGGAATTATGAGCAAGCTATTCAAGTAACTTTGGGGATTATTTTCTTTTTACTGTTTAATATGGGCAGCGTGAATATTTCCAACTTTCTCTAGGAGTAGGAAGGAAAGCAATTTGTGGATGGTTTCCATCATTTATACATGTGTACATCTGATGGGTCTCTCTGCCCCCAGGATTTATTTTATTTCTGAATAAATTATGAAAAAAGAACAGTATATATTTTTTTCTTTTCCTACTATGTATTTGAAATCAGAATCTCAGCTGTTTTTGTTTTTAACATATATTTAAAGTATTTTATGTTAAAATTTTATGTTAAAAATATCCACCATTAATATTATATATAATGCTTTTACATTGTCAAAGTGCTTTCACTTTATTATTCTACTCACTCCAAATAATAATGTTTCTTTAGTTATAAACAATGTTTATGGAATGATATCAGAGGAAAAAACGAATCCATTAATTTCACCTATAATCAAACACCAAATATGGTTATCATCAGTGCTTAGGATATAAATCCCATTCCATGTTTTAATGCCATGGTTTTATGATCAGAATCACTGTGTTGTCATTTAGTTGCAATAACTGAAATTAATCTGATAAAGTAGCATTCTTTATTGAGTTATGAAGTGGATATATGTTCATAGGATAAAGAACTTAAGTATCTAAAAAAGTTTCTTTTCATTGTTGTATAGCTAAAACAAGAATGATGACTAAAATAAAGAGGAATTTTTAGTATGAGAAGTTACATAAAATGGAAAATCTTCAATTAGCTTTTAAATTTATTTTATTTTGTTTCTCAGCAGTTAATGTTTGGCACGATGCTGTTCTAATAATAATTTTATTAAGACATCACTAAAATGTTTAACTGCAGTTCATCCATTTTGAATTTTGATGTGTATGACTATGGAAATTCTGATTTGATCTTCCAATGCATCTTTGCATTCCAAAGATTCTTAAAAGGTAGTAAGTATTCCTGGACTCCTCCTGAGGAATTTTAAAATATAAATTTTTCCTTTATTATACTTTTAGTCTGTACCTCTGAAAAAATTACTGATACATGATCTATGATATACCTAGTGATGGTCTTTGTAAGTTACAAAACAACTGCTAGATATTCTTTAAATATGGTGAAATTTTTCTATCTTTTACCTAGCATATGTGTACAGCTAGCTACCCGACCTTCAAAACCTTACACAGTATAATAACATGAATGGCACTGAGTGCATTAATATCATTCATCCAAAAGACCCCATCATCAATAAATGCTGTATTTTGAGGGACAGCCCCCCTCCCAGCCACCAGCCTGCAGCATACAGAAAAGGTCAATCATACTGTCCCCGTAATTCAAGTAGAACTCTTTATAATTAAAGACACACTTATACCAGAAGGGCTCTTTGGGTTTGAGGAAAGTTTGTAGCTCTGTTCTCTAACCTATAAGGGGTTTGGGTTGAATTGTCATGAGCACATCCTATTCCACTAATTAAAATGGTGGAACCAATAGAAGATATCAAAGCAAGAAGAACCCTGGGAATCATGCAGCCTGAAATGAAGAAATGCATTCTAAAGCACTTTATTTTTATATGTGTGTATTTGAATGAAGTTCAAAAACTTTACATAAAGCAAATAAATGTAATTTCTGTTTCTGAGTAAATAATGATTTAGAAAAAAAGCAGGTAATCTTCATTTTATGTTGCCAAGTAGAAAAATGAGACATGGAGACGACAATTTTTTGTTCATGCTGGGAATAGAAGAGAACCTTTCCATAATAATCCAGTAATTTACCTAAACTAACGAAACAATCCACACAACACAGGCATGCACGCATGACTACTCCTTCTTTTCTTCTACCATTTATTATGGTCTAAAATGTTATTATTAATTTTAGGAGTCTGCAACTCACTAATATTGCTTCAAGTTTCCTATTGCTCATTGTTGGCTTTTATTGAATTCATAATTCATGTGTTTGACTGGCACACATTTACCACAGAAAACCTTGTCTCGAACTTTTCATTTTTACCCAATAGAATCTTTTGGTACAGTGTCATAGCTGCAAAGTGGAATTTTACTCTCGAGTTTCATGGAAACAGTCCAACTGTACAATGAAAGATTATGCAAATCCTCAAGGAGCATCTAATCAATCACCTTGGTGTGAGAGGAATGCAGCTGATCGCTGAATTAGCTTCTGTTGGAATGTATTCATGTGTAACATCCCACTGACTGCATGACATCACAACAGCTCCAGGTCCTTGAAAGTCTTGAGGATGATTAGCTGAAGGAATTGGCTGTTTCTGCCAATCATAATCCGGCAGGGCTGCCTTTATAGTTCTGGAGATGTGAGAGAAAGAGGGAGGGAGGGAAAGACCGACTACAGCTAAACAAGGAGCACAGCAGCAGTAGCAACAGCAGAGCAGAAGCAGCTGGTATTCCGGTGATTAAATAGTTCTCATAGCCTTTTTGCTGTACTCGGTCCGCTCCCTGGTGTAATTCTCGTGTCCAAGGAGGAAGCTGCATTTTAACGGTGTGCTGAACAGAGGTTTGAATCATTCCAGCTGGCTGCTTGTTTTGAAAAGGACAATGTGTGTATAAATAAAAAGAGACTGCTGGAAGAGTTCAGATACTAGGATTGGAGCTAAAAAGCGCTCTCGGAATATTGTTGAGGCAGATTGTATGAACTGAAAGCTCCTTCTAATTAACCTGGAGCCGAGTGAATCTGAATACTGGATATCTCACTTTCTAACTCGGGATAAATTCAAGTTAGGATAAGAACAAAAAAAATTGAAATGCTTCTCTAGGTAAGTTATTGCTTAATTTGCTGAAATTGAAGTGTGTGCAATAAATGAATATATTTTGCTTAGCTATGTAAACAAGTTGAACACAATAAAGTTTTATTTGTGAAAGATTTATGTAGAAGCAGATGATAGTTTTAGACCAAATTCAATTTCTCTGTTCAGCATGTGTGTGCTTATCTGTCATTACTCTTCATAGAAGTTATATTTGCACTATAAATGGAAAATACAGTCCTGCCTAAAAAAAGAGATAGAACCTGAAATATTTTTAACTGTTGTCAGAACATTTGCGTAATAAACAACTCACTTGATAACAATTTTAGCCTTTCATATTGAAAATGCCCGTTTTACAAACTCAGCATTCAAACTGTGTTGTTATAAATGTTTCCCTGAAAAGTGTTACTGATAACATGGCATTCAAATTGCTCAAGATGGGAACTCCTCTCTTTGGGACCTGAGATTTATAGGCATGCTCTGTTCTAATGGTCTGCTTTAGAAAAACAGCTGTCACAGACATTTGAAATTGTATGATACAGTCATAAATTGCTTTTAAAAAATAGACGCTTTTCTACTAGGTCCTATTAGGAAAGAAAAATAAATTCTTGGAATAATGTATGTCATATGCCTATGCCTATTCCTTAGATTCTCAAGAGCACAAAAACAGCTTTACGCTGTACCTGTAAATACCTCCAAAATCTTCATATACAGATTAAGTTGGAAAATAAGAAAAACTATTTAAATACGGTTTTATTCATCCCTTCCAATATCCCTGTTAGAGAATGCCAAATGAAAAGGAAACCTTAAGCCTGTATTTTCTTTATAATGTGTCCTGATTAATAAGCTACTGTATTTTTCAGAGTTATCATCATGGCATTTTCAAGTGATGATAGGTTTTATATACTGTGAGTTCTAATAAAACTCTGAAAAAGTTTCAGTAGTTTACACTCTATTATGTCTTTTTCAAATTCACCTTCTGCTTTGATGATGTCTTCTATCAGAATATTTTTCATCAACTCAAAATCCTAAACGTTTAAACTAAATTGCATACAGTTATTGATGTGTTTTCTTAATGATTTTAGTAATTCACTTTCTCCCCAACCTCATGATTCAAATCCTGAGTTTCTTGCCACAAAAGGAAATTAATGAAGACAAAAGTTACTGTGATTAGTTGAATTTCTCCAAAACTAGGAGGCAATTATTTTTCTCCACAGATTTAAAATGTTTTTGTTTATCTCGAAATAATAATCTTAAATTCTTCTGTTGAAAATACATCAATTAGCTATTTCCAGATGCCAGGCTGATGCTATGTTGGTCATGTATTCTTCATGAAGCAAATGCATGTAGAGAATATAAAATCAAGCAGTTTAAACCTTCAACTGGAATTCATTTAAAAAATTAAGTGATTAGTAAGAAATATGTATTTGCTACTTACCATTTATCTCAATAGGAAAATGGGTATCAATACCATTTAACATCTGCTGTGACATTTTTATAATAATAAATCCTGTGGCTATTTACCTTATAATGATTAATATCACACAGAATATGATAGAAGTCTGATGATAAGCTAAGAGATTTTTAGAAACTGAACATTAAACAGAATAGTCATTTTTTTTACTGTATCTTAATGACAATGATCATAACTAAGATTGATGCTTAGAATCCTTTGAAAAAAAATGTATTGTGTATGATTTAATAACTTTAACATGAAAATTACCTCTTTTAGAGAGAAAATATAGATGCAATATACAAACTCAGGCATCATTCTAAATTTTTTTAAAAGGCAACTAACTGAAATTTAAATAAAAAGTTTTTTAAAAACCAAAAACTTCATGAGGATTTTGACATTTGTTTTCTTTTTAATAACTTGCAAACATATATAAATTGCATTTTGTTTTTTGCCAACTGAAGTTATTCTCAAAGAAATGTGTCCACTTAAATGATTTTCCTTAAATATAAAATGAAGTAAATGGAAACTATTTTATACATAAATATTTAAAATCATAATTTGGAATTTCTATATGTGATAGAATAAAAATACATGTTTATATATGTATTCACCTCAACAAAGGACAATCTTTTTCATTTTGTATGAGTATTAAAACCATTAAAACTATTCTCCTACCCAAAAATAATTTTGTAATTGGATTTAAAACAAAGTCAGTTTCTTAGTTCAAGTCTCAATGCTAACCTTACTTCCTAAAAATGCTAAAGAAATGCTTCTGAACCAGTGAAATATTTGTCCTCAATAAGTCTGATGTTTATATGATCCCTTTGCACATTCTGTTTGAATGGGAAGGGTGCCACTGAGAATAAAATCCAAAGATCAAACTTTCTGTGTTCCCTGAGTAACAACTCAGGGAGAACAGAGAAGCATTTAGCATGCTTTGTTCAAACTAGAAGATTCTAGCTGATGCTGCCTCTCCAGATTAGGAAAGCAGCTGGGGAAACTTATAAAATAATGCTAAAATATCAGCCCTGGCTGGAAGCCAAGACAGAGGAGCTGTGCACCCAGAAGGCTAATTCTTTCTGGGCTAAATTCATTGATAATGCATTATGTTTAAAGTCTAACCTGAGGTGTAACTTTTTTTTTTCTCTCTAGTACAAACCATGGGACATTCAAGAACAAATATACATTTTGACTAGAGTAACTTTTAAAGTAATGAAGTTTTCTCCTGTATAAAGTTTGCTGTAACAAAAAATGTAAACAAATGTAGCAGAAACTCCTATGAAATGCAGTTTATACTTAAGATCAGAAAAAGAAATAAAGATGAGATGTATCATCTAACCATTATCTTGGTGATGGCAGAGTGATCAGAGATGCCACCTATGGATACATGTCCAAAGGAAGAAGTGGGAAGGTTTTATGAAAGTAACTCAGTAAAATTTACAGTAGAATTAGACATACTAAAACAGTTGTAGCATATATCTTAAGGAGCTAAAGAACAAAAGAGAAAGTTAACTCTCAACCATTATGTACTCCAAATAAGTAGGAAAAAGGAGAACCATGTTGTCTGTTGATTTATTTTAAGTTTATGAAGTGAGAGAAATGGGTCAGGTGTCAGACATAATGCTACTGCCTTCAGCCATCGTTGAATAACATTTAGCCAACCGTTTTCTTTAACACATCAGGAAACTTTCACCTATGCTGTTACAGAGAGTGTTAAATGCACTCTTTTTAAAGTTATTTCAGCAAGGCTCAGAAGTTAGAGGTGTCAATGGCAATACAGAACTTTTATAAAAACAATCCTATTTCCAAGCTTCTTTTATCTCAATTTTCTAAGGAATGCTATCACATCCTAGAGTTGACAAATCTAGTTTCTTTTAGAATAGTATTGAATTGATAACAGATTTTTCCAAAGCCCAAAATAGTCTGGTAATGAAATCCAAACACATCAGTGGCTTTGTACATTTCAAAACAGATTTTTTAAAAATGTGAATAGTGAGGCACCTGACTGCCCAGTTAGTAGAACATACAACTCTTGATCTTGGAGTTGTAAGTTTGAGCCCCAGGTTGAGTGTAGAGATTTCTTAAAAATAAAATCCTTAAAAAAATGTGAATAGTAACTCTCTCCACTCCTACTGATGTAAATGTTTTCCTTGATGTATTTATTTCCTTGCCCTTCTTATAATTTGTTTATATTCATGATTATCCATATAATTCAGGCCGTGGAAAAGATTATAACAAAACAACCTGAATATAATAAGCTAAATGTTCCCTTTCAAGTGACACATTAAGGAAATTTGCATACATAGCCTACTTCAGAAATATTTTTTCAAGAGATATACTTAAGAATACTTCATTAATACTAAATGATAATTATAATTAATTAATTAGAACTAAGGAAATATGTGAGAAGAAAATAAAGATTAAAAAGATTATGTTTGAATGCTTGAGAACTTAATTTGATGATGTTCTCAGGGTATCTTAAAAAACAAAAGTGATAACTTCATTAAATTGCAGAATTGAGACTTCTGTACCAGTCTCATTTTTTACACTTCTTCGAAATTATTGTTTTAAATATTTGAAGTGCTCAATAAAAGGGCAACTTTTTTTTTCAAAGATTTTATTTATTTATTTGACAGAGAGAGACAGCGAGAAAGGTAACACAGGGCCGGGGAGAGGGGGGAATAGGAGGAGAGGGAGAAGCAGGTTCCCTGCTGTGCAGGGAGCCTGACGGGGGGCTCAATCCCATGACCCTGGGATCATGATCTGAGCCGAAGGCAGACACTTAAGGACTGAGCCAAGGTGCACCAAGAGTCAACTTTTAATAAGCTAACACACACACGTACACACACACACATGCACAAACATTTCTTTTTTTTTCCCTCCAAATTAAAAGACAGTGCCCTTTCAGACATTCTACCATCAGGTGAACTTGTGTTGTGCTTTATTTAAAATAGTTAACCTCCATATTACAAGCCTTTAATGGAATTTGTCTTCATACCTTGTGGAAGCTGAAAGTCAGTTGGCCACGTTCAGTATGTTCAAGCAGAAAGTAAATGTAGATACACTTCTTTAATCACTGTTCATCTGCTCCTTTCCTCTTTTCTTTCTTTTTCTCCTTTTTCGTTTTTCTCTTTCCTTTCTATTTCCTCCTTTCCTCTTTCTCTTCATTTTCTTCTCCCTCCCTTTTTCCTTATTTATTTCCTCCCTTCTATCTCCCTGACTTCCTTCCTTCCTTTCTGCCTTCCTTCACTCATACCTTCCTTTCTTCTCTTTATTTTCTGTTCATTTTGGCCACATCACCTTCAATGCTCTCTTGCAAAATCCAGGAGTAAACCACTCACGTTTAGCATAGTAGTGATTATCTAATGGCCCAGTTTGAACATGGGAGTGGGTGGGAAAAATGCACATTAAAAAGTGGCTAAACTACACTGAACAATAAAAAAAAGAGGTAAGATGGGATGGGAAATTCATGTCTAAGAAGTAATGATGTCAACCTTAAAATATTAGCTGTTCTCCCACCTGTGAATTTCCATATAATTTACTAAATTCTTTAAGTAGAATCCCTTTTCTTCTTTTCTATATACTTCCCTTTCACTGACAGTGGAATCTTTCTCATGCAGCAAATGCAGCTTAGTTGCAAAAATAAAATAATAATACATGTAAATAATCCTTGTACTGATACTTTAAATCCCCACAAATCATTTTTATATTTAGTAGTTTAAACATAGTAGCATTCGTATGCAGCCCAAAGGCTGACTGCTATACTAATGGAAGAAGGAGAGAGAAGGGAAAGCTATTTTGCACATTAACATGCTTTGGCTTGACTCCATTCCTTAATCATAAATTCAATTGTAGACTGCTGATCCACAGAATTTGTCATATTTCATCAGACATCTCAAAAGAGTTCTTCTTAAGGTACTGAATAGACTTTCACACCTACGTAAAAATCACTTAAACCTCAGGAATAAAAATAGCTGCACTAAGGATTAATACAAGGAAAGGAAACAGATGCAGAGATGCATATGCTCTTGTGAACACATATAAAAGTCCTAATTCTATTCATTACTCTAAAGTGCAAATGAGTAATGAGAATTAAAATTTAATTATCTTTGTTTCCCTATCAGTCTTTCTGTAATAGTTATGTCAATCCAACTGATACGCATACTATGAAAGGTAAAATAAAACACAGGCAATCATTTAAAAATTCTTAAGTATTACGGTTCCTGATATCTCAGTTTGCAAAGCTGCTTTCCTTGGAATAGGGCATTTTCTTAATAACCACAAAAATGATGCTCAAATTGGTCAATTGAGGTTTAACTCAACTTAGTACTTAAGTTACTCTATTTTTCCACCTGGACATATTTTTCACTTTAAATAGAGAAAATGGCTTTTCATTTTTGTTCAATAATGTCTATAGTGATAATGATAAAATTATCTATTATTTTAAATATGTGCCAGACATCATTCAAGATATTAGTGTGAAGAAAATAGCTCTCAGGAGGCTTCTCTTGGGGGGGGGGGTGGGGAGAGAAGCAGTAAACAAATAAAGATGCTATGATAAGGCTGTAAGTACTTTGAAGATGAATAGATCAAGGTGGTGGGTTAAAGGGTGTTAGTGAAAGCCCTAAGAGCTGGTCAGTAAATATCTTTCTGATAAACTGACACTCAGAAAACCTATTTAAAAGTTATATGCCAAACTGAGAATATTGCTTCAATCTTGTAGAAAAATGTGACAAAGAGCAACAGCTTACTATAATATGATAGCTGACAAAGCTGAATTTTTATTCTGCCAATTGATTATTATCTTCAATTCTGTGATTGTTTGGTAAAGTTTAGGATATGGCACACTGTTTAATGCTGCTTTCTCTGTAAAGCAGAAAGACCATCAGTTTTAGAAAATGTAATTCTCAACTTTGTTTCTACTCTTTACATTTTTAAGGTATTTAAAAAGTAGTGAGTAAATATTTCAAATTATTGTATCTTTCCCTAGAGCTTGAAAGTCAATGCTATTATTGAGACTTATGTAGCAGAACTTGTCCCCTGTCTCATTCTCACAAATCAGTGGGTATAAGAAACTGTATTCCAAAGATCACTCAGTTGGCTGGAGTAATAGACTTACATTGCTATTACAGAGGGATAAATGTAATTATTGAATTTTTTAAAAAAATTCACCAATTACAAAAGTATTTCAAACTCAACAAGTATCAAAAATATGATAAGGCTATGGACATTGGGGAGGGTATGTGCTATCGTGAGTGCTGTGAAGTGTGTAAACCTGGCGATTCATAGACCTGTACCCCTGGGGATAAAAATACATTATATGTTTATTAAAAAAAAAAATTTGGAAGGGGAGACGAACCATAAGAGACTATGGACTCTGAAAAACAACCTGAGGGTTTTGAAGGGTCAGGGGTGGGAGGTTGGGGGAACAGGTGGTGGGTAATAGAGAGGGCACGTTTTGCATGGAGCACTGGGTGTTGTGCAAAAACAATGAATACTGTTACGCTGAAAAAATAAATAAAATGGAAAAAAAATATGATAAGGCTAATAACAGTATTAATGAAACTTAAAATGAATTAATGAAATGAAAGTACCAAAGTCAAGGAAACAATGATCAGTAATCTTCCTTTGCAGAGGTCTGACAGCCTATTTGCCAATGTCAGGTTCCTACCATCTCATATTAGGAGCAGTCTTCCCTGACTTTCTTCCTCCATGGTAGATCATTGTTTCTGCTCCTCTCTCACAGTTGCATTATGGTACCTATTACCTTAAGGTGTAAATACTGTATATGTATCAGCGCCCCCAGTTAACCAAAATATTCCGATAGCAGGACTGCTTAGGGAGATCTTCACCTACAGGCAAATAGCAAGCATTTGATAAATGTAAAATTTGAGGCACGTTGTATGAGCAACAGTTGAGGAAACAGTTTTTAAAGAAAAAAAAAAAGGACTGTTGAAGAATAGTATAATCACTTTTACATGTTGCAGAGGGTTTTTTTTTTTTTTAATGAAAGGGGACTTTGTTTTATATTATATGACACCAGAGGACTAATATATGAAAGATATTGGGAGGCTGTTTCTATGCAAAATCAGGAAATTAGGAAGAACAACACATCCTAAAATCAGTGAGATTCTAGTCAGTCAAAACAACCACCTATCATATGATCTCCCTGATATGAGGACATGGAGAAGCAACATGGGGGGGGTAGGGGGATAGGAGAAGAATAAATGAAACAAGATGGGATTGGGAGGGAGACAAACCATAAATGACTCTTAATCTCACAAAACAAACTGGGGGTTGCTGGGGGGAGGTGGGATTGGGAGAGGGGGAGCGGGCTATGGACATTGGGGAGGGGAGGCGAACCATAAGAGACTATGGACTCTGAAAAACAACCTGAGGGTTTTGAAGGGTCAGGGGTGGGAGGTTGGGGGAACAGGTGGTGGGTAATGGGGAGGGCACGTTTTGCATGGAGCACTGGGTGTTGTGCAAAAAGAATGAATACTGTTACGCTGAAAAAATAAATAAAATGGAAAAAAAAAAAAAAAAAAAAAACAACCACCAGGTTGGAGTGCTACTTATCCAGAAGACTTCTCTAGAAGGTATTTCTTCCTTAGTAGGACATGGTTGGTGAGGTTTCTTATGTTTTTCATTATGTAACTATAAAAGACTGTGGATGAAGATTTTACAGTGATCATGCTACCCACCTAAAAACAAGCTCTAGCGGTTGGTTCAAAGATTGGTCAACAAATTTCAAGTAAATAACAATCGAGTAAAATTACATATCAGGAATGTATTTCCCAGGACATGTTCTAGAATGCAAAAGCAACTTTTCACAAAAGGGTAATTTTACAAGGTGTATAATCTGTTGGAGATAATAAAATAATAATTAAGTGAAGGATTGATTTTTAAAAATTTAAATATATTAGTTTTGCTACTCTTTTGAGCCAGTCCAAGAAAGAAAATTTCTACAGATTAGATGCATGAATAAGAGAGATATTTCTAGCCTCTATGAACTTTTAAAAGATAAAGAATATAGAGATTGTTGGGCTGAGTTGAGAAGTTTAAGCCCTATTGGAGAAGAATTGCAGTCATGTAAACAAATGCAAATTGATACAAAGATGAATTAGCATTATGACATAAGAGAAGGCAAGAGGTAATGTTGAATTCCACCAAAGTTGGATTCTAATTCTAGCTTTGCCCTCATGTGTAGTATAACCTTGAAAAATCTTATTAACTCTTCTGTGCCTCAGATTCATGATCTGTGAATGGAGATAATAATACCTACTTCATAGAACTGCTGGAAAAGCTAAATGTGATAATAAATATGAAGTTCCTAGGACAAAGTTGGAAACATGAGAGGTGTTAAATTAATGGAATTAAGTATTAATTACATGCATCAGTACTCTGACTTTGGCCTGCAAGGTAACATTTTGTACTGATTTAAAGCAACCCCTAGTGATGAGTATTGACTATTTTCAATCCCCTTCACTTGTAGGTAATGATCTAAATCACCTTTTTGCACTGTCTTTCCTGTATTTTTATTATATATGAATATTAGCAATATTAAGTGAAACTTAAAGGATCAGAGATCATTGACTAACATTTTAATCTGACTCATCAGATTTTCAAAAATTAACTCATATTCAGATATCTTGAGGAAAACAGACCATAAACCAGAGGAAAATACCATCAGGAAAAAAAGTGCTAAATAGTTTATCTTAATTTTCTGGCATGCTGGTGTAAGGAAAAACGGGTTTAGAAGAAGACAAGAAGGCAAAGATTCAGAAACTGAAGCTGGATAAAATTAAAACAAATACACATGTTACTTAGTTTGCAATTTTATCTAGTAAAACAGTAAAAAATATTTCAAGTGGTGTCTATATTGATATATTTTCTAGAATTATTACAAAAGTTACTTATGAATGTTTTAAAAGAATGCTAGGCACTGAACCAAAATAATTCACTTAGGATGCCTCTTTGGTAGAAATACTGGGGGTTATAAAATGTAAAACATTTTGTTGACCTTCAAGATATCTCTGGGAGAAAAACAGGAATAGGGAAAATGAAAAAAAAATGGTTTGTTTTACATGTGAAAACTGCAAACATGAAGAAACTATGCTGCTACAAAGTTGTATGCAATTATTTACTTCAAATTTCTTGAACAGTTTTCTGACCAAGAGCTTGTGCAAGTTGTAGGTGGGTAGAATATTCATTCTAGAGGCTTCTCCACACCTCTTGCACTCACACAGAGAGAAACACAGGAAAGCTTGTTAACTACTACCTCATTCCCACTAATGGCAAAAATTGCTTCCACAGAAGCCTCTGGACAATAGATTTAACTTCTCCGAATTACTAATGTTGACGTAGACTGAGAGTAAAAAAGATAGAAAATATATTTTAAGTTTTGCCCCAAATGTGTTAGTGTCTTAAATTGACCTTAAATTTTCCATACGTAAAACAAGACCACTCCTCCTATTCTTTTTTCCCCAAGATATTTTGAAGATCAACAAAATGTTTTATATTTCAAATTCTTGCAATATTTTCTATCAAATAGGCTTGCTAAGTGAATTATTTTGGTACAGTGCCTAGCATCGTTTTAAAGCATTCATAAGTAACGTTTGTAATAATTCTAGATTCCAGTCATCAAGTATTAAAATAGGAGCAACTCGAGAAACATTGCCTCTGACAAGTAACAGAATGCTTGAAATCACTCCAAGTCTCTCCCCATAATTTTTTATTATGCTTTTTTCCAAACTTTCAGAACTATGCATCCTGGATTAGTTTTGAGTGGGAGGAGGAAATTCTATATGGGATATATTTACATATGACCACCCATTTTATTTCTGGTTGATGGCCAAGCTGGCGTTTTATTCTGCAGTATCTAAAAGTTAAAAGAACATAAAATATGAAGCAATTAGATAAAAAAAAAAAGCACAGATTATCAGTGAAATTGAATGGAGCATGTCTCCCTTTGGTAAAGAATTATCTGACTGCTTTGTGCTGTGTAAAATCATGAATGCTCTGAAATAAGAGAAATATGTAAAAGATGGAAGTCGTAACTAAAAGATTTATAAAATCTACAGTTATGAGATTAAATCACCAAAAGAAAATGATCAGTATTTCCAATTCGGTAGAGTTCTTTATGAGTCTTGTGCATGGCAATGAAATTCTACTTCTTGATATTTAGGGTTCCAATGCAGAATAGTGGCAATGGAGGAGGTCTAGAATCAATCAGAAAATGAGGGTTCACTTAGCCATGTGAAGTTGGACAAGTTTTGTCTTCTATGTATTAAATTTTCCATTTATTCATTCCTTGAGTTTTGCCTTCCATGCATTAAATTTTCCATTTATTCATTCCTTAAGTTATTTGAATAATAATTTGATAATTGGTAATTATATCTATTTATACATAAGGTATATATATTATATATATACATAAAATAAAGGGGGCCCAGTTGAAAAGGGTTTATTATTATAACAAGAAGCTCAAAGTCAGTAGTATGTGTTTCACACAGTACTATCCTGATAGTGAGATAATATAATGGAAAAAACAATCCTTACTAGAACTTCCTATAAACTAGATAATAAACAACAGTTATAGTGCCCCAAGCCAATCTAAATTTTCTCCAGGCATTTATGTATTAAACTGACTGCATTAGGAGTTCCTAGATAAGAAAGTTGGTGGTAGAGAAATGAAGGTTGAGATAAATGAGTTTTAAGAGGTAATAATCTTTTGTTCTTTCTGATGCAGACAAATTCTATGATAGTGACCAAGTGATAGCTTACCTAAATTCAGTAAAAGAATAATTAAAACATCAAAAATATGTCTTTTAAGAGATGCTAGACATTAATGTAACTTGTGAATGTAAATGTTGTACTGTTAGTAACATACTCTAGTCACAGAGATGACTAATATATTTCTTTTTTTGATTAATATATTTCTTATAATTTATAGTTTAATAAATTCTGATTCCTTTGAAGTTAAGCTTCCATGTTAAATATTAGGCAAAATTATTTTTCTTTTTCTGCTACTCAGTAATAGGTCAAGAAGTACATTTCCACATTATATTTTCATTCATTCATGTCTATACCTTAGAGTTTCCTTGCCTATAAGAACATGAGGGCTAAGTGAACATTTTATGTTTCATGGATAACTTTTTCCATGATTGTCTTCTGAGACAATTAACAAGGATGCAGAACCATACTAAATATAATAATGGTTTTTTTAAAAAAAGGATTATTGAACTAAACCAAAGCAATTACCAGTCAATAGCAATCATTTTATTGCTATTGGCTGTAAGTTGATTTAACTAAAATGTATAAAGAAAAGCACAGAAAAAGAACAGTGCATTGGGATTCTAAGGGCAAAATTGGTCATCACTCCCTGCCTGATCCTGGATCTTGGTTTTCTCTTCTCTTTCAAGTCTCTCTTTCCTCCTCAAAATCCAACTCTCTCATCCATCAGTGATTAGAACAATTGACTTCCCTTTCTATATCCTCTCCTAATGAGTAAAGAATCAACAGGACTCTTTCCTTTCTCTGAAATC
The DNA here is from genome assembly GCF_922984935.1 of Meles meles. NCBI lineage: Eukaryota > Metazoa > Chordata > Mammalia > Carnivora > Mustelidae > Meles > Meles meles. Next base: position 96,184,896 of record NC_060067.1, read on the forward strand.
TTGTAGCATATCTTTAGAGTTCTTTCTTTGCTGATAAGCAGGTAGTCCTCATGACATCAAGTTTGTGTTCCTATGAACTCTCTGACTTTTTTTTTCTTTTTATTTGCAGGTTTTCTGAACTTGTTCACCACCTACCACCTTCTCAACTCACTTTAATCTTTTATTTGACTTCATTACACCAATGGGCATTTGCTAAGGTCACCAAAACCAAGGTTAATTTTCAGTTGTATTTCTCGACTTAAAACAGCATTCAGTTCTTGCCCAGAAGTATTTGTGTAACTTTGCTTATAGCTTCCATGGCTCTCTTCCACTAACCACACTTCATTCAGTTTAAAGGTTTTAATGGTATACCTCTATCATTGTACTGTACACACTGTTCCTTAGCTTTCTCATTTGACATTATAGCTTTTCTTACTCCTTAATTTATAATTCCAGCACAGACCTTAAATTCCATTATGATTTATGGCATAGTAGAAGATATTCCTTTTGAATATCTCACAGGTGTTTCAAAAATAATATATTACATTCTACTCATTTTTTTCTCTTCTCACACCTTTGCTAGCATATAACTTTGTATTTTCCCTAGTTTGTACATACCATGTTCTATTGTAATTTGTATTCAGGTGTGTCACAGAATAGATTCTCATTGCTTTTAAAGAGCAGAGGTAATGTCTGTCGGTGGATAGTACATCTGGCACTTGGTAAGCATTCAAAAGTACTGAATGAATGACTGAAAGGCTGAAGTCTTTGGGCAATTTTTACCCCTCTAGATCCATTCAATCACCAAGTCATGATAGTTCTATTTCTTATGTGACAGAATAAAAATAATTCATATGAGAGTTTTCACAACCTTGTCCCTCTAACAAATAGCAGTAAACTTTTTCCATTTCCCCCCACTAAAGAGAAGGGTATCTTGCTTTTTGACTGTGAGGTTAATTGATAATATAATAGGGTCTTAGAAAGAAAGGATAAGAGGATAGGAAGGGAAAAAAACAGTGAAGCAGGTGGCAGAGATAAAATTTTGTCATGTGAGAATTTCCAGCGTAGCTTTGGGGTACAGGGGAAATGGAGAGTAGAAAAACCAACGTTTTAGAAGTGCCATTTTGTTTTATGAATTGGAACTCTTTAGTGTTGTTTAGAAAATGTGGGCAAATAAAAAAATTCCTTTTAAATAAATTATTGTGGCTCTTATTTTGTGCTTCTTAAATGATTCCAACCATGCTACCCACAGGGCTACAAAATTATAAGAGCTAGAAAGTTATATAAAAACACTGTGAAACAGTTTTTGCTTAAAAAAATTAAACTTTACTTTTTAGAGTAGTTTTAGGTACCCCCCCAACATATGTGCACATTCTAGCCTTCTCCATCACAAGTATTCCTTAAAATTGATGAAACTACATTGAAACTTTGTTATCACCCAAAGTCCATAGTTTACATTAGGGTTTACTCTTGACGTTATGCATTTTCTGGAGTTTGACAAATGTATAATGAATGTATCCACTGTTTTAGTGTCAGAAAGAATAGTTTTATTGCCTTCAGGATCCTCTGTGCTCCACCTATTCATCCCTCCCTCACTCCTCCAACCCCTGACAGCTATGGGTCTTTTTACTGACTGCAGTTTTGCCTTTCCAGATGCTATGTAATTGGAATTACACAGCATGCAATCTTTTCAAATTGGCTTCTTTCATTTGGTTTGATGCCTTCATATATTTTTGTAGCTTGATAGCTCTTATCTTTTTAGCCCTAAATAATATTCTATTTTACAGATGTACCAGTTTGTTTATCCATTTACCTACTGAAGGACATCTTAGTTGCTTCCAAGTTTTGGCAATTGTGAAGGAAGCCGCTATAAACAGCCTATGTAGGTATTTGTGTGGACATAAGATTTCAACTCTTTTGAGCAAGTAACAAGGAGATCAATTTCTGGATTGTATAAGACTATGTTTAACTTTGTAAGACACTGTCAAAGTGTCTTACAAAGTAGCTATGCCATTTTGCCTTACTGCCAGCAATGAATAGAGTTCCCTTTGCTCCATATCCTCCCCAGCATTTGATATTTTCACTGTTTTGGATTTTAGCTATTCTAAAAGCTAGTAATAAGCATATTGTTATTTTAATTTGTAATTCTCTAATGACATAGGATGAAGAGCCTCATTTTACTGCCTATTTGGCATCTGTGTATCTTCTTTCGAGGTATTTGCTCAAATCTTGGGCTCATTTTTTAATCAGTTTATTCATTTTCTTATTGTTGAGTTTCAAGAGCTCTTTATATATTTTGAATCTATGGGATACAGCAAAGGCGTTTCTTTTTTTTTTTTTAAGATTTTATTTATTTATTTGTCAGAGAGAGTGAGCACAGGCAGACAGAGTGGCAGGCAGAGACAGAGGGAGAAGCAGGCTCCCTGCTGAGCAAGGAGCCCGATGTGGGACTCGATCCCAGAACGCTGGGATTATGACCTGAGCTGAAGGCAGCTGTTCAACCAACTGAGCCACTGAGGCATCCCTCTTTATATATTTTGAATAGCAGTTTTTTATCAGATATTCCTGTTTCAAATATTTTCCTCCAGTATTTAGACTGTCTTTTTTATTCTCTTAACAGTGTCTTTCAAAGAGAATCTTTAACATTTTTATTTTACTGAAGTCAAATTTATCAATTCTTTCTTTCATGGATTGTGCTTTTGTTGTATCTAAAAAGTCATTGCCAAATCCAAGATCATCTAGATTGTCTCGTGTTATCCTCTAAGAGTTTTATAGATTTTCTGTTTGCTTATTTTACATTTATGATTTATTTTTAGGTAATTTTTGAGAAGGGGTGAGGTCTGTGCATACATTCCTTTGTTTTTTGTTGGTTTGTTTGTTTTTTGGGGTTTTTTTTTTTTGTTATGTGGATATACAGTTGTTTTAGTACCATTTCTTGAAACTATCCTTTCTCTATTAAATTGACTTTGCTCCTTTGTCAAAGATCAGTTGACTATCTTTGTGGAGTTTATTTCTGGGTTCTCTAATCTGTTCCCTTGGTCTATTTGTATGTTCTTTTGCGAGTACCACACCATCTTGATTTCTGTAGCTACTAGTGAAATTTGAAGTTTGTTAGTGTCAGTCCTCTTTTGTTCTCCTTTAGTGTTGTGCTAGCTATTCTGAGTCTTGCTCTCCATATAACCTTTGCTTCTTATTTTTAATCTCTATTTCTATTGTCTTAAGTATTTATCTGAACTATTGTAATAAATTCTTTTTTTAGAAGATTTATTTATTTTAGAGAGAGCAAATATGATTAGGGAAAAGGACAGAGAGAGAAAGAGTCTCAAGCAGACTCCTTGCTGAGCATGGAGCCTGGCTAGGGTCTCAATCCCATGACCCTGTGATCATGACCTGAGCCCAAATCAAGAGTCAGATGCTTAGCCAACTGAGCCACCTAGGTGACTAATGTAATAAATTCTTAACTGAGTTTATATACTGGCATAAATATTCCATAGACAAGAAAAACATTGTGACCACATGAAACAGGGAAAAATATTACTGAAGAAGGAGGTGATAAATCCTGGAAATAATGCACAAGTCAATGGTTGTCATTAACCAAAATGGATAATTCATCCAGTGGAGAACATCTCAAATGAGTAGGTAAGTGTGGTAAAAAGAACTTACAGAAATTCTTTTATTCTTGCTATTGTGTTCCCTGTGAAATAAAAAACAAGATCATCAGCTGAGAGTGAGGAAAAGAAAAGAAATGTTGGAAGTTTGAAGAGAGAAGAAAGGGGTACTTAATAGTCATCTAGGAGAGGAGATAGTTTGGGAACTGAGAAAATACCGGATGGTTGCCAGCAGCATTAAAGACCCATGTGAAGCCTTTGATCGTGAGTTTAAGAGGTGAATAGTCTGGTGAAATTCTATTCAACTTTGGAGTTGCAGACACAGATTTAGTGGATTGTGGGATTAACCAGTGTTGTTTAGACAAATGTACATCATAAAACAAGAAAGGATAAGAAGGTTTGAGAGTATATGAAAAGAAATGAATATAATGATTGGTTAAGGAATTTAAGCTGGGCAAGAAGGAGTGTAAGACCAAGAGAGAGAAAGAGAAAGTAAAAAGTGAAAGGATCAGGGCTTAAAAATGTTAGGGATTTGAAATATTGATGAAGTTGGGGCAATAGGTGAAGTGAGCTAAAAACATAGGGATTGAGATTAGATAGCAAAATATATAAAAACAATATTATGAATTTGTTACAGTTATACAGTTATGTGTTTTAATGAAAAGATCTAGTGTATGACTCTGAGACTGGATGGCAGTGGTAGAAAGAAAGGCAAGAGAATTAGAGAGGGACTCAAAAACTGAGAGTATAGTGTTGAAAGAATTATCTATATGAATATCTAGTAGTTTTAAAGTGAGAGTTATCCCCAGTTATCCCACTGGGGAATCTAACCCAGGCATTAGTTAATAACTGCTTTAAGAAGAGGTAGGGTGGTATAATCCTATTAGATGAAAATTAGAGGTTTTTAATAGAGTAGGAAAAGAGAATAATCTTAAAGTGACAATAAGGAAAATAAGGAACAAACAAGGCATCTAACCAACCTCCTGACCTAATAGTAGGAGAACAAGATGTGAAAATTTAACTATCATCAGAGGGCTCTGAGGTCTTCAGGGGAGAGCCAGTTTTCAGTAAGAGGTAGGAAATGAAGAAAACTTTCAGAGAAAAGTTTCACTATATTATATATGGAAAGAATTTTGCTAATAATTGACCATGTATTCTGATTAGCACAATGAAAGATTTCAAGAGGTCAAGAAGATTGTGAATGGGATCACAAAAGTATTTTTTTGTTTAATTTTATTTTTTTCAGTGTTCCAAGATTCATTATTTATGCATCACACCCAGTGCTCCATGCAATATGTGCCCTCCTTAATACCCACCTCCAGGTCCACCCAACCCCCCAACCCCCTCCCCTCCAAAACCCAGTTTGTTTCTCAGAGTCCCCAGTGTCTCATGGTTCATCTCCCCCTCAGATTCCCCCCAACTCACCTCTCCTCTCCTTCACCCAGTTTCCTCTGTGTTATTCCTATGCTCCACAAGTAACTAAAACCATATGATAGTTGACTCTCTCTACTTGACTTATTTCACTCAGTATAATCCTCTCCAGTCCCATCCATGTTGATACATGAAATGAAATATATTCATCCTTTCTGATGTCTTCTTTGGAGAAGTGTCTGTTCGTGTCTTTTGCCCGTTTTTTGATGTGATTGAGTTTTTTGTGGTTTTTGTGTATCTGTTTTTTTGTGTGTTGAGTTTGAGGAGTTCTTTGTAGATCTTGGATATCAGCCCTTTGTCTGTAGTGTCATTTGTGAATAGCTCTCAGGGTTCTGGGATGGAGGCCTGCATCCTGCTCTCTGCTCAGCAGGGAGCCTGCTTCCTCCTCTCTCTCTCTGCCTGCTTTTCTGCCTACTTGTGATCTCTGCCTGTCAAATAAATAAATAAAAATCTTTTTAAAAAATCGTAGAGGAGAACATAGGCAGTAACCTCTTCGACATTGGCCACAGCCACTTCTTTAAAGACATGTCTCCAAAGGTAACTTCTGGGACTTCTTCAAGATCAAAACCTTCTGCACAGCAAAGGAAACAGTCAACAAAACAAAGATGCAACCCATGGAATGGGAGAAGCTATTCACAAATGACACTACAGACAAAGGGCTGATATCCAAGATCTACAAAGAACTCCTCAAACTCAACACACAAAAAACAGATAATCACATCAAAAAATGGGCAGAAGACATGAACAGACACTTCTCCAATGAAGACATACAAATGGCTAATAGACACATGAAAAAATGTTCATCATCATTAGCCATCAGGGAATTTCAAATCAAAACCACACTGAGATACCACCTTACACCAGTTAGAATGGTCAAAATTAACAAGACAGGCAATAACAAGTGTTGGAGAGGATGTGGAGAAAGGGGAACCCTCTTCACTGTTGGTGCGAATGCAAATTGGTGCAGCCACTTTGGATAACAGTGTGGAGATTCCTTAAGAAATTAAAAATAGAGCTACCCTATGGCCCTGCAATTGCACTGCTGGGTATTTACCTCAAAGATACAGATGTAGTGAGAAGAAGGGCCATCTGTACCCCAATGTTCATAGCAGCAATGGCCATGGTCACCAAACTGTGGAAAGAGCCAAGATGCCCTTCAACAGACGAATGGATAAAGAAGATGTGGTCCATTTATACCATGGAGTACTATGCTTCCATCAGAAAGGATGAATATATTTCATTTCATGTATCTACATGGATGGGACTGGAAGGGATTATACTGAGTGAAATAAGTCAAGAAGAGAGAGTCAACTATCATATGGTTTTAGTTATTTGTGGAGCATAAGTAATAGCACAGAGGAAATTGGGTGAAGGAGAGGAGAGGTAAGTTGGTGGAAATCTGAGGGGGAGATGAACCATGAGACACTGGGGACTCTGAGAAACAAACTGGGTTTTGGAGGGGAGGGATTTGGGGGTTGGGAGGGCCTGGTGGTGGGTATTAAGGAGAGAACATATTGCATGGAGCACTGGGTGGGGTGCATAAACAATGAATCTTGGAACACAGAATAAATAAAATAAAATTTAAAAAAATAATTTCCAGTTACTTAACATAAATGTAATATTAATCTCAATATTACAAATATAGAATAGAATTTAGTGATTCAACACTTATATACAATAACCGGAACTTATCATAAGTGCCCCCCTTAATACCCATGACTTATTTCAATCACCTCCCCACCCACCTCCCCTCTGGTAACCATTAGTTCGTTCTCTATAGTTGAGTCTATTTCTTGGTTTGCCTCTCTTTCCCCCTATTTCACACCTGGTTCATTTGTTTTGTTTCTTAAATTCCACACATGAGTGAAATCATATGGTATTTGTCTTTTCTGACTGACTTATTTCACTTAGCCTAATAATCTCTAGCTCTATCCATATCATTGCAAATGGCAAGATTTCACTTTTTTAAAGGGTGAGTAATATTCTGTTGTAGAGACTTCTTTTAAATTGATTTTATAAAACTACATTTTTTGACATTTTAAATAGATATAAAATTTTAAAAATTTCTTATAACTTGATTAATAATTTTCTTTTATCTTTTTAATAACTAGGCAAATGTAGTATCTTCTCTTTCTCATTCCTATCAGTTATGTGTGGTTTACCTCTTTTTATCTTAATATCAGCAGAGGTTTGTCAAATTTTTTAGTCTTTTTTTTTAGAAGATTTTATTTATCCATTTGACAGACAGAGATCACAAGTAGGCAGAGAGGCAGGCAGAGAGTGAGGAGGAAGCAGGTTCCCTGAGGAGCAAAGAGCCGGATGTGCAGTTTGATCCCAGGGTCCCATGACCGGAGCTGAAGGCAGAGGCTTTAACCCACTGAGCCACCCAGGCACCCCTAGCCTTTATAAAGAACCAAGTTTTGACTTCATTTTTCTCTTCACTGTCATTCTTATCTAGTTAATTTCTGCTCTTTTCTTGTTATGTCTTTCCTTGTACCATCTTTGTTATTATTTTGATTGTTCTTTTATAATTTCTTGGGAAGAATGTTTACCTTATTAAATTATTAATATTCATGTTTTTCTCTTTTCAGTGATTTTTAAGCTCTAAATTTCTCTAAACATCATAACAGCTAAATCCACAAATTTTGGCATGTGTTACTTGGGATATAATTTGTAACATAGATATCCATTTAGCGTTTTTTCCATAAGTTATATAAGATTATGTTTTTTTAAAAAAATTTTGGATATATGAGAATTTTCTAGTTATTTTGTTATTAGTTTCTAGGTTAATTAGATTGGATTATAGTATAATTCTACATGATTTTTAATTCTTTGAAATTTGTTGAGACTTGCTTTGGAGCTCCATATGACTAATTTTTTTTAATATTTTATTTATTTGACAGAGAGAAATGACAACTAGGCAGAGAGGCAGGCAGAGAGAGAGGAGGAAGCAGGCTCCCCACGGAGCAGAGAGCCCGACGCAGGGCTTGATCCCAGGACCCTGGGATCATGACCCTAGCCAAAGGCCCCTCCATATGACTAATTTTTATAAATATTTCCAAGTTCAGTATGTATTCTATAGCTATTAAGTATCATACTTTAAATATGTCTTTTAGACTAAGTTTGTTTTTTTTTTTATTTCTTTTCGGCATAACAGTATTCATTGTTTTTGCACCACACCCAGTGCTCCATGCAATACGTGCCCTCCCTAATACCCACCACGTTGTTCCCCCAACCTCCCACCCCCCGCCCCTTTAAGACCCTCAGGCTGTTTTTCAGAGTCCATAGTCTCTCATGGTTCACCTCCCCTTTCAATTTCCCTCAACTCCCTTCTCCTCTCCATCTACCCATGTCCTCCATGTTATTTGTTATGCTCCACAAATAAGTGAAACCATATGATACTTGACTCTCTATGCTTGACTTATTTCACTCAGCATAATCTCTTCCAGTCCCGTCCATGTTGTTACAAAAGTTGGGTATTCATCCTTTCTGATGGAGGCATAATACTCCATAGTGTATATGGACCACATCTTCCTTATCCATTCGTCTGTTGAAGGGCATCTAAGTTTGTGAAACATGTTGTTTGGGCCTCTTTATCCTCACTAATTATCTCTCCAGCTTTTCAATCAATTCTTAAGAAATCTTTACACATTTTCTGCTATGACTGGAAGTTTGTAAATATCACCTTATAGCCCTGCCTATGTCTGCTTTATACATATAAGACTATATTAGATGCATGCAAATTTACATTTTAATGATTTCTTAGCAAATTGAAACTTTTATCAATATCAAGTGATTTCTGTATCTCTAGTAATTCTTTTTGCCTTAAATTTAATTTCCTGATACTTACATACCTTTATGAGCTTTCTTTTAATTAAAATGTATCTGATACATTTTTTCCAGATGTTTGTTTTCACACATCCTTTTATATGTCATTTGCAAACAGCATACACTTGTGTTTATATTTTTTTCTTTCTATTTGCTAAACTAAAAGTTAATTTAGATTATTTATATTTATTGTAATAATTAAAATAAAAATACCTATTTATTTTGTGTTTTCTGTTAGTCCTACTTACTCTAGGCTCCCTTTTCTCTCCTTTATTTTTTTTAAAGATTTAATTTATTTATTTAACAGAGAGAGAGAGATTACAGTAGGCAGAGCAGCAGGCAGAGAGGGGAGGAAGCAGGCTCCCCGCTGAGCAGAGAGCCCAATGCGGGGCTCAATCCCAGGACCCTGAGACCATGACCTGAGCCGAAGGCAGAGGCTTAACCCACTGAGCCACCCAGGCATCCCACCTTTATTTTTTTTTAATTGAGTATTTTTCATGCTTTTCCATTTTTCTGCTCTACTAGTTCTGATGACATATATTTTTTATTGGTTGCACTAGAAATCAGAATATGTATGTTAACTTACTAATGGCTAGGTTGGTTAATATCATGACCTTAATACAATGTTTTTAGAACATTTTTATTCTATTTACTACTTTTTCACTTTTTGCTATTGGTCTGATTTATTTTAACTAGTCTTTGATTGTATTTTTAGTTCTAGAATGCTTTACTATTACTAATTTATATTCTTTTTTTTTAAGATTTATTTATTTATTTGACAGAGATTACAATTAGGCAGAGAGGCAGGCAGAGAGGGAGAAAGGAGGAAGCAGGCTCTCCGCCGAGCAGAAAGCCCAACGCGGGGCTCGATCCCAGGACCCTGAGATCATGACCTGAAGGCAGACCATGAGACCATGAAGCCTGAAGGCAGAGGCTTTAAACCGCTGAGCCACCCAGGCGCCCCCTAATTTATATTCTTAAGCTCATTTAGATTAATTCACGTTTTTATAAATTCTTCTATCTTCACTCTGTTAGGCAGTTTGAACAGTGTGCTTGAGAAATTCATGACCTTATGAGTTTCTACCTTTTTATATTACATAACAGCTAATTATTTTCCTGCCTCTTTGATAGCCAACCAATTGACATGTCCTAGCAGACTCTGAATCAGAAGCCAGTGCGTGAAGCAGCAGATCCAGAGATGATGCCCCTTAGGTTAGGCTGTTTTCATCCACAGCCATGTTCCAGAGGCATCAATAGCAGTGTCTGCCCACATTTCAATACTGGCAATGAAGATTGTGCAGTATTTGGTTATAGCCACTTTTTTGAAAAGGACCATAATGATGATGATGATGATGATGATGTGTGTGAGTGTGTGTGTGCGTGTGTGTGTGCGTGTGACCTTAATCACAACACAAGCACAATGTTGTGACTAAATCTAATTAAGAACTATTTTTTGGAGTGCATTTTCGATCACCTTGATGTTTCCATTCCAGTTACAGTTTGTAACATATTACCATCTTATTCAGTACCCAACTATGATATACCCTGTGATACTGAACATGATTTTTTAGTTCCTAAAAGTGCTTTTCTTCAACAAAATTTTAATGACTAATTTAGGGAAATGAGCTTTGGGAAAAAACCTCAAAACATGTGGAGAAGTAAATTTTATTATACATTTATAAACAGTACTAAGGATGATTAAATTGATATTTCAGTGCATGTCCAACTTCCTAATGATCCATTATCTTTTAAATCATCTGCATAGCAGCTACATATAAAAAGGTATTTTTACACGTTCTCAGGTAAACAATAAATCATAATGGAAGCACACCATGTTACATACAATTCTAAGATGTAATTGTGAGCAGTAGAAGTTAGTGTCCAGATATCTTTGCCATTATGTCATAATTCCATTCTAAATAGAAGTTGTAATCACAATTTTAAGTTATTTGAATGTAGTTCTGATTTTTTTAAATTTCCACATCAGAACTGAGAACTTAGAGTAAACTGGGAGACAACCTAAATCATTGTGTACACTTTTCTCTTTTGTATATAAGTTTATTATTGATTTTAGGTTATTTCTTTGCTCTTAAGATATAAAAAAGAACTAATCATTTAAGAAGATTCAAATTTTTAGAAATCATGTGTTTTGGGGGCAAATAAAATTAATGTGCAAATGTGTTTAGATAATAGAGAAATGTAAAACTCTATTTCACCCTTCCTTTAAAAAAATTTTATTAAGAAATAAGATACATTTTAGGGAAAATAATTTGGAAACAATATATGGCAAAGCTGGTTTTATACAGCTTTGAATTACAGATATTATTCTTCTATTTCCTTAAAAAAAGATTTACATCTTAAAAGTTCATCAGATCTAGCAAGACATTAAGCAGAAGTGATAATTCATTTATCCCTTTTTTGGGTTCTTGGGTACAGCAGAAAAAAGAAACAGAAGACAAAGAAGAAGTAATGATGTTGATGATAATGATTTCAATAAAAAATTAGAATTTAGAAACAGGATCTTACAAGCAATCATATATCAGTTGTTTATTACAAATCTAAAGAAGAGAATTGACTAAAGGTATTTGATGTAAAATTGTGACATAACTGATGTTTTAATATTAGGAATAACTGATATTTCTATGATGTCAACAGTAGGGTGTTTGTCCTGAGAGCAAAGCTGACTATGAGCTCCGTATTAATCTAGTTATCACTTTCTATTTTTTTGATAAAATGTCAAGGGAGAACTGGTGCAGTCTAGTTTTGTAAGAAAAGCAAGACCATATCGCCCTCTGGTGTTGAAAAAGCTAGAAGAGCCAAAGATTGTTTAGAAATACAGAAATAATGCATTTAAAAAACAAACATCTTATTTCCTCTTTTCAAATAAATGATATATACCAATATATAGGTTAAAGTTTTGAATCCTAGAAAACAAAATGTCAAGTATGATTTATTAACCAATTTTTGTGGGCTGTGTTATTAAAAAATGTTGGCTGGATTAAGAATAAATTATTTCTTTTTAATATATTACTTTTTTGGTAATTTTAATCATATTTTTATTATAGTTTTAAGTGTGCATTTTAAAACTTTAGGAAATATGTTAGTTATAATACTCTATCTCTTAACAGTTTTTATTACTTTGGCTTATTTTATAAAAATTAGCTATAAATATTCTTTTAATTGTTAAAAAAAAAGTAAAGAATACAACTCTGTAGCCTGAATCACTCATTTGGCAGAGGTGACATTATGGGTTCTTTGTAGCCAGATTCTGTACCCATTCTCTGAAATGCAAGATCAAGGATTGAGTGTAAAGTTCATGAGGAAAAATCTTCTAGAAAATAAGGTTAGTACAGATTTAATGATTGAAGTTTAAAAAGCAGCATATTTATCATTGTATTAACAAAATGATAGACTGAGACAAAGTAAATTCTGGGGGACAACATGCAAATATTAATATAATCCAAGTATCTCCAGACCACCACTGTGTGTGGGTACAAATGGACTCAATGGTAACAATAGCCCACATATTATTGGCTCTTCTGTCTGTCACAAAGTTATTTCAGTGTCCTTCAAGGTCTCATCTGTGATTGCCAATTGGTAGGTTCATCTTGACTTTGTGGCCTGTCATCAGTCTTCCCTATCCAGAAATCAGTGGATGTGTCTTAGCAAGGCTACTGCTATAGGCACCCACCATGGAAACACTATTGTACACGCAGAGCTGCAGCTTCCTATACCCCAGTGCTCTGTGTGCACTAGGGTCTTGAATACATTCTGCAAATCAACTGAGGCAAATGTTTGGAAGTACGCTTGCTATTCCCTGAAGATTTAAGTTGATCAGAGATGCCAGGACCTATCTCAGGGGTAGAAGAAACTTTGACTTTTGAGGATCTACCACTTTTTTTACTCTGAGTATTTTATTTTCCTTTTAGTAACAGAAAAATATGAATTTTGTATTTTTAAAGAAATATTCAAATTTTGACTTATCAGAAATAGTTGATGCATCATTTGAAGATAATTTGGTTGTAAGTTATTTTCCAGTTTTTAAAACTTTAGATTTGAATTCTGAGCTAATTGCTCCAAAGAACTATTACAAATATGAAATATCAATTTAAGTTACAATTGATTATGACTATTGATTGAGTTATGATCATTAAAATTCTACTATGTGTCTAATTTAGTATGTTATGTTTGAGGGTAGGGGGAGGAGCCTAGTGTCAAAAGAAACACAATATACAGACTAAACTATTGAAAATTTACCCACAATCATTTTGGAAAGAAACATGAATCAGTTAAACAAAAATGTAAATTTACGATAAAAAATATATGGAGAACATGCTCTTCTGATATTTAGAAGAAAAATATTACCAGGGACCAGCATAAACAGGGAAGCCTTATTATTCACCAAATTGATGAATTTTAGAGTTTAAAGTAAACTTAATGTTTGCACACTCACCCCCTTTTAAAATTTTGTACTTAGATTTTTATGTAAATATTTTTATAAAGATAGTACATTTTTTAACAAAGATAGTACTTTGTTCTTGTAAAAAAAATTCAAATGATATAGAAAAGTATAAGAAAGAGAGATCATCAATCCTTTGATGAGCATCCTTTCACATCTCCCTTGATGAATGAGTAATGAAAAGAGAAATGGTAATGGAATGGGTAATGAAAATAGAAAAATATAGAAAGGTAAGCATTTCTAAATTAGGTTTCTTTAATTAGGTTTCTTTAATTTTGTAATGAAGAAGCTGAAGCTGAGATTTGTTCTTCTACCTTACAATTTCGTGGAGAAAATTGCATTGAGCTATATCTTGGGGGTATAGAATGAAGGTGAATATATGTCAGATGTGAATAAATTGATTTGGCTTGATTATTTTGTGCATGTGACAAATACTCTTTGCTTGACCAACTTTAGTCAGTCTTCTGCACCTTTTTCTGGGGCGATCTATGCACTTCCTTATAAAATCTAGTTTTACAAGAAGTCGATTCAATTTCACCAGAACCTCCCATCTTCAATATCTGATCACCTTTGGTATTTGATCAGATACCTTTGGTATCAGATGACTCATCCTCCACCATGCTCTAAATGATATCTGAACACCCTAGCCTATCTTAATCAAGAATCCTTTTAATGGGTTTAGCCAGAACCACCCCCAACCCCTGATGTTTCCTCTTAATTTTCTATCCACTGACTTCTACCTTGTTCCTTGACTATAAATCCCCTCTTATCCACGCTGTATGAGTTGAGCCCAATCACTTTACCCCACTGTGAAACCCCATGGCAGTCATCCCTATTACCTATCACAATAGTCCTGAATAAAATTGACCTTCCCTCTTAACAAGTGTCATTGACTATTGTTGTCTTTAGTATATGTCATACAGTGATCTATAAAGTGGTTAGATTCCTGTGACTGAATAAATCAGGTCCTGACCTTATGGAAAATCATTGATAATTAAAGTATCCTCTGATAGAGTCTGTACGAGAGGAGCACAATGGAGATATACCCATCTAAATTGGCTTTTGCAAGGTCAGGAGTGATTTTTCTTGAAATGATTTTCTCTAAATTTCTCAAGATGAGTAAGAGCTGACCGGACTTAGCAATAGCAGAGACAACTTTGGTCAATCCAGAACTGCAAATTATTCAACATGTAAAGTGTGGGTTTGACAAGGTAAAAAAAAATATTTTGTAAGAGAAACACTTCCAAAAAACTTGACTCTAAAGGTAAAGAAAAATATTAAGGCAGTTGCTTGGGTTGGGATGACTGTAACTGTGATAAGAAATTTTGTGAAGATTGATGTGAGTTAAACCTGGAAAAAAAAAAAAAAGAAAATTATACCTGGGGTCTCAAACTAAAATAAGTACAGGGCCAAGCAGATAGACTAAGAATAGCACACAAATGGTGGAGACTAAAGCCATGCAAATATCAAAATATTTTAAGTCTCTAACAAAGCACATGTAGATGTTGTTGATGGTCATTACTAATAAATGATTATCCCCAGATTTTAACTAAGTCCTTGGAAAAGAGAGTTTGAAGTTCTGGAAAAGAGGGTGGAAAAGTTGTCTTTACAAGAAATACACATTTTCCATGCAGCAGGAGGCAAATAAGTAAGGTGAGAATTCCTAGGTTTGGGAAACATTGATGGAAGTCAGCTTGACTCCCAGGGTTCTGTTAGTTCAACTTCTGCTAGTTCAACCCTTGCTTTCTATTTTCTCCGTAAAATAGAAAGTTGGGAAATTGGGAGCACCTGGTGGCTCAGTCGGTTAAGCGTCTGCCTTTGGCTCAGGTCTTGATCTCATAGTCCTGGGATTGAGCCCTTCATCAGGGGCTTCCTGCTCAGCGGGAAGCCTACTTCTCCCTCTCTCCCCTCCCCCCAGCTTGTGCTCTCTTTCTCTCTCTCAAAATAAATAAAATGCTTAAAAAAAAAAAAAAGAAAGTTGGGAAATTAGGTAGTGGGGCTTCCAGGCTTAGAAGTTACTGAAATCCTCAAAATATGATTAGGAATAGAAATGAAAAAGCAAGGAAGGATATAAGGAGGGTTTTATCATTTTCACTTTTATAATAACTAGTTATGCTTTTTAACTTAGAACAAATTTATTTTTGCATAATTGCAACCACATAAAAACATACAAAAGTAAACATACACAACTACATAAAAACTACATAAAACAAATGACATAAAGAAATAGAAATACATGAGAGGTTTTTGTTAAAAAATGTGTATTTTTTATTTGTACTTTTCCAGGTTTTCAAATTTTTCATGCTTGTGCCATACAAATACACATAAATTTCATAAAGAAAAAAACTTAGTGTCAATTTTAAAAACATTTTTAACATCACCTTTGTATATTAGACAATTTATAGAAAAAGTTTCCTTTTGAGACAAAATTGTTAATAAAACTATATCCAACCAAGGAGGCACCATATATTGTATTTCTTTGGTTACCTTTTGTGGTTCCCATATACGTTGCTTATATGGAAAGAAAAAATGGAAACATTGTTACATAGACCTACTGATGCATGCTCACACTCTTCACATTAAATCTTATTTGTAAAAAAAAATTAAATTGGTAACTTTAAAAGGAAAGAAAAGGAAAAAAAGAGAAAGATTTTTAAGAAAGGAAAAAAGAGAAAGGAAAGAAAGGAAGGGAAAAAGAGAAAGGAAGAAAAGAAAGGAGGAGAGAGAAAATAAAAGGAAAAAAAGATTTTCTGGTGATGAAAGGAAAATAGTAAATAAAGAAAAGAAATTAAGAACAGATGAAAACAAAAGAACTTAGGTAATTTTTATGATGATATGAGTTACAGTTGAATTTGCAGTGTACCTGGAAAATAGTATACTCTTAATAAATGTTAATACTTTCATGTGTTGAATAGGTGCTAGATGAACGTCTTCGCTTCTTCCCTAAGGGAGAAAATAGGAGCATATCCAAAATGGAGATGAATTTTAGATAGCCAAGCTGGTCCTAGTTTGATTTTTTTTTTTTTTTAACTAGTCTTAAAGAGCCTGAACTCTTGACCCTGAGTTAAGATCAAGATTCAGAGACTTAACTGACTAGCCACTGAGACACCTATAGTCCTAGTTTGTTCTGAATATCCCAGGAAACATTATGCCCAAATCTACACAAAAATGAGATGCCACAGATCTATCTCAAAGTCATCCCAAAGTCCTATCTGAATTTTAGGGACCCTTAGAACAGATACAGGCATTCCAAAGCTGTTTGATGCTGTTTAATTGTAAACTACAAATTCGGGAGATATTATTTTAATGGTGTTAAGGGTAAAATTTGCTGATGAAATCTTGACTATAACAAACCATAAATGACTCTTAATCTCACAAAACAAACTGGGGGTTTCTGGGGGGAGGTGGGATTGGGAGAGGGGGAGGGGGCTATGGACATTGGGGAGGGTATGTGCTATCGTGAGTGCTGTGAAGTGTGTAAACCTGGCGATTCACAGACCTGTACCCCTGGGGATAAAAATACATTATATGTTTATTAAAAAAAAAAAAATTGGAAGGGGAGACGAACCATAAGAGACTATGGACTCTGAAAAACAACCTGAGGGTTTTGAAGGGTCAGGGGTGGGAGGTTGGGGGAACAGGTGGTGGGTAATAGGGAGGGCACGTTTTGTATGGAGCACTGGGTGTTGTGCAAAAAGAATGAATACTGTTACGCTGAAAAAATAAATAAAATGGAAAAAAAAAACAAAAACCAAAACAAACAAACAAAAAAAAAGATGTTCACCACCAAAAAAATAAATAAATAAATAAATAAATACAGAGTTCTATGCAATAATTCCTTGACTAGACTTCTCTACTTGGTTACAAATAGCATATCTGCTACTATAGCTACAAGCTTTATATGGCAAACCAGAACAATGTCCAGTTAGTATTTTCCTTCTCAAAGTTCTCAGGTTTTTCTAATAAACAAGATAAACACATAGTTACATTTTTATCTTAATAAAAATGTACTCTTCCTTTTGAAAATCATCTTTTCTTCTGCCTTAGAGAACAAGATCTATGAAATGGTAAATATGCACCATATGTATGTACTATCTATATTTATCTATCTCTATCTATCTCCAGGATATGGTAATAAAAAAAATTACCTGACATTTACTCTTATATTTACTGAGTTCCTTTCATAATCTTTTGAAGTGTGAATATAGCTGACAGCTCAGAGCCATGTGCCTAGTATATCATGTTACAATATAATTTGGTGGTAGTAATATTATCATTTTGTTTAAAATGACACTTTTAGGAGTTTGCGCTGATAAAAATGTACACATATGGACCTAAAATAAATTTATTTTATGCCACTGAAATCAAGAAAATATAAAGTGTATAACAATTCAGTAATAGTCATCTGGTTTTGTATGAGTAGAAAATATTCTTATTTCAGAAAATCATAAATCGAGCTTACTACTTTGATTTTGATTAAATATAACAATTACCCATCACTTTGTACCTTCATATATATATATATATGGTTGTTGCTGAAAGTATCACAATATTTTGAGGTCTGGAAGCTGAACAGAGTTCCAAGGGATCGACCCATGTGATATCAAACAATTAGTCTCAAATTCTTTTTAATCAATAATGGATATTTTTCAGAAAGCACTCAGAATCTTAAGAGAATAAATTTATCTTTAGCTAAAGCCTCTGTGATTTTATAATTCTCTTAAAACCAGAATAATAATTTGAATTAGCTGTACCTTCTGGAGTAGTGTTTTTCAAGCATTTTTTGTTCTGACCCAGAAAAGAAATAACCTTCATTGGGATCCAGAAACACAAAAAACATACACATACATACCCTCCCCAATGTCCATAACCCCCTCCCCCTCTCCCAACCCCACCTCCCCCCAGCAACCCCCAGTTTGTTCTGTGAGATTAAGAGTCATTTATGGGGAGGGTATGTGCTATCGTGAGTGCTGTGAAGTGTGTAAACCTGGCGATTCACAGACCTGTACCCCTGGTTATAAAAATACATTATATGTTTATAAAAAAAAAAAAATTGGAAGGGGAGGCGAACCATAAGAGACTATGGACTCTGAAAAACAACCTGAGGGTTTTGAAGGGTCGGGGGTGGGAGGTTGGGGGAACAGGTGGTGGGTAATAGGGAGGGCACGTATTGCATGGAGCACTGGGTGTTGTGCAAAAACAATGAATACTGTTATGCTGAAAAAAAAATTAAATAAAAAAAATAAATAAATACTTGAAACAATTAAAAAAAAAACATACACATACAAAGCTATCAAACAAACATTTCCTAAAGCGCTATTCACCCTCACTTCATGAAGTACATCAGTATTTCTGTTCTGGTATATTTCATTCCCATTTACATGTTGGTGAACTATAATTTCAGAAAAAAACTGCATCTTTCTTGATAGATGATTACAAATTTTGGAATTCTCCCCAAGAGAGTGCAAGTATCATTAATACATGGGAATAAATGGTTAAATGTTTACATAACACAATTTTTTATTGAAAATTCCTGCTTTATTAATATGAAATATGAGCTAATTCTTTACAATATTCCTAAAATCAAAGAGAAAACTCATGAAGCATGTGGAAATGAGATACTTGATAAAATACGTTCCCCCTTGCTCGGTGTATTATGAAAAATCAAAGTTGAACTATTTTAAATTCTTAGGTCATTTCAACTTACAACACAGTCTCTTTTGCACTTATCCAATTCACTTCTAGATTGTTGTCTGCATTTTGGGAGGATATTTCTGGCTTAGAGTGCCTGAAATTTGAAATAAAACTTGCTGATATTTGGGTTAAATTATTTAATTATGCTAACTGCTAAGTTTTTCGTTTCATCTAACTCAGTTTTTCTTATCAATGCAATGGTGGACACAGAACCCTAGCATCAAAAATCACTCATAGCGTGATCTCAGACCCTTTCCTAAGTCCCCTAAATCTCCATTTTCTCATTTTAAAAATAGACTGATAATGACTAAACAGAATGATGGATGCAAAAAATGTAGCATAGTGTCTGTCAAGTAGTGACCATTCATTAAATGCTGGTAATTGTGTTTTTACACAATTTGTGTAATTTTTTATTGTGGGTTTTTTTTCAATTTCAGGTGAATTTTAATGAGCTTTTGTGATACTCTGTATAGTGCATACCACCACCTTCAAAAAGGAAACAATCGCTCATACATTCATTGTGATTCCTAGTCCCCAGCTTATTTCTGAATTTCCTTCTTTCCAAAAAATAGCAATAACTGTAATAGTTTCCACAATTGCTTTGTTTACTAATTTCTCTGTTGCTACTGCTACCAGAGATTAGTAGGAATTTACAATGATTGCGAACCCTTGGTAAATGGATTTCACAGACTATTTTTTTTTAATCTATAAATGCATTTTGGAAATAAGTCAAAGAACATTCTTAAAATAGATATACGAAACAATATTTTTTTTCACATTATCTAATCTTCAAAGAGAGTGACAGCTTCTGAGAGGTATTTATTCTACTACCACTGAGGTGATGAGTCATACTTGGAAGGCTACAAGAAAGGAAAGAGAACAAGGAAGGCAGTACCTAAAAGCTTCCTTTTTTTCTCACCAAAGCCTGCGCAGGGGTCATGGACCCCCAGTTTTTTGGGATAGGTTGTCTCAAAAAATAATGAGTAGGCCTCCCTTTCCAAATTTTTAAATTTTTTTTTATTTTTTATTTTATTTATTTGTCAGAGAGAAGGAGAGAGAGAGAGCACACAGGCAGGCAGAGGTGGAGAGAGAAGCAGGCTCCCTGCCGAGCAAGGAGACCATGCGGGACTCGATCCCAGGACCCCGGGATCATGACCCGAGCCGAAGGCAGCGGCTTAACCCACTGAGCCACCCAGGCGTCCCCCTTTCCAAATTTCTAATGATAGATGTATTAGGACATGTGAAAAGCAGATTTACCAGACTTGGGATCAAAGTTTATTTAACTCAATTGGTATAAGTTCTTCTCTCTGACTTTGAGACAAATCAAGGATTCTTACAACCTAACCTTGGATTCAGATTCAATTGTTTCCTAGAAAACTCACACAACCGGAATCACTTTCATTTACCAATTTCTTGTATGATAAAAAATACAAATGAACAGCCAGATGAAGATATACATAAGATAAGGTATGGTAAGGTCCTAAGTGCAGGAATTTCTGTCCCTGTGTATTACCCTCCTGGTTTGTGGATATCTTCACCAACGTGGAAGATTTACAGACCTCCAAATTTTGGGAATTTTATAGAGGCTTCATCATTCGGTCATGACCCATCACTGACCCAAATTCCCTTTCCCTTTCCTGTAGATGTAGGCCAAGCTGAATGTTCTAAGCTTCTAAACAGGTCTTGGTCTTTCTAGTGACCACCAGGAGCCCACTAAGGATTGCCTGGAAAAAAAGATACTGCTGTCACCCAGGAAATTCCAAGGGCTTTAGGAGTTCTGTGTCAAGAATCAGGGTCAAAGACCAAATATTAAAACAAAAGATGCTCTTAGTGCTCTTATCACTTAGGAAATTACAAGCGTTTTAGGAGTTTTATGCCAGGAACTAGAGGGCAGATATGTATGTATGGGGAGTGTGTGTGTGTGTGTGTGTGTGTGTGTGTGTGTGTGTAATTTTTTTCTATATTTCACAATAAGAGATTCAAACAAATCACAGACTACATTGCTTTGGCATCCGTTAACAGTGCCAAACTGTCTCCTATCTCAGGCATAGAACATAAGTAAACATCTTTGCTATACCATCTTTTATTGTCCAGACTTCCTCACTTCCACTGGATAATTTTTGTTAGGGAAGGATAGGTAGGAGGATTGAATGGGAAGGATAACTCAGGATAAAACACACACACATTCACACACTCATCCTCACACTCACACATTCAAATTCACATATCTACAATAGTGATAATATGTATCTATCTTTCTTCTAACTTTGAACATATTAATGTTAAATAAATGTCACATTTAAATTTTATTTATTCTTTTGGTTGGCAAATTCTAGTTCCATATGCTTTTTAATTTTTTTCACTATTGCATATTAACATGAGCTGTTCTAATATGCGAAACTGACATCTCATCCTTTGTGTATTCAAAAATAAAAATCACATCTTTAATGTCAGAACAGATAAGGATTTAGCAAAGTATTAACTTTTCATATATTTAGTTTCTTTTTAAATTCCCAACTGAATTTATTTTTAAAATACTAAACAAACCCCCCAAGTAAGTGGATTAAATAGATTTCTGCTCTAGTAGGTGATATGGGGGTGGGAAGGTAGGGATGGGGTTAATTCCATGTATGCTTAAATGGATTTCTAAATAAATACATAAACTTGGAGAAATCTAGTAATAGACATAAGACTACATAATTTCCTTTGACAAGTTTCAAATTTCTTTCAATATTTATTATATAATGTTTAATTTAATTTTTAATTTTAAAATTTACTTTATGAAAATTATCAGATATATATAAAAATAGAGGATAGGGTATAATTGATTTATACATTTTAACCAAACCAAAGCCTTTTAATTGCTGTATTTCATTTGTTTTTAGTAAATTACATCTCAATTTATTTATAGGAAATAGAATTTTGAAACACTTGAAAAGTGTTTGGAGAGCAAATTATTATCTTAAAGAATTATGTTTCATACCATTATTAGTAAGTCCCTAACATGGAATTTAATTTTCCTTTAAAGTAAATATTAAATCAATGGGAAGTTTTTTTTCAAATTGCTTTACTGTCTTTCACAAGCAAAAATTCAAGTGTCTCCTCTTTCTTTAAATATACACATATATATTGAATATGAAGACTTAAAATATCTGGTAGAAATTATAAAATTTCAAATTATGAATTTTGGGGATTGTTTTAATTTTTTTCCAAAATCTAAGACATAAGCAAAGTTATTTCAAGTTATTATTGAATTTTATTTACATTACCAGGAGTGCCTGGGTGACTTAGTGAGTTAAGTCCTCTGCCTTCAGCTCAGGTCATGATCCCAAAGTCCTGGGATCAAGCCCCGCATGGGGCTCTCTGCTCAGCGGGGAGCCTGCTTCCTCCTCTGTCTCTCAAATAGATAAATAAATAAAATATTTTTAAAAATGAATAAGTAAACAAATAAATAAATAAATTACCAACTAAGAAAAATGTATTTTAGAACATAAATTATAAAACGGAAGTAGTGACACAATATTATAAAGTTTAATCACTCGATTTTTTTCATCATTATTTTTTTATTATTAATAACCATTAATTACACAGATTATTTAAATTTAAAAACAAAATACAGAAATCCATAAAGTAGTTACAATATGATACAATATATACAATATACAACTTGCTTACATTATATAGTACA
Source organism: Meles meles (assembly GCF_922984935.1). Taxonomy (NCBI): domain Eukaryota; kingdom Metazoa; phylum Chordata; class Mammalia; order Carnivora; family Mustelidae; genus Meles; species Meles meles. Next base: position 96,207,583 of record NC_060067.1, read on the forward strand.
GGCTACTTTGATTTTTTTATGATGTTGTATGTCAATAATATACAGTATTATTGTGTATTAAAGTATATGTATCACAGATTGAAAGCATGAACTTTTTTATTGCTTTCCACTAGTTTTACATTAGTTTGGCAAATTGGGAAATGGAAAATTCCATAAATAGTCTAAAACAGTTTTGAGGAGAATGAAGAAAAATTTTCTAGAAAGCAATTCACTAAAAATCAGAGTCATCCTTCAAAAAAAAATATAATAATGGAAAATTATATCCATTTGTGGTGAAGCCATTTGGGGAAAGTTTTTTTTTAATTATATCTACATTCTTTTTCTTTTGAACTAAAGAAAGTGGTAAGGAAATAGAACATTTGATAGCTGGATAAAAATTAATAATGGATAAAAATAAATTAATAAAAATTCCACTTTAGTTCTGATTATAGGAGTAAACCAAATTTAGGAATGTGTTTTGAGACAAACATGTCAAAGCTTTCCTTCTTATCTAGGTTCATGGCCTCTTATTAGCCGGGTCTGAGGATGGGTGTTCCCATTTTGTTCTTTCTTCCATAGTTTTTTTCTCACTTTGCTTCTGAGAATAGAGGACAAATCTCATCTACTTTGGCCAAGTGCCTCCTTGTAACTTCTGAAAAGGATACGTTATTGAAGGGAAAAACCTGTAACAACTGTATACTTAAGACAAAATCATTCCCTCGGCTTGGCACTCCAGATACTGAACAGATACTTAAGAACATGTTTCACTGTTCCAACTCCCACTCAAATATATGATTTCCTAATTTTTTATGTAAATAATGCTTACCAGTCCTGTAGAAGCCATCTTTATGGTAATTAGTATTTGCACCCAAGCTTTTTTCTTAACTCTCTTCTTTTTTGAGATGATGAGTTTGAAAAATGATCTAAAAAGTGTGTGTGTGTGTGTGTGTGTGTGTGTGTGTGTGTGTGTATACTCTTTGCCAAAATCAAATAAGATTCTGTATTTTTGAGGACATGAAAAAAATCTACTCTAATAATAAAAACTTAGACTGTATGTGCAAAAAGAATGAATACTGTTATGCTGAAAAAATAAATAAAATGGAAAAAAAAAACAAAAAAACAAAAAAAAACTTAGACTGTAAATTTCAGGCTATTAATATTTTAGCATATCAACACACTAAAATTATCTCCAATATATATGTTTCTTGTATATAAGCATTTATATCTCTTAAACTTCTATTTCTATTTATGTCTTAGTCATTACATTTCTTTTTTTTTTTTTCAGATTATGTTTAAAGGATTTTACATCAATATTTGATGTTGGACAAATTCAAAATCTCTTCGACTTTTGGTCTCCTCCGTTGCCTTCCAGCTTTAACTTACTTGTGACCCCTTCAAACATTTTACATGGTTTGCAATGGTTACATGAACTTGTGGGGAGTGATATTTGCACCATCTCATACTTTATTCACTATGGCACTTTAGGAAAAGAAATTGGAATAAACTTCCAAAGCGGTATTTTAAAAAATGAATCTTATTGTGAAGCTTCGGAGAAGTTTTCGAGCATTGATTGTTCTCTTAGCTACCTTTTGCTTGGTGAGCATTGTCATTTCTGCCTATTTCCTCTACTCTGGCTATAAACAGGAAATGACACTTATTGAAACCACTGCAGAAGCAGAATGTGCTGACATCAAAAGTCTACCATATCGTTCACTGGAGCTAAAAACAATTAAACCTATTGATACATCCAAAACTGATCCTACCGTCCTCCTATTTGTGGAGAGCCAATACTCTCAACTTGGTCAAGAGATCATAGCTATCTTGGAGTCTAGCCGATTTCAGTACCAAATGGTCATTGCCCCCGGCAAGGGGGATATACCTCCTCTTACAGATAATGGCAAAGGGAAATATATTTTAGTTATTTATGAAAATATTCTGAAGTATGTCAGCATGGACTCATGGAATCGAGAGCTTTTAGAAAAATACTGTGTGGAATACAGTGTTAGTATAATCGGTTTTCATAAAGCCAATGAGAACAGCTTACCAAGTACACAATTAAAAGGCTTTCCATTAAACCTTTTCAATAATCTAGCTCTAAAGGACTGTTTTGTCAGCCCTCAGTCTCCTTTGCTGCATATTACCAAAGCCCCCAAGGTTGAGAAAGGCCCTCTTCCTGGGGAAGACTGGACTATTTTCCAATATAATCATTCAACCTACCAGCCTGTGCTTTTAACTGAATTACAGACAGAAAAATCCCTTTCATCCTCATCCAGCAAACCACTCTATGCGACGGTGATCCAGGATCTGGGACTTCATGATGGAATTCAGCGAGTTCTTTTTGGCAACAACTTAAACTTTTGGCTACACAAGCTCATCTTCATAGATGCCATTTCCTTCTTGTCAGGGAAGAGGCTGACACTGTCCTTGGACAGATATATTCTTGTGGACATTGATGATATCTTTGTTGGGAAAGAGGGAACAAGGATGAATGTCAAAGATGTAAAGGTAAGATTATTTATAAATAACATTGTAATTTTTATTTCACTAACTGTAGTATTAATAAAATATAATTTTGAATCTTTTAGATTCCTAATTACACAAAATTTTCAGATGTGGTATGTTTGAAATTAATTAGGCATTAAAAAAATTTTTGAACTAAGCCTTGACTACTCCTCACACACATACCCAGATGCTTCAGAGGGAATAGAACTAAAATTTCCCAAAGAACATTTGAACTTAATCTCCTTGTCTCTTCTTAGAGACATCTCAGGTGGAACCCTGTAGAACTGTCTCCCTTATTTTAGCACATGTTGCAGTTTGTAGCAGTAAGACTAACGTAATCATAAAACTCGATCTCTCCACTGATCCCCTGGCTCTAATTTGGTTTGACAATGGTGGTTGAAATACAAGATGGAGAAGTAACCCAGGATCTTTTGTAACTTCCAGTAAGCATAGTGTTTGTTTATATGAAATGTTCATAGATTCGTAAACATAGGTATGAGCAAAAATACAGTTTGTAGGGAAAGTATATTGGATTTGAACTCAGAAGTCTTCCATTTTTATCTCTTTTATTAACTTATCATATTATTTGGGGTAACACCACAGTGTTAGTACTTCCAGTTATGATCAAATTGACTATATAACAAATTTACCTTACAATTGCTATTAGATATAAGCCACTTGGTTAGGTAGGTAATTCTGAGAATAATTCCTTCTTTTTCCTCTTGATTCAATATTCTCATTTGTGTCTGCCTTGTCCTATGTATAACTAAATTCGTTCTTGGACAAATAAGTTTAGCAAACATAGAAATAATAGCTCACAACTTAAAATTGAGAGAAATAAAGATTATTAAGATCATATCATGTTTTTTTTGAACTCCTGTTTTTTTAATCCCCCAAAGAAGAAACCTCAGTACTACTTCAAAGCGATAGCATTTTTCTCCATCCTAAGACCTATGACCACGAAAGTAAAATATGATTAAGACCAGCGATATAGGATCACTTTTTGAAAACCTTCAAAGTACATGTGAACCAGTGAACTTCGCTTTTAATGAGCCACTGAATGAAACATCACTTGACTGGTACCCAAATATTTTATTTTGGACATTATTGTAAAGGAATTAAATGATGCCTCTTGAGTTCTGTCTAGATCCATTTTTTTCTTACTTGTTTTGTATTTGCTATTCCTTTAATTAGTATAAATTCTGGTTTTATTTTTTATTTCAAAATCATAAACTTGAGATTATATACTTCAAAAGTTCTCTGAGTGATTCCTACACTGAAATCCTAAAAGGAAAGTGTTTCCTAATTTCAGTTTAACAAAACATGAATTGAAAAAGTTTTTATAACTCTAACAAGTTTTTATTTCAAATTCGGCTCTTTCACTTATTCTCAATAAAAACAAATAGCTATTTATCATTATACAATATTCACTGATGACTTCTTAAGTGACATAATCCCCAACAGAGTAATAGAATACCAAAATTAACAAAAGCTGGAACAATGTCACAGGCAGAGAAAGGATCAGGAATATTATATGTGTATATGGGTATATATGTAGTTTGTGTGTGCATATGCACATGTATCTTAATTATATACTATACGCACACACACACACACACACACTCATGCACTGACTGTCACTTTGAAGAAAATATTTCTTTCTGCCCCTTTTGTTACCCCTTTTGTTGCTGATTCTTCCTCAGAACTGTTTATCAAAGAGTATCAGAAACTTGATTGGAAATGAGGGCTATTACCCTCTTGGTTATTTAAAGGTCAAGAGGAAATAGTTTTCCAAGTATAAAAATTCTAGTCCCAGCCCTTGGATTTGATTTTTATTTTGACCTTATTTTTAGATTAATATGATTTTGTGGAAAAGAAAAATATTTGTAGAGAAATTCTCAATACTCCCATGTTCTTCACCCTCATGTTCCTTTTCTGGTATTGTAACATTTAATCATACACTGGTAAAAATGAGGAGAGACCCATCTTCCTTCAAACTCTCACTGAATTTACTAAAACAAGAGTATTGCATGGTAACTAAAATTTCTCTCTGTGATACTGAAATAGAAAATAAATGTTTCTGTTCCTCAACAGAACGTATATGGGAAAACATATGGTTCATGGTTGAAAATTCTTGGTTGTTTACATGATCGGACTCTCCCTGGGCCACTCCCACAATTAAACCTGGAGCACATAGCTGGGAGCATTTAACAACAAATTTAAACAGTTTTGCCTACAAAACCACTTCACTCTGTTGATAAAAAATATATTAGCATATTTTAGCTTGAACATATTTTCCCATTTTAAGATAGAGACTCTGGATCATACTGCTAAAGATTAACACTCTTAAGACTCAGTGTTTGATACAGTGGAAAGAACACGAGTTTTCGGTTTTGTATTTCAAAGATTTCATTATTTATTTATTTCAGAGAGAAAGAGAGAGAGAGAGAGAGCATAAACAGGGGGAGGGACAGAAGGAGAAGCAGGCTCCCTGCAGGGAACCCGATGCAGGACTCGATCCCACGACCCTGGGATCATGACCCCAAAGGCAGAAGCTTAATGACTGAGCCACCCAGGGTCCCAGGGTTTTTTGTTTTTTGTTTTTAATTGAAATTGAAAACCCATATTCTTTTCACTTCATGGTTCTACCTGACTTGAGCTACCATGTGTCTAGCTTCTTTTAGAAACCTGCATAGTTTTTCTGTTTTTCATGCCTTCCTCTAACCAAAGCCATTGAGATAGAAATCAGTCGGTTCATTTCCAAGGCAAAAAAACCTAAGATCAGGTATTTGCAGTAACGATCATTTAATTGTTGCCAAAATTTTATCATATTTTATCATATATATAAAATTGTTGCCAAAATTTTATCATATATATAAAAGGTATAAGAGAAAAATTATGCATATGATCTTCTAAAAACTAATTATATTTCAAATGATTATAAAATATAGCTATCAATAAAGTTAGAGAATATGGTCATATTTTGACCTGGTAATATTTCTGTGTGGTCTTAGAGGCAATCACAAAATATTGTACATCTAAACTTCTATTAACAGGATGACCTCAGGCTTTTTAGGTTAATGTCTTGTATACTTGACCTTATTCTTTACTAGTTTTGAAAACAACTCTCATTTTCTTAATGGCTTTAATTATATGTATGCAATATTCATTCCCAATGTCATAACAGTTGAGTAATGATGCATTTTTAGGGAAAGCAAAAATAATAAAAGGCTATACTATCTATTAAAATTTTAATTATAAAATACTTCTTGCAGCCCACTAATTTGATTTCTATGGAAAATAATTCACTCTTGGTTGGAACATTTGGTATAGTCATAGATGTTTGGTAGAATTAATATGCTCTTTTATCATAGTTTCCCAAGATAGAATAAATGTTCTTTCCCAATAAGGGCTTTGAAAACATGAACATGGTGAATGTAATCTTCCACATGGGCAAGGAAATCAGATTTATTATTGATGCTATCAATAATTTTGATGCTTTAATCAATTCTTTGACCTCTTGTTACTTTGTTGGCAACAAAACATCATTATTAGGATTTTTGTGTGTCTTTACATTTTGTAAAGAAATACATTTATTTATTTATTAACCATACTGTATGTAAGACTACTAGACATTTTCTGCCTAATAAATCTAAACTTCTTATTTTAAGGTTCTATATGGTCCAGTTCAATTTGCCTTCTCAATATTTATTCTTAATATTTCTCAATATATGCTACTTGTATTAGATTAGCTCACTGTCTGTTCCTCAGCCATAGCTTATACCTTCTACCGTGATCTCTTTTCTCAGTTTTTGTGCCTTGACTAAAATATGTTCTCTGAATCTACCTTTTTTCAAAAGATATCTTAAGTCCTGCTTCTTATGAGAAGGTGACACATGTCCTAATGACCCCAGTAGATGGGGATTTCTCTTTAAGTTGACTCCCTGAATAATCGTTAACATTAACTCTTACTTAGCATCCTCATGTACATAAACCAACTCCAAAATTAGACATGAGACAGTTTTTCTCATACATGTACATATGAGAAAGAACATAACAAGGACACTTAGACATGATTTGAAAACATTTCATTGACAATTATTATATTGTCTTTAACTATTTGGTGAGTGCAGAACTAATTAGCCATAGAGTTGAATTACTACATTAAGAAAAATAATTTTTCAATATTAATGCATATTTTATTTTATTTTTAAATTTTATTTTTTCAGTGTTCCAAGATTCATTATTTATGCACCACACCCAGTGCTCCACGCAATACATGCCCTCCTTAATACCCACCACCAGGCCCTCCCAACCCCCCACCTCCCTCCCCTCCAAAAAATAATTTAAGGGTAGTTTTGAAGTTTATCTCAGAACAAGTGACATATATTTTAAGAAAGGGGCAGAACTATTAAAAAAAAATTATGTTATAAATCTGGAATCCAAAAGAAGAAGAAGAAGAAGAAAAAGAAAAAAGAGAAGAAGGAGGAGGAGGGAGGGGAGGGGGAGGAGGAGGAGAAGGAGAAGGAGGAGGGGGGCAAGCTAATTGGTTTCTTTTTTTTCTTTTTCTTTTTTCCCTCTACATGGTGTTTTTCATGGATCTGTACTCTAGACTAGTGTTAAGGCTTGATCCAGATAAAACGATTTAGGAATATCTCAACCTGGATATTTCCATGCTTATTTGACTACATATTTCCTGGGTTGAAAATCATATGCCCAGAGATTTAAAGTATAAAAGATATTGTGCAAATTGAATGACCAAAACATGAATGATGTGAAATTAATAGATATAAAGGCATTTGTAGGAATTATCACATTTAACAAAGATCAGATTGCTATGAATAGGAAAGAAGAAATCTATCATAGAAGAAAATTTTAAAATCTTGATTAATAAGGGTTGGAAGAGAAAAAGAAAAAAATCTTATGATTTCTGAAGTCATGATCTAAGAAAACGAGCTTTTTGGTGCTATGAATATTGACATAGAAGATGAGAGGCTACATTGGTGAATGAAAAGATTAGTTTTCTAACATTTTATAATTAGAACTGAAACTGGTTGTTATATCTAACAAATTTATAGGGAAACTTTTTTTTTTTAGAATCCTTTATATCCTAGACTGAAAGGATCACTATCAAAAATGGAGCTGAAAAGTAAAAATTATATGTGATAAATGGAATCCATATTGGACACTTATCAATCAGTGTAGATTCAGCAATGCAGAACAGTCTAGGCAATAGGAGTTGGATGGATGGCCTAGTCAGACAATCAAGCAAGAAGCATCTGAAAGTTTTTGGCAGTTTCTAAGTAAGTGAGCAAGACATGCAATCAGTAACAGTAGCATAACAGCCAAAAAGTGGCCCAGGAAGATGGGATTAGATTTTATCAAAGATATTACACAACAGGCTGAAGGTACCAGTTATGGGATTAGCCTGTAGGCAAAGAATGTCTTCCACCTGAGAAAAATGGCATAGAAGGCAGTTCCCTAATCATAGAACAAGGGTAGGATGTGACAACATTTGACAACATGGAGTTCAGCATTGGACACATGACAGGGAACTTGGAAGGCAAGAGCTCAGGCATAACAATAATGCTGTACAGAAGAAAGGAGCCCTCAGCAAGACTTGCTGAAATTGCAGTCCTGACCCTAACTTAGAATGCCTTAGTCCTCAGGACTCTAAGAAAAGGACAGCATTTAGTACCTCAAGGACCCCTCAGATGCCCGACTGCAAGAATTAGGTACATGATTTGAAGGTGCTTGGTTGGCTCAAAAGATAAGCAGACAAAAGTGAATAGTGATCTCAGAAAAACTCAAACAAAACTTGAATTTTATTTCCAGGCTTGGAAGAGGACAGCCACCATATAGATGTATTTAATAAAAACTTTTCTTCTTTTATTTATAAGCTCAATGTTAATGTCTCAGATTTTCTTCTGAATTTTTTCATGTGGTACTTTGACTTTGACTTTGTCAATGGAAGAAAAAACTCTTCCAAAAAAAGATTTATTTACAGAAGTAAATATTGTCTGTACTTAAAAAGTTACCAAAGTGATATAAAAGTACACTTTTAAAAGACAAGAATGGAAAAAAAGGAGAAAATATATATTAGTAATATCCCTTCCGAATTGGGAATTTAAATAAAAACATTTACATTTTGTTTATTAACTTCATATAACTTAATCTAGTTATATCTTTATTTAGGTGAGAAATAATGATTTCATCTATGGGCTCTGAATGTCATTTTTTATTATAGAATTTACACAAACAAAATATTCAGTTCTTGATTTCATTAGTATGGGCAGGACATGTTCACAACTATCTGCATTACAAGGTAGAACGTAAAATATACCATGACACTGGGGACAATGGGAACAAAGAAGAGGAATTCTTCTAGGAATTAGGGAAATTTCATGGAGGAGGTAGCATTCGAGTCCTCAGTCACGGTATGACATAACACTAGCAAATCTAGAGGGAGTGGTATATTCATGGTCAATGGATCAACCCAAGCTAAGATTTGGCTAAAAATACCAGATTTGGGGGAATGGTAAGTTGACTGCGTTGGCTGGATGAATAAGTAAGGAAGTAAAGTAAGAATTATTAAATGCTGAAGATACTGGTTGTGTCCATAATATAGAGCTTTCTTACAGAAGGATACTATTTGAGTCACTGAAAATTTTAAATCAGAAAGTAATATGATCAGAACGGGGATTGAAGAAAAATATATTGTTTGAGTCAGGGACATGGTTTTTGTGTGTGTGTGTGTGGAGATCTCTCAAAGAACCTATTACAATAATATAGAAATAATAATTCTTACATTTTTTAAAAAAGGATTTATTTAGCGTAGTCATATACACTAAGCATTGTGCTAATCATTAACAGGAATATCATTAAATACTCACAACAACACTAAGAGGAAATATTTTGTACATTCATGGAATGAATAAAATGAGGCTTGGCAATATTAAGATACTCATCTAGCTAATAAGTGGCAGAGCAAACAAACCCAGACTGTCACTAATGTCTACGCTTTCTTTGAGAAAACAATGGTGTGGATTTGGGTTTGAGTCTCAGTGCCAGCAGTAACCAGTTAACTTTGGACATACTTATTAATCTCTCCAATTCTCAGGTTATAGATCTGTAACACTGGTGTAAAAAGACCCACCTCTTAGTATTATAGTGAGGTTTTAATGAAATAAGACATGGAAAGTTGCTAGGACAGAGCCTGAATTTTAAGATTTACTCAATTTAGCTTGGTGGCAGTCAGGATGGAAAGGGGAGATTAGGAGAGCCCATGCAGAAGTAGAATTGACAGGACTTAGGCACATACACAAAGAAGGAGCAGAGAAACAGGTGGAGATGGGATAGCATCATGGTTTTTCCTGGGTGTATGCTTTAACATATGAAGAATCTGGCAGAAGAAAAGGTGTTGGGAAATTAGGCATTTTGTTTAAGGTCTAATGATTTAATGTATAGGGATATTCAGAAGTAGGCATTTAAAAAAGCAAGTCTGAATTTTTGGACACTGTCAGAGGTGGAAATATCAAGCTTAATCTTAGTGATGATTGCTAAAGGGAAATCAAGGAAGGAAAACAGGTTGAATGCATCTTTTGGATATCCTGTAATAAACCCAAGATTATGACAAGTTACTTTCATACGGAGGAAAACTTTTTCATGTACTAAGATAGTAGCCATCCGACAGCCTCTTCATTAATTATATGGAAGAAAGCCTGAAACCTCAATAAATGCTTGCTGTCCAAAGGAATAAAATTAAAGGAATGCCTAACTGTAACTGTTGCATGGTGTTCATGCAACAGAGTAGGCACAATCATTTATCTGGAATTTGGCAATTTGAATTCTTTCTCCTTCTTATTTACGACCTCTTGATTAACAGGAATTGCAATATGACTCCCTTCTAACTTGACTGTGAGGTGTACCAAACGACTTTATCATAAATATCCTTGAAATGTGGAGTGATGTATAGGGGTTAAGTATAAAGGGAACAAGAAAGCTAGAGCCTCATTTTTAGTTATTGTGTCCAGAAATTGTATATATATATATATATATATATATATATTTAAAGATTTTATTTATTTATTTGAGAAAGAGAGAGAGCATGAGAGGGGAGAAGGTCAGAGGGAGAAGCAAGCAGACTCCCCATGGAGCTGGGAGCCTGATGTGGTCTCGATTGCGGGACTCCAAGATCATGACCTGAGCCCAAGGCAGTCACTTAACCAACTGAGCCACCCAGGTGCCCCAGAAATTATATTTTTAATGAAAGATTTTTATTTAGGTTTCATGTGATTATTTTCATGTGATTATCTTGATGATAGTGTTCATTCTGAACATGTCTGCATTTTTTTTTAAAGATTTTATTTCTTTATTTAACAGACAGGAGATCACAAGTAGGCAGAGAGGCAGGCAGAGAGAGAGGAGGAAGCAGGCTCCCTGCCAAGCAGAGAGCCCGATGCGGGGCTCAATTCCAGGACCCTGGAATCATGACCTGAGCTGAGGGCAGAGGCTGTAAGCCACTGAGCCACCCAGGCGCCCCCATGTCTTCATTTTTTGTTGGAAAAAGGGTTTTAAAGGCATACTTTCATTTAAAGCTGTTTTCTGGGTATCAATTAATTATTATTTTTTTTAATTACATTTTAAAATAAGACCTCTTACTAAGTGAGGATTTTCTGCACAGAACAAAAGCTTTTTGCATACAAATTTAATTTTAATTTAAGATTGGACATTCCCTGAATTCATTTGCACTCAAAACAGGTTAAATAGTAATGGATCTAACACGAACAGGAGTGCTCACTTTGGTCAGTTTACAATATAAGATAATTACTGAGCAGAGAACAATCTCTTGATATACCAGGGGAAGAACACAATTAAAGTCCATGAGCTCCATTTTGCTACTTGAGATGTAGCAATTGTCTCCATGGGAAAGAGAAAATGTTAGAAAATATTTTGGTAAAAGCAAGCAGGCTAGCCAAGTCTCGGCAAGGTAGAAAAACAACCCTGATTCAAGTTCTTAAATCTCATTGTTAATGCCTAAAAGCCCTGGGGATATTTATGGGGATATTTTCTGATTAGCTTTGTATATTTTGTCATTCTCTGTGATGATATAAATAGCGATTAATGCTCAGATTATAATAAGCCTCTTTAGCTAAAGCCACCATGTTTTTGTTATGATAATCATCAAAAGATACCACAAAATGGTTTCATTTCTAAAGAATAACTAAAGAGAAAAACAAAAGAAAACAAAAACTTACTCATTTTATACTGACTATAGAAATACACATGTTCTGAAACAAATTATCATATAATAAAGCATCTTGATTATATAATCCTGAGGCAGCTAGAATATTATTATTATTATTACTATTAAGATAACAGATTAAACTATTAAAGTAGTTATAAACATTGAATTTTATTTTCATTCAACTCATAATTTTTCATGTCTACTTTGAGCTGCGCTCTCTAGCTCTTTGCTTGGGGTTGAAAATTTCCACCTGCTACTTTCTTTTTTCAAATAAATCAAATATTCCTCTGATGTGTTTCTTTATTATTATACTTTTGAAACATTTCATACATTTTATTTTTTTTTTAAGATTTATTGATTTGACAGAGATTACAAGTAGGCAGAGAGGCAGGCAGAGAGAGAGAGGAGGAAGCAGGCTCTCCACTAAGCAGAGAGGCCAATGCGGGGCTCGATTGGGATCATGACCTGAGCTGAAGGCAGAGGCTTTAACCCACTGAGCCACCCAGGCGCCCCTCATACATTTTAAAGAGTGCATATGATTAATATTATTTAAAGCATGATAAGAAGAAAAGTGGCTTTGTCCATACCACTTAGCTTAGGGTATAGAATATTACCACCACCTTCCCTGTCACATACCACTTTTTCTGCTGGAGAGGTAGTGTCCTGAATTTTGAGAGATACCATACCCTGTGAATGTTACCATACATACAATACAAATTTTCTGCAATTTTCCCTTTTTATTCCTTAGATTCTTCTACACTGATGCTTATAATTCTAGTTCACGAAATGTAATTTCTGTGTAGTATTTATTTTTTCCAATGTTGGTATTGTAAGAATCTTAATTTTTTTGGCTATTTGGTGGATATATAATTGTATATGAGTTGTTATTTGCATTTCTTGATTATTTATGAGGTTGAATAGCTTTTTTGTACTTAATGGCCATTTTTTTTCAAATTTTCGTATTTTTAATTGTAAAACATCCGATTTCATTTCTAACTACCTCAGTGTTGATTGCCTAAGAAAAGGATTTTCTCCTTCAATTAACCTAACAGTATAATACTTGAGGAAGTTTAAATGTACGCTATTTTGTTATACACTATATTAAAAATTTATCCAAGTGGCCAAAAAATTACTTTGTATCTTATTTTAGTTTTTCAGGATCAAATCAAGATTTGTAATGTAATAATGCTTATCGACATAATCTGTTGTTTTTTTTTTTTAAGATTTATTTATTTGACAGAGATTACAAGTAGGCAAGTAGGCAGAGAGGCAGGCAGAGAGAGAGAGAGGAGGAAGCAGGCTCGCAGCCAAGCAGAGAGCCCGATGCCGGGCTCGATCCCAGGAGTCTGGGATCACGACCTGAGCCGAAGGAGAGGCTTTAACCCGCTGAGCCACCCAGGCGCCCCCTGTTTATTTTAATCTGAAACAGTTGTCTCACAATTTTTGCTTTCATCACATTGACTTTTTTGTTATGACTTTTTTTTTTCGAGCAGTTTTCGGTTTATAGCAAGATTGAGAGGAAGGTCCAGAGGTTTCCCATATATTCTTTGCCCCCGCACATACATAGCCTCCCCCATTATCGACATCCCCCACCAAAGTGATACATTTTGCAATTGATGAACCTACACTGACACATAATCATCCAAAATCCATAGCTTACACTAAGTTTCACTCTTGGTGTTGTATAGTTTATTAGATTGGACAACTGTATAATGATAAGGATTCATCATAATGGTATCAAACAGAACATTTTCACTACCCAAAAAAATCCTCTGTGCTCTACCTATTCATCTCTCCTCTCCTACTTTTTCACATTTTGCAAAGCCTGTGTGTTGTTTTCTCATTTTAACTTTGAACCATTTGTTTTTATATTGATTTTTAGTTCTTTATATAGTCTGGATTCATCCTTTGTTAATGATATGTTTGCAAATATCTTCTCCTGCATTACTACATGTCTTTTCACTTCCTTGAAAGGCCATTTCACTGATGAAAAATACTTAATTTTTATTGTAGTAAAATATATCAGTGTTTTAAATACATTATGGGCATTTTTTTGTATGTATGTTTTGTCATCTCTATCTTAGAAGTTCGTGAAATACTGTCCTTATCTGCTATTTAAATGCTCTCTAAAATAATCTAAACCTTAAAATTTCACGTGGGGATATTTTAAAATTATTAACTTTTAAAATTACTATATATATATTTTTTTCTTTTTAAACTATCCTTATGAGTTACTTTATATTTTTGAGAAATTTTTCCATTGTATTACCTCAAAATGTCTAGTTTAAATTTGTTCACAATAAAAATTTATTATATTTTTAATATCTCTAGCAGTTGGTTATGTCACAGTTTCATTTCTAATGTCCATTTTTTCCTCTTCTATTTTCTTGATTGATCTATTTTAGCTAATTTTATTTTCTCTTTTTTTAGTACTCTTCATTGTTCCTTTTTATTTCCCTTTCAATGTTTGCTTTTATCCTTGTACATTCTTCACTTGTGGAATTTTTGTTTTATTCTCTGGTTCTTTTTCTGTCTTCTTAAAATATATAACTAATTCAAGTGTTACCCTTCTTCCCTCATCTAATATAGCATTCAGGGTCATATGCTTTAAGATTATAATGATAAATAACTGTGTATGCTTTTTAAAAGTGGTATAGTTATCATTCAGTTATGAGTTTTGTCTAATTTTTATCACATTTCATTTTTTGATCTTTGACTCAATCATGAGTGTGTTTTCAAATTTTGCCAATATATAAAGCATTTTAAGTATCCTTTTGAAATGGATTTCAAATTCAGTATGATCTTTATAGTGAGTGGTTGCTAATTTATTTGGAGTTGTATTATGGGGGAGTACAATGTTCCATTTTCTTTTGGTTCCTCCTACATGTGTGCTTGAAAAGCGTGTATCTTCTCCAGGTTCAGAGATCTAGTTCTCATCTTTGCATAAGATTGTGAATTGTGTTGCTCAAATCCTATGTATCCTTTCTAAATTTTTGTCTGCGGATCTGTGTATATTTTATCTGTTTGATCTGTGAGAGGTATGTCTATATCTACACTGACTATCGTAAAAACAGTGTTATTGCTAATGCTTTCAGTTTGTGATTTATATATTATACAGCTCTGCTTTTTTGACTTCTTAGACATATACTATTATCATATCTTTCTGAATTAAAACCTTTATCATTATCATTATGAAGTGACTTCCATCATATCTGCAATTTTTTAACTAAGATTTTTTGTTCTTGTTGTTTAATATTATTACAGTTCCACTTTGGCAGTTTTACTCACTAAATCATTATGCATGTTTTTACTCCCAACCTTTCTATGTCTTATGGACTTAGTTGTGTCTCTGTAACAGAATATAATTTCATATTGTTGATTTTTTAAATATAACCTGAAATCTTTTTTAAACTAGTGAATCTGATCTAATCTCCAGAAGATAATAGAGATGTAATATTTAAACAATAATAGCTCTGACTTTTTCAAAATCAATAAATGACAACAATTTTCCAATACAGAAAGCTTCCTCACAAAAAATTTGCAGAATAAACCAAAAATAACTCCTTACCTAGATATTTTATAATGACACAAAATAATACAAGATGAATTACTCTTCTTGGAAAGGAAAAAAAAAAAAAGTTTAGACTGGCAGGTGACTTTTTTTTTTTCCATTTTATTTATTTTTTCAGCGTAACAGTATTCATTCTTTTTGCACAACACCCAGTGCTCCATGTAAAACGTGCCCTCCCCAATACCCACCACCTGTTCCCCCAACCTCCCACCCCTGACCCTTCAAAACCCTCAGGTTGCCCCAACCTCCCACCCCTGACCCTTCAAAACCCTCAGGTTGTTTTTCAGAGTCCATAGTCTCTTATGGTTCGCCTCCCCTCCCCAATGTCCATAGCCCGCTCCCCCTCTCCCAATCCCACCTCCCCCCAGCAACCCCCAGTTTGTTTTGTGAGATTAAGAGTCACTTATGGTTTGTCTCCCTCCCAATCCCATCTTGTTTCAAGACAACTATCATATGATCTCCCTGATATGAGGACATGGAGAAGCAACATGGGGGGGTAGGGGGATAGGAGAAGAATAAATGAGACTGGCAGGTGACTTTTGAAAAGCAGTAATGGAAGCCAGATTTAAAATTTTCTTTTTTAGGGATGATAGCATTCTTTCTGCAAAACAGAGAAACAGAGAGTTGGTTTTTGTTTTTTTGGTTTTTTGTTTTTTGGGTGTTTTTGGCATAGCAACTGAATAATGGGAAGATGCTTCATTCCAATCTTAAAATTCTGCTTCAGACAAATCTGATCTAAATACAAGTTGCTTGTTTTCTGGACATGAACATGTTTCACTGAAGGAAACTTGATTTAGGTGAGAATAAAACTATTCTTTTTGTAGGCAAAAATAATACTTAAAACATTAATTTGAGTTAAGGATTACATCCTGACTCTATTGGTCTTTAACTATAATTATGTGCTAGTTATTTAACCTTATATGCCACACTTTTTCTTCAGTTGTAGAGTGAGATCTATAGCACATATTCAACAGGTGGCTGTGAATATTAAATAATTTAACTGAAGGATACTAAGGTACTAAGGATAGTACCTGATATTTTGTAAAAATCAGCTAATTTTCTTTTTTTTTTCTTTTTTCCCCATTTTATTTTACTTCTTTTCAGTGTTCCAAAATTCATTGTTTATGCACCACACCAAGTGCTCCATGCAATACATGCCCTCCATAATACCCACCAGTAGGCTCACCCAACCCCCCACCTCTCTCCCCTCCAAAACCCTCAGTCTGTTTCTCAGAGTCCAGTCTCTCATGGTTCATCTCCCCCTCCGATTTCCCCCAAGTCACCTCTCTTCTCCATTACCCAATGTCCTCTGTGTTGTTCCTTATGCTCCACAAGGAAGTGAAACCATATGATACTTGACTCTCTCTGACTGACTTATTTCACTCAGCATAATCTCTTCCAGTCCTATCCATGTTGATATAAAAGTTGGGGATTCATCCTTTCTGACAGAGGCATAATACTCCATTGTATATATGGACCATATCTTCTTTATCCATTCTTCAGTTGAAGGGCATCTTTGCTCTTTCCACAGTTTGGCAACTGTGGCCATTGCTGCTATGAACATTGGGGTACAGATGGCCCTTCTTCTCACTACATCTGGATCTTTGGGGTAAATACCCAATAGTGCAATTGTAGGGTCATAGGGTAGTTCTGTTTTTAATTTCTTAAGGAATCTCCACACTGTTTTCCAAAGTGGCTGCACCAATTTGCATTCCCACCAACAGTGTAAGAGGGTTCCCCTTTCTCCACATCCTCTCCAACACTTGTTGTTTCTTGTCTTGTTAATTTTGGCCATTCTACGTGGTGTAAGGTGCTATCTCAATGTCGTTTTGATTTGAATCTCCCTGATGGCTAACGATGATGAACATTTTTCATGTGTCTGTTAGCCATTTGTACGTCTTCTTTGGAGAAAAGGTCTGTTCATGTCTTCTGCTCATTATTTTTCTATCTTTTTTTTTTTTAAAGATTTTTTATTTATTTATTTGACAGGCAGAGATCACAAGTAGGTAGAGAGGCAGGTGGAGGTGCGGAGCAAGCTCCCTGCTGAGCAGAGAGCCCAATGTGGGGCTCAATTCCAGAACCCTGTGATCATGACCTGAGCTGAAGGCAGAGGCTTTACCCCACTGAGTCACCCAGGTGTCCCTCTTCTGCCCATTTTTTGACATGATTATCTGTTTTATGTGTGTTGAGTTTGAGGAGTTCTTTATAGATCTTGGATATCAGCCCTTTGTCTGTAATGTCATTTTCGAATATCTTCTCCCATTCCGTGGGTTGCCTCTTTGTTTGTTGTCTAGCTAATTTTCTTGGTAATGGAGTTCAAGAAAATGATTCCTGTGACTTTTTCAATAATTTGATTACTCATATTTTACTCACTCTGAGACTCACATTTAGTTTCATATTTTATCATCTCAGACATTATGGTATGTCTTTTAATTCATAGCCTCTTATATTTTATGCAGTATAGTAATGTAAACTATTTTTGTTTACCTTATTTTAAAAAAAAATTATCATTGAAACATAGTTAACATACAATGTCATATTAGTTTCAGGTATACAACATAGTGATTTGACAATTATGTATGATTCAGTGCTCACCATGATAAGCCATCATCTGCCACCAAACCACGTTATTAAAATATTATTGATTAAATTCCATATGCTATACTTTTCATCTCCATTACTCATTAATTTTGTAATGAAGTTTGAACCTCTTAATCGCCTTCCCGTAGTTTTTCTCCCCCAACTCGCTCCCCTTTGGCAACCACAAGTTCATTCTCTGTATTTAAGAATCTGTTTGCTCATTTGTTCATTTTTTTTTTTTAGATTCCATATATAAGTGAATTATTTATTATTTGTTTTTGACTGAGTTCACTTAGCATAGTACCCTCTAAGTCTATCCATGTCACAAATTGCAAGATCTCATTATTTATTTTATGGTTGAGTAATATTCCATTGTGCATGTGTGCGAGATATATATATAGATATATATATATATATATATATATACACACACATACATATGTATATATATTCTTTATTTCCTTCTTTATTTTCTTCTTTATTATCCATTCTTTATTCTTCTTTATTATCTTTATTATCCATTCATCTATGGATTGATACTTGGGTTGCTTCCATGTCTTGACAGTTGTAAATGATGCTGCAATAAACACAGTGGTGACATATATCTTTTCTAACTTAAACTAATTTTGTTTAAACTAAGATCATAGTTTGTTTTTTTTTATTTACCCACCTAATTACTTAAAGTAAATCCATATAATGAAATCTGCAAGTTGTCATTATTAGGTGTGTCACCTACTTGAACTGAAAAATAAATCTACAAAAAATTTTTGCTCTTCAGAAAGATAATATATGAAACAAGTACTTCTTCTAGTTGCTTATAATGAAGTTATGGGAAGTATATTTCTGTTATAACTTTTATGATGCATTCAATGTGATTACAAATGCATATAATGAATGACAAATATATCAAGTCATAGCACTTTTAAATGAAAGTAGCATAGTACTTTTAAATGAAAAAAAGGTGCTCTACTCATTTAAATGTTAGAACACAAAATTAAAAGTAGTTTCTGAAATCTGTATTGCATAGTTAAAATTTGCAGTCATTTATTTAACATTAGCTAATGTCAAGACATTGATGGTATTTTGAAAATTTTAACCACTTTATTGTAAAAAGGTCTACATGTTTAAAGTATACAACTTGGTGAGTTTGAAATTAAGTATACCCCTATAAAACGGTCACCCCAAAAGAGGACATAAATTTATTTACTATCTACTTTCTAAACTTTCTCCCCACTTCCATTATGATTGGTATTAGTGTTAAGTCTTAGTCTTGCTGTTTGTTTTAGTTGTAAGAATACTTAACATAAAATTTATCCTCTTAGCAAATCTTAAATATGCAATACAATATTATTATCTATAAGTATTATGCTGAACTGTTGATCTGCAGATCTTATTTATCTTGTATAACTGAAATTTAGTATCCTCTGGTCAATACCATCTCATTTCTCCCTCCCCCAGCCCTTGGCAACCACCATTTTACTCTCAGCTTTTATGAGTTTGATTACTTTAGATTCCACATTAAGAGCAATCATACAGTATTTGTGTTTCTGAGTCTGGCTTTATTATAGCATAATTTCCTCTAAGTCCTTTCATGTTGCTGCAAAAGTCAGAATTTCTTTTTTTTTAAGGCTGAATAATATTCCATTGGATGCCTTACCACATTTTTCTCCATTCCTTCATCTGTTGATGGGTATTTAGATTGTTCTCATATCCTGGCTATTGTAAATAATGCTGCAGTTAAGTATGGGAGTGCAGGTATCTCTTCAAAATCCTGATTTCAGTTCTTTTGGATAAATACCCAGAAATAGGATTGCTGGATCATATCGTAGTTCTGTTTTTAATTTTTTTAGGAACCTCCATACTGTTTCCCGTAATGGTGATAATTTAAACACTTTTAATAACCCTTTGTTAAGCTTATAATATATATTAAGCATTAAATATTATAATAATTATAAAGCAATTTTAATCTAAGACAATGAATAAATAGAATTTATAGAAGATATGTGCAAAAATATTGCATTTACATAAAAATAAATGTTTCAGAGCTATAAAGCCAAACTTTCTTAGAATTTCTAAAAGTACATATTTGAAAAGGCCAGCACAATTTGTCAATCATCCCTTATTTTGATTTGAAAACTGAATGGATTACATTGAAATATAATACAAGTGTTTTCTTATTTGCTTGAAAATAATGTCATAAATAATATTTGGTAGAAGATATGTGATATCCAAACGCTTTATGAAATTCACACCACATATCTGCTGCATCTGTTTTTCTTTTTAAGATGCAGTTAACCTAAAAGAAGGTTGCAGTGAACAAAGCACCGAATAAATATGAGTTAAAAGTAACAGGGGTTCCTGTGTGGCTCAGTCAAGTTAAGCATTGGACTGTCATGATCTCGAATCATGGGATGAGCCCCACATCTGGCTCATGCTCTGCAGGGAGTCTGCTCGAAGAATCTCTCCCTCTGCTAGTCCCCTTCATTCATGCACACCCGTGCTTGTTCTCTCTAGAATAAATAAATAAACAAATCTTTAAAACAAAAAGGAAACAATACTTTGCTTTCTTAAGAATGTCTGTATAAGTGAAACTTACATTTGGCAAATATTGTCTTCTATCCTTGAATAATCTAGCCTTTTTTTTTTTAAATCTATTTAATTATCCATCTATATATAATGCTAGTGTGCAATGTTTAATTATTCCTCAATTTATTTAACAAAGGGAATTGAACTCAATAAATAAATGGTTTTCTAAAGTCATTTTTATTTTGAGTTACCATTTCCTATTCAATGTAATATTCCAGAATAGACACTGTACACAATAAACACTTCATATATAAGATGAAATATGTAAAAGTTACATAAGCTTTTTTACACTATTATTTTCCCAACATTGGCTTCATTTTACATATACAGTACTCATAACTTGTAGACCATTTCACATATTTTTAATAATAGAGCAATAATCCAAAATCTTATTTTAGTTTACTCAGAAATTGCTTTTTTTTTTTAAAGATTTTATTTATTTATTTGACAGAGAGAGATCACAGTAGGCAGAGAGGCAGGCAGAGAGAGGGGAGGAAGCAGCCTCCCTGCTGAGCAGAGAGCCCGATGCAATGCGGGGCTTGATGCGGGCCTCAATCCCAGGATGCCGGGATCATGACCTGAGCTGAAGGCAGAGGCTTTAACCCACTGAACCACCCAGGTGCCCCCAGAAATTGCTTTTAAATACTAACTTAAAGGATGAAATTTGCTTACTTTATTCATGTATTATAGTTTTCATAATTTGCTTAATTATTTTTAAAACTTCTCACTTTTAAAAATGCTGTATTAGACCTATAAAGAAAGAAAAATAACATTTTGGGTATGTGGAAAATATTGATGTAAAATATTGCTGCTACAGAAAAAACATGTATCATTCTTTATGATATAAATTTCCAAATACATACTATCCCCCAAATAATATTTAATACATACCTAAGATGGACCTTCACAAGTTACTCCCTGTTACTCCTTATATTCAAGACAAATTTTAAACTGTATGATTTGTTTAAAATATTAAACTCCTTCCCTATTTGAATATTTTTAAATGAAATTTTAATTTCTAAATGCATAACTATTTAAGTTTAAATTTTATTTTTAAATTTCTCAGAGTGACATTAGCAATTCATTTGATTGCAATTAAAGCTTTTAGGCTACTTAAAGAAGACCACCTTGACCTCTCAAAATAAAAATATTTTTTGTAATTTCATTGTGGAAAAAAAGTAGTAGAAATTTACAGTAAATATAGCAAATTGCTCTTTCAAAAAGTTTTTCCAAATTGAGATGTAAGAATGTCACTGATGAGAATTGTTCATCCTAGGCTCATAAAATATAT
The DNA here is from genome assembly GCF_922984935.1 of Meles meles. Classification (NCBI taxonomy): domain Eukaryota; kingdom Metazoa; phylum Chordata; class Mammalia; order Carnivora; family Mustelidae; genus Meles; species Meles meles. Next base: position 96,229,339 of record NC_060067.1, read on the forward strand.
TGGATTTTTTTCCCAAATGGCACAAATAAGGAACCTAGTAAGTTTTGCAGAATGAAGTAGGAAAGCATTGACTGGCAATCATGTATCATTACTCTGGAGTATAAGTAAATTCCACTTGAATGATTTATGCACCAGATAGCCATTTGTTACCATATTTTAATTGTCTACATAAAATATAAACAATATAGAATTTTTTATATGGGAATTATGTGGAGATAGAAGGGGAAATATTTGAGGAAACACCAGAGGCAACACTTAAAATGACAGGATTTTAGAGATGTATAGTTAGAGGGAATAACCCTCAAAGTAAGCCGTTCCAAGTAATCCCTATAGCACAGCTTTAGGGAGAACTAACCTGAAAGATTCGGTGAGTTCCAGGAAACTATTATTGAAATTTTAGGATTTCTTGTGGCTTCTTGTATGTCTTTGTAGATTTGTTTTCCTTGGTTATTACTAGTTAAAAAACTGGAAAACTGGGATGCCTGTGTCTATCTTCTGCTTAGGTAATGATCCCAGGGTCCTGGGATGGAGTTCCCAGTTCTTATAAATAAAGATATATATTGATTCTATATTGTTATATACAATATATATTATATATTTGGTGTATATATATTGTAAAAGTACCATAGAATCAATATATATATTTATATATAATCATTATGATGATTGATGATTGGTTGATTGGTTTGTCTGTTTTATCTTGGTTGTTGAGGGATGAAGTTACTATACTTTGGACAATTACTCTTCATCACACTAGGAGTAGTTTTAATAATTTGCTGTTCAGTGCTATGTGCTATTAAGAAAAAAAGAAGTTCTTCGTTTGTGGCCTCTAAATCTAATTTTGAGTTGTGTGTGTGTGTGTGTGTGTGTGTGTTTACAACTTAAGAGCACTTTCTATACTGTCAGCTACTAATCTGTTCTGATTCTCTGGAACCATTTTTAAAAATAAAAAAAGCACAATTAATTTTTGCTATCTGCTAAGCTTACATGATTTACTTAAGCCTTACTTTCTACTCTACTTAAAAAAAAAAAAGGTTTGGAGTTTCTGTGGAGTACAATTTCACTTGTAACATTGCCATTGAGAAAAGGGCATTGAAAGAGATCTTGAATTAAAACATGTTCTGAAAATGCTACACTCAAACATTGTTGCATGCACCTCAAAACAGGAGAAACCAGTTCAAAGCTTTGTGTTCTGCTATAGAAAAGCACATCTTAACTGCAGTGTCTTAAAATGTTAAAACAAAAACAAAAACAAAAAGGAAAAGGAAAAGAAAAAATAAAGGAGAGGGGAAAGTTCAACTATGTTTTAAAATCTCAGAGCAAAATAATAAAATTTCACAGTAAACAAAAAGATTGTTTTTTATGTTGGAAAATGGACATAGATCAAATATCTTACTAGGATATCTAGCTCATCCAAACTTAAAAAGAAGTCGTATAATAATTACCTTGAAAACTCCTGTTGTAATAAACCCATCATTTAAAAAATGTCAAATATATGGCATTTCCATTTGCAATGGTATTATTGAAGTTGTTTTGCTATTCAAATGAACGTAAAGAATATGCACTTAGGAAAATAATATACTTTAATATCATTAACATTATTCAAGCAGTTTTTAAAAAGTATTATTAGTAACAATGATGGTTCTGATGGATGGATAGCTATATAGAGATAAAATTATTATTTCCTATGCTTAGTAAGGAGAACAGAAAAGATCCTGTGTGTGTGTGTGTGTATATGTACATATATATATATAAACACATATATAAGTTAACAGGCAAGTGCATATGTGTGTATTTATGCACACATTTATATACGTATATATGTATACATACATATGCATATATGTATATATGTGTATTTATGTAAATATAAAATGTATGTAAATATACAATACGCATTTGCCTACTAACTTTATTATTTACTAAAATTCTACACTTTTTTATGGGCTTTGCAACAGTGATATAATCATATCATTTTCATTGGCGTCTTTCTAAAAGACATCAAGCAGTAGATAAATAAGAATCACTATCTGAACACTGCCCATTCTGATATGTGTGTGACCTGTAAGTATGTGTGCATGTGTGTATGTATATGGGTAGCTATGTAGAAAATTTCTAGCCACAGATAACAGAACTATATCTGTGTATCCAAATCATTCATTCAAGTATTATGGTTGAATTGGTATGCTTATTAAGTCAGCTCAAACAAAAACCCTGGAAAACCAAATTGAAATATTTAAATAGTTAATACTAAATGTAAACTGCATACCTATAAGCAACTGTTTTTGGAAACAAAATAATTGGATTTTCAATTTTTGTAATTTTTGCCAGATGTTTCATAACTTTAACATTGTTTTAGTGTTTTTACCAGAGTTGGTTAATTTAACTGAAAGAGAAATGAAATAAGCATGTCATAGTAATGAGTGAAATGAAATACTAAAATGAAAAATTTTAACTACAAAGCAATAGGCAAAAATGTAACCACAGTAAAAAAACAAAGATCTTTTTTTTAACTATTACTCCATGCAAAGCATTATTCTTAGTATTCCACAGGCTTTTAAGTCAAACCTTCAAAGCAGTCTAATTCATGGGGGCTTCTAGTACTCCATTTTATAGAAGAAGCAACAGAAATGCGCAGTGGTTAGATAACTTGTCTAAGGTCATATCATCAGAAGATAGCAAAATTGTTCTTCGAATTCTGGAAGTCTGGTGTCAGAGTCTTAACAGTAACAACACTGAAATATCTCTCAATACTGATTTTTGATCTTGAGGTTTTCCACTAATCATTATATTTGTAGATTTTTTTCTCTGTTTTTACTTGAACATATTTTTTGTAATTTGACAGTCCTCATTGGAAGATGTGACTAGCAAATGGAAATTTAAGATAGGAATCAATTCATAATTTGTTCTGTTGCCAAATTTATCTAATACCTTTTTTAAAAATATTTTATAGTGAAGCTTAAGTTAAAAATTAGGTATTATTTGGCTATTAAATTCATTCATGGTAAACATTAAACTTGATAGACCATACAAATGCACATATTATATATGCATATGTGTTTGTATATTTAATAACATCCATAAAAATGATTTTTTCAAAGGCCTGAATATTTGTCTCTGATAGTCTTTCAAAAATTATTAATCAGTAAGTCATACCTCTTTATGCTTACTTTAAAATTTTATCTAATTCCAGTAAATATAAAAATACAGAGTATTACATACTAATGTTCAGTTATAAATGTTAGTAATAATACAGAAACACTTCAAATTTATCTGATAGCTGTCAATTACTGGTGGTCATAGAGTGCAACAATATATAAGAGATGTTGCTCTATATAGAACTAGATTAGCCATGGTTGAGAGTCAAAGGAATTGGATTTTTGTCAATAAATGTATAATGATACATTTATACATATACAATATGTATACATATTGTGTATATGTATTTATACATATACAATAAATGTATAATGATACAAATAATGAAATTCCTAGCAATCAAAGTACAATTTTACATGATTAGGGCTAGTATGTAGTATGAATAGTTGGAAATTTTGAATAAGATCTTTAGTCAGCTATTGTATGCAAATAATGTACAGTTGAATGCAAATAATTTCATTGTGTTATAAAAATACGACAAAGCACTTTACAAATAAAGAATGATTATTGTAGCTACTAGAATACTGAATAGAAAATTAATTGTGATAAAAATAACAAGATAAGGGGCGCCTGGGTGGCTCAGTGGATTAAAGCCTCTGCCTTCCGCTCAGGTCATGATTCCAGGGTCCTGGGACAGAGCCCCCAGTCAGGCTCTCTGCTCAGCGGGAGTCTGCTTCCCTTCCTCTCTCTCTGCCTGCCTCTCTGTCTACTTGTGATCTCTGTCTGTCAAATAAATAAATAAAATCTTAAAAAAATAATAACAAGATAAAATTTTGTGGAGAAGGTGGCGTTTTAACCAGGTCTTCAATGATTAAGGGAATGACACCAGAGAACACTACAAGCAAAAGAATCCCTCAGCAAAATTCCGAGATGGGAAGCTGCAATATTTATGGGGTGTGGCTTGTTCTTATATTTGTGTATAAAATATGAAAGGGAGACTAAAATTCTATTTTTGTATTATTTAAATATCAAATGTAGAATTTCAAAGAACATATAAAGGAGTTTAGGCTTTATTCTACAATAAATGAAGAATCAGTGGGTGTTTGGATATTTGTTTTGTTTTGTTTTGTTTTAAGCAGGAAATTGGCCAATGTTCTGTCTTTGAAAAACAGCAGAGCAGGATGTACAGAAGGAGTTGAGGCAGGAGACAAGCCCTTAGAGACATGGCTCAGGGAATTGTGGCAATAAATCAAAAGACTTTAATAAGACCTGAATTAGCCCTCTGTCAGTGGGACTAGACAGGACAGGATGGATATAGAAGACACCTGACAAATAAAAATTCACCACTTAAGAAGAAGGATAAAAAAGAAGAAAAAGGATAATGGCGGTGAGCATCTCAAAGGAAAAGAAGAAAAGAAACATTTTCAAATTATTCTAAAGATTGAGCTAGGGTCAGTTTAAATACTGGTGATGCCATTAAGAGAGAGAAAAAAAGCGTGTATTTTGAGGTCATGGTTGGGAGTAGCAAGTGAGATAGCCAACTACAAAATAGTGAATATTTTACTGGTTAAAGAATGACAATGTTGAAAATAAACAATGTTGAAAAAAACTTAGGTCAATTTCATGAAGCTGAATATCGATCTGGTTATTCAAGAAAGGTTAAAGGAGAGAGAGGAGAAAGGACTCCCCATGGAAACTGCAAAAGGGAAGGAGGGTAACAATGAATGATTTGAAGTCCTTGTGGGGAAGCATTAAAAGTCACAAATGAAATTAGCCACGCTAGCAGTGTCTTTATACTTCGTTTTGCTCTTACAGACAGATCTACAGAGGGGAGTGGTGTAGGTTTGCCAGGAGAGACTTTCAAGGAAAGTTGTAGTATGCTGCAGCAGAAATTATATCCTACATGAAATTATATCCTAAAGTGGACTGTCTCAGGAAAGCAGGGGAGCATGGAGTGCTCCTTCACTGAAGTGGTGGATCTTACATCAGAGTGGCCACGATAAGCACTGGAAGGAAGAGATAAACCTGAGATATTTGATGAGCGTATCTCTGAACTCCATGAATTGAATGTATGAAACAAAGAGCGGGGAATCATAAGTCTAACTTCAAGTTTACATTATGAAACAAGGAAGTGAGGTGAAGGGCAATCCGTTGACACAAACAGAGCTGTTAAAGAAGAATCCAATTTGAGATTTAATTTTAAGCAAGTAGACTTTGTGCAATACAAAGCATTCCAAAGAAAGCATTTGTCTAATTTTAGAAACACATATTCATAAATTAACTAAAGAGAAAGATAAATGAGAAAGTTTAGAAAAGGATCTGGCAACTTTCTTCCTATTATTTATTAACAACCTGAAAAATTATACTTCAAATATATATTTTGAATGTATACATTGTGATAGGTAATTTACATTCCCTCTAATCTTCTCAAAAATTTTAAAGTGGTTATATAATTATACTTATGTTAAAGATAAGAAAAATGAAATGCTATAAATATTGAATGATTTATTTAAAGCTGTACAACCAGAGGGTGACACAGAAACAGAACTGAGCATTCTGTCTCTACATCTGGATTGTTCCCTTGCATATTGCCACAATCTCTTGATTATTCTCCCAAAATACCACATAGAGCACTTATTTTAAACAGATTTTGATGGAGGTTTGTAGATTTAAAGGAGACTATACTACAATAGTACATAACAATAAAAACAAGTAAAACCCAATACTGTATATCGAACTTTACCAAATCCTTTACCCACCTCAATAACTGAAATTAATTTCTGGCTGACATTTTTCTGCAAGTCCCTCATGGATTACAGTATTGCTGAGACTCTTTCTTCCTCCACTCGCAGGCTCCTTTCCCTCTTCACCTCCCTCCTCAGTTCCCTTTGCCTTCTCACCCCTCTCCACCTTCTCCATCTTTTTCTCCTCTCTCTCTGCTTCTTTCTCCTGCTTAAGGTTCGCCCGAGACTGCCAGTTGGGGTAATCTGTTGTAAAGAACAATTTTAGCAACTCTTTGTTTGGCTATTTCCTCTTTCCTTCCCATCTACTCCCATTTACAGCCAGAGGTTGCTGCACAAGGGTACCTCCATTACTCAAGAGAAAAAAGATCTCTCTTTTTTATAAGCAGAAGAAGCATCAGCCTCTGGGATTATGTACTTCTGATTTACCTACATATTTGTCACCTTGGGATAAGTAACTACAATGTAATATACTAATACTCTTCCCATTTGACAATATATTAATACAAAATATCAATTCTTACATTGGCAGAGTCCTCATTTAGCAATACATATTCATAAACACTGAATATATTGATGCCTTTCCTGTTAGGCAATACATCATCTGCTATAAAGCAGTCTGTCTAGCTGATCTATTTGACTGCATTTTTCTCAAGCTTAGATGACCAACACACCATCACAGGCTATGATACATTGTTCACTAAACCACTGACGTAACAGTGTAATTTGGCCAGATCATTAGTAATAATAGCAGCTCCAAGAATGACAACCTACCATATTTGAATTTAGGTGTTAGGTCTAAAGTGAATACTTGCTGTGGTCATATTTATGATATATTTTGCTTTCAGGTTCTTTTTAAATAAACTCCTTTATAAATGCGCGCACGCAAGTGCGCGCATGTGTATAGAATGGAAGTGGAGAGAAAAAATATAAATAGTAAAACAGGAGTATTAAGTTAAAACCATTGAAAGCATTTGTAACTACACATATACTAATATGAAAATTTAAAACAAATTTATTTTTATTTATATTAAAATCCTTAAGGAAATAAGTGCTGCCTAAAATATGTAATCTTTGAGGACTACCAATTCCACTTAAATTGAAATTTTAATTCCTAAAGGTAATTTTACCATATATGTGTGTGTATGCATAAATGAGACACACAAAAAAGAAGGCATAAAAATACAAAAAAGATCATCCAAAATGATGTTGCTTTTTCTTTGAAATTTGTTGCATTAATTGTTATCATTAGAATTTACTGCAGCATAGTTTTCAAAATTGAAATATCTGACCACAGGTATCTAGAGACATGAAGGATTTCCTTTTTCCTATGATTTACATTTCTTAAAGGAAGCACTATTAGTTTTTAGAAACAAAGAAATCATATTAATATTGAGATCCATGGTCCTGGAAGTCTATAAACTATGCTTAAATCATAGTATAAATATGTATTCACTGAGCATGACCAGAAATACAGTGAAGAGTTTGGTTTTATGGTGATACAACAATTTCTAATAAAAGTTGTATGGCACATTGTGAAAGTGGCATTCTATCATAAACTGGGTAGAGGGAATCTGATTCTAAGTTTATTTCCTATGGCCAATGAAATGGCCTTTCAGAATGCTTTATGAAACTACAAATCATTTGAGCTGCTCCCTGGCTGAGAAACTTAAATTAAATTGGAAAGAACCTCCAAGACAAATCAAGAGTCTTTTGAAACTGAGTTAACTCTATCAACATATCCATCACTCTTACGTGATTACAACTAATTTAGAGGCCTACAGGGGTTGTTTCACTCTTTTTAAAATGTATAAGCTAATATCATAATTTTAGTGTAATTTACTATTCATTGCATTTTAATCATATCCTTATCAGTGTTTTTAAAATTCAAATGTTTTCTGAGTCTCTTTTAAAGAAAAACAATTTTGAATCACAATGATAATTTAAATCATTTTATATTATAACAAAAAAACTGTTAATATAAAGCCATATGTAAACTTATAGTTTGCATTCAATTATGACCCTGTGAAAGCTATGATTTAAATTTAAACAAAGTTACCCAATGGTTAGTACCAAAATAAACATTAAAGTAATAGATGATGCTGTTTCTTAAATTAAATGTTATCCATAATGTGAGTGATGTGAATGGTGTGAATATGGTACTATCCACTGTACAAGATTCATTTGAGTTCAGCTTCCTCACACTTTCTCTTGGCATCCGTGACTCTCTCATTTGTGCATCCTGTTGGCCTTTACTTGGTGTCATGCCACCACTTATTAATTATCCCTATGTTCTTTCTCATTAACTACAGAATCAAGTAAGTATTACTTTGTACAAATTACATTAAAATAGAGGACTAAATTAGGCATTAATATCACCTGTACTAGGCTGTAAGATGGAAGTTATAAACAAAACCACAAAATCTTTTTGGATTTAAGACCTGATATGAATGACAACTTGAATTCAGGTTAAGCTTCATTTTTATTTTGTTTTACTTCCAAATTAAAAAAAAAAACCAGTGGAAGGATTTATACAAGGCAATAACACAGTCAATAACAAAGATGTTGAGATACAGCTTCCTATTTATTCATGGGTATGTACAGATGTTTCCAATGGGCAATGTAACGGTAATGGAATAAAGAAAATTCCAAGTCAAACATGATTTGAGTTTTTGGATTTTGTGAATTTTATAAAACAATCAACCAATGGGTAGGAACTATATCAAGAATCAAGAACCCAAGATTTCCAGATAATAGTAACATATGAAGAAATTCTTGATTTTTAATTGTTCACGTCTGTACCATAAGCCTCATTGCAGTCTAGCCATTGATGACCTTTGATATTTCTCTAGATCAGCAGTCTACAAAGTAAGTTGCATGCACTCCATTGGAATGTCAAGAGAAAACATCAGGTTTCAAATCCTTAGGTTTTTATCTTTTCTTTCTAATAATTATATTTTGTAGCATATATGTTTAAGTCTATATAAAATCAAAAAGGTTGGTGATCATATTTCCATTTGATCTGGAATATGCATGATACTTTCCAAGGACAATCATTAAAAAACACAAAATTGTATATTATATGAGTGTAACAGAGAATATATATGATCACTGCTATAAATCCAAGGACTCCAGTTTAAAAAATACTGCCCTAGATAAATCCACCAAATCACACACACAAAAAAATAATTCAATTCAACTACGTTCTATCTGATATTCTTTTTCTATTTAGTACAAATCATATGTTAAGTGTGTGATTTCAACGATTTCTTGCCTCACAGTAGATAATAAGAGGTTCTGTTTGTCTAGTTCTATGATTCTTATATTGAGGGTGAACCTATGTCTTATCTTTTCATACCATTTCATAACATTTTAAATAGATCATGCTTTCAATATTGTAAATATTCATTTATTATTGTTATAAAATTTTTAAACTTAATTTTTTTGTTTTTTTTTTCTTTCTAAGAAAATCATAGTGACTTATTAGCATTTAAAGAAATTCAAGGGGGGGTGGCTGGGTGGCTCAGTGGGTTAAGCCTCTGCCTTCAGCTCAGGTCATGATCTCAGGGTCCTGGGATCAAGCCCCACATAAGGCTCTCTGCTCAGTGGGGAGCCTACTTCTTCCTCTCTCTCTCTGCCTGCCTCTCTGCCTAATTGTGATCTCTGTCAAATAAATAAAATCTTAAAAAAAAAAAAGAAAAAGAAAAAAAGAAATTCGGGGGCATTGGGAGCGTCAGTGGGTTAAGCCTCTGCCTTCAGCTTAGGTCACAATGTGAGGGTCCTGGGATCGAGCTCCACATCAGGTTCTCTGCTCAGCAGGGAGCCTTCTTCTCCCTTTCTACCTGCCTCTCTGCCTACTTGTGATCTCTCTCTCTGTCAAATAAATAAACAAAATATTTTTTTAAAAATAAAGAAATTCAATGGGTAACATATACAGAGATTCAGTAGATAAAAGATTCTTTACTAAGAACTAATATGATTAAGATCCATTGTTTCTATGCCTGAGATAATGAAACAATCAAACTTTAGATATTAAATAGATATCTCCTCAGTGTAAGAAGGGGGCAATATCAATGTCAAAACTCAGTAGTTATGGGAGGCTAAAAAAAACAGCATGCTGTTAATTAAGGAAATCAGAAGTTCAGAGACAATTTTGGGGGGACCACATTATTTCGATTCATATTTCCTCACTCTCTTCATCAGACTACCTTCCCCCACAGTGTAAGTACATGCTAGGACAGTAGCTATTATAACAGTAGTTTTGATAAACAGTACACAAGATTTTTGCATTTCCAGGAAAATTTGTATATTCTTGAGCACCATTTTGTTTGTGATTGTGTTCATCAGATAAATGTCTGAGCTATCCAAACTTATAGTAAAGTAGTCTGGGAATGCAGAGGATAGAATTTAAGAGTCGATGAAAATTGCCCAGAGAAGAGCATGGAAGAGAAAAGGAGACAGAATTAGGTCTCAGACAATAACGAAATGTAGTAGAGTACTGAGACAATTATCTGATAATATTTTCATCTTTATTGAGATATAATTGACATATAATACTATATGTTTAATGTGTATAGCATGTCGAGTCAATACATTTATATGTTGCAAAACAATTACACGAATTTCATCATTTTTTAAAAATATTTTGTTTATCAGAGCACATGGGTGGCTCAGTTGGTTAAGTGTCTGCCTTTGGATCAGGTCATGATCTCAGGGTCATGAGACTGAGCCCCAGTGGGGCTCTCTGCTCAGCAGGGAATCTGCTGCTTCTTCTCCTTCTGCCCTTGCCCCAACGCATGCTCTGTCTCTCAGTAAAAAATAAAATCTTAAAAAAATCTTATCTACTTGAGAGAGAGAGTGCAGGGGGAGGAGCAGAGGGAGTGCAACAAGCAGACTCTATCCTGAGTGTAGAACCTGACATGGGCTTGATCCCACAACCCCGAGATCATGACCTGAGCCGAGATCAAGAGTCCAATGCTCAACCAATTAAGCCACCCAGGGACCCCAGCTCTCATCATTTTTAAAGAGTAAGTCCATTCTATTTCAGTACATTGAGTATACTGTGTTTTCCTCAAATTCCACTACTAATTCTTCACTAGTAGTTAGCATGTTCTTCAATGGTTACTATCCAAATTTCTTTGTAAATCAGACAACAAAATTTTGTTTAAATGCCTATTTCAGCTACATATTCTCTCAGGACCACTGACCCTGAGAGAAATGTGTTTCTCATTCAGTTTTACCTTGACTCAATAAATTAATCTTCCATAATGTATGTTGGAGCCTCCATTTATTGGTGGTTCAGGATATGTTATGCTGGCCACCATGGTTTTTTACTGAGCTCTAGTATGGAATAAATGACCTTATTTCTTTATATATACTTGTATATTGCTTAAGTAATACACGGATATTTTGACATAAAATATTTTTGGTTTTCCTTTTAAATTAGTTTACAACAACATGTCATATCAACATTTATTGTGTAGCTTTTCCTCACAGAAATCACAATAAAGTTTTCAAAGTGCTTATCATTCTTTCTTAAATACCTTTCTCTAGGCAGGTATTTAATACTCAGGCTAATTGAGTTAGAATGGAATTGGTAATGCTGTACAATGTTTATAGTATTCACGGAATATTTGAATGAATAGGTGAATGAAAATTTATATGTATGTGTCTTCTGAAGAGAGTTGGGTAAAAATTTTATAGGGGGTAAAATGATGTTTAAATCTGGTTACCTGGGACGCCTGGATGGCTCAGTTGGTTGGGTATTGGACTTGATTTCGGCTCAGGTCATGATCTCAGGGTCCTGGAATTGAGTCCCCTTCAGGCTCTACACTCAGCGTGGAGTCTGCTGGAGATTCTCTTTCTCCCTCTGCCCCTCCCCCACCCACTTTCTCTCTGTCTCTCTTTCTCCAAAATAAATTAATTTTTTAAATAAATGAATAAATAAATTTGAACCTATTAATAATTCTGGCTTGTGGAACAACCACAGACAACCACTGATTTTAAAAGAAAGCCTAGAATTTTAGTATATGTGCTGCCAAAGTGAGCACTTAAAAAAAAGCCTAGAAATGAAAAAAGTGTTTAGGTTTAGATTCATGTAAAATTTCAAGCCAATCTTTCAATGTTTGGGAAGCTAGAGACCAGTTTCCACATATATTTTACAAAAATATATGCTTTATATGAACTTAGGTAAACAGTCTGTAGAGGCTCTAAAGTTTGAACTACTGTTGGGAACACCTTTAAAACTAAATAAAATCATAAAGCAAGTAAGAATTTAATAAAACTAGAAAATACAAATAATAACCTACTCTTGTCACAAACAAAGTAAATAAAGGAAGCCAGTGACTACCTCCTGGCTCAGTAAAATCTTATAACGTAAGAAAGAATTTTACCTATAAAAATTGTTTGAAATTACAGAAGTATATTCTTATTTAAGTAAGTTTAGAGGTACTTAGAGCAATTTTACTGCAATAGTTACAATCTAAATAAAATGCAATATATCATTCCAAGAAACCATTTTCCACTGTTTAGTCAGAGGATTTGTTTCTGGAACTGAATATTTTGCATTACAAACCTATTATTTTTGTGTTCAAAGGAGATATTGTATTATCGATGCATGTACACCCTACTTATTTCTACAGTTGTAAGTATTTAATGTACTGTAGCATCTCACATCTCACACTTTAGAATTGTGACTAGTCACAGTCCTTTTGGGAGAGAACATGCAAACACAGACTATGAATCCTTTATGATTCTCACAAACTGTGAATTCTCCTCCCAGTAGTATCTACTAAGATTCACGGATACAATAACCAAGCATGATTAAGATATTACAAACTATAATTCTACTCGATTTGTTATTGAAAATGAAAACAAAGTTTCCCATAAAATGACATCATTATTTCTATGAAAACTAGAAGTATGTTTTCTAAAGCATGGTCATGACCATAACTATAAGTATCTTAATATCTCTGGGCAGCCTCTGAATTATTTCATTCCACTAAAAAACAACTGAATAAGTGATGTGTGTGTGTGTGTTGCTTCACTTTCAATGCAACATATGCCAAGTAAGCCAGGATAATATATGATAGATTAAGTAGTCTCTTACTGTTTACGTACTTCTGGATGGTCACTTTGTAAAATTTGTAGTTGATGCTTTCAGAGAAGTTTCAATGGTGGTACAGTATTTTTACAAGTTTGAGGATTGTGATTGCCCAGGACACTGACATAGAGCAGTCCCAAAATATTATTTTGAGGGTCTTTCCTGTTAATGGACGATATAATATGAAAGCAAGATATTGAAAATAAGTCACTCTCATAATGAACTAGAGGTGCTATGATGAGGTATAAACCCTCCAAATCTACAATCTGATTATTTTGTAGTGATGTAACAAAAAGAGCATCAAGCATATATTTGACATAACCTCAGTTTTAAACTTACCTTTTCATTCCATCACCTTATATTTTTCTCTATTACCCCAACTCCAAAAATTGTTTATCTCGTCCTTATTGCTCACATGTTCTCATTTCCCAACTAATTCACTACAGTTTTTTGTTTTGGGTTTTGGTTTAAGTAGGCTCCATCACCAATGTGGGACTTGAACTCATAAGCCCGAGATCAAGAGTCATATGCTCTACCAGCTGAGCCACCCAGGTGCCCCTAATTCACTATAGTTTTAATCCCTTGTATACACTTTCAATTTCTGCCCATATCTCACAGGCCACACTCCAGCCTTGTTTTATATCTAACTGCCCAGTTACTCTACTATGACTCCAGCTGCTAAAATTCAATGGAGAAAAACACAATTACAAAAATTTTTAATCTATAACTTCTCAAAAAGGTGTTTAGTACTACCTGGTCATCTATACCTAGAGAAGAGGTCTACCAAATGGCTGACCTATGTGTAACCTGCACAGATATTCCTAGCAGGGGTGGTTTACGATAGTCAGTGACACCATTCTCAAGAGAAGGTCCTGACATCTTCTGGTCTCCTTTTCTACTACCCTTTGTATATTTAGCTTTTTACCCAAGTTCCAGAGGAAAGTCACTGTTTTTAACCAACGTCAATTTTTAACACAGTGCGCTCCTGAAAAGTTATCAAAACAACTTATTTGCAAAACAAATAAGTTTCAAAATATTGGTATTGATAGAGTACACTGTTCTAAAGATGAGGCAACAAATCTTGTTTCAAGTCAAGTGGCTCCAACTACTGTCTTCAATAAAAAATAATTCAGCATCCTCAATCATGGTGATGGGGGTTGGGAGACACAGAGTAACCACAGAGAAGCCCTTCTTTAATATTTAAAAGCCCTATTTTCATCTATTTTCCTCCTACAATTCTGATTCCACTCAATTTACCGCACAAAAAATACTATCCTAATGTAATGTAGGCATGGAAATCTCTCACATAATTCTAGAAAAATGTATTGAAATTATATTGTGTTCTATTTTCTTTTTCTATAAAATTCTAAGTCTTAAAAAGTACATCTGGATTGAATTGGCATTATCATTAGTATGATTTCGATCAAAATCCAATGATCTTTGAAAAGGAATTAATAAGCATAAAATATATTATTTGAAATGATCTCTTTAGGAGTTGAATAAAGATTTTTTTCAATAAGTTTATGTTTCCATGGATGATTTTGTCTTATTTTAGAAGGAGACCAGTTCAATACCAGTTATCTTCCTATTCTTTTTGTTTTCATAAAAGTAAATGTTAAAAGCCTTGTTTATATAACAGTAACTGGGAGTAGAAGTTGTCTTTTAGCAATGATTCAATTTTTTTGACTTCTTCCAAATTAGATGCATGTGAAGGCATGCTCATGCCCCACCCTTCACACACACACACACACACACACACACACACAAAACCCACATAGCTATCTCTTATTTTAAAAAAGTTATTTTTAAAGATCTATCAATAAAAAGTAGACCTGGTTAGATGTTTTTAAACTTTTTTCAGGTAAGAAATGAGAAAGCTCTGCTCTTTAACTGGATGAATACCCAGTCATTAGAGATTGTCCTTTAATAAGTTTCTGGAAAGAACTCAAAAATACTTTTCCACATTTATTTGCATATTAAGTCACATAATAGCCTTTTGTCTAATCTCAGACACTCAAAGAGGGTTGGGAAAATCAAAATATTTTTAATTTTATTTCAATTATAACATTGCATTATTTTTCATAAGACACTTTATTAGAAATTAGAGAGAAAGCAAAAGATGATAGTTAATAAGAACATAAAATGTAGATACATAGATATATAGCCATCATAACTATGGAGCTGTGGATCTGTCTCAATTAACTTCAACATATCTGACATTAACCCCCCAAAAAATCAAGTGTGGTCTTTACTATCAAGGCTACTGGCTAAATTAGACTTATTTGCTCTCAGAAAAAAGCCTATCCCCATTAAATTTTAAGAAATACACTTTTAATAATAAACTACTCTGAAATAAATTATGAATGCATCTTATCAAATAGCTTATAACCAAAGCAATCAAAATTAAAAATCAAACAGAATTTTAATTTAATTATTCCTCCTTAAAGTGTTGTAAGACAATCATAAATATATGTGCTATTTTAATTTCTTATGTTTATAATCATGTTAATAATGTATAATTAGAATATTATTTATGGAGCAAAGCAAAGAAAGCCATGGATTTTTCTGGCAAATGTGTGGCTAAAAGCCATGGATTTTTTTTGGCTAATTTGTGGCTATTTATATGGTGTTTAGCTTTGGGGAATAATTAATAACAGTGATGTAAAAACCCAAAAATAGTGCTATTAATTTCTATTGGTTATGTAAAAAATAAATATATAAACTGTTAAAATATAATGAGTCTGACACCTAGCATATTTTATTTTAGTAGGTTTTTAAAATGATAAATATTTCATAAAATGAAAATAATTGACTCTAATTGGATGAGTTTGTGATATATCTTATAAAATGGTTTTTAATTATCTTAGTACTATTATCTGGAAAGAAAATCTTACGAATTTTTTCTCAGTGGGTTTTATCTATTTTATTTTGTAAAATTTAAAAATCTTGAAAAATGTTCCAATTACATTTAAAAGAATGAACACCATTAAGTCCTTAAGCTGTTAGAATGTGCTTTTTACTCCAGCTAAAGGTACATACTTGGGATGAATTTTGAGAGTGTGTGAGACATATTTATTCAAAAATATGAAAAGAAAGTACCTTTTAGGAGTAGTATGCCAGTTTTCTGTTTGATTTGCTTTCAGTGGACCTTCTCTTAAGTGCAATGAATATTTGACAACAATTCAGAAATGCAAGATGCATTAATCAATAGCTGTCTTTACTCCAATCACCCCCATTTCAGATTTCTTTTTTCTTAAAGATTAATTTATTTATTTGAGAGACAGAGTGTGTGAGTGAGCACTCAGGAAGAGGTAAAGGGAGAGGAAGAAGGAAAGAAGCAGACTCCATTAAGCAAGGAGCCCAACATGGGACTTGATCTCACCACCCTGAGGTGATGACCTAAGCCAAAATCAAGAGTTTGTCTCTTAACTGACTGAGCCACCCAGGTGTCCTTTAGATATATGAATAAAGAACTAAGGGCTAAAATGCAAGCTTAACAGATTACTCTTACTACCAAATGATTCTCTATATCTATCTAATCTGATATATACATACACACCAAACAGGGAAATATAAGAAACCAATGTGTTTATGGTGAATCATTAATAATTAAAGGAGGGTATCATGAAATCAACATTATGAATTGCCCCTTCTCCATTTCCACATACACCCAAGAAGTTTTTTACCTTTGGAAAATATACCATAGTAGGACACAATTGAGGTAAGGGGTATGGTTTCCTTTACAAGTTGCAGAAGGACTACTATGAATGCAGGAAAATACTAAACAGGTTTATAGGAAAAAGAACATACGGATGATAAAGATCTGGACAGTGATTTCCTTTAAGTTATCTTAGTTTGGGCTCTTTTTTTTTTTTTAATTTGCCACCATCTTTTTTCAAAAATTTTGCGGGAATTTTTTTTCCCATTTTTTTAAATTTATTTATTTTTTCAGTGTAACAGTATTCATTGTTTTTGCACAACACCCAGTGCTCCATGCAATACGTGCACTCCCTATTACGACCACCTGTTCCCCCAACCTCCCACCCCTGACCCTTCAAAACCCTCAGGTTGTTTTTCAGAGTCCATAGTCTCTTATGGTTCGCCTCCCCTTACAATTTTTTTTTTTATAAACATATAATGTATTTTTATAACCAGGGGTACAGGTCTGTGGATCGCCAGGTTTACACACTTCACAGCACTCACGATAGCACATACCCTCCCGAATGTCCATAACCCCCTCCCCCTCTCCCAACCCCACCTCCCCCCAGAAACCCCCAGTTTCTTTTGTGAGATTAAGAGTCATTTATGGTTTGTCTCCCTCCCAATCCCATCTTGTTTCATTTATTCTTCTCCTATCCCCCTAACCCCCCATGTTGCTTCTCCATGTCCTCATATCAGGGAGATCATATGATAGTTGTCTTTCTCCGATTGACTTATTTCACTGAGCATGATACCCTCTAGTTCCATCCACGTCGTCGCAAATGGCAAGATTTCATTTCTTTTGATGGCTGGATAATATTCCATTGTGTATATATACCACATCTTCTTTATCCATTCATCTGTTGATGGACATCTAGGTTCTTTCCATAGTTTGGCTATTGTAGACATTGCTGCTATAAACATTCGGGTGCACGTGCCCCTTCGGATCACTATGTTTGTATCTTTAGGGTAAATACCCAGTAGTGCAATTGCTGGGTCATAGGGTAGTTCTATTTTCAACATTTTGAGGACCCTCCATGCTGTTTTCCAGAGTGGTTGCACCAGCTTGCATTCCCACCAACAATGTAGGAGGGTTCCCCTTTCTCCGCATCCTCGCCAGCATCAGTCATTTCCTGACTTGTTAATTTTAGCCATTCTGACTGGTGTGAGGTGATATCTCATTGTGGTTTTGATTTGTATTTCCCTGATGCCAAGTGACGTGGAGCACTTTTTCATGTGTCTGTTGGCCATCTGGATGTCTTCTTTGCAGAAATGTCTGTTCATGTCCTCTACCCATTTCTTGATTGGATTGTTTGTTCTTTGGGTGTTGAGTTTGCTAAGCTCCTTATAGATTTTGGATACTAGCCCTTTAACTGATATGTCGTTTGCAAATATCTTCTCCCATTCTGTCAGTTGTCTTTTGGTTTTGTTAACTGTTTCCTTTGCTGTGCAAAAGCTTTCGATCTTGATGAAATCCCAATAGTTCATTTTTGCCCTTGCTTCCCTTGCCTTTGCCGTTGTTCCTAGGAAGATGTTGCTGCGGCTGAGGTCGAAGAGGTTGTTGCCTGTGTTCTCCTCAAGGATTTTGATGGATTCCTTTCTCACATTGAGGTCCTTCATCCATTTTGAGTCTATTTTTGTGTGTGGTGTAAGGAAGTGGTCCAATTTCATTTTTCTGCATGTGGCTGTCCAATATTCCCAGCACCATTTATTGAAGAGGCTGTCTTTTTTCCATTGGACATTCTTTCCTGCTTTGTCGAAGATTAGTTGACCATAGAGTTGAGGGTCGATTTCTGGGCTCTCTATTCTGTTCCACTGATCGATGTGTCTGTTTTTGTGCCAGTACCATGCTGTCTTGATGATGACAGCTTTGTAATAGAGCTTGAAGTCCGGAACTGTGATGCCACCAACTTTGGCTTTCTTTTTCAATATTCCTTTGGCTATTCGAGGTCTTTTCTGGTTCCATATAAATTTTAGGATTATTTTTTCCATTTCTTTGAAAAAAATGGATGGTATTTTGATAGGGATTGCATTAAATGTGTAGATTGCTTTAGGTAGCACAGATATTTTCACAATATTTATTCTTCCAATCCAGGAGCATGGAACATTTTTCCATTTCTTTATGTCTTCCTCAATTTCTTTCATGAGTACTTTATAATTTTCTGCGTATAGATTCTTAGCCTCTTTGGTTAGGTTAATTCCTAGGTATCTTATAGTTTTGGGTGCAATTGTAAATGGGATTGACTCCTTAATTTCTCTTTCTTCTGTCTGGTTGTTGGTGTACAGAAATGCAACTGATTTCTGTGCATTGATTTTATATCCTGACACTTTACTGAATTCCTGTAAGTTCTAGCAGTTTTGGAGTGGAGTCTTTTGGGTTTTCCACATATAGTATGATATCATCTGCGAAGAGTGATAGTTTGACTTCTTCTTTGCCAATTTGGATGCCGTTAATTTCTTTTTGTTGTCTGATTGCCGAGGCTAGGACTTCTAGTACTATGTTGAATAGCAGTGGTGATAATGGACATCCCTGCCGTGTTCCTGACCTTAGCGGAAAAGCTTTCAGTTTTTCTCCATTGAGAATGATATTTGCGGTGGGTTTTTCATAGATGGCTTTGATGATATTGAGGTATGTGCCCTCTATCCCTACACTTTGAAGAGTTTTGATCAGGAAGGGATGCTGTACTTTGTCAAATGCTTTTTCAGCATCTATTGAGAGTATCATATGGTTCTTGTTCTTTCTTTTATTAATGTGTTCTATCACATTGATTGATTTGCAGATGTTGAACCAACCCTGCAGCCCTGGAATAAATCCCACTTGATCGTGGTGAATAATCCTTTTAATGTACTGTTGAATCCTATTGGCTAGTATTT
The DNA here is from genome assembly GCF_922984935.1 of Meles meles. NCBI lineage: Eukaryota > Metazoa > Chordata > Mammalia > Carnivora > Mustelidae > Meles > Meles meles. The sequence goes on from NC_060067.1 coordinate 96,248,854, forward strand.
TGGCGAGAATTTTTGCGTCTGTGTTCATCAAGGATATTGGTCTGTAGTTCTCTTTTTTGGTGGGATCCTTGTCTGGTTTTGGGATCAAGGTGATGCTGGCCTCATAAAATGAGTTGGGAAGTTTTCCTTCCATTTCTATTTTTTGGAACAGTTTCAGGAGAATAGGAATTAGTTCTTCTTTAAATGTTTGGTAGAATTCCCCTGGGAAGCCGTCTGGCCCTGGGCTTTTATTTGTTTGGAGATTTTTGATGACTGTTTCAATCTCCTTACTGGTTATGGGCCTGTTCAGGTTTTCTATTTCTTCCTGGTTCAGTTGTGGTAGTTTATATGTCTCTAGGAATGCATCCATTTCTTCCAGATTGTCAAATTTGTTGGCGTAGAGTTGCTCATAGTATGTTCTTATAATTGTCTGTATTTCTTTGGTGTTAGTTGTGATCTCTCCTCTTTCATTCATGATTTTATTGATTTGGGTCCTTTCTCTTTTCTTTTTGATGAGTCTGGCCAGGGGTTTATCAATCTTATTGATTCTTTCAAAGAACCAGCTCCTAGTTTCATTGATTTTTTCTATTGTTTTTTTGGTTTCTATTTCATTGATTTCTGCTCTGATCTTTATGATTTCTCTTCTCCTGCTGGGTTTAGGCTTTTGTTGTTGTTCTTTCTCTATCTCCTTTAGGTGTAGGGTTAAGTTATGTATTTGAGACCTTTCTTGTTTCTTGAGAAAGGCTTGTACTGCTATATATTTCCCTCTCAGGACTGCCTTTTCTGTGTCCCACATATTTTGAACAGTTGTGTTTTCATTATCATTTGTTTCCGTGAATGTTTTCAATTCTTCCTTAATTTTTTTGTTGACCCATTCAATCTTTAGAAGGATGCTGTTTAGTCTCCACATACTTGGGTTCTTTCCAAATTTCCTCTTGTGATTGAGTTCTGGCTTCAAAGCATGGTGGTCTGAAAATATGCAGGGAATGATCCCAATCTTTTGATACCAGTTGAGACCTGATTTGTGACCCAGGATGTGATCTATTCTGGAGAATGTTCCATGTGCACTAGAGAAGAATGTGTATTCTGTTGCTTTGGGATGAAATGTTCTGAATATATCTGTGATGTCCATCTGGTCCAGTGTGTCATTTAAGGCCTTTATTTCCTTATTGATCTTTTGCTTGGATGATCTGTCCATTTCAGTGAGGGGAGTATTAAAGTCCCCTACTATTATTGTATTATTATTGATGTGTTTCTTTGATTTTGTTATTAATTGGTTGATATAGTTGGCTGCTCCCACGTTAGGGGCATAGATATTTAAAATTGTTAGATCTTCTTGTTGGATACACTCTTTGAGTAGGATATAGTGTCCTTCCTCATCTCTTATTATAGTCTTTGGCTTAAAATCTAATTGATCTGATATAAGGATTGCCACCCCAGCTTTCTTCTGATGCCCATTAGCATGGTAAATTGTTTTCCACCCCCTCACTTTAAATCTGGAGGTGTCTTCGCGTCTAAAATGAGTTTCTTGTTGGCAACATATAGATGGGTTTTGTTTTTTTATCCATTCTGATACCCTGTGTCTTTTGATTGGGGCATTTAACCCATTAACATTAAGGGTAACTATTGAGAGATATGAATTTAGTGCCATTATTAGCCTGTAAGGTGACTGTTACTGTATATTGTCTCTGTACCTTTCTGATCTATTACTTTTAGGCTCTCTCTTTGCTTAGAGGACCCCTTTCAATATTTCCTGTAGAGCTGGTTTGGTGTTTGCAAATTCTTTCAGTTTTTGTTTGTCCTGGAAGCTTTTGATCTCTCCTTCTATTTTCAATGATAGCCTAGCTGGATAGAGTATTCTTGGCTGCATGTTTTTCTCGTTTAGTGCTCTGAATATTTCATGCCAGCTCTTTCTGGCCTGCCAGGTCTCTGTGGATAAGTCTGCCGCCAATCTAATATTTTTACCATTGTATGTTACAGACTTCTTTTCTCGGGCTGCTTTCAGGATTTTCTCTTTGTCACTAAGACTTGTAAATTTTTCTATTAGGTGACGGGGTGTGGACCTGTTCTTGTTGACTTTGAGGGGGGTTCTCTGCATCTCCTGGATTTTGATGCTTGTTCCCTTTGCCATATTAGGGAAATTCTCTCCAATAATTCTCTCCAATAGACCTTCTGCTCCCCTCTCTGTTTCTTCTTCTTCTGGAATCCCAATTATTCTAATGTTGTTTCGTCTTATGGTGTCACTTATCTCTTGAATTCTCCCCTCATGGTCCAGTAGCTGTTTGTCCCTCTTTTGTTCAGCTTCTTTATTCTCTGTCATTTGGTCTTCTATATCACTAATTCTTTCTTTTGCCTCATTGATCCTAGCAGTGAGAGCCTTCATTTTTGATTGCACCTCATTAATGGCTTTTTTGATTTCAACTTGGTTAGATTTTAGTTCTTTAATTTCTCCAGAAAGGGCTTTAATATCTCCAGAGAGGGTTTCTCTAATATCTTCCATGCCTTTTTCGAGCCCAGCTAGAATGTTCAGAATCGTCATTCTGAACTCTTGATCTGACATATTACCAGGTCTGTGTTGATTAGGTCCCTAGCCTTCGGTACTGGCTCTTGTTCTTTTGTTTGTGCTGATTTTTTCCACCTTGTCATTTTGTCCAGATAAGAGGATATGAAGGATCAAATAAAATACTAAAAGGGTGGCAAAGACCCCAGAAAAATGCGCTGTAACCTTATCAGAAGAGACCCCAAATTGTGGGGGGGAGAAAGGGGATAAAAAGAGGTTCAGAAAAAAAAAGGAAAAAAATTTAAAAAATAAAACAAATAAAGAAAAATATAAAAAAGAAAGAAAAAAATATATATTTAGATAAACTAGTCAAAAAACGTTAAAAAAGAAAAGGGTAAAAGTTTTAAAAAAATTTAGCAGAAGAAGAAAAAAGAAAAATTGAAAAAAGAAAAAAAATTGACTTAGCCGCAAGACTAAAGAATCATGGGGAGAAAGCCATGAGTTCCGTGCTTTTCTTTCTCCTCCTCTGGAATTGTGCTTCTGTCTTAGGAATTGAATCTGCTTTCCTTGATAGATGAACTTCGTCCTGGCTGGATATTTTGTTGATCTTCTGGGGGAGGGGCCTGTTGTTGTGACTCTCAAGTGTCTTTGCCCGAGGCGGGATTGCACCGTCCTTACTGGAGGCCAGACTAAGTAATCGGCTCGGGTTCGCTTTTGGGAGCTTCTGTTCCCTGAACGCTTTCCGTAGAGTTCTGGAGGACGGGAATGAAAATGGCGGCCTCCTAGTCTCTGGCCCAGAGGAGCCGAGAGCCTGGGGCCCCACTCCTCAGTGCGCCCCCAGAGGACAGCACCCAATCACTCCCATATCCCCAGCCTCTAGCCGCGCTCCGAGCTCACCCAGCCCGCGACCAGTTCAAGGTAACCCCGAGCTGAGAGCTCAGTCCTCGGTTCTGTCTCTGTAGCCGGCTTCTCTGTTCTAATACCTGCGAGCTCTGCGACACTCCGACACCCCCGATCCTTCTGTGACCCTGCGGGACCTGGGGCCACGCTGACCCCACGTGGGCTTCACCCTGGTTTAGCCTCTGGAGCAATGTCCCTCAGTGGAATAGACTTTTAAAAGTCCTGATTTTGTGCTCCGTTCCTCCGCCGCTTGCTGGGAGCCGGCCCCTCCCCCCGCAGTCTATCTTCCCGTCGTTTTGGATTCACTTCTCCGCCAGTCCTACCTTTCAGAAAGTGGTTGATTTTCTGTTTCTAGAGTTGCTGTTCTTCTTCTCTTCGATCTCCCGTTGGATTTGTAGGTGTTTGCAATGTTTAGATAAGCTATCGAGCTGATCTCCTGCTACCTGATGTAGTCTCAGCCTGCTACTTCTCCGCCATCTTGACTCCTCTGGCCAAATTTTGGGGGAATTTTATTTTACTTACTTGTTAACTATACTATAATATTGGTTTTAAGAGTAGAATTTTTTTTAAGATTTTTATTTATTTATTTAACAGACAGAGAGATCACAAGTAGGCAGAGAGGCAGGCAGAGAGAGAGGGAGGAAGCAGGCTCCCCATTGAGCAGAGAGCCCAATGTGGGGCTCGATCTCGACCCTGAGACCATGACCTGAGCTGAAGGCAGAGGCTTTATCCTACTGAGCCACCCAGGCGCCCCTTAAAAGTAGAATTTAGTGATTCATCACATACATATAACACCCAATGCTCAACACAAGTGCCATCCTTAATACCCATCAACCATTTAGCACATCCCCAGCCAACCTTCCCTCCATCAACTTTTGGTCGGTTTTCTGTCGTTAAGCATCTCTTAAGCTTTGCCTCCCTCTTTTTTTTTTTTCTTTTCCCCACATTCATCTGTTTTGCTTCTTAAAATCTACATACAAGTGAAATCATATGATGTTTGTCTTTCTCTGACTTACTTATTTGGCTTAGCATAATGCACTGTAACTCCATCCCTGTCATTACAAGTTGCAAGATTTCATTCTTTTTGATAGTTGAGTAATATTCATATATATATATATATATATATATATATTCCAATGTGTACCAATATATACATATATATGCATACACACACATATATATATACTACTTCTTCTTTATCCATTCATCTGTCGATCAATATCTGATCTCCTTCCATAGTTTGGCTATTGTGGACATTGCTGCTATAAACATCAGGGTACATGTATCCCTTTGAATCAGTATTTTTGTATCTTTTTGGTAAATACCTAGTAGTACAATTGCTGGGTTGCAAGGTAGTTCTATTTTTAAGGTTTTGAGGAACCTCATACTCTTTTGAGAGTGGCTACACCAGCTTGCATTCCCACCACCAGTGCATGAGGGTGCCCCTTTCTCCATTTCCTCATCAACACCTGTTGTTTCCTGTGTTGTTAATTTTAGTCATTCTTACAAGTGTGAAGTAGTTTCTCATCATAGTTTTGATGTGTATTTCCCTGATGATGAGTGATGTTGAACATCTTTTCATGTGTCTGTTGGCCATTTGGAGGTCTTCTTTGGAAAAATGTCTCTTCATGTCCTCTGCCCATTTCTTAACTGGAGTATTTGTTTTTTGATGTGTTGAGTTTGAGAAGTTCTTTATAGATTTTGGATACTAACCATTTATCTGATATGTCATTTGCAAATATCTTCTCCCATTCCATAGACTACCTTTTAGTTTTGTTGATTGTTTCCTTCACTGTGCAGAAACTTTTATCTTGATGAAGTCCCAATATTTCATTTTTTCTTTTGTTTCCCTTACCTCTGGGGATGTGTCTAGCAAAAAAGTTACTGCAGTTGAGGTCAGAGAGGTTGCTACCTGTATTCTCCCCTAGGATTTTTATTGATTCCTGTCTCACATTTGGGTATTTCATCCATTTTGAATTTGTTTTTGTGTATGGTGTAAGAAAGTGGTCCAGAGGTGCCTGGGTAGCTCAGTCAGTCGAGCCTTTGGCTCGGGTCATGATCTCAGGGTCCTGGGATTGAGCCCTGCATCAGATTTTCCACTCCACGGGGAGCCTGCTACTCTCCCTCTGTTCTCTTTCTCTCTCTCTCATAGGAATAGATCTTTAAAAAAAAAAAATAAAGAAAAGAAAGTGGTCCAGTCTCATTTTTCTGCATGTTGCTCTCCAGTTTTCCCAAGACCATTTTTTGAAGATACTTTTTTCCCATTGGATATTCTTCACTGTCTTGATAACAATTAGTTGACCACATAGTTGTGGGTGGGTTCTCTAGAAGCAGAACCTTAACAGGGAATTCTTGTTTAAGAGATTTATTGAGAAAATGCTTAGAACAGGGCAATAGGGAGGCAGGATGGGGCAGGGTCAGGTGGGGAAGAAAGAGATCTCAGCTAGAAACTAGTTTCAGTATTTCTCCATGGAGGATCTGTGGCATAAGCTGCTTCAGAGTCATTTGTCTGTGATGGGAGTGGGGCCTGGGGCTAGTTCTGCTTAACTGTCTGAAATTAAGGCTCCTGTGTTCCCTAGAATATAAGTGATTCTCCAAAGAAGGGAACAGCTGTGGGCCATTAGCAGAAAGTACTTCAGCAGTTGGGAGATAGATATACATTTTGGTAAAGGTGATTTGGGCAAGGTACCAGGAGATTTACTTCAACTATCCATAACCCCCAATCCTTTGCCATTTCAAGAATCAGTAGCCTTATATGTAATTGGTTGCTCATGGACTTTGCAACAACAATTCCGCCTCCTTTCTCTCACATCAATTTTGCCTTCTACTAAATAAGACTCAACACACTCCTCACTCTTCCTATTGTATCTCCACCTTAATCCAAGCAAAATAAAACACGAAAGTACTGTAAACAGGGAAGGCAAATCCATGTTAGGAGCAGATGTCACTTCTGCAAAGATACTCACTGCCTGCTCCAGAGGAAAGCAGTCTCAGGTGATGGTAGGAGATCAACTGTTCAATGTCAGTCTCTATGGCTGAGAGGGCAGGCATTCAGCAATAGCAAGACCTAGAACATCCTTGTGAGAGAAGGTCCCTCTTGAATAACTTCCACAGTTAAAAATATGTCCATTCCTGGGGCACCTGGGTGGCTCAGTGGATTAAGCCGCTGCCTTCGTCTCAGGTCATGATCTCAGGGTCCTGGGATCGAGCCCCGCATCAGGCTTTCTGCTCTGCAGGGAGCCTGTTTCCTCCTCTCTGCCTGCCTCTCTGCCTACTTGTGATCTCTCTCTCTGTCAAATAAATAAATAAAATCTTTTAAAAAAATATGTCCATTCCTTTCATAATTATCCCTATGGAGAATACTACAGTTCTCAGTTGAAGTTGAATTCCTCTAAGAGATCTACATTCACTTATATCAATCTCCTAGGGAGCACTACCAACAAAAGATAATTTTTTTTTCCCAGTGAGGTTTTTTGTTTGTTTTGCACGTCACAGGTAGCATGATTTTGGACTTCAAACGTATTTAAGAGTTGGTTTATAGCTCTAAATTCTTCCAGAACCTAGGCAAATTTTCCCTACTACCTAGGCAAATTTCCTTGTTCCCCTTATGGTTGTAGGTTTATTTTCCCCTTACCCTTAGACTTTGTGTGTAAAAACAAAGGGTCTCATTTATATGTGTTTTTCTTATTAGATCTCATTAGAATTTTTTATGAGTAGAATTGCTAAGTTGTAGAGAATGCACACGTTCATCTTTATGATTAGTGCCAAATTGTTTTATAAATGATTCTACCAATTTGCATTCCCACTAGGAGAGTATAAAAGTTCCCATTGCTTTGCACTCTTGCCAACATTTAACATTTCCAGACTTTAATTCTTCTTCATCCATTGAGTGTGAAATAGCATCCATTGTAATATAATTTGAATTTTCATGATTACTAATGAGCTTCAGAATCTTTTCACATGTTTATTGGCCAGTTTTGTGAAATTTGCCTGATTATTTTTGTTTTGTTTTGCTTGCTTATTTTATCTGTTTTTCTTTACACATTCATACATAATTATATTTTATTATTCCTCTAATAACTCGAGTATCTGGTATTCTTAGTAGTCTAAATCTGCTCCGCACCCTTCCTTCCTTCCTACTGACTTTTACTCATGGGGGCATGTTTCTTTACATGTTTGGAACATTTGATTTCAAGTTTAACCTGTGAAAATGTGTAGGGACTACACTTAGGGATCCTTCTCACCAGAGTGAATTTGAATTATTTTCTACTACTGAATTAGTAGTTACAATTGATGTAGAATATTTTAACTCTTATCAAGGCCCTTGATTTAATTGGATAATCTCTACTTTACCTTCCCATCTTGCCATGGCTCCAAGACTTAGCTTATTTCCTTATAAAGCACCCTTTACCACATATACCCTCCCCTACTCACTTTCTTCTTCCTCATTGCTCCCTACTCATGTTTCAGTTTACAGTTGTGTGTTTTTATGTGTTTATTACTCTTGAATCTTCAAACTTTCCTCTCAATTTTAGTGAGCACATGAATATAAAACACATATGCCATTGTAATTTATTCCAAATACATTTATAATTTTATAATTTTATGTTTATAACTTTATTGGACAATATCTAAGTCCACCGTACCAGTAGATGAATCAGCCCAATTTCTGTATTATTTGATTCTGAAATAAATGTTCCAACTCCAATTCTGCTCATTCTTTATACCAGTTTCTGCCAAACTATGGGGTATAAAAATGAATTTAGAAAGTTGTTTAGAAGCAAGATGCATCAAATATAAAAATCTAATTATAATTAAAATTATATAAAGTTAATGAGTCAAATAAAAATGCATTTATTTGTATATAGTAATGGTAAAAACTTTGAAAGTCACCTGTCTAACCTACTTCCAAAAGCCACTCCTGTACATCTTTTTTGATCTCTCAAACTGTAATTTCTTCCCATTCTGAAGTACCAGTGCCTTTTGATTATATTATTCATATAACAGTCTATGAAGTCAACTTTTTAATATCTCTTATTTATTTTATTTATTCAATATTGATTCCATTAACATGTATAAGTATTCTTGGTATCATTCAAATCACAAGTTGCAAATTGAATATTATTTGTCCATTTTATAGAGGAGGAAACTGAATGTGAAAAGAGATATTTGGTAGTTTTTCCATGGTCTCATAGTTATTTGTTTGTTGAACCAGGATTCTATTCCATGTCTCTCATATCTGAAAACCTATTTTCTTTATCATGCTGCCTTTATGTAGCTTTAAAAGGTGGTTTCTGACTTCATATTTCTGCAAAAGATATGCTCCATGATGAGCACAAGTATATTAACTACATTCATGAATTTATCTTATATAAAGATAGTAATGAACAATTTCTGATAAGCTAGATATGTGTGTAATAGTTTATTTCCTCCATTCAATAAAATATGTGGAAATGAAGTACATGTTAGTGATAACTTTGAATCCCTTTTGTTTTTAAAATGTACATCATTCTCAAACCTTGGATACTTTAACATTCTTATAATACTTCTGCCAATTATTAGACACATTCAAGTGTATTAGTAGAAGACCATGACTGAGAACAAATACTTTAAAATGCATATTTGTTGGAACTTTATTTTGCGTTTTTAGTCATAATTTTGTTTGTATGTTGTTTTGATTTTTTAAAAATAATTTTTAAAATTGATAGGATATTTCTGGTTTCTTTATGTTCAAAGACACAAGGAGTAGAGACTGCTTCTTACATGTAAGCAGCATCTGTAGTGGTTAAATAAGTAAATCTATATTTCCCAAACTTCGTACCTTGGCACCCTGGAACATGCAATAAACTCCCAGGATCTTTTAAATATTTGAGAGAAACACGGGACATTTGTCAGGCACCACCTATGCTATTATTATTAAGTTTAGGAAACTAAATGCATAATAATGGGACTCTAAGATCTATTTCTTTTAGTCTAGAAACACCATGAAGTAAATTACTGGGGCACTAAAATGTTGTGAGTGGAAAAAAATTTAAGAACCTCTGGCACAGGATCTGAGCCCAAACTCTTGAGTTTAAATCATATCTGCCAGTTGTAAAGAAGCCCAGCATATAGTAACTACTATAAACTGCTAAATAAATTTAGTAAGTAAATAATCATATCTCTAATACCCCCTTAGAAGTTGGCATATAATGGACACTCGATAAATATTTGATGACAATGAATGCATTACTGAGTAACTAAGCCCTCTCACAAGAAGCCATTACCTCATAAGGAAAAAATTACAAACCATAAATGACTCTTAATCTCACAAAACAAACTGGGGGTTGCTGGGGGGAGGTGGGATTGGGAGAGGGGGAGCGGGCTATGGACATTGGGGAGGGGAGGCGAACCATAAGAGACTATGGACTCTGAAAAACAACCTGAGGGTTTTGAAGGGTCAGGGGTGGGAGGTTGGGGGAACAGGTGGTGGGTGATGGGGAGGGCACGTTTTGCATGGAGCACTGGGTGTTGTGCAAAAAGAATGAATACTGTTACGCTGAAAAAAATAAATAAATAAAAAGGGAAAAAAAAAATTACCACTTGTTTTTTATTTCTCAAGTTATACTCACAAATATTTGATGGATAGTCTTTACTGAGTCTGTGTTGAGAAAATTCAAACCTATAGGCAGGGACTCAGACTATCTCACCAGTACATACTGTGAAGTGTCAGGAAAAAATAAATGGAAAACACCAAATTCTGGTTATAATGATCAGTAACATTCTTGAAATGAAAAGGAGATAGATATCAAAGCTCAGTGATTAAATTAACTTCAAAACAAGACATTTAATCTTTTTCTTTGCATTCATATTTCAGGGATACACTTTCATTCAGAGGTAATCCTTATCAGAGAATGTCATTAGCTAGGCTGTCAGCACATCGCTAACCAGAAATCACCTTGAATTGATTTGCATCATAGCCTTATTTAATACTGAGGATTTTTTAAACCTGTTTGAATTTTCTTTCAATTAACTGGAGAAATTCTCTTGGAAGGCTGAGGCACTTGATAAATATTCACATGCTTTAATAGAGTTATATTTAATAAATAATAATAAAGAGATCTAAGAAAAAACAATCATTTGTTAAATAATTTGTCCAATCCTATGTACTTTTTATAAATTGAGAGTTGGATCTAGAGACAAGATGAGACCCAGATTCAATATTTAAGTAAGACTTCTTCAAAAAGGAGGTTGTTTTCTTTTATCAGAAGCCAGACAATGTCTGGTTTTCTATGTAGTTTTAGCAGCTCTTCATGATCAATGCCTCGCTCCATTAATTCATTAGCTGTTATAAAATGGTGATGTTGTAATTCCTTATTTATTCATTAGTTGGAGTAGCAGAGACAAGAAGAGATAAATATCTCTACTATTTGGTTGCTACTGGTAGAGTTCATAAAGGAAGGGAGAAATAGATGCTTTTTTTTTTTTAACCTACTTGTTTTCAAAAGAGAGTGTTGATTAATTGGTCTTCAACTATGGACAGTTATTTGCTTTTTGTTTTCCGTATCCTTATGAATGAATGAATTTAAATATATACACATGTGTGTGTATATATATGTGTATATATAAGTTCACTTAAATACATACATGTACCTGCTCTGATAACATTCATTGTTTTAATATGAAATGCATTATCTAAATGTCATATTTTCAATTCAGATTGAACCACAGGTTTTATTTCTGTTTCACATGTGTATCTCCTTTCTCCAGTGCTGAGAGGCATTCAATGACAATGAGAGTAACTGAAGAGCACAAATTATTTATTGGCCATATCTCACAATATGCCTTATCTCCCAACATTATTAGAATAATAACACCAATGTAATTATTAATAAAAAATTCTTTTGTAGTTCTTCTTGCTCTTGAGGTTTATCGCAGTAGCAATTTATAGAACAATTACTTTGATTAAAAAGTCCATTAGCTAGTACCCCACTGTGTGGTTATACCTCTAACTAAATACATATATACCTTCATTTCTTTCATTTTATTTTTACTATTTATAGATGGCTTTTTGAAAATTAATGTTTGAAATTCATGTAAAATTGTTAGATGCTTCCAAAGAAAACTTCACTAAACAAGGTACACTTAAAGAAGTCTGACCTTTATCTCTCTCCTATCTTCTATCAATCCCATGTAAGTTACCCTTCAAAAGCTAATTTTGATTTACCATTCTATTTTTTTAATGTAAGTAGAGACATATATATTACATATACACCCTCTTTTCTAAGATAAAAGCCATTATACACTGTGCACTTCCCTGTACCTTGATTTGATTTTTAACTAAAAAAACCTAGAAATCAATCAATCCACAATAGTGCAAAGACATACAGCATACTGTTGGATTTAGCTTTGTTAGACAATGTGAACATATTTTCTTCTAATAAATGAGTTAAAGCATTTCTATTTCTTGATATAATCAGTATGGATAGCTTGGTTCTATTATATCATGCACATATGTGTGCCTACATACACACACACACACACACACACACACAGACACCTTTTATATCAATTCATGTGCCCTATTTTCATTTCTTCCTCAATTTGGATTATACTACAAACAGGTTTTTGTTTTTGTTTTTTTTTCCCTCAGTGTAGAATTTGTTCACGCTGGAATCTTCTGTAGGTGAGTTCTGAGGTTCATATGCCTAGATTCTCTACTACTCTAAACTTTACAGTGTTTTCCTTTGACCACTATGAAAAGGCTGCATAAAAACCTTTCCAACTCAACAACTACTCTATAATCAGCACACAGTACTTTCTTGAGGGCACTATCAGTGATGTCAGGGTCCTTTTCTCACATGTTTCACAGATCCGATTACTTTCCTTTGTTTCCTCTTCTATAGTCGGGAAATTACATGGATCTTGTACCTCTAGGTATTTTGACCCTACTCATATATTTTTATGGATTTCATTGGCATATGTGTTCACATACTTTTGTTTCAGATGTAGTCCATAATTTTTAGTTTCTCTATACTTTCATGTTTATGGGAAATTCAGAGAGATAGGCTAACATATCCCAAGAATATTGCTTATAATTTAATATTAAAGGGGAATAAAATCACATATTAAAAAGTTAGTAAAAAGGTTCTCTTTAAAACAAACTGGGGGTTCCTGGGGGGAGGTGGAGTTGGGAGAGGGGGAGGGGGTTATGGACATTGGGGAGGGTATGTGCTATCGTGAGTGCTGTGAAGTGTGTAAACCTGGCGATTCACGGAACTGTACCCCGGGGGTTAAAAATACATTATATGTTTAAAAAAAAAAAAATAGGAAGGGGAGGCAAGCCATAAGAGACTATGGACTCTGAAAAACAACCTGAGGGTTTTGAAGGGTCAGGGGTGGAAGGTTGGGGGAACAGGTGATGGGTAATAGGGAGGGCAAGTTTTGCATGGAGCACTGGGTGTTGTGCAAAAACAATGAATACTGTTACGCTGAAAAGAAATTTTAAAAAAGTGAAAAAAAAAAAAAAGAAATACCGCCGGGCCACTGTACTCCCTTACCTGATTGAATCCCTCTAAAATTCTCTGAGTTGACTTTTGGACAAGAGTTGGCCTCCTCCCCAGATGGCCAGCCTCCTGAATAAAGCTCAAATTCCTTTCAAAAAATAAATAAATAAATAAATAAATAAATAAAAATACAGATAAATAAAAAAAAGTAAACATAAAAAAAATAAATGATCATAAAGCTTTTTTTACCTAGTGTATAGTTGGCACACAGTGTTACATAGTGATTCACCATCCCTATATGCTATGTTAGTCTTACCACAAATGTACCTACCATCTCTTGCCATACAACACTATTAAAATATCATGGACGGTAAAAAACAGCATAATTTTCTATATTCCCTCTGCTCTGCTTTTTATTCTTGTGACTGATTAATTCCATAACTGGAAGCCTGTACCTCCCACTCTCCTTCACCTATTTTGCCCATGCCTCTACCCTTCCCTCTGGCAACCATGAGTTTGTTCTCTGTATTTACAGGTGTGATTCGGCCTTTTGTTTGTGTGTTTTTTAATTTGTTTGTTTTCTAGATTCCACATACGGTATTTGTCTTTCCTTGTCTTATTTCACTTATTTCACTACCTTCTAGGTCCATCCATGTTGTCTCATCCCTGAGCTATTTTAAACCGTAATAATATATTTAATTTTCTATATGAATATACAATTAGAGATTGGGTAATTATTTTTTAAAGATTTTATATATCACTATTTTTTTGAGAGATCATGAATGGGGTGACAAGTAGAGGGAGAGGGAGAGAGAAGCAGACTCCAGGCGGAGCACAGAGCTTGATGTGTTCACTCTCATGACCAAAAGATCATGACCTAAGCCAAAACCAAGAGTCAGATGCTTAATGGACTGAGGCATCAAAACACTCTTAATTTTTTTTATTTGTAGAATGTTAAATTTAATGAATGAATGTGAAGCCATTAAGCCACTGCATCCCTAGTCAAACCTAATTTGGCTTCTCTAGCTGTCTTCTGTTGTATAAAGTCAGAGGAATTTTGGCTTCTTTGATAGTTTTCATCATCCTTTCTTTTGCCTAGGGTACCCATTTCTGCTGTCATCATTTTCCTCAGATTTCCTGTTCCCATTGCCTCTGAAGTTTACAAAAAATCTAACTGTAATGATTTTTCTAGCCAATAACTACATTTAAAAGTCTGAAGACAACAAAAGAAACAAACATGGGAAAATTATAAAGGTTGTTGGACTTTCTAAAATTTATTGCAGTAATCCTTGTTTATAGTTTCTTACTTTCATAAAATGGTGAAGAAAACTCCACTTGGGTCCATTTACTCAGTAAACAAATACTAATTGAACAGATATGATGTGTAAGACAATGGTGTTTGATTTTAATCCACAAAATATACAGTCTATTCTAGATAGATAGCTACTCTCTTCAGATATTTTCTCATAAATTTATTTCTTCTAATTTGAATTTAGGGTATGGAAGCTGGCATAATATTGATGGCTTTTGTTGTTCAATACCTGCATCAGTAATAGCAACTCAGAACTAACAGTTACTAGATTTAACTAGGATTCTAACATTGGCCTTCAGCATTAGTTATTCAAAACAATTTCTTATTCATTAATTATAAAAATATTTGTTGAACACAATGTTCCAGATACTTAATTTATGCCCTGAAGATATATTTAAATAAATAGTCCCTCATCATAAAGAACATTCTAGAGATAAAGACATATCTATCATACACATATATACCTACATACCTACACATATACATATACATATACATATACATAACAATATAGAAAGAACAACCAAAAACTGTTCCTGATAGGAATTTTCAGGATCTGTAGACAGATAGTTCAAAAGACAAAGTTATATATGTCTCATTTTGTTATGGATTTATAGACTCAACTTTTGATCCACAAATTAGCAATCATATGTCCAACTCAAAATTCAAGAGATACCCATAATCTCCTTTTCTTCCCTTGGTGGCACATTTTGTTCATTTGCCTTGACTTCTCTGGCTTTGGCTCTATTTCCTTGAGTCACTAGTCTCTAGCAATGTTCACTGTACTTCCGAAAACTCTCCTTTTTCCATCTTTTTTTCTTTCTGAAAGGATCATTAATGGCCACCATTCTTGCAAAGGAGAAACAGCTTTCAGATCATTGCCTTATTGATCTTAACTAAATCATCTAATTTCTCTTTTCATGAAAGCACTTGTAGTATACACATCCTTTCTCTGTCCCTTCCTTTCCCTCCATCTTTCTCTCTCCTAAAATACAACATAATTTACCAAGTGAAATAATATGTAAAAAGTTGTTTCCTGCCTTATGTATTTTAAAGGTTTTAGTCTTATATTTTAAACAACTCTTGCTTCCTATTTCACTTCTTCTGTTGCTGATAAAAATATTAGCTTGGGGGCACCTGGGTGGCTCAGCGGGTTAAGCCTCTGCCTTCGGCTCAGGTCATGATCTCAGGGTTCTGGGATCGAGCCCCTCATCGGGCTCTCTGCTTAGCAGGGAGCCTGCTTCCCCCTGTCTCTCTGCCTACTTGTGATCTCTCTCTCTCTCTCTCTCTGTAGAAAATGAATAAAATCTTAAAAAAAAAATTAGCTTGAAAAGAATAAATATGAAAGATATTATATAATTGTGTTCCCTATTTGATAACAATATGATGTTTGAGAGTTTTTGTTACTATTCAATAATGGTTTTGTTTTAATATTTTCATAGTTAAGAACATCCTTAGACATCACACTTAGGAAGTTGATTAGTCATGTATCATTAAAATATATCTTTATATTTAGAAAAGATACAAAAACATAGAGCAAAAGTCCTAGGAAGAATTTTGTTCTTGAATTCTATTATATAATCACAATTTTATTAATTTTATTGATAATTTTATTAATCTATTATTTCAGATTCTACATACATAAAAAGAGAATACATAAATATTTTTATTTTCATCCATCCACTGAAATGACTGAATGAAATAATTTATTCTAGATAACTTTATAAACTATATATATTTACTATTATGAGTTTTCCTTGTTAGAAAATTTAGACTGATTATGATATATACATACACACACATAATTAGTATATTTAAAATTGTAGATATGTATTGTTTAGATTAAGTCTATAATTTTAAAAAAATCATTTACAGCTATAAACTATTGCAACCAGGGCTGTTTATATTAAAATAATAAGGAAATATACAGAAAAATTGTAGTTTCCTTTGAACTTCTATTCAAATATCTGATAAAGGAGTGCCTGGGTGGCTCAGATGATTAAGCATGTGCCTTTGGTTCAGGTCATGATCTCAGGGTCCTGGGATAGAGACCCGCCTTGGGCTCCCTGCTCAGTGGGGAGTCTCCTTCTCCCTCTCCCTCTACCTCTCTGCCAGCCTCAGCTTGCGCTTTCCCTCCCTCTCTCTCTCAAATGAATAAATAAAATCTTGAAAAAAAATACTTAGTAAAGAAAAGCTCTATTAAGAAAAGTTATATAGTAGTTAACTTAGAAAAATTCTCTAACCTCATGAAAATATCATTCTCCTTTGAGAAGTAAGATTTTTGAAATAAAAAGCACACTTAGCATTTACTTTTTTGTTAATTCTGTATTCCCCCATTACTTGTTAAAACTGGTATGTCTTAATCCAAGAAAGCAGTCTAATCATTTTTTGAATCTTTGTTTCCAAAGATGACTACAAAAGCTAGAATCTCAATTATTTTGGCCTGCATACAGTGGCATAAGATAAATCCAGGTTATGCTCCCATTATCTTTCTGTATCCTTACTGGTAATAACATTCTCCATTGTAAGCAGATTTTATAGTTGACTTTTGTAAAATGAATTAGATTTTTTTGCTACATCTTTGGTATGCAGCTGACAAGGAGCCACTGAGCAGGGAGACAGGGGAGTCATCCATATGTGACTGATATATTCATTGTGTGGAAACATTCACAATGCACCTACCTGTATGTGGGATGTTCTTATTCCTTAACTAGTAGTTCAAATAGGTACACATACTCTAATGTTTGAGACAGTACAGAAAAGAGAAAACACTAACTTCTGTTAAGTCTGTTAAATTTTCTCTTTTTATATGGTTTGAGTGAAGACTGATACAGCTTTTACCCTGAAACTTCTCAAATAAAACCAGTGATAGAAAATAACTTTTTAATATAATGTTATGTAATTAGCCTATTAAATAAAGTATTCTAATAAACATTTATGGACAGAGATTAGTTCCTATATGAAAAATTAATAATGATGTCACTGAAAAACAATAAATTTAAAACAAAATAAGAAAACTATAAATGCAACCAGGACTATTGCTGACTAAGTTTTTTTTTCAGATTGTTCCATGACTACCATTTTAATTATTTAATTAGAGAATTCAAATTCTTACTAAAGACTAAGAGGCAGATTCCATACATTAGCATTGGAAGAACTTTGTGATCCTCCAGAAGAAGAACAGGCTTACCCATGATTCGACTCTATAGTCACTAAATAGTTCCAAAATCTACTTGAAAATTTCCAGAAATGAGCAGCTCATCACTTTATAATAGATTGGACTCCCTCCTGCATTTGTCTCACTAAATCTATCACCAGTGATCTTGAATCTGCTTCTGGAGTTAGAGAAATAAATCTCTAATGTTCCGTGTCATTAGATACCCTTAAGTACAGTAAACATTAAGCCTTTTTCAGGATAACAAGAGTGACAAGATGTTCTACGTGGCTTTTCTTGTTTTTGTTTTGTTGTTGTTGTTGTTTGTTTTGTTTTGTTTTTGAGGTCCATGGACATTATATGCCAACACATTCTAAAGAGAGGTATTGGATGATGGGTGGACTTTTGCTCCTTTCTTATATCTCAGTTATAAAAAAGAAGAGGAAAATCAAAGGAAGCCATTCAGAGTGATAATTTATTTATAGAGATGCATACTCAGAATCTTTTCTTCACTCTCTTCTGTTTGGAGAGAAAAAAGTTGATTTCTACTTCCCAACCAGCATGCTTAATCTTTATGAGGGTGTTCAGAGAGCCCCAGAATTATTACAGAACCTGAATGGTGGGTAAGGAAAGAGTTCTTTAAAGGAAGAGCTTCAATAGAACCTACCAGAAATCAGAGGAGAGAAACCTGTTGCTTTACTCTTACTTGAAATAATGCCAAGGAATCAGATGTCCAGGAATGCCTGTCAGAGCAGAGTGAAGAGAGAGTGTTAATGGGAGAAGCCATACGTATTTTCAGAATGGATGGCACAGGCTATACCCATCTTGCAAAAGTTCCCCCCAAGCAGTGAATTGATACCAGCAATTAATCCCTGCTACTCAAATGAGATCTTGGCCCTTTCCCACTCACCTATTCCCTGGGCCATGGAGGAACCAGAAGCAGCTTGTTCAAGAAAGGAGGCATTAAGGACCAGATAAAGAAAAACAAATGAGTAGTCTGCTTCTTCCTTCTCTACTGCCTTCACCACCTTAAATCTGATCTGGAGAGAAGAGGTATATTAAATCAGATAGGGGATCAAAGCTTTTATTTAATGGGACTCTTTTTTTTTTTTTTTGATCCCTGAAAATTAAACTGTTCTAACAATGTAAAGTAGATAGTTTTTGAAATATGCCTAAGATCATAGCAGGGATAGAGAAGCAGGACCCATGTAAAGGGGATAATGACACTGTTGAGTAAAAGAATTAACTCAACTAGCTGCATTGGTTACAGTTGTTTAACCATCCCTTACAAAATATGGTATCAAGATTTCTAAATATCCTTCTAACACTCTTCTGAATTATCTATCATTTCTCCACTAAAGTGTGAAACTCAATACTTGCCTCATTGTAGCCCTGTCCTCAAAAGAATACGACACTGTTTTTTATTCATTCCAATCACCCGTTCTTCATTTTGTCTTACACACTTCTTTTGAATTCTGAGATCTTTGGAGAACTTTCCCCCTAACCCTTTATTTTTCTTACCTTGCTTTAAATTTTTCACTGTAATTATTTGCAACTGTATTATCCGAATTACATTTTTAGCATCTTCTATTCATCCCTTTTGAGTTGGCTTTTCAGTCAACATTTTTTGACTGTTGAGTAATAATAAAATTTTCCTATTTTATTATTTTTTTACTAAAAAGCCTGGTTTGTCAGAATTCCGTTATTTCTCTAGTAAACACAGGATGACAGAGCTACTGTGACTTAAGGTTTATGTCAAGGTGACATTGCTAGTAAGCATTTTTGTGGAGGTCAGAATTAAGTTCAAAATAACTATTTCTTGTGTAATTTCTAAGTAAGACAATTATTGGCAAATTAGATTAAGATTTATTGGATGCTCAGATTTAATAGAATAAAAATTATGAAAAGCATCCAAATAGATTCTGCTTCTGATCAGATCATATTTTGTAATTCTTATACTATAATTAGTGTTAGGAAAATATCTCTGGCATTTTCTGGCTTGTTAGCTTCTGACTTATTTCAGCAAGGGTATTACTTTTGTTTCTCTCTCCATTTATAAGCATTCAAAACTCTTGTTTTCAATCTCTAACTTATGGATTTGTGCATAGGAATATTCCTTCTTCACTGTCCTTCCTTACTACATAGTAGGAAACAGTAGGAACAATAAAATCACAAAATGAGATAAAATATGTTGACTTCCTTGTTTTAAAAGAAAAAAATAAACTAGGTATACTTTATACTCACTTATTCCTAGTTTATAAAAAATATATATATATTTTCAGAGGTGCCTGGTGGCTTAGTCAGTTGAGCAGCTGACTCTTGCTTTTAGCTCAGCACATGACCTCAAGGTTGTGGGATCGAGCCCCACATCAGGCTCCCAGCTCAATATAGAGTCTGCTTGAGATTCTCTCTCTCCTTTTCCCTCTGCCCCTGTTTGCACTTACTCTCTCTCTAAAATAAATAAATAAATCTTAAAAATATTTATAAAAATATTTTCCTCTTGAAACTATATACACTACCCCAACCTTCATTCTCTGCAGTTTATCTGCTTATGAACCAACTTCCCTGATGTCTCAATAGTTCCACAGAAGGCTTTTACCTTATCTTGCCTTAACTGAAAACTGGAACTTCTAGAGACACACCTTTCTGTATCGCCCTTTCTGTATCTCAAAAGATACTTTATGTTGTCCTTTACTCAATAGTCTTCAGTCTTAATAGTTTTATCCTACACTTTATGAAGAAAATGAAGGCCACCCAGATGATGTCTCTAAGATATTATTTCCCATACATAACACATATCAACATATGCGTAGATCCTTATTTTTTTCTAAAATATAAGAGGAAGAAATGTCTCTCTTCCTATATAAGATCAAACCCTCAACCTGTGCCTTGACCCTAACTCTGTCTCCTCTAGAATCTTGTTCTAATAATGAACAGCTCTGGATCTTACATTTTCAACCTGTCCTCCATCAAGGCATCCTTCTTCATAGCCTGTTAACAGGCTCAATGCTTGTTCATTCTAACAACTCATCTCTGACTTCTCATGCCTTCCTTTCTGGTTCCAGCTGATTTTTCTTATTATTATTGAGAGTTCTTTAGACAGTAGTCTACTCTTCATCTTAACACTTCTTTTAACCATATTTGTGCTGGATATCTTTGCTTCTCCAGATCCAGGCTGACCTGCATGGAATATATCAATGAACTACTTTGTTCTACAATGTCCAATTGAGTTTTGACAGTATGAGAAATATGTAGAATCTTAGCAGGAGGGAAGTGAGATAAAAATATCCATTTACCTGTGGAGTTGCTGCACTCTGGGTATCTTGACTGGAACTCTTACCTCTTTCAGGTGGTCTCTCCACACAGAATTACTTTTCTCTCAGTTCTGGCAACCTATCCCATCTCATTATCCATAGGTTTGGAAATGATAATGGAACCCTGCTTTTTAGGCTATTGTATTAGCCTTTTTGATCTTTCTTTCTTTTAGAGAGGAGGGTGAGCAAGGGGAAAGGGAAAGAGAGAATCTTAAATGGGCTCCAGTCCCAGTGTGCCTAATGCAGGCTCCCAGTAGAGCCTAGTGCAGGGTTTCACCTCACAATCCTAAGACCATGACCTGAACCGAAATCAAGAGTCAGGCACTTAATGAACTGACCCACCCAGGCACCCCTACTCCCTTCATAAAATGCTCCTCTAATTATCTTAATTTTATGGATCCTTTCTGCAGGGATCTTAACTAATATATTCTATGTTCAGTTCTACCCAATGTCATCTGGTTTCTACAACATCTGTGTGGTAAATTTGTTCTTTTTAAGTGTTCTATGTAACACATAATTTCTATTCCTAGTTAGTCTTTTTCAATTCTTATATTGTTGACATCATCATTTCATACAGTGGTAATCTCCTGATATTCTGTTTTCATAAATTCAGACATACAAGTTTCCTTGTTTTCCTTTATCTTCCTATCTCTTCTTCTTTGACTCTTTTTTTTTGTCTCTAATATCTAATATCTAATATCTAATATTTTTTTCTTTGACTTTTTTTTTTTTTTTGTCTCTAATATCTCCTCTTAGAGTATTGTTGCTCCCAGTGGTTCCAGCTCAGCCCATTATTATTTGTATTCTGCACCTTCAGATTTGTAGGGTTGATCAACAGAGTTTCAGCAATCACATATAGACTGATATATTCCAAATATTTATTTGTACCCCATCTATTCCCCAAGATTCAGATTTTAATACTAAGCCACTTGTTAAGCATCACCCCTGGCAGGCCTTGTCCAAAGTGTACCCATCACTTTTGGAAAGGTTTTTACTCTGCATTTTTAAAATTATTATTCTTTGATAGCAAGTTCATCCAACCAGACACTCATGCTAAGAATCCCAAGAGTCATATCTAATCCTCCATAACCTCTAACATCTAATCAAGACTTATTACTGATTATACCCCTAAGTATCTCTTGGAATTTATGCCCTCCTATCTGTCTCTACTGTAAGTGCTTTTATATGAATCAGTAAGATAATAATTTCTTCCACTCAGGGTTATTGTGAGAAGACAGTGAGTTGATGCATGTGAAGCTTTTATAACAGTGCCTGACAAAAAGTTAAATGCAAAAAAATAGTGCTTTAACATGATGTTAAAATTTAAGTTTCCAGCAAGCAACCAAGGTACAATAGATATCAAATTATAAAATCAGATCAGGATAAGGATTTACAAAGGAAATAGTCAAAACCATATCCATGATATTTGAAATGTCACTCTCACTATGGGCCAAAAAAAAAAAAAAAAAGATCAGGAGCAATTTGAAAAAAAATTTTCAAAGAGATCTTGTGAAACCCTTCTATCTTCCCAAGAGAAGATAGAATGTAGGTTACTCTCTTTTTCATCTCAAACACAAAGAAATTGCACTTTAGGGAGCAACTCAGAGAGTCTGATATGTTTTACCTATAGTTTTGTGACATATTGTTCTCACCAATAAATCTAGAAATCACTATATGAGGTGACAGACTAGTTTGGGGGAGAAGTTAGGTGAGAGCAGGGTTTCACTTCCCGTTTCAGTTGCAAGGGATGCATCTGTGTTTCAGAGGGAGCAAATATAAATCCGAAGACAGAAAAAAGGAGTAGGTTTTTAAGTCCTGTCCAAGAGGAACTTCTGGGAATACGTGTATGGAGCTGCCCATGTGTTAAACTCAATGGCAAGAGTGGCAAACAGGGAAACAAAATTCCTTACCTAGCATGCGGAAATACAGCCTGAGAATATCATGTCATTCACAGCATTGGAAACATTCAAAGAACTTGTGAAAACTAACAAAGAAGGGGTCAGCCAGATTACCCCTTTTCCCTATCATCCTTCCTTTGAATCTGAAAGGGAGTTAAACAGCAACTAAACTTTGAGGAAGTGTGGGGCTTAGCGGAGAAAGGAAAATCTGAGCATACCTCTTTTTCAACACAAGATGTAGACTGAGGTAGAGAGAGAAGAGAAAAGTTTTACTTTAAAAGATTGACTTGTGGGGCACCTTTTTGGCTCAGTCAGTTGAGCTCCAACTCTTGACTCACTTTCCACTGTGGTCCTGATCTCAGGTTGTGAAATCAGTCTCCCTGTCAGCCCTGCATGAGACTGGGTGTTCAGTGGCACACCTGCATCTCTCTCTCTTCCTCGCCTTCTCCTTCTGCCCCTCCCCGTGTGTGTGCGCTCGCTCGCTCTCTCTCTCTCTCTCTCTCTCTCTCGCTCTCTAAAATAAATAAATAAATAAATCTTTAAAGAAAAGACTGACTTGTGATTAATGCAATTAATACTTTCATCTGAGTACTTTTTTAAAATTTTTTTAAAAGATTTTATTTATTTATTTCACAGACAGAGATTACAAGTAGACAGAGAAGCAGGCAGAGAGAGAGGAAGGGAAGCAAGCTCCCTGCTGAGCAGAGAGCCTGATACAGGGCTGGATCCCAGCGCCCTGGGATCATCACCTGAGCAGAAGGCAGAGGCTTTAACCCACTGAGCCACCCAGGCGACCCATCTGAGTACATTTAATTATCAAGTGAATGAATCTGTGAAAAACTAGGACTGCATACTGTCTGGGATTGAGCAGAAAAGTCAGAAGACTGCTCAAGTTTACTTGCCGTACAAGAAACACTACATCTATTGTATTCGTTTTAAAAGGATAGTGGAACACAAAATAAAGTCAGGTTTTGGTTATGTAGTAAACTGAGTACTCCAACCATAAAGGTACATTAGTCCCTATTATTATTTCTGTTATTATTTTTATTAATGATGATGATGATGGTGGTTACTTAAGGTTCCTATCCTCTCTTTTGTAAAACTGTAACACCCTCCTAACTTTTTACCGATTCTACTTTGATTCCTTTTAAGTTCATTTTCCACAAAAGTACTAGAAGAATCCATTTAAAACATGAATCAAATAAGTCTGTATAGTCCTACATAAAACCCTTCAGTGATTCCTTTTCCTGTAAACTGTGCCAAGGAGTACACATCACAAGGCTGTGCCTGGTCATCTCTCTTGTGGTACAGAAGATATCTGAGATGAAAATCTGAATTAAGGCAACAAACAATGGTGAGTGAGGAATGGCAAGTTTCTCATATGTGACTTTAATTTGGCTAGCCTAGAGAAGCAGGACAGTAAACCAAAGAGCTGGTAAGGGTCCATATCATGGCTTCTTTCTTTAAACTGGAATTTATCTGAAAAACAAATTGTGTGTGTGTTTGTATGTGTATGTGTGTGATGTGTGTGTGAAATATAGTCTTTTCCTTCAAGAAATGAGACTGAGAACATGTGTACCTGAGTGTGGTTGTAGGCTTATGAGTGTGTATGTTTGTGTGAGTTTTTATGTTGGGGGGGATGTTTTAGGAAACATGTAGAAACTAGAGCTCATATACATCTTACTGCAAAGTTAACCTCCATCTTATTCTCTGGTATAAACAGCAACAATCATGATTTCTTCTTATAATATCTCTCTTTGAAAGTTCTATTCTGAACCAAACCAATGTGTTTTAATAAAAATCAGCTTCAATAAATCAATGATACACTGTTTATTACACTATAGAAAATTAACTTCAGTTTTATATATATGCAATCAAATAAAAAATTAGCTACACAGAAAAGTTGAAAGATAAATAAGGTTTTATTATTCTAGAATTAGAGCAAAGAATGTTAGAAGGTAAAGCAGTCTATATTACATTTAATAATATTAATGGAAAATCATATATAGTAATTGTTAAGACTACAAAAATCACTTCAATGACGATGTCAGTATTGCCTCAGTGACACTTTTATAGAAAGGAATAAGCCTGATAGATATTATTTAAGAAAATGGTTTAGTGTATAAGAAATCTTTGTAAAATTTATACAATTTTCATCAATAAAGTCATATTATGTAAGTATGTATGTTGGGTAAACATGTTTTTAGAAATACATCTAAGAGTAGTAAGCTTGAAAGTAAATAAACCTTAATTTAAGCACCACTTTAAATTATGTCCCTGTATACTAAATTCTAGCTCATCTATGGTGATGAATCAACACCACAGGATATGTGAACTCTAAAATGTAATGTATATTATTCATGTGATAGCAGGCCACTGCTATTTTTACAGAATAATTCTCCTTTGATCGCTGCCATTATATAGAACTAATAACAAAGATGGTAACTTACTAATGAGCTAAAATTCTCTCTCAAAACTGTCAGAAACTTTCACTATCTCCAATTTTAAGTTTGTATTTGAGTTTACATTTTGTTTCTTCATGTTTATGAGATAAATGTTGTCAGTGAATAACCTATCTTTGCCTTATCAAAGTCATTCATTCTCCAGCTAAGAATATTGAGCTAAGGGGCGCCTGGGTGTCTCAGTCAGTAAATCATCTGCCTTTGTTCAGGTCATGATCCCAGGGTCCTGGGAATGGAGTCCCTCGGGTGGCTCCTTGTTCAGCAGGGGGCCTCCTATTCTTTTCCCTTCCTGTTCCTGCTTTTTCTAGCTATCTCTCTGCAACAAAATAAGTAAAATCTTAAAAAAAAAAAAAAGAATACTGAGATAACAAATAGGAACAGATTGTCCAATCAGATTGACATGAATTGGATCTCTTACTCCGTATCACACTTTACTAAACAATTTTAAGGATATAGGCAATCAAGAAGCTCATATGAAATAGAGTATGTTCTAGGCTATCAAGGCTGTACTTCAGGTTCCTCTTCCAATGTTGGACTTGCCACTCTGGCCCATAAGGTGGGGTCCTTAAAGGACATTTTTGGGGTACCTAACATAGTGGGGAGAAATTAAATTATGCAACTTGCCCATTTCATAACCTTAGGGTTTCATAACTTCTGTGGCATTCCCTTGGAGAATGAAAGATCCTGAGTTCTGTTAGCAAAGATAATTTTCAGCCAGGGCATCATTCTCAGAGCATTTCAGAAGCCAGCTCACTTCTTCTAACTATCTAATCAGTCTATTTACCCAAAGATTTAGATGACAATATTAGACTGGCTTCCTTGCTTCTTTTCTTTTTTTCCTGGGGATATCCTCAATGAAGGGATTAAATACATCATAAGTCAGCTGTTCTAAATCCTCTTTTTCCAGGTAATATATTTTATAAAAGTCTTCATATAAATGTATAATTCTTGTTTAAAGGGATTTATATTTTAGAGGATATTTTGTTGTTTTACTTAGTGGTATATTTTGTTTTGAAGGAAAATTTAAGAAGACCACTGGACAAGGTTAGTAATTTACCCACAATTATACATTTGGCATAAAATTTCTGAAAAAATGCTTTTTTTTTTGAAGATTCTATATATTTATCTGACAGAGAGAGAGAGAGAGAGATCACAAATAGGCAAAGAGGCAGACAGAGAGAGAGCAAGAAGCAGGCTCCATGCTGAGCAGAAAGCCTGATGCAGGGCTCAATTCCAGGACCCTGAGATCATGATCTGAGCTGAAGGAAGAGGCTTAACCCACAGAGCCACACTGGTACCCCAGAAAAACACTCTTTTAAGCATAGCTTAATGAAAACTAAGTATTACATAGGTGATGGTTCTGCCCTTAGCCCAAGTTATTTGACAACCGTGTTGTTGATAAGGAAGGATCCAAGAGAAATGGTAAGCAAGAACAAGAATTGGGCTGGTTACATGAATATTTAGACCAAAAAGAAAAAAGAAAAAAAATGGGGGGGGGATAGCTTTGAAAAGAGAGCTACACAGAAAGAATAGATTCTCTCAAAAATAATTATCACCTTAACAAAAGTAGCAGTTGTTCTCTCACAGAGAAATTTTTATAGGAATTGACACAACTTTCTGAAATAAAATAAGAATTTTAGAAGATCCAAGTTTTCATATTCTCATATTTTTTTTATTTTCCATTGTACTGATTGATAGATTTTTACTAAGCATGGGCAATAAATCTAATAAAAATTTTATAAGCGCTTATTAGCTCCATAATTTATTTTTAAAATCTTCTGAATTTTTCATTCTTAAAAAAAATAACACACATCTGCCACATATACCACTTAATTTTAGTTATATATGCAAAACTCTGCTCAGGGTACTAATTGATAATAGAAGATTTATAATCCATTTAAAAATAACTGACAAATCACTCATTTAAATAGAATAATTATAGAAATGCACTCTAATAATTTTGATGCATTTCTTAGTTTTTACTCTTTTGTAAAAAAAATAATTTAAAGTCAAAATAATGCTGCTGAGACTGCTCACAAAGAAAAGCCTATCAATTTAAAAGTACATAGTTAAAAACTTTAAAGTATATCAACACCCATATTGTTTATGTACAAAAATAATTTCATAAAACAAAATCTAAATTAACATATTTCCATATTGTCCTGAGGATTTTAACTCTGTCTTCTATGAAGAAATCTGTCTGCTATACATCATACTAGTTAATGTGGCAACATTTCTGCTGTACATGTGCAAATATTGCAATTTGAGCCAGACACACAGAAATCAGTACATCAGGAGTGGGTTTGGTAATTGCTCTCAACTGTCATTTTTTCTAAAGATTTATTTATTTATTTTAGAGTGAGAGAGAGTGCATGTGCGCAAGTGCTTGCACACTCAAGGGAGGGGTGGGGCAGGACAGACAGAGAAGGAGAGAATCTCAAGCAGACTCCTGGCTGAGTTCAGAGGCTGACTGGACTTGGAGTTCAATCTCAAGACCCTAAGGTCATGACCTGAGTTGAAATCATGAGTCCCACACTTAACAGCTGAGCTACCAAAGCTGCCCCATGACTATCATTTTTTTTTACTTTTGAAAGTAAATTATTAGTTAATTTCATTTATAATTACTAATAAAAATATTTGGATACAGATAAGTTTAATGACCTATACATTTCGATAGCATTTTAACTAAAAAACAAAACAATACAAAACAAAACAAAAAACCCACAGAAAACAAAAAAGTCTAGATCTTGAGAAAAATGTGTATTGTGGTTCAAACCACAACCATACCCTATTACTGACCCATAATGTCATACCTTTATTAATATAGTAGATATGTATTAAATTTTTCTTTTCTGATTTTTTTTGTGGAAAAGACCTCTAATTGTTATAACCAAACAACTGTGTCCTACTCTACACTCCCTTCTGTGCCTCCTAAATTAGGAATGGGCTATGAAGTTGGGCACAAGGAGCCTTTGCTTTGCTTATGGATGATCTCTAGTTC
Source organism: Meles meles (assembly GCF_922984935.1). Taxonomy (NCBI): domain Eukaryota; kingdom Metazoa; phylum Chordata; class Mammalia; order Carnivora; family Mustelidae; genus Meles; species Meles meles. The sequence continues at coordinate 96,276,859 of NC_060067.1, forward strand.
AAAGAATTTGAGAAGCACTGCTCTAGATAAAACTTTTTAAAAATGATTGCCTTTTTATTCCTAAGTATCAAGACATGCCATTGTAAAACCATCTCATTTTTACACTGAATTAACCCTTTGTCATCTGAATGTTTTACTTGCTCCCTTTAGAGAATAAAATGGCTTCCTTTCAAGGAAGTGAATTAGGTAGCAAGGGAAAATCAAATCCACACATGATGTTGCCCAGACTAACATGCTGGGTGTCTAAGCAACCACCACCTAAATACAGGAAAATGATACTGAGAATTTAAGAGTGTTTAGGGAAAGAAGGAATGGCTAAAGAAGGAGGGTTCTGGAGAAAAGAGTGTTCTACATAGAAATGTTGCATAAAGAAAGAATATTATGTGGTTCTTTATCTTGGTGATGTGTTTGGTGGGTAAAACAAAGAAAAATATATGTGTTGAATAAAAATGGCTATGAAGTATAATTGAATTCTATAGAACTTGAAAGTGTCACAAAAAAAGAAAACAGTAATCCATCCTTGCTTTTTCTGTAATAGTACGCTGAAGTTTTAAAAAGCCAATTTTGTTTTTTTAAATAGTATGTTCTCCCTTAATAATAATTAGCAATATTTGACAGCTTTTATGTGTTTGTTATATTTGAGTGACTAATTATAATTAAAACAAATTAATAATTAAAAATAAAGTAATTGATTGAACAATAAAATTTACTTTTACAGCAAATAAATCCCTAGGTTCTGTTAAAGAAAAACTGTTTCCTAACTTTAAAATCTCTTTTTTTTAATTGTTCTGAAGTCTGATGCTGATAGTTAACAATATTGTATATTTGCAAGTTGCTAAGAAAGTAGATCTTAAAAAGTTATCACAAGTGGGACACCTGGGTGGCTCAGTTAAACATTTGTCTTCAGCTTAGGTCATGATCTCAGCGTCCTGGGATTAGCCCCACATCAGGCTCCCTGTTCAGTGAGGAGCCTGCTTCTCTCTCTCCCTCTTCTTACTGTTTCCTTTGCTTATGCATGCTCTATCTCTCTCTTTCTCTGCCTAATAAATAAAGCAATTTTGAAATAATTTTTAATTATGTTATGTTAGTCACCATACAGTACATCATTAGTTTTTGATATGGTGTTCCATGATTCATTGTTTATGTATAACACCCAGTGCTCCATGCAGTAAGTACCCTCCTTAATACCATCAGTGGGCTCACCCATCCCCCACTCCCCTCCTCTCTAAAACCCTCAGTTTGATTCCAGGAGTCCATAGTAACTCATGGTTTGTCTCCCCCTCTGATTTCCCCCCACTTCATTTTTCCCCTCCCTTCTCCTAATGTCCTCCATGCTATTCCTTATGTTCCACAAATAAGTGAAACTATATGATAATTGTCTTTCCCTGTTTGGCTTATTTCACTTAGTATAATCTCCTCCAGTTCCATTGACAAGGCAAGAAACAACTAATGTTGGAGAGGTTGTGGAGCAAGGCAAACCCTCTTACACTGTTGGTGGAAATGCAAGTCGGTATAGCCACTTTGGAAAACAATGTGGAGGTTTCTCAAGAAGTTAAAAATAGTTAACTGCCCTCTGACCTTGCAATTGCACTACTGGGTATTTACCCAAAGATACAGATGTAATGAAAAGAAGGGTCATATTCACCCCAATGTTCATAGCAGCAATGTCCACAATAGCCAAAGTGTGGAAGGAACTGAGATGCCCTTCAACAGATGAATGGATAAAGAAGATGTGGTCCATACATACAATGGAATATTATTCAGCCATCAGAAAGGATGAATACCCAACATTTGCATCAACATAAATCAAATCTTTAAAAAAAAGTTATCATAAGAAAAAAGTTATCAGAAGAAAAAATGTGTAATTGCATGAGGTGATGGATGTTAAGTAAACTTAATATGGTAATCATTTCACGGTAAAAACATATATCAAATAATTATATAAAAGTGACATAGTTATATGTTAATTATATTATTCATGGTTGTCCAGAGAAACAGAATCAATAAGATAGATAGATATAGATTGATAAATAGATAGATATAGATACTATAAGAACAAAATAAATAAGTATGAAACTTGGGGATTCTTCTATATTGAGAGAATATATATATATATGTGTGTGTATATATATATATATATATGTATAGAGAGAGAGAGAGGGAGGGGGAGAGAGAGAGAGAGAATAAAGAATTGGCTCACATGATTATAGAGGCTGTGCAGTCCCATTATCTGGACACCTAGGAGGGCTGATGGTGTAAGTCCCATTCTGAAAGCCTGCAGACTCAACACCCAGAAAGTGTTGATTTTTCATTTTGCGTCTGTAGGCGGGAAAAAACTGATGTTCCAACTCTAACAGTCAGGTGGGAGGGGTTCCCTCTTACTCAGACTTTTTTTCTATTCAAGTCTTCAATTGATTGGATGAGGCCCACTCATATTGGGGAAAACAGTCTACTAAGTCTCAATTCAAATATTAATCCCATCCAGAAACAACCTCACAGACACACCAGAATAATGTCTGAACAAATGTGTGGGTACCCATGACCCAATCAACTTGACAAACAATAGTAACAAAATGAATTTCAGTAAATTGAACTACTCATTCAATAAATATTTGAGGCCCCGGGCGCCTGGGTGGCTCAGTGGGTTAAAGCCTCTGCCTTCGGCTCAGGTCATGATCTCAGGGTCCTGGGATCGAGCCCTGCATCGGGCTCTCTGCTCAGCGGGAAGCCTGCTTCTCCCTCTCTCTCTCTCTCTCTCTCTGTCTGCCTCTGCCTACTTGTGATCTCTGTCTGTCAAATAAATAAATAAAAATCTTTAAAAATAAATAAATAAATAAATAAATATTTGAGGCCCCACACTAAGTATGATGGCAGATACAAATATTATGGGCTAGACTTAAATCTAACCGGAAACATAATACATCAATAATATACTCATGGAAAATGTTATCAAGAGTATAAATACTGTGCCAAGGCAGATTGTTTTTAAACACAGTCCACATGACAATGCCATTATTTCAAGCTTGTAGATTAGGGAGGTAGGAGTGGCATCACTTCGACTCACAGGAAATCACAGTAGTGCTCCAGGTCTTGAATTATAGATTCACCTTGAATATGTGAATATGAAACATAAACAGAATGTCATTCTTCAAGAAAGATGTGACATATATGATGTCCATAGAAAAATTTCCTTATTTGAATTTATTTAATATAACTTAGACTTGAGTTGCATAAAGAAAAACCCTGAATGGTAGGTCATCAAAATAATGTATAAGACAACTATTAGAGGATTGTGTATGCCAGATAATAGCATTTGAATAACTTTTGATAGATAATATGTAGCCATTGAATATTTTGGGATGGGTTAATATTGACAATGAGCTGATATTGGGTTGATAAGAGTCCAAAGTAGTTAGAGGCAATGAAAATATAAAGAAATGGATGGTGAATAAAACTCTTGAAAACATAGTAAGTAGATACTGGGAGAGTGGAGCATGACTTTGAGGTTTTTAGACCGAGTAAAACATTAGAAATTATTGTAGCATTAGAAGAAAAGGGAAAACTGAAAGGATTGCTGATTTTGAAATGGAGATGAGTTAAAGTTTAGATATATTAAATTTGAGGTGAAGAAAGTCATTTGACTTGAGAGGTTCATTAGGCAACAGACAACTGGACTGTGACTCAGGAAAGAGTTCCAGGTTAAATGTGTATTTAATGGATAAACACAATGTGGTGGTAGTTAAAATACATTTTTTTTTATTTATTTATTTGACAGACAGAGATCACAAGTAGGCAGAGAGGCAGGCAGAGAGAGAGGAGGAAGCAGGCTCCCTGCAGAGCAGAGAGCCCGATGCGGGCCTCGATCCCAGGACCCTGGGAGCACGACCTGAGCGGAAGGCAGAGGCCTTAACCCACTGAGCCACCCAGGCGCCCCAAAATACATTTTTTTAAAGTGAGTGAATTTTATAGGAATTATAGAAGTGAGTACGGAGCTTGGGAATTCTACATTAAAAAATAAGGAAACCCCTGCAATAGAAAAAAATAACAAGTAATAGAAAGAAACCTACTCTATTCAATGCCATGCAAAAATGAAGAGAAAATTGTTAAAATATGACCAAAGAAAATGAAAAATGTGAAAAAGAAATATTCCACAACTAGATTTTATTAATAGCAATGGTGTTGAATTTCTGATAGTGCTAATTCTAGCTAAATATTGGAGGGAAAGCAGTAAAGATAGCCTGTTTTTTAAAAATTGACAGTTAAAGGACAGAATAATACTCTGAGAATGCGGCAAAGTTCTGTTGTCGGTTTTTTTCAGGAGAAAAAAAATTATATTTGTATTCTTTATATTTGTATTTTTTTAAAAATACAAACCCCCACACAATTTAGAGGTAGGAAATTCAGTTACTTGAGAGAGATACAATAATTCATGAAGTACTTGGTAACTTAGCAAAACTAATATAGTCAGCAAACTATGGTATTAAAATATATTTGGATCAAACTTTATACTAAGAATCATAGGGCAAGCTCATGTAATATAAATGTTTCTTTTACTTAATTTGGGTGAAAAAAATGCAGTAAGAAAAGAGAGCAAATGAGGTCACTTAAACTCTGGTTTGAGGATGATAGTTGTATTTTGTAGCCATCAAGTAATAACACCTTTGATTTAGAGTGACATTGAGCCATAACATCAGGTTGTGAAAATTTAAGACGCTGGTTCAATTTCCCATCAGATGGCCCAGCCATTTATAAGTGAAAGCTCCCATATATCAGTGATAAATGTAAAAACAAAAAGTTTTGGTGGCTGTAAAAAATGGTCTCAGGAATACTGGGCTTTGATAGCCATAATATCTAGTTTGACAGGCATAGTATCTAGATTGTAAACTGATAAATTGTCATTTGTCTTATGATGTCATTGATGGCTGAAATCAACTGTTGCTTATTAGTTTGTATTTAGTGTTTTATTTTGTTTTCTGAAATAATGGATTAGCTCTAAGCCTCTACTACTCATTCTAGGTGGTCATTAAATTCCCTTTCACTTTATCCACTTCATTCTCGTCCCTCCCACATGCACAAGGACTTTTTCTCTCTTTTTCATTTTGTTATGTATGTATCCTATTGTAAATTATTATATGAATTATTACAATTCTTCTACTAAATTAACAAATGATGTGTGTTCATTATAAACAGGAGAAATTAACAGCAGTCTATGTATCTGCAACACTATTCGTGTAGAACCATATAACTATCATAAGCTAAATAATGTTATTTCTTATTACTGTTCTTAGTGGTTGGTTCCATGTGAAATAAAATTCTTTTGCCTTAGGAAGATATATTGGAATATTAGATAAAATAAGTTGTTTTAGTATTTTTAATAGACACTATATTATTTATGATTCTGAGATGAGTGGAACTTGAAAAATAGGGTTTTTATTGTTTATTATTAACTGGAATTTCTATTTCTCTAACACACGAAATTCTTCACTTACAAAAGATGGTGTCTAAGTTGACAGCAGTAGTCCTTACAAAAAATGTCAGTTTATAAAACTATCAATCATTTTAGAAAAGCAAGTATACATGGGGATTGCAGCATGAAAAAAAAATGATGCCTTAATGTTTTCCTGAAACTGTTGTAAAAGTAGGAGGTTTGATGGTGCATGAAGTATAATGAAAGGTTAAGAAATAGACTTGAATGGAGTATCTGAAGAGATAAGTGATAAGACTTTTTCAGACTGTAGAAATATAGATAAGTACCAGAATGGCATGACAGCTGTGAAGTGAGGCTAAGGTAACCGTTTAGGGTGCCAGTAGACATGTAATATAGGGATGAATAGAAACTATTTAATAGACAAGGAAGACATAGAATGGGCCAAGATAAACACATTATATCTGACTATTAAACTTCTAAAGGCAAGCCAAATGAAAATAGTATGGATGCGTCTATCATTTTCCCTTTTTTTTTTCATTTTTCAGTGGCAGTTGCCCAGTATTGTGGTGACTGTGGAAAAGGAAAAGCTATGCAACCAGACTGCATTAAAATTAAGTTATGATCAATGTGAAAAAAGAACCCTGCAACATAGGCTTCATTGATTATCATTTTTTGAAACATTCAGTTCTGAATTTGTGATAAATTTCAACTTTATATTTAATCAAATGGTTGCAGAATAGTTGCAGATTTTCCTAAGCAAGGATTCATTTCTTGTTTGTAAGCAAAGCACCTAATAGCTTCACTTTAAGAAAAAGTTTAGAAGAAATCTGGATTGTGTTTGAAAGAATGAAGAGGTTAAAAAAATACTACCAACATTACACAAAATTTTAAAAACCTGAGGGGAGATAAATTTCCAACTTGTTTTATGAAGAATGCAAAAACTTGATGAGCACTTGACAAGGACATGACAAAAAAAGCAGAATATCAGACTATATCTTGCATGAACATAGGTGCAGTTCTTCTTAGCTAAGTATTAGCAAATTGAGGTTAGTCATATAAAAATGACAAGAAATCATGTTCAAATGATATTTATTCCAAGCTTGCAATGCTTATTTTATAAAAGAAAGTCAATGTAATTCACCACATAGAGAGAATTAAGGAAAAAAAATCATAGAATTATCTCAACAGATGCAGAAGTAGCTGATGAAAGTCAACAATGAGGGCGCCTGGGTGGCTCAGTGGGTTAAGCCTCTGCCTTCGGCTCAGGTCATGATCTCAGGGTCCTGGGATCGAGTCCCGCATCAGGCTCTCTGCTCCTCAGGGAGCCTGCTTCATCCTCTCTCTCTCTCTCTCTCTCTCTCTGTCTGCCTCTCTGCCTACTTGTGATCTCTGTCTGTCAAATAAATAAATAAAATATTAAAAAAAAAAGAAAGTCAACAATGATTCATGATTTAAGGAAAAACCCCTCAGCATTCTAGAAATAAAAGAAAATTTCATTAATCTGGTAAAAAGCACTTACAAAATGCCTGTAGTTACCATTATATCTAATGTAAAACATTAAACCCTTTTCTCTTGTGATTAGGAAAAAAGTAATGATGTTTGCTTTACTTTTATTCAACATTTACTGGATGTCTTAACCATGGAAATAAGGCAACAAAATAGAAATTAAAGTCATAAAGTTCAGAAGGGAAGAAAAATGTATTGATTTGTAGAAAATATGACTATGTTACCTAGAAAACTTATTGGGGGGATACACAATTTAGTGAATTAAGCAAAGTCAAAGGATACAAGGTCACAGGATACATTGCAGTATACCAAAATTAATTGCATTTCTATGTATTAGCAACAGAAAATTATAAAATTAAATTTAAAAGAATACCCATTATAATATCAAAAAATAAAATATATGGACTTTTTATGCTGAAAACCCTAAAGCATTGCTTATAAAAATGAAAGACCTAAAAAAAAAAACTAGGGAAAAACGATGTTTTTGGAGTGGAATATACAATTGTTATGATATCTACTTTTACAATTTTATGTAATATAATCATAGTTAAAACTAACCCAAATTTTCATCTTCAGGAGAATTATGGTATATTGGAATATTAGTAAATAACAAAAGTAATGAACTACATGCTTCCATTGACATAAAATCCTGAAACAGATTAAACTAAAACTATTGGTAACAAAAGATTGGTGGTTACTTGGAGCAGAGTAGGAGGTTGATGCATGAGGGAAGAAAGTAGGTAGATAAAAATGAGTTCCTTAAACAGTAGCCACTGAACAGTCCACTTAAAATTGTTGCCTCTCATTGTGAGTCATACCTCAGTGAAGTTGACCTTTAAAGGACAAATATTGCTATAGGGTGACAGAAATAAGAAAGAGCCTTCTGAAAAGGTGAGAATTGACTGAAAAGGGGCACAAGGCAACTCACTGGGGTGAAACAAATGTTTTTTATACTATTTCAGATTGGTGTTTACACAGGTGTCTTCAACTGACAAAATGCATCAGTCTGAGTACTTAATATCCACTCATCTCATTTCATTTAAATTATTTCTCAATAAAAACCTGATCTGAACAGAACAATTTCAGGAGAGCTCTTATTTTTATTTTTATTCTGTTTTTTTGTTTTTGTTTTTGTTTTTTTGTATTAACTCTCAGAGCCAGAACTGAAGATCATGACATGCAAAGTTTTCTAGGCCATCAATATATGTATCTTAAAGTGTATTGAATTTTAAATACATACTGTAACTCTTTAAATTCTAATTCTCTCTTATCTCTTCATCAGTAAATCATGTATTTTCTTTTATTTTTATATAGTATATAAACTTTAAAAGTTGTTTTCCCTTTATATGTGTCCATTTCTCAACAGTTGGGTTTTTTTTTAAAGATTTATCTATTTATTTGAAAGACAGCACAAAAAGGGGAATCTCAAACAGACTTCCCACTGAGTGTGGGGCTAACCTGGGGCTCTATCTCATGACCATGAGATCATGAGCTGAGCTGAAGTCAAGAGTCAGACACTTAACTGACTGAGCCATCCAGGCACACCTCTCAACAGTTTTTTAATATGTAGATATTGCTTGTTGACATTTGTAAGAATTAGGAAGCTGGGACTTCATATCTTTCATTCACATTAAAAGTGAAAAAATATATATACTTATACCATCAATGAGCTTATTTATTAAATTAAAAAATAATCAAATAATATTACTTTATAATAGAACAGTGTGGCATAAAATAATAAGTTGTCATCTTGTAAGGTGGTAGGAAGCAGACAGGAGAAGGATACAATAAGATTACGTCTTGAAGAGTTAATATTAGTCTGATCTCCACACAAATATTTTAATAAATGAGTTTGAAGATGACAGTCCAGCTGCATGTCTCTCCCTAATTCAGTTCTCTCTCTTGCTTAATTATGTTTTTGTGAAATAATTCTCAAAATTTTAAAGAGAGCAGAGCATATTAACAACACTGTCACATATATCAATGACTCATTTGTCCAGAATAGATAGTTTAGGAGCAAGTGAGTGGTTAATTCCCTGAGTTTTATGAGGAGTTTTTCCCCTAGGAATCCTTACCACAAGGTTACCCTAGTAAATTATTTAGTAAAGCACTGAAAGATCAAGGAAATTGCTGTGACCTCATCTCAAAACATTTGAAGTTCTAAAGTTTATGAGAGGGCTAATAGGCAAATTACATCAGCCTCAAAAAACACAGTATACCAGCTGACGTTTATATGTGCGAGTTCCAGTGTATGTAATTGCTTGAATCAAGAGTAAATGCAATCTGCTGTGTTAACTATATGCATATGATATTTTTGTTGGTCCAATATTATAAAGTAAGCTGTCTGTAAACCCTATAAAGCTGTGCCCTGTGTCTTCCAATCACATAATGTGACTGTCATTTACTATTGCCAAATAAATATGGAAGGTTAATTAAGCAGAGGCAAATGCAATAACTTCTAGTCAAGATTACCACCTAAAATTTTAGTTGAAATCAGAAGAATTCTTGAGTAAATTATGAGTGTAGGTAAAAGGAAAATTTTCAAAAATAAATTTATGACGGTTCCTGGATGGCTCAGTTGTCTAAGTGTCTGCTTTGGGCCCAGGTCATGATCCCAGGAACCTGGGATTGAGCCCCACATGGGGCTCAGTGGGAAGCCTGCTCAGTGGGGAGCCTGCTTCTCCCTCTTCCTCCCCTTGCTCATGTTCCCTCTCTCTCTCAAATAAATAAAATCTTTTAAAAAAGAAATAAAATATTAAATTTATGGACCTAAACCTAGATAGTCAATGAATTTACTCACTGAGGAACCACAAAATCATCTTGTCAACACAAGCTATGAATATGTGTCATTGGTAACCCAATGGAAATAAAGGAAAGATGAATGATATTTATGATATCATAGTTTTTATTATGCCCTCTTGAAATATGTTATATTTGAGGTGTGTATGATGAAAATTATAATTAAAAATGCCAGAAGAGACAAAATTTTGATTCCCTCCAATTTACCACATCCATCCAGAAAGATCTATCAGAGGTTCTTATATCTCTGAAGTTAATTTTGAGACCAATTCAGGGATTCTCTTTCTTGGACAGTAAACTAAAAAACCCCGCTAAGCTCTAGGTCATTCCCTAGGTTTCTAATTAGGTTGAAAAGAAAATAAGCAAATTTAATAACCATCCTGTGATGGGTTTAGAAGTTAATTTTATTTTAGTATCCTCTGAACCCCTTGACTCACAAGGCTAACCCAAGAACAGAGCCAACTTTTATTCAGGCTTAACTCCTAATAGGAGTGATATAAAACAGAGGCCAGATAAGGGCCAGGCAAGATGGTCTTTGCCACAATCACATTTATCGCTAGAGAAATAAGAGGAAATGCTTGGGTATACTGGATGCATCCTGGACAGTTTTCCTGTTGTCCTCATTACTGACTGAGGAAATGTCAGTCAGTGAGGTTTTCTGCTTTGTTTTGTTTTGTTTTTATATGGTAAATTATTACCTGCGCTTTATATACCATCTCTCCCTACCTTCTCTGGTACCCTGCTCTATCAATCCTCTCCATCTCTTTCTTATATCATCGTTCCCTGTTTCTTTTTCTTTTCTTTTTTTATAAGAGATCTTTTTTTAAAAAGATTTTATTTATTTATTTGAGAGGGAGGCAGAGAGAGAGTACGAGTGGTGTAAGGGCAAAGGGAAAAGCAGACACCCTGCTAAGCAGATAGCCCTAAATGGGACTTGATCCCAGGACTCTGAAGTCAGGACCCAAGCAGAAGGCAGACATTTAACCAACTGAACCACCGGGCACCCTCATTGTTCCCTTTTTATGCTGGTATTTTCAACTCACCTTACTTTCCTCTTAAGGAAACAAACAAACAAATAAAAACAAAAATCATTGTTTAAATCCACATACATCTCTAGTTCCTGATTCGTCAATTTTCATCTTTTCACTGCCACACTTCACAAAATTGCTGTCTTCCTTTTGCTTCCCACTTAACTCTTTAATGCCATATAGTCTGTATCTATGTCCCCGTAATTCCACTGAAATTGTTCTTGTTATTCCCCAGGCATATCTACTGTAAAAGTAAAAGCGCATGTTTCTATCACCATTTCACAAAAACAGCAAAAATGCGGCTAAATATTTGGAATGTGGAGCCAGACAGCCTATATACATTTGCTAGTTCTGTAACCCTGAGCAAGTTTACTTAAACTTGCTATGCCTCAATTACCATATAAGTAAAATGGGCAGAAAATAGAACTTTCCAAAGTGTGATTGTGAAAATTAAATTATTTAGTCTGTTTAAGGTGATATCAAGTGTCCAGCTCAACAAATTTAAATATTAGTATTTCTATTTTCTGAGATGTAAAATTGGAAATTATAGTAGTTCATTTCATACAAAATGTCTGTGGGGCTAAATACCTTAATCAGGATAAAGGGCATTAGTAAATATTCCATAAAACCTAAGTATTTTAAGACTCTCAAAATTGTAAGACTTTGTCACTACCCCCCCCATCATCATCTCTCTCTCCCCCCCCTCTTTTTTTCTCATCATCATCTCTTGTTTTTATTTTTGTGGGTTTTTTTTTGTTTTTTTCCTGGCTGTTTCTGAATGGTCTCCTTTGCTGCATCTTTTCCTCCATTCATCCCATAACTGTAAATTTTCCCAGGGTGCTCTATTTGGAATTTTGCCTCACTATTTCCATGTATTCTGCCTGTAAATCTTATACAAATGTATGGTTTTAACTTCACCAGACAAGTGACAACTTTCTGCTTATATAATTCTTATATACCATCTTTGGGTATCTCAACTAGAATGTCCCTCAAGCACTTCAAATTCATCATGTCTCAAAATACTATCGTCATCTTTTCCCACAAACTTCTTCCACTGGATATGACGGTCATTCCTACTCCTTCACATGTTCAAAATTTAGGAGTTAAATTTGCAGTTTCCTTTTGACTCTCCCCCCAACCATCTATTTAATCTCTATCTACTACCTGTATATCATACTAACTTGATGGCTTTCCTATTTATTTCTTCTTTCCCAGTTCAGGTTTTCTGTAGACTATAGCAATAGGCTTCTAACGGTCTATGAATAGACTGACTTAGCTTCGGTCTATCTACAATGTTATCTGAATATTCATTATTCTCCTGATTAAGAACTTCAACAGCACTCCCTGGCTTTTAGAATAAACTACAAATCCTTTAGTTTATAACATAAGACATCATCATTTCCTAATTAACTATTCCTTAGTCATATAAAATTTATTGTGGTTTCTTTTTTTTTTTTTTTTTAGATTTTTTTTTTTAGATTTTTTTTCCATTTTATTTATTTTTTCAGCATAACAGTATTCATTGTTTTTCCAAACACCCAGTGCTCCATGCAAAACGTGCCCTCCCTATTACCCACCACCTGTTCCCCCAACCTCCCACCCCTGACCCTTCAAAACCCTTCAGGTTGTTTTTCAGAGTGCATAGTCTCTTATGGTTCTCCTCCCCTTCCAAATTTTTTTTTTTAAATAAACATATAATGTATTTTTATCCCCAGGGGTACAGGTCTGTGGATCGCCAGGTTTACACACTTCACAGCACTCACCATAGCACATACCCTCCCCAATATCCATAGCCCCCTCCCCCTCTCCCAATCCCACCTCCCCCCAGCAACCCCCAGTTTGTTTTGTGAGATTAAGAGTCATTTATGGTTTGTCTCCCTCCCAATCCCATCTTGTTTCATTTATTCTTCTCCTATCCCCCTAACCCCCCATGTTGCTTCTCCATGTCCTCATATCAGGGAGATCATATGATAGTTGTCTTTCTCCGATTGACTTATTTCACTAAGCATGATACCCTCTAGTTCCATCCACGTCGTCGCAAATGGCAAGATTTCATTTCTTTTGATGGCTGCATAGTATTCCATTGTGTATATATACCACCTCTTCTTTATCCATTCATCTGTTGATGGACATCTAGGTTCTTTCCATAGTTTGGCTATTGTAGACATTGCTGCTATAAACATTCGGATACACGTGCCCCTTCAGATCACTATGTTTGTATCTTTAGGGTAAATACCCAGTAGTGCAATTGCTGGGTCATAGGGTAGTTCTATTTTCAACATTTTGAGGAACCTCCATGCTGATTTCCAGAGTGGTTGTACCAGCTTGCATTCCCACCAACAGTGGAGGAGGGTTCCCCTTTCTCCGCATCCTCACCAGCATCTGTCATTTCCTGACTTGTTAATTTTAGCCATTCTGACTGGTGTGAGGTGATATCTCATTGTGGTTTTGATTTGTATTTCCCTGATGCCGAGTGACGTGGAGCACTTTTTCATATGTCTGTTGGCCATCTGGATGTCTTCTTTGCAGAAATGTCTGTTCATGTCCTCTGCCCATTTCTTGATTGGATTGTTTGTTCTTTGGGTGTTGAGTTTGCTAAGTTCCTTATAGATTTTGGATACTAGCCCTTTATCTGATATATCATTTGCAAATATCTTCTGTCAGTTGTCTTTTGGTTTTGTTAACTGTTTCTTTTGCTGTGCAAAAGCTTTTGATCTTGATGAAATCCCAATAGTTCATTTTTGCCCTTGCTTCCCTTGCCTTTGCCGTTGTTCCTAGGAAGATGTTGCTATGGCTGAGGTCGAAGAGGTTTTTGGTGGGATCCTTGTCTGGTTTTGGGATCAAGGTGATTCTTGATCCCAAAACCAGACAAGGATCCCACCATAAAAGAGAACTACAGACCAATATCCTTGATGAACACAGACGCAAAAATTCTCGCTAAAATACTAGCCAATAGGATTCAACAGTACATTAAAAGGATTATTCACCACGACCAAGTGGGATTTATTCCAGGGCTGCAAGGTTGGTTCAACATCCGCAAATCAATCAATGTGATACAACACATTAATAAAAGAAAGAACAAGAACCATATGATACTCTCAATAGATGCTGAAAAAGCATTTGACAAAGTACAGCATCCCTTCCTGATCAAAACTCTTCAAAGTGTAGGGATAGAGGGCACATACCTCAATATCATCAAAGCCATCTATGAAAAACCCACCGCAAATATCATTCTCAATGGAGAAAAACTGAAAGCTTTTCCGCTAAGGTCAGGAACACGGCAGGGATGTCCATTATCACCACTGCTATTCAACATAGTACTAGAAGTCCTAGCCTCGGCAATCAGACAACAAAAAGAAATTAAAGGCATCCAAATTGGTAAAGAAGAAGTCAAACTATCACTCTTCGCAGATGATATGATACTATATGTGGAAAACCCAAAAGACTCCACTCCAAAACTGCTAGAACTTGTACAGGAATTCAGTAAAGTGTTAGGATATAAAATCAATGCACAGAAATCAGTTGCATTTCTGTACACCAACAACAAGACTGAAGAAAGAGAAATTAAGGAGTCAATCCCATTTACAATTGTACCCAAAACTATAAGATACCTAGGAATAAACCTAACCAAAGAGGCTAAGAATATATACACAGAAAATTATAAAGTACTCATGAAAGAAATTGAGGAAGACACAAAGAAATGGAAAAATGTTCCATGCTCCTGGGTTGGAAGAATAAATATTGTGAAAATGTCCATGCTACCTAAAGCAATCTACACATTTAATGCAATCCCTATCAAAATACCATCCATTTTTTTCAAAGAAATGGAACAAATAATCCTAAAATTCATATGGAACCAGAAAAAAGACCTCGAATAGCCAAAAGAATATTGAAAAAGAAAGCCAAACTTGGTAGCATCACAATTCCGGACTTCAAGCTCTATTACAAAGCTGTCATCATCAAGACAACATGGTACTGGCACAAAAACAGACTCATAGATCAGTGGAACAGAATAGAGAGCCCAGAAATGGACCCTCAACTCTATGGTCAACTAATCTTCGACAAAGCAGGAAAGAATGTCCAATGGAAAAAAGACAGCCTCTTCAATAAATGGTGCTGGGAAAATTGGACAGCCACATGCAGAAAAATGAAATTGGACCACTTCCTTACACCACACACGAAAATAGACTCTAAATGGATGAAGGACCTCAATGTGAGAAAGGAATCCATCAAAATCCTTGAGGAGAATGCAGGCAGCAACCTCTTCGACCTCAGCCATATTGTGGTTTCTTGAATATATTTTTGTGTCCTCTCTCTCCACGCCTTCCATATTCTCTTCCTCCTCTCCTTTCCAGATTTCCCCATCCTTTCATGTAGTTAACTTGTACTCAACCTTCAGATCTCACTAATTTCTTGGTCATCTTCTTCAGGAAGACCCCAGTCTCTTACAGAAGCCGCATTCATAGTTAAAATTACTGTGAATATAGCAAATCCTATACTGTACTTGAAATATCAATACTCTTGTCTTTTTCCCCTGGACTATTAACTTAATAGGGACAAGGACTTATCTCCTACTATTCTTCCTCTTTTTCCCTCCACCCCAGTTATCCTGGCCTCCTACCTGGTTCCTAACATTTGACATTTTGTTGTACAGGGATTTGAGCAGTACTTGTTCCTTCTACCAAATATACCCATGGGTCAATACCTTACCTGTTTCAGAGATTTGCCCAAATCTCATTACCTTAGTGACAACTGCCATGACCACACAATTTAAAGTGAAAACCTCGGGGCGCCTGGGTGGCTCAGTGCGTTAAGCCGCTGCCTTCGGCTCAGGTCATGATCTCAGCAGGGTCCTGGGATCGAGTCCCACATCGGGCTCTCTGCTCAGCGGCGAGCCTGCTTCCCTCTCTCCCTCTCTCTCTGCCTGCCTCTCTGTCTACTTGTGATCTCTCTCTGTCAAATAAATTTAAAAAAAAATAAAATAAAATAAAGTGAAAACCTCTCCCAGAAGGCCCAAACACCTTACCTTATTAACGTCTATGATGTGATATCATTTATTAATTCAGTTTATAGACCGTCTTCTCCCTCATACTGTAAGCATGAAAGAAGGTCATTTGTTTGTATTGTTTTCTATTGCATTCCTAGAACCTATTTGTATTCGTCTCTATTACATCCCTAGTACCTGGAACAAAGTACACAAGTCAGCACAGATGATAAATAGAGGCGGTAATAAATGAATAAAACTTCCTTTTAGAGTATATAGCATCAAACACATGATAGGTATTCAATGACTGTTCATAGAGTTGATGATAAATTAAAAACTTTAAGCCATTTGATTTTAATAATTAAATATAAGCAACTAAAAAATAAAGTCCTTAAAGATTCCCCCTTTATGGTGAGATTGAAAAATAGTAAACCTTGTAAATTCAGCTATATTCCAGTTTGATGACCTGAAAATTAAATTGATTGCAGCTTAATTTTCCTATGAAAGAAGTGAAACTACTTCCCACTTTTACTCCTATCACCAATTTAGAGAGAATCCTCTGAAGCTTTTGCCCAATTATCCCTGAAAAGGACAAAATATTAAGTACTAAGGGAAAACCATACAGGTCATGTATAACTCACCAAACTAATACATCTGTTATAGTAGAATAACTTTCCATTATATGTTCAAATAGTACTGTAATTTAGGGTTGACTGAGAAGGAGTGGTTAGTGTGACAAGCAGCAAGATGAAGATACATTTATACCAATTCTGTGCTCGAGGCCAGCTCTACCTGTAAAGTGGCAAATAGATATGCATTTTGTCTGCCACCGCCCGGAAAGCCTATTGCCTTCGTCGCACATACTGCACCCACAGCTTAGGGGTTGGGGAATTAAGTATTAACAAGTGCCAACTGCAGAAGCAGTCTGCAAAATTTCTTTACTTTGAAAAGGGATGAAAACGGAATTGTACTGTTTGGAAGACTATACATTTTCTAGATCTCCACTGGAAATTCTTATATACCTACTGTTTTATAACTAGTAATTTTGAAACCAAAATATGTATTAATATTAAAGGCTGATCATGATCTAAAAAAACCTCTTCGTTTTGTTTGTTTTAGTGGGCTATGGCATTGTATTAGTATAAATCATTGATTTTTTCAAGTGTTTATTTTTTAAATTTTTTTTATTTTTTAAAGTGTTAATATTTTTAAGTTATTATTTTATTTTAGCTCCTTAATTAAAATAAATAAAAGCTTTGGGGAGGGGAGGCGAACCATAAGAGACTATGGACTCTGAAAAACAACCTGAGGGTTTTGAAGGGTCAGGGGTGGGAGGTTGGGGGAACAGGTGGTGGGTGATGGGGAGGGCGCGTTTTGCATGGAGCACTGGGTGTTGTGCAAAAAGAATGAATACTGTTACGCTGAAAAAAAAAATAAATAAACAATAGAAAATTAAAAAAAAAAAAAAAAAGCTTTGGAGATTAAATCCATAGAGATAGGCAAAGGGCAGGACATGTATTTATTTTCTAGAAGTAAAGGTGGCCACATATCAATAAGTAAGGACAGAGTAGACCCTTGCTATTGGGATACATCAAGCCATATCTTCTCCCCACCCAGCCACTTACTACTAACCATGTGAAGAGGCAAAATCCATTCAAATATTTTGTGCCTCATTGTCTTTATTTATAAATGATTATAAAATAATTAACACTTATTAAATATTAGTGCCAATTTTATAACACTTCCTTTATATCATCACGTTGGAGCCTCACAACTTCAAGGTGGAAGTTATCCATTTATTCTTTAATAGAAGTGGAGTCAGACTATGTGAACATTGCATAACATGCCCCGGCTGTCAGAGCTCCTGAGTGATGGAGCAGGGTTCAAACCTCATGATGCTCATGCTCTTTCCAATTTGTAATGCTGCCTTCAGGCATGATGAAAACACCTGCCCTAGAAAGTACGCACAATGAATATGAAAACAAGTTCATTTTATGAAGCAAATTGAAAACTGTAAATCGTTACTGTTAAAACTGGAAATCATTTTAATAATTACTTATTAAGCAATTATTTATTAAGCAACTGCTAAGTTGAAGGATGGCTTGAAAATATGCTACTTGTTTCAACCCTGAAGGAATTTGTAATTTACTATACACACGAGATTAATACATCAAGAAAAAAAATTCTATGAAAGCACTTATAAATATGTAACTAAATTCTAAATATAGGGTTTCTATAAAAGTTACCTGATATACACAATTATTGTTCTTTGGCAATCAAACAGGGTCAGACTCTGGTTACCCATTTCTTTTTTTTTAAGATTTATTTCTTTATGGGGAGGGCAGAGGGAGAGAATCTTCAAGCAGACTTCCCAATCAGCCGAGAGCCTGGAGGGACATCAGACTCAATCCCACAACCCCTGAAATCATGACCTGAGCCAAAATTGAGAGTCAGACATTCAACCAGCTGGGTCACCCAGGTTCCCCATGACTCTGGTTATCTTAAGCCTGATTGGTTCTTTGGAAGGTATATGATAGTTCACATATTTCTATTGAAAAGCTGGAAGGAAAAAAAAAAAAAGATTTCAAAACAGGGAGCTAGACATCTCTGATAGTCTAGACCATGCTCTCTACAGCATCATTTTGATATATCAGTCTGCTTTAACTATTTTGTCTTTGGGTTGCTCCACTGAATAGTCATTCCTGGAAGTGAGTGTCTGGTTGAGTGCATGTCCATCCCTTGGGTAAGACAGGGCCAGCATTAAGAGTCCCAGTAAGACCTCATGAAATGGAGGAAAAATAAGGTGCTGTTACCAGTACAAGGAAAGTGAATGATTGGCAGAGAAAATTAAAATGAAAACTCTTGAGAAAAATCAAAGATTTTTTTGATTTTATAGATTATAGGTGGAAGACTACAATGAAGGGTTCAGGAAAGATGTTGATCTTGAAAGACAGGATTTAAATACTAGGGTGCAGAAAATTCTTACAGAAGGAAAGGAATTTTGCATAAAATTAGCAACATACCAATACTATAGACAATGAAGACAAAGCTCTAAGTTTCTACCTTGGGGTGTTTGGGGGCTTCTTTTGTTTCACTTTGCTTTATTTTTAAAAGGATTGTCAAGTCAATCTACTTTGAAGTATGTTTCAACAAAGTCATCACTACTTACATGGAAAGGAGTTTAAACCATCTTAAAACCTTTTGTATCATGAGCTGATTAATGGAGATACTTGATTTCTTAGCAAACTTCTAAGAAGCAAATATTCTTATGAGGATATATAAAGAGAAATGAAAGATTAAATCCCTAGGAAATCAGGCAAAATGTTAAAATGGAGATACTTGATTTTCCCACACTGTAATTTATGTCAATTAACTTTACTTTCATTTTATCATCCTTTTGACTTGGCATAATAGTCAAATCAATTCCCATTTAATGTCAAATGATCTAACTGCTGTGATATTTTAAAAATGAATTCGATTAATAAAACACAGTTTTTAAGCAATTGCAAAATTTAACATATTAGAACATTTTCTTTTATACTCTATGTTGTTGCTTCACAACATAGAATAACAGGGATGCCTTGACTGTTGATTTAAAAAATCAGAAGTATATACTTAATTACTGATTTTGAATATATTCTAGAGAGTGATGTTGTCACTTTAACAAGACTGGTGAACTGGGGATTGATAAGTTTAGGTCTTTTCATTGTTCATCTCCACCAAGGACCTTCCAAACATTATACTTCCTAATAGCACTTACTATAGTGATTCTTCTCTACTGCAGCTCATATTTCAAAATAGTCTTCCTAGAAAATCTCTGTGAATGCCCATTGTCTAAAAAATAACTTCCAACTTCTTAACTAGAAATTAAAAGAAAGAACTCTCAGAATATTTTACTATTTTGTGAACATGCTATGCTTTTGATTACTGTCTTTTGTATGCATTTATGATGCTTCAAATCTCCATTTTGCAAAAAATCAGGTATCCAGTTAAGTTTCTTTAAATGAAGGCACATCCATATAACAATTATAATATGTTTTTAAATTTATCATGATAATATTAAACTTATTTTTATTGAGAACTTTCTGTATATCAGAACATAATTCTAAGCACCTTTTCTATGTAGCATCTCAATTATTCCTCATAAGAAATGAATCTGTAGATGCAAATATTACTCCCATTTACAGATGATAGAATTAAGAGGTGAGTGAAAAATCCAAATAGTCACGTGGCTAGTACTTAGCAAACCAAGATTCGAATCCAGAGATCCTGCCAGGGCTCTGACACAAGATCACCTATGATTAAATCCAAGATTTGCTGCGTACCAGCTGTTTTACTCTGAGCAATATACTTAACCTCTATAAGTTATCTGTCTGTGGACAGTTAACTCAGTTTCTTCATCTATAAAATGAAGTAATATTAACATAGTAATAGTAAACTGAATGAGTTAATATGTATATAGTCGATAAAATAGTGCTTAATAATTGTTCAATAGAGGTTAGCTTTTTATTACCTATTAATTTCTATGGAAGCAAAACCTATATGTATACACAAAACTGAGCTGGTGATAAAATATCTTGAAAAAAACATATAAATCAAAGATATTGATAATCCATCCATTCATTTGCACACATGCATTGAGTACATGGTACAAACCAAGAACTGTGCTAAGCATTGGTGATATAGCAGTAAAAAAAAATATACATTGACTCTGCTTCCATGAAGCTTATCCTTTCAATCTTTGTGATTATAATAGGAGATAAGCAAGATACATTCTCAGCTTGATCCAGTATTAACCCATCCTGGAAGGAATAGCAAATCATGCCTTTTGAGGTTGAGGTGATTCATCTAAGAAGGGAAAGAAAAAATTAAATCCAAGGCCTAAAAGGGATCTATCTTTGCCAGCCAGAATCCCTCAGCCGAAGGGGAAAGTATATGGTGTGAGGCAGTTTCCTAGGCAAATAGAGGAAAGACAACAAAATACTCTGTTGATGAAGTCTGGGGGTAAGTTTAAAAAAAAAAAAATGCTCTGATTGCAAAACTATAGTCAGACCACAAAATTTCCTCTATCAGCAATGTCACTTTGATGATATATCCGAGAGCAATGAGGCTTAAAAGCCTGAATTCTAGCACTTATGTTATGAGCCTGCTTTTAATTCTTGCCCAGAACCTGCTTTCTTTTAGAAACAATGTTTCCCTAAGGCCTTCACCAAGGAGGGGTGAGGTGTGTGCTCCTCCAGAGTATCTGCTATACAGGGAATAGTTAATGGAGTTGCACAACAGGAGCCATGACCTCCAGGTCTCCGCACTTTGGGGAATCCATTTTCAACTTAGATTCTAAGCTGGAAGTGATTCTTTCCATTAAAACAGTTTTTAAAAAGCCTTTCTCATAACCACAGCATGCAAGAAAAAGCTGATCTCTCGAAGAGGCTGTAGACACAGGGTGTTCACTTTAGAAATAGAGGAAGTTTCAGTGTGAAGCAGCCATTCTTGCATTTAGCAAAGCAAACACTAAGTTTTGTGGATAGGTGGTAGAATTTTGAGACTAGAGGACATGATAGGAAAGCAGGTGAGGGATAAAGGCTGCTGGTGGAAATGATTAATCCCCAGGCCCTCTAAGTACAGAAATCCAGTCCAAAGCAGAACGATTCCATTAGCCACACTACTTAAGTTATCATCAGCGGAGGAAAACCAGAAAGGACTATCATAACATATTGTAGATGCCTATGTATCATAGACTACATATAATTTCCAATATAGAGTGCCATTTCCAACAAATCCCTTAATCCTCTTCAAAAGATGCAAGTTTAAAACCCCAAGAACCAGGAAGATATTACTCCTCTATTAAAATCAGAACTTTGATGGCTGGAGTGGGTGAAAAAGAACATCACTTACATAATTCTTTTGTAATGAGTCATATTTCTCTCCGGGAATATTAAGAAAGCTAATGGAGTATTTGAATCAATTAAGTCAATGCAATACCTGCTGGGTCTGGACTATGGATAAAGTACTGTGCTTGTTTATATAAGAAATATGAAGGTAAATAAGATTCATTTTCTTCTCCCTGAGTCCTTGCTATCATGCAGGGAGTTAGGAACAGACCCACAAAAACTATCATATGAGATTAAATTCATAGACAGAACTTTCCTCAGATGTAATGTGATGTTTATACATTCAGTTTCCTTGTACATGGAAGTAGACATTATTTTCTACCTTACTAAAAAAACAATCCGAACAGTAATACGTTTCATACTTTTAAGAGCTGATTTTATGAATTTTTTATCATATTATCATCTATTTGACAGATATGTTTTTCCTTTAGGAACTTGGAGAGTGCATCTCCATTTTTGTTTCTCATTTTCTCTCCTTCATCTATATTGCTGACTAAATAAGCTGGATAGGGAAAGGGAAAAAAAATAGTGTGGAAAAAGAAATTATCTCTTAATGGGGAATCAGGAAAAGCATCATGGAGGGTTTGCATTTACAAGTGAATCTGGAGGAAGAAAATTTTTTGTAATAGAGCTATGGTGGAAGTGAAAAGTACCTCATAAACGAAAGCTCAGAAACTGGAAAGTGAAGCATATTTGTTACCAACAAGTCATACCATCAGCCTGGATAATAAGGGGAAAGTGCAGAAATGAAAAAGGTATACAGAACTGCCTCTGGGGTCCCTATATTTAACCAAGTAAAGCATGGCCCAATCAGGTAAGCACTTTGTGAATACCTGAAGCATCTGTTCGGCAGAACACATTGCAGCATCATTGATTTTTAGGAACGCACTGAAGTAAAAACAAGTAGTTATTTCTTTTAAATGTGACTTTTTTTTTTCTTTCCCATTTTGGTCTGTGAGGCCACCTAAGAACACATGAAAGGAATTCTCCAGGGCCATTTTCTAATTTAACCCAAATGAAGAGATTCACATTGGCAAGTAATTTGAGTTCTCAGTTTAACTAGTGGAGGGATGCACACTGAATAAAAATTGGATTTTTAATATTGGCCTTGTTTGCATAACCTAGGGAGTTTGTCCTAATAAAACCAGGGATGTTTATTCAATTCTGGGCCGATCACCTTTCTGACAGGTACCAGGTGACTGGGCTGGGGTAGACAGGCAGACTTGCTACAGAAAGCAAGTACCTCCAGAACACTGAGACAGGACTTTGGAAAGAGAGATGACAGATAAAGTTTCAGTCCTCAGAATGTTTCTTATTGTTACTATTAAGTAAATACGTTCTTATCATTAAAAAGTGTTCTCCGACACTACACTTTGGAATTAGATGTGAACAATAGTAGTATAGCACAGTAGAAAAATGAGGAATCCAAAACCTGAATCCCAACCTCCACATAAAATGAAATTCTTATGGGAATTTAAGCAATCTTATGATTACTCGTGTTTTCTACTCTTTCATACATAAAAAATTATAAGCATAAGGCAGATTCTTATGATTTATCTAATGTATATCTCATTAATTTTTCTAGGTAGGTTTTCTATGCCTATCTTAAGGGTAGGAAAAACAAAGTTCAGAAAATTCATTCTGTCAATAAACAACCCAAGTGTCTACTCTGTATCTTTACTTCGTTATCACCGTAATGCATCAAGAAACCAGAAGTTTTTTGCACAGTAACAAAAGAGATTATAAAATATTGTTATCATAGAAAAATTTTAAAAGATATTTTAAAAATCAAACACAATATAGGAAAAAAATAAAAACAAAAGCATTCCAATTAAAATGAATAGGAAGACAAGTTTGGAGAATTCAAATAAAATTCACACAGAAATGTTAGGATCACTTAACATTTAGTCTCTGATCATATTTGGTGGCCTAGAAGAAATGCACTGAGAAAAGCAAAATGACTGCACTCATGTGTCTGATGAAGGTGTTTATTCAAATTAACATTGTATTTCAATATCAGAATTTCAGCCTTACCTAAAAGAGATGTCACAATACTTTCACCTTTAATTACTGCTGAGTGAAAATAGCAGAGGTATCAGTTTAGTGGAAATGAATCAGTATAGATTACAGTGAATCCAATCTCAATTTAAATTAAAATATTTGTCAACATATCTTTGTAAATGTTTTATGTACCGATTCCATGTTCACAGTTCCTTTAACAGTAATGACACAGCTTTGACTTCATCTGATTATATTGCTAGACAATTCATAACTATGTAACTTCCTGGCCAGTTTAGATGAAAAAAAAAATAGAAACAATAACTTAAATGCTTCTTTGAGATTCTAGAAGAGGAACTGTGTAAATTAGAACAGCCAGTCCAGCACACATTTCAGTCTCTAAATTTATACTTCTGGTACCACTTCAATGATCTGTAATAGTTACAAATCAGACAGACTTTCAGAGACTTCTCAAAGTGACCTATTCCGAGAAAAGCAGATAATTTATTCAGAGATTTTTCTGCTGCTGCTCAAGAAATCCATGGAGATTTTTATAGTTTTCTCCATTTAGCTTGGCATTTTCTGGTTAGTTAGTCGTGAATACCTGGTTAGTTCCACCTTGCTGATTAATTAATGGGAAAAATGAAAGTCATTAACTTTTTCCTTTTTTTAACTCTAGGGGTTAATTTTTTTTACAAGATCAAAGTGTTCTTCAAGTTGCAATTTTATTGTTGTATCATCTGATTATCTAACGCAACAGGCTCAAATATCCAGCCATACAAAATGGCTCTGTAACTACGGGAAACATAGTGTATATTTGAACATGATTCCCTACTCATCTCAGTCAACTGTTGGTAATTGCAGCTGCACTGGAAATGTCTTCACCCTGGGGTTATGAAATTTGAACACTTAGAACCCTGTAATTGATTTCCATCTGTTCCAAACACCACCATCATTCATTTTGTGTATATTTATTTATTTATTTATTTTTAAGATTTTTATTTATTTATTTGACAGAGAGAGATCACAAGTAGGCAGAGAGGCAGGCAGAGAGAGTGAGAGGGAAGCAGGCTCCCTGCCGAGCAGAGAGCCCGATGCGGGACTCGATCCCAGGACCCTGAGATCATGACCTGAGCCGAAGGCAGCGGCTTAAACCACTGAGCCACCCAGGCGCCCCTGTGTATATTTATTGAGGACTCTATGTTCCAGGTACTGTTTTAGCTTCATGGGATACATTAAAGTACAAAGCAAGAAAGATTCTCTATCCTCATTTGAGCGTGTGTGGGGGGCAGGAGTGGGGAAGACAGTTAATATATAAAATGAACAAATAAATTATATGTTATTTTGAAAGTGTTAAATCATAGGGAAAATAAAGAAAATGTAGAGCAAGTTAGGGGATATTGAGTGAAAGTTGGAGAGGCTGAATTATTAGTGTGGTGGGGGTTGGCTTTGGTGTAGGAGAGATTTGATGGATGTCTTGAAGTGCCTGAACTATCAGTATTGCTTCAACAAACCAAGGACCCTGTTTTTTCAGGAGAAAAACAAGAAAATCATCGCTAGCCAAGTACAAGCTATTCAAAATAAATAATTACATGAAATGAGGCACCATAATTCTCATTACATTTGAAATGCAAATTATACTGAATCACTTAACCAAGAGTTTCTTTCCAAGAAAAAGAGATTGGGCCACAGTTGCTTTGTTTTTAAATAATAATTTCATCAGATTATTTTTAGTCTATTTATTAAATACTTCTACTATATTCTAGCACATGATAAAAATTAATGTTCTAGAACAGAAGGAGTCTGCTAATATATCATAAAAAGAACTGACACGGGGCCCCCGCACCTTCAAAGATATCATATTAAAGGCTGACAAAAAGCAAGGAGGTTTGAGGAAAGCCAAATAACTCAAGTATATATGTGCATTTGCTTTGTGGAGCTAATGTAATAATACATTCTGTAACCTGAATCTGATTCTTTGTTGCCATATAACAACAGCAACAAAGTTCATAGTTACTGAAGACTTACTATATACCACACATTTTTCACATTCCGGAGCCTTATATCTTACTTTAATTATTCCTCCCAACAGGTCTACAAAGTATTTCACATCCCCATTTTACAGATGAGGGAGTTAAGAAACAGAAGGCAAGAGGCTCAGTGGTAGTGTTCACTTTTGAACCCATGCATATTGACTTCAGACCCTGAGCTCTTAACTATAATGTGATATTGGCTCCTGCAGGAAGTTTTAATAAGCACTACTCCAACATGATAAAATACAAAGCAATGCATTTAGATGGGGGGGGGAGAGTATTATGATGTTGATTAATATTCATCTAAAAGTAAGAAAGATATTGCCTTAAGATTATTATTTGGTAGAGATGAACCCCCATGCTCCACTAGGCTGAATCTCAGACAGCCTCTTATCTCAGACCATATGCACAGTGTCCTTGGGGGAAATGGGCGTGTCACGGTGAACAGGCTGACAGTAGCGTCTTACTGTTTTCTTCAGTTCGATCCTTTTGCTACTTATTGGAGTTTATGAAACAATATAAAGGCATTTACAGATTTTTGCTCTGTTTTTACTAAATTAACTTTCACAGATAAAATTAATATTTGAAAACTCTTCCTATGAGGAGACTGACTATTAAACATAATACTGATAACTCAAACAGAAATGAGCAGCAGGAAATAAAATGGGCACAGGAACATTTCTCCCACTTCCTTAGTGCATGCATTGTCAGTCAAGTCACACTACCTATTTCAAACAATGATGTCTAATCTGACCTAGTCAGTCACATTCCTTTAGGTCAAGACATTATAATTTTCCTTAGCACCAAAAAAGGGCTATGCTTTTAATAAACAGAATAAAATATTTAAAATAGTGTTTATTTCATTTGCTTGTTTCCGTTTTGCATATTTTATAAAGCATATACATTTTTACAGGGATACAAGTATATAATTTATAAAACTAAATATTCATGTCTTAAGAATTCATTCTCAAAATATTTGCTGGTAGTGTAAGGACACAGATCTAGATCATCAAAATAATTACCATTACAAATAGAAACGGATTTTTATTTTAAAAGTAACACCAATTTACTTCTGCAATTGACATACAAATTAATAGGAATTAATATAACTTTGAAATAATGTCCCTAAATGTCTAAATGAATCTCACTGTTTTAAGCTTAGTTATAACTGATTTTTTTCTATTCTTTTATAAAAGGATATATTTGAAACATATGTACGCATTTATGCAAGAATATATTTAATTCATTTTCAGGTGATTTTAATTCAATTAAAATATGTAATATTGACTCTTCATTGATGCACCTTCTACACTAGTACTTTCCTTTAACTTCATTATTCTTTCTGTCAATGGGTTCTGGTTATTCTCAGATGCTTAGGCTTAAAGCTTTCTCTATTTCCTCTCTATTTCTTGACATATAAATGAATTGACAAATCCTACATTTTCTTTTTCTATGAGGTGCTCCGATTTGTCTCTTCCTTTCTATTCATTGCTACCACCATCTAAGCTCTTAGAGTCCAAGTAGATATTATTTTAATAACTTCTTTTGTGCTGGTTTCCCCTGTGTCATGCCCAAACCCTCCATAATAGCATGACTGATCTGTTCACAATGCCAGATTATTCTAAACATTAAAGATTTTTTTGTTTTTATTTTTTAATTTAAATTTTATTTTTCTTAAAAAAAAATCATTATGAAGTAAATCCTTCTGCATGACTCATAGAATTCTCTGCCCCACCTGTTTTTTAGCACCCTTTGGTCCACTCATTCTGTCTGTTGACCGGTAAAAGACAATGATGCCAAGCTCCTTTTGAACTTTTATTGCACTTTGCAATTATAATTATAATTACTCAGATACATGTTTACCTTCATATTGATTACCCTTGAGGATAGAGACTATATTTTACACATTCTTTAAAAATCTCTAGCAGCAGATTTCCCTGCTAGGGGATAGAGACTATATTTTACACATTCTTTAAAAATCTCTAGCAGCAGATTTCCCTGATATGAGGACATGGAGAAGTAACATGGGGGGTTAGGGGGATAGGAGAAGAATAAATGAAACAAGATGGGATTGGGAGGGAGACAAACCATAAATGACTCTTAATCTCACAAAACAAACTGGGGGTTGCTGGGGGGAGGTGGGATTGGGAGAGGGGGAGGGGGCTATGGACATTGGGGAGGGTATGTGCTATCGTGAGTGCTGTGAAGTGTGTAAACCTGGCGATTCACAGACCTGTACCCCTGGGGATAAAAATACATTATATGTTTATAAAAAAAAAAAAATTGGAAGGGGAGGCGAACCATAAGAGACTATGGACTCTGAAAAACAACCTGAGGGTTTTGAAAGGGTGGGGGTGGGAGGTTGGGGGAACCAGGTGGTGGGTAACAGGGAGGGCACGTATTGCATGGAGCACTGGGTGTTGTGCAAAAACAATGAATACTGTTACGCTGAAAAAAATAAATAAAATTTTTAAAAAAATCTCTAGCAGCTTCTAGATTATTTTCCTGCTCATAAGTACTCAAAATTAATTTTTGATGAGTAAAAGTACTCTAAAATAAAAAAAAATATTTTCCTGGTTTTTTAGAATTGACTTTAACATGTTTCAGTCCCTTCGAGGACCTAATATTCTCTACTTGTGATAGATCAGTGTGTTTGAGAAAACATCAGCTAATAGAAAGTTACTATATATGTAGAAGCCACTTAGACACATCCCCAAAGAGGTTGAAGAAATCTGACAGTATGTCATATTATGGAAAAATGTGAAAATGAAGTATATTTTTACAGCCAGATTGTAGAATGTTATTTAGCATAACCTGATTTTCTCCAAAATCAGAAAAGAGAAGAGAAAATTTCTTTAAAAAATTATAGTAAATAGTTCATATTTGCATATATTCTCTCTCACATTTCCCAGAATCATTTTTTTCTTTTTTTAACACTAAGTCAAATAATTACACTTTCTTCAAAATCTGTTTAATCATTTACTTACTGAAATGTTCCCTGATCAACATTACCTTTCCACTGTTTTCCTTAATTTGGATTCATTAAGCATTTGCAGCAACTCACTCCTCCTATACCATTCTACACTGCCTTTTATACAGTTTTATTGTGTTTGTTCAAAAGAAAATTACTTATTTTAGATGTAAGAACAATTGATTTATTTTGATTCCTGCTAAGATTATGGAGTGGTTTCAAATATATACTAAGTACTCTACCAAACAACTTTTATGGACTGGGAATAAGAATATGATTTTTAACAGGTAGAACACTATATCAAAAAAGTCAGCACATTCTTTCTGAGATTGTACCAAGGTATCTTAACAGATTAGCACGGATTACTGGACCAAATAGCAGGGTCAATTATGGCTTTCAAAAATGAGATAGATGTAGAATCATATTTTTAAAAATTTATTTAAGATTTGCCAGTAGACAGTGTCCATAGAAAAGAAGATAAGGAATATAGTTGACCACTTATGAAACATGAATATAAACAGAATTACTAATCTTTAAATCCTAAATTGAGGTGGTATAACCAAAATTAGGGGATCAATGTCTTTAAGGGGTTCACGTTAAGGACAAGTTTTTTGGTTTGTTTTGTTTTAGACAGAGGGGAGAAAGAGGGAGCGGGGGAAGTAGGGACAGACAGAGAGGGGAGAGAGAGAGAGAAAATCTTAAGCAAACTTCAGTCCCAGTGTGGAGCCCAATAGGGGCTCGATCTCATAACCCTGAGATCATGACCTGAGCCAAAATCAAGAGTCAGACGCTTAACTGACTGAGCCACCCAGGTGCCCCCAGATGCAACTTCAAATAGTTACAGAACTACTTAGCAGAAAAGTTTATGCGTGCACAGATTTCAAGATTAATACAAACATATACAGACAGTCGCCTTCATCACTTGGTTTTGAAAACAGAAACACAAATACCGTTTTTTAAATTATCTTAAATTTCTCTGTCAAAAAGATGTGAAGAACACCTTTTGTTTTTTTTTCAACAAAAACGGTATAAAAAGCAGCAGAATATGTGTCCTTTGGTAGGTATCATACCAAGTTGGAATTAATTCTGAGAGAGCTACTTTCTCTGTCTTATTCCTCTATTTACTCACCACCACATCTAAAATGAGTCTCATTTAGAACAGAAACAATAATGTTACTGTGAGAGGGCAAAGAAACACCCAAATAAGTTTGTTACTTATTTTATTCCTATCAGGTAATTAAAAACTCATGAAGAAATACCTCATGTTACTAATTCATGTTATTGTCAAAATAAATGAGTCCTAAACTTTTTAAATTGGGTCCACCTTTAGTAGTGCACACCTATGTTCCTAATTCAAACACTTCTAGAATCCTAGCATATAAATAAGAGTGCTGAGCAAAAGGGTTACAAAAAAATAACTCAGCTAAAATTACCCTAAAAAGTGGATACTTTGCAGTGTGTATCTCATTTCTCTATTTGATTTCTAGTAAATTTGATTTCTATAAATTTCTATTTGAAATTCCAAGCACTCACTATCTATATAGCATTGGTTATTAAATACTATTTAAATAATACTAAATATTATTTAATACTATTTCATTTATGTGAGTTTTAACTCCTTCCTTGGAACATTAAATTCTGGAACTGAAGTGGGTATTTTCTTTAACTATAGATAGCTCAGCTAAAGTAGTCCCAGTTCAGCTATCAGTCAGTAGACGCTGCCATCCATACTATAATAGCTGAAGAATTCCTGTAGAAACTATGAGGAACAACAGATTTGAAATCATAAAATTTAGATTTTAGAGCCTGATCGAGCTACTCCACTTTCTTTTCCACTTTATTTCTCTGTGAAATAAAGATAAAAGCACCTAGAAATACTATGACAACCTTTTGAAAATTATGAAATGCTCAAAAGACATTATTCATGGCACAGTAGGATAATCTGTTTCTCAAATTAAAAATATTTTGAAACAAGTTTCATTTTTTTATTTTCTTCTTTTTCAAATCTTGATTTTCCCCTCTGTGCATTGGGCAAAAGCCAAAGCGAAGAAATTGTCAAAGAGAAATTTTTAAAACCAATTTTACTCTCTCTGTTAACTGGATATTTTTGGTTTGAGGCTAATCTATACTAATATTTATAAGATAACTCCCAAGTATACAATTGACCATCTTTGATTTTATTTAAGCACATTTAGTAAAAACATAAAATAGTGTTTAGAGAAATTATAAAGAGGGTTTTTTTTAAATACAGTATTTTAAGCTCCTTAAAGAAATGTTTCCTATATTGTCTCCTTCCCACCTCATTTTACTCTTGTCCATATTGCAGTGCTATGTACATAAAAGATGCTCAGTAAAAACTGATCTGATTTTTTGTATTGAATTCATTTACCAAATAAATTTTATTCCAAGCATGAGACATGAAAGAAAAATTTAGTATTATTTAATTAAAATTTAAACCTTTGCTCTACGTTAAGCACTGTTAAGAAAATGAAGAAACAAGCCTGACTGAGAGAAAATATTTATAAAACACGTATCTGATAAAGGACTTGCATCCAAATACACAAAAAATGTTTTAAAACTCAGTAATAAGAAAACAGGCAATCCAATTAAAAAGTGAGCAAAAGATTAGAACAGATAGCTCACCAAAGAAGATAAACATATGGAAATAGCAAATGAAAAGATGCTCAACATCATATGTCATTAGGGAATTACAAATTTAAACAATGAGATACCACTACAGATCTATTAGAATGCCCAAAGCTAAAACAATAACAACACCAAATGCTGGAGACGATGTGGAAAAACAGGAATTCAAATTCATTTCTGATGGGAATGCAAAGTAGTACAGTCACTCTGGGAGCCTGTTTAGTGGATTTTTATGGCAGTAAACATACTTGTACCATAACATTCAGGAATTGTACTCTTTGGTATCTACTCTAATGAGTCGAAAACTTATATCTACATAAAAACTTGAGCATGAATTTTATAGCAGCTTTATTCATAATTGCCAAAACTTGGAAGTAACCAAGATGCTTTTTAATAAGTCAATGAATAAACCATTATATATCCAGATGATAGAATATGTTAAACAAAAATTCAACTGAGTAAATTTAAAGATCAAATTTGCTTTATTCAACAATTTATGAATTGGGCACCATCCCATCTAGCAACAGAAAGAGCTCCATTAAGTGGTTAAAAAAAAAAAAAGCAAAGGTTTTTAAGGGTGAAAAGGCGGTAGTAAAAGGCAAGTATGAGAAAAGGATGCAAAGTTTTAGGTAAGGTTGCCCTCCTATGGGAAACAAAAGGGGGTCTATCAAGAGGATTACCTCAGGAGTGCTGACCAGGTAATTCCAGGTTGGCTGGTTAAAAGTTACATTCCTGGGAGATATTCAAGTTGCAGTTAGGTTAGGTATTAAGTCTTGGTTTGCTGACATGATGTATAGCACAAGTGACTCCATTTGGGGCCTGCTGTCTCATTTTTAATAAATAGGACTCGACATGGAGGACACTGGGAGATGGAGAGGAGAAGGAAGTTGGGGGAAATTGGAAGGAGAGGCGAACCATGAGAGACTATGGACTCTGAGAAACAACCTGTGGGTTTTGAAGGGGCGGGGGTGGGAGGTTGGGGGAGCCAGGTGGTAGGTAATAGGGGGGCACGTGTTGCATGGAGCACTGGGTGTTGTGCAAAAACAATGAATACTGTTACGCTAAAAAAAATAAATAAATTAAAAAAACAAAACAAAAAAATAAATGAGCTATCAAGTCACACACACACACACACACATTCACAAAACCCATAGAGGAATCTCAAGTGAGAGAAGCCAATGCAAAGAGCTATGTGCTGTGTAAGTCCAACTAAGTAACATCCTAAAAGAACAAAACTATAGCAACAGTAAAAAGATTAGTGGTTGCCAGAAGGAGGGGGAAAGAATGAATAAGTGGAGTGTATGGAATTTTTAGGGCAGTGAAACTATTCTACATGAAATTGTAATGGTGGTTATATGGCGTTCTATTTTTCTCAAAACCCATAGACTTTACCACTGAAGGAGCAAACACCACTATCAACAATGGGCTTCAGTTAATAATAATGTGTCAGTATTTATTCATCAGTTGTACCAAATGGGGGATCTGTGGATATGGAGAAGAGGGGTTATATGGTAACTCTGTGCTTCCTATTTTTTCCTATAAACCTGAAACTGCTTTGAAAAAAGAGTATGAATCTCAAACCAAGAGGAGCCTAAGGAGATAACCAATTAGATGTAAGGTGGCTTGTTGATGAGATCCGGAATAAAAAAAGAAAATTAGGGGAAAACTGAGAAAAATGTGAATACAGTATGGACTTCAGTTAATGACAGTGTATCAGTACTGGTTCATTAATTGTGACAAATGTACCACAGTAACATAAGATACTATGGTACTGGTATGTAGAAACTCTGCACTATCTGCAAATTTTCTGTAAATCTAAAAATACTCTAAATGAGAAAGTGTTACTAAAATATTTATCATATGCTCTACACTAGGAACAATGCTAGAAATATAAAAAGGTACAGAGATTTTACACACAAAGCTATTGAAGATATATGTTTAAATGCCAGTATAGGGGTACCTTGTGGCTCAGTTGGTTAGGCGATTGACTTCAGCTCAGGTGGTGGTCTCATGGTCCTGAATCCAACCCTGTGTCATCATCATCGTTGTCAGACTCGTCTCCCACTGCCTTTCCCTCTGCTCGTGTTCTCTCTGTCTCTCTCAAAAAAATAAAGTCTTAAGAATAAATAAATATTAATAAGTTATTAAACATTTAAACTTTAAGGAGCAATATACAAGACTAAATGATTCATGTGTGGAAAGTCTATGTCATCAGGGTAAAATGAAAATATTTTGGATTTTAATGTAACCACACTATTTATTAAATACAAATGTTCCATTTAATTGTTATGGTCAAATGTCTTGGTTCCGTTTATATTGAAATTTACGTAAGTAGCAAGTTGTTCATAGTATCTGCTGT
Organism: Meles meles; assembly: GCF_922984935.1. NCBI lineage: Eukaryota > Metazoa > Chordata > Mammalia > Carnivora > Mustelidae > Meles > Meles meles. Next base: position 96,310,502 of record NC_060067.1, read on the forward strand.
GACAGAACTATATATCATTTAGGTTCACCTTTCTCCTGTGGTTAGAGATATGCGTTGCCTGCAAATGCAAGTAACCGCTGACATCCCCAGGAATTTCATTTTCACTAAGTTTCCTCTGAATATACATATTCTTTTTACCTCACACTAGGTCAACGTATTCCCTAAAATTCCCTAAAATACTGAGTTGCCTTTGCTTCACTTCCTGTGATAAAATAGTTGAGATTAGTTTTTCTTGGCTCAATTAATATGGCATGTGTTCTCTGGACTCCGTAACTCATTGGTCATGCGAAAGACGAATCTTGCTCCTGCAGCCGTATTGATCCACGTGGCCCTTTTGGTTAGGAGTAAAGCCTCTTTAATTACTTTGGCTGACTTTCATTTTTTACAAAGTCTTAGGCACATTAGCTACCATGCTGTAGTGTTCTCATTTGTCTTAAACTTAGATGCGCCTTGGTCTCCTGAGATTGATTGACTGTCTATATTCTTGGGAAACCACCGCCTACCCCAGCCTACACTAGCTCTGTTTAACTTAGAAATCTGAAAGAACTATCTCTTATCTTATCCCAGGGCTGGATAACCTCTTCCTTTTCCTTCACCAGAGGTGTTTTGACCTTTAATTAAAAGGAAAATTTGTTGTCTTCCTTTCAGAAGACAGCAAATAATGAACTCATTAAAATGAGGTTAGTGTTCAGGCCTTAGAGCAATAAGAGTTGAAGTCTCATTAGCAGCTAACAATGCAGAACACAGCACATAAATAAACCTAATATGGCACAGCCAAATGCCTCCGTGCATTAAATTTGAGCAGAATCAAATGTTTACCGTCAATGATGTCTAGGGCATGAAGTTTTAATGCACTTAATAAAGGAAAGCAAATTGCTTCCTATTAGCCATGAAATGTTACCACAGAAAATGCCCCCAAAAATGTTTTATGTAAATGTGGGATATGTTAGTAATTAACAAAGAAATGTAGAAAAATATCTGCCTTGCTTAATAGATGCAGCAATTAGGAAGAATAAAGATGACAAAATCTCTAAAGGCAATTCTAGAGATTAATGTAAAATAATGCAGAATGTGAGAGTAAGATATTTTTAAGAGACTTTATCTCATACGTGACCCAAGGTGGGAGATATTTGCAATGTCAAACCAGACTCAGTTAATAAAATGAAACTTCCCTGTAATTGATTAAATATCTTCTGGGAGGGAGATTCCTTAAGAACATATTTTAAAGAGCTACTATATTTCATTTACAGAAGCAGGAAGACTTTGTTTCAACAAATTCTAATGTTTTGTAAGTTATTTTATAATGCTAAATGATCCATAGTTAGTGAAATAATAACTAGGAGTTTTATTTCAACATTCAGTGAATGGGCTAAAAGCATAAATTCTTTATAACATCTAATATCTGTACCACATGTTTACATAACAAGATTGGTAATGATATTCTCTTTATTCTCTATGTTTCATATTCCTTCAGTAGGGTTAGATAGTTGTTTCACTGTTACATTTCCTTCGCATTTAACACGTATGTAATAGAGTTCTTAAATTAAGAATTGTTAGAGCATGGGGTGCCTGGATGTCTCAGTCATTTAGCATCTGCCTTTGGCTCAGGTCATGATCCCAGGGTGCTGGGATGGAGCCCTGCATAGGGCTCCCTGCTCAGCGGGAAGCCTGCTTCTCCCTCTCCCATTCCCCCTGCTTGGGTTCCCTCTCTTGTTGTGTCTCTCCCTGTCAAATAAATAAACATGGGTCTCTCTCTGTCAAATGAATAAATATTTAAATCTTTTTTAAAAATTAAAAAAAATAGAAATTGTTAGGGCAGTATTTTTACCCAATAATTTGTTCCATAATTTTTTTCCCCTCTAAAGTATTTGAAAAAATTTACTGTCATTCCACACTTCTTGAGCTCTTATGAAAACCGAGCAAGAAAAAATATTGTTTGGGCCAAAAATTTTAGTGGATCAGGGACACCTACTTTATATAGGTGAAGCCTACTTACTCTGAGAGTTGAATGATACTGAGTAAATGATACTCTGGGAATTTTGAGGAGATACTTCACTTTTGGAGAATAACTGCTAATTTTCAATGTTCATCTAATAGCCCAAATCTGAATCAATCCACGAGTCATTAAACTCTGCGTCCAATTCTTTCACAACTTGCATTCAATTCTTCATTTGATAGAGTCCCAGAACCTTTATCTTCAAACTACAATCCAAACCTGACCATTTTCCTCCTATTTCATCATCACTCCAAGATACTCCTTTCTCAATTAGGGTAGTTTTTCTCTCTCTTCTAAATGCTTCCTTCCCTCTTCCATCTTTGTCTTCCCTTTACTTGGCCAACTCTTCATGCATTGGCCAAAGATTCAAAGCAGGATGAGCACTGTATCTCTGCTTAAAACTCTCCAGTGGCTTGCCAGTACGCTCTTCTTATTGTACCATTATATTATTTGTTTATTGTATGTTTTACCCATGAGAAGATATACTCCTAGAGAAAGTACTTTGGTGTGCTCAAAGCTAAGCTGATTCTTTAATACATAGAATAGCTGGAATATATTGGCTACTCAAATATTTTTCCAATGTGGAAATAAAGTAACATTTCATTTATTTGAGAATCTTAAAATTACAGCAAAATCATTAAAAATATATGAAATGTGTGTAAGGGCAGTCACAGAACTCTAAAGGATAAAATTTACTTAGAAAATATTTTGAATATTGCCTTCTTTCATTGGGAAATGACAGCTGGGCTGGAAAATGTTACCATTAATACATTTTTGTTTTGTTGTTCTCCTTCATGAGTATCTTACTAGTTTCCCTCATCTACAGGAAAGAAGAGTTGGTAGACTATCAGATGATGTCAAACCTGTTTTGTTATGAATGTGAATTATAATTAGGCTTTAAATAGAATTGAGCTTGAGGAGGTGACAACTCAATCTCACAAGAGCTTTTTTTTAATTTTTGAAACCCTTAAGTCTTTGTGAGAGGGATAGATTTGTTAGAAAATGATTTGCCTACTAAGTACAGGAAAAGCCCACCTTAAAATACTACCTATACCATAAGCGGTAATATATATTGGTAATGATTTCTATAATTAAATCAAGGTTCTGTGTAGATAACGACATAAGTCTTCATATTTGCAATAAAACCTAAAAATTGATGTATCTCTACCTTCTTAGCTGTGTAAGGAGAAGATTCTGTTGCACCTGAGCTTACAAATAGTTTTGATGCTTCAAATATATATACATTGACTCATGATTTGATATTTAGACTTTGGAAAAGATTTTTATGATACACATTTAAAGATATATGTATCTGAATGTGTGTTTGCAAAATGTTCAACTATGTATCATATGAAAAATTTTCAAATGTTTATAAGGTTGATCATGAAATTGTAAAAAGAAAGGCAGATTTGTTCAGATATAGTAAGATAGCATGAAAATTAAACACAGAAATATTTTCACATGCAGGCTACAAATATGTATACATAACATATTTATATAATTTTATTTATATAAATATATTTATTTATATATATAATTTTTAAATGTGCACAGTATATTAGCAGAGCCTAGGGCCTCGGAGACTACTTGGGAGGTAGAAGTGGCTCAGTAAATGCTTGCTGGAGTTTAGTTCCTTATGGCAACAAAATTTTTGATATTTACTTACAGTAAATTTGGTAACTACAAGTAGTTGTGTTTATTTGCAGGTATAGTTTTCTTATTTTACCTGTTAAATAAACTCATATTTGTTAAATACTGACTTTATTCTGTTACAATGTTTAAATGAAAAACCAGCAGTCATTATATTTTCAATTCTATCATCAGTAATACATTTTTTTTCCAAGACATAAGGAGGTGTTCTTGATTTTTTAATTTGACACTCCTATCCTTTTATCCAAATATGTCAGTATTATAATACAAAGATACTTTTAAAGTCTAAGCAATTAAGTTACTATGCACCATGTTAATAGAGTAAATCTTGATAATAATGATTTTGCGATTAAGTATAGCCTGTTTGTTCATCTATTAACCCAAAAATGTATTTAAAAACACATATCCTTTTTATTCAGAAAGAAGACTGATATATTCAATGTGGGACACAAAGCATATATTTATCAGCATGCCACATATCCTAACATGCATAACATGCATAACATGTATAACATGTGTTATGCAATGTATCAGTACCCAACAAAGTCAAGGACTTAAATTTGTTCAAATCAATTGTAGCATATCAGTTGAATCATTACTGCACACAACTATTTTCACCATTATCAACCTTCCTTATTTACATTTGCTTGCTCTGCCCTGATGGTAACTGTAGTTTCACAGAATTCAATCTATGAATATAGCAAAGTTTTCATTCTTTTAAATTATTTTTTTTAATATTTTATTTATTTATTTGACAGAGAGAGGTCACAAGTAGGCAGAGAGGAAGGCAGAGAGAGAGGGAGAAACAGGCTCCCCACTGAGCAGAGTGCCCGATGCGGGGCTCGATCCCAGGACCCTGAGATCATGACCTGAGCCGAAGGCAGAGGCTTAAACCACTGAGCCACCCAGGCACCCCTTCATTCTTTCAAATTATTAACAGAGAGACAGGAAAGTTATTTTACAGTAAAGTTAAAATGTATGGTTTATAATTTCAAGCCTGGTCTAAATGAAATTAAAAGATTGGCCACTGAAAAGGTCATAGAGACTTTAACCTCATATCCACTTATATTTAGGGTAAAGAGGAATTATGACTGAAACCACATAGAAGAAGGGAAGAAGTATATCTCTCCTAAGAAAAAGTAGATAAAAACTTACGGACACCCTCAGGTACTCTCAGTAATGTATCTCTTGTTCTTGTGAGACAGGAATGATGGAAATTGACAATTTTCTTTTCTTTTTGATATTGAATGAAGGGGTGGAGGACATAAAATTTGAAATTAAAGTCCTGAATACTTACCATCTACAGAATTCCCCCTCTATGGTTTCAGGACATTTTTAGGAGAATTACTATAGGACCAACATGGCTGTCAAAGCTATGCCAAGAATCTCTGAAATCTGTCTTCAAGACTAAAAATCTGACATGAAGTTCAGGTGTTTCCAAGGTGCACTGACAACAGAAAGGGGAGTTGTATAAAACTGGAAATAGAAAGTATACTTTTTTGCACTCAAGAAACCTTGTGGAATTGTTACAACACAATATTTAATCAAATAATTATATAATAAAGCTACTAGGTGAATATCTCAGCAATGAAGAGATTCTTAACTAGTATGTGAAAAGGAAGTATTTCTAGAGACGAAATTAGAAAAGTCAATTACAGTATCACCCATCATCGAGTACCTGTGTTGCATGAGTATTGCTGTAAGCCCACCCTGGACTCATACTGTATGAGTGAAAAGAGAGGGTAAGGAATGAGAAATGAAGACTATAGCTATGAGCAAAGGCAGAAGCAGGAGTCCTAAGAAACAATGTCAATATTTGAACTTGATAAAGGAGATAGCTTCTTTATAAAGGAGACCTTCATTTCTTTAAGATTTAAAAAATAAAATGAGAATTGAGAGATTTTTTCAATCTTTTAAGTAAAAAGTATTTTTGTTAATGAAGCAACTTAAGAGTTGTCGTTAATAATTTCTCAATAAGAGTAAGATGCTCTAAGAAGTAACGTCATATTTATCAAACGTGTAATTGTTATTTCTAATTTTTTCCACAATTTTGTAATATTAAAAACTGATCTGAAGTTCTTTAGGGATATCCTGTAGAAATGGAAAATACTTCTTTCTTAAAGAAAAATACTTCTTTCTTTAGATCACTTAGAAAAAACTAAGTCATTAAATGTTTAAATGCATGCAGGGGGTCACCTGGGTGGCTCAGTGGGTTAAAGCCTCTGCCTTTGGCTCAGGTCATGATCCCAGGGTCCTGGGATCGAGACCCGCATCAGGCTCTCTGCTTGCCTCTCTGCCTACTTGTGATCTCTGCCTTCAAATAAATAAATAAAATCTTAAAAAAAAAAAATAAAAAATAAATAAATAAAAATAAATGCACACAGAGAATCACATTTTATATAAAATCACAACTATTCTATCCTGCAACTTGCATTGGATACTGAGCAGGAAACTATACCATGAATCCAGGAAATACTTCTACTTCCAAGGATTAGCCATCCACTTAATATTTTTCCCTAAAACAGTATGTATCAGATTTGGACAAATGGAAGTGTGTGCTGCTGGCTAATAGTTCAGAGAAAAAGCTAAGCTAAAGTAAATCATATACAAATTTTTTCCTGCTAAAGAGCTCAGTACGTTAGTGTGAATTAAGAACCTCCCAAGAGGGGTATAATATAGTGTTACCCACAAACATTTTGAACATGGAATGATTTTTCATAGAATTGTTAAATTTCACAGACCTAGTGAACCGTGGATCATGGTTTGGAAAATACTCCTCTGTAATCAGGAACCCTGTTTCCCTGGTTATCCCCTCATATGGTAATATAATCCATGCCCAAGTTCCCACACTCCAGAGACCCCAAGGCAACTCTGAAGAGGGTGATTCTGTCTGTGTTCTGGAGACGCCACAGCAGTACACTGCACTTCCATCAAGCTGGCTCCCCAGCATAGGAGTCAGGATCCTGCAAGAGTGATTCAGGTTACATTTTAAAGTTCCAACCTAACACACAGAGAATTCAAACCAATTCAGTGCAGACTTTAAGTGAAAATCCCTGGAAATGTGTTTAATCATCAACTACTTTCTGCCCACACGCACCCAATGAAGGTTTGACTTTGTTATTTTGCTTGCGTTGTATGTACATGTGTATTTTTCTCCCGGCTATCTCATTCCTGATTATTCCTGAAGACATCTCTTAGTCATTGAGTTTACAATGACCAGTTTCATTCCACATCCCCAAAGAAGTCCTAATATAAGGTAGTTCTATCTCAATATTACTCTACCATCTACTAAATACTTTAGCTTAGGGAAAACAGTCATTAAAAGCATAAAAGGCTTTAAAGAAAACCATGAATAAACCATGAACTCTGAAGTTAAATTTTTATCTTTTTATAACTCAGAAAACTTGTAGGCCATGATAGAGACTTGGAGCAAAGTCTACAGGAAAAGTAAATTAAATAATATAATTAAAGACCAAGCTTGGAGGAAAAAACTTTTAAAGGAGAATGCCAGTGGTTCAAATAATAAATATATAAATTTATCACTTAAGTATAATTTATACATAATGTGGTGTGCCTTGGTGGCTCAGGTGGCTAAGCGACTACCTTTGGCCCTGGTCATGATCCCAGGGTCCTGGGGTAGAGCCCCTCATTGGGCTCCCTGTTCTGGGAGAGTATGCTTCTCCTTCTGCTCCTCCCCCTCCTCTTGGCTCATGCTCTCTCTCTCTCTCTCTCAAATAAATAAATAAATAAAATCTTTTTAAAAAATTTATATATAAATGTTTAAAACTATTTGTACAAATGTATAAATTATCTGAAGGGCCTTGTAGCTCATATTTGATTCAAACATATTTAATTCAAAATTCCAGTGAATTAGGCAGAACATGGAAATCATCGAAACAGAACAGAAACCACTCGTTGTTTGAGATGATCTACGTGGACTGAAAATGAGAGTACAGTTGAAGAGAATTTGGGACTTACACGAACTGGGCAGTATTTTACCTTGTTTAAGGAAATTTTCTGATTCCAGGGAGAATACCAGACCGCTAACCAGAAAGCAGAAGTCGAAGTTCATTTCACATGCTTTCAGAATGAACTGAATTAAGAATGGTTTAGAATTCAGTGAACACGAAGCTGCCCAGAAAACTTTGAAGTAACAAACTTTAGGACACGAGAAAAATCCATTCACACCCAGGAAGGAATCAAAGTCACATGGACTGTTTTGCTGATGCAATAAAATAAAATTTACAACACTGTAAATGCATTTCAAATTTAACGATTTATATAACCTTCATTGTGTTCTTTGATAATCAAGCAGAAAATGCAAACTCTTCACATACGTGACACGAGTTAATATTATTTTACAAGGTCAGACCAACTTTCAAATTGTCTCTTCTCTTTGCCAGTATCTTTAATTAGCATCAATGTTTAACCTTCCAGTATGCAAAAATCACTCCTTCTGTTATGAGACTATTCCCGTTACCAGTACATACATTCCTTATGCAGTTAGTTCCTAAAGCTTGCCCTCCAATTATGGACAGCAAAGGTTTAAAAGCAATGATGCTCTAGAACTTTCAGCTCCGTCTTTCCTGTTCGGAGAGTTGCAGAGGTTTCAACAACACAGCCAGCCTGTTGTGAGAATGTGCACTGTAGCAGTGCCAGTACTTTTTCCCTCAAAGCCTTTCCCAACTCTTCCCCCATCTCATTGAATGTCAGAAATCTGAAGCATTAATGAAATTACACTCCACTTCACTTCCCACATCAGTCCATCAACAATTACACATCCATTCGTCCGTCCTTCCTTCCTTCCATTCCCAGTACTCCCAGTAGAAGCCATGCCTTTATTTTGTGCTTATTGGAACTACTGCAAAAGCCTCCTCAATGACTTTCCGGGTTTTGCTCCAGTTTTCCTGCAATACCTTCTCAGCAAGTAACCAAAGGAATCAATTTAGAACGTAAAAATCCTGTCTTATGTGAGATGAAGAGTGTGGTGTGTTAAGATACCAGGGTTTTTCCTGACGCTGAGCCTTGTTCTTACTGCTCTGTTTGCCCAGAGCACACTCCGCCAGAGCTGAGTTGGGCATGACTGGCCTCGTATTTTTCAAGGCTCAACTAAATTGCCACTTTTTCAGAAAGGCTGCATAAAGCACGTTGTCCATCCTGTTGAAATGTAGGGACTCTGTGTTAGTTTTAATAATAGCATATACTATAACACTATTTCTGCACCACTAATTACAATTTGAAATTAAATAATTATGATTGATTTTCCATGTGTATCATCTGTGCACCTAAACAGAGCATAAGTTCCACAAGAACAAGTTTATTGGTTTTGTTTGTCAGACATTTTCCAACTTCAACTCCTTAAACTTATGTAGCTTATTTAGTTTCTCTGTGCCTTATAGTCCTCATTTGTAAAGCAGGGTTGATTAGGGGATCACAGGCAGATTTAAAGAGATAATTCAAGCTGAGTGTTTTCCAGAGTACCTAACACACAGTAAAGGCTCGATTATTTTTAGCATTATTTCCTGTGTCCTTAGTACCTAGAAGAGTGCCTGAAACGTAATGCACTAACTTAATATTTCCATAAGTTCCTTGATGGTTTTAATCTTCAATTTGAAGCTACAAGAATAATTCAGCAGCACATATACTAAAATTACAGTTTCCTAGGTTCCATTTTTTTATAATCTAATTCAGAATTCCCAGAGCATGGGTCTGGAAAGTTATCTTATAAACATTCTGGCAATTCATTTCTTATGGGTAACTTAGAAACAATTGGTTTTGACCATTTTAGAACCAACTGGGGTCTATGATAAAATACGCAAGCCTGGATCCTATCATGTAACACTAAATCAATAACTCTTTAAGTGGGTCCCCAGAATCTACAATATTAGCAGTCTCTTTTTAAAAATTTTATGAAAAATAAAGCTTGAGAACTATTTCTTTAACATTTTGCAATAGGGTAAGTTGGACTTGCTTTATTAAATACTAAGGAACTCATTATGAGAAAATTAAATGAATGTAAGCAATATTTATTAAAAGAATGAATTATTGATTTTTCTTGTTATATATGTTTATTCTCTTTAATATCTACTCAGGTAACTTAGTAAGTTCTTCCTAAATAATGCAAGGGAAAACTTCAAAGCTGTTTATATTTTTTATGATGTGAACTATTAAAGAAATAACTGAGGCTTATTGTCCAAACATTAAATATATTTCATTTTACATTTATGTTCAAAAGTTAGTCAAACTTCCTCACAAAATAGTCAGATAAAAAAAGCACATCTATAGCGACATGCTATTTCCTAAGTTTGACAATTTGATTTTTATCTCTGAGACATATTACTTTTACTTTATAAACAAGTTTTTCTAAAGTAACTTTTTCATTATATTTCATTTATTCATAATTTTGTATTTGTATTTTTTCTTGTCTAACATTTCTTCTGAAATTATTCCTATATTTCTATTCTTTATTTTTTCTACATTTCTTTTTTAATTTTGGTGATTTAACACTTTCTTCTTTTACCCTTATTTCTGATTTTTATTTTTAAAATTAGACCTCTTTTGTTACTCATTATTATTTGTGCCTTTCTTCTTTTATCATTGAAAGGCCATGAAAATTTTCTTTCCCTGAATTTTGGAAATCAAAGAACAATTTTTATACTGAAGTAGACAGGATTGGAGGCTTTTAGGATTTGCTTTTTTAATCCATTTATTTTGTTTTGTTTTTACTTATAGCAATTGTCATTTTTACTCCCACATTAATCAAGATTACATGTTGGGAGAATATGACTAGAGAACTCTATTTCTTTCAACAATGGAAGAGTCTGTCATATTCTTCATAGAGTTAATTAGCACTGGTGGAAAAATATTCATCTGTCCACACTTCTGTGAGCTTGTCTTGCCAGGCAATCTATAATATAAGATTGTAAAACATCCATGATATAGGGTGCCTGGGTGGCTCAGTGGATTAAGCCGCTGCCTTCGGCTCAGGTCATGATCTCAGGGTCCTGGGATCGAGCCCCGCATCGGGTTCTCTGCTCCGCAGCGAGCCTGCTTCCTCCTCTCTCTCTGCCTGCCTCTCTACCTACTTGTGATCTCTCTCTCTGTCAAATAAATAAATAAAATCTTTAAAATAATAAAAAAAATCCATGATATAAATGTGCTGGTGAAATGTAGCATCCTACTCATAGTGTTCTGATATCATTTAATGATATGGTCCATGAACCATGTTTATTATTTTACTGTCAGTAATATATTACTAATATAAATAAATGAAATTAACTCTATTGAATGCCTTTCACATATACAAAAAATATATCTGGCAATATAGAATATATAAAAATAAGTAAGGTTTGATTGACCTGGAGGCACTTATAAACTAGGGGAGCAGCTGGAGACTAGGCAAAGGGAACAGAGAGAGGAAAGGTGTGGGAAAATGTAAGCATTGAGGATAGACCAGAGGACAACGTGATTTGGGGGAAATAGCAACGCTTGTAGTTTAATCAGAAATGAGGTGGCACCAAGAATACCTAGTTGGCTGGGAGAGAATGACCTATTGAAAGCTCATTAACAGCATTCATTGAGTTCCTACTGTGTGCCAGGCACTTAGCTATGCACTTTGTATGCCTTATGCAATGTAATCCTCACAATAATAGTGTGAAATAGATGTTAAGCATTATCCCATTTACAGATAAAGGATTAGAGAAGTGAAATGACTGACAAGGCTGTCCTTAATTGAAAGGCCTCCCTGACCCCAAAGGGTTAAATGCATTTACTGCCTTTGGGGTGTTAGCATGATTGCAGAATGTAAGGCAGAGCAGAGGAAGGTAAAACTTAAAGGTGGGAACAGGTTAGCAGACCACAGTGTTTTAAAAGCCCAAGAAAAAGACAATGAGAGAGTTCTAAAGTGGTGGCAAGTTGATTGAGGGAAAAACAGATTGTTTGATGTTTGATTGTCCCTAAGAAAACATCAAAAGTGTGAGCCCACACCCTCAGTATAAATTAAAATCCTTTACTGTGTCTCTCACAGCATGCCCTAGATTTCTTTTGTAGAACTTATCATGAGTTGTAATTACACATTTGTTTGACTGTCTATTTAAAATCTCTCTCCCTTTCTACCCATTGAGGTCCGAGGTTAAAGGGACTATGCTTGTTACACCCAACACTCTATGCAACTACAATACATATTTAGGAAATTTAAGAATGGATAGCGTAGATATAAATGCAGAATAGTGACTTCAAGAACTCAGAGAGTTGGAGGGGGGTTAGAGTGATAAGGAATATAGGGGAAGGGAGAAATGTTTTTAACGAACTCTTTCAGGATACGGAGTCCCAAGGATCGTGCATTAAATAAAATGAGAAACCTGGGTTGGGGGAACTAAAATAAAAGGATGTGTGGTATTTTCTATTTAAAGCTGTATTCCACCAGAGTTACCAATATGCCCAGCTAGTCCAATAGACTTTATTTTTAACTCCAACCTCTTTTTAACATTTAGTTTGTTCTTTTTGAGATCTTTAAAAATATATTTCATACAACTGAGTTAAACTAATCAGTCTATTTTTTTCTTTTTCTATTTAATTCATAATATTTAAATAAGATTGGACAAGATTACACTCAAATAACTAAATGTAACTTGGATATCCACTGATTATGTAGTTACCAACCTCCTAGTTATTCTCTTTTCTTTTATTTAATTAAACTAATTTGCAGGAGTTCTCTTAATTCTGGGGGAGTAAATAGTTTCACAAATTTTTAAAGCAAATGCATAGCCACTGTAACTAATATCCAAAAAATTGTCTTAATTTCTGATTCTTTATTCACCTTAACATATGGTTAGCAGTAAGCAAAAACAGTTTGAAATGAGTTTCTCATTTTTGTCAGAACAAAGTAAGTCCCCTTTAAATATCTATTTAAAAACAGGAAAAGCCTTCTGAGTCAATAAGTAAACCAAAAAGCCAAGGATCTGAGAGCTCTGAATTATGCTACATAAGAATAATTGCAGTTGAAGGATTGGCAGAAAATTTGCTGGACTAAGTCTGATTCAAGGATTACTATCTGAGGGTTCTTATCCTGTTGACAAATAAGAAATTAATGTAAAATTAGATGCATTATAAAAAAATAATTCCAAATACAGAAAATAGGGACATTGTGCCACAGTTGGAAATTTTTTCTTTATGGAATTGTTTATCTATTTCCTATCTGTGCTTGACTTGTTCATGTCTCAACATTTGCAATCAACACCCTTTAAACTATACATTTCCCTTTAGTTTGTGTAGTAAAAACCCAAGCCTTAAATTCAATGATTATGCCTTTAAAAATGATAGGGGAGATAGCACGTTAAATAAATACTAAATTGCAACTCAAACAAATGTTACCTTCCTATTCCTTACCAACAAGTGCAAGACTTGCTACATCCAACAACTCTGAAAAATTTCCCCTGAGGAAAAAAAGTGTAATAATCTGAAATCAAGAAATGTCTCACGTGGAAATGAAAAATGATTTCAGTGCTATGTGGTTAGAGAATTGCCTTTTAGCAACTTACAATGTGCTTTGGACTTAACTGCTTCATAATTTGGTGAACTTCAATAAAAATAACAATAGCGATTATAATACCCAAAATATGAATAGCAAATAACAGTACCCATCAAAAACCCAAAAAGCAAGAAAGCCCATATTATTTTGTTTCACTCATGCATACACATTTGAAAAAGAGGCATCCCAAAGCTTCATATTTATTTTTCTAAAATCATGTTAATTTCTTATTTATTTCAGGCATTACTAGAGACTCAAAATTTACTGCGCACTCAGGTTGCAAATTTTACCTTCAACCTTGGATTTTCAGGGAAGTTTTACCACACAGGTAAGAAGGAGCTTTGTGTTCTCAGGCAGCTACATATAAATAGGAGAGAGGATTTTAAATGTTTCATAAGTAGGAGAAATAGAATATCCAGACTGATTATGGGGAAAACTTGGGTGCATTATATGAGTAGCCAAATCCAAAATCAATGAGCTTGTTTACTTTGGCAAATACCATTAGAATCAAGGGCAAAAGAGGGAAAGAATTGACTTTTTCAACTCAGTAAAAGAAACCATGATCACCGTTCTGTGACTAGGCATCTTGTCTCTCAGCATAGTCCAAGCAGAAAGCATAGTGATTGTGATGATGATGATGATGATGGCAATGACATTCCAATAATAATAATAGTGAGCAGTGTTTTTAAAACATCAGATAATCAAAGTGACTGCCATTTTGGTACACATTATTTTCCTTTGGAAAACATCTGGTGATCAGAGAGCAATTTTATAGCCTCAAAGAAAATTAATAATAGAGGGTCATCTTGCTTAATTTCCCTTGCAGGATTTTTCCCTAAAAATATTAGAACAATTTGGCCCAACATGCATTAAAACAATCATAATAAGGTTTATATTTCTTTCCATCTCTACCCAGCCACAGTTGCATTTCTTTTTTTTTCTTTTCTCTTTTTTTTTCTTTTCAGTGTTCCAGAATTCATTGTTTATGTACCACACCCAGTGCTCCATGCAATATATGCCCTCCATAATACCCACCACTAGGCTCACCCAACCTCCCACTCCCTTCCCCTCCAAAACCCTCAGTTTTTTTCTCAGAGTTCACAGTCTCTCATGGTTTGTCTCCCTACAGTTTCATTTCTGTTCAGTATCAGCTTCTCAACAAATTCTTAAAATTTGATTGGCGTTCATGCACTACTCTCTATTCTTATATTTCTCACCTCTTTACCCATCTTCACCTCCAGAATATGATTTTTATATTCTGAGTACCAACATTCTAATGTCTGGCACCCATATGGAGAAAACTATGTGCATAGAAGTCACTATCTTATAATAATGACAAAAATGACACAAAATGGTGTGTTAGAGCCGTATTAGGGCAATACTTACTATCGGCTCCTATTTCTGCAGTTGTGGTACAAGCCAAATACTTTATGACTTTGCATTGTTGTTACTTCACTAAGATAGTATGTATGTTAGTATGATAGTATGATATGTATGTATGTTAGTATGATAGTAAGATAGTTATTTCACTAAGATAGTGAAAACATTCCCTGGTTATTCTCTGTGCATGCATGCATGTTATTGACATTTAAAATATCCCATGCAAAGGTAGTCTTTAATTATCATAAATGCAGCTCATTTACCCAAAGAAGCTTTTTAATGTTTAACCAAGGAGGCTCAGCATGTTTTATTAGAATATTGAAGCAGTGATGTCTTACTGGCTTTTCTTTAATGCCTTTTCCCTCCTTCTTTGAAACATGTAAATCTGTTTAAAGTAATAGAAGGAAAATTAGTATTTAGACCATTTAATAAATCAAATGATTGCATATTTTAAAAGGACATTTTGCAGAAAGAGATTTGGGTCATCATATCTGCACAAGCAAAGTAATTCCAACTTACAATTTTGAAAATAGACATGGTTTTGTAAATCTTCAAAAGCCCCCTCAAGAAATGAATTCAGGCCTAAGAAGCCCTGATTCTGAAGTTATAAAGCAGATAACTCTAAAAGCTATATCTACTCATGCAGAGGAAAAATTATGGGATTATTTGGAGTTCACATACAAACAATACTATTTGGTCTTAAATAGCTATATCGTGCAAGTAAAGCCATTCTTTTGTTTGAAATATATCTGGATAACTGCCTCAGCTCTTTTATTTGCTTTTCATATTCAGAACCATTAAAGCTGCCAGACATTCACAGAGTTAATGTTGATAGCAGGTTATAACACTTCTCATTTCTTCTTTATGATCCTGAACATGTATACAGTACAAATCCAGCAGGAAACGAACAACACACTAGTTAATATCACAGGGATGGTTGTTGGAGGAAGATACAAAAAATTTATTTTAATTATATCTTTGAAGAAGACCTTATTGACTCTTTCGACTATGTCGATACGAGCCAAACAAACAAACAAAAAAAAAACAAAAGAAAAATTCTTTTCTGTTACACTATGTTGATAGCACACTTTAGAGATTAAGCAATATATATAAATTTGTAAATGCCAGAAGTTTACTTTCTTTCACATAAGGATGACACTTTTACTGACTTGCTACTTTGTGTAGAATCCTTGAAAGGCATCCAAACTATAGTTCAAAGGTGTAATCATATTGTATTGAGTACTTACTAATTTACTCAGAGATACCAAGGTTTCTTCTAGAGTGGAATTAACACTGGTGATGCCCACTACAGGGAGGGCATACCTCTATCTTATCTAGTCACATTCTTATAAGCAGGCTTAACTATATGGAGCAAAGTTTGCAAATCAGGGAAGTGCTCTCCTTACACTTACTCTCCCGCTGTGATGTGTAACTATTAGAAGATGGCCTTGTCACAATGACTGTCTCAGCTCTCTCCCAGGATGTTCTGATTTCCCAGTGCATGAGGATGCTGATAGATGAGCCTCATTGTTTTGAAGACATTTAATCACATATACCCAGTGTAATAATGATAGATTCTTCATTTCTTAGACTGCTCCACTCACTTGTATTTCCCATGTATTCTTTCCTGCTCAGTTTCTCTGGCTTCACATGCTAAAAACAATCTCACCCAAAAGGACATATCCCTAAGCTTTCCCTAGCAGTCAGCCCCTCACGGGTGACAAATTGAAAGAGGGAAAACATATTGTTGATTAAAAGTTAAAAATGAAAGCGTGGAGTTTGAAATAAGATGTTTTGGTATGAAAATATGTAAAGCTTGATTGGAATTGCACAATGAAACTCAGAGAATGAATACATTACAGCATGAAGATGTCTTCTGTTACAAATATTAGTTTTTGTAGGACATAATTTCTAGTGACAATCATTGCCACTCTTTGTAATTAATAATAAATCGAATATGACTCAATTACTTCATGGATATTTGCAAATTGTATTAATAATGTTTTTTATGACAGTTCATTTGCCAAAAATATATGCCCTTTATATAAAACTGTAAACTTTCAAACATGAAATTTTTTAAAAAGGTATTATATTCATTCACCTCTCTTTGATTTTTGTTTTCAATTTTCTGTATTGATTACTAGTTCAGAGTAGGTATTAGAAACAGACTGCTTTGCTCAAATCCAGATTGACGTTTACTAGGCTTGTGAACATAAACAGGTTACTTAAACTTTTTGTGCCTCAGTTTCTGCATCTCTAGATGGAAATCTAGAGAATAACGGATAGCATGTTCTAAGTGCTATGTGTTTATTATTACTATTTTAAAAAGTACTTTTGTATAAGATCAAATTTTATGAAAAAAGTAAACTGAATAATGCACATCACTCTAATTTCTAATTTTGAAATTATAGGTTACATCCATACACATGTTTATATTTTTATTTATTTGCCTTTAAAGAGAGTTTAAAGAGCGTTTGCAATGCAGTGTGGGGAACACAATCAACTGAAATAACACTGCTCTTACATACAGAAATAACATTCTTACAAACACCTATTATGTATGTGCTCTCTAAGTTATTCAGGGAAATATATGTCTAACAAACATAGGTATACAATGAAAAGATAAACCCTACTTATTTATCGATACAAGTAACATTCCTAGAAATATATTTGCCACGTGTCTTCTTGAAGGTTTTACATGCATTGCAATGTACTGAACACATTTTCTGAAGTTAACTTTTTAAAATTTTTCATTGAGGTGTCATTGACATGTATGATATTAGTTTCAGGTGTACAATATAGTGATTTGAAAACCATATTCAGGGGCACCTGGGTGGCTCAGTTGGTTAAGTGTTCCTCTTTTGATTTCCACTCAGGTCATGATCTCAGGGTTGTGGGATCGAACCTTGTGTTAGGCTCCATATTCAGCATGGAGTCTGCTTGTCCCTCTCCCTCTGCTCCTGTCCCCTGCTTGTGCTCACTCTCTTTCAAGTAAATAAAATATTTTTAAAAATCAGAAAAAAAGAGTCATATGCATTACAATATGCTCACCATGATAAATGTAGTTTCCATCTGTCTCCAAAGATATTACAGTGTTATTAACTATATTCCCTATGCCATACTTTTCATCCCAGTGATTTATTTATTTTATAACTGGGAGATTATACCTCTAATCCCTTTCACCCTGTTTCACCTATATCCCACTCCCCTCCCCTTTTGCAATCACTAGTTTATCCTACCTGTATATGAGTTTGTTTCTGCTTTGTGTTATTATTGTTGATATTGTTGTTTGTTTTTGTTTTTTTAGATTTCATAGTGAAATCATAGGATATTTGTCTTTCTCTGACTTATTTCATTTAACATGATACCTATCTATATTGTCCACAAAGGTAAGATTTCATTCTTTTTTATACCTGAGTAATATTCCATTGTGTATATATACAAATCTTCTTTATCCACTCATATATGGATGAGGGTTGCTTCCTTATCTTGGCTCTTGTAAATAAGGCTGCAGTAAACATAGGAGCTCTTGTATCTTTTCCCAATTAGTGGTTTTTTGGTTTGTTTTTTTTCCCGCCCTTGGGTAAATACCCAGAAGTGGAATTATTGGATTGGAAGGTAGTTCTATTTCTAGTTTTTTGAGGAAACTTCAAACTGTGTTCCCTAGTGGCTGCACCAGTTTACATTCCTGCCAAAAGTACAAACGTTCTCTTTACTCTACATCCTCACCAATACTTCCTATTATTTTTTTTATATTTTTGATACTGGCCATTCTGACTAGTGTTAGGTGATATGTCATTGTGGTTTTGATTTGCATTTTTTTCCTGATGATTAGTGATGTGAGTATCTTCTCACATGTCTTTCAGCCACCTGTGTGTCTTTTTTGCGAAAATGTCTATTCAGTACCTCTGGCCCATTTTAATTGGATTATTTGTGGATTTTTTTTTTTTTTTTTGGTGTTGACTTGTGTGAATTCTTTATCAGATGTATCATTTGCGAATAATCTTCTCCCATTCAATAGGTTGCCTTTTGTTTTGTTGTTGGTTTCTTTGTGCAAAAACTTTTTAGTGTGATGTAGTCCCAATAATTTATTTTTACTTTTGTCTTTCTTGACTGGGGAAACATATCCAGAAAATTATTGTTGAAGTTGATGTCAAAGAGATTACTGCTTATGTTTTCCTTTAGGAGTTTTAGGAGTTTTATCATTTCAGGTCTTCTATTTAGATCTTTAATCCTTTTTGAGTATTTTTGTGTATAGTGTCCAGTTTCATTCTTCTGCATATAGCTATCCAATTTTTCCAACACCATTTATTGAAGAGAATATTTCCCCCCTAGCATATTCTTCCTTCCTTTGACATAGACTAATTGACTGCGTAAGTGTGGGTTTCTGTCTGGGCTCTCTATTCTGTTCTATTGATCTATGTGGCTATTTTTGTGCTAGTTCTATACTGTTTTGATTACTATAGCTTTGTAGTATAGTTTGAAATCTGGGATTGTGGCACTCTAAGCTTAATTCTTCTTCTTCAAGATGGTTTTGGCTATTTGTGGTCTTCTGCGGTTTCATACAAATTTTAGGGTTATTTGTTCTTGTTCTGTGAAAAATCCTATTGGTATTTTGATACAATTGCACTGAATTTGTAGATTGCTTTGGATAGTTTGGATATTTTAACATTAGTTCTTTCAATCCATCAGCATGGCATATCTTTCCATTTGTTTGGAATTTCTTAATCATCTATTTCTTTCATCAATGTCTTATACTCTTTAGAGTACTAGTATTACACTTCCTTAGTTAGGTTTATTCCTAGGTATTTTACTATTTCTGGTGTAATTTTAAATGGATTCTTTTCTTAATTTCTCTTTCTGCTATTTTGTTATTAGTGCACAGAAATACGGCAGATTTCTGTATATTGATTTTGAGCTCTACAGCTTCATTGAATTTATCAGTTCTAGAACTAATAGGTAACCATAGGTAACTTTTAATCAATTTTCATCACCCACAGTTCTTTTTATCTATTGTAATATTTAAAATTAGTTTAGTACATACCTACCTACCTGTATGGAACCATGCCAGATTCAATATACAAAGAAAATACAAACATCTTCTTGCCATTTAGGAATTACAATATTTCATACATAATGAGCAAATAAAAAGCAGACACTTATACAAAAGCAATAATGCAGACATTGGAATTTTAGAAATCGTATTTTTTAAAATAAAGATCATTGTGCAGGCTTGTCTTAGGTATTTTTTACTTGTTTGTTGTTTTTTAAGATTTTTATTTCTTTATTTGACAGAGAGAAAGTACAAGTAGGCAGAGTGACAGGCAGGGGAGAGGGAGAAACAGGCTCTCTGCTGAGGAGGGAGCCCAACTTGGGGCTCCATCTCAGGACCCTGGGATCATGGCCTGAGCCAAAAGCAGACACTTAACTGGCTGAGCCACCCAGGTGCCCCATAAATTTCATTTTAATGTTGTTTTGTAGGAATTAACCTATAGCCCAGACCTTGCTAAAATTATTCTTATATTGGCAGACTTAAAGAACTTTTAGAAGTATGCTATTATTTCATAACAAGATCCTCCACAAGTGATAACAAAAAAGTTAATTCTTCAATATTTTACTTCTGAATTTAGAAATTTACTATTTATTGATAACTTAGAGAGGTAAAAGGGAATAACTATTAAGTGAGAACAAAAAATACTATATTTTAATTAAGAATCATGTAGATTTGAATCTAGATCAGATTAGAAGTAAAAGGCTAAATATGAACACATATTCTTTTAATGGATTGTAACTTGTGTTAACTATGGTGATGTAGAACTACAAATTATATCCTTGCATATCAAATTAAGTATAGAAAAATATGTGTTAAT
Organism: Meles meles; assembly: GCF_922984935.1. Lineage (NCBI taxonomy): Eukaryota > Metazoa > Chordata > Mammalia > Carnivora > Mustelidae > Meles > Meles meles. The sequence goes on from NC_060067.1 coordinate 96,330,927, forward strand.
AGTAGGGAAAAATATGTGTTTATAGTAATTCAAAAATTTAATATTTTCATTTAGTTGGATTTTAAAACATCAGAAATTCTGCTGGTCCCTCAGCATGACTTGGTATTATATTTTTCATTAAGCTATTTCTAGTGTCACAAACTAGCCTCACATGGTTTTGAACTATAAGACCTATATAAAATAAGAGAAAGGCTGACAGAAAATTAATCTATGAAGTGAAAAAATAAATAAGGTTTTAAATATCACTTTCAACCTTGTGAAGAGTATTTATAAATTAACACAATCTCTAATATAAAAATTACTAATATTTTATAATCAGTCATATCTGTTTATATCAATAGTCTGCAAATTTCCTTTGAATTGAGTAATTGACCTTCTTCCTGGTCAAGTATGCATTTTGTGCTTCCTGCTACTTTTAATAACAATCAGTGAAATTTAAAGTGAATGGAAGCATTTCTCAAATATTCTGTATTCAAAGCACAACAGAAGGGTGGGAGAACTAACAATTCATTCATTGCATGTGACATAAAGTCTGTGCTTTATGCATGTACATAAAGTCTGTACTAATCGGTACTTCAGTGGGTTAAATTATGGCCATAAGAAACACTTGGTCTAAAACTACACACTTAAAATCCGTCTGAGGAAATGACAAACTTTTCTCCATTTGGATTTCAATGTTTGATATTCTCCTTATTAACAAAGTCAATGAACTGCAAGCCTGTTATACTAACAATTTTAGCTAAAGTTAATAAAAATTCAGGATTCTTTCTGCTCAACTGATTCATAAGACTTCATCACATTCAAAACTTCTATTTCTTTACCCTTTGTATAGTAGCAACTGCTACAAGTAGTACAGTGCCAAATTAAACCTGATGGCCCTTATACCCTTTAAGAACTATACATTATGAAATGTATCCCAGAAATAATGTATATACATAAATACACACAAAAGTTGTCATGCACTTCAGCAGACATATGAAAGCTCTGAAGTTCACTGACATTATGTTAATATTGACTGAATCAAATTACTCACTTATTCACTTCTTGGAGAAGTGGCATAATACAGTGCAAGTTAAAGTAATTCAATCTCTGACTTTAAGAAATTAATAATTTGGGTAAGCAATGTTTTTAAGAATTTGTAAAAATATACAAATTTAGAACACTATCAGTATAAACACATAGATATTATTTTTAGGAAGAAAGAGATCCTGATATTTATGAAGTACTTACTATCTGCAAGTCATGGTATAAAGTGCTTTAATAAATCAATCTCATTGACTTTTCACAAAGACCCAGTGAGATAGATATTTACATCCCCATTTTAAGCCAGGAAACTAAGATCCAAAGTTGACTTGTCCAAGATCACAAAGTCAAGTAAATGACAGATTTAGGGACTCTACTTCTGTATTTATTGATACCAAATACACACTTTAACCATTTCGCAGCACTATTTACTGCATGATCAGTGAAATCTTTATTATGGGACACATAAATAAAGCATTTGGAGAAGATTCTTTTAAAAAGTACTTTTAATATTTATTTGCTTAGTGTTAAGTTGAGCAGCCATCTGTAAAACATACTATACCATGGAAAAATAAACCAAAGAAATACATGTCACACTCTAAGACACACTCTTATTTTACTTCACTTAGTTAGAGTATCTAGAGACCAAATAGGAATCAATTTTACATTATGGATCCAGAATATTTTAAAATCAGACTGTATATTGTAAAATTGTGCAAAAACTGTATAATTCATACAGTGAAAATATTTGTTGGTATCTGCAACAAAGAGAATTCCCTAGGAAGTAAGTTTTTCTTTTTTCTTTTCATTTATGACATGACAAATGATTTTCACTATGCCTTGAACACTATTAACAAATTTTCTTAAGAGACCGTGAAAACGGGGCGCCTGGGTGGCTCAGTGGGTTAAAGAGACCGTGAAAACTTTACATTAGTTTTAAGTTCTCAAGTCAAGTTTCTATTATGTTAATGACTTCATTGTTTGACTTTTAAGAAATACTGGTATCAAAATAGTAAATGTTTATGTTCATATTTATGTTAAAAAATGTAAGGATACAAAAGTAATTACAGTGTGACCTCAACTTTTTTTTTGAATATGCAGTAATTTGGTTTTTATTTTATTCAAAATCAATTAGCCAACATAAAGTACATCATTAGTTTCAGATATAGAGTTCAGTAATTCATCAGTTGCATGTTAACACTGAGAATTTCAGACCCAGAAAAACTCTTGACTTTGGCTCTTCCCCATGGATTTCATCATCTAACTCCTCCATCTGGGACACACATCTGCCCCCAGAACACTCTAGACTAAGAAATGAGGCTCTGAATATCTTGAATATAATTTACAAAGTCATTGATGCAGTGGAAAAAAACACTTACTTTGGCACAGAACTGAACTGAATTTGAATTTCTAGCTTTCTTTCTCAAGTTTTTCAATAATTTATCAGTTTTGTATAACACCCAGTGCTCATCATATCACATGCTCTCTTTAATGCCCATCACCCAGTTAACCCAACCCCCTAGCCACCTCCCCTCCAGCAACCCTCAGTCTGTTTCCTATATTTAAGAGTCTCTCGTGATTTTTTTTTCCCTCTCTGATGACTTCCCATTTTGTTTTCTTCCCCTATGGTCCTCTGCCGTTTCTTATGTTCCACATATGAGTGAAACCATATGATAATTTTGCTCTCTAGTTCCATCCACATCAATGTAAATGGTACGTGTTCGTCCATTTTTGATGGCTGGGTAATATTCCATTATAGATATGCCACATTGTCTTTATCCATTCATCTGTTGATGGACCTCTCAACTCTTTCCATAGTTTGGCTATAGTGGACATTGCTGCTATAAACATTGAGGAGCAGGTGCCCCTTTGGATCACTACATTTGTATCTATGGGGTAAATAGCTAGTAGTGCAAAAATCTGACAAACATAATCTGACAAACATAATTGTAGGATATCTTCATTTTTAACTTCTTTTTCTTTCTTTTTTTCATTTTATTTTATTTTATTTCTTTTCAGTGTTCCAAAATTTATTGTTTATGCCCACACCCAGTGCTCCATGCAATACGTGCCCTCCATAAGACCCACCACCAGGCTCACCCAACCCCCCATCCTTCTCCCCTCCAAAACCCTCAGTTTATTTCTCAGAGTCCACAGTCTCTCATGGTTTGTCTCCCCCTCTGGTTTCCCTCATGTCACTTCTCTCCATCTCCTAATATCCTCCATGTTAAAAAAGTAAGTAGAAAAAGATTTAAAAGAAAAATACCAAAATGTTTCCACTTGTTAGCTCTTGATAATGATCTTTGTGTTTGTTTTGTTTTGTTTTTGAGATTCATATATCACTAGTCTGTGTTTTTTTTCATTCAATAAGCATATAGTTATTTTTCTTTTTTTTTGAAATAAATCAATTTTTATTTATTTATTTTTTTTCAGCATAACAGTATTCATTGTTTTTGCACAACACCCAGTGCTCCATGCAAAATGTGCCCTCCCTATTACCCACCACCTGTTCCCCCAAACTCCCACCCCTGACCCTTCAAAACCCTCAGGTTGTTTTTCAGAGTCCATAGTCTCTTATGGTTTGCCTCCCCTTACAATTTTTTTTTTTTTATAAACATATAATGTATTTCTATCCCCAGGGGTACAGGTCTGTGAATCGCCAGGTTTATACACTTCACAGCACTCACGATAGCACATACTCTCCCCAATGTCCATAACCCCCTCCCCCTCTCCCAACCCCACCTCCCCCCAGCAACCCCCAGTTTCTTTTGTGAGATTAAGAGTCATTTATGGTTTGTCTCCCTCCCAATCCCATCTTGTTTCATTTATTCTTCTCCTATCCCCCTAACCCCCCATGTTGCTTCTCCATGTCCTCATATCAGGGAGATCATATGATAGTTGTCTTTCTCCGATTGACTTATTTCACTAAGCATGATATGCTCTAGTTCCATCCATGTCATCGCAAATGGCAAGATTTCATTTCTTTTGATGGCTGCATAGTATTCCATTGTGTATATATACCACCTCTTCTTTATCCATTCATCTGTTGATGAATTTTCCAAACTTTCCATAGTTTGGCTATTGTAGACATTGCCGCTATAAACATTCGGGTACACGTGCCCCTTCGGATCACTATGTTTGTATCTTTAGGGTAAATACCCAGTAGTGCAATTGCTGGGTCATAGGGTAGTTCTATTTTCAACATTTTGAGGAACCTCCATGCTGTTTTCCAGAGTGGTTGTACCAGCTTGCATTCCCACCAACAGTGTAGGAGGGTTCCCCTTATTTTTCTAATCAGAAAAAAAGTTAACAAACTTCAGGAGTCAAATTTAAACTCAATTTTAGACTCTCATGTAAGAATATTTTTAAGAATAAAAACAATCATCTCTGATCATGGTTCCCCTGTGCAGGCAATCAGGAAGAGAATTATCAGCTATTAATTTTAAAACAAAAATAAATAATTTCAAATGAAGTCTGTTTATTCATTTCTCACAATATGCTAGCAATCCTAAACAGTGTCAGTGACAAAGTACCCCTAAATTCTAAACCAAACTACTATCTGCACTTGGGGCTATCTTATCTACTCCAATGCACCCCCATCCCAGCCACATTGCCTTCATTTTAATTTAGATTATGGTCATTTCTTTTTATTATTATTAAAGCAATGCAAAATAGGATTTATGTATCAGTAATAAGAAGAATAACAAAAATCTGACAAACATCATCTTCAAACCAATATGAAATATTCATTGAAACCACTTTTAACTTTCTGTTTTACAGGGACTGAAGAAGAAGATAAAGGAGATGACCTTTTGCTTAGGTCTGTAGATGAGTTCTGGTGGTTTCCTCATATGTGGAGCCATATGCAGCCTCATCTCTTCCACAATGAGTCATCTCTGGTTGAACAGATGATTCTTAACAAGGAATTTGCACTGGTGAGCATATTTTATTGCAATATTTTTCAAACTGTGAGTTGTGATGTATCAGTGTATTATAAAATCCATTTACTGGGTTAAATACAACAGAGGTAAGACAGACAATATCAGAAAGTGCATCAAACATATTAGGGTACATATTGCTTTGTGTTATTTTGTTTCAGGCCTGTGTGTCTATATGTATAGAGCCATCATGTATTATTATAAAATGTATTTCAAAAAGTAGGTCATTGTCAGAAAATTACAATCTTGTTTTATGGAAGAATTATTCTTGTACCCATGAAGAGGAAATCTAGTACTTTACCATTGTATCCTAATACATTATAATTACATCTCAAAAAGCATTTATTGTAAGGAGAAATGAATGGATGCATGAACTGAATCATTAGAGCAATGATTGAGAACCAATGGTTCTCAGACTGCAGTATGTATCCTTTTCACCTTAGAGATTTTTTAAAACACAGACTGCTGGGCCCAATTCTCAAATTTCTGATTCAATAGATTCCCAGAAAGGACTGAGAGTTTGCATTTCTAACCAACTATCAGGTGGCCCATAGGCCAAATCTGGTCTGTGGCTTCCTTTTTCTGGTCCCTAAGCTAAGATACTTTTGATCTTCAGGTTTTTTGTTTGTTTGTTACATTTTTAAATGATCAACTAACAATCAAAGGCACAATAATACTTTGTGACACAGAAATTATATAAAATTCAACTTGTAATGAACAGAAGTACAATGTTGTTGGAACCCTGCCACATTCTTACCTTTATGTATTGTCTACACGTTGCTGCTTTTGCACTCCAGCAGAGTTGAGTAGTTGCAAAAGAGAAAACATATGGCCCATAAAGCCTAAAATATTTATCTTTACTGAAAAAGTTTGCCCACCCTGCTTTATATTAGGTAAATCATGCATCCCTCTAACAATCTAAGGAAAAACATTTCTTTTTCCCCATAAAAATGCTCAGAAGCCCATTCTCACATCTTCACACAGTGGCAACAGATAGTCATACCCAAAGACACTGGGCCTCAGTTAAAACCTGTCTTAAAATAAGCAGTTTTCATTTAAAATAGTTATTTGCACTGCATGGTTGTTGATGTTTCGTTCTTTGATTGTTGTTTTTTTTAAGTCACATTAGGAGACACAGACCTAAGGCCAAATGAGCACTGTGTTATTTTATGAAGTCATGCTTAGTTATTATATTAATGGCTCATCATTCTTTCCACATCTAAATCCCCAGACCTGTGTCAGATCTGTGCACAGTATCCTTACAAGTAAGTGTGAATAGCACAAAAAGCAATTAAGATCATGGGCACAGGCCCGAATGCCTGTGTTTGAATCCCAACTTTCCATCAATGACCAATCAATCTTGAACAGAAGTTACTCACCCTGTGTCTCAGTCTCCCCATAGCAATGAGGATAATAGTAACAACTACCTCAGAGGATACATATTTGAGGATATGATACATATTTGAAGATACATGCTTAGAGCAGTGCCTGCCATACAGTAAGCACTCAATAGGTGTTAACCAATTACGATCTTCCAAAATCCAGACAAGTACACAGTTATGTTTTGCTTTATAAAAGCCAATTAAAAAAAAATACAGATTTACAAGAGGTTGATCTTCACTTAACTTTCAAGGAATGTCTAATAAAATTTGTACTACTTCATAGCACTGTAAAATTAAGTAAATATTCCCTTTTCAAAAATCAAACTTACCTTGGGTAAGCATGCTGAATTCTCTCTTTGCAGTTACCTTGGCAATAAACTGTTTATCTTTTGACTTAACCCCCCCTCCCTGATCTCACTTTCACTGTGAAGGCTTGCTTTTTAAACATGTGGGTTACATTTCATAATGGTTGATTTCACCTGTTTGTATAATTTCTTTTTTAAAAAAGCCATGCCATAAGCACTGGGAAAGACTCAGATGTAATTGCTTTGTAATGAAATGTTGAAAGCTATTTAGAGTTCACTCAGAGCAATTACATTTGTTTAGTCAGTGTGGCTAGATGCTAGACTGAAGCCTATAAATACATTTTGTAAAAATAATCTTATTATATGTTGCATAGGCAAAATATTACAACTAAAATGAAGTCTGTTAAACACACATACTGAAATGACATTGTTCTTTTTCTTCTGGAGTTCACCTCAATAAAACTCCTCAGGACTCTATAAGCACTGACATTCAAAACCCATCTTTAGCTGTAAACATAAGAAGACAATAAGTGTGTTGTCCAGAGAGCCAGGGAATGGTTTCCCTATTAATTTATTATCTTTTCACATCCAGATGACACTTCAAAACCATCAACAGTATGGAGATGGGATAGGATGGAAGCATTACATGAGATATCAGTAGGTTATATTTTAGTCCTGACTTTAAGTAACAAGTTCTAATACAGGCAGCATCTCATTCAATGTCTTCATTCCTCTGTTTTCTCCCCTGAAATCGTAATGATTTCCTTGTTCATTTTCTTAAGCACAATGTTTTTAGATAATTAATTTATATCAGCTCATCTGTCAGCTAAAGGCACTGGACCAGATAATCCACTGATCAATTCCATTTCTAAAATTCTGTGATCATTGACAACATCAGTCCACAAATTTGCAATGACCAACTCGAAATACTCATCTAGTTGCAATTGAAGCAATTATGGAAAGAGATTTTCAAACTAAATGACCAATTTAAACTGAAAAAAATCAAAAGTGTTCAAATATCTTTTTTTTTATTCCAACCTGATATTCCTTGGTATGACCTTGGCTGTCAGATGGGTTATTATCAAAAGCACAATTATTCTCACACTTAGAAAAATGACTCAAATGACATATTAATAGTTTTATATTGATGTTTCAAAAGCATTTAAATAATCAGAATGGTTTTATTTTTAGTATTTGTCCAGTTCTGTAGGGATAGAGTTCATTTTCTGTTGTAATATGTCTAAAAATCAAGAAAGAAATATATTGCAACACTGTTTCTTTACTGTTTCATCATTTTAGAAGAGCTTTTATTACTGTAAAGCATTTTTTTTTGCCAGTAACATTTTTTATTGAAGTATAGTTTGCAGTGTTATATTGGTTTCAGGTATATAATATAATGATTCAGTGAGTCTATACATTATTCAGGCTCATCACAACAAGTGTACTCTTCATTCCCTGTATCTATTTCATCCACCCTCCTACCCACCTTGCCTCTGGCAACCACCTGTCTGTTGCATTTAAGAGTCTGGTTTGCTTTTGTTTTTGTTTTTCTTTTTATTACTTTGCTCATTGTTTTTGTTTCTTAAATCCTTCACATGAGTGTCATCATATGGTATTTGTCATTTTTTTCCTGACTTATTTCACTTAGTATTTTACCCACTAGTTCATCCCTGTTGTTGCATACGGCAGGATCCCATTCTTTTCTATGGCTGAGTCCATTGTGTATATACACCACATCTTCCTTATTCATTCATTCCTTATTCATTCATCTATGGGACGATACTTGGGTTGCTTCTGTATCTTGGCTATTATAAATAATCCTGCAATAAACATAAGGGTACATGTATAGGGGTATATATATATATATATATATATATATATATATATATATATACAAATATATATATATTTGTATTAGTGTTTTCATATTCCTTGGGTAAATACCCAGTAGCAGAATTGCTAAATCATATGATATTTCTATTTTTAGTTTTTTGAGGAGGCTTTATACTACTTTCCACAGTGGCTGCACTAATTTATATTCTCACCAATGGTGCATGAGGGTTCTTTTTTCTCTAAGTCATTGCCAATGTTTGTTATTTCTTGTCTTTTTGATTCTAACCATTATTAGAGTTGTGAAGTGATAGCTCATCATGGTTTTGATTTGTATTTCTCAGATTATTAATGATGCTGAGCATCTTTTCATGTGTCTATTGGTCATTTGTGTCTTTTTTGGAGAACTGTGCATTCAGGTACTGGGCCCATTGTTTAATCAGATTGTTTCTCTGGTGTTGAGTTGTATAAATTCTTAATATATTTTGGATATTAACCCCTTATCAGAGAGATCATTAGCAAATATCTTCTTCCATTCAGTAGGTTGCCTTGTTGTTTTGTTGATTTCCCTTTGCTGTGCAGAAGCTTTTTATTTTCCTGTAATCACAAAGGTTTCATTTTGGTTTTGTTTCCCTAGCCTGAGAAGACATATCTAAAAAAAAAATGTTTCTATGGCTGATGTCAAAAAACACTGTTTATGTTTTCTTCTAGGAGTCTTATGGTTTCAGATTTCACATTTAAAACATTAATCCATTTTGAATTTATTTTTGTGTATGGTATATGAAAGTGGTCCAGTTTCATTCTTTTGCATATAGCTGTCCAGTTTTCGTAACACCATTTGTTGAAGAGACTTTTTTCTCATTGCATTTTTTGCACCCATTGCTGTAGGTTAATTGATCATATAATTGTGAGTTTATTTCTGTGTTCCCTAGTCTGTTCTATCAATCTATCACAGTCTATTTTTGTGTCAATATGATACTGTTTTGATCACTACAGTTTTGTGGTATATTTTTAAATTTGGGATTATGACACCTCCAGCTTTGTTTTTCTTTTTCAGGATTGTTTTGGCTAGCTGTAATCTTTTTTGGTTCCATATAAATTTGGGATTATTTGTTCTAGTTCTATGAAAAATGTCATTAGTATTTTCACAGGCATTGCATTAAATCTATAGATTGCTTTGGGTAGGATGGGTATGTTAACAATATTGGTCTTTCCAATCCATGAGCATAGAGCATCTTTCCATTTGTGTCATCTTCCATTTCTTTTGTCAGAATTTTATAGTTTTTATAGTACAGATGCCACATATCCTTGTTTAGGTTTATTCTTAGGTATTTTATGCTTTGGTGCAATTATAAATGGTATTATTTTCTCAATTTCTGTTTTTACTACTTCCTTATTAGTGCAAAGAAACAACATTTTTCTGTATATTAATTTTAGAATTATAATTCTGTAATTTGTAATTTCTGTAATTTGTACTTTACTCAAATCAAGTATCAGTTCTAATAGTTTTCAAAGCACTATTATTTCTAAATAATGCACATTAATGCATGTGGTATGAATGCCTGTGTGTATATATAGGAAGTTATATGTATGTACATGTTTAATCCATGAACATATGTGTATGCAGTGTATGAATGTGTTTATGTGTGCATATATATCTGTATTCATGCTTATTACATGAACATATATACCATGTGAGTGTCTGTATGCTTGTATAGAGTTGAATGATAAGTATAGTTAGTTGAATGATAAGTATAGTCAAACAAGATATATTGACTACAAGATACTATGTTTGTATGGCAGTAGGGTGGGGAAAAATATATTTTGATTCTTTCTTTTAGGAAACCATACATTTTTGCTTTCATTCTGTTGCTTGACCATCTCACTAACTAGAAGCAATCCTTCAAAGATGACAACAGACAAACAAAACTCAAGAGAATGGGGAACATTGATTAACATTAAATTGCCCAATGAAAATGTTACCAAAAAATCATTCCTTACTTAACCCACACCTCTTTTTCAAACCTAGAGAGCAAGAGTGCCTGTAGCGTAAGCCAGGATTATTTATTTTTATTCCACAATACATTTGTGGGGGAAAAAAAGAAATTAAGAAATGTTGTTTTGTTGTTTTAAGTTTTGTATACAGACTCATTAACATTTTCAAATGAATGAGGCCCTTCAGTTCATTGACAGTAGTAGTAGACCATAAATATCCTGAAAGAAAACAAATAAACTTGGTCTTCAATGATAACTTTTCAATAACTATGTGTTTTTCTTGAGATTTTGTTAAATAGTCACTCATCTTATTTATGAGTAAATAAGAATTCTTGAAATAAAGGCATAGGTTTTTATTTTTATTTGTTTGTTTATGTATTAAATATTTTATTTATTTATTTGAGAGAGAGCACATGAGCAATGGGGGAGAGAAGAGGAAGAGGGAGAAGCAGGCTCCCCACTGAGCAAGGAGCCCAATGCAAGGCTTGATCCCAGGACCCTGCGTTCATGACCTGAGCCTAAAGCAGACGAATGAATGACTGAGCTCCCAGGAACCCCAAGGGCTAAGTTTTTAAATTCTATTTTTAAAATGCTCCACATATTTATGAATTTGGTATAGTATTTTTCATAATTAGACAACTTTTCTGATAAGAAAAATGCTGACATTTAAATTGTTCTCATAAAAACTCAAACTCATCAAAGAATAATGATAGAAAATCTTTAAATATCACTTATGTAGAGGTTTTAATTAAAAAATAAAAGGAGTGTTGGGACCCCTGGGTGGCCCAGTCAGTGAAGCATTTGCCTTTGGCTCAGGTCATGATCCCAGAGTCCTGGGATCGAGTCCCGCATTGGGCTCTCTGCTCATCTGCCTGCTTCTCCCTCTGCCTCTGCCTGCTGCTCCTCCTGCTTGTGCTCTCTCACTCTCTGAAAATAAATAAATGAAATCTTTAAAAAAATAAAAATCAGTAAAAAATAAAAAGAGTGTAATATTGGAATTCACGGCCCAAAGATATAAAACTGAGGGAGCTGCCTTTCAATAGCTGCTATGTCTGTAACTTTACTAAATAATACGTATATACACTTACACTGTACAACAAGTACGAAATATCAAAACCCTTGATAATTATAGTTAATAGGGTATTTCAAAGATAGAAAATTTAGAGAAGGTAAGAATATTTAATAAAAAATAAAATTGTGACCAAATATTGACTTAATGAAAGTTCACTAGATAGCAAATAATGTATTTTGAAGGTTCAATAATGAACAAGGTATTCTGTGCACTTAGCAGAATAGACACTCACATAAGCATGAAGGATTTAAATAAAATGTAAAGAAGCAAAACACCAAAACATAGATAATTGTGAAACATTTTTGGCAATTGTGTGAACTTTTGAGAGATCTTGAACTTTTTAACCTAATCTCGGAAATGAGATCCCATCATTTTTACCATACACTACTCATTAGAAGATAGTCATTAGGTAAGTACATCATCAAAGGGAAGAGAATTCAACAAGATAGTGAATACCAATAGACAGAAATTATTGGAAATCATTATGGAAACTTGCCTTTACATCTATTCACATCTAACTAGAAATAAGAGACATAGGGACTCCTGTATGATAGAAGTCACATTTATTCTTTCATTGATTTGAAAAATATTTGCATATGAGCCAAAACATTAAACTCCAAAACTTTAGTCTGAAGTTAATGCCAGTTACATCCCACTGAGTCAAAAACATTGACCTATCTAACACTTCTCTTTCTCTCATCCAATCCATTGCATTTAGTTGAAAATATATTTAGAGTCATTGAATTCTTATCACCTATACTACTAACTACTTCGTCTAAGTTATAGTTGTATCTTTTTCATCAGCTTTATAGCTGTTGATATTAACATATCACACAATTCATCCATATAAACTTCAGTAATTTTTAGTATATTCACAGATTTGTGCAAACTTCACCAGAATGAATTTTAAGGCATCTTTATCACCTCCAAAAAAGTCTGTACCCATCAGTAGTCATTCCCCATTGTCCAACTCCCCCAATTATAGGAAATAATTAATTTACTTTCCATTTCTATAAGTTTTCTTATTTTGAACATTTTATTTTATGGAATCATAAAATATGTGTGTGGTCTTTTATGATTAGTTTTCATTTAGCATAGTGTTTTGAGGTTAATATATGTTGTAGCTTGTATCAGTATTTTATTCCTTTTTATATCCAGGTAATACTCCATTGCTATATTTATGTTATATTTTATCTATCCATTCATCAGTTGATAGAAATGTTTCTACCTTTTGGCTATTATTTATAATACTGCTACAAACATTCACTTACAAGTTTTTGTATGGACATATATTCTCACTTATCTTTATATTTACCCAGGAGTGGAATTGTTGAGTCATATGGTATCTCTATTTTTATCATTTGAAAAACTGCCAGACTGTTTCTAAATTGCCTGCACCACTTAACATTCCCACCAGCAAGGCATGAGGATTTTAATTACTTCACATTCTTGTCAATCCTTGTTATTAACTGTCTTTTCTATTACAGCCATCTTAGTGGGTACAAAGTGGTATCAAATTATGTTGTGACTTGCATTTCCCTAATGGTAATGATGTTACCATGATGTTGTTTCTTTTTCATATGTCTTTCAGCTGTCATATATATTAACTGGAAAAATATCTACTCAATCTTTTTCCATTTTTTAGCTGAGTTAGTGGCCTTTTGTTATTTATTGGCAAGAAATCTTTGTGTATTCTTCATACAAATACCTTATCAGACTTTTGATTTCCTAAAATTTTCTTCAAATGTGGATTGTCTTTTCACTTTCTGAACTGTGTCTTTTGAAGAATAAAAGTTTAACTTTAATAAAGTCCAATTTATCTTTCCTTTTTTTTTTTTTTTTATCTCTTGAACTTTTTGTGTCAACCCTAAAAAGGCTTTGCCTAATCCAAGGTCATAAAAGTGTACTCCTATTTTTGCTTCTATGAGTTATAGAATATGAACTCTTATGTGTAGCTCTGTGAGGCATTTAGTTAATTCTTCTGTGAAGTGCAATTTCACTCTTTCACATGTGGATACCCAGTTGTACTTGCATTATTTGCTGAAAAGACTATTCTTTCCCCAACCAAATCGTCTTGGTACTTCTATCAAAAATAAATTGACTTTAAATGTAAAGAAGTATTTCTAGACTCTCAGTTCTATTATTTGTCTCAATGTCTGCCCTTGTGCTAGATCTCATCATCTTGATTACTATATACTCACAATAAGGTTTGATATTGGGAATTGTGAGTCCTTCAACTTCATTTTTCTCTTTCAAAATTGTTTTGTTTATTCTGGGTCCTTTGCAATTTCATATGAATTTTAGAATCAGCTTATCAATATCTGCACAATGGCTAGCTGGGATTTTGACAGGATAGCATTGAATCCACAGATTAATTTGGGAAATGTTCCCATCTTAGCAATATTTAGTCTTCTGGTCTATGTACAAGAGCTGTTTTTCTGGGGTGCCTGGGTGGCTCAGTGGATTATGCCTCTGCCTTAAGCTCAGGTCATGATCTCAGGGTCCTAGGATCGAGCCCTGCATTGGGCTCTCTGCTCAGTGGGGAGCCTTCTCCCCCCTCTCTGCCTGCCTCTCTGCCTACTTGTGATCTCTGTCTGTCAAATAAATAAATAGAATCTTTTTTTTAAAAAAGAGCTATTTTTCCATTTATTTAAGTCTTCCTTAGTTTTTTCTCAACAATATTTTCTATTTTTCAGAATCCATGTTCCACATTTTTATTAAATACATTCCCAAGTATTGTATTCTTTTTTATGCTATTGTGAATGGAATTGTTACTTAATTTCACTTTCACTTCGTTTATTTTTATATAGAGAAATGCAATTGATTTTTGTATATAGAGCTTGTAACCTTCAAATTTGCTGAATTCAATTACTGTTCTGGAGTTATTTTAGTAGATTCTTCAGGATTGTTTATATATAAGATCTTATCATTTATAAATAGAGATAGTTTCACTCCTTTTCTAGTCTGGATATGTTTTATATCATTTTCTTGTCCAGTTTCTGTGGTGAGAACCTCCCATATAATGTTGAATAAAAATTGCAAGCACAAGAATCCTTGTCTTATTCCTGATCTTAGAAGAGAAGCATCCAATCTTTCACCATATAGCATGATGCTACTTAGAGGCTTTTCATAGATACACATTATTAAGTTGAAATTCTGAGGTCTATTCCTACTAAATTGGGTATTTTTATTATTAAAGAATGTTGGCATCTTCATACATTTTGAGGGAGGTCTATTCAGTTGGTTATGTTTTTCCCTTTGTTTTATTGACATGATGTATTATAATAATTAGTTTTTAAATGTTAAACTAACCTTAAATTCCTGTGATAAATCTCAGTTTGTCCTGGTATATAATGTTTTTTATATGTTGCTGAATTTTTATTATTTTTTTATTTTTTTATAAACATATAATGTATTTTTATCCCCAGGGCTACAGGTCTGTGAATTGCCAGGTTTACACACTTCACAGCATTCACCATAGCACATACCCTCCCCAATGTCCATAACCCCACCCCTCTCCTGGCCCCCTCCCCCTAGCAACCCTCAGTTTGTTTTGTGAGATTAAGAGTCACTTATGGTTTGTCTCCCTCCCAATCCTATCTTGTTTCATTTATTCTTTTCCTACCCCCCAAACCCCCCACGTTTCATCTCCAGTTCTTCATATCAGGGAGATCATATGATAGTTGTCTTTCTCCGACTGACTTTTTTCGCTAACAATAATACCCTCTAGTTCCATCCATGTTGTCACAAATGGCAAGATTTCATTTCTTTTAATGGCTGCGTAGTATTCCATTGTGTATATATACCACCTCTTCTTTATCCGTTCATCTGTTGATGGACATCTAGGTTCTTTCCATAGTTTGGCTATTGTGAACATTGCTGCTATAAACATTTGGGCACACGTGCCCCTTCGGATCACAACGTTTGTATCTTTAGGGTAAATACCCAGTAGTGCAATTGCTGGGCCATAGGGTGGCTCTATTTTCAACTTTTTAAGGAACCTCCATGCTATTTTCCAGAGTGGTTGCACCAGCTTGCATTCCCACCAACAGTGTAGGAGGGTTCCCCTTTCTCCGCATCCTCGCCAGCATCTGTCATTTCCTGACTTGTTAATTTTAGCCATTCTGAATGGTGTGAGGTGGTATCTCATTGTGGTTTTGATTTGTATTTCTCTGATGCTGAGTGATGTGGAGCACTTTTTCATGTGTCTGTTGGCCATCTGGATGTCTTCTTTGCAGAAATGTCTGTTCATGTCCTTTGCCCATTTCTTGATTGGGTTATTTGTTCTTTAGGTGTTGAGTTTGCTAAGCTCTTTATAGATTTTGGATACTAGCCCTTTATCTGATATGTCGTTTGCAAATATCTTCTCCCATTCTGTCAGTTGTCTTTTGGTTTTGTTAACTGTTTCCTTTGCTGTGCAAAAGCTTTTGATCTTGATGAAATCCCAATAGTTCATTTTTGCCCTTGCTTCCCTTGCCTTTGGTGATGTTCCCAGGAAGAAGTTGCTGCGGCTAAGGTCGAAGAGGTTGCTGCCTGTGTTCTCCTCAAGGATTTTGATGGATTCCTTTCTCACATTGAGGTCCTTCATCCATTTGGAGTCTATTTTCATGTGTGGTGTAAGGAAAGGGTCCAATTTCATTTTTCTGCATGTGGCTGTCCAATTTTCCCAACACCATTTGTTGAACAGACTGCCTTTTTTCCATTGGACATTCATTCCTGCTTTGTCGAAGATTAGTTGACCATAGAGTTAAGGGTATATTTCTGGTCTCTCTATTCTGTTGCATTGATCTATGTGTCTGTTTTTATGCCAGTATCATACTGTCTTGAAGATGACAGATTTGTAATAGAGCTTGAAGTCTGAAATTATGATGCCACCAACTTTGGCTTTCTTTTTCAATATTCCTTTGGCTATTCAAGGTCTTTTCTGGTTCCATATAAATTTTAGGATTATTTTTTCCATTTCTTTGAAAAAAATGGATGGTATTTTGATAGGGATTGCATTAAATGTGTAGATTGCTTTAGGTAGCATAGACATTTTCACAATATTTATTCTTCCAATCCAGGAGCATGGAACATTTTTCCATTTCCTTGTGTCTTCCTCAATTTCTTTCATGAGTACTTTATAGTTTTCTGAGTATAGATTCTTTGCATCTTTGGATAGGTTGATTCCTAGGTATGTTATGGTTTTGGGTGCAACTATAAATGGGATTGACTCCTTAATTTCTCTTTCTTCTGTCTTGTTGTTGGTGTAGAGAAATGCACCTGATTTCTGTGCATTGATTTTATATCCTGTCACTTTACTGAATTCCTGTACAAGTTCTAGCAGTTTTGGAGTGGAGTCTTTTGGGTTTTCCACATATAGTATCATATCATCTGCAAAAAGTGATAGTTTGACTACTTCTTTGCCAATTTGGATGCCTTTAATTTCTTTTTGTTGTTTGATTGCTGAAGCTAGGACTTCTAGTACTATGTTGAATAGCAGTGGTTATAATGGACATCTCTGCAATGTTCCTGACCTTAGTGGAAAAGGTTTCAGTTTTTCTCCATTGAGAATGATATTTGCAGTGGGTTTTTCATAGATGGCTTTGATGATATTGAGGTATGTGCCCTCTATCCCTACACTTTGAAGAGTTTTGATCAGGAAGGGATGCTGTACTTTGTCAAATGCTTTTTCAGCATCTATTGAGAGTATCATATGGTTCTTATTCTTTCTTTTATTAATGTATTGTATCACATTGATTGATTGTGGATGTTGAACCAACCTTGCAGCCCAGGAATAAATCCCACTTGGTCATGGTGAATAATCCTTTTAATGTACTGTTGGATCCTATTGGCTAGTATTTTGGTGAGAATTTTTGCATCTGTGTTCATCAAGGATATTGGTCTGTAGTTCGCTTTTTTGATGGGATCCTTGTCTGGTTTTGGGATCAAAGTGATTCTGGCCTCATAAAATGAGTTTGGAAGTTTTCCTTCCATTTCTATTTTTTGGAACAGTTTCAGGAGACTAGGAATTAATTCTTCTTTAAATGTTTGGTAGAATTCCCCTGGGAAGCTGTCTGGCCCTGGGCTTTTGTTTGTTTGAAGATTTTTGATGACTGTTTCAATCTCCTTACTGGTTATGGGTCTGTTCAGGTTTTCTATTTCTACCTGGTTCAGTTGTGGTAGTTTATATGTCTCTAGGAATGCATCCATTTCTTCCAGATTGTCAAACTTGTTGCCGTAGAATTATTCATAATATGTTCTTATAATTGTTTGTATTTCTTTGGTGTTGGTTGTGATTGCTCCTCTTTCATTCATGATTTTATTTACTTGGGTTCTTTCTCTTTTCTTTTTGATATGTCTGGCCAGGGGTTTATCAATCTTATTAATTCTTTCAAAGAACCAGCTCCTAGTTTCATTGATTTGTTCTACTGTTTTTTGTTTTTTTGGTTTTTTTTTTGTTTGTTTTTGCTTTTTTTTTTTTTTTTGGTTTCTATTTCATTGATTTCTGTTCTGATCTTTATGAGTTCTCTTCTCCTGCTGGGTTTAGGCTTTTGTTGTTGTTCTTTCTCTATCTCCTTTAGGTGTAGGGTTAGGTTATGTATTTGAGAACTTTCTTTTTCTTGAGAAAGGCTTGTACTGCTATATATTTCCCTCTCAGGACTGCCTTTTCTGTGTCCCACATATTTTGAACAGTTGTGTTTTCATTATCATTTGTTTCCATGAATGTTTTCAATTCTTCCTTAATTTCTTTGTTGACCGATTCAGTCTTTAGAAGGATGCTGTTTAGTCTCCACGTACTTGGGTTCTTTCCAAATTTCCTCTTGTGATTGAGTTCTGGCTTCAGAGCATTGTGGTCTGAAAATATGCAGGGAATGATCCCAATCTTTTGATACCGGTTGAGACCTGATTTGTGACCCAGGATGTGATCTATTCTGGAGAATGTTCCATGTGCACTAGAGAAGAATGTGTATTCTGTTGCTTTGGGATGAAATGTTCTGAATATATCTGTGATGTCCATCCAGTCCAGTCATTTAAGACCTTTATTTCCTTGTTGATCTTTTGCTTGGATGATCTGTCCATTTCCGTGAGGGGATTGTTAAAGTCCCCTACTATTATTGTATTATTGTCGATGTATTTCTTTGATTTTGTTATTAATTGGTTTATATAGTTGGCTGCTTCCACGTTAGGGGCATAGATATTTAAAATTGTTAGATCTTCTTGTTGGACAGACCCTTTGAGTATGATATTGTGTCCTTCCTCATCTCTTATTATAGTCTTTGGCTTAAAATCTAATTGATCTGATATAAGGATTGCCACCCCAGCTTTCTTCTGATGTCCATTAGCATGGTAAATTGTTTTCCACGCCCTCACTTTAAATCTGGAGGTGACTTCGGGTCTAAAATGAGTTTCTTGTAGGCAACATATAGATGGGTTTTGTTTTTTTATCATTCTGATACCCTGTGTCATTTGATTGGGGGCATTTAGCCCATTAACATTCAGGGTAACTATTGAAAGATACGAATTTAGTGCCATTGTATTATTGCCTGTAAAGTGACTGTTACTGTATATTGTCTCCGTACCTTTATGATCTACTACTTTTAGGGTCTGTCTTTGTTTAGAGGACCCCTTTCAATATTTCCATTAGTGCTGGTTTGGTGTTTGCAAATTCTTTCAGTTTTTGTTTGTCCTGGAAGCTTTTTATCTCTCCTTCTATTTTCAATGATAGCCTAGCTGGATAGAGTATTCTTGGCTGCATGTTTTTCTCCTTTAGTGCTCTGAATATATCATGCCAGTTCTTTCTGGCCTGCCAGGTCTCTGTGGATAAGTCTGCTGCCAATCCAATATTTTTACCATTGTATGTTACAGACTTCTTTTCTCAGGCTGCTTTCAGGATTTTCTCTTTGTCGCTAAGAGTTGTGAATTTTACAATTAGGTGACAGGGTGTGGACCTATTCTTTTTGATTTTGAGGGGGTTCTCCGCACCTCCTGGATTTTGATGCTTGTTCCCTTTGCCATATTAGGGAAATTCTCTCCAATAATTCTCTCCAATATACCTTCTGCTCCCCTCTCTTGTTCTTCTTCTCCTGGAATCCCAATTATTCTAATGTTGTTTCATCTTATGGTGTCACTTATCTCTTGAATTCTCCCCTCTTGTCCAGTATTTGTTTGTCTCTCTTTTGCTCAGTTTCTTTATTCTCTGTCATTTGGTCTTCTATATCACTAATTCTTTCTTCTGCCTCATTTATCCTAGCAGTAAGAGCCTCCATTTTTTATTGCACCTCATTAATAGCTTTTTTTATTTCAATTTGGTTAGATTTTCATTCTTTTATTTCTCCAGAAAGGGCTTTTATCTCTACAGAGAGTGTTTCTCTAATATCTTCCGTGCCTTTTTTGATTCCGGCTAAAACCTTGAGAATCGTCAATCTAAACTCCAGATCTGACATATTACCAATGTCCGTATTGATTAGGTCCCTAGCCTTTGGTATTGTCTCTTGTTCTTTTTTTTGTGGTGAGTTTTTTTGCCTCGTCATTTTGTCCAGATAAGAATATATGAAGGAGCAAATAAAATACTAAAAGGGTGGCAACGACCCCAGGAAATTGTGCTTTAGCCAAATCAGAAGAGACCCCAAATCATGGTGGGGAGTAAGAGGATAAAAAGAAGTTCAGAAAAAAAAAATTTAAAAAAAAGAAAAGAAATTTTAAAAAATATAAAAAAGAAAAAATATATATATTAGACTGGTGACTAGAACAGGGTCACCCACTTAATTTTGGGAGTATTTTGGTCTCTTAGAAGAAACTATCTCCCAAAATTTTAAAGAATGAAAAACATATATTAGGGTAAACACAATGAAGTGATGGAATATGCCTATAAAGATGAAAAAAAAAATTTTTAATTTCTAAAAAAGGAATTGATAAAGTAAGTTGGTTGGGAGAATGAAGAAAAGAAAGTGCAGAGATTTTCCTCGGGCTGGAGACTAGAAAAAGCCAGAGCTAGATTAAGGGCATATTTTGATCTATTAGAGGTTGTACCCCAAATTTTTTAGAAGAAAAAATCCTATGTGTATACAAAAAACAAAGTCAGATACAATGAAGGATAAAATATGACTATAATAATGAAGGTTGAAAAAAGATTATTTTTTTTATGCAAGGTATTGTTAAGATAAACTAGTTTAAAAATGTTAAAAGAGGAAAGGGTAATAGTTAAAAAAAAATTTAGAAGAAAAAAAATAAAATAAAAAAAAAATTAAATTAACTGCAAGACTAAGGAATCATGGGGAGAAAGCCATGAATTCCATGCTTTGTTTTCCCCTCCTCTGGGATTCTGCTGTTCTCCTTGGTACGTGAACATGGTCTTGGCTGGATTTCTTGTTGATCTTCTAGGGGAGGAGCCTGTTGTAGGGATTCTCAAGTGTTTTTGCCCCAGGCAGAATTGCACCACCCTTACCAGGGGCCCAGCTAAGTTATCCGCTCAGGTTCGCTTTCGGGAGCTTTTGTTCCCTGAAGCTTTCCGTAGAGTTCTGGAGGATGGGAATGAAAATGGCGGCCTCCCAATCTCTGGCCTGGAGGAGCCGGGAGCTCGGGGTCCTGCTCCTCAGTGTGCCCTCAGATACAAGCGCTCAATCACTCCCTTGTCCCTGGCCTCTGGCTGTGCTCTGAGCTCACCCAGCCTGCTACCGGTTCAAGGTAATCCTGAGCTGAGAGCTCAATCCTCGGCTCTGTCTCTCTCTGTAGCCAGCTTCCCCACTCTAATACTTGTGAGCTCTGTGACACTCAGACACCCCCGATCCTTCTGTGATCCTGCGGGACCTGGGGCCATGCTGACCCCACGTGGGCTTCAACCCAGTTTAGCCTCTGGAGTGATGTCCCTCAGTGGAGCAGACTTTTAAAAGTCCTGATTTTGTGCTCCATTGCTCCGCCGCTTGCCGGGAGCCGGCCCCTCCCCCCGCAGTCTATCTTCCCATCGCTTTGGATTTACTTCTCCCCCGGTCCTACCTTTCAGAAAGTGGTCGATTTTCTGTTTCTAGAATTGTTGCTGTTCTTCTTTTCGGTCTCCTGTTGGATTTGTAGATGTTCTCAATGGATTAATAAGCTATCTAGCTGATCTCCTGCTACCCGATTCAGTCTCAGCCTGCTACTTCTCTGCCATCTTGACTCCTCCTCCCTATGTTGCTGAATTTAATCGTTAGTATTTTGCTGGAGATTTTGCATGTACATTCATAGAGATATTGTTTGTGGTTTTCTTTTATTATGATATCTTTTTCCGGTTTTGGTGGTAGGCTAATATTAGCCTCACAGAATTAGTTAACAAATGTTCTCTCCTCTTCTGTGTTTTGAAATGATCTGTCCATGATTGGTATTAATTCTTCACATGTTTGGTAGAACTCACCAGTGAAATTTCCCAACCTGGCTTTTCCATGTAGAAAGCTTTTAAATTATTAAATCAATGTCTTCTTATTATAAGTCTATTTGGATTTCCTATTTCCACTTGAATCAGTTTTAGTATTTCATGTGCTTCTATGAATTTATCCATTTCACCTAAGTTACCTAATATTTGTCATAGAATGTTCATAATATCTCTTATGGCTCTTTTGACTTTTATAAAATTAGCAGTGTTGTCTTTTTTTATTTCCTGATTTTACCAGTTTGAAACTCCATTAATTATTAGCTGCATGCTCTATGGTTTTTCATTGCCTTAAGGTGCAGCCTTCACCATAGTCTGAATTAATACAGTGCATTCTTTTTTGCAGAAAGTAGTCTTTGAGGTAGGTCTGTGAGACTTTTTCCAATCACAGGAGTGTTCTTGGCTATCCCTTTCCTTGGTTCTCTCCAATAAACTTCTTGTTTGGTCTATTATTAGCTTATTGTGAATTTTAATTAAAATAACAACAGCCTCCTCTAAATTGTTTCCCATCAAAATTTCTGTTGTTTTCAAGGGTGACCTTAGGCTTAAACTTTTCCATACTCTGTCCCAAATAATATCACTGCCCTTGGAGAGAATTTAGGAGCTCTCTCTTTCTATGACCTCCATCTCCTCCTGAGCAAAATCTTCGCATCCACTGCTCTGGAGCCAAAGTGGGGACAATGACCTCTTTCTCTCAAAGTGATGAGATTTATGAGCAGGGTGGTAGATTGGATGGTAGACTCTGCTCTTCTCAGTTCGGCTCTCCTGGCTTAAAACCACCACCCTACAATTGAGCTGGAACAGGGACAAATCATGGTTTCAGTATTATTGGTCTCTGGCATCTGAGATACAACTGAGGAAGAGAGCTCTAGATCTCTCAGCTGCTCTTGCCTAAAGTAGAACTTCTGTGCACAGAGCTAGGGAAATGAGAAATTCTCAAGGCCTGCCACTCCCAGGGAGGATCACAGCTTTAGACTGAATCCAAGGAGAGAGAAACCCCTGTGTTTCTGGCTGCACTGTCCTGGGGTAGGAATTTTGTCATTCTAAACTGAGGCAAGTGGGGAAGGGTGTGGTTACATGGTTCAGTTGGCATATATTCTCACTGTTCTTACCAATCTTCTAATCATCGTAGATTTTCTTGAATAATGTTTCTTCATTCGCTGTACATTTTTAGTTCATTTTCCAGAGATTTTAAATGGTTGGGTTTGTTTTTTGTTTTTTTTTTAGATTTATTTATTTGACAGAGATCACAAGTAGACAGAGAGGCAGGTAGAGAGAGATGGACAGAGGAGGAAGCAGTCTCCCTGCTGAGCATAGAGCCCGATATGGGGCTTGATCCCAGGACCCTGGGATCATGACCTGAGCTGAAGGCAGAGGCTTTAACCCACTTAGCCACCCAGGTGCCCCAATGGTTGGGGTTTTTAAAAAAGATTTTATTTAGTTATTTGAGTGAGAAAGGGAGAACATGAGTGGTGGGAGGGGCAGAGGGAGAGGGAGAAACAGACTTCCCCACTGAGCAGAGAGTCTGTCAACTCTGGGCTCCAACTCAGGACCCTAAGATCATGACCTGAGCTGAAGACAGATGCTTAACAAACTCAGACACCCAGATACCCCTAAATGGTTGTTTTTAAATAAATTTTATAAGTTATGGTTGTCAGAATTCTCCAGAAGTCGGAATTCTACCATCGCATCTTGACTAATTTACAATAGCACCCCATTGGTGTCCAGTTCCATTCTTGGGCCTATTGAATCTATTCTCACCAAAGCAGCTATAGTGACCTGTTAACTTCTAATTCGGATCCTGTCGCATTTTGTCTCAAAGTCCTCCAAACTACCTTAAAATAGCCATTAAGGCCTTCACACTGACTCCTTGCTTCCCGTGCTCCATGTTCCCATCTGATATTTTAATGGCTGGTACTTGAAAGTCTCCAGTAACTTCCCCTGATGTGCTAGAATTTCTAGACTGTGTTTTCAAATTAAAACCCACCATGGCTTTGAAATAATTTGTTTGTTAAATCTACTATGTCTGTTTTTTTGTATCAGTACTTTAAATCCTAAAGCAGGGTAGGCAGAAAGTATTTTTAAGTTTGAAAAAGCATTAATAATGAAATTAAATATTAATGGCATTTCCTTGGAAGAAAGAGCAGTAAAAATTCTCTAAATGTGTAGTAAATGGAGTATTCGTTATGATCTTGAATATATCTAATAATACTTATTGGAAACCTCTGATGAGCAAAATGGTCTTAGGAAGGAAGAAAATAATAAAATCACAGTGGGAAGATTATAGAAGAGCAGCCAGAAAGCTTAAAACTCTCTTATATGAGCATATAAATGATTTCGTTACTGAATGCAGAGCATTTATTTACAGGTAGCATTTTATAACAATTTAAAAATATTTCTGAAAATAAATTAAAAAAATAAAAGTATTTCTGTATATACACCACGTGGTCAGTAGAGATATCTCTTCATCACTATAACTCTTAATTATTTTTTCTCTTTATGCTAAATATGCATACATTTCTCATATATTATTGAAAAACATCACTTATATGCACAATTTATTTATCACCATGTTCCTTTACCATAACAATATTTTGTCCCTCATAATTCTTTATACTTTCTTATTAATACTCATGTGTTTTATCTGGGATACTCAAAATTACACACCTATAGATTCAATCTTTAATATGTGCTATATCAAGATGGAATATGTGTATTACAATGTGTGATTTATCCATTTGTCACTGAAAAGCTTTAGAATCTGGGTGATTTATTGTTTTAACCATTTCAGAGAGTAACTTTCTAAAATACATAACATTGTTCCCAAATTAATAAATGCATACTAAGCATCATGTCTCATTTTTCACAGGGACTAAAGGTTTTCATTGTTTATACAAATGATTTTACTGTGCTCTCAGAGTCTGCTGAGAATATGTGGACTATTTCCTCCTAAACTGTGTTCTTAAACTTTTTGAGTTTTTGCATCTACTTTTTCAAGTTTTCCAAGTTATGGTTTATAAGATTGAGAACTTTCTCTTCTAGCCATTATCATGTTATCTAAGTATAGCAGCAGAGTCCCATTTTATTAAAATGAAGTGGTCAAACTAGATAACCATTGAGGTCTGTGATAGCTCTAAAATTCTATAAATCTGAGTTGCTCTTAGCTTGGAAATCAGATACACCAAGCTTCTTACCCTTGTTTCCAAAGTGATAGTTAAAGCATTCGATTTCACAAATGAGAAAACTGAGCTCCTGTGTAAATGGTCACACTGAGAACCCATACTCCACTTTGTGGTTCCTAATCCAGTAATCTGTCAATTGTACAATATACCACCCCAAGCAAAAGCTGATGATCTCTGGGAAAACCCAGTATTACCGGAGGCAAAAGGAACCAACTTATGAGCCCTGTTTTTCTAGTGTCCTTTTTTAAACCATAGTCCAGATAATTAAGGTAATATGTAAATGATTTCTGCAAAGTGGAAAATTGTTGAAGAACACAGACTTTTCTTTCTGTATTGAGAGAAGTAGATGTTATTGCATAAAAACTTAAAAGGTTAACATGGAAAACTGAATTGTGCAAATGGTATAATAATCAGCATATTACATAATTAGTGAAAATATTTTTATTTTTCTTTCAGCTACCCATTTCCAGGAGATTTTTTTATCCCTTTTGCAAGTGGAATGATATTGTTTAATAAAGTCCTTAACTAACTTATTCAAGCAGTCTCTAAGGTTTTCACCAATTCCTACTTTCACCAAACCTACAATATGAAGAATAGCATAAATTTTTTGCCTGAAAATTAAAATTGGTATTTCATTAGCTATTATTATTCATACTGCTTAGCAATGGATTTAGAGGGGAAAAATGGCTTTTCTGGTCATGTGTTGTATCGTGGTAAGTCTTTGACTTGCTGGTCTGGTATTGGCAGGTAGATGAAAGAATTTCCCTTAGAAAATCTCTGTAATACATATTTATCTATTTGATTTTCCTAGTTGAGGGCATCATCAGACCCACCCATCCCCCAAATTCTCATTTTATTTTTTTTTTAAGATTTTATTTATTCACCTGACAGACAGAGATCACAAGTAGGCAGAGAGGCAGGCAGAGAGGGAGGAGGAAGCAGGCTCCCCACTGAGCAGAGAGCCTGATGTGGGGCTCGATCCCAGGACCCTGAGATCATGACCGGAGCTGAAGGCAGAGGCTTAACCCACTGAGCCACCCAGGTGCCCCCCCCAAATTCTTATTTTAGTTGCAACATCTTTTTTCTATCAAGGAGCTATTTTATTTCTGAACATGTTTAACCTCAAAGGA
The DNA here is from genome assembly GCF_922984935.1 of Meles meles. Taxonomy (NCBI): domain Eukaryota; kingdom Metazoa; phylum Chordata; class Mammalia; order Carnivora; family Mustelidae; genus Meles; species Meles meles. The sequence goes on from NC_060067.1 coordinate 96,357,168, forward strand.
ATAAATGCCACCTACAAAATTAACTTTAATATTGAGCAGCAATAATTGAAGGAAATGAACTATGTCTATCATTCAAAATGTTTTAAGTGTAAATCTATCAAGGCTTGCATCTATCTTTTCTGAACACCTTGTTATCATTACTTTTGATAAATATAAAACCCTGAAAGTCATTCCTTCTGCTTTATGGTTTTTATGCATTTAAATAATCTTTTAAGATTAACTAGAGGATCTAATTATTTTCAAGTGCCGATGTATAAACAATTGAAGCAGAGGATTTCCCCCTCGGAGATAAGCTGATAAATGCTTAAAGTGGTTATTAATATTTAATTTACTTGCTTTAAGGCAAATAAATATTTCTTCTAAATATTAAGTTTTGTTTATAATATATAGAAGAGTAAACTGCACAAAATACAGAAGACAAAGTTATGTTGCTCTGAAGAAAACAAAACCCTAGCTATTTTTACACATACAAATCTTTTGTGACATGAGTTTATCCTCTGCAGGCCACTGCCTAATTGTTCAGTGTATTAGTTAATCCCAGCCATTGGGCTTCAGACCTATCTTAATTCAAATTCCATCTTTGTCAATTATTAAATGGGTGACCTTAGCAAGCAACTTAAAATTCATGCGCTTTTTATTTTCAAATATGTAAAATGGAGATAATAGTAGTTTGTACCTCAGAGGGTTTTATGAGGATTAGATGATGTATGTACATGTTTGTGTATGTCTAATGCTTAGCAAAGTGTTTGGCAATTAAGTGTTTCAAAAAATATTTGTCATCATCGCCATCATCGTGGCTACCATCATTTCACCATATTTCTTCCAGAAAAATATGATCATTCCTTTTGAAATAAGAGGTTGGTGGTAACCACCAAATGAGTTTCTCAAGGTTATGTAATATGCAAGTTGGGGACAGAAACAAGATATTTTTATTTATTTCTCCACCTATTCATAATTCAATACTGAATATGTTCACTAATTTTTAATAATTAAAAGAGACTAGTATCTTACCAAACATTCTAAGAAAAAAGAACATGGATGATAAAAGTTGTATTTTTTTTATTTCTTTTTTAAGATTTTATTTATTTGTCAGAGAGAGAGAGAAAGAAGAGAGCACACAAGTAGGAGGAGCTGCAGAGGGAAGGGAGAAACGGGCTTCCTGCTGACCAAGGAGCCCAAAAGGGACTCTATTCCAGGACCCCAGGATCATGACCTGAGCCAAAGGCAGACACCTAACCTACTGAGCTACCCAGGCATCCCCAAAAGTTGTATTTTTAAAAAAATAAGAAAAAAATTAGAAAGCGTTGATTCATGTATATGTGAACCCTTGACTCTGAAATTATTGTTTTCCAGTTACATTAAAAAATGTTCAAATACTTCTTCCAGTGTGAAAAAGTAACTCTCTCTTTCCTTCACTCATTTGCTCCTTCCTATCTTACTTCCGGTTTTTTTTTGCAAGTAACACAAAAATACTAGTTCTTCTTTCCTCTCTTCTTTTCTTTCTTCCTTTTCCTCAACAGACAATTTATGAATATGTATTATCTGCTAAGCATTTACTTGATATCAGAGATGTGGAAATGAATGAGATGCTGCTTATTCTCAGGGATTTTACTTAAGTGTAATAAGTGTTTTGTGGTTTTGACAGAAATGTACAGAGCTTTATAGAGACACAAAGGAGACACTGGTTAGTTATAAGGGGAAGTAAAAACAGGACAGACCATTGAGATAACATGAGTGAAAACTGAATGTTGTTGAAGCAGAAGACAGGACAGGAGCACCTAGACAGAGCGACAATGTGCAAAGAGCACAAGATAATGCCCAAATAAAGTGTTCCACTCTCCTAGTAAAATATACATTGTTTCAGCAATGACCTATCAGTGGGTCTGGAAACTACTACCTGTGGGATTTGGCCTGTAGTCTGTTTTTATATGGCTGGTACACTAAAGATTGTTTTTACATTTTTAAAGGATTGTAAAAAACAGACAAACAAACGATCAAAGAAAAATGTATGACAGAGGCGTTATGTTGCTGGCAGTGTCCAAAATATTTACCACATAGCTCTTCAGAGTAAAAGGTTGTCAAACTGTGACCCACACATGTAATGATCCAGAGGAAAGTATATCAAATTGTAATCATAATGCTGAACAGTATTCCATGAATTTGTAATTAACGCACATATATCCATCAGTGATTATCGGTAATCTCTTGTGTCCTTGGAAGTATGAAATTAGTAGAATGTAAAATACATCTCTGATAATTCTTACCCTCATGAGTCTCCAAAAGGAGCATGAAATGTTGAGAAAAGGAAGAAGAAATTGATTTGGTGTCAGAGAAAGCTTTGAGTTGGGAATTTGGAGATGAGCCTGAGTAGCTCCTGTGGGGCCAGAATATGCAGAAATTTTATACTCCAGGCCTCAGGGCCTCAGCGACCTAAATCCAACTGCATGATCACCTTTGCATAGAACTCTGTCTACCATTTGAAATACTAATTCTCCAGATTCTTCTATCATCTCCCAATGTTCCTAATTAATGTACTCTAATTCGTTGCTCTTCTATAACCTTCTAGATCATTATTCTTGTGTGTCTTTTGTACATAAGATTAGGAAGTGAACCGCTTAGCAATAGGGCATGGGAATTCTCATTTCTGTATTCTCATTTCAGGGAACAGACGTCTTTAGTCCTTGGTTGTCACTTCTAAATGCATACTTAGTACCCATTTTTACATCTTCCTTTCAGAATGAACCCAGTTTGCTTGTGGAGCCAAGTGTCCGGGTAAAGGACTGATTCTTCATCTTTTATTTCAGATAGGAGACTACTAACATATTTCTGGCTGTGGATATAAGGATAAATGGTGGTATGAGGCTCCAGGAAAGCAGGTTAGCTACAGCTGATGCTTGCCCTTCTACTCTTTGCTCCTTTGTTTTGCCTTATATTTGGTCCTATTGACTGAACTAAGGCGGCATCTTAAAACTATGAAGGAAAGGTTGAGAGAATAAGAGAGCACACTTCTGGCATTCTTGAACCTCTGAACAAATTGCTTATCTCCCAAATTCCCGTTACTTAAGTAACCTTGTCTCCTTTTTAAGCCACTGCTTTTTGTTTTCACTTTTGTCTTTCTGGTACAGGGTTTAAGCAAGACAGTAGTTTTGTGAGTAGATTCTTAGGATGGTCAATGATAGCATAATTAACTTTCACTGATAGATTTTAATTTAACTGCTTCACTGACTAAACTTGTTTTTAATTATTAAATGACTGAAATAACCAAGAGCCAAGATTTTCAAGTTTTTTGTTTGTTTGTTTGTTTGTTTAAAGATTTTATTTATTTATTTGACAGATAGAGATCACAAGTAGGGAGAGAGGCAAGCAGAGAGAGAGAGAGAGAGGAGGAAGCAGGCTCCCTGCCAAGCAGAGAGCCCGATGCGGGGCTCGATCCCAGGGCCCTGGGATCATGACCTGAGCTGAAGGCAGAGGTTTTAATCCACTGAGCCACCCAGGCGCCCCTGTTTGTTTGTTTTTTTACTTAACTCCTGCTGTGTCCAGTAAACCCTATTCAAATTGGATAATCCATCAAAGGTGATTGTTACCACATATTTTTCTTTTCTTTTTTCTCTTTTGCCTTTTTCAGTTTGAAAAATCCTTTCAGCGTGGTAGTTTCTTTCATACTTTATCCATAGTGGCTGAACATTTTCATCATTCCATGATTACCTCTTTCAAGTTGACACCTCAGTCCCCTGCAGTCATATCTGCAGTCACTTGAGCAATAGGGGAATAGGAGAAATTGCTTCCAAGCATGTTGACAGTGGAGAGAGGTAAAGCTGCTTGATAATACAGGAGAATTAGAGTGCTTGAAGTCAGGTTGTTTTGAGATGAGAACTGTCTCAATGTTTTGATTTCCAAATATGATACCCCTTTAACATGAAGATAATAAAATGGAAATATAATATTTTATATGATTTTAATCTGAAACATGTCAACATATCTACAGAAAAGCATAATAATGTAATCGTCTGTATAGGCAGTTACTCATGTGATCATAATTTAAGGGTTTTTATTAATATATAGGTGCCATATATTAACACAAACTTACTTTTTGTCTAATGAAATTTAACCCATTTCACATGTAGTAGAGGCTCCTTAATACTGGAAACAATCAGAGATATGAATATTCCAACTCTTAGAGAAGGCACTGGATGTCCCAGAAGGATTTTAAAATGCAATAAGACCCTGTATTTTGGGGGTCGGGGAGGGAATTGACAACCTGAGGAATGGCACATGTATACCAAATGTTTAACACATTTTTCCATAAATGCATTAAGTTGATATTAAGGGGAACAATGACTCCTAAGAGAAATCTCAGCTGTACTAGAAAATAATATTAGAAATATATTCCATTGCTCAGAGAGAAAGTAATAGTTTATGCAAATCTATATATGCAAAGTAATATGTTTAAATTACTGATTCCAACCCATCAGCTATATAATTGTGTAAGCACCCAAAGGGTTTGGAAATGTGTTCAAAATCATAAAATCAAGGGCACTCTAGCCAGCCTTAAAGAGTGCAAGTTGCCCTCTTCAATATATCTACTTCAAACACACACACACACACACACACACACATCCCCTAACCATCCCACCTAAAGTAATGCTTTATTCCATGAACATAGACAATCGGAGGATTAAGTAATAATAATAATAAGTATATATAAGTAATAATAATAATAATAAATTTTTTAAAATAGCTAATATATAGTGTGTATATATTCTTTAGGTATTAAGAATGAAGAGAAGATATGACAAGATAAATTAGGCATTGTTGAGATAAAATTACAAATGAAACATATTGTGAAGATAGTGTAATTTGTATGCATCAAAGTTATTTTGAGTACCTTCTTTTTGCAAGTGTCCACTTACAGTAACTATAGAAATGGTGTGATAATGGGATGGATAGTACTATTTTTGTTTCCATCTGACTTAATACATCTAAGAATCTTTAATGTTATCATTTCTTTCAGGGTAAGGGCATTGTGAGAAGCTCTAAATACTTAATATGTGGTACTGTTTCTCTTGCTACTAAATTAAATTTGGAACTAAATCGTTCCATGTAGCAGAGGCAACAATGAGGGAGAAAGGTACTGAAATGCAGTCTGGTTTTCCATGATATATTCTCATACCACATCTCTGCCACCCTTCCCTCTTCCCAGGTTCTTGCTATCCTCCTTATTCTGCTTATTTCAAGAGCCAAACAGCATAAGCATTCCCATTGAATACATCCTGAACTCCTTTGTACTTCTTGGTTCATCATACTGCAAAGCCTCTGCCTTATTTGAATCCAAACCTCCACCTAGTCTATGCCTGTACCCCTGAAACTGAATGTTTGTCTGGGGCCAACATTTGACTTTTCCCACTGTAAAGCCATGACCACAGGCAGACACCCAAAGCTTCTCAGAAGTCACACTGCAAGTCCTCACTTCGTTCATCATCCTATTCTCCTATAGGATGTTGCCTCCTCTCTGCGAACTGCCCCACCTCTCCCCTGATCCTCACTCTCGGCTGATGATCTCACTTCACTTAAAAAAAAAAAAAAATCAATAAATCAGAAGGGAAATTCCAGGGGCACCTGGGTGGCTCAATTGATTAAGCCTCTTCCTTGGGCTGAGGTCATGATCCCAGGGTCTTGGGATCGAGCCCCACGCCAGGGTCACTGTTCAGTGAGGAGTCTGCTTGTCCCTCTTCCTTTGCTCATGCACTTTCTCTCACTTGCACTCTGTCTTTCAAAATAAATACATAAAATCTTAAAAAAAAAGGGGGGGGACTTCCACATTACCACTTCCATTACTACAACTACCCCTTCAACATGATGATAACAAAATGAAAATACAGTAATAGGTATGATTTTAACATAGTCACAGAAAAAATGTATAATTATAATAATTTTTACAGAGAATTACTCAGTGGCCATAATTTTTTACTAAAAGCTTGTGAAATTTATTGGTACCACTTATGAACAAAGCTGTGTTATTAATGACATACATATAAATTGTGGACTGGCATCCCGTGAGGGAAGCACACAATCTTGGCTTCTGCCTTGAAACGATGAATAAAACAACTAGAAACACAAAGGCCAAATTCTCCACTTTGCACTCAATCCCACCCCATTCCAAGTGTTCAAGAGCATTATTCCAGCAATCGTCCCCTCTCTGTACAAACACCCTGCTTTAAGTATCTCCCATCTTTAGGTAATCCTGCGCTTAGGGCTCCCTCCAGCTACAACACCTTTTCTAGACTCTCCATTTTAGTGAAACTTCTTGAAACAGTTGTTAATACTCACTGTCTCCATCACAGGCCCTCACATTCTCTCTTAAATCCATTCTAATGTGCTTTCTCTTTACCTATCCGTCTGAATTCATCCAGTTCACCAGTATACATCAAATAATAAAACCAATGTGCAATTCTTAGTTTCTCATTTTATTTCATCAGATAGCAGCACTCAACATTCAGACTCCTTGATCAAACACTTTCTTCAGTTGGCTCTCTGTTTGTTGTGGATTCCTGGTAATCCTCTAATCTCACTTGAGATACTCCAGTATCTCCAGATACATATTCCAGTATATATCCTGGATTTCTTCTCTTCTCCCTGACTTTGTAGTGTTCAATACCCCAAGATCTGTCAGACTCCTCTATTTTTGCACGCATTCTGTTGATGATTCTAATGAGTCTTATGACTCTAAATGAAATTTATATTGTGTTTTATTAACTCACAAATTTAGATACCCAGCTGAACCCTCTCCTCTGAATCCTAAACTTTTTTATTTGACGTCCTACCTAACGTATCCAAGTGGATATCTGAAGTCAAACATATGTCCTATCTTTCTACCCAAAATCTGTTTAATTTTTTAACTTTCCAGTCTCACTTGATAGAAACCCTATCCTGCAAGTTGAGTATTTCTCTCGTGTCTTCTACTCAATCAATCATCCAATCCTGTGGCTGCACTATATATCCAGGACCTAAAGGATCCACACCTATTCCTTCTCTGCAGCGATGCTGCACTATAGAGCTTCCGTGAAAGCCTGATCAATATGAACAGTGCCCCCAGGAGTTGTTCAGTAAATAACTTGTAAGGTTATTTGTGGCAACCCTGACTCTTGACATCACCTCCTGTGACTCTCCCCCTTTGCTCATTCCTCTCCAAAAAACAATTGAATTCTTATTCTTCCTACAAAATACCTGAGGAGATGTTAACTTAGAGCAATGTATGTACTGTCACCTCTTCCCCAACTTATCTGGATGGCTTAATTCCTCATGGCTTCAGACCTCATTCAAAACATTTCCTTTTCTAGGACCCCTCCTGAATAATCTATTTACTCTTGAAACCCATACCCCTTCAAAACTCCCCTTTTCTCTGCTTTATTTCCCTCCATAGCTCTTAGCATCTTCTACTATATTGTGTATCTTACCTACTTATTTTGTGTAATCTTGGTCTTATCCCATGAAAATATGTGCTTCCTGATGGCTAAGATCTCTGTCTGTTGTGTTGATTGATATATATCCAGCACCTAGAATGGTTTCTAATACATCATGTATGTAATAAATATGTATCGTATAAAGAAAATTAATGAACCAAATGTAATGAACATTTTGTCAATAAATTCTAACCACAAAAATTAACAATGCAAATGCCTAATCAACTACATTTCATACAATGAGGATGAAGACTTTAATTTTTCTGTTAGTTCCATCTAGGCCACAAAGTAGACCTTCAGCAGGATCAAGAATATTAAAGGGATGAGTCTCAATTGCTCAAAATAGCTCTAGTTAGGATCAGAAAGTTCACGCTAAAGAAGCAACACCATTGCTATGCTACTTCTTTTTCAAAAGAAATATCCGTTCGTCACACAGAGCTCTCCAGAGATTTGTCACCATTTACTAGGCTTCAGTCCAAAAAGTGTCAGGATTGACCCAGCCAATTTCCAGGGTCACACAGTCATTGCTTTTATCACTTATGAAAACAGAAGACAATTTCAGTTCCCAAAACAGAGTGGAAAATCAATAATCCTAGGGTCATTCTCAAAGCTGACAATATGATTCCAAGTCCTTATTAAAAGGAAAAATAGATAATGAGATCTATTTTCTTTAGCACTAGTACTGCTCCCTAGAAGTTGTGTACATAGGAGTACAAATCAATAGTTTAAGTTCAACAGGATACTGTTTAATGCATTATACTTTTACTGAAGAAAACGAAGTATATTCATATATGCAGTCATTATTTTATTTTCCTTTTATATTCATTTATTAAATATCTATGATTAATTTATTTAATAACTTTTTTAACTTATCACTTCCTTTAAAAATATTTATTAAATACCAACAATGTACCAAGCATGTTGCTAAGAGCTGGGGATATAAAACTATCCTAAATGTATTGTGGGTGGGTTTCATAAGCAATATCTGCTGAAATGCAAACAAAAGGACAAAATAATAGGAAAAATACCATTTGTTTGGCTTTTCATCATCCCTGTATCTAGCCCTCCATCTATTCTTCAGCTTTCTGTCCAACTATCTGTGGGAGATATGGGGATCTCCTATATGGCCATGAGCCCATTTTTCTGTTTTATCTCTAGCTCCCTATGGTGTATCTATCAGTTCCTCTAAAAAGTGTCTACAGGGACTGACCCCAAAATGCAACACCAAAATGCTACTCATGCTCAGTCTATGGGTCTTTCTACCTTTGTACGTGATGCCTACAGATTTCTTTGCCCATTTGTTACTATGTGGTTATCATTATGAAGGAATATTTCAATGCATGTTGGTTCAGAGGCACGTGTGGTCATCCAAATTAATCCATTGGAGCAACGTTCCTTCAATAGAATTTCTCCCCCTTCTTTATATTACCTACATTATATGGTTTCACCACATGTTGGCCTGTTTTACATACCTGTGGTATTTATAATTTAAGTAAACAGGCCTCATATTTCTTTTCTCTGTATGTTACCACCGGCTGTCTAGTACATAAAATTAAACAGTCATACATACTACATTATTACATGAGAGTATCCAACTAGACAAATAGGTGTTTGTCATATATCAATGAGCTTACTTGTAGAAATATTGACCAGTGCTTTAGCAAACTCTTCCTCTGTTTTCCAAGAATTCAAACCACTGACATCTCGGATAAACCCTTTAAACCTTTCATACTTATTACACAGTGGCAAAAACTACCTGAATCAGTCAGGATTCCGCAATAAAAGCAGAAGCCACTTGGAGTTATTTTAAACAGAGGGAGTTTTTCTTCAGCGATTTAAGTACTTCCAAAAACTTTAGAAGGGCTGACGGAGCAGATTCTAGGCTGTATTTCTCAGGGGACTCACAAAGCCAGACAGAACTGGTTCCCTAGGGGAACAGCCACTTCAAAAGCTGCCACAGAGCTCTGGCAGAAGCAGTAAGTTTCCACTGCCTCCCTGCAATTGGGCACCAAATACTGCTTCAGTAAAGCTTCCTGTTTTCCCGACCTCATGTGTCCGCAACAGGGGCCAGGAGCTGCCACACTTTAACATTTGCCCACCTACTGCCTTCTGAAATTTGTCCCGAGTTCTTCTAATGGGCTGAAATGTGTTTGCACAAAAAATGATAGCTACAGAGAAGTTTGGGAAATGTAGAATTTTGTTTTATAATCTCTCCAAGTGAAAACCACCTTAAGCAGATGGGAGTTCCAATTCAGAAATACATATTAAAGTCAATTCTCTTAGTCTGTAAAGTGCTTCCAATTATTAACTGGGGCTGGGTTGGGCAGAGATCACAGGAGCAGCAACTTAGTAGAACAGCAAATGAAAAATCTACGAATTTAGAAGACTTGGTTATAATTTTAGCTCTGATATTTAGGGGCATGATCGACTCATTTGCCTTCCCTGGGCCTCAGTTTCCACATTTGATAGTAACATTCGGGCCACCTCACAGGGTTATCACGAGGATCTCGTTAGACATAAATGTGGAAGCACTTCATGAGTATTAGATACTTATCAACTGCAAGCAGATACAATCTGTGGGAATGATCAAAGAAAAACTAAATGAAATCATTTCAGTTACTATTAGATATTTCGTGCTAAATGCATTTTATTTTATTCTAGGTTTTGAAAAATGGCAACCTTATTTTTATATAGTCTGTTAATCACCATGTTATCTCGTTTCTTAGTCAACTGGGAACTTAATATTACTGGGAAAATTTAATCAAGTTAAACTGTAAATATTTGTGTCATACCGTAATATCAGAAATCTTGGATCCTATAGGGGGTATTGTTTTAATAAATAATAAATGCTATATTGGAGTTAGTTTATTCTGTCACTTTACGTCTGTTCTTATAGTTTCAAATGCTGCTTCCTTTATTCACTTTAACAAGACTTTTAAATTTGTAATTTTTATGATCTTGTATAGGTATGATGTTTAGTTCACCTTTTAGTTGACCAAGTCTCTGTGAAGGGTGTTTGAAGCTCTGGACAGTAACAAATGAAGGTTTCTAGTTCAGCAAGCCTCTTGATAACAGAAAAAGAGTTTCTAGGGAATTACTTTTCATTTTGTGTTATCATTTAGATTGAAAAAGCATAAACTCATAATTATCTAGTGTGATTTACTATTTTGATTGAGCTCTGGTTGTCAGTGTGATAAGATGACCTTATGAGCAGTATAACATTGAGCCCCCAGAAATCAATAAATATAATAAAATCCTTTTACTGCCTCTTCCTTCCTACTCACTAAATCAATTGCTTTTTACCTTCTGGTTTTTCAAGAAAGTTCTACAATTCATTTTACTACCTGTCAAAATTGAAATGTCTTTTTTTTTTTTCCTGAGGAGATACAGTTGTTTGATATTTCAATTTTCTTCATGATTTTATTTTTCATCCTTTTGTTTCTATGACATTTGTAATGTCATATGTAAGTATTTAAGTGTTTAAAGTATGTAAGTATTTACATACTTATCTAATGTTCTAGGTCCCAAATTTGGAATAACATATTATACCAGGATAGAAAATGAGGCCTAGGACAGTGAACAGTATGGATTACTCAGATTCATACACTCTTATTTTGCAAATCATGGGACAAGATGATTACAAAACTCCATATGAATCATGAAAAAGTAATGAGAGTATAATAGATTGTTTTTCCTTTCTTGCAAATCAGGAGTACTTGTCTACACATCATTAACATGAGTTCTATTTACCACATAGAAGGCTTTGAACACCAACCTTATATTTCTCCCATGAGGAAGTTCATCTGCTTCTCATACCCAATGCATCCACACTGGCTACCTGGTGATACCGATCCTCAGAATGGCTAGTGATGATGTCACTGGGCAATATATGGAACTAATCCATGAGAACTAAGGCTTTTCCCAGTACATGTCCACCAGTGATGAGTCAAAGTAACAGTAGCTGCCTGCCCCTCTGGCAGCATCCAAGGAGTTTTGTTACTGGACTTTTCCAACCTTGCCTTGTATTGAAAATATAAGCTGGGAGAAGTATTTTTCTTCGCACACACCAAGAAATGAATTTTCCCCAGTGCCTAGCAAAAGACTCCAGCTCATTTTATAGCATTGATTTCATAACACAGACTTTCTACAGAGTCATTTATTGTAATAGATGTTTGAAACCACATCGTCTTGGTGAAAGAGAAGTAAATTTGGCTCTACGATGAGAGTCATTCCATGAAAGGAAAAATGAGGGAGCCTTGCAAAATATTTAGGGCCCATCTTCTGAGCTGAGTGTGGCACGTGACTTAGGCACTGTAGATATTTGATCCATTCACTATTTCCTTATTATGCCAGACTGAATTCTTTCCCTATGCTGTGTGCCATATAATGGAAAATATAAATGGCAATTGTCACCATTTCTGTGTTCTGTTTATTGATTCAATCAACTTTTATATAATATTGTAAACTAGCATTTATAACCTCATTGATGAGATTCAATCCTAGAAGGAGTCTTATAAAGCAGATAACCATTTAAAGGAAGAAATATAAAAAAGGATAAATTAGAAAACTGCAGATCTATATCATGTACCTTGCAATATAATATCATTCTTCAATAATTTTTTTCCATTTTCTCACTTTAAATTTGTACTTGTTTTCCTTTACACTCGACTGTTTACCCAAGGCAAGCATCTCATAGTAAGGTGTATGTTTCATAAGGAGTAAATTGAGCTGCTATGAACCAAAACCAACGGAAGAACCTTAATTTTTTTTCCTTTACCCGCTGTATCCAAAAGACCACTGTGTGTCATATGATATTTGTCCCCTGGCTTTTAATTGCACCACCAATAATCAGTCTGGTCTGGGTACCCGTGCTCCCTCTACTCTGCACTATTGCAGTAACTTCCTAATACACAGCCTTAATTTGTTTCCTCTCCACTTCTAGTTCACCTTAATGTGTTGTCACTGGGTCTTTCCTCCAAAAACATAGAACAGATCTTGTCCCCTCATGCTCAGAGAGCTTGCTTATCTACATTATTTAAATGGAATTTATTCCAAATCCCTTAGTTAACAGTAAAAGCTCATTATAGTTCATTCTTGGCTTTCTGGTTGTCTTCAACATTTTACACACACACACACACACACACACACACACATACACACCGTGTCCTTCCATCTCTCATATTTGGCACTTGCTCAAGTAACATTACTTTTCTATCTAAGGAAAGTCCATGTTCTCTTCCTATCTTCCTCCAAAACTTTCTGTACTCAAAATTCAGAATTAAACTCACCCACAAACCACATGCCAAAGTATTTACTATATCTATGAGACCATCAGAGTGTTTTAAGATTATGAGCTGCTGAAAGACAAAGCTCTATGTTAGTTTTTAGATTTCTTGTCCTTAGCATAGGATTCAATGTGTACTAAAGAATGTTTATGGAAACAATTTTAATTGGATTCAATTGACCACACTCCATGTGATGTTCTCGCTTTCTTTTAGGAGCATGGAATACCTATCAACATGGGCTACGCAGTGGCACCACATCACTCAGGGGTCTACCCAGTTCATATTCAGTTGTATGAAGCTTGGAAGAAGGTCTGGGGTATTCAGGTCACCAGCACTGAAGAATATCCACATTTGAAACCTGCACGGTACCGAAAGGGCTTCATTCACAATAACATCATGGTGAGCATGGTGTGATGAAGGCTCTTATTACCTCTATATGGAATAAATACAAGATCTAACTTCAGAGCTCTCTAACACGAGTATCCTAAGTTCCTAACATACCATGGTGGTAACTGGTCACATGTTAATACATTGTTTGGCTAATGGTTTGCTTTGTAAGCTGTGAATGGTTTTGCCAAATCCAAGATAACCTCAAAATCCTGAAAATGAATTTCAAACAAATCACCCATGTACTTTCTCAATTGAAGCTTTGTCTGGGGACCTTATACTTTTGGGAGTTGCTCCTTTTCTTTTTGTTTGGGTAGTCATATTGAGAATTTTCCAGGCAAAGTGTTAGTCCATAGATCAAGAGAATAGCTCCCATATCACTACACTATCAACAGACAGAGTCAAACAAATAGGATCTGAAAACTAAATTTAACTACTCGGTTTATTTTTGTTTTCAGATGCTTAAGAGTATCTTAGGATATTGTTTTCATATTCTTGTTTCTTTTCCTTGCATTCTCTAAAAATGGACATGGACATATATTTTTTCAGGTATATTGATTAAAAAGATAATCTTGGGGCACCTGGGTGGCTCAGTGGGTTAATATCTCTGCCTTCAGCTCAGGTCATGATCCTACGGTCCTGGGATTGAGCCCCGCATCGGGCTCTCTGCTCCTCAGACAGCCTGTTTCCTCCTCTCTCTCTGCCTGCCTCTCTACCTTCTTGCGATCTCTGTCTGTCAAATAAATAAATAAAATCTTTAAAAAAAAATCTGATGCAACAATGGTATATCAGTTGTTATAAATGAGAATAGAATCAAATGAATTTCACCTAGGAATTTATAGGTATTCATTGGAATGAAGAAAAAATGGTATTCTTCACTTTGAAATAAAATAGTCATCTTAAAATGTCCATCTTTAATTCCAGCGCCTAGGTTATGTTCTCATTATCAGTTGCCTAGATCATAGCAAGGGTCTACAAACTTTTCTCCCTATTTTAAATATTTACATCTTCCCAATCATTGCTCAGATTGCTATTAGAATTGTCTATCTATCTATCATCTACCTACTACCTAATCACTATCTAAAACCAAAGAAAACATAGTAATACATGTGCTTAACCACAGCCAGTACTAGAAGACCTTAAAAATCCTCAGACTTAAATGGAGCTATTAATTATGCAAATAGTGGTATTGGCATTCATAAAAATCCAGGAGGTATAGAAAGAATTGTTCTTGTATAATTTTAAATTAGAGTGAAAATACCACTTTTCCCTTTATTGAGTTACATGAATTTGATTATTATAAAATAAAAACATTCATTTCAACCAATATTACATGCATCCATTTAGTTTGAACTTAATACAAACTACTATAGAAATTAAGCAAAGAATAAATGCAATTATAGTTACTCTGTTCAATTAGATGCATTTTTCCATTAGATTATAAGCAGCTTTTTTGTTCAAAATCAACTTCTGGAATAAAATTACTTATTTGCTTTCTCTGTTGAACATTCAAATTTAAACAGAATTAACCACAGAATGTACCAGAAGTAGTCATTAGATGGTCTGACACTACTGTGACTAAAATTTAAAATCTGAGTCTAGTGAAAACAAAATTTATAAAAGTGATAGAAGTGATGAAAACAGACTGTTTTGAGTCTTAGAAACTGAGTACTCTGTAAGACTGTGATTCAGAAGTGAGGAGAGTAATAGCCTAATACCATGAAAAATGTAACTTTGGGGCATCTCTATATTTGAATTAAATTAATCTTAAGAAGGCTTTTATTTTTTGTCAGTCCTTTAACATAACTGAGATGGTGGGTGAAATTTATGGCATTTCATGACAATGCTTTAGCCTATGTGTCTTAGAGCTTTGATTTGGCAACTCCTGAATATTTACATCATTACACCAATACCAGATCTTGATTTCAGTAAGATTTGGCTTTAGCACCCAAGGAAACTACAATAGGGAATGATCATTTGCAGACTCTGAAGTCACAAGACAGTGAGGGAGCTCTTTATTAAGTATTGTGTGTGCTGCTTTCCCCTCTTCCTCAGGTCCTCCCTCGACAGACCTGCGGGTTGTTCACACACACTATTTTCTACAAAGAATATCCGGGAGGACCCCAAGAATTGGATAAAAGTATCAGAGGAGGTGAACTTTTCCTCACAATCCTTCTAAACCCGGTATGTATTCTATTTATGCTTTTTATAATAACATGAGAATTTTCAAATACTTGTTCTTTTGGTTTCCATTGCCAATCCTTTCACAAGAATAGCTGGTAAATACTAGCCCTACTAGAAGGAAATTAGATTACATCTCCAAGTTACTCAAGTTTGATTTTTAATTATTATGATCTTCAATCAAGAAAAACACAGATTTTTTGAGAAGCATAATGTTGAATTTAGCAACTAAGTGTACTATAACATCTCAGTGCTGACTTTTATTCTTGAATTGTAGTAAAGACATAATATGCAGTTCTCTAGCCCAGAATTATCATTCACAATGTTATCAGTGAATGCATATTTTGTCCATAAGCTGTTTGCTTCTGATTCAAGATCTCAGTAGGCACACACAATTCAGTCTCTAAAAATGATCACAATGTAAAATCGCATTAACAATATGTTACTATGTATTATCTTTGTATACCAGGGTCATCTGAGGCCTATTTTAAAAATCTCCACTAATTTTATTTGGAGATCATCAAAATGGAGAATTTGACCCTTTTTTCTCTAATTGTGTCTTTTTATCTTTCAAAGTTTTACAATTTTATTTCCTTTTTAAAAAAAAATTATTTACTTTTTAAATTTCTTTTCAGTGTTCCAGAATTCATTGTTTATGCACCACACCGAGTGCTCCATTCAAATCATGCCCTCCACAATACCCACCACCAGGCTCACCCAACCTCCCATCTCCCGCCCCTTCAAAGCCCTCAGTTAGTTCCTCAGAGTCCACAGTCTCTCACAGTACGTCTCCTCCTCCAATTTAACCCCAACTCCCTTCTCTTCTCCATCTCCCCATGTCCTTATGCTCCACAAATAAGCGAAACCATATGATAATTGACTCTCTCTGCTTGACTTATTTCACTCAGCATAATCTCTTCCAGTCCCATCCATGTTGATAAACAAAGTTGGGTATTCATCCTTTCTGATGGAGGCATAATACTCCATAGTGTATATGGACCACATCTTCCTTATCCATTCGTCCATTGAAGGGCATCTTGGTTCTTTCCACAGTTTGGTGACTGTGGCCATTGCTGCTATGAACATTGGGGTACAGATGGCTCTTCTTTTCACTACATCTGTATCTTTGGGGTAAATACCCAGTAGTGCAATTGCCAGATCACAGGGAAGCTCTATTTTTAATTTTACCTCCTTTTATGTGTGCAAAAGTATATCAAGGTGAATGTCTATCGAGTGTAAAGTATATCAAGGTAATGTTGAAATTACTTCGGCTTTCTGAGTTTTCTCCCATAGGTGTTCCATTTCTGAGGTCTTACAAAAGCATCTCCTCTTTTACATCTTAGTGCACATAAAAAATATGAAGTAGTGGGTCATATGCTATGCCCACATTGTTTAATGTAACAAATTTTCATATTCAGAGAAAAAGATTCATGCACTAGACAAAATGACAGCTTGGTTGTTATGTGATGAAGGTCTGTTTAAAATGAATTATTTAGATAATTTTTCTATGGTATTTTTTAAAAGATTTTATTTATTTATTTGACAGAGAGATCACAAGTAGGCAGAGAGGCAGGCAGAGAGAGAGAAGGGGAAGCAGGCTTCCCACTGAGCAGAGAGCCGGATGCGGGGCTCGATCCCAGGGCCCTGAGATCATGACCTGAGCTGAAGGCAGCGGCTTAACCCACTGAGCCACCCAGGTGCCCCTTTCTATGGTATTTTAAATTCCTGAAGAAATTAAATAAAACCTACTTTATGTAAAAAATGAAAACTTGCGTGGCTCAGTGGGTTAAAGCCTCTGCCTTCGGCTCAGGTCATGATCCAGGGGTCCTGAGATTGAGCCCCTCATCGGGCTCTCTGCTCAGCAGGGAGCCTGCTTCCTCCTCTCTCTCTGCCTGCCTCTCTGCCTACTTGTGATCTCTGTCTGTCAAATAAATAAACTCTTTAAAAAAAAAAAAAATGAAAACTTGCAAATTGGATTAAAGGGGTAGGGAAGTGGGGGTTAAAATGCTTTAAGCATGAATAAATACGAATAATCAAAAACCTTTTCCTCAAATGACATAGTTACTGAAAACAAAACAAAATTTCAACAATATCTATTGTGTTGGGGTGGCACTAGCCTGGTGGACAGCTTGCAGGCTCTATGATCCTTTTTTTTTTTTTAAAGATTTTATTTATTTATTTGACAGAGAGATCACAAGTAGGCAGAGAGGCAGGCGGCGGGGGGGGGGGGGGAGCAGGATCCCTGCTGAGCAGAGAGCCTGATATGGGGCTCGATCCCAGGACCCTGAGATCATGACCTGAGCCGAAGGCAGCGGCTTAACCCACTGAGCCACCCAGGTGCCCCCCCCCTTTTTTTTTTAATTTATTTGACAGACAGAGATCACAAGTAGGCAGAGAGGCAGGCAGAGAGAAAGGAGGAAGCAGGCTCCCTGCTGAGCAGAGAGCCCGATGAGGGGCTCAATCTCAGGACTCCTGGATCATGACCTGAGCCGAAGGCAGAGGCTTTAACCCACTGAGCCACCCAGGTGCCCCGATTCTATGATCTTTTTCAAGAAACCATTTCTCAGAGCTTGCTTGCTCTTTGGTAAAACAAGCTAGTTGAGCTAGATAATCTTCAATGTGCCTCAAAGATATCCTTGATGGACATAAATCTGAGATATTCCAATGTTTTGCATATAATTCAAACTCAATGACACTTAAGAGATATCTGAATTTTCTGTAAGTACTTTTTTGGAAACCGAGGTGTGCCTGTGTATGTTAATGAAAGCAAATGTGGAAAACCTTTCTGTTTCTCTTTCCTCACTAGTTGAGAATTTGAGCTCCATAAAGGCAAGGGTCATTTTTTCATACCTTTTTCATTCCAGGGCTACACTCTTGACCTCAAACCTTCTCTAACCATTTCCTAAGGGGAAGTGGATAAGCATCAGAGCACTGATGATTGCCTCCCCTAAAATTCTTGCCCCCAGATTTGATTGCTATTGCTATAAATTATATGAATGCCTGCCTACTTGTCATTAAAGAGATGAATTTAAATCTTCTTTTTTAATTTGAATTCAGTACCAAACCCCTCATGAAGGATCATTCCTTATAGAGACTTATAGTTGGTTCTTTAAATAAAATAGAAGACTATTTGGCATCTAGTATTTCTAACAAACTGGTGAACTCAGAAAACAGATTTTAATGACAGGCAGGATGGAATAGTGGAAGAGGGAAGTTTCAGAAGTTTTCTTGTACCCGTTCACACCTGTGCTTGCTTTATCATTGCAAATTGATGGTGAACTCAAAATATGACACATCAGAAAGGAGAGAGACCTGGGTAGACACAGCAGAAAGAACAATACTAGAGATGGTCAATAGTATGGATAATATAGCACATCATAAAGTATGGTACTGTGAAGACTGTATCTGACAAAAAGTGACCCACAAAGAAAAATGTTGCTTAAAACATGGACAGTGTACACCTGTAAGCAATCTAGGGAGATATTACTTGTTGGCTCTCTAGGGAGACAGCTACCGACAGCATCTGGTGGTACTCGCCAAAATAGGGATTAATCCCAGACCTGTGTAGAGAGGTTACAAGATGTTTTAGTCAGGGCTCTCCAGAAAAACAGAACCAGGGGAGTGGGGGGTGGAAGGGAGATAGAGAGATTTATTATAAAGAAATTTCTCATGTAATTATGTAGGTTGACGGGTCTCAAGATCTGCAGTTGGCAAGCTGTAGACCCAGAAGAACTGATGGTCTAGTTCTAGTTCAGGTCCTAAGGACTTACCTGAGGTCTGAGAATCAGAAGTGCTGATGGTGTGGTTCCAGGCTAAAAGTTGGCAATATCAAAACCCAGAAAGAGCCAATGTTTTAACACAAACCTTAGGACAAGAAGAATAAACATTTCTAGCTCAAAGACCATCAATCAGGAGTTCCTGTAACTCACAGGATGGTGAGACTTTTTGTTCTGTTCAGGCCTTCAACCGATTGGCTGAGGTCCATCCGCATTAGACAGAGCAATCTGCTTCACTCAGTTGACCAATTCAATTCTTAATCTCATCCAAAAGACCCTCACAGACATGCCCAAAATAATATTTGAGCAAATAATCTGGTCACTCTGTGGTCCAGTCAAGCTGACACATAAATTAATCACCACACCAGAAGAGAGACTTAATGTGAATGAAATAAAATGGGCCACAGTGAAAGAGGGGAGGGAGTGGTAAATGAAGAAGCTTGGAATGTAAGCTTAGAAGTTTTCCATGCTTGTGTCCTATTAGGAACAGAGAGGCTCCTTAAGTGATGGGTTATGATCAATACACTGATACGGAGAAAAGAAATAGTCAGCATGCTTAATTACAGTTTCAGGTTAGATTGTTCCAGCAAGTCTGGCTAGGACGGGAATGGAGTGTGGAAAGACAAAAACAAAAAGAGGAAATATATGCTGACACCCAAACCTCCCCTTTGATCTATTCTTTTCCTCTAGCCTGAATTCTTTGTCAGAGTATAAAGTATCTCTTTACTCTCTCACCAAAATCATGCTCAAGAAAAAATCTGAAAGCTCATTGATGTGAAAGTATGCTATTGATTTGATTAAAATGCTGATTTGTATTCTAACAGAGACAGTTCCCAAAAGAGAGGTCTATGATTGCATTATTTTAGATAAAGTCCCTTGTGAAAATAAGCATTTGTTAGGAAGCATTCAACCTCTCTGAAATCACCTGGAGATGACCACTTCCTCTACTTACTGGTCCAACTGACTTGTAATGTAGAAAATTTATTTTTGTGAGGACTTATAAGTGGGATTAGTGATCACTAGTGTTAGCATAAACTCTAAAGATTAAAGGTCAATCTAGTTTTAATTTGTTTTTTTTCATTGATGCTCTATACTTTCACATTGCAGAAATACTATAGTAATCATATATATGACAGCTTTTTGTATGGTAATTTTCTCAATGGATTTGTTAAATGGTGTATAGATTTCTGTTTGTAGCATTGGGTTTTTTGTATGTTGATGAATGGGTGAATAAGGATATAGACAGCATGACACAAAGCTAGCAATAATAGTAAATACTCCAGATAATATTAATACCCATTTTTTTCTTAGCATACTTAGAATGATAGACCAAATCTAGCAAGGTAAAATTTAATAGGAAATAATGCAAACTCCCAAAATTATTTTCAAAGAAAATAGTGGTATAATTCCAGCATTATATAAAGATAAATATTATATGAGTAGATTAAATCTGCCAGAAACTTGTGGGCTGCATCATGACATATTAAGTACTTTGTCGTTGAATTTGCCCAAACAGAAATGTTGTAGGAATAAGGAATCTATTACTTTAATATCTCATTTGATGCTAAAAATCTGTGACTCTATTTTTATTCAACTAGACATAGGGTATATCTCTTTCATTGTAAACATTAAAAAATATGAAGTAGGTTTAATGTTAAATATTACAAAATAGCATTATAAATTGTTTATACTCTGTGATTGTAAGGTCAGGAGAAAAGAAAAAGAGAGCTTAACATGTATACAAATAAAAGAATGAGACAAAACAGAAAATAATTCAGTATTGGATGTATTAAGGGATATGTATTGAGAAGAAAAAAAAATTTCCATCACCAGTATACTGAAAGAAATATTACTGCTAGATTTTGCAGAACTATTTTGAATAGATTGGTAGTGTCTGGATTCATTTGTATGTAAACATCCTATGAGGCTAATAAAAGCTGGAAAAAGTATATGAGGGAATGTCCTGGAATCTCCCTCTCTAGAGTACTTTAAAATAGAATCAACAACTATAAAGTTCTTTCTTACTGCCTTGGGAGTTCATCTGCCTAAAGGAAGGGAACTAGATTAAATAACCTTGAAAAGTTCCACATATAGTTGTCGGGTTGTTGTTTTTGTTTTTGTTTTTGTTTTCTTTTCTGGTTTATAATTTCCGCAACTCTGCTCTGCAGTTAAAAAGGCACAAACCTTTCTGCAGAAATGGACCATAAATACACAGAACAAACTGGTGTTACCAGTGGGTAGGGAGGGTAGGGGATGGACGAAGTGGGTGACGAGGAATGAGAGGCACAGGCTTCCAGTTATGGAGTTAACTAGTCATGAGGATGAAAGGCACAGAATAGGGAATATAGTCAGTGGTGTTATAGTAACACTGTATAATGACAGGTAGTAGCTACACTTGTGGTGAGCAAAGCATAACGCATAGGCTTGTCTAATCACTATGTATATACTTGAAACTAACATAACATTGTGTGTTAACTATAATTTTTTTAAAAAATAATATCATATCACAAAAGAGGTGGGTTGGTGAGCATGAACCACAAGACCAGGGCAGTTTCATTGTCTAGCTTTTGACTTGGGGATTCACATTATTTTGCATTGTCCCCTCTAGAATAGACCTATATTATTTCTGCATTCAAAAGTCTCTGATATTTTTTCCTTATGTATTATCAAGAGTTTTTCTTTTCTTTTCTCTTTCCTTTTTTTTTTTTTTTTTGGTAACTCTAGCGGACATCCTGCTTCTTTGCACAATTTAAAAACAATTTAAAATATATCATTATTTTCTGGGATACCTGGCTCATTTGGAAAAAGCACAGGACTCTTGGTCTTGGAGTCATGAATTTGAGTCCCATGTTGTGTGTAGAGATTACTAAAATAAATAACCTTTTAAAAAAATAAATTAAATGTGTCATTATTTTCTAATCTACCATAAGAAAGAAAATACAAATTAGAATATATTTTTACATCTTGATTCCTATACGTTACTCTTGTGTGTTAGAGCTTTTGATTCAGCAAACTGCAAAGAATAGGGTTTCTTGATTTCCTTCGCTACCAACTTGTTTTGCCCAAATGAATCTAACAATAGAAAATTAATTGATATGAGGGCCATTTGAATGGCATTTCAAAAGAATAGCAAGGCATCTGTCCACTTAACGTTCGGAATACTTCCTCCTATTTTTCTTGGATTCTATCATGACCTCATCACATATTGATATTTTCCTGCACTGCTCCACACTTGTCAAATACTAACATGTATTTCCCTGGTGCTGAATCCTTCCTGTATTTTCAATATAATCTTTGTTCAGACAGGAAGAAATATAATTTAATCATGTATGAGGTGAAACTGCTTATACCAGGTAACCCACCATCATTCAAGTCGAGACACTACCCTATAAAATATGCAGCAACTGACAATAACAAAGGAAGGCTGGCGTCTTATCAGATGGTGTCACCAGTCACTTCAAAAGCTTGAAATGACTATGTTCTACTGGATTTAATTTTTTAACTCATTTTAATTTTGTGCTACACAAAGAACAATATGAAAATAGAATTTTCCAAGTTTCTTAGCAGATACACTTAAAAAATGTTCAGATTCTAAGACATTTTAAAATGGGAGAACTGGAGCCACGAAATCTGTTTTCCAAAGTTCAAAGCAGTGTCTAGATTCACTAACCCCTGCCTGTGTTTTGGCCAATTGCAAATTCGAGTGAAGAAAAAATATGTGCCTGAAAGAGTGGTGTACTTGAAATTGACAGTACAGTATAATGGAACTGCAATGATATACTTCTCCATGTGCTGTCTGCTGAACTTTCATACACCGAGGCTGCTTAACGAGCTTTCCTTCTTCATGTATATCAATCTCCAAGTTTGTGGAATCTAGTAGCAGGTGCAGTACATTTTGGATTAGTGCTGGCTCTTAAGACAAAGTAGAGAAAAGACAGCTGTAAGGCATAGGAAAACATCAACATGAATAGCCTGAACCAAATTTTAAGTTATTTTAGTGCTGAAATAATACAGAAATCAGACATGTAAGATAATTCTCAGGAACATATTTTACGTGCAGCACAATAGAAAATGCAAGAAATATCCCAAGTCCATTTTAGAGCAGATTATAAAGAATTACTGATTACTGATATCAAGACATCCAAGTATTCTTTGATGATCTTGATTTTGATTTCCTTAAATGCCGTGCTTTATAGAAAATTGTAGGAATCAGATAAGTTTTCATGTAGAACAAAGCCATTACGTATTCGGCCAAAATATACTTCTCTACAAAACAATATATTAATAATTCTAACTCAGGATCATGGGAGATTTTTACATGTGTTCCAGCACTGTTTATTTAAAATAAATAAATAAATAAATAAACTGACTGCTAACTGCTCTACTATAGTGGAATCTGCTTCTTAT
The DNA here is from genome assembly GCF_922984935.1 of Meles meles. Classification (NCBI taxonomy): domain Eukaryota; kingdom Metazoa; phylum Chordata; class Mammalia; order Carnivora; family Mustelidae; genus Meles; species Meles meles. Next base: position 96,380,664 of record NC_060067.1, read on the forward strand.
CTGGGCCTGGATTTTGAAGCAATTAGTGTTCCTGGAAGCTGTGGGGCATACAGCCTCGAAGAACAGCCACCGACTGTGAGAAGAATGGACCCCTGTCGTGTATATAGATTGTGGAAAATTCTATTTCCACTTGCTGAAAGACCTACAGTCACCTCTCTTTTTCCTGTATCTGTTTTTTTTTTCCCCCTTAAAGATTTGCAGGACTAACCTTTACAAAAGGACATAAATCACCACTTCTGAAGTGATTCACACTTACAGCAGGGACTTTGTAAAATCTGGAGTCACCTAAGATCCGTGACCTCACTATGTATGATATTATTCTTCCTATTCACACCGAAAATCAGGATCAGAGTTAGTACAAGGATCTAGAGAATGTGAAGAAATTTTGCTCTTTTCTGATTTGGGGGTTAGTGCAGTTTTTGTTTAATTTTCCAGAATAGGATTTACATGGCAATTCGAACAGAATATTTTTGTCTCCTAAACCTGAACTCTCTCTTCATCAAATAAGAGGAAGATTGCTATTATTGGGTAGACATGCTTCTTTCCAACGCAATGGTTGCTACAGATCCTGATGGAATATCATTTACATTCATGTATATATTTCCAGACCACGAACAAATCCATAAAATTGCATTGGTTTTTTCAATTTTGTTTCCCTAGAAAAATAAATGAAAACAGCAATATTTTACTGGGGAAGTCTATTTCATCTAGCGTAACTGGATAATTTAGTTTTCCCAAAGCATGTTATGAAAGGTGGTAGAATAGCTCTTTAGCATAAATAAATTTTCAACAGCAAAAAATACAACCTCCTATTTGTGTGGATGTTGGTAAATAGATAAACCTTATTTCCCCTTTATTTTGAAGCTTGATCTATGGAAGTATTAAGTGCATAGTGCCCTTGACATTCAGGGATAGTATGGAAGCAAAATCAGTGAATTCGTAGTAATAAGAAAGAAAAAAAAAAACATCTCCTTGTATCATTGTTTATATGGCTTAGTGGGTTGGTAGGACAGTAGGAAAGTAAGTGGGTTTTGTAGGACTTCACAAAACTAAAATTGAAAATGAGTGCTTTTTTCAGTTTGTGAGTTTTTGCCTCATTCTTGATTTTACCATCTCTTCCACAAATTGTTTAACACCTAAGTGTTTCAATATATCTTGTTCCTTTTTCTTCATATTTATTTTTTCTAATTTTGAAGTACAGTGAAGTAGAAAGTTCATTTGTATCACTTTACTTTATTTCACTTTGTTTATTCCTACTTCATTTTCCCCTGGCTGTTCCGAGGAGTCAGATAATGTGAAAATAAAAATATGAGCTCTTTCCTAAAACTTGTTGATATTTTCATATTTTTTTATTTCTGGAGACCAAATTATTTAGCTTCAATTTTCCATTAGTGGTCACATACTGATATGAGTACTTACGTAAATACTTAACTTACTGGTATCCATTGAGGAATCAAAAAGAGTAAGTCTTGTAATTGCTATCCCTAGTTTTCTCAGCAGATGGCTAAAAAGTTTCTATCACTAAAGTTAGTTTGAGTTGATATTTATTTGTTAAACGTTTATTTGAAGTTGTCCTAATCTTAAATGTAAGAATAATTGATAAATATAATTGGAAATCGGTTGCTTAATTTATAATGAATTATTACAGTGTCCTGTGTTGTTTAGAGGCCAAACCCCCAGTTTACTTGTATCTCAATCAGTTCATTTCTTCTTTTATTTGATTTTCTAAGGAGATCATCCTGATGACACTATCAAATAGTTCTCATGTGTGGATATTCATACATGTGCATAACTCAGTCAAGGAATGCATGGGACTATTTGAGTGAGCTGAGCATTGGTAGAGATTCATCAGACAAATGAGGTGGCATTGTGGTGCTGTGGAGTGGGAGAATGCAGAGGATTTCCAGTCAGAGAGAAGAGATTAGTTTGGGAGGGTAAAATAGCCATTGCAAGTTTGGGAATTGCAAATGTTTGGGTTTTGTAGGAGTACAAGATGAAGACAAAGTTCTCAGAGTAGCTAAGAGTAAGATCATAAAAGTTTTGCATGACATGTCAAGTTTGAATATTATTATTCTGTTGTAGGAAGGGAAGGAATTGGAGCAAGGGAGTGACAGAATTGAATATTAACCATTATTTGTAATTTGAGCTGACATTTCAGGATCTGTCCTATATAGAGGACATTTGTATACTCATCCTTATGCTGGCAGTAGTTCCCACCTCCACCTCACCATCCCTCAGATTTCGTCTCTACTGTTTCTTCCTCACCTGGGGTTTAGTTGAGGTTTAGGACAGGACTCAGCTGCTACATATCCACAGGGAGCCGCATACACAATACTGCTTGCAGTGGTATCTTTATGTTTCACTAGTACTCTCTTCCTCACCTGTGCTGTATGCACCCCCCAGGCAGGAAGTGTTAGTTTAAGAGGTATTTGTTGAATAAACCCATAAATGAACATTATAGCATCACAGCTGCATCTGTCTACCATGTGCTGTTTCACACAAGCTGTTAGAGTGGTGCCCGGAGAAAAGGGAAGGAAGGGAGAACAAGGGAGTAGGAAGGAAAGTAGATGGAGGGAAGAGGTGGCAAGGAATGGGAATATGGAAAGGAAAGGAAGAAAGGGAAGGGAAGGGAAAGCAAGGGAAAGCTATTCCTTTCTCTTTCATCAAATCAGATGGACTGTAAGAATGTAACTTATCTAGTAACCGAAATTCAACAAATCTTGTTTTATTTTATTACTTCTATTAATTATAAGAAAAAGTCATATAATATTCCTAATGCTTCAGAACTTCTCTGTTTGTAAAATGGGGACAATAATGTTAAGTCCCCTTACTGTTTTATACAAATAGTGTGAAATGTGATCAAAAGTAAGTGCTTTGATTTTTCAGAGAAAACATAAATAATTTGGTTAGAATTCTTATTTGAGAAAGTAAAAGTATATCTCATTTTTATTATCAAATGATATCTGAGGTGCGTTAGCAGCCCATAAACTCTGGGTTTATTTACAGTTTGAATTTTGCTTGATTGTTTCTCCCTGCTGGAAAACATAAATCTAGGGATAAAGACATTCTCTTTTTACCAAGGCTTTTAGTTCATTACATGTTTTGCTCGTGAAAACATTCTTGGTTGTGATACTTAATTGTGCTTTCTGAGTTATCTTTAAATGATAACACTTCTATCATTATTCTTTATTCCAGTGAAACAAATTGAGTCATCAAATACAGTGCTTGCTTGGCCAGTCAAGCCTGCTTTTTAATTTGGTTTTGGTGTCTACCAAAGTACCTCAGAGTTGTTGTCAAAGGTTTTTGATTTTGTGATTAGTGTTGTTGATTGTATTATTATTATTAACAATAGAGGGGTTTTCTGGAAACAGTAGGTGCATACTTAGTACTTTCTAGTGGACATTATCCATGGAAATTTTGCTCAAATGAGAACTATATAGAATTAAAGCAATCTCTGTGTTTAGTACATAAAAATTAATTATGTGAAAATGGAAGACCTTGGGCACCTGGGTGTCTCGGTCATTAAGTGCCTGCCTTCAGCTCAGGTGATGATCCCAGGGTCCTGGGATCCAGCCCCTCATCAGACTCCCTGTTCGGCAGGGAGCCTGCTTCTCCCTCTCCCGCTCCCCCTGCTTGTGCTGTGTCTCTCCCTGTCAAATAAATAAATAAAATCTTAAAGAAAAAAAAAAAGAAGACCTTCTCAGTTGGTACATAATTACAGATAATTTAGATGAACTAGTTGAACTCAATAGAAATAAGAAAACCCAACCCCACAGATTAAATAGAAAACTCTAGGCTGGATTTGATTACTTCTCACGAAAGGAAAGGGTACTCTTCATGTCTACAGTCATTGATCCTATAGCTCTGTCTCCACTGAACTTCACACCTAACAGAACAGTCAGCGTTCAATTACCTCTGTGAAAACACTAACTAAAACTAGAGAAGGAGCCAAGAGATTTAGAAGTAAAGAAAAGGTCGTGTTCTTGTAAACAGCAAGTTCACAACTGCCAACATCCTTTAGAACTATGTGAAAATTACTAGCTTAAACTATGTAAAAGATTCCAAGCATGAAGTTTTCCCTGATTTATAATTGTCACTTTTAACACAATTTAAGGTATCCAATAATGGCATTCAAAGTATAAAGTGTAAGTAGTGGAATTTTGCTCCTATTTGAAGCTGTTATTATATCCACTTAAATTCTCTTTCACACACAGGTACACATTCAAATCAAACGTGAATAAAAGATGTGACTTGAAAATTGCCATCCTCCTGAAATTTCTTTTCAGAAGTCCATTCTGTAGTTCACTTAAACAACTTGCTCAAGCAATCAAATCTATATAGGCAGAGCTTTCTACATGGGCTGAGATGTTACGCTCATAAACACAGAGTTTAGGAATTATGAGCTATTTAGAGAAATAAAAAAGAAACTTAAACACACCACATTGCCCCGAATTGGAAGAGCTCTTATCCTATCTTTTGCCAAATGCTTTTTTAAAAAGTATATGCTATAGCATATAATGACTCTTGAAACTTTAGTGATTTAGATTTTGAAAAAAGAAACTCACCTATAAGCAAGTACAGCCATAGCAACTCACAGTGCAAGGAACCATTGGCTGAATTACTATGTTCTGGAAATGACTTTCTAGTGAGTAGGTGAACTTCCAGTAACACCGAGACACCTCACTTTTACAAGATGTGCCCATAGTAGGTCCTATTAAATATCTGTTGAATGAATAAGTCCATCAGTAAGTACTGCCAACCCTACTTCCAAAATGCATCCCAATTTGTGCTTTTTTTCTTTTCATCTCTGCAGTCAGCCTATATGACAGTGGCTCCATTATCTTTCTCCTAGATAACTGCTACTATTCCAGTTACACAGAATCCATTATTCCAAGAACAGTCACAATGATGCTGTTAAACGCAAAATAAACCATGTCACAGCCATTTTTAAAGCCCTCCAGTGACATCTCATTTAATCTTAGAATAAAATTCAAGTCCTAAGCCATGACTTGGCCATCTTCTCTGCACTAACGAAGTTCTGTTCTGACGTTTACTATACTCCAACCACACCATCCTTATTTCTGTACAGTCTAAATATGCCAAGATTGTTTGCCCATCAGGACTTTTGTGCGTCTGGTACTTTGCTTGGAATACGTGGCTTCCAGAAATTTGTAAGTCTGATTCTTTCTGTCTTTCATGTCTCGGGTCAAACATCACTTCCTCAGAGAGTGGTTGTTTGCCCCTTTACGCAGTAACCATCTATCACTTAAATGTCTTATTTTTTCATGGCATCTACTACTCTCTGAAGCTATCCTGTTGACTTACATATTTACCATCTGTCTCTTTCCCCCAATTCTACTTTCCGTCCTTAAACAGCCAAAGACCTACTCCACAGTAGCTCCACAAGTCCAGTAACGCTTACGTTGAGGTGGAGAAGGTAGGGAGGATACAAGAGGCATAGAGCTGGCTAAACCACTTGACTGTTAACCACTGTATATTCCTGGATAGTTGTTTTTGTGAGTTTTAGAAGTGCTCTTTAGCCAAAGATTTGAAATGTTAATGTGCAATTGAAAACACTTCTGTATTATGATCAATGTCTGCTTTTTTGTTTTGGCACACACAGAAAACTTTGTAATTTTTGTGGGAAACAATATATACTTGAAGTGCTTTATAATGTTTATGCAAATTTGACTTAAAGTAATATTTTATTTTATCTTACCAAACTGGTTACATTAATGTCTGCCTAAAGTTAGAAAAACATAACTAGTAATAATTTCCTATGAAACACAAATCTAGGGGCACCTGGGTGGCTCAGACAGTTAAGTGTCTGCCTTTGGCTCAGGTCATGATTCCAAGACTCCATCCTGAGATGGAGCCTCCCATTATATCAGGCTCCCTGCTCAGTGGGGTGCCTGCTTCTCCCTCTCTCTCTCTCTGACTGCAGCTCCCCCTGCTTGTGTGTCTTACTCTCTCTCTGTCAAATAAATAAAATCTAAAAAAATACAATAAATAATAAAAATAAATAAAATAAACACAAGTCTAAATCTGAGATACGAGGGCATAATCTGTAAAAATTCCAGTGATATCCAAGCCATCTTCAATACCCACTCAAGTATTGACACCTATTATTTTTAACATGATGAAGCACTCTTTGTTCTATTTATAGTAAATAGCTCGTACTTATTTATTGTTTACTATATTGAAAATGAAACAAGATGGGATTGGGAGGGAGACAAACCATAAATGACCTTAATCTCACAAAACAAACTGGGGGTTGCTGGGGGGAGGTGGGGTTGGGAGAGGGGGGTTATGGACATTGGGGAGGGTATGTGCCATCATGAGTGCTGTGAAGTGTGTAAACCTGGCGATTCAGACCTGTACCCCTGGGGATAAAAATACATTATACGTTTATCAAAAAAAAAAAAAAAATTGGAAGGGGAGGCGAACCATAAGAGACTATGGACTCTGAAAAACAACCTGAGGGTTTTGAAGGGGTGGGGGTGGGAGGTTGGGGGAACCAGGTGGTGGGTAACAGGGAGGGCACGTATTACATGGAGCACTGGGTGTTGTGCAAAAACAATGAATACTGTAACGCTGAAAAAAAATAAATAAATTTATTTTAAAAAATTAAAAAAATAAAATTCTAAATGATTTACAGGTGTTAACTCGTGTAATCCTTCCAAAAACCGTTTGAAGTGCATGCTATTATTATCTTCATTTTCTAAATGAGGAAACCATCCAAAAGTTAACTAATCTAGTATCATGCAGCTGGAGATGGCAGAACTGCAAGTTTGACTTAGGAAGTCAGGATCCAAAGCCCTCGCTCTTTTCACAGCACATTTTGCCATCTCTCCTAGTCAGATAACTGTCAAAATAGTAATATAAGTTGGGAAAAATCTGTCTCTTTGAGGGAAAGTGATCTTAGCCGCAATAACTGTAAGCCATGAATATGTTTGTGTAATTGCAGAGGTATATACGTTTTTCAGAGTTCTATGCTCACATCAAAGCTATAGTTTCCTTGACTCATTCAATAAGCACCTATTAAATACTATTAGTATATCAGAGAAACAAGGAAACAAGGGTACAGTCTACATAGACTGGTGGAAGAAATAAATATAAAACAGAAAATTTGGATAGAATTTGATGAATGCGATCTTAAAAAAGAATGGAGCGTTGCCTGGGTGGCTGTCAGCTAAGCATCCAACTCAACTCAGGTCTCCAACTCAGGGTGATGAGTTCAAGCCCCAAGTTGGGCTCCACACTCAGTGTGGAGTAATGAGTGACTTTCAACTATGTGACTTCTGAGCTGGATAGAGTATGCAGAATTTTGACTGTCATTGAAGGAGATGGTGTTTCATGATAACAGGAAGCTAATGAGCTAATAAACTTAAGGCATATGCGGAAGGAACAATAGAAACAGGAATAAGAGTAAAAGGAGAGAAAGAAGCTAGAAGAGAACTTGGGGCTAGCGACACTGTACAGGTTTTTATGGATCATACATAAGGGCACTCGAGTGAATGAGTGACATGATACTCAGGTTTAGAAACAAAGTGAATATTCTTATTTCTTAATATTCAAGCTATTCCATCAAAATGGTGATCTTCCTTGAGAAAAGATATTTTTTTCTTTCATCAGACTTTGAGTAGTTTGGTCCCTTGTTAGAACCTTTAAAAAGCTGTCCTCATCTCAATACTAAACAAATCTGGCTAGTCCATAGCTCACAAACGGGGTGCTGGTAGAAGCGGCCACGGTTTGTACGTGTTATCCTTTCTTCCAGGCTGTCTTTGCAAAATAAACAATCTCAGGACTTCAGAAGATTAGCCTTTTTAAATTACTTTAATACTTTGTAAAAATGGTAACACTGAAGTTTTGAACCCATAGTCTTTGTGGGGTTTTCCTTTTCTGTTTTCCCTCTTTCCTTTTTTTCTTTCTTTACTTCCTTCTTTCTCTTTGTTTCTTTACTTCCTTCTACCCTCCCTATGTCCCTCTTCTTTTCCTTCTCTTCCCTCCCTTCTCCTCTCACTTTCTGCATTTTCTTCCTCCTTCCCCTCTCTTACCCCCTTGACCCTCCTTCTCTTTCTCTTGTTCTCTTTAATGAGCAATTAAGCTCATTCTTTCTAGAATCATTAGAATTCTAGGCCACAAAAAATATGTAATAATATTACATGTTACTGTCCACTGACTTTTAATGCCATCATAATAAAAATAATGGATTTCGGTTAACAACCAATGAAGTAGATTTTAAAACAAACTCATATTTAGGAAAACACAGGCTTTATACTACTCTATTTGGTGTCTTTGGTGAAGTCTTTTCTGTATTTAAAAAAAAAAAAGAGTCAGCTCTTGAGACCTAAGAAAAATGACTTTTTATCTTATATCTTTTTTTTATTTTTATCTATTTTTTTATTTTATCTTATAATTCAATCACAAAAAGAAGGGTTGTAATTCTTTGCATATTTTGACTGTTAACAAGTAGATGATTATAAAAGAAGAATGAATTTAATATCTAGTGTATTTATCTTAACTTCTAATTTGACGTATTAACCTCATTGCATACTACCTGGTGTCAGTGAGAAGAAAAAAGTGAGCTATGAAGAAGTAAAAAAACTCTAGTTTCCGTCCTAGAGATGTGACAGCTTTGTGATTTTGTTTTTAGCAGACTGAGCAGAGAGGTCACGGAGGAAAAGCTAATTTGTGATTGCTCAAGAACCCCCGAGAACAGGGTGAGGTTAGTTAGAACATTTGTCTTTAGGGATCCTCTTAATTCTCTGGAGGACGTAGCTTTCCATATTTATATCTAGCACTTTTGCTAAGCAATATGATATTCAGTTTCTCTTCATTTTAAAAAATCTTTTAGCCATCAGGGAGATTCAAATAAAAAGCACATTGAGATATCACCTTACAGAAGTTAGAATGATCAGACTTGACAAGAAACAACAAGTGTTAGAGAGGATGTGGAGAATGGGGAACCCTCTTTCACTGTTGGTGGGAATGCACATTGGTGCAACCACTTTGGAAAACAGTGTGGAGATTCCTTAAGAAATTAAAAATAGAGCTTCCTTATGACCCTGCAATTGCACTACTGGGTATTTACCCCAAAGATACAGATGTAGTGAAAGAAGGTCCATCTGTTCCCCAATGCTCATAGCAGCAATGACCACAGTTGCCAAACTGCAGGAAGAGCCAAGATGCCCTTCAACAGACGAATGGATAAAGATGTGGTCCAAATATACAGTGGAGTATTATGCCTCCATCCGAAAGGATGAATACCCAACTTCTCTACCAACATGGATGGGGCTGGAGGAGATTATGCTGAGTGAAGTCAAGAAGAGAGAGTCAATTATCATATGATTTCACTTACTTCTGGAGCATAAGGAATAACATGGAGGACATTAGGAGAAGTAAAGGAAAAGTGAATTGGGGGAAATCAGAGGGGGAGAGGAACCATGAGAGACTGTGGACTCTAAGAAACAAACTGAGGGTTTTGGAAGGGAGGAGGTTGGGGGGATGGGTGAGCCTGGTGGTGGGTATTAAGGAGGGCATGTATTGCATGGAGCACTGAGTGTGGTGCATAAACAAAGAATCTTGGAACACTGAAAAAATAAAATTAAATTTAAAAAAAAAATAAGTAAGTAAATAAATAAATAAAGTTTTTAGGATAGGGCCAGTTTAATATTTTAAGTGAAAATAAAAATCAGATCAATGTCTGTAGCAAAAGAGGAATTGTAAGAGCAGACATAAAAAATGTCCCTATTTTCACATGCCACTGTCTTGCATCCAAGTAACCTCTTCTCTGTTCTCTGTCTGGCAATGCCAGGAGTGAAAAAGAAGTTAATGAAACATCAAAGGGAAATAAGCAGTTGCTCTTGCTTTTCAAAAGATAGTGATTAAAAACATGGACTGGAAAGTCAAGTACCCCCCACCTCAATTTCCTGCTGCCTCAGCTTTAACATAAGCAAATTGCAAAACCTGAATTTAGTTAGTGCCATGACTGTTGAAGTTTCAAGGAAATGTAGAAAAAAACATTACTAATTCTGAAAGGACAATTGTACCTCATTAAAAAGTAAAGTGTTCCCCATAGTTTATACACAGCCACCAACTTATATTTAAAGTATTTCAAGGCTATTAAAATGTGTTTTTTATTTCTCTCTTATGGATGGTGAAAAGAAATTCCCTCTAAGACAGTGGTATCTAACATTTGTAGATATATACCATATCAATAAAAATGATTTTGGGAACGCCTGGGTGGCTCAGTGGGTTAAAGCCTCTGCCTTCAGCTCAGGTCATGGTCCCAGGGTCATGGGATCGAGCCCCGCATCAGGCTCTCTGCTCCACGGGGAGCCTGCTTCCTCCTCTCTCTGCCTGCCTCTCTGCCTACTTGTGATCTCTGTCTGTCAAATAAATAAATAAAAATCTTTAAAAAAAATGATTTTGAACAGGTATCCATAAAATACTCATAAATATTTATTTATATATAAATTAAATTCATTCCACTATGCCAACACATTACTATACCTCATACATTACATTGAGATGCAAAATAAATAAAAATAAAATTATAACATTTTCTTGTGGATATGAGTTTATTAACCCTGCTGGCATTCTTGCATTCTGGAGATCACTGCAGTAGTAGATTGAAAAGTTAATTAAGAGACAGAGAAGTATTATAAATATGCAAAAGAAATTTTACATGGTACTTTGTATATTTTGTATATTCTTCCAAACTCTCTTGAGTATCAGGTTGAAATCATGAAATGCCTTATAGTCCATGGAAAGACATTTTACTCTTCATATTACTATAAGTGTGTTTTTATATTTTTACAAGGATTTTATTTATATAGGTGTAATGTGAGCCATCGGAAGCTTTTGAATAGGGATCTGATACAATTAGATTATGTTTTGAAAGAAATAATCTGGCCGCCGAATGGAGAAGAGTCTGAAGTCAGCCGGTGCGGATCAAAGATACCAATGAAGAGGATATTTTAAGGCAGAAATTAATGCTCAGACTAGGCAGTACTTGTGGAGGTAGTGAGACATAGTCAACAATAGGATATATTTTAATTGGTGATGGATTTGACGTGGTGTGGAAGAAAGAAAAGTCAGTGATGGCCCAAATGGTTTAGCTTGAAGAAGCAGATGGATGAAAGTGTATTTACTAAGATGGGGAATATTGAAAGAGGAGCCAATTTGAGGAAGGGGCTATCAAGAGTACATTTACTGATAAGCTGAGTTTGAGATACACTTTTGACATCGAAAATATTAGTCATTTGGCTAAGTGAGTCTGCAGTTCAGGAGATTATAATAGTGAAATATATTGGCATCAAGATGTCATATAAAACTATGGGAATGAATGAGCAAAATTATAGCTTGAATAACATGTAAAATTTCTTTCTCATATTTAGGAATATTATGGTAGACACTACTATTTCTTATTAGTAATTGCAAGGAAAATCATCTCATTTTCTCTAGGACAAAGAACAAGCCACTATCCAAACACACAAGCCCCCTCCTTTGAGTGACTGTCATAATACTGAAATATGATAATGTTTTAGGGCCTCTTTTTCTCTAATAGAAATGTTCATTTCCTGAAATGGCAATTCTGAGAAATTAAGGACATGGATGATTGAGACGAGCTTTCCATTTTTGCTCACATACCACAGTTTATGCCTCATTGGATACCTTTAATTTTCCCCCTATTTCTTTACCAAGCTTTTGAGTGGGTCTGAAGAGAACGTGCTTTGACATATTTAAGGCATCCTGAGACAGAATCTGTACCCATGATCATATCTCTTCAGTGTCCACGAGGTCTCATAGTATCTTTTTCCAGCTCATCTTTCTTGTTCCCTTGCCGTTTTGGATGATAAAGAACCAGCTCATAAATGTTTAACGGACAAGATAAGCTAATAAATACTTCTCGAAATATCATCCTCTTACAATAGTCAGAATTATCTGTCCTGGAATAATTTCTTATGCCAACCAAGAAGAGCTCTCTATAAAGCCAAACTGTTTAAGTCAAAATTAAAAATAAAATCTACATTTCAAATGAGATATTAGCAACTCTTCTGGCATTTTAATGATACATCTTGCTACTCATCTCAATAAACTTTTAATTTCATACTAATGCATAAAATTGTCTTTGCTAACAAGTAAGGATTTATTCAAGGAAATTGGGGATATCTTAAATTACAAATTCTTGACTGGCCATTGAGTTAATCTAAATTAGAAATTTAGATCTCTAGAGGCATCTGGGTGGCTCAGTGGGTTAAAGTCTCTGCCTTCGGCTCAGGTCATGATCCCAGGGTCCTGAAATCGAGCCCCGCATCAGGCTCTCTGCTCAGCAGGGAACCTGCTTCCCCCTCTCTTTCTCTGCCGCCTCTCTGCCTACTTGTGACCTCTCTCTCTCTCTGTGTGTGTCAAATAAATAAATAAATAAAAAGAAAAAAAAAAGAAATTTAGAGCTCTAATAAGTCTCAGTAGTTGAGAATTTTTAAGCCTCTAACCCTGATGCCATGTAACGATTTACCACTTCATTGATATGCTTTATTTGTAACTGTCATAATAATTAAAGGTAAACATTTTTTTTTATTATTATGGTGTTGTTTCCTTTTCATTGAAGGATATCACTAATTAGGAGGTGGTGATTTTTTGATTAAGTGAATTTTGAAAATAATAAATATATAAGCATTCTTTAATTATAGGGTTTGGATCAAATCGGCATTTTATTTTGATTAAGATATTGGTCGATGGCATGATATTGAGGTAATAGAAAAAGAATTGGTCCATTCCAAGCCTTATATTTTGTAACATATGTTTCATAAAATTTTCTTATTTAAGAAAATTTTCTTATTTAAAATTTCCCTATATTTAAACCTAATAATATGAGAACTCTTTTCATGTGAGTTAATTAAACAATTTTAAAACATATTACTTAAGCCTATGGTTTACTTTCTTTACTGTAATTATGAAAGTAGAAAATAATGTTAATTTAAAATTCCTTCAGAATAGTAAAATTACAGACTTATAAGTGTTAGTTTATTGTTCTAAGAAAAAAAGGTTTAAAAAGTTACTGTTTGTGTGTGTGTATGTGTGTATGTATTAACATGTATCTGGAATTTGCTCTATTTTTCTGAGTCTAATTATAGTAAGAAGAAACTTTAACCCTAGATAACAGAAAATTATTATCTAAATACAAATATAATTCATAATTGAAATTGTACCAGTCTCCTGCAGCTGTTACTTATTAAAATGTATATCATATTGAGCAAAATATAAGGGTCGAGCATTTTATATTTAACAAACCCTATGTAATTAAAAAATAGGTTAGCATAGTTTTTTTACTGTCCCAAAAAAGGAGAAAAGCTCACAAGAATATAATTCAACTGAGTTGATTTAAAATGTTTAGAAATATGCCTTTCTTTCCCTAATAATAGAGGTAATAAATGCATGCTTACTTAGGACAGTGTGAAAAATAAAGGAAACTAAAACAAGATAAAATTCACCTACCTCTTGCCATAATTAACATTTTAAAATACTGGAAAGTGCTTTTTAAAAATGTATAACCATAGATTATATAGTTTATATCTTCTCTTTTTAATTTAATAGTACAGCATGAGGATTTGCCCCAACATTAGATTAGGTAAAGTTATGCTATGAATGTTATACTATCCACTAAAATACGACTTTGGCATTATTCACCTCATCATTCTCCTGCTGCTGTATATTTCTTACCTATATTTCTCCTTTAATTCATCTTCTATACATTTGCTAGAGATATATCTTATGCTAAATAAAAATCTTTTCATACCATTCCTCTCAAAATCATTTAATGATTCTCCTTCAAGTCCAAACCTCCTTGTGTCAATGCACATCTCTTCTCAGTGTGAATCTAGTCAGCTCTGGGCTCACACCATCCCAAGGACTACAACATGCAGCCATGTGTATGTTGACTGCTTCCCAAGAGTTCTTTCACTCATGCTTGTAAGATAGGGCCTATGCTCTTCCTATTCCCTTGTTCACTTTCTTTACCTAACTCAACTCTCTCCACTCAATTTAGGTAGAACATCCTCTTTGAAGACTTCTAACTCCCTCCACACCAGTTCAAGTTAGTTGCTTCTCTTTAAGCTCCCATACTAGCTTGTGTACATTTCTAACTTAGCACCTATCATCATCCATTTTCACTTGTCTGTTTAGATGGTGAGCAGCTTCTGGGCTGTTTGCATATGAAATTATTTTTTGCCTTACCAATAATGCAACTTAGTGCTTGTAAATGAATATGTTAATTAAAATACATTAATTTTTTTAAGTATTTTCCCATGTACTAGGCATTGGTACTCCTGGTCCTTTTTGTGTATTAATATCTCTTCAAAATAACTCTTTGAGAGAGGTGCTGTTATTTACCTTTCTTTTTTTTCAAATAGATGAAGAAACTGAGGGATCGCAAGATTAAGTAACTAACCTGCTTAAAGTTAGACATTTAGTACATATTAGAGCCAGGTTATGAGAACAGCCCTCATAAAAAAGACCTTATGCTTAGGGGTGCCTGGGTGGCTCAGTGGGTTAAAGCCTCTGCCTTTGGCTCAGGTCATGATCCTAGGGTCCTGGGATCGAGCCCCGCCTCTGGCTCTCTGCTCTGTGGGGAGCCTGCTTCCTCCTCTCTCTCTGCCTGCCTCTCTGCCTAGTTGTGATTTCTCTCTGTAAAATAAATAAAATATTAAAAAAAAAGACCTTGTGCTCTTACTCTGAGCCAGATGTGTCTTCTTAAAGACTACAACGAATCCAAGGACAAGCATAAGATTTGACTCTAGAGCAAAGCAACCAATTAAAATAGCAAAGACACACATTCAATTTCTCCACTTCATTTCCCAGAGTTAAAAAAAAAAATGGAGAGTAAGCAAGGGTAAATAATTTTCTAGTTAGAGTCTCATCAGAGAATAATTAGTTCTCCTTTTCCTTATTCTAATGTACTTTGGACTAGATTAAGTGGATTTGATACTTCTTTTCTTTTTTTTTTTTTTCAAAATTTATTTTTATTTTATTAGCAGTGTAACCTGGTAAGAAAATTGCCAAAACCTACAAGAAAAACAAATACTGTGAAAGATACAATGACAACAAAATAGAGAAGTAAGGAAATTGATGTCATCAATTCAGCAGTTAAGAGTCGTCTCAAGTATGTTTTCTAAAAAATTAATACAAAGTTGCAAAAAAGTAGAGTCATAAATCACTAAAAGAACAAAAAGTTATTACTTTTATTTATTGAAAGCCAAAATTTTACAAAATATGCAAAGACTTCAGTCTTGATAAACACACTTAACTGTGAAAACTAAATGCACCACAGTCCCTTTAAAGAGCTGGAGTCCTAGATACATTCAAATGCACATCGACTGGAAATTTGTTTCTATTCTAGACAATATATATATATATATATATATATATATATATATATATATGAAGCAAATGATTTTATTGTGCTTCAATAAATAAGGGGAAAATGTAATAATTAAGTATTTGCATATCTGTGTCTGTATTGGCATGGGAAATTAACTACAGGACAGAATGGGTTAACCGTGTCTATTTGTTAAAGTGTGAAAGTTCAAAGGTCACATTTATAGTGAAAAATATATTACTAAAGAATGTTCATCTGTAGAATAATCTCCCCCAAATATCTCCTTTCATAACAAGAATTGCTGCTAGAGGTGATAACATGATAGAAAAATTATAGTACAAACGTAAAAGTCAAAGGGACTTTTATCATCCAACTCCAGATATATGATTAAATCTGTTTCTTCCTAACTCAAGCTTTTCTGCACAATTTTTCTTTCTAAATATGACTGTGTAAGTCTATTTTCCCTTTCAATCCTTCTCCTTCATTTTCCTTCTTAATGCAGTTTCTAAATGAAGCCAAAATATCAGGGTCTACTGAGAATAATACTTTCAGCTTCATATTTTATAGTTAATTATGTTATGACTCAAAAAAAATTGATCGCAAAGTTCATAATTTTTCTTTTTCTAATTCCTCCTATTCGAAAGCTGCCTTTTCACCGTCTCCTCGTTAATGTAAACCGATAGTGGTCCATATCTGAAAGCATTTCATCAGAATTAGCCTCAAGTGAGTCAGCCGACAGAAGAAATAGTAATAAATGAACATGTGTCAATGAGAAGGCTGTTGAGCAAAAAAAAAAATTGAGTTACCTTCCAGCATAGACCACAGGATAATTTATTAAAGTGTCAGAAGCAAACCTTTAAGGTAAAAAATAGCTGATACAAAATTCTCTGATTACCCAAAATGAATCTTGAATGTAAGTAAATGGAAAAGAACAGAATTGCAACTGTGCTGTTCACCATTCAAAATTAATTGGAAGATGTTTGCCTTCAAAATATGATACTCTACAATGAACTGACCAAATAGTGAATAAAATTAATTCTAAGTGTCCATTTATACATAGAAATCCAAAATGGGTGTTAGTTATCATTTCTAAGCACTTTGAATCATAAAATTTATCTTAAAAGATTCATGAAATCAGCTAGATAAAAGAAAACAAAGAGAAAGTTCAGGGAAATAAGTAACATCTTTTTATATCTCAATTGCACTAGGTCTTTGCCATTTTTTTAGAACATAAATGTCAAAAAAAAGCATCCTTAATCTAAGGCAAAGTCAAATAAACCTTTATCTACACTTATAAGGACATTCTGATTAAAAAGTCAGGTTAAGTCTTCTCTGCGAGTAGCTGATAAGTTGATAAGAAATCCCTATTAACACATTATAGAGAGATTCAATTTGTGTGTGCTACACAATGGCTTTAAGAAGAAGCTAAATATTATCTGTATAATTCTATTCAGGATGAATAGCCTACTTAATAAGCTTTTATTCTCACAAATTAGCAGTGAAGTGGCCCACGGATGCATAATGTAGGAATTTTATAGGGTGGTATATTAATTAGATGAAGGCTATACATGTACCGCAGACTATTTGTTAAAGGAGAAAAAGGAAAGAAATAATATCCATCATGCAACTATATTTCGGGCAATGCAGATGAAAAAAGAGGCTGACTTCAAACAAATTATTATAGCCTGTTTTTCATTTCTTTGCTTATTTGTTTTCCGTCTTCTGCTTGGTTTGATAGTGTATATAAAATAGTTTAAGTCAGATTCCTTCATATTTAAATAATTATGTATGTGTTAGTTATGAGAGGACAAATGGATGAGAAATGTGTGATACGCATTACAGTAAAAAATCATCTCACTTGGGTGGGAAATAGGAGTTACTTCATAATCAAAAGTACAATTACACAGATTTAATGCATACAGAAAAGTATAGCATTTTGTGAATTACAGGGTTTCTCTCATATGTCTTCCTCTTTTTTCTAAACAATGCATTAATCAAAGGTAAAGATTTCATATTTAAGTCACTAACATTGTGAAAGATATGTGACATTAGAAATACCATTTTTTAAAACATTAACATAATAAGAATTATAATGCAAATCCCAAAGGAATCCTAAACTAAACCCTGCAGAATCTTATTTCATTCCATTAGCTTTGGCTAATCTATAACCTAAGCGAAAATTCCCATAGACGTCAATAATCTAGAGATTTCTAAATAGTGGAGAGTTAAGATGGGAAACCAAAGTCCAGATTACAAGTGCTTCAAGTTTAAAGATAATTCATGTGTTGTTTTGTAATTTTGTTTCTCCTTTGCTTTTCTTTATTATAAATCAATCTAGATTACAGCTTTCCGGCTTGGCATGTAAAGAGCTTGGAAGGTATCATTCCATCCCAACAACAAATAAAAAGCTGAACAAAGTAAAAAATTAGTAACTCTTCATAGATGGGTCAGATAAGTAGGGTCACAGGGCAAACCACTATCCCCCAAACTGGTGACACAGACAAGTGAATAGAATCACAGCTTCCTGGAGCAGAAACCTCCATGGGAACAAGTGGCCAGGTAGGAAACCATGAACTGCACTTAATAAGTTTCTGGAGGCTCTATGTGGACAGGTGGAGAACATGGAGGACATTGGGAGATGGAGAGGAGAAGTGAGTTGGGGGAAACTGGAGGGAAAAACAAACCGTAAGAGACTGTGGATTCTGAGAAACAAACAGGGTTTTGGAGGGGAGGGGTGGGGGTTGGGTAAGCCTAGTGGTGGGTATTATGGAGGGCATGCATTACATGGAGGACTGGGTGTGGTGCATAAATAATGAATTTTGGAACATGGAAAAGAAATAAAATTAAATTAAAAAAAAGAAAATAAAAAAAAAGAAATATGTTTGAGAAATGATAGTGGCATACAGTTATACTGGAGTCTAGACCTGGGCTTCTAGGATTAGACCATGAAGGGTCACAAATCATGTAGAATCAGTGTCAACTCTAATCAATAGATAACTAAAAGCAGTGAGGATTTCTGAGGGAGAAAGGTGGATATTTGCTTTGTGGGGAGTATGTGGTGGCTGTTGGCTGAATGAATTATGGAGGCAAAGATGGAAGTTGAGACCAATCAGGAGATTCTTGCAATAAGCTAAGGAGAAATAAAAAGACTACATTAGAATGATAGAAATGGAAAGGAAAGGACTAGACTTCAGCAAGAGAAGTGCCAGAGAAGAATCAAAGTCAAATGTCATAAAGATTCTAGAATGAGGGAAATGGTAGAGAAGGTGGTTTTGAGAGAAAAATAAGTAGTTGAGAAGAATGTGAAATGATCTAAAGACATTCATATGAAGAGGTCTTACATCTCAGATTGGAAATGTGACACTAAAATGTTTCAGCTTTTAAAGTATTTCTTTTTTAAGATTTCTGATTCTTTTAAGACACTAACGGGCCTTTTTAGTATTAAGAGAGGATATCATATAGAAAGAGGCACCTGGGTGGCTCAGTCGATTGGGCGTCTGCCTGCTTGGGTCATGATCCCAGAATCCTGGGATCAAGCCCCACATGGAGCTCTCTGCTCAGCAGGGGGCCTGCTTTTTCTTCTTCCTCTCCTTGCCACTTCCCTTACTTGTGTTCGCTTACTCTCTCTCTCTGTCCAATAAATAAATACAATCTTAAAAAAAAAGGAAAGAAAGGGAAGACGGAAAGATTGTATGCAAAACTCAGAGGACTTTTCAAGTAAAGGGAAGAAGAATGAATACTAGAGAAAAAGGAAATATGAACTGAGAGTTATCCCTGTGGAAGATAAGCAGCTCAAAGACAGACAAAAGTCAACACTGTCAAATAGGGTGGAAACGTCAAGGGGGGATGAAGTCCTCTAAATTTGTCAAGTAGAAAGTTATTAGTGACTTTCAAAAGAGAGAGTTTTTGGTATAGGTCAAAAATCAAAGCCACATATAAAAGTACAAATGAGTCAGTGCTAAGAATAAAAATGAAGGAATTTGAAAAAATCAGTCAAGGGGAGATAGTAGAAAGTTTGCATAGCAGCTCCAGGGTATAAGTAAATTGAAGGCCATTTTAGAGTAAAGAGACTAGAAGATTGTAGGCAAAGTGATAGCGGAGAGTAGGGAGAATAAATTTGCAAGAGTATATCTTAGGATAGGAGAAGGGAGTGTGTAATTAATAGAAAAAATTCCCTGAAGTCAAATGAGAGCACTCAGGATTAACTTTGGGTGGTCCAGCCTTGTCTAGTCTATTTGGAAGAAGCAGGAGGAGTGAAAAAGATAGGATAAAGTTCAAGTTGTTTAGAGATATTGGAAAAGAAGTTGCAGGAATCCTTATTTTTTAGCCCCTTCCTTATACTAAGATTGGATAACAACTGTTAACTCCTGTTTGGGGACGTTTCTGCGTTGTAGTCTACCTCCATGTTTTTAGTGAAAATATTTGGTGGTGATGACTTGAGGAAAAGGTGTTCTGGGGCTTCTCCTAGAGAACGTCCCATAAATGAGTCCTATTCTGTTATTTATCAGGTGATTCTATATACAAGGTTTTGTATATTAATGAAGTTTTATCAAAATGCCCCTGATGGCCTACTGTTATTATTTAAAGTTGCTCTAACATTTTATTTATCTTCTTATCTGACTTATAGTTTTCTCAATAAACTATATTAGATTTGTAAATATTCTTTTTTTTTTTAAGATTTTATTTATTTATTTGAGAGACAGAGAGCACAAGCAGGCAGAGAGGCAGGCAGAGAGAGAGGAGGAAGCAGGCTCCCTGAGGAGCAGAGAGCCCGATGCAGGACTCAATCCCAGGACCCTGGGATTATGACCTGAGCTAAAGGCAGAGGATTTAACCCACTGAGCCACCCAGGCGCCCCAAGATTTGTAAATATTCTTACCACCAAACTGTAACTTGGAAAATGATACACATGTAGGATTACTAAAACAGATGTCAAGAGACTTTAGGAAGAAGAACTTTACATTCTTAACTATTCAAAATTTGTATACTTGCTTTACAATGACTAAAAGAACTATCAGTGGATAAAATAACAAAAGCTTTAGAATGATAAAAAGCCTGGATTTCCAAAGAATAGCTTGAGGAAAATGCCACAATTTCTTAAGGCCTACCTCTGTCATTGTTGTACTTTCATGGTACATTCAAAACCACAGGTTTTGTGTTTTTTTTACATTCAAAACCACAGGTTTTGTGTTTTTTTTGCCAAGTATTTTCCTTCTCACAACAACCTCATAATGTGGGTATCATTATCCTCAATTTGCAGATGGAGTCACTGGGGCTCTGCGAGGATAAGTAAATTCCCAAGGCCATTAGGTATAAAATGATGAAATCAGAAGTTACCTGCAGGTCCATCTGAAATCAAGTTCTGTGCTTTTTCCCCACCTAAGACTACTTCCCTGGAAGGTGCAGCTGTTCCATTTGGAGATAACACACAACATTTTTGAAAGAAGTTTATGATTGATGTTTGCTTTGACATTTTCTAAAGGTCTTTGTAAACCTCAGTGAGGATTATCAATTTTGCTGCACCTCTCTTGAGTTTTGTGCTTTGTTCCAAGTATGGCTTAACTTCAAACACTTTATTACCTAATGTGAGCACAAGTTTTATTATCTCTGCCAGAGTGTTCACCTTCAGCATAGACATTACGACCATGTGCTTATTATTTGACTTTATATATTCTTCAAGGTCATCTTCCGTCTACTCACTACTTTGTTTGACTTCTCAATATTTGATAAGAAATAACCAGTTATATAATTTGTATATTCATCACCTGCCTCGAGTGAGTGGGACTCAAATCCATTTAAAATGGACAAAAATGAGCAATTTTCAAGCATCTTGGAAAAGCAATCTGAAAGAATATACCCCCGTTTTCCAAAAAAAGCACTACAAATTGAAGTATTCAATTTGGAGGCAAAGTGGGTAGCTGTTCTTTTGCTCAAACTCATGTGCTTTTTGGAGATACAAAAATCCACAAAAGTTCATTTGAAAATGTAGATGTGCATGCTTTATACCATGAAGGCAGTTATTTAAGAAACTATGATGATATCCAGTATGCCTAAATGTAGGTGTGAAGAATTGACGGCTCAGCAGAGATGTGTGGATGAGGACCTGGAGGTGGAAATGACATTTACAAGAGAAAAGAAAGGAAATAAAGGAAAGCAAAATTGAAATAGAAATAAATTAATTGTTCTGATCATCAAAGTATCAAAAATTTATGATGAGAAAAAATTTTAAAAATCAGCATGCTTATGGGATATAAGATCCAGTAGCTAGACTGCCATGATCTCTACAGAGGAAATAAAAAAAAATGATAGACTGTATTTATGAGAGCCAGAGTCAAGGGTTACTCCTTGAGCTGATCAGGAAAGCAGTAAGAAGGCCAATGAAATTAAAGACGTTAAAGGAGGGAATTTGCATCAAATATGAGAAAAAAAATTCAGAGATTAACAAAAAAGCACTACATTATACCCAGAATAGTGTTTAAGGGCCTGGGTTTGGGAATCACAAACTATTGTGTTTAAAGCTCAGCCTATACTATTGTATTATGTGATCTCTTTGAGTTTTAGCTTCTCTTTCGATTAAATGAGTGCTATAAGGCAGTTGCAAAGACAAAAGTACAGGTGTTTTGTGAGTGCTAGTGATTAGACATTTTTAAACCTCAGCTATCTGAATCAGTGACTGGGCAAATACATGCTTGTTAGTTTGATCCATACTGAATAAGCAGCTTGAGGCCAAACTGATTATACTTCTCAGCTATGTTACTTTTCCCTGGAATTTCCCTCAGTTGTAGGAAAGTGTAGTTACTTTCTAAGATGAATGCTAGCTGCAATGAACAGGGAGAGAGCAAAGGTTTCAATACACAAAACCAAAAATTAGAAGGCTTACTAGGATCGAGACAAAAAATTACATGAGATCTACTTCCTTTTTTACCATGATGGAGGAAGTCAAGAAAACTTGAGACTGCCTAGTGACAGCAAGTGGGAAATCCCTGGGTAGATTACCCATGTCTTTTTGTTTACCTGTAGTCCAAAAGGTGAAAAAGTTAAGTTGCAGGTGGAAAACAAACTCATTATTTTAATAAATGCATTGAACGTGCTCCAGGTGAGCAGATGTATTATCTAATATCTGAAGGTTTTTAAATGCCAAATTACTGTAAGCTAGATAGTTTGGGATTTCATAAAATAATTATTAAGCAGATCCACGCATGGATGCCTGTTTGTTTTTGTGCCAACAAAGCGGCAGTGCTTTGTAAGTTTTAATCACAGAGCCTCTTCTCTGTACCTGCAGCTGAATGTCAACTTATCCTTGTTAACCTATAAGTCAGCACTAAGCCTTATGGATGTATGCCCAGGCATACGTCTCCTTAAACAGTTGTCACTTACGCACTGAGCTCTTGTTCCAGATGATAATATTTTTCTGCATGATTTTTAAAACAATTCAGATATGATTGTTACAATATTTGCTAATTTCTATTCATCCAGCTTTTTTATAAGTCACATTTAACTTTTGAAGTAAAATAATTTTTACAGTAAACACAGAGTTTGCTGTTGTTCCTTAGGATATCTGAAGATAAACCCAAACGCTCTTAAAAGTCTTTCTTCATAATAACCTAGTTTCTCATACAGAACATGATTCTGAATTCAGATTCTTTGAGAATAAAGATTTGCCACATTTAGGAATACTTGGTTTTAAATTTGTCTTTTGTCATTGCACAGTCATTTTCTGAGTATAATTCATAATGGATTTATTGTTATGCACCTCCTAAAAAAAGTCTACTTGGGCCTATCTGAAAGATAATTCCACGTACTCACAGAAAGGTGTAACTGTTTCTTATCTTTTCTGTTTTTCTCAATCCTCTACTGAGTTCTTTTGTTTGCAAAGGGTTCATAAACGTAAGCTCTTGATACCCACCTATAAATATCAAAACTTCAGTTTGTTACTCACCAACAAACGGAGTAGGAGATAAGGACATGAGTAAAACACAGTGCTACGTAGCTGCTGGATTTCTTTCTCTCCATCACTCACTCCTTCATCATGTGCTTCTCATTTTCTTACTGAATGAAGAAGCAGATGGTATCTCAGAGAAACTAATTTTCCGATCAAGAGTGATTAGTTCTACCAAAATCTATGAGGTAATGAGCAAAACCATAAACTATAAGCACAAAAATTTAAGAGGTTTATCATACTTTACAAATTAGATAATATTCGATGGTGTGCAACCTATTCCATTATATCAAGTCCAAAACCTGATGGCTTGTGTTACAAATATTTATTTCTCTTCATCACGAATTAGCAATGTGAAATCGTCACACAAAGTAGACAATAACTTTCAGGAAAGCAGCAAATAACTCCCAGAAAGTGAGTTCTGTGTTCATCTCAAGAGTTCCTTAATGACTCCAGGCACTTTTCTTTATACTTAGAAGAATGTGATGTACATTCGGTTCCATGTTCAATTCCAAGAATGAAGAAGGGGGACAGTTACCTGTACAGGCACTTAGTACATAAAACAGTGAGATGGGGCGCCTGGGTGGCTCAGTGGATTAAGCTGCTGCCTTCAGCTCAGGTCATGATCTCGGGGTCCTGGCATCGAGCCCTGCATTGGGCTCTTTGCCCAGCAGGGAGCCTGCTTCCCCCCCCCCCACCCTGCCTGCCTCTCTACCTACTTGTGATCTCTCTCTCTGTCAAATAAATAAATAAAATCTTTAAAACAAAACAAAACAAACAAACAAAAAAGGTGAGATTAAACCCCCAGCCTCACATGCCACCCATTCCTTTGCCTATGATCCCCCGCAAATATCTTTCTCAATGCTGATTGACTCAGTGATCTCCTCCATCTGCCCTCAAGTTTCCTAAGCTGAATCCCACTGCTTCATTACGTAAGTCCTCTATTCCTGCTGAGATGACGTGCTCATTGCATTAGTTTGCTAGGGCTACCATATCAAAATCCCACAGACTGTGGGCTTAAACAATAAAAATTTATTTCCTGGGGCACCTGGGTGGCTCAGTGGTTTAAGCCTCTGCCTTCGGCTCAGGTCATGATCTCGGGGTCCTGGGATCGATCCCCGCGTTGGGCTCTCTGCTCGGTGGGGAGCCTGTTTCTCCCTCTCTCTCTGCCTGCCTCTCTGCCTACTTGTGACCTCTCTCTCTGTCAAATAAATAAATAAAATATTAAAAAAAAATTATTTCCTCACAGTTCTGAAGACTAGAAGTCCATGATCCGGGTGTCAAAAGATTTGTTTTTTTCCTGAGGTCTCTCAAGTTTGTACATGGCTGCCATCTCACTGTATCCTCACATGTTCTTCCCTCTGTGCTCATGCATCCTTGGTATCACTTTCCTTTTCATTAATGATTCCAGTTAAAAATAGATTAGGACTCATCCTCGGGCCTCATTTGAACTTATTTACTTCTTTAAAATTCCTATCTCCAAAAACAGTCACACTCTGAGGTATCGGGGGTGAGGGCTTCAACATAGGAATTTTAAGAGGACACAATCAGGGTCATAAAATTGGCTCTTCTCCAAAGTACCTTTGTGTCTCATTTTCATGCTTTCCTTTCTACCCAGAGCAAAATACCAAGCACCTTCTTCTTAAAGTAGTTAAAATTTACTTATATGCAAAGTCTAACCGAAGTTGCTCTTATTTCATGCACTCTGCCTAGACTACCCCCATGCCAACACACAGAAGCAAATGCTATCTATTGTGTTCAACCAATTGCCTTACAATGTTAGCATTGCTTGTTTTCATAATTTTTTTTTTTTAGATTTTTATTTATTTATTGGACAGAGAGAGATCACAAGTAGGCAGAGAGACAGGCAGAGAGTGAGAGGGAAGCAGGCTCCCTGCCAAGCAGAGAGCCCGATGTGGGGCTCGATCCCAGGACCCTGAGATCATGACCTGAGCCGAAGGCAGCGGCCTAAACCACTGAACCACCCAGGCGCCCCTGTTTTCATAATTTTTTTAAAGATTTTTTTTTTTATTTATTTGACAGAGAGAGATCACAAGTAGATAGAGAGGCAGGCAGAGAGAGTGAGAGGGAAACAGGCTCCCTGCTGAGCAGAAAGCCCGATGCGGGACTCGATCCCAGGACCCTGAGATCATGACCCGAGCCGAAGGCAGCGGCTTAAACCACTGAGCCACCCAGGCGCCCCTGTTTTCATAATTTTTATCTTACTTTCTTTGCCAACGTTTTTCTTGCATTATATTTTTGTTTCCACAAATTAATTGTCAATGATCTCTAGTAAGCATAACTCAATAAAACTAGGAAAAATGCTGAAACTGTTCAATATTCTCTTTTTACATATGATTTTTCCCTATTAAACAGTGGGGGGTAGGGGGATAGGAGAAGAATAAATGAAACAAGATGGGATTGGGAGGGAGACAAACCATAAATGACTCTTAATCTCACAAAACAAACTGGGGGTTGCTGGGGGGAGGTGGGATTGGGAGAGGGGGAGCGGGCTATGGACATTGGGGAGGGGAGGCGAACCATAAGAGACTATGGACTCTGAAAAACAACCTGAGGGTTTTGAAGGGTCAGGGGTGGGAGGTTGGGGGAACAGGTGGTGGGTGATGGGGAGGGCACGTTTTGCATGGAGCACTGGGTGTTGTGCAAAAAGAATGAATACTGTTACGCTGAAAAAATAAATAAAAAGGGAAAAAAACAAAACAAAACAAAACAAAACAAAAAAACAAAAACAAAAAAAAAAAACAGTAAGTTCATGGAAATATAAATATTATATATAATAATAATTTTATTATGATCATAAAGAGTTTTCAAACTGTATGAATGCCTGCAGAATTTGAATTAATTGCTTTCCCTTTAATTTAAATATTTTAAGCCATCATATATTGATCAGACAGTCTTCCACTTCACTCTTTGTGACTTTCTAAATTTTGATATGTATGTTTAAAAAATATTTATAGAAAGCCCAATAGTTATTTCATTTTATTTGTAATAATTTTATACATTTCCCAGAGAGCCATATGGATCCTATCACTAAAATTTAGAGATTTGTCCAAGATAAAAAAGTTTATAAGATTTATCCTTGCTCCAGGTGTGCTCAGAATCTAGTGGAAGATGTAATTAATTAATTACTTAAAATATAGTAAACAATAATATAAAGCCATGTTCGAAGTGCTATGGACATGCACAAGAGGAAAAAGAAATTCCATTCACATGTTAACCTCTGACTTTTTATTAGATAAATATTACTAAGGAAACATTTAACTCATGTCAGATGTGCTGAAATAGAAACGCATGATGTCTAGAAGGGTACCAATTAAAGCACAGAGACAATTTTCCAGCACATAAATTACTTTGTTTCAGAAGCAGTAGGGTCATGAATATGAAAAGTGTTGATTTGTGAGACAATTTGTCATTATTAAAATTAGTGCTCTGTCAACCCAAAATCTCTTTCAGCAATCCTTTTGTGTTACTGCAGCTGTTTGTTGAGTTACCAGATCCAAATGTTCTAGGAGATCCAACAGTAGTGAATGGACTACATGTTTTAATCTATAATAGCAGACTATCATCTGTAATGGGAGATTGTCAGGATATGACACGTGTTAAACACTCAATTCTCAAAGACCTGCTATAACCAAGGATGGAGCTGTTTTGGTACTGGGAAATGGACACTTGACAGGAATGTTTTTGTTCAAAATGTTATTCATGTATTTTAAAATACAGCCTGCTGGCATGCAGATCAGATTTGGCAGCTTGGGAACTATAGAACATTTTGCTAGTATAACAAAAATACTGAGGCCAGCAAAACCCATACTTAAATCAGTATACAATTGAGAGTAGCAAAGAAGAAAAAGAGAGAAGGGGGAAAAGGTGAAATGGAGAGAAAAATTTTAGTTTCTTACACCTTATATATACATGGCAAAACCATTGTGAAGTCACAATCACACAGTAGGGTTGGTCCCCAAACTAAACCCATTTTAGCCACCTGGTTCACTGTAAATCAAAATTTTAATACCTTTGTTTTTAAATATCAGAATATGCACTTCAATATTGTCAATTGTGCTGTTTCAGTAGAGGATTTATTCTAATAAGCTTTGTTTAGTACAAGCTAGAGAACAATTCATATCCTTTATACGAGTTCTTTACTAAAAGGCGAGGAAGGCAAAAAAACAAAAATAAACAAACAAAATAACAAAAAATAACAAAGATACTTCCATATGGGGAACAAACACCTCTATAAGCTAATTCAAATCAATAACACAAGTGATATTGATTTAACATATGTAAAAACAAGTTTTAACATAAACATTACCTCTGCTAAAATATTTACTAAAATACTTTAAAAGGTACCATATCACTGTGACCCATTAGAAAACCATTACTGGAGAACATATGAATATATACATTTATAAGAACTCTCACCTGAGCTACATTGAACCCTGCTTCCTGTGGGGTAGAGGATTCCGTAAGAATATCTCAAGCAAGAATCCATAACTTTATAGCTACATTCATTTATAAGAACATTGTAGTATTTTAAGTTGAAAGTTGTGATTTTTAAATCCAAATCAAAATTCTTTTCTTCTCTCAGTGCTGTTTCCACAATGGCTTGGAGTTGGTATGTATGTGCACACATGTGTATGAATGTGCAAGTGAATGCATGTCGGTACATGAATATACCTGAATGTGTGTGTGTGAGAGAGAGAGAGAGAGGAAGAGAAAGTATATGTGTGAGTGTGGAAAATCTGGTGTCTGCTTTTGGCAGTGTATATAACTATTTATCCATGATAATCTTTCTTATTCTGAAGCCTGCTTTTCAGAAGTTATTGTAGGTACTCTTTCTTTGCTTTGTGTCAGCATGATACATCTTTCCATCCTTTTACTTTTAACATAGTTGAGTCTTTATATGTAAAGTCAGTTTTTGTAGACAACATATAGTTAGGTCTTTTTAAAATCAATTCTGACAATCTCTATATTTTAATTGATGTGCACAGACCATTTACATTTAATTCATGGGATTACTGATATAGTTAGATTAGTATCTACCATGTTTTAACTGTTTTATATTTGTTGCATTTGGGCTTTGAAACCTTTTCTTCCTATGTTTTCACTAGTTTTAATTGAGTATTTTAGATGACTCCATTTATCTTCCCTTTTGTATATCAATTATACTTCTTTAAAAAAAATTAGTGATGGCTCTAGAGTTTGCAACATACCTTTTTAAGTAACCTAAGACTATTTTTAAATAACACTATTCTGCTTCTTGTGCAGTGGAGATACCTTGTAACACAGTATTCATAATTCTTTCCTCCCATTCCTTGTGACCTTATATTCTTTTTATTTATTTATAAGGTGTAGTTACTCAAGCATTGTTACTATTAATGCTGCATACAGTTATCTTTTAGATCAATTAAGAATAAGAAAGTAAAATATTTTAGTTTGCCTTTATTTATTCCTTCAAATATATTTTCTTCTTTATGTAGATTCTGAACTACAACATTTTTCTTTTTCCTCAAGAACTGCTTTAATCTTTTTTAATTAAAAATTTTTTCCAGCAATTCTGCTGGTAAAAAATTTCCTAAGCTTTTCTTTGTGAAAGTATTTATTTCTCCTAAATTTTTCAGGGATAATTGTCCTGGATATAGAAATATAAATTGGTGGTTTTTAATCTTCCAAGATTTTAAATATTTTAATTCATTCTCCTCTTGTTTGCATAGTTTTTAATGAAAAGTCCACTATAATTCTCATCCTTGTATACCTGCGGGTAAGTTGTAGTTTTCCTCTGGATTCATAGGTGTGGTTTATTTGTTTGTTTGTTTCTTTGGCATTTATCCTGCTTGGCATTATCAGAGCTTCCTGGATCTGTGGTAGTGTATCTGTCATTAATTTAGAAATTTCTCAGCTAATATTACATTAAATTTTCTTCTCCTCTATTCTCTTTTCTTATTCTTTTATTCTAATTAAGCAGATATTATATTTTTTATACTTTCCCAGTTATTGGATGTTTCATTTTGTTTTCATCTTTTTTTTTTCCTCTTTGCACTTCTATATGGGAAGTTTCTCCTTACCTCTCTTCAAGCTCCCTGATTCTCCCTGATTCTTTCCTTGGCTTGGTTGAGTCTATTTACAACCACCAACCAACTGGTTAACAACAACCAACTGGTTAACACCAGTTCATCCAGGATGATCTCGGCATGGCAGGCATTCAATGCTACTCCTCTTAGGAGGCCTATATGTGTTCATCAGGAGTCACAGCAGTGATAGTTGGCCCCCATAGCACAGAGAATGGATGTGGGAAATCCAAGGTCTACTCAACCTCTTTCACCAACTCCTTCAACTGTCACTGAAGCCACACACCTAAGGGATTCTTGCTCTTTGGAATCCCTTGTCTCAGGGGAGTTACTCCTTGTAAATATACGCAAAGTAACTCAAGCGAAGATGTTTTCCCTGGTGTCACTTGGAACAAAAAGAAATTTAGGGGCACCTGGGTGGCTCAGTTGGTTAAGTGATTGCCTTCAGTTCAGGTCATGATCCTGGAGTCCCGGGATTGAGTCCCGCATTGGGCTTCCTGCTCAGCGGGGAGTCTGCTTCTCCCTCTGACCCTCCCCCTTCTTGTCCTCTCTCTCTCTCAAATAAATAAATAAAATCTTTAAAAAAGAAAGAAAGAAAGAAAGAAATTTATGAGTCCTACCATGGAAAACTGAGCTAGACCTAGAAAGAAGCTTAAAAATCCTTCTATATAGTTATAACTTGAGTTCTGGCCTAGGAAGTCATTTTCCCTCTTTTCAGGGATCCTACTTGCCTTCTTCATCATAATTCTCCAAAGGTAGGAGAAAGAAGATAATCAGCATAAGTGAATTCTTTATTATTTTGCTCCTCTTTTAAAAGGGCATACTGCATATCCCTAGTTTCGTAATTGTCACTTACCAGATTACTTTCCTGCTGTTTAAATGGTTAGAAGGTAGTTCTGAGTTCTGTGGAGTTAAAAATGTCTGGTAATTGTCAATGCTTCTTAATGCTCCTTGGTAGAAAATTATAGGTAAAAGTATTTTGAGTATGGCTTACCTGCAGCCATAAAGTGAGTTATTTAAAATATAAAAATAGGGGCACTTGGGTGGTTCAGTTGTTTAAGTGCCAGACTCTTGATTTCACCTCAGGTCATGATCTCAGAGCCCTGAAACCAAATCCTGCATCTGGCTCTGTGTTCAGTAGGGAGTCTGCTAGAAATTCTCTCTCTCCCTCCTTCTCCTTCTGTCACCCTCTATAAAATAAATAAATCTTTTAAAAATACATACAAATATTTTTTAAAAGATTTAAAATAGGGGCTCCTGGGTGGCTCAATTAGTTAAGTGTCTGTCTTCCACTCAGGTCATGATCTCAGGGTCTGGGATTGAGTCCCACATTGGGCTGCCTGCTCAGCAGGGAGTCTGCTTCTCCCTTTCCCTCTGACCTTTCCCCTGCTCACTTTCTCTATCTCTCTCGAATACATAAATAAATAAATGTATATATATATATTTTTTTTAAATAAATAACTAAATAATTGAAATGTTACCAGTTTTGGAAAGCAAATTGGGGATAATTTCTATCTCTGTCTTCCAACCATTACTAAAAAATCCCTTGTCCCTCTTTTCCTCCATTCCATTAAGTTGGTAAATCCCCAGTTCTATAAGAATTCAACTGTCTTCTCCCTTCAGATCCATAACTGGCTTTTTACTAGTGCAATGCTGGAGAATATCATGCATGTTGAAGTCCATACAAATTTATATTGGCTTACAAAGACTCTCAGAGCAGCCACAGCAAGTCTGTGCCTCCCTTTTTAACTCTCTGTCTGGTTCTCTATAGCTGCTATTTTAAAGTTTTTATTTCTCTTAATATTTTGTTCTATTTATTCCTTTATCATTTCCTATTTTGTTAGTTCCAGTATCCATCCAGTTACCTAAGCCAGGAAAGAGGGTAAAATATCTGATCTGTTCTTTTTTTAATCCCTCACATGCTATCAAACATAAATCATTATAGACTTGTTA
The DNA here is from genome assembly GCF_922984935.1 of Meles meles. Classification (NCBI taxonomy): domain Eukaryota; kingdom Metazoa; phylum Chordata; class Mammalia; order Carnivora; family Mustelidae; genus Meles; species Meles meles. The sequence goes on from NC_060067.1 coordinate 96,412,024, forward strand.
CCTTTTCCCCATCTTTATTGAGCTATAATTGACATATAATGTTGTGCGAGTTTAAGATGTTCAATGTGAGGATTTGTTACACATATTTCACAAAATTATTACCACAGTAGGGTTAGTTAATAGCTTCATCACCTCACATAATTACTATTTCTTTTTTTGTAGTGAGAACAATTAAGATTTATTCTTAGCAACTTACAAGTATATAATACAAGGTTATCTGTAATCACTATGCTGTACATTAGATCCCAGAAATTATTCCTCTTATAAGTGGAAGTTTGTATCCTTTGACCAACATCTCCCCATTTCCTTCACACCCCCCACCCCCCAGTAACCACCTTTCTATTCTCTGGTACTATGAGTTTGGCTTTTTAAGATTACACATATATGTGATATCATACAGTATTTGCCTTTCTTTGTCTAACTTTTTTCACTTACCAGAATGCCCATAAAGTCCATCAATACTGTTGCAAATGACAGGATTTCCTTCTTTCTCATGGATGAATAATATTGTACAATCTTCATGTGTTTAAGGTCTGTTACTGGAAGATTATTGTGATCCTTTGGTGGTGTCCTATTTCCTTGATTTTTTATGTTCCTTAAGGTCTTGTGTCTATGTAGACACATTTGAAGTGATAGTCACCTCTTCCAGTCTTCACTAATTGACTTTGGGAGAAAAATGCCGTCCTTTAGCTCTGCTAGTGATTCTGAAGCTTTCTCAGTCTTTTTATGAACACACTTGCTCTAGGATTCTTGCTCTCTCTTTTGGCTGAATTCTTAAATTTATATGAATTCTCTTAATCCTGCAACACACCAGGCTGGGCTCTGACAGACTCCCTTTTGCTTTTCTAGGGGTGGAGCTAAAGCTTACATTTATGGTTTCTCTGTGGCCAACAGATTCTGGCCAGTTTTCTGCATGTGCTCATTAGTTATCTTTTAAGGTTTGTTCTTTCCACCCCTTGGAACATGCACTGAGAGAGAGCCACAGGGTGAAAGAGTGTGCAGGGAGGGATGCAGAGCACTGGGGTTGCCTGTGGGCTATTTGGTAGGGGGGAATCTGTGGGAAGAGTGTGCTCAGAGGCTGTTGGACAGGCTTCTCAATGGAGTCTGAGAAGCAGTTAGCAGGGTCATGTCCCTTTAAATAAGAGCTAATCTGCCACTCGCCAAGCCTGTTTCCACCTTCCAGTCACACAGTCCATGCCTCTGTACTCTGGGTAAATTGTAAGGGAAATGAACTTCTTTGGCAGCATTCTGTACAGCTCTAGAAGTACTAGTTCATACCATCCCACTTTCTCCCCAGGAGAAATCATGGGCTGAGAAAAACCTCTCTTGACCTTGAATTTTAGCATTTTGGGGGATACATGATTTGGGTAAAGTCAAACTATTTCTCTTAGCCTCTCCAGTATATCCAAACTTGTATTTTTTTGTTGTAACAGTGATGTGCTAGAGCTTCTCCACCAGTTGCCTAGACTTCCACAAAGGTTGTCTTGTCTGTAGATGATTGTCTAAGAGAGTATTCTCCTGGACCATGTCAAAGAGGGGATGACATCTGTTTACAGGCCACTGCAGGGGACCAAAGGGGACTGTATCTGGGACCAAAGTCTGTATTTCTATTACTTGATTCACGACTGGGAAAGACTCCTTCCAGGTTCCTTGGCATATGATACTGGATCCTACAGCTCCCTCCGTGTTACCTTTGTCTATGATATATATCAAATTGTTGTTGGTGTGGGCTGGACAAGAATGAGAGACCTCTTATTGAGCCATGTTGTTGACATCATTCCTTGAGATTCACTGTCTTAACATCACTCGTACCTGTTTTAATCTCTCTCTTTTCCCATTGCTATTGTTCAGGTCATCATTATGTATCAATCATATGCCAATAAAGGCCTCCTAATCTCTAATTTATACCCTTTTTTGTAAGTCAGTCAGGGTATTTCCTAAAATGTATATCTGACTATGTCTCATCCTTACTCAAAATGCTTCATTGTTTCCCTGTTGTTTTTAGTATTAAAGTTCAAACCCTTTAAGAAGTTAAAAGATCTAGGGGTGCCTGGGTGGCTCAGTGGGTTAAAGCCTCTGCCTTTGGCTCAGGTCATGATCCCAGAGTCCTGGGATTGAGCCCCACATAGGGCTCTCTGCTCGGCAGGGAGACTGCTTCCCCCTCTCTCTCTGCCTGCCTCTCTGCCTACTTGTGATCTCTGTCTGTCAAATAAATAAAATCTTTAAAAAAAAAAAAAAAGAAGTTAAGAGATCTATATGAACTTGTCTTTCTCTTATTACCCCACTACCTTTTATGGATTGCAGTTTCAGTTTCTAAAATGCAATTCTCATCAACCGCCTTTTACATACATAGAGTCTTCTGTCTAAGCCCCATGCCCTCAGCATAATGTCACCCACCACTAATCCAACCCTTTTTCTCGCTTAAAGTGTTGTAACTTGCCATCTTTCAGATTTCAACTCCAAGGTCCCATTTCTCAAGAACCTATTTGCAAGTCACAGGATCACAAGATTTCCAAATCACATTGTATTATAATCTGCTATTTTCTCTTCTATAACCCCCATTTGACCCTAAGCACCTTTAGTCAAAAACTAAGCATAGTTCATTCATGATTATATCTCCAGTTCCTAATACACTAATAGGCACAAAGTATGCACTTAATAAATATATTTCAATTGAATAAATGGAGATGACTTTTTCTTTTTTCACTGAAAACTGTCAAATTCTGAGACTATTAGTGCCTCTTACATTGATGACTAATGGACATGTTTTCTCTACCTATTGGCATGCCATGATTATTCCTGGGGTTCTGATTTTGTACTTCAGTAACTTTTAGGTGGCATCATTGCAACATGGCTGGAAAGAAGATTGAGCTCTTGAACAGAGTAATGCTAAGTAGCTCGGATAGGAAATGTTTTTTTTATCCCTTTGTGTGTAACAATGGCAGATCTTTGCTCAAAATCAGGGCATTCTAAAAGGCAATTACCATGACATCTAAAACCTCAGTTCTGATTTGACTACTAAGAGGAAACAAAACACAAATATATGCAATAACGATATGGTTGGGAGCATGAGTTGCCTTTTAATGACTTAGGCCTCTATTAATGTACAAGAAAAAAGAAGAGTAAAGCTCCTGCTCATTGAAATATTAGCAGGAGCCTTCTGTTCTCTGTTAGAACAGCTGCCCTATTTACTGCTGCTTTGGTGAAGTCACTGCCCAACTTCTTTATTCAGGAAGATGAGTGTTTACACTCTAGTTGGTCTTGAATCAAAACAGTTCTGATTTGTTAATAATTCACTAACCAAATATTATGACTGAAAAACTGGGACACTGGTAAATAATCAGATGCAGAATGGAACTTCTGTTGCATTTAGCCTGATAATGGAAATGGAAAACACAAATAAAAAATGTAATTTAGCAATTCATCGTATCCTGTTAAATGCCAGCTGTTTTCAGAGTTTTAGGATAGTGTTTTGTTTTTCCCCTCACGTCTTTAGAATATGGGGAATAATTAGAAACCAATTAAGTCACTCCACATTTTCAAAGGAAAAGAAGTTCATGTTACCAAGAACTCATTTTTTATATTTGTTGTGCACCTAGTATGTGCCAGGCATCTTATGGAACACTGAGGATATAATAGAGTGGCTGGGCTCAAGGAACTTACATTCTAACATGGGAGTGAGGAAAGCAACAAAAAACAACCAAACAAATACAAAATCTGTCAGTGTCCTGGAGGGCAAGGAGATGAGGAGAAGGCTGGGATGCTCTCTGATTTAGGCTGCAAAGGAATAAGGTGAAACATCAGTTCATGGCACTATTACCCTTTAGTAGTGTCTGTTTCCAAAATCTACTCATTGCACTTTTTGAAATGAAACAAAGGATTCCATTTAACAATCTCCTCCTATATTGATTTTTAACTGCAACTGTCAGTGGTGATTCTGGAGGACAAGACTTGCATTTATTAAGAAATAACATGAATACTACAAAAGAACTTCATATATTAGGTATCAAACTTGGTGATTTTTACTCTGGTATAGATGTATTCAACATTTTTTGGTAAACAGAAACCCATTAATTATCATAAAGATAGTATATTTACAGTTGATTTCACCAGAATGAAAAAATGCCAACTTTATTTATAAAATATATCCTCTCTCAGACATAAATCAAATAATTTAAAATAGTATTTGACATGTTAACTATCCTATAAGTTACTGTGATTGAATATGCATAATGATGATAACTTTCATATGTTTTTTATTTATTTTTTTAAAAGATTTTATTTATTTATTTGACAGACAGAGATCACAGGTAGGCAGAGAGGCAGCCAGAGAGAGAGGAAGGGAAGCAGGCTCCTTAAAAGATTTTATTTATTTATTTGACAGACAGAGATCACAGGTAGGCAGAGAGGCAGCCAGAGAGAGGAAGGGAAGCAGGCTCCCTGCTGAGCAGAGAGCCTGATGCAGGGCTCGATCCCAGGACTCTGGGATCATGACCTGAGCCAAAGGCAGAGGCTTTAACCCACTGAGCCACCCAGGTGCTCCCATATGTTTTTTATTTTTAAAACTAGTTTAGCGGGGCGCCTGGGAGGCTCAGTGGGTTAAACTCTCTGCCTTTGGCTCAGGTCATGTTCCCAGGGTCCTGGGATCGAGCCCTGCATGGGGCTCTCTGCTCAGCAGGAAGTCTGTTTCCCCCCCCCTCTCTCTGCCTGCCTCTCTGCCTACTTGTGATCTCTGTCTGTCAAACAAATAAATAAAATCTTTTAAAAAATAGTTTAGCATACCCCAATTCATAGAGCATCACATAAACCTGTAAACTAAGTTGTTTTCCTTTTCAGTAGAGAAGTCCGAGAATCAGGGAAGTTAATTGGTACATGAGGCAGAGACATCCTCATACTCAGGCATTCTGGTTCCAGATCCCATGCTGGTACTGTCCCACTGCAGGCAGACCAAACCAACGTAAGTTATACCAGCAACCCAAAATCATTTTCTGTATTTTCTGACTTACGCAATAAATAAAGACTCCCAGGATAATATTTTAATCACTATCTCTGAATTTTTACATTGTTTGATTGGCATTATTTCCTTCATTAAACCTGCTCCAATTTAAAAACAAAAGTCTAATTTTTTCACACACCTAAGCAAGTCTTCCTTTTAATAGACAAAGGTATGGAATGTTAAAACATCAACTAAAAGAACAGTAATTAATTATAAATGCCTGTGGTGGTGTACATTTTATATGAAACCACACTGAAAATCACATGGAACAAGAACCTCCTTTACTTAGGGAAGTAGCCTGAGTAGGAGAATCAATAGTTGGATTTTAATCTGTGGATATTTAAAGACATGAACTAAATCATTCTTAGTAACCTACTTTCCCCTCCCCCCCCATCCATCTGACCTATGGATGGTAAGATAGTTTTGATTTGGGAACTTTTCTGTGCTTCTCTTTCCTTCCTTCCTTACTTTCTTCCTTCCTTCCTTCCTTCTTTCCTTCTTTTCTCCTTCTCTTTCTATTCTTCTTCTTTCTAAGAATAGTTCTTAGAGGAATACATCTTGACAAGTCTGTTAAAATCAAACATGTTTCTCTAAGATTGGAAGATTGGAGTTACTTTCTAGTTCTATGACACATTTCTATTAAGAAACATCTTAATCTGGGGCACCTGGGTGGCTCAGTGGGTTAAAGCCTCTGCCTTCGGCTCAGGTCAGAATCCCAGGGTCCTGGGATCGAGCCCCACATCAGGCTCTCTGCTCAGCGGGGAGCCTGCTTCCTCCTCTCTCTCTCTCTGACTCTCTGCCTACTTGTGATCTCTGTCTGTCAAATAAATAAATAAAATCTTAAAAAAAAAAAAAAGAAATATCTTAATCTTCCCAAATGAGATAATAATTCCTCTTCAGTGTATATTATCTTGAAATGTTCAGAGTCAGTTATCAGTTAAAATGTACATGTGTGTAGAGATGTAGATATTGAAACATTTACTTTTATTTTTGTCCGTTTCTAAAGAAATATATAAAAATATGTAAATGAAATGTTATTGGCCCAATTCTAGGAAAATTATACAATTAAATGTTGTTAGTTTTAACCTAAGATTATTACAAATAACATCTACCAGATAATTAAAATGATAAAAAGAAAGAAAACAGGAAATAAAAGGAAGTTAGATGAACTTGTTCCCAAAGTCTTTGGCAGAAACTTATGTGGGAAAAAGCACTTATTCTGAATTCACATGCCCTAACTTTGAGCATTAGATTTTCTGGGATTTCCTGTATAAACCTCACAAAGACCACTTGAACCCTCTGGTACTTGTTTCTTTTCCTCTAAAATTGAATTTTTTTTTAGTACTTAATCAAGAAATACAACAAAGAAGAACCCAGGGTCATATGGCAAAGTTATATAAATAAATTAACACTATGATTCAACAACATAGTGTGTTAAAAAAGAAAAAAAGATAAATCGTTGACCAATTATTCAGTATGAGCTGCATTTTTAAAAAGATTTTATATATTTATTTGCCAGAGAGAGAGAGAACATAAGCAGGGGGAGCAGCAGGCAGCGCTGGCAGAGGGAGGAGGAGGCTCCCTACTGAACAAGGAACCTGATGCGGGGCTCGATCCCAGGACCCTGGGATCATGACCAGAGCAGAAGGCAGACGCTTAACTGACTGAGCCACCCCAGGTGTCCCTGTATTACATTTTTTAAAAATAAAGTGGTATATCTCAATGGTGAATTCCAAGCTAATGCTGATCTTTTAGATTGAGTGACAGAATAGTATATTAGGTTCAAGTAAATATCTGAAAACATAGATATAAACATTTACCAAACTATTAGTTGCCCAGGACATAAAAGGTATTACTTAGGGTGCCTATAAGTATTGTACAAGCATTATATCATACATGTGAGTGATTTTTTTTTTTTGGTCATGTGTGTTTAGATCTAAACATAGATTGACATTCAAATTGGTAATGTCTAACACTCAAACCTGGCACTGAATATCTCCTGTATGGTTCCAGCCTGTATCCAAAATAAAATAAAGAAACAAATTGCTCTTTATAGAAAAAATATGAGTAGAATGCCAAAGCCCATCAGAAGGGCGGTCAGGGATGTCTTCCCCTATATTCCATCTATCTTCACATTTTATGAGAACTGAAAGCCTAATCAATAATTTAACAAGCTAATGGGCATATTTTTAAACACAATGGAATCATTCCGAAAAGGGGCACACCAGCAGAACCACAAAAGCAAAGATGGAAACTAACTGCTAATATTGAGTGCTTCTCTTGAAAAGTACTGTGCTGTGGCATGACACAGGGCAAGCTGCCTTAAAGAAGTGTGTATCTCTTGTTCTGTGAAGCTACTGTTTCTTTCTGTATGTGTTGGGGTAATGTATTTTTTCTAATGAACATATATCTGACTACTCTGTAAATGATTTGCTCTTCAAAAGTACTATAAGGCACAGACCTACTATCCAAATACTTAATGTCCGCTTCACGTAAAAATGTGTGCTCTGCAAAATTATTTGAAATTCTAATTTAAGATACTGTGTTCAATATTCTGGCTATGGATATTAACATTCATACAATTTACCACGACATTCTGTTTGTCATACAGGTAGGAAAAGCAAGGAAGCTATTCTGGTACTGGAAGTCTGAAAATATTTTCACTCAAGTTAGAATAGGGTGTTGCTTCATTTTATGAATAAAAATTAGGCCTTTGTGTTTTTATTTTTTTTTTCTCTTTTTTTCTTTCTCCATTATTTTGTATGTTAGTGACTTGATAAGATGCAAAGTAAAATGCTATACAAAACAACAAGTTGTATAATTTGTAACTAAACACTCAGGAGGATAGCCACTTGCCCACATATTATGTACTTTCCCATTTGTCACTATGACAGTCCCTTTGCCCATGTTTAAGGATTATCCATAGAGTTGAATTATTTTTCTCCAAGTCCTTATTATCAAGATTTATATATTACTGTATCTAAAGCCTCCCTTTTTCTTGGACTATAGTTACATCATGAAGTGGATTTATTTCACAGGTAGTGATCTTCTCAGATTCGGTGGGAGCCTATTGCATCTGTCATTGAAAAATCTATTTTATGTTTCCAATGAATAATTAGACTATGAGAGTGCCTTCAAGTTTGGTGTTCAGTTTTACACCAGATAAAAAGAAGATAGTAGACTTATTTCATGTTGGTCATAAGGGAGTTAAGACCATCATGAGTTGAGGGAGGAATGTAGGCAGAAATGTGGAAAGCAATGGAGAGGCAGCCCAGAGGCCACTTGATGACAGAAGCCAAGGCTCCCAGGTCTCAGGGACTTTAGGAGAGGCCTGCCACAGTCAGCCTACAGACGTTACAGACGTTAGCGCTTGATAGCTTATTCTCAAACTCATTCATTGAACATGGTGTCCCTGCCTGTCTTTGCGCATGAGAGAGAGATATTTGCTTGTCTGAATCAATGTACGCCTCTGGGCTGCAACATTGTGAGGTACAATGAGCTGCTTCTCTGACCATTTGCACCAGTGGCGCACAGTCATAACTTTTCCAGATGATGTTTGGGGGAGTGTTGAGCAAGAGTGTTCTTACTGTGTAAGTAAGAAAATAACACTCAAAATAAATAGATAAAAGGACAGGATAAGCAGAGGGACATGCACAGTCTTGTTAAAAATAGTAGCAATATATCACAAGCCTGTGAAAAATTAATTTGCTACTATTTCACGTTGTACATTCTTTGACTTCCTTTCTTTATGCTTCAAACTATACCTATTCTTCATGTATCTTATTTTCCCTACACTCTCCAAATACGTTTTGTTTTTTTTAAACAAGTCATTTGTCCAGCGATGCTAAAACTAAAATGTTCTGTCTGCACAATAGGTGCTTTTAGCAAGTCAGATATGCACAGTTAAGCTGCGCTTGCAGAATTTTTCTTCTTAAAGTGCAGTCAATTGACCATGTACCAGCACTAATTTGTTTCCAACCAGTAAGGCAGGTAAACAGGCTGCCCTGCACGACAGTGACTACAACCAGCACAGCCAGGACACTCCTTCTGTTCTCAGCAAAGGGACATTTAAATGCAGAAGCACGTCACAGCTTAGACCCACATGACATCTCCAGACTCTGCTTCCCTCTCGAGACAGATGTTCCATTTGCCCTGTATTTGTTTGATACTTCCATTTCAGAAACAAGGCTTGTTCTCCTAAGGAAATTCCAGATAAATGATTTAAAACTAATCTGGGACAAAAATTTTTTTAAGGCATTATGTTAATACCCTATAAAATGATAATATACATCTGCTCATGATATAAAAATAATCTTTACAGTACTCTCCAAGTAGTATTTTTATTTATGATTTTGTCATATTGTAGACACAGGTGCCTTAAAGTTCCGTCTTAAAATAATAATGCTAGAGGGCAGGTGGTAGATTTCTAGGACATTATTATATTTCTTCAGGCATTCAGCTGGCAGCCTGGCTTTTCATAATAATTTCAGTCCTGAGAAACTGTAATTATCCTGAAGCACACTACTTATACTGTCTTATTTCTTAATTACAGTAGTGACATGAGATAAAAGCATACTTACTGGGATCAAATGTATATTATTTTGTGGTGATTATAAAGAATTTCTCATGACAACAATTGCAATTATACGGTCATCAACTACTGATACTATGTTATGTTCTAGAAACTCTGTAATTAAGTCCTGCCAAGAGGACACTTCCTTTTCAGGGGGCAGGAGGCACTTAGAGAGAAGTTGGCCAATGTAAAAATTATTGACAGACATAGATACCCTGAGCCTGTTGAAATGATTCCACATGATTCTCAAGTAAGAACATTGTATCAACAAACATTTGGGGGATTTAATTTAAATTTCTATCTAAACAAGCTATATAAAGAATCTTCTTTAAAATACCCTTTCTCAAGTACCTGGGTGGCTCAGTGGGTTAAAGCCCTTCAGCTCAGGTCATGATCCCGGCGTCCTGAGATTGAGCCCCGCATCGAGCCCCGGATCGGGCTCTCTGCTCGGCAGGGAGGCTGCTTCCTCCCCTCTCTCTGCCTGTCTCTCTGCCTACTGTGATCTCTCTCTGTCCAATAAATAAATAAAATCTTAAAAAAAAAAAACAAAATAAAATAAAATACCCTTTCTCCTTTCTGAACTTTAGAATAAAAAGCTTTGAATACACTCCACAAAGAAAAAAGGAATTGTAAATATGATAGGAGTGATACTGCCTTCAAAGATAAATCTGCAGGGGCGCCTGGGTGGCTCAGTGGGTTAAGCCGCTGCCTTCCGCTCAGGTCATGATCTCGGGGTCTTGGGATTGAGTCCCGCATCGGGGGTCTCCGCTCAGCGGGGAGCCTGCTTCCCTCTCTTTCTCTCTCTGCCTGCCTCTCTATCTACTTGTGATCTCTCTCTGTCAAATAAATAAATAAAATCTTTAAAAAAAAAAGATAAATCTGCAGGCAATGAGTGATATTCTTTCAAATACTATAATTCATCTTTTTTTAAGTTTTCATGTGAGATTCCAAAAATAATTTATCTTCTGTCATTCCAATTTAAAAGAAGAAAAAAATTTAAATTACCAAGAAACTACTTACATAGACTTTCTACATTTTTCTATAGACAGATGTCTTTGCTCTTTGTTTCAAAAAAGGCAGAAGGAAAAAAAAAGATGGATGCCAAACTCTGTGTATTAACAAACTGTTTGGATGAAGGTATTAGGTATATCAGGTATTTGGGAATCAAATGATCTGGGTTTTAAATTCTGCTCTTCTATTAACTAGATGTGAGACTTGAACAAGATACTTAACTATGCCTCAGTCTCTTTATCTGTAAAAAAGGACAATAACTTTACCTACCTCATAAGAATTATCTGTTAAAATATTTGATCTTTTTGTATATAAAAAGGGCTTAGATCCATGCCTTGTACATTACTTTATTATTATTATTATTATGGTATTATTTTTGTAATTATTTTATGGTATTACTCTATGTAATACAGGGGATGTGAAGGACAATGGGCCCAACTCTCCCATTCTCCTTCCTACCGTCAAAATGGTGAGGAGTATCTCTAATCATTTTAATAGGATTTCCTCAGATAATTTTTTTCAGCAGTCTAATATAACACATGAAAAGAGATTTTTTTTCCAAAGTGAAAAGGCTTTCAATGAACCTGATATCTTTAACTTACAACTTACTCCAGCAATACTTTGCCCGAGTATTGTCTGTCTATTTTAATTCTGAAACAGGCTCATGCTTTGTTATTGTTAATTTAACACAAAAGCTATCCTCTTTGGATATTTACCATCATCTAATGTCGTGTTTGGTCTTGGGCACAATAGTTCTGCAGTGTATAACCTTTATTGTATGGCTAGCATTCTAACCAGGTTGCAATGACATGATATTGGAATGGTTACTGCAAACCCATTTTTATTTTCACAATAGTTCAAACAACCCAAATAAGCACACCAAGAAACATAAGCCCTTAAAAAAGAGTCAGTTAGCATCCATGAAAACATTAGCCATGCTACACTTCACTTTCTATATACTGACCTGTGGATATTATTTTCTGGTTAACGTTACATTATATTTGTTTTAATGTTATAATTTCTAACATTCTATTACTGTTACTTATCTAATGAAATTAATAAAGTACTTAATTATCTGTTAATTTCTCTGAAATATTTATAGTTCTAAATAATAAAATGAATTTTGAGATACATGCAAATATGAGATTGAAGAACAAGTACAAATAATGTGTATTGTAGAAAATTATTAATTACCTTTTTATGATTTGCATTAGTCATCTCTACATGTAATCTCTGTAATTTAGATCAAAAATATACAAATTCTCCTTCATTTAATATTTTAAAATTCCAGCTGCGATCCCTGATGGATTGATTACATATAGATTATATCAGTAATCATATTCAAATTTTTTTGTTGCTCTTTCCAGAGCAATCAATCTAGATTTTACTTTTGTTTAGTCTCTGATCTGTCAAAATACAATACCAAAATGCTGTGATATTTTTAGAGTTAATATGTAGATAGGAAATATTGCAAAAGGATTAATAAGTATGGAAGAGTTTTTGGCTAAATGCAATCAGTTTCCATGCAAACACTAACAATTTCTTTATTGAAGTAAAAATTCTTCATTAGACCTTTGAGTCTAATTCCAATTTGAATGTAATTCTAATTCAATGTATATACATATCTAAACCAGTAAAGATCTGGAACAACTGTTTTATTTTGGAATTAGTTTAATTCTGGCTTTTCAATAACCTGGAAGTTATTAGGTTATTGGGTTTGATGATGTTGACTCTACAATAGGGAAAAACTGATATGGAAATTAACACTATACTTTTTTTTTTTCCCTTTTTATTAATTTTTTCAGCGTAACAGTATTCATTCTTTTTGCACAACACCCAGTGCTCCATGCAAAACGTGCCCTCCCCATCACCCACCACCTGTTCCCCCAACCTCCCACCCCTGACCCTTCAAAACCCTCAGGTTGTTTTTCAGAGTCCATAGTCTCTTATGGTTCGCCTCCCCTCCCCAATGTCCATAGCCCGCTCCCCCTCTCCCAATCCCACCTCCCCCCAGCAACCCCCAGTTTGTTTTGTGAGATTAAGAGTCATTTATGGTTTGTCTCCCTCCCAATCCCATCTTGTTTCATTTAATGAGCGATGAGGGGGAAGAGAAAATCCCAATTCCAACTTCCATTTTAAGAGTGAGTTTAAGAGTGATTTTCAAATAGAAATCAAATGTGTGGCTTTCCACTTCTGTTAATCTGTGCAAACTGCCATAAGAAGATACCACATACTGGGTGATTTAAACAACAGACATTTATTTTCTCAGTTTTGGATGCTAGAAGTTCATGACTGAGGTGCCAGAAAATTTAGCTTCTGGTGAGACCTCTCTTTCTGGTTTATAGACAGCAGTCTTCTGGCTGTGACAGAGGGAGGGAGGGAGATGGGGGTAGAAAGGGAGAGGGAAGAATACGGAGAGAGACAGGGGTAGGGGGAGAGAGAGAGAGGAAGTGTAGGAGAAAGAGAGAGCGGAAGTGAGATAGAGAAAGGAGGAGAGAGGAAGGGAGCAGGGGAGAGGCGGAGGGAGAGAAAGAAAGTGAGTGCAGGTAAAGACCCATCCGGATGACTCAGTGGCTCAGGTCATGAACCAGGGTCCTGAGATCCAGCCCCTGTGGAGCTCCCTGCTCCACCTGGAGTCTGCCTATCCTCTCCCTCTGCTGCTCCTCCTTCTTATGCTCTCTCTATCAAATAAATAAAATAAATCTTTAAAAAAAAAGACATATCAAGACTAGGGCCCTGCCTTATGATCTTGTTTAACCATGGTTACTTTCCTATAAGCCTAGTCTTCGAAAAGTCATATTGGACTTTATGGTTTCAACACAGACATTTGGGAGGAACACAATTCAGTTCATAGCATCACCTAAAATGATAATTGTACTTCTCATAAAATTCCAAGGTTAGGTGAAGTCGTGCCTAGAGCTTCTATGCTACTTTTGAACTTAAGTATGCTATATTTTATGGTCATTTTTATTTATCTTTCAGATCAGCATTTTCATGACCCATTTGTCGAACTATGGGAATGACCGCCTAGGGTTATATACCTTTGTGAACTTGGCCAACTTCGTGCAGAGCTGGACCAACCTGAATTTGCAAACTCTGCCTCCCGTGCAGCTAGCGCACAAGTACTTTGAGCTCTTCCCTGAGCAGAAAGACCCTCTCTGGCAGGTAACACTAAACATTCTCTCCTGCAGGGGAAGGAAGGAAACCAGTGCCTAACTTGTATTAGGAATTCTCTGGAGGCATTAAAACTGACATGTAACCCAAACTTCTTTTTTTTTTTTTTTTTTTCCCTTTTTATTTATTTTTTTTTTTTCAGCGTAACAGTATTCATTCTTTTTGCACAACACCCAGTGCTCCATGCAAAACGTGCCCTCCCCATCACCCACCACCTGTTCCCCCAACCTCCCACCCCTGACCCTTCAAAACCCTCAGGTTGTTTTTCAGAGTCCATAGTCTCTTATGGTTCGCCTCCCCTCCCCAATGTCCATAGCCCGCTCCCCCTCTCCCAATCCCACCTCCCCCCAGCAACCCCCAGTTTGTTTTGTGAGATTAAGAGTCATTTATGGTTTGTCTCCCTCCCAATCCCATCTTGTTTCATTTATTCTTCTCCTATCCCCCTACCCCCCAAACTTCTTTTTTATTCCATAGTTCCATCCTCTTCAATAACATTTTTTTGTTTTATGGATTAAGTATATTTTTTTGCTTTTCTGGGGTTTTGTTCATTGGTTTGGTTGGTTTAGAATTTTTGCTTTGAGGATGCTATTTTATTGTCAGTGTCTTCTCAGTGTTAATGATTTTGACTCTCATTTAGTGTGAGCACTAACTGACCGTAAAATGGTTAGGCACTGAGTATCTAGGGACATCGAAACCAACAGCAGTCATAATCTCAGACCCTACAAGTAAATCCTGATACATATGTATAAACACAGATAGTATAAATAAAAAGAGAAAAGAAGTTTTTACCACATGCTTATACAGATTCGGTCTTTAATATGTCTCTCTATTTCTTTTAAATTTAATTCATCTTTCACTAGGACCAGATCTACCGGTAAAAGAAAAATTGTCAGTTTTAGGATTGCTTTTACAGATAATTCAACTTCACATGGGAGCCACTCAGCCTCTGTGTATAAAAATGTAAACTATGTGCTTCTTCACAGTTATCTAGGAAAATGTTACCTCCCACTTTCTTGGTTCTTTATGCATTACATTACATTGACCCGCACAATCAATAAGCCGGCTGCAGAGAGCAGATCACATAGTGCCCTGCTAAGCAGCTGATAGAGGAGTAGCATCATCATTACTGAGAAATCACTGTGAAACAGACTGTTTACCATCCTCTCTCTTTCTCCACAAGACTATGTGTTTCTCTTTATCCCATAATTCATGTTACATACATAGACTCTGTGTCTATACAGTCAGGAATTCATCCAACACATGTTTACTGAGCATCTACTATGTGGGAGGCAAGGCTAGTTGCTCTAGAGAACACAAGGAATAAAACACAGTGTTTTCTCTCAAAGTCGGTGAAGAGTTTCCTGGTTATTCTGATTCACTAGTATATATGTCAGAATGTGCTTTAAAACTGGCTGCTAAAGTAAGTCATACTTATTCTGATGATTTATTCAGGAACTCTTCACCATTTGTGTTTATATTGAACTACACATTCTAATTTTTTCACACTTCTAATAAGTTGTTTGCCCATCTATATGTCTGGTATATAAGTTAGACAGATAAATAGATAAAGACATAATTATTATGCCATATATAGTCATACCAGGTAGCTGCTGGATTTCATAAAGGCAAAGCATAAATAGCATTATTCAAAAGTGCTCACACACTTATAAAATTGATAAATTACTGATAGTAAATCAGTTCTTTCTCACACATGTTTATTTATGAGATATCTATAATTCATGGTATGGCAACAATAAAAAGTAGCCAACTTAACAAAGCTGGCAAACAGCTAACATATTAAAAAAAAATGAGTCAATAGCTCCAAGCCTTAATCTTTTTTCTTTAGAGGCATATTTTTTTTAGATGAAGGATTTGTATCTCTTACTATTGTGTGAGTTTTTTAAATTAATAATTGTATTTATTGATAATGGTTCAATATCAGTGATACCATTACTTTTGGTAAGGAATAAATATAATCAAAGATATGCCAGCTCTGGGGCGCCTGAGCCCCTCAGTCAGTTAAGCACCCAACTCTTGATTTCAGCTCAGGTCATGATCTCAGGGTTGTGAGACTGAGTCCCATGTCAGGCTCTGCACTGGGCGTGGATCCTACTTAAGATTCTCTCTCCTCCTTCCTTTGGCCTTCCTTTCTTGTCTCCCTCTTTAAAAAAAAAAAAAAAGATGCATTAGCTCCAATATGATTGGTCAGTTTGATGATTCTAAATACTGATTGAATTTTTGTTGAATTTGAAATACTGTGTTAGTTGATTGGGGGTGTGAATGAAAATTGCAAACAGAAAACAGAACTATTTCTTAGAAAACTATATCATCAATTGAAGACATAAGAACATGAATATATACAAAATATTTGTAAGTACAGAACAATTAATTTTGAATAGCTTCAGAAAGGTAAATTCCTAGATTGTTCTTTTTTTAGGATTTATTTATTTATTAGAAAGAAGGAGAGAGAGAGAGTGAAAGAGAGAGAGAGAGAGAATATAAGAGGGGAGAAGGTCAGAGGGAGAAGCAGAGTCTCAGTAGAGCTGGGAGCCCGATTCAGTACTCGACCCCATAACTCCGGGATCATGACCTGAGCTAAAGGCAGTGGCTTAACCAACTGAGCCACCCAGGCGCTCTCCTAGATTGTTCTTAACAAATGATAGAATTAATCAGAAAATGCTTCAGAGAGTTCACAAATTTTTGTTATTGCTGTTGTCATTTATATGTTTAGCAATTTTAATATATATTATCAAAACAGCTTCTTATAAATGTACTTAAGTAACATTGAAGAGTTAATATTTACTAAAAATCCCATTTTATCAAGTGAAGTGTATGGTTTCTTTTGACTGAAAAATAAAGTTGCAAGCATTTCTTATTAACTGAAGTGTCATATATTCTAAAATATGTTTAAAAAAGAAAACAAGAAATGGAAAGCAGAAGAGCAGTTAAGTTCAAGAGGGAATTATTCAGGTATGTGAGATTTTGAGAACAGTTGACTTATTGAAGCAAATCTGATAAATTCGCCAGTGATAAACCACGTCCAGGAGACTGCCAATGGTTAAGTAGAGATAAAGTGCATAATACTGTCAGAATCCCTTTCCCTGGCGGTTATCTCTTCTTTCCATATTCATATTTATAATGATAAACAGAGCAGCTGTAAGCATGATCATCATGTTCTTTAAACAATATGAATTTAATTTTACAAAAAAAATATGAGCCCAACTAGCACTAATTGAATGTTTTGTAGCCCACTCATCCCAGGCCTACAAGGTTAGGATAGATTAGTATTATATGTCTGTCATTGTTATATATTCTCAAAATTCAGGTATTTCTTGTATTTCTAAACATGCCTTCTTATTAAGTGTATTTCACTTTTTAAAAATAAGTCAACTGTTATTTTTCTCTAGATTTTTAATTTATACTTTTTATTACTATAAATAAAAATACAACATGAATAATGATGATCTTCACATGTGTTTAGTTTCCTTTGGTTCTTTATGGAAATTTTCATTAGCACCAACTACCATATATGTGAAGCTGCTTTGTCACCTAATTAAAAAGTGCAATATGAGTATCTATCAATGGACAGCATGGTAAGAACAACCCAGAATGTGTCTGTGATCCCTTCACTGGAAGCAGATTCTTTCAAAGCTGCTAAATGTGAAAATATATGCCGAGGACACACATGGAACTCTATCCCTCGAGTTTATCCTCCTCAGTGTAGTCCTGAGTGTGTAAGATTCTTAAAAGAATTCTCACGGATTCCTGTTAATCCATACCTCTTTTGTTTTAGGACAATAATTACGATGAAGCATAAAAGAATAGGATTTCCTTTTTTCTTTTCTTTTTCTTTTTCATTGTCTTTTTCTTTTTTTTTTTTTAAACTCTCATTATAGAAACCAAAACCACAACATGGAGGCATTTAGAAGGTCAGATTCTTGCACATTCCCTAATCGATGCTTTTAAGCTCTCAAGCTGTCAGGTTAGCTCAGCCTCAATCTTCCCTCAGTCACACCAGACTCCCACTATCAACAAACATGCCAAGCGTGATGTAGATTCCTGCTTGCCCGTGTGATCAAGGGAATGCTCAAAGAGCTGCAGTGTCTCTCTCTCCATGCCAGTATCCCCAGGATTAAAGGAGTAGGAGAGAAAATCACAGGGTGCTAGCCTTAGGAGGTTAGCACCTTTGTAGTTGACTCTAGCTGTGAAATCATCCAAGTCCGGCTTAGAAATGATGAGATTTGAACATCTGTGACATAAACAAATCGCAAGGTCTAGCGACATACACACTGTAGATTCTATTATTATATGCCTATTGAAGGAAAAAATGGCTTCTGACACAGAGAATTATAGATTGTAAGAGCAGGAGAAGAAGTTAGGGACATCTAGCTCAACCTATTCATTTTAGAGAAGACGCAAGTGACACCCAGTGAGGTGAAATATCTTGTTCTAAGGCACTTGGACGACTAGGGACAAGTCAGGAGTAAAGCTCAGTTCTTCTTATTCCTACTCCAGCATAGTTCCAACCACACCAAGATGGTAGCTTCACATTTAGAAAAATAAATCTACTTCTATCATCGGCTCTCTCTGTCGCAGGAGATTTTAGGCATACCTGGTTACTGGAGAAGAATCTGGTGGTGTATTCAGTGTGAAGTGATTTGACCTATACTTTTGAAGTACCTGCAAAATAGAAAGGTCTTTGCTTTCACAGAACTTACAAACCATAATAGCTCCTGGCTGTGTGAACAAAATGACATTATGAATTCGTTTTCATATTTATTCCTCTCCTTTCCACTCTCTACCTTATTTATGACTCTATCATTGCACTTACCATATGGTCTTGTAGACATGTAGACATTTATGCCTATCATACACCAGCTCATGCAAACCTTAAGGAGTGAGACTATGTTTATATCTGTTTGTAACCCAGAACCTAGCATGGTACCTTAGCTGCCATCATTAAAATCTCATGAATGAATAAGCAAAACAGAGGTGTGTACATGTGCACAGAGAACAGTCAAAACGGCACACTTGTTTCTTGGAGAAAGTAGGGATCCAATGGGAATTAGTCTTGAAAAGCACATATAAGGCTGCTGGGAAACCTTTGAAAGCTACCAGAGTCATCTGGATTTGATAGGCAACAGGGAGTTACTATGTGTAGATTCTGAAGATGAGATTAAAGTACTTAAAAAAAAAAAAAAAACGGTTGACCAATAAATATTATACCAGGGGCACCTGGGTGTCTCAGTGGCTTATAGCCTCTGCCTTCAGCTCAGGTCATGATCCCAGGGTCCTGGGATTGAGCCCCGATCACATCGGGCTCTCTGCTCAGCAGGGAGCCTGCTTCCTCCTCTCTCTCCGCCTGACTCTCTGCCTGCTTGCAATCTCTGTCTGTCAAATAAATAAATAAAATCTTAAAAAAAAAAAAAAAAAGATTATACCAGAAGCTTTTTTGCAGGACAGGTAAGAACAGGGAGGGACTGAAGTTAGGACAATAATCCAGCCATGAAAGAGGGAAACCCTGAGTAGCTTCATGGTTAGGAAAAAAGTGAGATCTTCAAAGAAGTATGGTGGAAATTGTTTGTGCATGAGACACTGAGATGAAAGGAAAACTGACCTGCAAGTCATCACCCACAGCCGGAAAAATAAGAGTTCTATATAATTTCATATTTTTCATTTCCATTTATTCATCTTTTAGCCCTTCCAGTGAAATAGCCAGAATAGTTTCTCATCACTTCATAGATGGTGCAATAGAGGCCTAAACATCATTATCATCTTACATATTTTTTCCTAATTATAGTTTGAATTTGTGTGTTTGTTACATTTATCTTCCTAATTCAGACTAGTGTTTAAACCTTATAGGAATGCTTCCCAAATATGTAGGTAATTCCTCATGATTTTATTTTTTTTAAGATTTTTAAAAAATTCATTGAGATAGAGCATGAACGTGGGGGTTGGAGAAGAGGGAGAGGGAGAAGCAGACTCCCCCTGAGGAGGGAGTCCGATGAGGACACGCAGGGCTCGATTCCAGGACGCTGGGATCATGACCTGAGTCTAAGGCAGATGCTTAACTGACTAAGCCACCCGGGTGTCCCTAATTTTTTAATTTACACTGAAGCACTTCCCCATTTGGTTATACAAGGCTGTCAGACATTCTGACATCCAGAAATGGTGACATAAGTCATGGATTTTTTCCTTTTCCTGTTAATTTGTTGCAAGTATGATCTTGTCAAGTTTCAAATTCCCCACACAAGTAACTTTCATATAACTTTAGTAATAGGAAAACTACTTCCAGATAGTGCCATAAAATAAATAAAATAAAATAAAATAAAATAAAATAAGAGGTTATATATACTTCCATCCTTTCTGAATAAAAATCATCAAAAAACATGGATTTT
This sequence comes from Meles meles, assembly GCF_922984935.1. Classification (NCBI taxonomy): domain Eukaryota; kingdom Metazoa; phylum Chordata; class Mammalia; order Carnivora; family Mustelidae; genus Meles; species Meles meles. Next base: position 96,432,176 of record NC_060067.1, read on the forward strand.
GCAGAACTAATCCAAATATCACAACAACAACAAAAAAAAAAACCTGAATTGTGTGTGTGTGTGTGTGTGTGTGTGTGTGTGTGTGTGTTTCCTGCAGATATGTCTGGTAACTTAAATGTTGTACTGTGAGTGATTACACTCTATTAGACCAACTTATTAATGAGAATTTTAAAATACAGTTTTCCTTAACTGAGATGGCAATCTAGATTCTCTGACAGGATATTCATAAACCATAAATAATAATATAAGGTACTGCTGCAGGAATGTGCAGTCATCTGTTTGAATGTACTCAGAGCTTCTGAGTAAACCTGTCATCTCCTGGGGTCAATTTTACTATGAGAATATTTCATGGGAAAATGTCAACAGTATCAATTTATTTAAATCAGCATGGGTATAATATGGTGACAAGTGCATAGACGCTTAGGGTAAATCAGAAGGTCCTTGTGCTTAAAGCTGCTTTCGTGGAGCTGTTACCCCAGACCCACACAGAACCACAGGCCCTTTTCGGCCCACTCCCACCCTCAGAAGTGGGGCATGTATGCTTCTCTGTATTGAGATCACTTTAGGAGGGAAGTTTGAGAAATGAATCAGACCATTAAGTGCTGCAGGAGCTCTGTGGAGAGAACATTCATTACAAATCAGTGCACTTAGTAAAGGCTTTTCTGAGGAGTGGACGGACTAGCTGGGTTTTATACACCAATACAGGGTGGACTCAAGCTTTGGGAAGATCATGTGTGTCTCAGAGTTTCTCCAAAAGGAATTGCTATTAGAAACACTGAGAATAAACACCCACAGCCTCTTAAAATTCCTCATCAGTGTGTGTGGGTTGTATTAGGCTTAAATGACATTGAGAGACAAAAAATTGAAAGTCACCCACCTGTGTAAAACAGATTGGAAAAGGAATTTGTTTTTTTTTTTTCCATTTTATTTATTTTTTCAGTGTAACAGTATTCATTCTTTTTGCACAACACCCAGTGCTCCATGCAAAATGTGCCCTCCCCATTACCCACCACCTGTTCCCCCAACCTCCCACCCCTGACCCTTCAAAACCCTCAGGTTGTTTTTCAGAGTACATAGGATTGGGAGGGAGACAAACCATAAATGACTCTTAATCTCACAAAACAAACTGGGGGTTGCTGGGGGGAGGTGGGATTGGGAGAGGGGGAGCGGGCTATGGACATTGGGGAGGGGAGGTGAACCATAGGAATTTGTTTTAAAGACATGTACATGGCAAAACTCAGTAAACAGAACTTTGGAAACAACACAACCAGATAGGGAGGAAGAAGTACAAAGTTCAAAGAAAAACACATACAATTTCATAGCATTCTCGTTTAAACAGTGAAGTCTGAACAGCAGAAGGCAAGCAGGGAGGAAATGAAGAGGAAACCAGTGACCTCCGAAACGTTCATAATTAACAAAATAATCCTACCATGAGCACTGGGCGTTTTTAAGGTTTCAGCTATTAAAGTCTCGATATTTCCCAGTTATCTGCAATAGGCACATGACTTGAGAGGGAATAATCAATCTAACTGATAATTCCACGGTGTTCTTGTCAGTGAAGGATGTGGAGAAGCAATGAGCAAAGCAGATTTTTAGTAGAGAAAAGGCAACATATGTTGGAATAACTAGATCTAATGAGAACAAAAGTTACTTTCATGTATTCTATAAAAATATGAACTTCAGGGCAAGGTAAGTCATGTGACTTTTTTCTATTTTATCTTTTTTTTTTCATTTTATTTTATTTTATGTCTTTTCAGTGTTCCAAAGGTAGTGTGATTTTTTTTAAATATGTATTTTTAGCTTGACTATGAATTTGAAAATTTTACTTAATTGGAGAGGAAAAATCTGGATTTTCATCAGAATTTACTCCCCTTTCTAAGTCTGGTCCATCACCTCAGGGAATTTTCTCTCCACCTTTCTTATGCCTGCTTAAAAGTAAATCAGCCTCACCTCATCATGTATTCCATGTACAAAACCACCTGCATCCCCTTTACCTGTGTGAGAGCTGAGTTACATGCATTTTTACTAGACTGGTACTATAATCATGAGCTGCTTAAAGCAATTTTAACTGAAGTTTTTTAAAGTTTCAATATATCTATAGTGCTAGATACTTAAAAACAGTAAATTACTGTTTACAGCAGTTTCAGATATTCAGGGACAATCAGATTAGACAATGAAAAGGAAAATAATTGCTTTGTAATTTTCTGATTTTTGAAATTAAAATAATAACAATGGAACAAAGTATGAAAGTGCAAGCAAATGCTTTTTTCTTGGGAAGACGCTTTGACCTTCATAATCACTGCCAGACACTCTCTGGCCCTCTCTCTCTCTCTCTCTCTCACACACACACACACACACACACGTGCATGCATACACGTGCACACACATGATATTTAGCTGCAGAGACAACCCAGGCTTTGGATTCCAAATTTGAAACTAACTTGCTGTGTGACCTTCAGCAAGACCTAAATAAAACACCTTGCATCTCATCCTCCTCAGGTGTAAAGAAGGGATAATGATATCTGTCTTGCCAGGTTGCTTTGAGGATTAGAAATCATCTATGACAAGCAGTGTCTGGAATAGAGAAGGTGATCAATAAAGGTCAGATATTATGTTAGCTGTTATTTAAATACTCAGACAATATAAGAAAAGTCAGAGTAGGAAAAAAATCTAAAAAAATATTTTCAAAGTATAGAACAGGAAATGCAAACATCCTGTTTAAATAAAGTCATGATGAAGAGACACAAGGGGAAACATGCAGGAAAAGAGATGAAAGAAGAAATACTGGGCATCTGGAAAGTCTTAAAATAGCACAATAGAGAAGGAATGTAATTACAAAAACAGGCAATCTGCTGGATTAAGGTATACACATGCCACCAACTGTAAAACACATACAGGAAAAACCGAAGTAGCGTAAGTTGAATTGTTGGCAATAAAAGCATTTGGAGCAGCAAGTGTTGTAACAGCATCCAGGTAATTTTATTTGAGAGTTTACTTCTATCAGTATAATTTCTTTGGAGAGCACAACTAGAAATAACTAGTTTCTTTATCTACCAGAACAGGGCCTGTTTATCCATGTTCTGTATGTTAAAGAAAACTCTTTTCAAGTCTTATATTGCATTTGCCTATTTCTGTGAATGTTTTATTTCACGGGTTTTGCGTGCAGAAGTTTGAATGGCGAAGACGTATGTACTGCAATAAAGAAAATAAGTGGCCTAGTTGAGCATAGAGAACCAGAAAGATCTCACAAAAGACACTTTGAGCAGCGGCACTGAATAATTGATCAGTTTGCTCATCTACTTTTGCAAAGCATAAAGAAACCATTTGAGCAAATGAATTGAGCACCTAATCTGAGATTGGCTCTTAACTGGGATATGTGTGGGGAAACTTGATAAGTGTAGGTCATGGAAACTGCCTTTCTATTGTTTAATACATAAAATACAGTTGAAACATAAAGTTCTTTACAAATGAAGCAGTTAAATAATATGAGGCAAATAATGTTTAAGATATAAAGTGATGACTTAAGGAAATAGCAAAAACTAGCTCCTGGGGCCACCATAAAAAACATCAGTGGAGACTGCAAACATTTTATTTTTGTGGGAGTTTTGAAAATAAAATGTCTACACAGTTCACATTATGTTAATTTTCAAACATATATCAAAATCTGTTTATGCCTATTACTAAAAGTTTACTGCACCTGTTTCAAGTCAGTTTTTCAGTCATTCAGCCCATATTTATCAAACACCTCTCATAGACTGGATTAGACAAACAGGGGTCTTCTCTTCAGAGAACTTACATTCTAGTTGAGATAGAATTATTATAAGTATAAATGTATTATATTATATACGATATATAACATAAAATTGCTATAAATACATACCTGAATAGAATCATTTCACGTACTGAAATACCACGAAGAAAACATATCCAGAAGCTATCACAGAAAGACAGGAGTGCGAGGAAGCGCTTTGGTTCTGGTCAGCAGGGAAGGCCTCTTGCATGGGGTGATATTTCAGCAGAGACCTGAGTGATGACAAGTGCTAAAACAATAAATTGGATGAGTTGCAGGAGCCAGACAGCAAACATATTCAAAAATAAATTGAGTTGGGATTATATAGGGGTCTTTGGGTCTGGTAGGGCAATCTATATTCCCAAGTTTGTCTGAAGAAACATCAAGCTGTTTCCCTATCAAATAGTCATATGCCCCAGAAATCCAGTCACCAAACTGAATTTGTCCTGAAAAGGGGCGGCCACCTTAGGTTCTAAAGTTCTGACAGTAGACCAGGAAGCCTGCTCTCAGGAAGGATAGCTATCATACACCAGTTCATCAGCAATGGTAACTTCTTCCTTTCGCTTCAACTGACTAATAATCTGAACAAAGAAAAAGAAAAAAAAAAGGCTAACATGGGATCACATAATAATCACTTTCTTTTATAGAGAAAAATTAAATCAATTAAAATATATTAACTACTTTAATACTCTCCATAACCATATGAGGTAGATACCATCAATCATTATTTTCTAGGTAAGGAAACTGAGGCCCAGAGAATTTCAGAAAATTCCATAAGACACAGGTAGTCTCCTTCCTGAGCTCACACCGTAACAACTGGGCTGTGCTACCCCTCTAAAGTAGATAGGGAAACTTTATGGGACATAATTGGTTACACTAGAATAATTGGTGAAATTTTGATTCAATTGGTAAGTGAAATAAGAATTTCAATTTATCATTCCACAGAAAGATAAATTGTTCAAATGAACTTTGAAGAATCAGGTGCAGACATGAGTATATCTATAAAAGTGAATACAGTATAACTGAAACATTTGGTTGGTTTTGGCAATTTTCTTTGTCTTTTTAATTGAAGTATAGTTGACACAATGTTACATTAATTTCAGGTATACAACATAGTGAGTCCACAAGTCTATACATTATGCTGAGCTCACCATCAGGGTAGCTACCGTCATACTCTGTTACAATACCATTGACTATATTTCTTATGCTGACTCTTTTATTCCTGTGACTTAGTCATTCCATCCCTGCAAGACTTTACTTCCTACTCCCCTTCACACATTTTTCCCACTATGCCAACACGCTCTCCCCTCTGGCAATCATCCATTGGTTCTCTGTATTTATAGGTCTGTTTCTGCTTTTTTGTTTGTTTGTTCATTTTATTTTTTAGATTCCACATATAAGCAAAATCATGCAATACTTGTCTCTCTCACTTCACTTAGCACAATACCCTCTTGGTCTATTCATGTTGTCACAAATGTCAAGATCTCATTCTTTCTTATGGTTGAGTAGTAGTCCATTGTTTGTATATGCCACATATTCTCTACCTACTCCTCTATCGAGGGACACTTAGGTTGCTTCCATATCCTGGCTATTGTAAACAAGGCTGCAATAAACATAGAAGTGCATATATCTTTTCAAATCAGTGTTTTTGTTTTCTTTGGGTAAATACCCAGTGGTGAAGTTATTGGATCGCACAGTATTTCTGTTCTTACTTTTTTGAGGACCCTCTATACTGTTTTCCACAGTGGCTGAACCAATTTACCTTCCTGCCAACAGTGTCTAAGCGTTCTTTTCCTCCATACCCTCACCCGCACTTGTTATTTCTTGTCTTTGATTCTTGCCATTCTGACAGATGTAAGGTGATATCTCATTGCGGCTTGATTTACATTTCCCTGATGATGAGTAATCTTGAGCACTTTTTCATGTGTCTGTTGGCCACCTGTATATCTTCTTTGGAAAAAAGTCTGTTCAGACCCTCTGCCCATTTTTTTTTTTTTAATATTTTATTTATTTAACAGAGAGAAATCACAACTAGGCAGAGAGGCAGGCAGAGAGAGAGAAGGAAGCAGGCTCCCTGTGGAGCAGAGAGCCCGACGTGGGGCTCGATCCCAGGACCCTGAGATCATGACCTGAGCCGAAGGCAGTGGCTTAATCCACTGAGCCACCCAGGCGCCCCCCTCTGCCCATTTTTTAAACAGATTTTTTTTTCTGGTGTGGAGTTGTATAAGTTCCTTACCTATTTTGAATATAAATTCATAACCATATATTTCATTTGCATATATCTTCTCCCATTCAGTAGATTGCCTTTTCATTTTGTTGATGGTCTCCTTTGTTGTGCAGAAGTTTTTTTATTTTGGTGTAGTCCTACTGACTTATTTTTGCTTTTGTTTCCCTTGCCTGAGAGGACATATCTGGAAAAGTTTTGCTAAGGCCAAAGAGATTATCATCTCTTTTCTTCTAAGAATTTTGTGGTTTCAGGGCTCACATTAAGTGTCTTAATCTATATTGTTAGTTTTTGTGTATGGTATTAGGAACTGTTATTTCCGAACAGTGCTACTCAAAGTGTGGTCCATGGATGGGCTTGAATTGTTTATTGTTGATTTGCCATGAGATAGGAAGCTTGTGCCAACATGTAAACCAACTAAATCACTGAGCACCCTGGCTACTTCAGCTGGAATTTTTTTTTCTTATAGCAGGATATTCTTATTGAAGTAAGCAGTTCAGTAATTCACATTCTGACACAAGTTCCTTACCTCCTCACAGACGAGTGTTTTGAAACAGTGAGTTAGAGTACAGGCAATGTTGCATAAAGATGACATTCCAAACAGTAAATTGACTAAATAAAATAGTTGTATTTTGAATGAGAAATAGATAACTATTTCTCATATTCATGAGAAATGAATAGATGAATATTCATCTATTTCTCATTCATACAACTGTCTAAAAATGGGCAGGCCATTTAGGAGTGTTAGACAGCTCTCTTCTACATGGTCACCCAGGGCCCGAGGTTGGTAGCTGTTAAACGTCTCTGAGTCCAAGACACATGCTGTAATTGTAGCCATTTTACAGCCAGCAGGCAGTAGGAAAGGGGAAATCCAGGGAGAGTGTCTTTATCCTTGAGATACTTAACATTATTTTGGCTTTCTTTCCTTTGGACTGAAATGATTCATAAGAAGATAGTTTGATTCGAAAGAGACAGTGAAATATAGTCTCTAGCTGGAAACTTACAGACTATGCAAAATAGAGAATGTTCTATAACTGAAGGAAGAGAAGGAGACTAGATAGTTCACCCTTCTCTGCCATAGTGAAAATTATGGCTAGAGAGTTAAACTGAAGCTAGACTATTGAGTATTTGAGATTGAATACTAAATCAAATGATTGCAGAAAATAAAAACACTGGTAAAAATAAATAAAATTTCAATTATTATGCAAAATAAATGAAAGATGTGAAGTTTATTGCTTGTAATTAACTCATTTCATCACAGTTTCTACAGATGAATTCACAGGAAAACCCAAGATGTATAGCCTAACTTTTTCCAAAGCAAATTCTCACATAAAACAATTGTTTTATATATTATTGGTCTTTTTATATTGCACTCCACTCTTGTTCCAATGGAAGCTGGGGATGGAAAATGCATTAGGATCAAATCTGAGATAAGAAATTTAGTTCCAAGTGATTTATTGAGGAGATTCTCTCAAGAAAAACCTTAAGGGAAAAAGCAAAACAGGAAAGAAAAGAGGAAACAGCTTATGTGAGTAGAGAAGGCAGATCCATACTCTGAATATGTGGGCTGGAGTAAGGATAAATCACAGTCCTTTTCAAAATGGAAATGTCCAATATAATCAATTTTCTACAAAGTGATAGGATAGTACTATTTTGGGGATTTAGAACTGGTCTCTGTTACTGACAAGTCAGCTATTCAACAGTGGCTATAACTAGAGAAGACTTAGGAGAAGGAGGCCCATGAATGGCTTCCATCTTGCTATCGGGGCTACTGTATTACTCTGCAATGGGTTGGCCAAGGACAGAGGTTAGGCGACATGTGGGAATATTGAGAACTGGCTGAGTCATTCTGTCCTCTTGGTTGTTTAGCACTTCCACATTGAATACCCTCTGGTGTACATTAATGTGTGGTACAAGTTCATCACACTTTTTGATGACTATCATGGGTCCATCCATATGCCTTTTTCCTAAAACTTATTAACCCTAATATTCCCATGATGTTCCTTTAAGACCCTTGGCTAAGACTTCACCACTGCCTATTCACCTGTTACATTTTTACATTGCCCTATTATCATCCACAAAAAAGTAATGACCAGGAATGCTGCCCAGAACTCTTTTAATTGGAAGCTTTCCCTCACCCACTGGTTTTGAGGAGCCTCTCTGAATGGGTCTGTAGTGCAACAGCAGTCCACCTTAGACCTCTGTCAACATATGATACCAACCTAACCACAAACCAAGCCTGAATTTCTTCCTCTTCATCAACAGATTATAGGGAGCCTTCCATGAAACTCTAGGAATGAGCTGATGTAGAGACATTGGTGGAACAGTGATAGGTGACATAAGGGTGTGGGCCACTCATTTATAAGCTTACTTGTAGCCTTTGTATCAGCTTGAGATCAATTCTAGACATACCACTCCCATCTTACAATGAACTGCTACTGGGTACAACCCAATACTCGGCTTCTAGTGGCTGCTTACAGTCACAAAATCACTTTGAAAATTCATGACAAACACTATCTCTTCTAGGGTCCTGTAGCATAACAGGAGTCGATGCCCGTTTGAATGACCAGCTGCAGGTGGCACACCCTCTTGCAGAACCTTGGGTGTGTATTTTGTGATTCTCCTCTAGGGCTTGACCAAAACTCTATTTGGCATCCTTTTATACCATAGATGCCAGAGTACCATAGGTCTGCCCAGATATATGAGCCAAGTGGGAGGGCTGCTTGTACCTCAGTCTTATCTCTTGCAGGACGCTTTCTTGTTCTGGGTTTCACCCAAAACTAGCAATTTTCTGCACCATTCTGTCAATGACTCTGAGCAGTATTCCCTAGTGCAATAAAATGCTGCTTCCTAAACCCGAAGAGGCCTATCAAGCCCTGGACTTCTTTCTTAGTAATAGGAGTCACAAAGAACAAAAACAGACCCTTTACTTTGATTGGGATGTCTGGGTGTGCTCCAAACCACTGGACCTTGAAAAATCGCCAAAGGTGAAAGACTCCTGAAACTTTGCTGGCTTTTCTTCCACCCTCTGGAATGCATGTGTCTTTCCAAGGCAGATAGAATACTTGGCATTTGTTACCTTTTGGGTACAATTAACATCATATCATTAGTATAGTAGACAAATATTAAGTTCTGTGGAATGTCAAGATGATCTAGGCCCTTTCAGTCTATATAATGACCCTGAGAAGAAGCAGTTTTGAATATTTTTTTTAAGATTTTATTTATTTGACAGACAGAGATCACAAGTAGGCAGAGTGGCAGGCAGAGAGGGAGGAGGAAGTAGGCTCCCCGCTGAGCAAAGAGCCCGATGCAGGACTCAATCGCAGGACTCTGGGTTCGTGACCTAAGCTGAAGCCAGAGGCTTTAACCCACTGAGCCACCCAGAGGCACCTTGAATATTATTTTTGAGAAAATATTAAAATATTATTTTGAGAAAAATATATCTAAATAATACTTTTCTCTTCCTTCAGTGCTTTTTGTCATCTTAAAAAAAAAACAAAACGCTTCAAAGCAAGAAGGGAGGAGACTAAACAAATTAAGTAACGAGAATTCAAATGAACTAGGGGGTTTAATTTGGCATTCTTTAATTGAAATTTAGAAGTTCAACCGTGGTAAGCATTTCTTGATGGATCTCCTATTTTTAATTAGATAAATTTGTATTCTGTGCTGAATGTAATTTTGAGAAGTCTATGATTTTGCAGCACTTGTATTTGGAAAAATGGTCCAAAGTGTCATAATTAAAGGCAACTTATCTAACAAGTCCAAAGTGTCATAATTAAAGGCAACTTATCTAACAAGTTTATCTAAACAAATATTCATCAAAGAAAGATACTCTAAATGGAAAATAACTGAAATATTTGATCTCTAATATTTAGGCATTTTAACATGGAAAAAAGTTAGAATTGTAAATAACAGAAACACATTTCCTTTAACAGAATTTACTCTTGCTTACTTCCACTCTATAAAGAAAATATTTCCCCAGTTAAGAATGTAGTTGTCTATAGAGAAGAGTCCAAAGAAAGTATCAACATTTTCAAATTTATTAATAATCATGAATGGAACTTTGAAAAGGATTGCAGGCAATTTTATGGAAAAGTAAGTCATGGTAGGATCATGCTGAGAACAATCATTCTTTTCTTTAAAGTATTTATTTATTTATTGGAGGGAGAGATAGGAAGAGATAGAACACAAGCAGGGAGAGTAGGAGAGGGAGAAGCAGGACTATTGCTGGGCAGGGAGCCTGATGCATGCCTCGGTCCCAGAACCCTGTGATCATGACCTGAGCTGAAGGCAGACTCAGCAACTGAACCACCCAGGCACCCTGAAAATAATCATTCTTTAATAGAACTTTGTTGACATGGTATTAGCAAAAGATACAGCTAAAGAACTGATTCAAATACATAAATATGAACCATAAATGATTAGCTATATTATGTCATTTTTCATATTTGGATAATAAATATAAAATTATAATTGTTTTAATGCCTAACATGTGGTTTGAGATAGAATTTTGATTGTGGAAATGATTTTAATATATTATTTGGGTTAACTATTAATAAAACCAATTTATCAGTCAATAAATGTTTTAAAAATTGTATTATTTTCATTTAATGGCCCTTTTAATTCTCAAAAGTGTCATAATTTAGATAATAAATGTGGGTCATTCGAACAAAATGGAAGGAGAATGGAACAGGAGAATGTTGAGATGGAGATAAGACTGGACCTGTGGATGTGTTGGGTCTGGCATTTCTTCACCACATCTATACAGCAATTATACAAATGCAATTTAAAATATAGGTTAAGAGCTCGGGAGGGAGGTATAGGCTTGAAATGTTGATCTACCTGCCATCAGCTTATAGGGTACAGCCAAACACTGGGATCTGCTGGATCAGCACAGAACAGCACATAGTGTGAAAAAGAAAGGAAAAGTTGGCCAAGTCTGGAGTTCAAGGATGGCCTTTTGCCCTCTGGGGCAAAAGAAAGAGGAAAGATTAAGGCAGACCACAGATATCTGAGAAATTATGATAAAACAAGGTTAAGACAAGTGAAGGCTCAGATATACAGATGTGAACTGTAAATCCAGAGTTGGAGTGGAATCTCAGCAGTTAGACCCTAGGCAAATTTCAGAAAAGGATGACCACAAGATCAGCCTGAAGCTGAGCTCTAGCCTTGGAGCTAGGAAAGGAAAGAAGGTGCCATTTGATAAGGAAACAGTTTGGAAATCAGAGAACGAGAACAAGAACAGGGTCTAACGCTGGTACTAGGATATCAGGCAAGAATTTAAGCCAGTCATTCTGACAATTTGTCCATTACACAGCCAGAGGTTCATTACACAGTAAGACTTACTATTCTTCCTTCTTGCAGAATCCATGTGATGATAAACGGCACAAAGACATTTGGTCTAGAGAGAAAACTTGTGACCACTTGCCAAAATTCCTTGTCATTGGGCCCCAAAAAACAGGTAGGAATACCCAACTATGCTGTCTGATTTTTTTTCCTTTTTTCTCGTCTTCTCCTTTTTGTCATGAAACATATTGTCATACAGGATAATTGGATTAGATCTTGCTTTGTGAAATATCTAGACATCTATCCAAGTTCATTATTTGAATTGTTCTTCATGCCTATGGATCATCTTTATGCTGTGAGCCTCAAAGCGACCCTAATGGTGTCTATTAATTAGACTTAAGGACTAAATTTTAACTATAGATTTTAAAGCTATTCAACAGATGTCAAATTTTTTACAACTTTGTGTTAATATACGACAGTTGCAGTATCTGATTTTTAATCCTTACTTTTTGTAGCTTTGCCTAATTATCTCCTAAATTAAGTTATAAAGCATGTAGTTGGCTTGATATAAACTATTTCACACTGTATGTATCAGCCTCGAATTGATTTTTTCAGAGCCAGTGCCATTATTACCTTCAAACATTCTACATGTGTGATCTGTTTTTTAAAAATAATTATTAAGTATGAATATGCTTTGGACTTGTTATCTGATACACCTGAGGTTCATCAGGCATTTTTCCCTCAGTATTTTCTCTAATGCTGAAGGACAAGTGTATAAGACTGCAGTAAAAGAAAGTGAGAGTATTTCACCAATGAGATGACACTTTCAATTAGAATATTTTATACTTTCTTCAGCATGTGACAGTTTTATACACTTTGCTCATGTCCTGATTAATTAAAGTTTTTATTGAGTTGCTGTATTTTGAATTCACTACTTTGACTAGAAGCATTTTCATCAGTGAGTGCACACACCATAACACAAAACAAACACTCACAATAAATACGCCTGAGCCAGATGAAGATATTTGTAATACAAGCAAGTAGATCATTTTAAGGGTTGTGGGCAAAATTTCCAGACTATTAGATATTGGTTGTTGAAATCTTTTCTTCCTCCAGGAATATAAATTGTATTACAACGGTAAGTTACACATGTACAGGGAAGGGAAAAAAATCACCGTGTATTTTCAGATATATCACTTGTGTTGTTGTTGTTGTTTAAAATGTGCATAATTTTCTACCAACTCCCTTATAGCAGTGCTAACTCTGGAAAGACTGCTAAAGAAATAAAACATTGTTGTGTTGCAAACTTATGCTAAAAATTTAATTTAAAGATATATATTTTATCATTTGTCCTTGAATATTATTACTTCTTAGTAATAAGAAAAAAAAGTAGTCTAGAAAACTACAGGTTACTAAGTATAAATCTAGTTTTCCTCCTTGTTTTTTGTATTTATAAAGACAATAACTTACACCTTTAGATTTTAATATTTGACCTACGAGTATGGAAATAACTGAGCTTTCAGCAGTTTTTGGCTGCTGAAAATTGCTGAAAACAAACAAGTTAAAATAAAGGAATTGGATGACAATATTATTTTATATGCTGTGAAAATGCTATTCTAATGTGAAAATGTTTGTGATAATTCTTAAATCTGTTTCATCATAGAAGTCTAAAGTCTTCTTTTGTTCTCTTTATCGCCTTAGTTGGCAAAATTCCCACTGCTGTCAGAGCTATAAATTTCCTGGATACAGCAATGCTAAGAATCTGGTCTTCAATGCAAAGCTGTCTTTAAACAACTTAAACATGGCCTGCACATCCCTTGCAATAAACATGAGTTATAATATAAAAACAGTCCTCAAAGCCCTATTTTCTGAATTGTTGTGAGGTGTGAATGGAAGGAATTGATGTCCCACTTCTCCATTGCTGAATCCTGCCAGGAATCCCTGTCAGCTGATAGTGGGACAGTGAATGAGGACAAGCAAAGGGCAGGGTAGGCCTGGGTTTATGGCACTCAAAGATTAAATCTTAGTCCTGCTAGGATCCTTTGGACAGATAGGTATCTTTCCTGATTCTGGGTCAAAGATATTACCAGACTAGGAGCAGCTTTCCAAAGGGTTAAATTTAGCACATAATTCTTTTTTTTTTTTTTTTTTTTAAGATTTTAGCTATTTATTTGAGAGAGAGAGCATGAGGTGGGGGCAAGGGTCAGAGGAAGAAGCAGAATCCCCAAATAAATAAATAAAAATCTTTAAAGGGGCGCCTGGGTGGCTCAGTGGGTTAAAGCCTCTGCCTTCAGCTCAGGTCATGATCTCAGGGTTCTGGGATCGAGCCCCACATTGGGCTCTCTGCTCAGCAGGGAGCCTGCTTCCCTCTCTTTCTCTGCCTGCCTCTCTGCCTACTTGCGATCTCTCTCTCTGTGTCAAATAAATAAATAAAAATCTTAAAAAAAAAAAAAAAAAGAAGAAGCAGAATCCCCACTGAGCAGGGAGCCTGATGTGGGACTTGATCCCAGGACCTCAGATCAGGACCTAAGCTAAAGGCAGATGCTTAACTGACTGAGCCACCAAAACGCCGCACAATAATCCTAAAAGCATAACTTGTTGGCCTTACCTGTCTCAGAAAATTGGTGTCCCCACTGTCAATATTATTTTCTCATGATTTGATTGGCTTAATCTGTTAAAACTAAAAACAAAATTGATTGTATATAAAATAGAGTGCATTTTCTCTGAGAGTACTACCAGGGAGGAGGTCTTTTTTATTTCCTCCACTAAGTATTTATATCAAAGACACTGGATAAAAACAAATGTCAGTAATAGATGAAAACATAGGTGATAATAAGATAAATACACATTTTGGAGCAGTGGGCCCACGTTCTATGACTGATTATATGAATATCAAGCTGCATACCTACTGTCTCCAGTTGAAAAGACTTTCTCCTTCCTTCCAGTCCTTTCTCCCTCCTACCGTTCAAAGTTCCTCCTGCTCCTAGTGGCATGAAGGTGCTGTGGCTCAGAACATAAAGCTTTGACTTTATGTAATTCAGGGTAGATCTGGTACAATTCTGTGAACATCAGGGTGATTAAACATTTGTATGTGTTACTGAGTGAGATTATAAAATATTTATTTTGCAATGATCAGCAATAATTTAAAAATATTCTTTTATCTGTACCCTGGATCCATCCAGTCTCAACATCTCAGAGATATTAAACTACAATATTCTCAGCTCTCTCGTGTATCTCAAATCTCTCTCTCACACACATGTGCACACATGCACTTACACACACACATGCCATTCTCATCATCGTTTACACATTTTTATGTAGGTTCCATCCTAAAAGGTATCTAGAGAGAGCCCTTCTGAACACCCTGTTCTCTGTAATACTCGAGTTTACTTCTTCTCCCTGGAACATTTTTGTTCCTCCTCTCATAATTTCTCCTTTTTGGACTCTTGTTATTTTCAAGAGCATTTCAGGTCAGTTCTTGAGGACTCCATCACCCCTCATGATTTTATGTCTGTGTTTTTCAATGTGTTTGAGACAGTTCTGCCTGGTCCTTTGGGCCTCTAATTCAGTTCCCAACCAGTTCTGACCCCTTTAATTTTTATATTGAGTTTATATGATTTGATTCCATTTTGTTAAATTTATTTTATTTTTTTCAAGATTTTATTTATTTATTGTAGAGACAGAGAGAGAGAAAAAACACACACTCACACCTCACAGATGTGAGGGGTAGAGGGAGAAGTAGACTCCCTGCTGACCTAGGAGCCCAATGTGGGGTTTGATCCTGGGACTCCTGGATCATGAACTGAGCTGAAGGCAGATGTTTGACAGACTGAGCTACCCAGGCATCCCCATTTTTGTTAATCTTATTTTGGGATGTCTGGGTGGCTCAGTCAGTTAAGCATCTGACTCTTAGTTTTGCCTCAGTTCATGATCTTAGGGTCATGAGATGGAGCCCTGGGTGGGCTCTGCGCTCAGAGGGGAAACTGCTTGAGATTCTCTCACTCACTCTTCTTCTGCCCCATCCCTGCTCTATTTCTCTCTAAAATTAAATGAATAAATCTTTAAAAAAGAAAATAATTAAAGTTGTTTTAATTAGTAATTAAATTTTTAAGGGCATTTATCAATTTTTACTCTCCCATTTCACCAGAAGCCACCTATCCTGGATTCCTTCACCTTTCTTCCCCCCAAGGTGGTGGTCCCCTTAGATCTGTTATCACTTCCTTTAGCTACTCATGCCCCTATTCAGGCAGGTGGTCATGTAAAGCTGTGAGGGTCTCATCAGGTGGCCATCTCATTTATACTTACAACACAGTAGCCTCTGCTCCTAGAAGTTTAAGATATGTTGGGATAAGATGCCAATTCTCTGATAATCTGCTCAGCTTCCTGATCCCTGGCTGCAATTGTAACTGTCCTGCCAACCCACCTGTGTGGCTCATCTCCAACTATGCTAGGGCTGGGAAGTCCAACTGACACTCCCAGGCCCAACGTGCTCCAAAAGGGATCATCTTTTCCAGAAGGGAAATTCTGGTTTATGAGAACTATGAAAATGCAGTCAATTCATGATTCTCGCCACCGTGGCGCTCAGTCTATGGCCCAACTCAAACGGAGACAAGGGCCAGAAATTGCATCTGAGCCTTCTGTGATGTGGACCCTCCGTGGGTTCTATCAGCCAGTTTGTCTGTCCAGCCCAGTGCCTCCATTATCAGATCAGACTGCCCCATTTTGCCAGGTTAGGACATTCAAGTGTCCGTCTTTCCAGATTCCTCCCCTCTTCGTAAAACCTTACTGGGAACTCTCACGTTTTTAAGGTGCAAGCCGAGAAAACACTTCCTCTTGTGGAAGCTTTCACTGACTCCTCAAGTCTAAGTCACCTATTCTCTCATTTATTAGAAAAACACTCTGGCCTTCTCTCACTATGGAAACTGTCTCACTAGGTTGCAATTACCTTTTTACTTGATCCAAGTCCATACATTCACTTTAAGTTGGTCAAGGCCAGCAAGTGAGTTTTTCTTCTCAAGAGTTCTCACCAGGGGGAAAAAAAAAAAAAGTTATCCCCAGGGACTTACACAGAGTAGCACCAGTCAGCATGTGTTAAATAGTTTGATTTAATTTAATGGATTTGGATAGACTATTAATGGAGATCCACGAGGTTCAGGGATTGTGCTAGATGCCCTTGATGTTTCAGCCACTCACCTGACTCCAGGAGGGAAACTGAACCACCAGTTTCTGAAGTCCTCTCCCAGCTTAAAGCGCAGTAACCCAGTTTTCAGATACCCAGTTTTTGCATATCTATGTACAACCACCTATGTGTTTTTTGCATTTTTTGTATGTTATACATTTCCTGTGGTATCTTAGTTCATATTTTTTCTTCAAACAAACTGACTTTTTACCTCAAAACAAGTTAAAGCAGAAACACTGAATCATTCTATAAATAGGAGAACAGTTAATGCATATCAAACCATAAAAATGAAAAAAGAATACATTGAAGACAAAAATAGCTGAGTCTGCCTCACTTTGCCTATGTACTAATATTAAATCAGATGTTTAGGTAAATAGAAACATGAAGACCAATAAAAGAATATTTAGATTGTTGTCACATGAAAATGCACCTAATTGATTTTAAGGAAATCATTTTCTTAAAGGTTTTATTTATTTGAGACATAGACAGAGAGAGAGAATTAGCAGGAGGGGAAGTACAGAGGGAGAGGGAGAAGCAGACTCCCTGCTGAGCAGGAAGCCCTGCATGGGACTGGATCCCAGGACCCCTGGAATCATGACCTGAGCTGAAGGCAGATGCCTAATCGACTGAGCCACCCAGGTGCCCCTTCAGGAAATCATTTTAACACCAGAAAAAAATTGGTCTTCTGGATATTACTTTTTAAGCAAAACTTTTGCTAAAGTAGCATTTGTCTCTTGTTGTCATTTATAACCCTTTGCCTCCTTTTTTGCTGTAGGAACAACTGCACTTTATTTATTCCTTCTTATGCACCCTTCCATCATCAGCAATCTTCCCAGTCCCAAAACATTTGAAGAAGTTCAGTTCTTTAATGGCAACAACTACCACAAGGGCATTGATTGGTAAGGAAAATAACAAAAAAATAAAGACCACTATTAACACATGCTCAATCACAGCAGAGCAATTATAGATGTATGTGTGGCATCTACATAATTACAGCATAAATTTGTTATGCTTAACTCTACCATAGTGAATTAGAAATTAATTTATAACAATGATATGTTTAATCAGTGTTGCCTGTAATTTGATTTGGACAGTGCAATAATGATAATATTTTTCTGGTAAATTAATATGATTGAATAAAGATGATTATGGAATATTTTTGTCAGAACTATTCATAAGGATATTTAAAATTCTGCTTAAGCATATTATTATTTTACTGTGCCTAGAATTGTTTTAACTGCATAATTTGACTTCACAAATGATGCCTGAGGAAACAAATAAATAAGTTATTTTATATTCTGTGACATGTGACATCTTCATTAACTACATAGACTATAAAATGTTATAATATAAGCTGATATTTGTCATTCAAATAATAACATAGCATTTCCAAAACCACATTAATGTCAGCCATGCACATGCATAAAAGGAATATTACTTTGTATTTAATAAATTATGAAAAATTTAAAAGTCACAGTATTTTCCCTAAACTGAAATAGAATAAACCTGATATTAAAACTTGCCTTTACTTTGGAGTTTTTTCTAGCTTTATTCCAATTTTCTAAGAAAATATTGCTCTGATTCCAGCTTCCAGTTATAAAGGCAAATCTCCTCCAAGGAAAATTTCCCTAAATGCACATGGCTGTACTCTGTAACTTCATGTCAACACCACATACGAACCTGTCCTTATACAAGAGGCCTGTTCTGTTAGATTAGAGGTAGGGGAACGGCAATGTCAGTGGGCAGATCTGGCTTCCTATTACATGTAGAGAGGTGTCCGCTCTGCACCTAAGATATTCTTATTCTCCCTTACTTTAAAAAGACTAAATGAATTTTGGAAGTGCATGCAAGTTACTAAAAGCAGAACAGCAATTTTCTCTTATCTGTGAGCTCAAATGGAACACAAATTGTTAAGCAGGAATATAGATGAGACTTTTCACCACTTCACATTTGGGAAACATAATAACAAATGTCAAAGAGGAAAATAAGTGTCTTATATGAATTCTTAATTGCTCTCATTATTTATTTCTAGAACATTTGAGGGTTAGAGAAGTGATGAGCTGTAAGGAGGATTACACACATAATTAAAGCCTTGCACTGAGTTAACCTCTGAACATATTGATTCCATAATCTACACACAGAGGAATGTTCCGACAGCATATGGAGGAGCGAACCTACCGAGGCACCACAGGATCAACTAGCAGGAAATATCCTCTTAATGACTCTAGATAGACCATAATGCGTTCACATTGCTACACATACTACAAATTATACAGAAGTTAAAAAGGAGGAGAACAGCTCTGCTCTACTCTGCCCTACTCTATAGGATTTTATAGCTCTTCTGACTTACACATCCTCCTCTCTTGTGCACATTCATCTCAAATTAAAAATTTTGCATTCAAGTTCGCAAACAAGAATTTACTATTTTAAAATATTTACTAGGCAATACTGTATAATTTGCTTTTTGCCAAGGGTAAACTTAAATTTTTCTGGATTTGGCTTTTGATAGCAGAGAATATCAACCTAAATTGAAAAGATTTTCCCCTGTTCTTAACAGTCTACCTATTTCATCTCCCTCTTCCCCCTGCCCTAAATAGTTCATTAAAACAGTAATGCTTTGGGTTGTCTTTACAGTCAAAGTGGATAGAATAGCACTTGCATTAGAATTATAGATATATAGAATTATAACATAATTATAATAGAATATATATTATAGAAATATAGAGAATAATATAACAATGAAGAATTATAACACTAATAATTAGAATGTAAAAATGTTCCGTTATTTCATATCCATGGCATGTTGGAGAAAAACTTGGATCTCAGATTATTTTTCTCTGCCTTCAGGTATATGGACTTTTTTCCTACTCCATCCAACATTACAAGTGACTTTCTGTTTGAAAAGAGTGCTAATTACTTCCATTCAGAAGAAGCTCCCAAGCGAGCAGCATCTCTGGTCCCCAAGGCCAAGATCATCACCATCCTCATCGACCCCTCAGACAGGGCATACTCTTGGTACCAGGTATGAAGCAGGAAAAAACACTTTTAAAAACATTTGGCCATAGCTAAAATGTAAGCAATAGTGAATACCAAAATAAAGTCTAGATGTCCAGATATATTCAACAGTCAAATGTTGCATAGCTAACCCCCCAAAAAAGAAAAGAAATTGTAAGTAATAAAAGCTGAGTATTTGAGTCATATGAAGTTGGACAAGGAATTTCAAGCATAAACTAGTAGAAAACATCATACATAAAGGATTAATAGATTGACTAGATAGTATAAATATGTAAAATATTAGTCTATCAGAATCAACAAAAAGAGTACATATCGAAGTAGAGCATCTTTAATAATACATGACTAATGGTTTAGTATCCTTAATTCTGGAAACTGATAAAGAGAAAAGATATAATACCTCAGTAGAAAAATGAGCAAATAAACAGAATGCATTGATAAACATTTCACACACACAAAGACACCTACAAATATAACTGCTCAACAATTCATATGAAAAATGATCAACCCAATTAGGGAGCAACAAAATACAAATCAAGATGATGCTCTTTCTGAATATCATCTCCACAAAAATTGTCATGTTTATTCTCCCTGCTGGCAAGGGTGTGATGATAAAGATATTCAAACATTCCAATAGAAAGGTATAGATGCAGATATTTTCTGAACCCTAATTTGGCAATAATTATCAAAATAGTTTTGTAAAGGTCCTGTTGTGTTATGGAAACTTTAAAGGGATGGACAAATATTTATTCTTTTCTATACCACAATACTTGTCAAACAATAATAATAGTAAAAGGAATAAATACCCAACAATATAAATTTGTATCACACTGATGTGCAATATTCTGCAACAACATTTAATGGTGGTTTTAGTCAATAAAATATTAATTAAAACATTGTGTCCATTTTAATGTGTGGTATTAATGGAAAAATCACACAGATATATAGCTAAAAATTTTGAATGCTCCATAAGGAAATCTGTTAGGTATGAAGAAAGCATTGTCTAAAGAAATAAACTTTAGACTTAGAACTGAAGAATGAGTCAGTATAAACTGAGTGGGGTAGAAGGAGAGTTGGGCAGAAGGAAAAGAATATGAGGTCCACTGGTACAAGGAACCCCCAGCACATGGAAAGAACTAAGAAAACTTCCACGTGGCTAGAGAGCAAAACTCGAGATGGAAACCTGTGGGAGATGGGTCTGAGACGTACGCAGGGGCCAGAACTCAGGTGGGGGAACCATGTTGGCACCATTCTTCAAGCAACTGAAAGCCTTTGAAGAGTTAAGCCAGTGTGTAACTACCAGATTTCCTTTTAGAGGTTCTGAGAAGTAGAGGCAGCTTTGATGGCGAGAGTAAGTACAGACTGAGTGAAGTATAAAGTATCAGAAGACATGTAGGAATTAAAACCAGCAGGACCTGGTGAGGAGACAGTGTCAAGGATAAATCCAGTGAGGATAGCTGGATGATGAGTATATATGCCCATAAAAATAGAAACACTGACGAAGGCAACAGGACCGGTTGGAGGGAGGGGTGCTAAAGATGTGGCACCAATGGTGATCTTGAGGTAAGGAAACACTGTCTTGTGGAGAACAGTAGAGTCAGCAGGCGCTCTGGGGAGAGGTCAGAGCTGCAGACAGAAATTTGTGAATCAGAGGCAAAAAGCCACAAACATGGTGAAACTGCCTAAGGAGAGAGTTTAGAGAGTTTAGAGAAGCAAAGTACAGAGACCGATAAGGCAGCCCAGGAGACAAGAGAAAACAGCCAGAGAAGTAGAAGAAAAAATGCAGGAGTGTGATGACACTGAATACAAAGGAACAGAATACTACCAAACAGCGGAGGCGATAACAGTGTCCGAGGGCTGCTAAGAAATGAGACAGCTGGACAGAACAAAGCCTGAATTATTTCCACGGAGGTGAAAGAAATGGAGGGAAGCAGAGCCTTTAGCGACAAATGATAAAGCAAAACCAGATGGATTTAGTGGAGGAAAAACTAAGTGGGAAGAAGAAATAGAAAATAGAAAATAAACAGAAATAGAAAAGGGGAAAAACAAGACACACACTTACTATAGAGAGGTTAAAGTGGGTTCAAGGAAACTATGCTCTATGGTGGTAGTGATTTGAATCATGAGATGGGCAGGAGTGTCCAAAAAAAGGAGAGATGTTTAAGACAAAAAAAAAAAAAAAAAGGAGAGATGTTTAAGGCCCAGGAGAGAAACTGGGCATCATTCCTGAGAGGATCCTGAGGGCCAGGAAGAGATGACTATTGGAAACAGCTTCGATGGGAGGGAAGCATCCAGACTTCACTTTTCTTGTGCAGGGACACTCCTGGCAAGCTGTAGGAGTCTATGGGTCTCATTTCAGAAACAGATTTTAAAAACATAAAAATAGAATTACAAAGTAATAGCTTTCTTGAAATATAATTATCAAAGTAATTTTTAAATCAGTAACAAATTTTTATTTATTTTAACAATTAAATGGCCAGATCTAATGGCAGGACTAATACTGCTGTTTTAGTCATTTAAAAGTTACAGAAAATAAAAAAACTTTTTTTCAGATCCAGGTTCATAGACCCTCTGAATTATATCAGTAGGACTCTGGTTAAGAATCTTCCCACTGAATTAATTAAAAAAAAAAAAAAAAAGAATCTTCCACTGAAACTTCGGAGTTAGAAGAGGGGATAAATGTACATGCTGGCAAATTTGAAGGTCTGAGATAGAGAAATCAAAGTGATTCTGATGGTCTCTCCTTCTTTTGGAAAGTTGAGAATGAGTTAATCTGATGAAAAAGAGGGGCATAATTTGGGGGAGAGCAATCTGAGGAGAGAAAAAAGGCAATGTGAAATCTTTGCACAGGGGTGAGATAAAGTTGACCACAGAAATGTAAAATTGCCTATAGCAGCGAAGGCTTAATTAAAGGTGATCTTAAATTTGTGGTGGCAATAATGTAAATGTACTAAAATCCCATGATATGAGTGCATTTGTGTATGTGTATGCTTAATGCATATATAAATTAATGTCCCCCAAAAAACAAGACTAAAAGGGAATTTTTAAAGAACATAAGAGTAATTTTTATTTTTTTACTTTTTATTCATTTATTTTTTTTACCCATTCTTTATTTTTTTAATTCGTTCTTTTTCTTGACTTTCTTCAATAAACATTTATGGCCAGGAACAAATAACAATGGCCAGAAAAATATGACCCTGTACATTGGGATTGCAAGAGGTCAGGGATCCTAGGAGAACACCTGGATTGGAAACAAGATCCGAATACTATTATTAGAATCCATGTGTCACTGTCTCCCTCAAGATAGAAAAATGCACCTTTCTCACTTTATGAAAATTCATATTGAAAGCAAGATAAGCTTACTTTAAAAAAAAGTGACAAAAGCATTCAAATAGTAAGTCTTCATTAAAAATGTTGAATATAATTACTTAGGGTCAAATGTTGTACATTCTCCTAGCGGAAAACATAGAACAAATTTATATGAATCTTTTTCACCTAGATTAAACTATTTAAATAAAAGAGAATCTGTGCCTGCTTCTTCAAGTAAATTCTTTGAACATACATGCTTGAAAAGAATTATTTTTCCTGATATTTTTATTGCTATATTGCTAAGAGTAGGGTCCCCAAACTGCTCCACATTTCAAAATAATGCAGCCTATTACTTAGCTAGTCCTGTCTATTCAGTAAATACCATAAATCCAAAGCGCAGCAGGTGTAATTCAGAAACCTCTACAAATGTCACCTGCCACTGTAATTTCTACCCCACATTTTTATAATGGGCCTCACAGAGAAGCTAGAGTGCTATTTTTTCCATAAAATATGTCCCTTTGTGACTTCTGGTCATATTTTTATGCTAATCTTCTTAGTTGCAGGAATATAAAGAAAAGTTGGTGTTAAACTTTTATAAATCAATGTAGGGTAGATTGAGTACAGTTCCATATTATCACTGCTTTACATAGAAATTTTAGCATTAACATATTAATATGCACATAGTACTTTTATATTCCTTTATTCAAGTTACGTAGTTTCTACACATTGTATTAATTCAGTGTATTGGGTAGTCTCTGTGTACTCAGCATAACGCATATACATATAAGAATGTCAATAAATATACAATAATGAGAGACCTTCAAAAGTTTTATTCCACCAAACTACCTCTCACTGGTTACTGTTTAATCACTTCTTACTCATCTTTAACTTTTTAAATTTTGTTTCTAACTAACATAGATGACCTGCTATTACAGAATTGTATCAAGTCCTAATACACTCCTGTCCTCATTCTGTAGTTAATTTTCTTTATGTTAAACTTTAGATATCTTGCAAAATCATTTTGTCCATTCCACAATTCATCACTTTCATTCAGACTTAAGGGATCAAGTTCTCTCTTAGTTTCTATGTTTATGTTTTTTCAACTTATAAAAATCTGTTATTACATTTTTCAACCACTTAAAACATCCCTCCATATCTCATTCAGAATTGATCACTTATTCATCTGGCTACCACAGCAATATATATGACTCTAGTCAAATATCTGACTTGATTATAGTCTGTTAATCTATTGCCTCCTATAGAAAATTTTTATTTCTTCAAAGATAGAAATTACATTTTGCTTATAACTTTTTATCTCCAGAATCTATAACAGTTTTTTTTTTGTTCTAGTAAGGAGTTTATTGAGTGCTTATGAAATTGTATTGACTGCTAAATTCACCTCTTATTGTATGGGGCTCTTGAGCTTGACTAATGATGGTTTGATATGAAAGATTCAGAGGATTTGGTACTGAAAAGTAGTAATGGCTCAGTATTGAAAATTAGCATGGATAGATGGAAATTCCTGGGAAAGCAAAAGGAAAGGACTTTGGGCAACATCAACATCTTTATGACACCTAAACAAGTATTAGGAATATACATCCACATTCCCTGTGCTCATAACATCTGCCACACAGAGGTACTGGAGAAGTGTCAGGACCTGCAGGAATAGCTGTGGTGAGACAACGAGCAGAGTGATACGTAAACCTGCTCTTGCCAATCGAAATCTCTTCTATTCACTTTTAGTTAGACCCGTGAAGAAAATCCTATGTTCTGTCTCTTTCTTTGTATGTAAACATTTTAGACGTGAAGACAACCACAGGCTTACGTGCCTACTACTCGATATGCACAGAAGGCTTACACTTTAAATAATCAATATGTCATTGCCGGGGTTTTAATATATGCACTTTTCACTTTATTTTTTCATTCTAAAATTAATTTATCATCCTCGTTACTTTTTGGAAATAAAAGACACACACACATACATACATCAAACACAAACACGCACACATACCCGTGCGTGCATAAAGAACACCAGTTGTAAAATTGACTTTCTTGTTAAAGCACCAACGATCACATGAAGATCCAGCTGCCCTGAGGTTTAATTTCTACGAAGTTATCACAACTGGACATTGGGCCCCATCTGATCTAAAAGCTTTACAAAGGAGATGCTTAGTACCTGGATGGTATGCGGTCCACATAGAAAGATGGCTAACTTACTTCGCTACTTCTCAGGTAAAGTCTTAAAATTAATTTCTCCTGTTTAACAAACCTTGGTTTTATTGCACTTGACAAACAGAAAATAAGAAATAGCATTGCCACAGATAACGGTTTATAATGAGACAACCATACCTAGAGAAGACATGTGGATTTTTATATTTTTAATGTCAATAATAGTATTAAAATGTTAGGTGGTTGTGAAACATATTTCTTGGGATCTTCTTTTGGGTAGTAGCTGGTCTCAAAGTGTTGAGTCCTCACACAGAAGATATCATGTGATTCATAAACAGTAACTCAACTACTCATAGAATAGCCATTTAGACAATACCTTTATGGAACACCACATGCAGATAGTCTGACATCTGTCCTCTAGGGCTCTTAGAAAGGAAAAAGGAGGTCATGCATTAGACTGTCAAAATGGAGAATGCTGTAAGAGCTCCAGGAATGCAGGATCAAACAAGAGGTAAGGATTTGAGGAAACATCCATATTGTTTATATTCTTACTCCAGATCAGGTCATGACTAAAAGCTGAGTTCATTGTCATGGCTGATAAGGAGAGTAGATGAGTAATTTTTATCTGTATGACATTCCTAAATCTTTGACTCCAAGGTTAGCTCATGAGATTCCATAGACTGGATAATTATCTGACTACATGACACATGGAAAATTGAGTTTCTACTGAACTACTAAATCAGGAGAGTATCTGTGTTTATTTCTGATTTACAATCAGGTTATTTAAGGATTATAAGCAATGCCAATGGCAAACTTCGATTGTTATTTATTTGGAAGGACACAAGAATAGTAAACATTAAAATGTATCTTAAGTAATGCATATTTTCTTCCTATTCACACTGACCTAATTGATTAATGTTATACCAGGTCAAGTGAGGCAGCTCAGTCTACTTAATTTAGTTTTGTTCTTCACAAAGTGACTATTTTTGACTTTATAGTTGCTAATTATTGATGGACAACAGCTGAGATCTGACCCAGCTACTGTGATGGATGAAGTCCAGAAGTTTCTGGGAGTTACACCTCATTATAATTATTCTGAAGCACTAACGTGAGTCTATTCTCATGCTTGATTTCATTTCCATTATTTGCCATCATAAATTATCACTGGTAGGTGTGTGTATAGCATCATTAATACTAGCTATGAATTTATACATCATTATGCTACTCAAAAGCAGTCAAAGGAGTATCCTCATTATTCATGTAGTGTCTTCCTTTTGAATACCACAAATACTTTATTTTATAAAATGTTATCCTATAGGCACTTTTTATATCACAAACTCCCTTCTTGGTGGGCTTTTTCACCAACGTAAGTTTAGTTGAGTAAATTTTTTAGACCTACTCTCCAAAAATTGTCCTAGAAATTGAAGTTACAAAGGTGAAAAAAAAAAAAAAATCCACAGTCTCTCACTCCAAGGAATTCACAGGCTAGAGATGCTGACTGCCATCCTTAACCCTGTGAAAGTGACCAGTAATTGGGGGCAGAATTGGGAAACGGATAAAATCATATTTTACTTTGCATTTATTAAATTATGGATAACCAACAGGTAATCACATATAATGTTCCAGTTATCGATTGTTGCATGACAGACCATCCCCAAACCCACCAGCATTAATTACCACACCCATTTTATTACGCTTATAGATTCTAGGCGCTGGGAATCCAGACAAGACACAGCCAGAACTGCTTGCTTCTGCTCATAAAACCTGGGAACACATTGGGGAAAATATGACTATCTGGGTATGAATCAAATGTCTGGGGACTGCAGTCTTCCAGAGGCATCTTCTCTTCTTTCAGATTTCTGGCTTTTGGATTGGGAGGGCTCAAAGGCTAAGCTCAATGGGATGAGACCTCTTCATGTGGCTTTTTGAGTGTCTGGCCGTGTTCTGAGAGGGGGTGATAGGTGGAGGAAGTGTGTTCCAGCACAGCCATAGCTTTCTCTGACCTAGTCTTGCAAGTCACACAGCACCATTTTCATCTCATTTTATTGATTACTCATCTCATTTTATTGATTACAACCAAGTCACTAAAGCCAGTACAAATCCACAGAGACAGCAATGGGCCTCCCCCTCTCGATGGGGAGGGGCAAGAGCATTCTGCAGAAAAGAATTTGGAAGGGGAGATGTTGTAGCAATCATCTTAGAAAAATAAAACTATATACTTGGTTAACTAAAGATGAAGAAAAGGTAAAGAAGCAAAATAAACAAACAAAACCTCCAAGGAGCCAAAACATATTTTAAAAAGGTATATACTTGACTCCCTCACAAGGTCTGATACAAAGCCTATTAAATTTTAGACAAAATTCTAACAAACATGATTATATAATTTCCCAGTTCACAGCAGATTAGAATCAGCAATTAGACAATTAGAGAGGGTAATGGAAGGACAGGAAAAGCAGTAATAAGATTGGGTTGTTCCTTATCCACTCAAACAACCCTAATGAAGTTTTTACCCACACATGGAAATAACAACAATACAAGGCAGGCCCCTGTTGATTAAGTAGACAAAGCTTCCTAGAATACATTTTACATTAATATTATTGATGTTACCATGTCTTCCCCTGTCTCCCTGCAGTAGTTTAGGGAATGGTTCTATCTTGTTTACTACAAATAGTTACTTACGGTTCAATAAACCTGCAAAATCATACTTTTCAAGAAGAGATTACAAACAAGTACAGAATATATGGTTTTTAATATGTCTCACATCACAAAAATGAATAACTTTGGTGATGTTCAGTGTAATAAAAGAAGTCATGTGGCAACCAATTCGTTGTCTCAAAGTTGTCCAACAGTTATTTGAGAAAGGCTTTGCATCTTCATTTCACAATTTCATGTCTACTAAAATAAAGCCATAAAACAATGAATTCATATAACTTAGAAAAAGCAAATGCCCCCTGTTATAGTATATAACATCAATGCAATTGATGAAACCAGGACTGCAAAATACTGTGGAGTCAAGTTTATAATGCTGTCTAAAAGCATGATTTTCAATATGGCTCTTCTTCCTCAAGTTGTATTACATTCTGCCTCACAACTGCTGCTGTGGAGACAGGTAGAGATGGCAACCCATCCTGGGATCTCTACACACCTGAGAGCAAAGGAGATTCTCTCAGCATGGGTATAAATATCTTGGCTTTGTTGCCAGAATTGTATTTTACCTTAATGCAGTTAAATATTCTCATCCTGAGGCAGAAAATCCTGTTCAGGGGCACAGTTATGTCGACTTCCCCATCTCATTTTGCAAAGCATGCTGAATTGTTTTTCCTTTTGGGAAATTAATGAAAACTAGAGAAAGGACTGTGATAGGCAAGGAGCAGATTGAAAAGTCCAGGTTGGAAATGACTCTGTCTTCCTTTTAACCATTTAACCTGTGATGTATTTAATTTTAATTGATAACATGTACTAGGACAACCTGGACTGCAAGGATCAGGTCTCTAATAATAGGTTGGGCAGGGAACTGTGAAGAAAACTTCCCTCTCCCCCTAAATGAGTTCACATATGTGCAGAGGCAAATTGCAGGTGCACTGGTATTACAGGAATGGGCCCAGGGCAACAAAATATTCTGCAACTAATTAACTTTACATCCCAGTCAATTATGCTTCATCCTCCTAAAACATCTGCTGAGCAACAAAAATGCAAACCTTTTCGATGTTTTATGTATGCAGCAAGTCCCATAGCAATAAATTTAAATTTTCTCTTCTTATGTGGTATATTCTTCCATTTTTCCTATCTTGTTAGTCCTAAACAAAAGAGCTTATATATCTGAGTTTAAATAATTAGGACACACATCCTTTCTTTTGTAACTTTGTGCAGCCATAGGAGCAAAACATTAGAATTTTCCTTAAAAGTATAGGGACCTGAATTATCCCATAGGATCATTTGCCTTCAGCAAAAGAAATGAAGAGTTGTCTAATCTTCCACTCACCTCTTCCACGGACTGTGCCTCATGTTGTCTGAAAAAAAATAATAAATTCAATTTTACATTTTTAATTTCCTCCTTAAAAAGTATAAACATTTTGGACTTGAAAAACCATAGCATTCTTCCAAATTAAAAGCTCTAACTCATGTTTATATTCACAAAACTATACTTACATTAAATTCAGTCACTTTAATACATACCATTGAATGATTTCAAAGAAATCTGTTAACATATTTTGACAGGGAAATCATATTAATAGCTAAATAAATATTTTAAAATTCCTGTGTATATGAGTTGCAGTTTTGATTATAGGTCCTTGATCTTTTATGGATGAATAAGTAAAATATGAAGCTTAAGTTAATAATTTCAATCTAAGATTGAAGATCTACAGTTTTTTTTTTATTCGGTAGAAATAGTTGAAAATATATAATAACATATAGTTTGTTTAGTCTCAACTAGACTTTTAAATAAATTCAATGAATATTTGTAGAACTGAATTAAATTGTAACAATGGGCATACCATAGTCCATTTTCTTTATCCAACTGGTGAGGCTCTCTCACTCAAAATTCTGTATACGGGGCACCTGGGTGGCTCAGTCATTAAGTGTCTCCCTTCAACTCAGGTCATGATCCCAGGGTCCTGGGATCCAGCTGCATCTGGCTCCCTGCTAAGCAAGAAGCCTGCTTCCCCCTCTCCCACTCAACTCCTTGTTTCCTCTCTCGCTGTGTCTCTATCAAATAAATAAGTACAATCTTTTTTTAAAAATTCTGTATACAATTTATAATCATTACATTTTTATGATCATGTATATGTTTGATCTTTTGTAGATTTGATCCCCAAAAGGGCTTTTGGTGTCAACTACTGGAAGGAGGAAAGACCAAATGTCTTGGAAAGAACAAAGGCCGAAAATATCCACCCATGGATCCAGAGGTAATATTTTCCTAATATGAAATACTCTGGTAAAACTTTGTGCATACAGTTGTTTCAAAATAAGGGACAATATGTTTGCTTCCTTTTTCTTCTCTTTCTTTGTTATCAATGTGTTATATATTTAGGATGTAGATAGGCTGACAGAGATAAATAATTGATAGATATCCATGGGAATTGTTTGCCATTAGGATGCAGTTGAAACATAAATACTTACTGAATAGTAACTATTTTCCAAATGTGTAAAGTACTTAAATGAATTGTTTACTAAGTAATTTTGGATAATATACATATAAATTATTATTATATATTAATATGTATAATGCCTGTACCATGCGTGGGTACTGAGGTAAGCAATGGAGAGCCAACATGTGGGTGGGGAAGTTTCTTCACACCACCAGTCAGTGCTCAGATATCAGCTGGGTATCCAACAATTCAGTTCTGAGAATATCTACCCTGAAATAGCATTAGATCCCACAGGTGAGGGCTCAGTTCCATAAGACTGTCTCTCCCCACCCCCAACTTCAGATGCCAGCCATAAACCCAGCTTGTCCCCTGTGCTTTTGACCAACCAACCAGCTATAGATTGAAAGTTCCAACAACCTTCTTCCTGGGTTCAATTCATTTGCCATAGTGACTCACAGAACTCACAGAAACATTACTTACTAGATCACATGTTAATCATAAAGGGATATAACTCAGGAATGGCAGATGGAAGGGAGGCAAAGGGCAAGTTATGGAGAAAGTCCTCCCTGAGTGGGCCATTCTCCCTCAGTCTCCACATGTTCACCGACAGGGAAGTTCTCTACACCCAATCCTTTTCGGGTTTTTATTGGATGTTTCATACAGAGACATAACTGATTAAATCATTGGTAAATAGCAATTGATTTAATTCCCAACCCCTCTTTCCTCCAAGGTCAGCAGGGTAGACTTACAGTTCCAACCTTCTAATCACAGGATTTTCTCCTAGCAACCAGCTCCCATCCAGGTGGGGTCCAGGAACCACTTAATTAACAGAACAAAAGATAACTTTTTAACGTTTTCATTTAGCAAATTCCAAAGATTTTAGGATCTCTGTGCCAGAAAAGGGAGCAAAACCCAGATATATTTTATATTATTAATCACAATACCACAGAGAGGATATGGGATAAAACAATTATGAACTAGGATATATTATAGGAGACTAAATTAGTTATTGTCATTGATTTATAATAAGATACATAAAACAATGACAAACTACAAAAACAGGAAAAAATTTCTTAATAAAAGTGATGGTACGTGGCACCTGGGTGTCTCAGTCAGTTAAGAATCTGTCCTTGGCTCAGATTATGATCCCAGGGTCCTGGGATGGAGTCCCGCATTGGACTCCCCTGCTCAGCAGGAAGTCAGCTTCTCCCTCTCCCTCTGCCTGCTGCTCCCCCTGCTTGTGCTCTGTCTCTGACAAATAAATGAATAAGATCTTTTAAAAAAAAAAAAGGTGATGTTATGAAGAGATAGACTAAGGTTGGGAAACCAGTTAGCCCATCAGTTGAGCCAGATATAACGAGTATGTCTTCCAAAGCAAGGTGGCGAAGGGAGGATGAAAGTGATTCAGGTGTTACTATGGAAATAGAAGTACCAGAAAGTCCTTAAACTATACCTTCGAACTCAATAATTTCCAAAGAGTTTCAGAAATCACTTTGATCTGCCAGGAAATCAGTGTAACGTTCTCACTACTTCTATAAACATCTTATCCAGACTTTGAAGTGTTTACAGTCTGGTTTAAAAGAGGAAATGTAATGAAATACCTGGTGGATGGTACAAGATGAAATGTAGTTGTCTTAAGTCCATTTACACAATGTGCACAAAAGTTGCCAAGGGAGTTTTACGAAGAAAGAGACTCATTTATGTTAAAATATTAGAAAGGACTCAAGTGAGATGACTTGACCAGACTGAAAACAGTGTTTGAGCCACTGCTCCTATTCCACAAGGAAAAGTCTTCTCAACTATTATAAACTAGTAGTCAGAGACACAAAACAACGTTCATTGGGGTATAATATGAGATAAGTGACATCCTGAGAGAAAACCCAATTATAAATTTTCTGTTAACATAAAGTAAGACTACTGATATATTTGAGAATTTTTTAACCTATTCATCTAATGAAGGTCAATCATTCTAGCTTGACTAGGAATTTAAGAATCACAAGGAAGTTCATTATAATGATTTTTATAATGAGATCTTATAATATTTTGGAAGCAAAATCTCTTGCTTTAAAAGCATCAATTTTTAGGACACCTGGGTGGCTCAGTTGGTTAAGCAACTGCCTTTGGCTCAGGTCATGATCTTAGAGTCCTGGGATAGAGTCCTGCATGGGCTCCCAGCTCCACGGGGAGTCTGCTTCCCCCTCTGACCTTCTCCCTTCTCATGCTCTCTCTCACTCTCTCTGTCTCAAATAAATAATGAAAATCTTTTAAATAAATAAATAAATGCATCAGTTTTTGTCCTGAACATAGAAAATATTTTGTAAAGTTGTAAGTTATTTCTTTAATCATGAATTTCAGTTTTTATGGTTATTTATGTTCACTTTTTATACTATAGCCCAATTTCACACAAAGTGACCAATTTTGAAGGAAATGTCTGGTTTTTTTCTAGCTCGCTTTTGTAGATTTGGTACCACTTCAGGTCCCTACCTCATTCTTCTTTAGTGCCATTACCTCTCATTAACTTCTTCCCCCACATAGACTTGACCAGTACTGCAACAAATAAGTGCCTCCGTGGTATGTAAGCCAGGAAAGATATAACTGGACTTACTTTTATTTTATAGCTGTAGTTCTGCCAAATCTTTTCAAAAGGTAATTATGAGTGATATCTGGGAAAAATACAAAGAAACACATATTTTACAGACACCTATATTGTAATAGAATTTCTTAAGAAATGTAGATTGCATAATTACGCTTAATGAACTAATAACCTCCTTCAAGATTTTTTTTTCTTTTTGCTTTCCAGTCTAGAACTTTCCTCTCTAATTACTACCGAGATCATAATGTGGAACTGTCCAAACTGCTACACAGACTGGGGCAGCCTCTGCCATCCTGGCTGAGACAGGAGCTGCAGAAAGTGAGATAACACTGGAGGCAAGAACAAGGCTCAAAGGATGCTTCCTTTAACTGTTAAATAGAAAAGCAAACCCCACAACTTTTACTCTTCTACTGCACTTGTGATTGTCAACAGAGGACTGTGTGAATAAACTTCCTTCTATCTTTCTCATAAAATGAAAACTGTTATATATGCACGCATTGGCAATTACTAGCATCCATCCCTATGTGAGCTTGTAGGAAGTAATGTGGGGTTTTGTGGCATTATCCAGTTTCCAGTGTGGGGATCATAACACAGCCCAGTTCCTCTGTTAGCCACAAGGTTTCAGAAATTCTACATAAAACCGAGAATCCTAATTATATGCAAGTGACAAATGAGAATCTTGAGGAAAATATAAGGACAGAGATATCTGAAAATGAAGGTAGCAGGAACCCAATATCTGAATTTAAGGGCTTACATTTTCTCTTTGCTAATTTAAAAACAATTTGCTTTTTTTGTGAAAAGCAATCCTATGATCCCATACTCTTATTTTTTTTAAAGATTTTATTTATTTATTTGACAGATAGAGATCACAAGTAGGCAGAGAGGCAGGCAGAGAGAGAGAGAGAGAGGAGGAAGCAGGCTCCCTGCTGAGCAGAGAGCCGGACGTGGGGCTCGATCCCAGGACCCTGGGATCATGACCTGAGCTGAAGGCAGAGGCTTTAACCCACTGAGCCACCCAGGCGCCCCCCATACTCTTATTTTGAGCAGTTATTATTTATCATATTTAGCCCACATATTTTCCTCTGTTACTCCTCTTTATGGATTTCCTTCACTTGCTAGGGAAGTTGTAAAGTTGTGACCTCCTGTGTTTGCCGTTTGTTTTCCTTTTATAGAAGGGAAGGTTTCCACATTCACTGATAATACTATTTTCTCTGGCAGGGCAATCCATTCTCTGTGAATTCTGCAATATGGGTTGAACAAAATCTACCTATCAGAGATTTTGGGGGAGAAGAGTGAGAATGCAAACTCTGTATAGTATTAACTAGTATGTATCAGGCCATCTTTCCATGGGTCCATAACCCTTTACCATACTAGTAATCTAGGTATCTCCACCTTTACAGTGATGTAGTATTTGTAAGTTTTTTTCACTATCTATGGGAGAAAAAAATTTTATTGATAAGATATGGAATGAAAACATCAACATGGGCTTACAGGTAGAGTGGGGCACTTGTGCCTTCTATGTAGCATTATGTCAATCATTTTAAAGCATGGACTTTTATATATGCCAGTATATATACTATTGCAGAAGATTATGTTTTTAATGCCTATTTAAATATATATGTATATACATATATATATTGTCTAAAACTTGCCTCTTTGAACATTACTAATTCTCTAACCTAAACCCTAGTTCTCAGCCATGCTACCCAACAATTACTTTCTAGAGGAGAAGTGTCTTAGAGCTTTAGGTTCCTCTCCTTTTGGAGGTTATTTTCATGCTGGTTGAACTTTTATCCCATTTTTCATGAAAATGTATTAAGGCTTTGTTCATCTTTTCAGTGTGATACATGAGGGTAAAATTTCAAGAGAACAGTAAATCAAACCCTTGGGTAACATTTCCTGTCAATCCATCCTTCCTCCAGAATAATTTTGCTATAGGCTATAAATAATATTATTTTTCCTATAATTTGAGAAATTGTGCTTAACATAATTCAATATCTTTAAAGGAAACTGAAGATCCTTGGTTTTTTTGCTCGGTTTTTGTTGTTGCTGTTGTTGTTTAAAGCAACCAGATGAAATCAAATATGAAAGAGAATCAGGAATTTTCACATATTTTATTTCAGAATTCAACTTTGTGTTTGTACTTCATTAAAATTTTTGTTTTCCTGTTGTTTTCCCACTGTATCTAGAGGTTTTGGAACATTTTGAGAAAATGTGAAAATTTTTCTTGGGCTCGAGTTAATAGAAATCACAGATTATTACTTTGGTTGTTCCTTGATCAACTGTGAGACTAAAATTCTCAACTTAACGGTTTCTTACCTGATCGTGTGCTTGAAAGCATTGCCCTAGGCACACTATAATCACAATAATTGGGTATTTAGACCTCTAACATTTGATTTATTTGTTCACTAGCTTCCTCCAGTTTATATTCTAATATTTTCTTTTTTGAACTAGAGATTATTTTTCCCAAATGGAATAACAGAAATGTTCTTAGGAAAAAAGAGCAGATATTTTTCAAATTAAGTAAAATTCACACAAGTCCCTCATCACCAGATTTGTAAGAATGTAACTCATTTTTGACATTTTCTCATTTTTTCCTAAGTAATGTATACAGTCTCATTCACCTATCTACAGACATCAGAGAGCAAAATTCCCCCAAATTCAACCGGTCTTTTCTCCCTGATTCATTTCAATCAGTGTGCACAATTTTCTTACTAAGATTGTAATGAAGAAAAATAAATTTTAATTATATAATTCATCTTCATCTTATAGTAAACTACTTAGAAGGACTCTGGGCTTTAGGAATATTATAATAAATCAGGAAAAATTTCAGCTTTAAGAATATCTTGATCTACCCACTGGCTACTTCAGAATTACTGAGTCAATTTTAATATGTGTAACTCTTTAAAATTTTAAGTCAATTCTATTTCATGGTCTTGAGGTACATACTTTTTTAAATTTTAAAGAACTTCTTAAAAATCTTTAAACAAGACAGTACCTTCCCTTCCCCTCTTTTCTTCTTCTAATTGCCTAAATCGCAAATATAATCACTGATTACTTCACATTAATAAAGGTAGGAACAATATTTGATTACAAGCCTACATCAAAATATAATGACATGCTTGTCAAATACTAATCTTTAAAAATTGTATTACAAATCTCATCCAAAACCAAATTTTGCTCATATTTAACAATGCTCCCCCAAGGAACTGTATAAGCAACACAGAAGAAGGTTAGTGAGAAAAATTTATAGTCCTTTTATTATTGTATTTTTTTCTTAAGAAATGCTCTTAGTCCATTTAGAAATTTTATTTGCTTCAATTTCAACAAATTAATTTATATTTAGCTTATGTAGTTTTTGTTCTTCTATCTTACTGTTTTAATATGTCATATAAAGTGTTCCATTTGCCATGAATAATTGATTTATTTTTAGTTACACAGACAATTTATAGTGGAAAAATATCTTAAAGCCTGGTTTTGGTAGCTAGATAATATATTAACCATTTGCTTGATGTAAGTACCTCAAAAATAACTCTGACCAACTATTTTGAAAAGAAAGAAATCCAGTAGTCTTACATGTCGAATTTTATCACAACCACAGGGACACAGCTTAGCTATGGGTACATATATATGCCCAATATATGTATATATATGCAAATGAACATTTTGTATGTGTGTGTGAGCCAGTGAGCTGGATGGGAAAAGCAGAAAAAGAACTCTGCATTTATTGAAATTGTTAACAGATACAGTACATGCATAACGTATCTTTGGTTCTTCTTCAGAATAAATACTACCATTGGTATGGCCACTAGAGTAATGTTGTTTCTCCTCTAAAATCTAAGGTTTTAATCCACAGATGGTTCTTTTCCCCTTCCTATCTTTTTCTTTTTATCTTCCTACCTTTTATCTATATATGCATTCCCTAAATCCCAAACATATAACTAGTATAACCAGGAAGTTATGAGAGTAGACTTTGGATATCTGGATTTTCATACCAGTCCTGCCTCTTGCTAGCTGTGTGGCCTCAGACAAGTTGTGGCATTTCTCTGAGTCACAGTTTCCTTTTCTATAAAAGAGAGACAATAAAGTGTTACTTATTCACTTGGTTATTGTAAGCATTACATGAGAATATATTTAAATAACTTAGCACAAGCCCTCATGTAGTTATGCTGTAATGTATTTGTTACAAAAAACAATGTATAATATCAAATCACTATCTCTTCTTTCCTCAAACAAGAATATGTTTTCTATTTCCTTTAATAATAAAACATGTATGTCTTAAATATATAATTAATTGTATTTAGTGAAAATGGGAAACTGTCTTCTGCATCACTGTCCAAAAATGAAATTGTGCTGTTCCCTGCTATTGTTGTAATCACAGTTGGAGCAAGGTAGTTCCATCTCAGTCTATCCTATTGAAATCCCTTTCCTCCTACCTACTTTATCCTCAGTTTTTTCAGAAAAGTGTCTCCCTTGGACCCTTTCATTATATTTCCTTCTTCAGTTCTTTTGCACCCCAATAGATATTTATCAGGAATATTAGATCTAAAGGTACAACTTCCTCAAACCAAATAACAGTCACAAGATTTAATGGAAGTATAACAGTGAACAATACTTAAAGAATCATTAAAAATTACAAGAAAATGTCTCTGCATTCTTCACATCTTTATCGTCAACTTTGCTTTCTCCCATAAGATCTCTTTCCACAAAAGAAACATTTTATTGCACTTTTATATATTACTTTATGTCATATTTGTTAATATCAAATATTATTTTTTGAAATATTTTCTGCAAATACACAGTATTTCAGGTTTGAAATGAGACATTTATATAACTAATTTTCATCCAAGAAGTTGTTTCTCATATATAGATACTCAAAAATTCATTGAGAGACGTTGAAATGTGTTGAGGACTACAAATATACTTAATTATTTGCCCAATTTTAATATACACCATTAACTATTTTGTTAGTTTACATTCCAGCTGTAGAATGTATTCGTGGCTTTTGATGAACTAGTAACTCCACAGAACTAGTGACTCCAAAATCTGTATCTTTAGCCCCTGAATTCCAGACCTATTGCCTACCTTAGATGTATCCATTTTAGATGATCATCCGCATCTAAATATCTGTCTGACACCTAAATCGAGCACATCATTATGAATTCTTGATTGAACTCTTCCCTTTTCAGGGAAATTTTCTGCTTCTCCTCAATCCCCTTTTCCTTTTAAAAACTACACCCAATCAGATCAACTTTTAGTCCTTCTGCTAATCTTTCTCTTCCACAAGCCCAAGGTGCACCGATTCTTTTCCTGAATGTCTTTCATTAAACCATATTTGTCCAGTAGAAATATGTGAGTCACAAATGTAAACCACATATGTAATTTTAAGTTTTCTAATAACCACTTTAGAAAATTATGAAAGATTAATTTCAATACTTCATGCGATACATCTAAAATATTTCAATGTGAAATCAACAAAAATTATTAATGGGTTATTTATATTCTTGTGTTCATACTGAGTCTTCAAAGTCTAGTTAGTATTTCCCCCTTACAGCACATAATAATTTGGACTTGCCACACTTTAAGTACTTAATAGCCAGATGTAGTTAGAGGCTTCCATTTTGGACAGCGCAGCTCTAGCTTCAACCTTCTTCATCAACTTATTCTTGATCATCTCCTATTCACCCCATTGGTGAGAGAGATTCCTGCCCTAAAGTTCTAAGGGGTAGCCCAACAGACAATGAGCAGCACTGGACAGATGAAATCAACAACAGTTTCTGTTACATATACTCCTAGACTGGGAAGGAGGCATTGCACACCATACACCTGAGAAGGAATAAACAACAGGGGCTATGAGAGACAGGTCTTATAGCACCAAGGGGGTGAGGTCACCCTTTGTTCCCACAGGAACATGTGATTGCTTGTTTGAATAATTCTGCAGTCTGGCAGAAAACTGAGCTCCACTACTCAGGGAGAGGCAGAAACAGCACCTGATCCACTTGATAAGGAGAATTTAGGGCTAGAGTACCTTACCCGAGAACCAGAGTGAGAAGGGAAACTTGTGGTAGGCCATTCAAGATCCTCTCATTTTTAGCAGACATCAAGGCAACACATAATTTAAGTCTTAATTTTAGGCATCATCTCCCACTTCTTACCACTGTTTTACTCTAACCTCTCTTCATCTCTCCTGTAGGATTTTGTCACAACCTCTGAACTGGAGCTTTCACTTTTCTTTAAATCTTATACCACACTACTGATAGAATGGTCTTTATAATTTATAAATAGCACCATATTATTTCTTACCTTAAAAACCTTCAAATATTCCCCAAACCTAAAAGACATATGCAAATTATAACATATTATGTGGTCTGGGATTTTGTTTACCTGACCATTCTTTTTTAATTATCTTTTTTAAAATTACATTCCAGGCACCTGGGTGGCTCAGTGGGTTAAAGCCTCTGCCTTTGGCTCAGGTCATGGTCCCAGGGTTCTGGGATCAAGCCCCGCATCAGGCTCTCTGCTCACCGGAGAGCCTGCTTCACCCTTCCTCTCTTTCTCTCTGACGACTTGTGATCTCTGTTTGTTAAATAAATTTTTAAAAAATCTTTAAAAAAATAAAATAAAATTACATTCCAAATTCTAGTACCAATCAATGACAGTAGTTTCACTTTTGTGAAAAGTTTCACTTTTGATAGTTTCAGTTACCCAGTCCATTGCCATCTGGAAGCAGATGGTCCTGCTTCTGACGTATCTTCACAAGGTCAACCAGTAACATAATGCTGCATTACCACGCCTATGTCTTTCACTCCACTTCATCTCATCACATAGGCATTTCATGACGTCACTTCATTACAAGAAGGAAGTGTAGTACAATAAGATATTTGAGAGAGAGAAGTCATATCACATAACTTTTATTATCGTATATTTTTATAATTGTTCTATTTTATTATTAATTATTATTGTTAATATCTTCCTGTGCCTAATTTATAGATTAAACTTTATTATATGTATCTTTTATGTATGTATGTATGGGAAAAAACATAGTACATATAGAGAGAGAGAGTCCACGGTTTCAGGCATCCATTGAGGTCTTGGAAGAGTATCTCCCATTGGTAAGGGGGCACTACTGTATTTGCAATTCTCCAATGACCTTGTGATTTTTACATTTCTAGGCTTTTGTATGTACTGCTGTCTAGAACGCTTTTTATCCCTTCCTCAGCTGATCTGTATGAATTGGTATTGCTGATTCACTAACAGAATAACACTTTGAATCTCAAGTAAACTGGCTGTGAAAGTCCACTCCCTTTTGCTTCCTAATTGCTTTACATCTAATGCACAGAAATATTAATCCTCTCAACTTTGGGTCTCTGGCTTTAAGTTGTACCAGAAATCTTCTAGTTCTCTTGGCATTGCACCATCAATATCTGGAAAATAATGATAATATATTTAGAGTTATAATCTAAACAATTAGCTTACTAGTCATATTATACATTATTGCACCTACATTGTACTGTAATTTCTCATATGTCTGTCTACATGCTAAACTGTAAGTTATCAAAATGAGAAATATCTTTTCATTTTTGTATCATGCATAATACAGGATCTGGCACAAAATAAGTAATTGTTAAATCAATGTGTTCATTACCTTATATCTTTATAGTGGTGGGAAACTGGACTTCATTTTGTAAGCATAAAACATAAATATAAAGTTATCCTTGCAAATACAGCGCCAAGACATACATTTTCAAGACTGTTGCATTTAGGAGTATTGCTTGTTCTCTAAGAATCTTTATGTTTGTACATCTAAGTCACCTAATCTTATAAATAGGACCAACCAAACAGACCAAATTAAGCATCCCTAGACATATTAGGAACTGAATCACATGGACTGCTGTTTATTCAGATTGGTTTAAAGATCTCACAGTATTGTTCCCCAAAATATTTGTTTATAATCAGAACAAAGCCAAGTGCTGTCTGTCTACAATGCATTTTGGGTGATGAAATGCATGGCTTAAAAATTTTTTTTAAATTCACCATACGGAAGAGGATAAGAGGTCATTGACTTGGTATATGATCACTGAGGTCCTTGAGTTATAAAGATTTTTTTTTACTGACAAAAAAGAACAATGTTCATTGTTTAATGACACATTTTTGTTTGTGGAAACAATACCATGAAAAAGATAGGTAGAATTGTTACATCAAAAACAATGGCACTTTATATTTTAGTTCAACCGGAATTAAAACATCCCCATATAATAAGATATTTCCATGTAAACACCATTATTTCTAAGACGTTCTTAATCATTTAAGACTCCATTCTGATTTCTGAAAATCTTACATGTCTGTTTAGAAATGTAAACGGTATGCCAGGAATAAGATCCTAGCAGCAGGTAAGAATATACAGCAGAAAAGAGAAATCAGAAACCAGTTTGTGAGGATGCAAGAGAATCATGACTGCATTCTTATGCCTACCAATGACTATTTCTAGATCATATGGTTTGGTGCAAGAGAGAAAAATGATTGTGGGTTGTATAACTGTCAACAATCTTTGTAAAAAAGCAGAAAGAAATTTTCACTGCTTTTGACCTAGAGTAAGAAGTGTCATCTTGATACATGGACCAACCCACACAGACATATAAGTGAGAGTATGTCAGGAGAGGAAATTTTACATTGAATATATTTTCCTTTATTTTATTTGCTGATAAAGATGGATCATAATTCAAAGAACAGTACATAGTGGGAAGTTTGGGGACTGGTAGGTTTATTGTAACACACTTGCCATTTGAGGTTCACAATCAACAGAATTTTATTTGTCTAGGGTATCTAAAATAGACTCTCTACACTCTACATTCTACAGAGTGAAGCTGTAGATATGTTTTTCATTCTGTACTTTCAGGTACCAAAGTCTATCTACTGAACTCTAACATGTCTAGGTCAAT
Organism: Meles meles; assembly: GCF_922984935.1. NCBI lineage: Eukaryota > Metazoa > Chordata > Mammalia > Carnivora > Mustelidae > Meles > Meles meles. The sequence continues at coordinate 96,473,767 of NC_060067.1, forward strand.
TGTTTCATTTTGGGTTTTTTTGTTTGTTTTGTTTTGTTTTGTTTTGGTTTTGTTTTTGTTTTTGTTTTTGTTTTTATTTAATATCCATGTCAATTGGAATTCTCTCCTTCATGTGCCCAGGATGTTGCCTGGAAATTATAGTCATCCAGAAGCCTTTAAGTTCTTGATAAAATTAAGCACATATAAACCTTTAGTTCTGTATTGAAGAGATACATAATGTTATCCACAGACAAGATCCTGAGGACACTTGGATCCCATTTTAGTAGTGTGGCAAAGCTGGAAAGAAATATGACAATAGACTTAAGTTAACAAGAAGTTATGCCTTTGTCACAGGTAACACACATATATGTAGATGCCAACCACCTCCTCCCTTAGCCACCTTCAACCAATATAAATAATAAAGCAAGCATTTAGCAGTTTGTGTGATATTCTCTGAAAGGAAAGAATGGTATGAACCCACCATGATTTACATAACAAGGTCTATCAAACTATTTTAAACTATTTCACCCTGAAGAAATACAGTGCATAAATGTACATGGATCTCTGGACCAGAGCCACAGATCAAAGCCTGGCAATATCACTTACTCATCGTTTGAGTTTACTCACGCACATCACTTACACTCACTGTGCTATAATTTCCTCATCTTTACAATGCAAATAACAACAATGCCTACTCCTTGAGGTTATTATGATTATATGAGCTAAACTATATAAAAGCACCTAGAACAATAGCCGACACATAGCAACCACTATAAGAGTGTTTGTTTTTCGTAGTGATCCGAAGGGGCACGTGCACCTGAATGTTTATAGCAGCAATGTCTACAATAGCCAAACTATGGAAAGAACCTAGATGTCCATCAACAGATGAAGGGATAAAGAAGATGTGGTATATATATACACAATGGAATACTATGCAGCCATCAAAAGAAATGAAATCTTGCCATTTGCGACGACATGGATGGAACTAGAGGGTATCATGCTTAGTGAAATAAGTCAATCGGAGAAAGACAACTATCAAATGATCTCCCTGATATGAGGACGTGGAGATGCAACATGGGGGGTTAGGGGGATAGGAGAAGAATAAATGAAACAAGATGGGATTGGGAGGGAGACAAACCATAAGTGACTCTTAATCGCACAAAACAAACTGGGGGTTGCTGGGGGGAGGTGGGGTTGGGAGAAGGGGAGGGGGGTTATGGACATTGGGGAGGGTATGTGCTATGGTGAATGCTGTGAAGTGTGTAAACCTGGAGATTCACAGACCTGTACCCCTGGGGATAAAAATACATTATATATTTATAGAAAAAATAAGAAATAAAACATACAGTTGGGGAAAAAAAGAGTGTTTGTTTTTATTAGTTAATTTGTACATACCTATTTGTAAATGTATAATACATGTTTAGAAAATAATGTACCAAAAACATTGACTTCATATTAAATTAATTGTATAAAAACAGAAGCATATTTGGAAACGTGAGCATCTACAACCACAAGAGATAAACAATAACAAGACAATAGCAAAATAATCAATTGCATTATCTCCACATTTTAAAATTCTGGTTCGGTCAGCTGTTTTTACGTGTTTGACCAGATTATGGAATTCTTTTTTTTTTTTTTTGAAAGGTTATAATTTATTTTTTTTTATTTTCATTTTATTTATTTTTTTCAGTGTAACAGTATTCATTCTTTTTGCACAACACCCAGTGCTCCATGCAAAACATGCCCTCCCCATTACCCACCACCTGTTCCCCCAACCTCCCACCCCTGACCCTTCAAAACCCTCAGGTTGCCCCAACCTCCCACCCCTGACCCTTCAAAACCCTCAGGTTGTTTTTCAGAGTACATAGTCTCTTATGGTTCGCCTCCCCTCCCCAATGTCCATAGCCCGCTCCCCCTCTCCCAATCCCACCTCCCCCCAGCAACCCCCAGTTTGTTTTGTGAGATTAAGAGTCATTTATGGTTTGTCTCCCTCCCAATCCCATCTTGTTTCATTTACTCTTCTCCTATCCCCCTACCCCCCCATGTTGCTTCTCCATGTCCTCATATCAGGGAGATCATATGATAGTTGTCTTTCTCTGATTGACTTATTTCACTAAGCTTGATACGCTCTAGTTCCATCCACGTCGTCGCAAATGGCATGATTTCATTTCTTTTGATGGCTGCATAGTATTCCATTGTGTATATATACCACATCAGGATATAAAATCAATGCACAGAAATCAGTTGCATTTCTGTACACCAACAACAAGACTGAAGAAAGAGAAATTAAGGAGTCAATCCCATTTACAATTGTACCCAAAACTATAAGATACCTAGGAATAAACCTAACCAAAGAGACTAAGAATCTATACACAGAAAATTATAAAGTACTCATGAAAGAAATTGAGGAAGACACAAAAAAATGGAAAAATGTTCCATGCTCCTGGATTGGAAGAATAAATATTGTGAAAATGTCTATGCTACCTAAAGCAATCTACACATTTCATGCAATCCCTATCAAAATACCATCCATTTTTTTCAAAGAAATGGAACAAATAATCCTAAAATTTATATGGAACCAGAAAAGACCTCGAATAGCCAAAGGAATATTGAAGAACAAAGCCAAAGTTGGTGGCATCACAATTCCGGACTTCAAGCTCTATTACAAAGCTGTCATCATCAAGACAGCATGGTACTGGCACAAAAACAGACACATAGATCAGTGGAACAGAATAGAGAGCCCAGAAATCGACCCTCAACTCTATGGTCAACTAATCTTCGACAAAGCAGGAAAGAATGTCCAATGGAAAAAAGACAGCCTCTTCAATAAATGGTGCTGGGAAAATTGGACAGCCACATGCAGAAAAATGAAATTGGACCACTTCCTTACACCACACACGAAAATAGACTCCAAATGGATGAAGGACCTCAATGTGAGAAAGGAATCCATCAAAATCCTTGAGGAGAATGCAGGCAGCAACCTCTTCGACCTCAGCCGTAGCAACATCTTCCTAGGAACAACGGCAAAGGCAAGGGAAGCAAGGGCAAAAATGAACTATTGGGATTTCATCAAGATCAAAAGCTTTTGCACAGCAAAGGAAACAGTTAACAAAACCAAAAGACAACTGACAGAATGGGAGAAGATATTTGCAAACGACATATCAGATAAAGGTCTAGTATCCAAAATCTATAAGGAACTTAGCAAACTCAACACCCAAAGAACAAACAATCCAATCAAGAAATGGGCAGAGGACATGAACAGACATTTCTGCAAAGAAGACATCCAGATGGCCAACAGACACATGAAAAAGTGCTCCACGTCACTCGGCATCAGGGAAATACAAATCAAAACCACAATGAGATATCACCTCACACCAGTCAGAATGGCTAAAATTAACAAGTCAGGAAATGACAGATGCTGGAGAGGATGTGGAGAAAGGGGAACCCTCCTCCACTGTTGGTGGGAATGCAAGCTGGTGCAACCACTCTGGAAAACAGCATGGAGGTTCCTCAAAATGTTGAAAATAGAACTACCCTATGACCCAGCAATTGCACTACTGGGTATTTACCCTAAAGATACAAACATAGTGATCCGAAGGGGCACGTGTACCCGAATGTTTATAGCAGCAATGTCTACAATAGCCAGACTATGGAAAGAACCTAGATGTCCATCAACAGATGAATGGATATGGAATTCTTTTTTTTTAAAAGATTTTATTTATTTATTTGACAGACAGAGATCACAAGTAGGCAGAGAGGCAGGCAGAGAGAGAGGGGGAAGCAGATTCCCTGCTGAATAGAGAGCCTGATGCAGGGCTCGATGCGGGGCTCGATGCGGGGCTCGATCCCGGGACCCTGAGATCATGACCTGAGCCGAAAGGCAGAGGCTTTAACCCACTGAGCCACCCAGGTGCCTCCAAATTATGGAATTCTTATGAGCTTTATTTCTTCTTGTATAAAGAGTTGAGGATAGGGACCTAAAGATAGAGCACTGATAAATGAAACTAAAGTCTAAAACCTTAGACTTAAAAAAAAAAAAAAAACTAAAATAAAAAAATGAAATATTCCATTACATTTAAGTCTCCTGGAAGGGATGGATTTATTCAGAACATTCTGAGGGAATGTGCAATGTAGAGCATCATATTTATAAAAAGATAAATTGATTAAGTGCTATTAATGAAGAATAATAAAATGAGAAGTATCAGAAGATAGGAGAGTAGAAAATATCAACATATATATATATACACTTTCAATATATATTTTAATCGGGTTTAATAATTTAAAAAGTATATTCTGTAAACCATAGACCATTGAACTTAACAGTATTTACTTATGGGGAAGATTCTGGAATTGAGTGTTTACAACTAAATTTGGCAAAAGTATTCCACAGAAAACTCATCGTCAGTACACAAATTAAAATGAGATAGAATATCCAAATTCCTTGTGTAATCCAAATACAAATGGTCCTCAGATATCATTTTTTGAAGTTTGGAAGAATGCAGATATTTCAACTTTTGAAGTCCCCAATACATTGATATAAGTAAAAAATCTATCTAGATCTCAGCAGTTAAGGGGCAACATTTCTTCCACTATTTAAACATGAACAACCAAGGTGAACAAACAAGAACAATATGAACTGCAAACTAATGAAGTTTAGTAAATCATCAAATGATTAAAAAAGATAGTCAAAGAATATTATTAATTAATGAATGTCTAAAAGAAAATTTTAGTGACTCACTCCTCAGTTTTGTCCAAGAAAATTTTTATAAATGTATTCAGATGAAGGTATAAATCAAAGATCCAAATATTACAGTCTTTGGAGATACCAGCAAATAGCGTTTTTTGGGTTTGGGGTTTTTTTTACTCATTTTATTGGTGCTAGGTGGAGCATGTATATTTCAGTTCCCTCGGATGCTCAGCCAACCATTTTCCTTTGACCAGGTGTCTAGATTCTGAAAGTTTTTGGCTTATGGGCCCTGATCTGAAATTTATCATTAAGATAACTGGATATGGAATGAAACTGGAAGGGATATAAATCTCAGTAAGCCGGGCTGTGATCTGGATTCAGCATGAATAAAGTAATTAAATACAAGTTCCTAGTCTTAAATCCAAAATCCCAACTGGCCAAGGAAAGTGATTAAGTTAAGATTCCTCAAAATAATGTGTTATTTTTTTTTATTCGTTTATTTGTTTATTTACAGCATAACAGTGTTCATTGTTTTGGCATCACACCCAGTGCTCCATGCAGTACGTGCCCTCCCTATTACCCACCACCTGGTTCCTCAACCTCTCACCCCCCACCCCCTGCCCCTTCAAAATCCTCAGGTTGTTTTTCAGAGTCCATAGTCTCTCATGGTTCATCTCCCCTTCCAATTTCCCTCAACTCCCTTCTCCTCTCCATCTCCCCATGTCCTCCATGTTATTTGTTATGCTCCACAAATAAGTGAGACCATATGATACTTGACTCTCTCTGCTTGACTTATTTCGCTCAGCATAATCTCTTCCAGTCCCGTCCATGTTGCTACAAAAGTTGGGTATTCATCCTTTCTGATGGAGGCATAATACTCCATTGTGTATATGTACCACATCTTCCTTATCCATTCATCCGTTGAAGGGCATCTTGGTTCTTTCCACAGTTTGGCGACCGTGGCCATTGATGCAATAAACATTGGGGTACAGATGGCCCTTCTTTTCACTACATCTGTATCTTTGGGGTAAATACCCAGCAGTGCAATTGCAGGGTCATAGGGAAGCTCTATTCTTAATTTCTTCAGGAGTCTCCACACTGTTCTCCAAAGTGGCTGCACTAACTTGCATTCCCACCAACAGTGTAAGAGGGTTCCCCTTTCTCCACATCCTCTCCAACACACGTTGTTTCCTGTCTTGCTAATTTTGGCCATTCTAACTGGTGTCAGGTGGTATCTCAATGTTGTTTTAATTTGAATCTCCCTGATGGCTAGTGATGATGAACATTTTTTCATGTGTCTGATAGCCATTTGTATGTCTTCGTTGGAGAAGTGTCTGTTCATATCTTCTGCCCATTTTTCGATATGATTATCTGTATTGTGTGTGTTGAGTTTGAGAAGATCTTTATAGATCCTGGATATCAACCTTTTGTCTGTACTGTCATTTGCAAATATCTTCTCCCATTCTGTGGGTTGCCTCTTTGTTTTGTTGACTGTTTCCTTTGCTGTGCAGAAACTTTTGATCTTGATGAAGTCCCAAAAGTTCATTTTTGCTTTTGTTTCCTTGGCCTTTGGAGACATATCTTGAAAGAAGTTGCTGTGGCTGATATCAAAGAGGTTACTGCCTATGTTCTCCTCTAGGATTCTGATAGATTCCTGTCTCACGTTGAGGTCTTTTATCCATTTCGAGTTTATCTTTGTGTATGGTGTAAGAGAATGGTCAAGTTTCATTCTTCTACATATCGCTGTCCAGTTTTCCCAGCACCATTTATTGAAGAGACTGTCTTTTTTCCATTGAATATTTTTTCCTGTTTTGTCAAAGATTATTTCACCATAGAGTTGAGGGTCCATATCTGGGCTCTCCACTCTATTCCACTGGTCTATGTGTCTGTTTTTATGCCAGTACCACGCTGTCTTGGTGATCACAGCTTTGTAGTAAAGCTTGAAATCGGGTAACGTGATGTCGCCAGTTTTGTTTTTGTTTTTCAACATTTCCTTAGCAATTCGGGGTCTCTTCTGATTCCATACAAATTTTAGGATTATTTGCTCCAGCTCTTTGAAAAATACTGGTGGAATTTTGATCGGAATGGCATTAAAAGTATAGATTGCTCTAGGCAGTATAGACATTTTAACAATGTTTATTCTTCCAATCCAAGAGCATGGAACAGTCTTCCATCTTTTTGTGTCTTCTTCAATTTCTTTCATGAGTGTTCTGTAGTTCCACGAGTACAGGTCCTTTACCTCTTTGGTTAGGTTTATTCCCAGGTATCTTATGGTTCTTGGTGCTATAGTAAATGGAATCGATTTTCTAATTTCCCTTTCTGTATTTTCATTGTAAGAAAGCCACTGATTTCTGTACATTGACTTTGTATCCTGCCACGTTACTGAATTGCTGTATGAGTTCTAGTAGTTTGGAGGTGGAGTCTTTGGGGTATTCCATATAAAGAATCATGTCATCTGCGAAGAGAGAGAGTTTGACTTCTTTCTTGCCAATTTGGATACCTTTTATTTCTCTTTGTTGTCTGATTGCCGTTGCTAGGACTTCTAATACTATGTTGAACAAGAGTGGTGAGAGTGGGCATCCTTGTCGTGTTCCTGATCTCAACGGGAAGGCTGCAAGCTTTTTCCCATTGAGGATGATATTTGCTGTGGGTCTTTCATAGATAGATTTTATGAAGTTCAGGAATGTTCCCTCTATCCTTATACTTTGAAGCGTTTTCATCAGGAATGGATGCTGGATTTTGTCAAATGCTTTTTCTGCATCAATTGAGAGGACCATGTGGTTCTTCTCTCTTCTCTTATTGATTTGTTCTATCACATTGATTGATTTGGGAATGTTGAACCAACCTTGCAACCCAGGGATGAATCCCACCTGGTCATGGTGGATAATCTTTTGAATGTGCTGCTGGATCCTGTTTGCTAGGATCTTGTTGAGAATCTTTGCATCCATATTCATCAGTGATATTGGTCTGAAATTCTCCTTTTTGGTAGGGTCTTTGCCTGGTTTGGGGATCAGGGTAATGCTGGCTTCATAAAAAGAGTCTGGAAGTTTTCCTTCTGCTTCAATTTTTTGGAACAGCTTCAGGAGAATTGGTGTTATTTCTTCTTTGAAAGTTTGGTAGAATTCCCCAGGGAATCCATCAGGTCCTGGGCTCTTGTTTCTATGAAAATTTTCCCAATCTCACGAATGGAAACAACGTTCATGTACTAGAGGCAGAGAGATTTCCTCCCAAGATTTTAAATTCTCGAAAGTCCTCACGACACCTTATAGTTAGAATGAGGAATTATGTTTCAAGAGAGACCCTCTTAAAAGCAGCTACGACAAAAAAGCTCCTTACATACAGAGGAAAACCCATTAGAATAACGTCAGACCTTTCCACAGAGACCTGGCAAGCCAGGAAGGGCTGGAAAAATATATTCAGAGTACTAAATGAAAAGAACATGCAACCAAGAATACTCTATCCAGCAAGACTGACATTTAAAATGGATGGAGAGATAAAGAGTTTCCAAGACCAGCAAGGCTTAAAAGACTATGCAACCACCAAGCCGACACTGCAGGAAATATTAAAGGGGGTCCTATAAAAGAGAAAAAATCCTAAGAATATCAATGAACATAAATATAGAAACAATCTACAGATAGAAAGACTTCAAAGGCAACACGATGTCAATAAAAACCTATCTCTCAATAATCACTCTCAATGTGAATGGCCTAAATGCGCCCATAAAACGACACAGGGTTGCAGATTGGATAAAACAACAGGACCCATCCATATGTTGTCTACAAGAGACCCATTTTGAACCTAAGGATACACCCAGACTGAAAGTGAAGGGATGGAGAAGCATCTTTCATGCCAATGGGCCTCAAAAGAAGGCCGGAGTAGCGATTCTCATATCAGATAAATTAGATTTTAAACTAAAGACTGTAGTCAGAGATACAGAAGGACACTACATAATTCTTAAAGGGACTATCCGCCAAGATGATCTAACAATTGTGAATATCTATGCCCCCAATATGGGAGCACCCAATTACATAAGAAAACTATTAATCAAGATAAAGAGTCATATTGATACGAATACAATAATAGTAGGAGATCTTAATACGCCTCTCTCAGAAATAGACAGATCATCGAAGCAGAAAATTAATAAAGAAATAAGAGCATTGAATGAAACATTGGACCAGATGGACCTCATTGACGTATACAGAACATTCCACCCTAAAACAACAGAATACTCATTCTTCTCAAGTGCACATGGAACCTTCTCCAGAATAGACCACATACTGGGTCACAAAGCAGGACTCAACCGATACCAAAAGACTGACATGATTCCCTGCATATTCTCCGATCACAATGCTTTGAAACTGGAACTCAATCACAAGGAAAAGTTCAGAAGGAACTCGAACACCTGGAAGCTAAAGACCACCTTGCTTAAGAATGCTTGGATCAACCAGGAGATCAAAGATGAACTTAAACAATTCATGGAAACCAATGAGAATGAAGACACTTCGGTCCAAAACCTATGGGATACAGCAAAGGCGGTTCTAAGGGGGAAATACATAGCCATCCAAGCCTCCCTCAAAAACATTGAAAAATCCAGAATACACCAGCTGTCTCTACACCTTAAAGAACTGGAGAATCAACAACAAATCAAACCAACTCCACATGCAAGAAGGGAAATAATCAAGATTAGAGCAGAGATCAATGAGGTAGAAATGAGAGATACAGTAGAACGTATCAATGAAACTAGAAGCTGGTTTTTTGAAAGAATCAATAAGATCGATAAACCGTTGGCCACACTAATCCAAAAGAAAAGAGAGAAAGCCCAAATTAATAAAATTATGAATGAAAAGGGAGAGATCACAACTAACACCAAGGAAATAGAAACAATCATCAGAAATTATTACCAACAGTTATATGCCAATAAGCTAAGCAACCTAGATGAAATGGATGCATTCCTGGAAAACTACAAACTCCCAAAATTGAACCAGGAAGAAATTGACAACCTGAATAGACCGATATCTAGTAACGAGATTGAAGCAGTGATCAAAAACCTCCCAAAATAATGTGTTATAATAGATAAATTGCAGAAGCTTAATAAGTCAATACAGTTAAACTTTATTTTGCACTTAGCTAAAACCCAATCAGTGGGTAGGGAGAATGGATAAGGGAAGAAATTTTTCTCCATGTGGTCATTCAGAAATCCAGTCTCTTCTAAGTTTGACATAAATATGGCTTTCCTTGTCACTATAGGCTTTGGACATCCAGTCCTACAAGACAGAAGTCAGAATAAGAATAATTTAGGAGTATTTTGGGGGACTCAGAATAATATATAAGATGCTAGTACATATCACATTAGTCACAATTTGGTCATAAGTCCAAATTGTACTGAAGGGAGGTTGGGAAATGTTGTCCAGCTTATGCCAAGAGGAAAAGGAAATAGGTCTGGTAAACAGAATAGACGTTGTCTGTCACAGTTCACCTTCCAGTTACCAAATATCCATCACATTCTTCCTATGACACATGGAAGACATTTACCTTTTCTCAAAGAAGTTAATACAAAGGCCTATCTGGCCACGTCATTCAGTTCAATATAGCGAATCTCTGAGTCCTCTGTCAGCTTCTCTTATAGGTCCAGACATGGTTCTCATAGTCTGATAATCTGTGTTTAAATCATCTTTCATCACAGACAGATACACAATGATGGGCCCGCACATATGAGCCACAATAAACACTGCCATTTAAACATGGGACAGATAGGACATTTGGCTGTCAACAGATGGCAATAATGATGCATTTCTGCTTGGAAGACAGAGAAGTGTGAAATGTTTTTCTTGATAAGAACCCAATTTTTCCCACTCAAAAGATCTGCCTTGATCATTTTTTCCCCATCGTGATGGCTCCCATCTCTACCCTCTAGGAGTCTTTTTTACCAAAAAAATCTGGACTCAGGATTTCTTTGCCAATATACTTCCTGCAAAAACTTACTAGGTATCTAATCTAGTTGTTTCCATTCAGTTCCATGTGCCAATGATCATCACTAAATCTCTTTCCTAGAATTAATACTCAAATCTACTTTATTTCCTCATTTTCCTGGCCCAGGACTCTCTCATTATCTCTTCTCTTCTCTCTGTCTCTTCCTTCCTGCATTCTTCCCATCATCTCCAACAGAACCATCAGGCTTAAATGGAAAGGTCATATTCAATCTCACTTTCACAAATGGCTGAGTGTAGTGGGTCTTTGCTGTTGTTTTTTTTGTTTGTTTATCTCTGTTTCTTTGTTTGTATTTTAGAGAGGGTAAGGGGCAAAAAGAGAGGGAGAGAGAGAATCTTAAACAGGCTCCATGACACAGGGCTCAATCTCACAAACCTGAGATGATGACTGAGCTGAAATCAAGAATCAGAATCAACCAACTGAGCCACCTGGACACCCCTGTAATGGGTCCTTGTAATTGGAGTTATCTTTCAACCTTCCTCATAGTTTGAGGTTTAGGGGATTTAGATTTTTCAAACTTTTGAAGCTTCACATACCCGGATTCTACTTCATTTTATGTTTGCCTACAAACTGACTGATTCTTGACTGAGTTCATCTCTTCCTTCTATTATTTTCAATTACAAATAAAAAGTATTCAATTACAAAATATCTCTACATAGCAATATAGTCTTGGAAGTATTTGACCTGTTTTTCAAATTATCATGTATGACAGTTCTACCAAATATTTTGTCACTCTTGTCCAGTTTCCTATAACCATTTTTTCAATAGCATCTACCTATACTCTTGGACAATGTCATTAATGTTTATTTACCTTTCAATAACATCACATCTTGAATTGCCAATATTAAAATTAATTACGGTGCTACTAGCTACTGTAATAGATGAACACCAAGTTCTTAGTAGTATCATAAAATAAAAATTGCTCACATATATTTTAAATAGTGGAGGGGTAAGTGGTCTCTTTCACTCAGAAAATATGCCTTCTTGACCATGTAAAGCCCAGGATTGATTCTTGTCAAATTCAGAAAGCAATAAGAACAAGTATAAGAGAGAGTGGACACTTTCTAAGGGAGAGATTTTTTGAAAGCCAAGCTTAGATGTTATGTTTATCATTTCTACCTAAGTTCCATTGGCCAGAACTCAGTCGTATGCTCACTCTTCATTGAAATATAGGCTGAGAAGTATAGTTGAGCTGTTTGCAAGGAAGAACGGGATACACATTTGGTAAACAAACATCTATTACCTGAAACACAGATTGGGGACAAAAGGGACACCATGATTTAAATTAATGGTAAATTCAATATGAAAAATAGTGGACATCCACAAATGGTGATGCAATATTGTTGCCCATTTAAAAATAGTATAATTAGATCATGTGAGTGACTAACAGTAAATTTAGATTATAAAAGTTGATCATTTTGCTTTATTTTGTGCTAAACAGATCACACCCTGGACATGGAATTTCTCAAGTTAATGTCATATTATGAGAGGGTGACATATGAAAACATTATAACCAAATGGACTATTTTTCCCTTCTAAGAAAAATAGGTTACCCATATACAGAAAGGGCAATTTCATGTGTTCAGTCTAAAAACTGCAGTCAGCTATGATTCCCTTCTTTGTTCTCCCTTCTTCTCCTCTATTAACAATTCTTGTCAGCTTTATCTTCAAAATTACTCAGGCTCCAAGAACATCCTATCACATCCAATCTTAGCACCCTAATTAGAGCCCCCATTATCTTTTTCAGAGGGAACTAATAGCATTTCTTACTTACAGATTTGACCTCCTACAGCCCATTTTTCATTCCAGCCAGAGTAACTCTTTTGACAACTTACCTATCACTACTGTACACTCTTAAGGCCACACAATCCTCCTGACTGTCCCCTGAACATGCCAAACAGGCTTCAACAGTAGAACCTTCACATTCTCTATTCCCTCAACATCTGCACTCCTCACACACACACCCTTTCTTCAACTCTCTGCCTAAATGACACCTTAACACACAAGTCTTTCCAAACCCCACACCAGCACTCCCCCATATTTTTTCCTTTCTTGTTCCTTCCCACCACTTATCACCAACTGATACCTGAATGATCTGTCTGTTCATTTGTCTGTTCATTTCCCTCACTATACTATAAACTCCTTGAGAAAAGGTTTTTTTGTTTTTTTTTTCACTGTAGTATTCTGTATACCTGGCACTCTTTGGGACTTTGCATTAAGCCCTCAATAAATACCAGTGAGACAATGAAAAGAGAAACCAAGAGAAACATAAGAAACTGGAAATGTTTTGCTGGAAGTCTGGTTATAAAAAAGGAAAAGGAAGAGTTAGCCAGAATGAGAATGGATTTCAAGAACGTATTTATCTCAAGAAGTTGTCACAAAAAAAAAAAAAAAAAGATGAAAGTTATAAAAAGGTAAATTTCTTTTTAATTGAAAAAGTATTTTTTCTGGGGCTCCTAGGTGGCTCAGTGGGTTCAGCCGCTGCCTTTAGCTCAGGTCATGTTCTCAGGGTCTTGGGATTGAGCCCTACATTGATTGGGCTCTCTGCTCAGAGGGAAGCCTGCTTCCCCCTCTCTCTCTGCCTGTCTCTCTGCCTACTTGTGATCTCTCTCTCTCTCTCTCTCTCTGTCAAATAAATAAATAAAATCTTTTTTTAAGAAAGTATTTTTCTTTTTTTTTTTCATTTTATTTATTTTTTCAGTGTAACAGTATTCATTCTTTTTGCACAACACCCAGTGCTCCATGCAAAACGTGCCCTCCCCATTACCCACCACCTGTTCCCCCAACCTCCCACCCCTGACCCTTCAAAACCCTCAGGTTGCCCCAACCTCCCACCCCTGACCCTTCAAAACCCTCAGGTTGTTTTTCAGAGTACATAGTCTCTTATGGTTCGCCTCCCCTCCCCAATGTCCATAGCCCGCTCCCCCTCTCCCAATCCCACCTCCCCCCAGCAACCCCCAGTTTGTTTTGTGAGATTAAGAGTCATTTATGGTTTGTAAGAAAGTATTTTTCTAATAAATAGGGCACATGTGGAATGAGCTGCTTGGAAGATGTAATATATAACTTGCACATATTTTAAGTGTTCAAGAATAGACTGAATTAGAATTTTAAAGGGAAGTCATAAATTAAATCTAAAATTCCAGCCTTATGTTCTTTTCTGATTCTGTAAAGGATAACATTTAATAGTAAAAGAAAGAGAGAGAGAGAGATAACATTTGATGAGGAATTACAGCTAAAGTTTGGTTATTTGTTTGTCTATCTGTGTTCAAAGTTTTCTATTTGTTTACTTATTTAATTGTTCCTTTATTTAATAACTCAGCTCAACAGATCTTAATCTTATCTATGGGCTAGGAAAGAAGCAAATGAGCAGGAGACCTCTAACTACTCCAAATTTATATAAAAGAGGAACAGTTGTTCACAATTCCGAATCAAGTCATATACCTTAGCCAGAAGAATACAGGTTAATACATATACCATGGCATGTTTGTCTATGTTTAACATACATATTTCATATAAAATTTACATAGTATGTTTCTGTATATGTATAGAAAATGTATATACATATATACACATAACCATATATAAATGCATAATATATACTATGTGTGTGTATGCGTGTGTTTTGTGTGCATGTGTGTTTGCATGCATTATAGTGATACAGATATAGTAACCATGTCTTCAATACAGCAAGCATCAAACTACGCCAAACCACTGTAAATTCTGCAAAAATTGGAATTTATCATCACTAGGAATGCAGTATTGTTATCTTTTTCAAGCTATTTCACTTCCAAAAGCAGTAAATAAATACTTTTATGTTGTCTGTAGCATTTTATTCTTCACATTATGACACTTATACCACTTATAACCAAATCCTTTCTTTCTGGTTGACTTTATGATTCAACTTCTCCAATAAAAGTTTTATAGCAGGAGTCTAATGAATTAGACCCTACAGAAAGGAAAGTAAATTGGTCTGTTTCAAAGCTCAAAGCTGCAGCAATAAGTTCCGTGGATTTATTGCAGACCTCTCCACTACTCCGGAGAGGGTGCCAAACTCATTGTTTCCCAACCTCCTTTACAACTTTTCTTAAAGGCAGAAATTGCTAAGATCTATCCATCAGAAGCACAGAAATCCAGGGATTCACAGAGACGTCAAATAAGAAAAGCCCTATTGGATTCACTAGCATGAGCACCATGAGAAATGGTGATTACATGGGGCATGTAAAAAAAAGACTGCATTTAGATATTGGCTTTAGAAAGCCTATATCATGACTAAGCCAAGAAAAACAAGGAAAGCCACAGCAATAAAACTGTTCTTCAGGATAACATCAGAGCAAACCCTGCAGTAAGCCTCGCCAGGTCAAGACACAGGGTTCTTATAGACCATGAAGCCTGGAGGAGGAGAGCACCTAGGAAGTTAAGGGATGTGATTTGTATTTCAAAGAGTCCAAGGCAAGAAACCTAAAATAAGATGTTTTAATTTTTCAATTGTCAAATTCTAGGAAAAAAAATGTTTTTATTGTTGCTACTATTTATTTACCTTGCTAGGAGGAAACCAAAGAGAGTTGGAAATGTGACCCTGTGCTTACCATCACGTACTGACACTAATTAATTTTCCCAAAGGCTGGAGTTCTGCTACATCTGTCTTGGTAATCAGATTTATATAAGGGAAGAAAATAAATCATTGAATTCATTGGTAAAACAAGTCAAAAATAGAAAAAATAAACATAGCATTTGCATGATTAAACAAATCACATGTATTTTAGTTGGTATAAGTGATAGTTATTTCCCATAAATACCAAGTCATAATTTAGCATCTGATAATTTAATTTAAAAGCATTTTGAATGTAAATGAAACATATTAAAAGTACAAATGAAAAGCTGCTAAAAATTCACTGTTTTCCTTCTTAACATGCTTAAATCTTTTTAAAAACAAGTAAGTCAAGTTAAAGCTACTTTGGCCAATCGGTATAGTATTTTTGATCAAAATAATCATTGCAGAGCTCCACAGAGGAACAAGAAATATGGGAACAGTGTAATAATAGCCAAATTTTAACACATTATATTGGTAATATTATGCAAAGTACCACTTTTATGAGTACTTCTAAACCAGAAATATATAACAAAAAATGTCTATGACACTCAAACATATAACAAAAAGTGGTGGGCTTTTTTTGTCCATGTGTTATATATTACCAGAAGAGCCATATATTATTAGAAACATATCTTTAATTTATAGTACATCTATGATTATTGACATTATTTTGCATCTGTATGGTTGCAGAAAATATCAATTTTATTAAACAAATTAGTTTCTATCCATACTAATAAAATTGTTGAAACACATTATACTATATGTATTAGAGTTATTTTGCTTCAGGAAGAGGCTATACCAAATATTAACCTCACTTTCACTAATTGTTTCTGCTGGAGGAATTATGGTACCTCATTATCTCACAATAAACCACTGCCCACATGTCAAGTGATACTTATAGTCAAAAGTTCTTTCCTTCACTCCCACTGCAGTCTTATAGTGCTATTTTTATCAAATATTAAATTACATAAACTAGGGTCTTCACTTCTATTGAAATAATACTGCGCTAATACCAAACATTATTGATCCCTCTAGCTTTTAGTTTATATAATTGGAATTTTTCTTTATTTTCAAAAGTGCTATATCTCTTTTTATTTGTTTATTCTCTAACACAATTTTAATAAAATCTTGACAAGTATGTAAACATGTTAACCCTCTTAAGTTTTGAATAGAATTGCATTATAATTGGGGCACCTAGCTGGCTCAATCTGTTGAGTGCCTGCCTTCAGTCTAGGTCATGATCCCAAGATCTTGATGTTGGGATCAAACCCCCAAATCAGGCTCCCTGCTCAGTGGGGAGACTGCTTGTTCCTCTCCTGCCCGCCACTCTACTTGCTTGTACTCTCTCTCTCTCTGCCAAATATATAAATAAAATCGTAATAAAATAATAAAATAAAATATTGTTAAATTATCCAGCCTTTCCACAAAAAATATTATGGACTTGTCTTATTTTTTGTATAAAGTTATTATATATATATAAAGTAAGATTTTTGGAGCTATCTTAAGATTAATCCCCAGTTTTCTCCACAAATTTGATAATCTAGCTAGTATTATGCATAAGGGAACATTTTCCCCAGTATGATTTCTAAAGCTTTAGTTTTCATTATGGGGAAACTATTGTTTCCATAGAAGAGCTATGGTAATCTTTTAATTATTCTGTTTGGTACAATAGGATGATTTTCCAATTGTTTTGCAGTTGATTTCCTTGGTGTCTTATATAAAAAATTTTTAAATAGAAAAATCATAATTTTATCTCTTCTCCTCATATAACCATATATCATTTTTTATTGCAACATTAAGAACTTCAAGGGGCACGTAGGTGGCTCAGACATATGCTCAGGTTAAGCATATGTCTTAAGCTCAGGTCATGATCTCAGGGTCCTAGGATCAAGTCCTGAATCAGGCTCCCTGCTTAGCAGGGAGTCTGCTTCTCCCTCTCCCTCTGCCACTCCCCACTGCTGATACTCTTTCTCTTTCTTTTTCTCTCTCTTTCTCTCTCTCAAATGAATAAATAAAATCTTTTTTTTTAAAAAAAGAACTTCAAAAATGTTGAACATAGTCTTTTAAATTAACAAAAAACAAGCAATTTAGGTAAATTAGGTTCATATGGCTTCATTTCTCCATATCCTCAGGGGACATATGAGCTTATTATGCACTTGCAGGGTAAGCTCATCCAATCTTAGATTTTTTTTAATTTAATATCATTCAAATTTGTTACATATTTCATTATGTTATACATAGCAAACTTTACCAAAGTTTAGTGACTGGAAAAAAATCATGGCATATTTAAAACATGGTATGAATTATGAATAAAAAAGAAACATATCAACAAGTTTAGTAGAATATGAAAGATTTCATATGACCATTCCTGGAAGAACTCGTTCACTTGATCAGTTTCCATCACCAACCTGCTATGCCTTGTGAGATCATCTTATATTCTACAAAGTTCACAGTCATTTGACATTGTCTCACTATGAACACTAAAGTGACATATCTGTAGGTGGAAATATTTATTTTAACTATAGAAATAAAAATATTGTCAGGATATTGTAGATAAATCTTCCTGTGATAGGAAAAAAGTTTACAAATGCTTATGTGTGGTCAGCCTGGACAGAGAGCCAGAACATATTAAGTTCTCAATAAATATTTGCTAAACTAAATTCTTTTCTTTTATTTTTTAAAGACTATTTATTTTAGAAAGATGAAAGGGGAAGGGACAGAAGGAAAGAATCTCGAGCAGACTCTTGCACTGAGCGAGGAACCCTACTCAGGGCTCCCTCTCACAACACTGAGATCATGACCTGAGCCAAAATCAAGAGTCCGATGCTCAACCGACTGAGTCACCCAGGTGCCCCTAAATTAATTATTTTAAGTCAAACTTGATTGAATTGAACTTGAAGAATATGCAAGTGGCATTTTCAAATTTGCTCTCTGTAGTATCTTTTTCTTCAAAAGGAGTTATGCATAAGATTAAATATCACCAAATGAAAGAAGAGTTAAAATAATATTTCACTTCATAAATCATGACTTTAAACAATGAGATAACAGGCCATAAAAATGTATATGGCTATAGTGCTTTGTTATTAAACCATCTCTAATTGCTTTGTGACCATTACCATATGAACTCAATAATCTATTCTTAAACCTATTTTTACATTGATTTCCATCCAGGATATAAAAATGAACAAAATAAAGTCAATTGGTCTGCTCTTAAAATATATCATTAAGCTTGCTTAATCAGAAAAAAAATGCAAGTGATAAAACTGTACTTACAAACCTATTTCAAAAAAACCTCTTGGACTTGGGCCAAAATCATAGAAATTAAAGTTCTTTATGCTGACCTACCAATGCTCTATGCATATTGTTCTGATTGTTCCCAGATAATTAAGGTATGTACAGTAATACCAAATATTCTATAATAATCCCCTAATAAATCAATTGAAGTTTTGGTGGGGTTTTTTTTTTTTAGTTTTTTGTTTGTTTGTTTGTTTGTTTTAATAATCAGACCCCCCCCCCGAGTGGATGTCAGAAGTGCTTGAAATTAGCTGAATGCTTTAGGCAGATTGAACCTCAGTCTAACTTCACCTACAACAGTATCATTCATTCACTTAGTAGACATTTATAGATCCCTTAATATAGTTCAGGATTACTAGGATTAATGAAAAAGTTACAGCTTCTGCCTTCAAGTTGTCTAGAGTTAAGTAGGGGAAGAGAATAATGACCAAAGTGTTTCAATACAGAAAGTTAATATTCTGATTAAATAATACGTGGGTTTCTGTGGGAGAAATGAGAAGGGACTTGACTTAGTAGATTTGGGAACATTTCCTAGAGGAAAATACACCTGAATCAAATTCTGAATTGTGAATGTGAATGAAATGGGTATGTATGAGAGGGGAGAACACAGGAATTAGAGAGGACAGAAGTGAAGACAATTCACAGAAGAAACTCAATGCAATGAAATAGATGATTATGATACATGTTCAGTGGATTTCTTTCCAACTGGAACATGTGTGTTTATACACATAACATAGGGAGGAAGTTTGATGGTCTAGCAATATCATTTTGGGTCCAAGAATTTCTCTAACATGATATAGCAGGTGGTCAGTGCAAAAACAAATTTATCTAGGCTATAGCAACACAGAAAACCCATTTCAGGATTATAGTACCTTTTAAAAAGCTTTACTGCATCTGCAGCAGTTGGTACCACTTGTAAATTCTGGTCTACATCCCCCGACATTTTGATATCTAACACACAGAAATATCATCCTACTGACAGGGGACAGCTGTCACGTTAAACAATCTGGTCTTGCACACGTTAACTTAGGGAATTGAGTGTTCTATATAATTCTTACCTATGTAAGTATCAAATGTTTTAGACTCTGAAACCACAATGTTACTGTTCTAAGCAAACTTAACCAGACATAGCGTTCATTTAATCATAAAGTCGTATATAAAAAGAGCTACCTGGAAGTTAGTTACAAGATGAAAAATATTATACCTTGATTTTGCATTTTTAAGAAATAGCAAACTATTAGAATGGATACTTCACTCTAAATTTTCTCAAAATGTGATATCTTAAAGTTATATGTAAAAAGCCCTTTAACCAAAATGTCTGTCATTTTGCAGTCAATACACCAACAGCAGTGCTACTTTTAATAAAGTATACACTAAAGAAGGCACCCCAGAAATAAAGTGAAATGACTATTTAAACTCAATGTGGACATAGATAAACATAAAAATTAAGATACTGGCATAGAAATGATGTGAAATCTTAAAGGGGATATTTGCATGTTCATTGAATGCACATTATCTCCCTATTACTTGAAAAAAAATCTACTCTTTGAAAAATAATGATAAGCAAACAAGTTACCTTGAAGAAATGTCAAGGAATATGAGCACAATGTCAAAACAGTATTTGGAAAAATGCCCTCTTTAATGGTCATCTACAGCTCATTGAGTGTGGTTTTTCTCTAAAGTTAAGGGCACTTTTAAAATTTAGTTTCAAAATTGATTCACTTAAGTAACAGTAAGTGCATTTTAGATTGATAAATTTGTAATAAGTCTAGACAATAAAAATCTACTGCAGTTTTTACAAACTCAGTCGCCTTCCAGATGCTTATATTCTCAGGGAAGACATTATATTTTTAAGACTTATTTGTTGCATCTGAAGAATGAAAAAGTTCTCCAAAGGAGAGATTAAACTGTGCTCATATTTACTGAGTTCCAGGTGTATATTTTAAAGGAATATACTAAAATGGAAAATGCCAACAAATAAAAGTTTATGACATATTGTAGAATATTCATAAACTAAGCATGCATCATTTTAAATGTTTCAATCACTATAAATATATTATAGGCACTTCTACATTTATTGAGAAGAATTCAATTACTGAGTCTAAATACTGAGTTGGGTAAATTAGTGATAGCAATATGTTCTCTAGTCAGCTGATCTGATGAAAAACTAAAACTGTTGTTTAGATTACTAGATTTTGTGTTTTAAAAATTCAAAATGTTACTGAACCTTTAAAATTTTTTCTTAAATATGAATAAAAGTCTTTTTTGTAGTAAAAGACTAGACTTAAATATCTTAAATATATATGATATTTGGCATAGATTTAAGCTTTAAATTTCCAACTATTTCCTTACTACTAATAATTGGGCATTTTTATAGATTTCACATGTTATTTTTGTATAACTTATTTTGAAATAGTTTAGTAGAGAATTAGCAAAACTTTGTTTTGTGGGGTATATATGCAAATCAAGAAATGTTAGATTGTTATTTTAAGTATCGAAAATCCTAAATCTCTTAAGATCAATGCGTTAGACCAGGGAGGTGAAACAAACTCCTTCACATCAGTATTCAAGCTGAGCAGAATGACAAAATATAAACAGCAAGGACAATGAATGACAAAATGTAATATTACTTTATAATGCTTTTTTCTTATAATACTGTATGCCAGAAAGTCATTAAATTAAAATAAAGTACACTCTGTAATCACCTCCATTGAACAACTAAAATCAAAATTATAGAATACACATTCGTTTTACATCACATTAATTTCCTATTTTTAGGAAATGGACAAGACTTCAAAATTATTCATTACATTTCACATTCACTTAAATGGATATCTATGTAGCTAATATTGTATATAATATGACAACAAGACATATGACTTCAAATGTTGTGTTTGGGCTTATTAGAGTTGATCCTACTTCCAGGCTATTCCTCTGTTTCCAACTAACTACAAAAGTCTTATCCATACTACTACAAAGCTTACAATTTTTTTCCCTTTTCTCAGATTAAAAATAACAGTGATAAATATATGTATGAATATATGTGTGTGTGTATAGATAGCAATAGACATAAAGATCAACAGGGGCACCTGGGTGGCTTAGTCAGTTAGTGGTTGTCTTTGGTTCAGGTCATGATCTCAGAATCCTGAGATCCAGCCCCACATGTCAACTGTTCCTTGCTCCGTGAGGAGTCCGCTTCTTCTGCTTCCTCTGTCCCCCACCCCGGCATGTGTGCACTCTTTCTCTCAACTAAATAAATAAATATTTCTGTTTTATTTTGTTTGTTTTTTTTTAAAGAGTTTATTTATTTGACAGATCACAAGTTGGCAGAGAGGCAGGCAGAGAGAGAGGGGGAGGCAGGATCCCCACTGAGCAAAGAGCCCGACTGACATGGGGCTCGATCCCAGGACCCTGGGATCATGACCAGAGCCGAAGGCAGAGGCTTTAACCCACTGAGCCACCCAGGCGCCCCTAAATAAATAAATCTTAAGAAAAAGAAGAAACAGGGGTGTCTGGGTGGCTCAGCGGGTTAAAGCCTCTACCTTCAACTCAGGTCATGATCCCAGAGTCCTGGGATCGAGCCCCGCATCGGGCTCGATCCCAGAGTCCTGGGATCGAGCCCCGCATCGGGCTCTCTGCTTAGCGGGGTGCCTGCTTCCTCCTCTCTCTCTCTCTCTGCCTGCCTCTCTGCCTACTTGTGATCTCTAACTGTCAAATAAATAAATCTTTAAAAAAAAAAAGAAAAAGAAAAAGAAGAAACAAAGATCAACAAAGATAAGGATATATAGATATAGATATAGATATAAATATATATCTCACCAGAGAAGATGGAATCCAGCATAATATATTATCATGGTATATTTGTCACCCTCATTCCTTCCTCCTTTCTGTCAGGCCACACCTAGACAAAGAGAAAGGTAAACATGCAAATTGCACCACAAAATACTACAACTTGGAACTCAGAGACTGAATTGATTGCCCAATCAAAAATTTGGCAAAAGTAAATAGGCAAACCTAAGAAAAGAAAATGTGAGTGGCTAGTTTGTGAAAAGAAACTCAAATTCATGGATTACCTCACCTAATACTCAATTTCATGGCATAAATCCTATTAGAACACCCTTTAATGGATGGGAAAGCCAATACTCAGAGAGAGTAAGCATATTAATTGTCAAGGTCATATAGGTATTAAGTTACAGAATTGAGATTGAACTGCAGGTACAATCCTAGGGGAATCCTGATTAACAGGCTCAGGTTTTTTCATAGAAATGATAACCTCACCTGAGCACTAGGTTCCAGACTCTAAGAAAGCAAGAAAGAGCAGTTACTGCCCTATACAAAAGTTCTCAAAGAGTTGTTGAATGAGCAAATGAATGCATTCGTAAAGGACGAGCATAGCAAACAGTATGCAGTGTAATGCATTTCCCGTTAACTTTCCAACTATAAGGCTATTTGTTGTTGTGATAATAACACATACGTTCCAGGGTATTCTTCTCTGCTGTTGTTTCTTTCTACTCCAACTTCTCACCCTTCATCAACTACAAAAGCAATTCTCTAACTAAAGCAGCTTTATCACTTTTTTCTTCCCAATCCAAAAATTAATAACCAGCTTTTATTTCCCAAGTGTTCATATTTGTCACAAGAGTATAGGATGTTTTCCTCTCATGTACCTATCATCTCTTCTCTTCCCATGCCTTGTCTGTGATTTCAACTTTCCAACACCAAGATTTCCAAGTCACCAACACCAAGGAAAAGAATCCCAATGAGGATCAAGAGAGACTGTCAAATATCAAGATTTGCTCCCATGATAGAGGTATTCTGCTTCCAACTAGCCTTTATTCACCACTCTGGTTTTTACCTCAGAATAGCTAGAAATTGGGACTTTGGTTTATTCTCAAGATACAGTGTTTTAGCTATTGTAAAATTTATGATGGGATGAAATTATAGAATTTTGGGTAAATATATATCTGTAATAATCATATTAAGAAAGATAACTCAAGAAATAGGAACTGAACAGAGAAGACAAAGGTGTTACCTGTGTAATATCCTGGGAATTACCAGAGGTGGTAAATCTCTCAATTTATGAGTCATATTGAGAATGCCACAGACAGACAAAACCTGTTAGTGTCACCCCCCCATTTTAATAATTTTGTGTTATTGCCATAAAGTACATTGAATACATTCCTAGGATGCCAGAAACTGTGTTAATTTGCCCTCTCTTGTTGTGTTGATCTAACGTTACCTGAAGGTCTGCCGTGTGTGAGGTATGGAGCTGGTCCTGCTCTCCAGGTGAAGTGATTTTCACAGGCACTTGACAAACATAAGACAAAATGATTCCTATCTTGTTTCTCAATGTTATTTCCAAACCGTCGCTTATGTTTGTGCCGCGGTATTTCTTTGTATATTATTATCAACCTTCTCTACTTTCTTGCATCTTCATGTCTCTCCTCTCTCAGAATGCAGGAGATCTCAGGTCAAGGAAAATCAGAGAACTAAAGGGCATAGAGATGAGAAGAGGCACAGATGTTAAGGCAGCAGTAATCTAATTTCCCCGCAAAGAGCTTGCAAAATAATGAATGCATATGCAGAAGACGGTCAACTAACAGGCAGAAAATTAAACAAACATATTTATGTTTTCAATAAAATTCTTTACAGACTTGATGTGATTCATCGAAAAGCCTAGTTAAAAAAAAAAAATCAAGGCTCTAGAATGCATGTTGCCTCATAAATGCAATAGCTGTATCAAACTTGCCTTCTTCAAAATCTTCATACATCTAGGACTGAAATCTCAGTCTTTGAATTATGCAGGACTCCCGTTAGCCACACTCCTTAGCCTTTGTTATGTACCTATCATTTTGCTCCTCTGTAATTTTCCTTGGAAAAATAGCTTCCAGTTTATCTCAGAAAATACATTACCAACTCTGCCTTAATCTGAAGAGAATCTACTTGTGGCAGACAGCAAGTAGTTTTCCTTGTTTCTTAGTCTTTCGAGGTGTCCGTTGTTTTGCAATTCCAGCTTGTCATAGGCAAACTGGCCACTGAGTTGGAATAATTTGCAGATCCAAAAAAGTTGCCATTCCTTCCCTGTATCTTTAACCGACGTAGTAAGGAAAACCTTAGCCCACTTAGCATTTAGGAAAGAGCAATTTACAAGCGAGGCAGACGCTGTGACTCGTACACCAGATACACTTTCAGTTTACTGTTATGAATTTAGGACTTTCTGCCTCATCTGCTGTGAGCACCTTCAGCTGCCGCCCCCCTCTGGGGCAGCCCAGCTGCTGAGAGCCACCTCACCCAACATCATGCCTTTCTTTTGTGGCTCAAAGTCAGTGGCTGACTGATGTAGGAGTATGAGGCAGGGCCTCCTCTGAAATGACACTGAAGGGCCATCCCAGCTCTATTGCTCCTTGTAGGATCCGCCAAGCCTGTCCTTGCGTCCATGTCACAGTTTGACCACTCTGCCCACTCCTGCTTCCTCTTCTCTCTTCTACAGGTGTTGATCTTAAAAACACTAATAAGCATTTTGCATGCCAGATTCCATCTTGGAATCTCCTTTTTGGGGAACCCAAGGACACATTCATCCTGCAAGATTTTCTTGCTCTGCAGTTTAATGGGAAAAAGTATTACCCCAGAGTCAAACAGAATGACATCTATGTCCAATTCACACAATTCACTATCTACCAAAACTACTTAAACATTCTGATCCTCAGCTTTTTCATCAGTAAAGTGGGAATAATAATATCAACGCCCAGGTGTTTCCATGGGGGTTAAATAAGGTAACCTATGTGAAAGGTACAGCATGTGTCAATAAAAAGAATGAGCACTCCATAAATACTATCTTACCAACCCTTTTCCTCTGCTATTCATTATTTGATTTATATTCCATGTGTATGCTGATAATGATGCCATTAGAATTTTTTTTCTGCACAGCTTTGCACTTAATTGTATGAAACATGGGTTAGCAAAAAATACCTCGGCCCAGTTATAGTGCCAGGTTATCCATTAATTGCAGTACTACTCAGCTTTTTTAGGTAATCTGCTATATGGCTGTGACCCAGTTTACAATAATGCTTAGTAGCATTACTTCCTTGTTTCTATATTGGAAAGTAGATGCCATGTTTTATTAGTCACGCAACGGTTAAGGAGTTCTAGCTGCCTGTGGAAAAATGGATAAAATAAGCAATGTTGCTCTCATTATGTTTCAGGGGCAATATTACAGCTTCTTTTATGTATTGGATATTAAAGCTTTACAGTTAAGATCTTCAAAAATATCATGATTATATTTCATTAAGGGTAATATCAACAGAAACAAGTTACAAACTGCCTTCCTAAAGCAAAAATAAATACGTGTTAACAAACTAATCTCCAATCATAGGCCTCAAAAACCTTAGGAGACATCCAAATAACATTAATTCACAGGCATATTTTTATATTAAATTCATATTAAACATTACCAGAAGTCTACTGAAAGAATGATTATACATAATTCATTTGGTTCATTCACAATTTGTAGCCATTTACTTGTAAAGATTTTTTCTTATTTTTCTGGTAACGATCTTAAGAATCTATTCTTATTGAAAGTCTCAAAATTTCATTATCGTTACTAAATTCATTTTGGAGATATCTCTCTGACTTGAGTATACATTTAGAAATGGAAAATTCTGTTAAAGACTGTATTTAAAGTGTAATGGTGACGTACTTATTAAAGTGATATTCATATTCCATTATAGGGTTATCCTTCATTTAATAGTATTAACATTAACCACTGTATAGTTTAAATAGCAGATCTTCTGAGAGTAGAGACTCTAAACTTTCCCCTTCCAGCTCAGGAGTGATGTGAGGTGCATTTCAAATACTGGCTCTTTATTACCACATAGCCTGGGCATAGCTTAAGTTACTTCCTTCTTAGGGTCTCAGTTTTCCCATTTCTATAATGGACGTAATAATCAAATTTGAAAAAGATAGGTAAAATATCTGAATAAGGTTCATTTACAAAACATTTAGGTACTTCCTCCTCCTATTCCTAGTTTTTTCGTGTGTGTAGATAACTATGGAAAAATCAGGTGTAAAAATCAGGTGTGATAGTAAGCACCAATAAGCTCCACTACTCAGACTGCAGCAGAAATAGTAGAAAAGGGAGAACATTTTTTTGCACCCATATGCAGTCAAATATAAACACATGCATGAGAAATATACATACTGCCTTGTTACCTTGAGCTTTGGATGTATTTGCAATATTTAATTTTGTTAAAACATCTAAATCATTATAGCAAATTGTAATATTTTTAATCTTGATGATTATGATTTTCTGAAGGTTTGAAATACATCAGAATTGGGAAATTAAAATTCCTTGCATAATTATCTTAAATGTTATATGCACTGTGAGCTGGGAAAAGTCTTGACATATTACGGTGCCATCTGGAAAATATTTCTTCTCTTCAATATGAATGTAGACTCTGTCTCTGAGAAAGCTGCATGCATTGTTGGTGTTTATATTTCTGTGAGTATATTACTTTCTGAGTTTAACAATGAGACAAAGCCTGGAATAAAATGTGGAGAATTTAAAAGGGTCTGGATTTGAAATGACTAGCTTCATTTCTCACTGTTCTGTTGAAGTCTGTTATTCCAGCCAGAAAATAGAGCATAGATTATTTTAATCATTGATTAAACTAGACCTCAGCACTGCTTCTCCCTCACCTCTGCCCCTCTCCTTGGCTTGTGCTGTCTCTCTCCACTTCCTTGTTCTCTTGTTCTCTCTCTGAAAAAAAAAAAAAAGATGTACTCATTAAGGAAATTTCATAAAGGATATAAATTACAGTTCTCTTCCCTGGTCTGGAAACAGATATATTTACCATATAACTTAATTATTTTCCCTGTAAGTTACTTATTTCTGATTGCTCTCAAGTCTTCAAGTCAGATATGCATAATTGCCATGAGTTCCATGGAATATGGGAAGGATTGCACTACTGACATCTAGTTTTATCTATGGGTTTAGAACAGACCTGGGCTGGGAGAAAATTTAGTCCTGGGGTTCTCTGGCTGCAGGGAAAACCAAGACTATTCAGTGATTGGTTGAGGATAGTAGGCAGAAGTCAGAGGAGAACAGAGAACAGATTTCTAACAGAGCCTGGCAGTGGAGGATGGGAGAGGGTTCCTTCCCCAGTCCTACACAGAACTACCAGGAGATGAAGCTGGAGGGGAACAGGAGGCTATAGATAGAATTGCAGATTTCTCCTCTATTTCTACAATTTTTCAAAGTGTGTGGCTAACAAGGTGCCTCCATGAATTGGGTAAATAGAAAAGCACTGGCTGAGAGTGGTTAGCTAGCTGCAAATGCAGTAATCTTCATCGCAGTTTTCATGGACTTCCAAGTATTCATTTGTTAAAAAATTCCTGCGACACAGAAAAGGAGTAAACAACAGGTTTGTTTTTATTAAATGAGAATATTTTCATAATATAGATAGAAATAAATAAAATATATATTTTGTAATGACAGAATATGAAGATAAAGTAGTCAAGGTATTTGTCATAGCAGACTGGCATTTTAAAGATTTCTATAATACTACAAAAAAAGGGAAAGAAAAACGATTCTATAATACTGTGGAAGAGGTTACTTTTTTTTTTAGTCTAAATTTTTTGTCTTTGTAGGATTAAGATAATCTATTCCTTAATGCTTATAAGCAGAGGTTTTAAAAGAATGAAAGGAAGAAAGTAGTTTTGTGTTGTACAGAATTTAAATGTACAGAAATTAATCCCACATTGAAGAATTCATTAAGGTAGAGTTTCTTTGTTCAAACACCTGCTTAGCAAGTAATTAATAAGAGGTTAAATGGTCACGATAAGAAGTAGGAGAGCTGAGCCACCAAGTCTTTTCCATGCCTTTTTGTGAATGCCTGATATTTATTCCACTGTTCTGAAATGTAACACTTTCATCCTCCCTCCTTGACTATCTAGACATCCCATATATCCCCTTTGGAAAGCCTTTCATGTTATAATTTATTGGGTCCTCTTGTTAATGACAAATATATGAATATCTATGTCATCTGTAATCCATTTCTTTGATATTCTTGCTCACCCTCTGAGATGTGTGTGGTGAGGAGCAGGAGAGATGGGCTAAGAGCATGACCTGTCTCTACCCCTAACTCTGTCACTAACTGTATCAATATCAATGAATAGCTTTGACATTGTGCTTCCTTACTTAGAAAATGAGTGTGTTCATTCTTAGAGTACTATTTTCTTTAGATGTTAATAAGCTTTAAGAAAAATGATAAGCAACATAAAGTAGTATCATTTATGGAATGACTTTTCAGGACTTGTACTGTGCAAGTTCTTACTGTGTATCTGCAAAATGGGGCCATGGTGCACAACATTGCTCAACTTTATTTGATCATGAAAACCCGTGTTGCCAGAACATCTTCTAGAAGTGGTACTACAGGCAACGGTCTTGGGAAACACGGGTCTCGACATCCCTCTGTTCTAAGATTCTACCCTACATCTTCCAGAATGTAAGAGAAGTAAAAATATAAATGTCCATTAGTAACACGGTAATATTAGTGGGTTTTCTCAGACATACTTAATCAGAATGTCTAGGGTGAGGGGACTGGGAAACTAAAAAACCTGGTCACATTTATTCTTCTCCTATCCCCCTACCCCCCCATGTTGCTTCTCCATGTCCTCATATCAGGGAGATCATATGATAGTTGTCTTTCTCCGATTGACTTATTTCACTAAGCATGATACGCTCTAGTTCCATCCACGTCGTCGCAAATGGCAAGATTTCATTTCTTTTGATGGCTGCATAGTATTCTGAAAAACAACCTGAGGGTTTTGAAGGGTCAGGGGTGGGAGGTTGGGGCAACCTGAGGGTTTTGAAGGGTCAGGGGTGGGAGGTTGGGGGAACAGGTGGTGGGTAATGGGGAGGGCACGTTTTGCATGGAGCACTGGGTGTTGTGCAAAAAGAATGAATACTGTTACGCTGAAAAAATAAATAAAATGGGAAAAAAAAAAAAAAAAAAACCTGGTCACACAGGTGAGGGTAACACAACCAGTAAGAAAAGCTCAGTGAATGGCTGAATTTCTGTGAAAGGAAACTAATTTCGTCTAAAGCTTTAAACAGTGCATAACTGGAAATCCAGAGGGGTGGTTAAGTATTGGAGTCAACTTTTGCCCTGAAATCTTTGCCTGGGTTAAGAAGCCATAGACTCTGGGGAGCCTGGGTGGCTCAGTGGATTAAACTTCTGCCTTCGGCTCAGGTCGAGATCTCAGGGTCTTGGGATCAAGCCCTGCATTGGGCTCTTTGCTCAGCAGGGAGCCTGCTTCCTCTCTCTCTGCCTGCCTCTCTGCCTACTTGGGATCTCTGTCTGTCAAATAAATAAATAAAATCTTAAAAAAAAAAAGAAGTCATAGAATCTAAATATTTGAAATGGGCCAGAAAAAGAAGCAGGGTGATGGCTTCTGTGAGTGAGCCTGAAAAAAATGTACCCAAAGAGGAAAATGTGAAAATATTTACCAGTCCTTACCATTATAATTCTTTTCTTAAAAAGATTTTAAAAAAATTTTTTTAAGTAATCCCTACATCCAGTGTGGGGATTGAACCCACAACCCTGAGACCAAGAGCTACACATTATACTGACTGAGCCAGCTAGACGCCCCTTCATCTTTATAACTCTTAACCACAAACCTAAGTGAGTTTGGTGCCAGAATTCACACCACTTCTGTAGCCTGAAAATCTCAAGGAAAAAATGTTATCTCAAGTGGCCTTAGTTATGATGGCCACATGTACCCCTAAGAAGTTCAAACAAACCTTCTTTCAGGAATGGCCAGGGGCCAGACTCTGGTAGATGCTGACTTTGAAGGTTATAATGACTTCATGGCAGTTACACTTGAATACACTCTGGCATCCACTAGTAGTGGATGAAAGAAGACACCTATTACATGTAAACCTTCAATCTTAATGTGAAGATGGTTTACCACTATAAAATTAATTAATGGAATTCACTATGTTAGCAGATTGAAGGAAAATAGTCATATTAATAGAGGCAGAAACAAAAGCACTTGATGAAAGTCAACATCTACTCATGACAGAACTTCTTCTACGAGACATAGAACGATGAATTCTTAATCTGATAACACATCTTTATATACATATATGCTCTTCTAAGTATATATATAAGATGATTAAATATTAGCATCCAAGGTCATTGGAATTCAGTCATATATAATAATCACTACCCCAAATGACTCATTCTGTCAAGAGTAAATGTAAATATACTGAGCACATATAATACAGATTTTTTTCCCTGTATAACCTCTAAGATTTAAAAACTTAACTATATGAAAACATAACATCTCCCACTATACATTCTAGCTAGTTCTAGAATGTTGTGTCAGTGAGGCAAGAGGTATAAATTCCTATTGTTTTCACTTGAATTTCCTTCTGCTCAGTTTTTAATAAAAGCTTTACTGAGATCATCCCCATTCCATAAAATTCACCTTTTAAACATGTACAATTCAATATTTATTATTTCCACAGCTGTGCAGCTATCACCATGATCCAATTTTAGAATATTTCCATCACTCCCAAAATAAATGCTGTACCCAACAACATTTAGTCCCCATTCCTCTTCCCTCCCAGTTCCTGGCAACCATGAACCTACTTTCTCTCTTTATGGATTTGCCTCTTCTAGATAGAGCACAGAAAAGTAGTTATTCAATATATGACCTTTGTGTCTAGCATCCTTCACTTAGCATAATGTTTCCAAGAGTCATCCAGATTGCAGCAAGTATTAGTACTTCATTCCTTTTTATGGCAGAATAATATTCAATTATATGGATATACATTTTTTGCTTATCCATTCAGCAGCTAATGGGCATTTGGATGGTTTCACTTCTTGATTATTATAATGTTTGTATGAACACTACTGTATAAATTCTTATGTGGATTTATTTTTTCAATTCTCTTGAGTATATACCTAGGAGTGGAATTTCTGGGTCATATGGAAACTCTATGTGTCACGTTTTGAGGAAATGCCAAGCTGTTTTGCTAAATGGCTACAATATTGTACAATCTTACCAAGCGATGTAGGAGGGGTCCAATTTCTCCACGTCCTCACCAACACTAGTCAATGTCTGTCTTTTTTATTTTAGGCATCTGTGAGTTTGAGGTAATATTTCATTGTGCTTTTGATTTGCATTTCTCAAATGACTAAGGATGTGGAGCATTTTTTCGTTTGTTTATTGGACCATCATATGTGGCCTCTGGCGAAATGTCTATTCAAATCCATTATCCCATTTTAATTGGATAGTCTGCTTTTTATTGTTGGATTGTGAGAGTCATTAGTATATTCTGGATATACAAGTCCATTACGAGACACATGATTTGCAAATATTTTCTCCCATTGTATGAGTTCTCTTTTAACTGTCTTATGTGTCATAGGAAGCACAACCTTGTAAATTTTCATGAAGTCTTATTTATCTTTTGTGTGTGTCACTTGTGCTTTTGGTGTCATATCTAAGAAACTAGGAAGATCTATTCTGTTTTCTTCTAAGAGTCTTAAATTTTAACTCTTACATACAGGTCTATGACACATTTTCAGTAATGTACACAGTATGTGATCCAACTTCATTTTTTGCATATAGATATCCAGCTGTCCCAGTACAATTTGTCAAAGCCTTCTTTAAGTTTTAATAAATGAGAATGTGCGAATGAAATCCAAATGGGACTGCCCAAGCCTCTTGCACAAACTGCTCCTTCAGATGTAAATTAGACCTTGTGGTAGTATAGGAACTTGCCTGAAGCTCTGATTTCTGAACAGCTGGTGCTCATCTATTCCCACTGCCATGAAGTCTTGAGCAAATTGAATCATTTCATATGTAAATTTCCCACAAACCAATCAATTTGCCACTGGCCAGTAAACTTGTTAACATTTGTAGAACTGTAAATATAGTACTTACTAGCCACATTTACCTCCTAACATCAGAAATACGTATCCTTTGAACCACCAAACATACATTGCAAGCCTGAGGGTCCAGTGACAGCCAAGTGGGGAAGATTCAAGTGAGGGAGGCTGACTGGGATCCCTCTTCAGGGAGGCTAACCAGCATTCCTCACAAAGCAATGTGCTGTATGTTTCTTTCCTCCAAGATGATTCTCTAGTTCATCTCTTTTCTTCATTTATTTATTCAGTTATTTGTGAAAACTAAGTGCCTACTCAGAGTTGGGCCCAGGCTGGGAAAGAATAATACAAGGGTATGTAAAAAGAGATACTGCCCTGGTCTCCCGGGACTTTAAACTTAGTGATGAAGATCCACATTAAGCAAATAAACTGGACAACAATTACGAAACTTCAACTGAGAAATTTGCTACAGAAGAAAGATTCACAGTGTTGTGAAAGTCTTTAATGGAGGGCTGGGTTGAACACTACCAGAAATTGGGGGAAATATTCTGAAGGATATATCCTTTTTTCTAAGATCTAAGGTGGAATGATATTGAAGAGATTTAGAACCCACTAAGAAGGAGATGCTGATTTTGCTGCTGATTTTGCAGACAACAAAAGATTATCTTAACACAAGTTAAGAGTGTGTGTTTATTTACTTTTAAGTTAGTGAAATATACTCAGATGTTTCTGATTCAGTTTGGGGAGGTGATGTTCAGTTCTTTTGTTTTCATGATCACTTTTGCTATCAACTTTGATATACTTCTGGCTATCTTCTTCTTCTGCACAATCCAACATTCCTCCTCTATCAAACTACCATTGGCAGTCAGTTTAACTCCTAGACAGTACTATGACACTGTGGAGGGGCCTTCCCAGCTCAATACAATCCATGCCCTTTCACAAGACTTTCAAAGCCCTCAGAGATCTACTCTGTGAAGATCACTGGCAGGGAGCCAGGATTTCTGTCCTCTTGTCCCAACTCTGACACAAGCAAGTTATAAGACCTTTACCTTTT
The DNA here is from genome assembly GCF_922984935.1 of Meles meles. Lineage (NCBI taxonomy): Eukaryota > Metazoa > Chordata > Mammalia > Carnivora > Mustelidae > Meles > Meles meles. The sequence continues at coordinate 96,507,252 of NC_060067.1, forward strand.
GTGACCTCAGTTTTCTCATTAGATAGCTTTTAATGACCCTTCTAGTATGAAATGAGAAAATTCTATTTCCAGCAACTTTCTACATTTCTTTTGCATTTGAATCTGGCCTTCCTTCTTCCCATTCCCAAAGATACTTCAGTTTAACCTAACTGAAACTTTTTCCATTAAGTAGCCCGTGCAGAGGAGATCTGTTCATTTCCTGCACCAGAACACTGAACTGTCACTAGAAGCATGGTTCCAAGTCGCCCCTTTCAGGAATTTCTGAAGTGCCAAAAACAGAGTTAGCTTGAGAGGGCAGAAAAGAAGAATGTTTTAATGAATCACAAGAGTTGACTCTCCTCACTCAGTGTAAATTGCAATCCACTTCCTGTGAGTGGGCAAATGACTATTTACAAAGCTATTACAGGTCTCATTAATTGTCATTATTATTCACAGATATCACTGCAATTACCAGAGTGCCTCTGTGTGCTTTACCTTGGAGTTCTCTTTTTAATTAGTCATATTGAGTGTAACTAGCTGACCTCCTTGCATAATGGATAAGGGGAAGGAAGTACACAGCAAGGTGATTAAAAACAGGATCTTTGTTGAAAGGAGGGGAAGGAAGTGAATCTATGAGGATCAATCAACAGCACTTCATCACCAACACTGGCTGCAGCTTTACCTGCAAGGAACCAAGAGAAATGACATGTTACATACGCAGAATAATGACATTTTGATGGACTTCCCCTCCTCCAGGGAGGGAGAGGAGAGATGCTGTCTTCCAAAGCCTGGAAATCAAGAATTAAATTGCCAGCAAGACTCTTATCATCCTGTTATTTAAACATTTAACCCAATACCCAAGGTAAACATGATTAATAAGAAATCTACCCGTGGTAACAATTTATGTTGATGGAACTCATCGTGACACAAGCACACTGCAGACTTTTAATTTATTATTTAGGCTGTTTGTCCTTGTCGTTCACTCGAATATAAAATTCATCGTTTATTTAGCAATTTGTAATCTATAAAGTAATAATTTTTGTCTTGTTAATATACCCCAACTGGTTCACCAATTCTTTTGCAAACAATATTAGGAATAAGCTATTTTAAAGAATGATTTGTATTTGTATATAACACAATGCTTGCTATTTTTATCAATCGAAACTATTACTTATTACCTACCATATTCACCACAGTGTAGTAGTTGTTAAAGTGAGAGCAAAATAATAACAACAAAAGTGTACTTAACTTATAGTGAGTATTGCAACAGGCTGTGAGTGATAAGGTTTAGAGAAGAAAGAGTTGTATGAAGACTAAGAATGGAGAAAAAATATTACAGGGGAAATAAAGATTGAGCTGGATCTAATACTATATCTTGACAGATGTCTGTATAAGAGAATGATAATCCACACAAAGAAAAACACAAAACAAAAATATAAAGTTAGGAAAACTTTTATTATATTTTTAGGTCTGTGAAAGCCTTATTCTAAAGGGTTCGTTTTGAGAGCAGTGAAGAAATGTGGAATAGTCTATATAGAAAAATTGTATGTAGAGTTTCAAAAGGAAAGAAGAAATATAAACTTAATGTAGGATAATAATAATTTAGAATCTTGATGGATTTTCTGAGCATTCTCACAATGATTACCTGCAGTGGGCAGTCCAGACATATCATCAGCCTTATTCAGTAGATGAGGAAACAACCTCTTTATTTATTTATTTATTTTTTAAAGATTTTATTTATTTGTTTGACAGAGAGAGATAGAGAAAGCACAAGCAGGGAGAGTTGCAAGCAGAGAGAGAAGGAGAAGTAGGCTTCCTGCAGAGCAGGTAGCCCAACTTGGGGCTAGATCCCAGGACACTGGGATTATGACTTGAGCCGAAGGCAGTTGCTTAACCAACTGAGCCATCCAGATGCCCTGTAAACAGCCTCTTTATTACTCAGAAACTGGTAAGTGGTATCTACAGTTTGTCAAGGTGGTCTGACTTCAGCAGGATCCTACTCTTCTGTGCAGCTCATAAAGCAGTAACAAGATGAATGTGTCAGTCAAGGAAAATTAGTCTTAAGTTCCGGATGGATTGGAGAAGCAAAAATTGAAGGCAGTTGGAGTCAGGCATGGGTTTCAATGTCTCCCTTGACTTAGGTGGTGCGAATGGACATACAATAGTCTAAGAAGTCTGATGAGCCAAAGAAGACTAGTTCAGAGATAACGATGAAGCTAATAAAGATTCAAAATTTGATTAAGACAATAGACATCAATTAGCAAGGATTGAATTCATATTCATATTTGTATATTTGAATCTAACACCCAAAAGGAAATAGACATTCTGTGTGAAAAGATAAGCTTACAAGCAAAGTTAGTGTAGAGGGAAGTGGTGAAGTAAGGAAATTAAGGAGCTCTGCAAAAGGAGCCCAAGGAGCATGGAGGACTTCCCACTGCACTGTCTACTCTACCCCTTACTCATCCTTCAAGACTTAGTTCATGAAATACACACAAGTAGAATTCTTGACTCATCTGTCTGATTAGAGTTCTATTCCGTTAGCAGGCTAAGCCCAACCATACCTCTGCAGTAACGCTTATCAAATCATGTGGAACTTACTAACAGACTTGCATTTCTCCCTCTATAAATCCAACATCTAGATCACTGACACATAGAAAGAACTACAAATATTACAAAAGAAGAGAAACAGATGAAGGTGGCTGAAGACACAAGTAGTTCTCTCCTCAACCCCCAAGTTATGATTATTCATCTATTAAGTCTTTGATTTCCTTTGAAATAAGGACAGACAAGAGAGTTTTGAGGAAAAGTGGAGACATGTTTGCAAAAGTCATCATGGAGAATGGGAAAATGAGCTTCCAAGAACACGGCAGTTTCCTCAGGTGATGTTGGAAGACCAACTGAAGTCACAGCTATGCATTTAGAGTGGTTAATAAAATCTCTTATGTTTTATTGAGACCTGTTGAAATGGAGCTAAACGCTGGTTTATAGCAATAAAAGTTCATATTCCCCATGTTAAAGAGAGAGAGAGAGAGAACTGTTTAGAGAGGAAAGCAGTGTCTCAAGAAGATAGTTACATTCATGAAAAATTTTTTAATCTTTTGGACCCATGCAAGCTGACTTGTAAACATATGGCTGAAGAGAAATGGAAAGAGAAGCAGAGATAATATTATTGTGCAAGTGTTCTGGATTATCTAATCCATTCCTGGCACAAAGGTAAGAAGCCAATGGCAACTTCCAGACACTGGGAAATCCTAAGAGTTTGTTTAGCTAATAAGCATAGTTCCTAAAAAGTTCTTGCCGAAAATTTCATCTTAGGAAGAAAGAAATCCACTACTCCAAGGCAATAAGAATGAATTTGTGTTGAAGTAAAATTACCAGGAATCAAGAAGCATCCTCCATCAGCCACAGAGAATTTGAAAATAGAAACACAAGATTACTTTTAGAGAACTAAATAACTGACAGATAAGAGTGTAAAGAAGAACTAAGTAAATTCACCTTGGGGAGTATGAGCCTGAAAGGAAATGATTTTATGTTTCTGCACACTAGAACTTTCTGAGCAAATCTTACTGAAACTTGAGACTTGAATTAAAAACAGGTCACTGAAGGTAATTTATGAATGACTGGCTAGTGAAAGACAAGAGAGTTTTTAGTTTTTCATAGGGAGATAAATGGCTGATGGACAAGTCTGTAACCTGAATCAATGAGCTACGGTATCTAATGAAAGCTGTAGTGTATATGATTAGAAATGGAAGGAAAGAATTGGGAGGAATCATACTTTCAAAGTCAGTAGTGTCTTTGGTATTACCCAGGACTAAGGACCTTAATCAACTAAAGCAGAGTTCCTGAAAATTGAATGGGCAATGGAGCTTATTGTAAAGGAAAATATACTCCGAGACCCTTAAAAATCTTGCCCTCAAAACTCCAGGAGTCTACTGACACCCATTTTAGAACATTTACTTTAAAAGTAAAAATTCACTTCAACTATGAATAATTCCTATAAAAATGCAGCTAGGTTCTTACAACTTATTTTTTATAATTGTATAAATAAAAATCAGAGGTGAAACAGTCATAGAAATAATAAATCTCCAAAACACATTGAAAGACTTTAAGAGTTTCTGAACAGCTGTGGGAAAAACATTTTATATTTAGATATCTTCCTCACTCTTTCATCAAATGAAATCCTAATGGTTAAAATCATCCAACTCATTTTACTTTTTCTGATTTTATGATTTTTTATGACAATAGCACATTTGTGTACGCTTGACTACAGAAAAAGAAAAAGCTCATCAGTTAATGCAAGCATCTAGGTGTCCTGGTTGATACAGTTCTATTAGTATAAATTCATAACCTGTCATCCTGTTTTTTTAAATTATATTTTGCTGTGCTCCTGGCTAGTTCTGCAGCTAGGCTAGTGACTCTGCATACATTAACAATTATGTTTGCAAGGTAGCAAATCTGAGAACCAAATCCTGAAATGTGATCATCAGTCACTTCTTTTAAAGGATGGCTAGCCTTCCTCAGGTAGTGTTATTTCTTCTCATTGCAAAGATGAGACAAGGACAAAGAAACTATGTGACTTTAGATTTTATAATAACTGCGAAAATGAAGACATGTATCCTTGAAGGCAGAAACCCAAATATCTAGGAAAGACATAGTATTGATCTCATGATATGAGATCTTGTCATAGAAGGTGCTTAGGGGTTCTTAGAAATATAATCTTTATTTTTTTCATCATAAATGATCCCATTGAGAAAGATAGAAGATACCTAAGGAATGTGTGTGTGTATATATACATACACACATGTGCATATATATATATATATATATATACGCATTCCTTAGGTATCTTTTATATATATATATATATATATATATATATGCATGTGTGTGTGTAAGTGTGTGCACACTCTCTGATGAGCTCATACTTTAAAATCCATATTCAAATGGTGGGGAAAATGTATTTTAAGATCAATAAGAAGATGACACATAGTAACAAGTTTAATGTCCTTGCATCTAAAGCTACTAATGAGTTTAGGCTTTAAAAAAAAAAAAGATTGCTCTGAACAACAGTGTCCACTCTTGTGGATGAATTCGAATCAAGAAAGATGATAAAAAACAAAGGTTTGCCTTCAGCAACCTATGATATGTTATCGACGGACAATATGAAGCACATTTTCTCTATTATCATGTTTCTATCTTCCTTGTCAAGGAAAATGATCTTCACGGTAAGAAGGTAGTAAAACCTAATATGAATGAGGAGATTGTAAGAGAATACCCTGGCTGTTGTAAATGAATTAAATTCTCATGGTGGGAGGATAATTATATCTCAGGATATAAGGAAAGGTGTAAATGAGATCAGTGAACTACTGTTAGAAACCTTTGAAGAGTTTGAAGAATATAAATGATGCCAGAGGCCTGTGGAGAAATAAATACCACTGCTAATTTAAAAAGAGGAAAGAAATAGAATCCTTCATCTATTTATTATTTATACATTTATTTATTTTTGCCCCACTAATTTCATATAGGCTTTGAGGGTTTTTACACAAAGGCACTGTAGAAATAATAACAGCAATAATTGAAATATAACAGAAAAAAAATTAAATGGGGCAGGGAGGGGAGAATCCTAACAGCCTGCCTGGGAGGTGTACTGAAGAGGTTCCCTGTTTTCTTCACTCTGGACCCTATCCACTGGACACAGCTCATGAACTGACCCAGGGTGGGACAGCTGATCACCTGCGAATAATTCAGAGTATGACTTTCAGTTAACGGAATGATGTAATACAGAAGTTGGTAGTTGTTGGAGCTCAATTACATATAGTTCTCTAAATATACAGTTAGTAAAGTGCTTGCTAGAATTTTCACATCTGGCCTGGATGCTTCTCTTCCAGATGCCCGATTGTTGAACTTGTCTGCTAATACTCTGCTCTATAGGCCAACTCTTGTAAATAAGAATCCCCCAAATTTCAGGGGCTTATGACAGTAACAATCTGTTGCTCACACAGTACTCAGAGTTGAGCAAGTGCCAAAGTATTTTCATGGTTCAGACCCAAAAGTGCCAGAATCACTTCTATACCATCTATTGGCTGGAGCTCAGTCCTATGGCCGCATACTACACGTCAGCACCTCATCTAGCTGTGTGCCCAGGGGAGAGAGAAACAGTCTGACAAACCGCTAGTCCGTCCCTGCCACTGTCAACCCTTTTGGCCACCAAATGTCTCTTACTCCCTGTCGCACACAGAGAACATACTTCCCCCATGCTCAAGGGACAACATTCAGAAATCATGCAGGTACCACATCCTGCTCACATTCCCAGAAAATGTCAAAAGCTTGGTGCCAAGTCGCTGTCACACCCCAAATTCATTGTCTAAGCTAGTAAGAGTAGATTTATGATGCTTGCAAACAAAAACGTTACCTCGTAAGAACAGTGAAAACAGACTTTTAGGGCAGTATTTTTTAATATGAGCTGGTTCTTGGCATTACTTAGAGAGGGTTTTTTTTATTTTTGAGGGGGGTTGTTGTTGCTGTTGTTGTTTATATAGACAAATGGGCTCTGCCTTCAAAGATTCCGGTTTAATTTATCGGTATTGGGGTCCTGGCACTGGTATTTTTAAACACTCCCAGGTGAACGTAATGTGCCATCAGGACTAAGAATTATTTCTCTGAGAGAAAAGACAGCCACTGCATGTGTAAGTAACCACATTTATGAAATCAGTAGAACCAACAGATTGTTCACATGGGAGAAATCCACTAATTTTTTGACCCTTGTTAATAACCATCTGACTAATGAGCTATTTTCATATCCAACTCCTCTTTCTTTGCATGTACTAATCCTTTGTTGACAGGGTTACATACCAGAATAAAGGTTGTTGTTGTTGTTGTTGTTGTTGTTGTTGATTTCTTTTTTTCAGAATAAAAGTTTTTATGATGCTGTCTGAAGAACTTGCATTCTCATTGAATAAAAATCATCATGGAACCTAGAGACTGCAATCACCTGAGTTAGAGAGAGAAAAATCTGGCTCAAGAATTCTGTTTAGTGTTTGCCTAAGAATTAAACCTGTGTCTTGCAGGGAATATAATCTCAAGATGCCTCTGTGGCTTTTCCTCCTTTTTAAAAAATTCTTCTTTTTGATTTTTTTTAAAATAACAGTTTCAGTTGAAAGAAAAATATTAGATGAAAATTCACCAAACAGGTTGTTGGAGAATTACAGGTACTGGTTTTTGAGTCCCCTTCCTATAAGTGAGTCCTCTATCTTACTAGATTTGTTCTCTCTTTCCCCACGCCCACACATTGGGTCCTGTGTATGTGGACCTGAAATCCTACCCTCTGTGATAGGGGGAGGAGCCTTTGGCAGAAAAGCCCTGTAGGCCATTTGGGTTTTAGTCTTAACACTAAATCAGGGAGCTCAGACTAGTAAAACATCTGCCTTGAAGTTTTTTTTCCTAAATGTTGTTAGAGAATACAAATTGAATTTATAGTCATTCCTTTAAAACCACTGTAAGATTTGAGCAGACTTTTAGAGATTATTGAATCAAGACTTTCAGAAACGAAAATGATGGAAGTGGACAAGGAAGAAAAATATATTCTCTTAAACAATGACTCGGACTTGGAAGAGTTTCACAAAAGTAAAGTTTCACTAATGCATCAAACTCAAAAAGGGTAAGTTTTATGATATGTGGATTAGCCTAATTTTATTCAAAACAGACTGCCCAGTTTACAGCTATATGTGTGTATGTGGCCATAGTGAAAATGAACACTCAGAAATTCTATCTGTAGACATGCAAAGGTATTAGATACATGACAGCAAAATATTTCATTTAAGCATTAGAAGATGAGACAATGGGGTATTTTATTACTGTATCTAGTTTGCTAAGTGATCTTAATAATTTTGAAGAGAACATTTTAATGCACAAATATTTATCAAATTACCTATCTCTTAACAAAAAGGTATCAGGGTGACGGAGGTGTGTCTCTTTTTAAGCTACAACTCATATATAATCTATGGCTACTCTGTATCTCTATGTTTACAGCCAGGCATAACAGAAAAAAATAAAAATCCATGTGGTTATTGTCCAATATTGATTAACTATAAATAAGGTCATTTTGTAATGTTTGTCTCCAGGTGTCTTCTATTTATTTTTCTAAATTGTAGGCATATGGATGGATTAAAATTGAACCACTTTTTATACACATATAGATTTGGCATTTATGAGAGCAGAGGTTTACAGCTTGTTTCAGACTAATTGGCCAAATATAATAAGACAATTTTTCAAGTTACTTCATATATTTCCATTTTACAATCATTTTATTGTTAATTTTCTGCCCGTCACTCTCTTTCTTCTTTAAAAGGAAACTGATTACAGTCCTTTGGGGGAAACAGCTCCAAATTGCCAACAATAACAACAGTTTCAGAGTCTTTAGCTTAACCCCAAAAAAGGCTGATCCTACACAGGGCAAAAACATTTAGATTAAAAACTTGCAGACAACAATGAAAATGAGACACTGATTGGCATAGAATATAACACCTTCCCCCAGTTTTTTGCTTTGCTTTTAGTAATTTTATGTATTGTGAAGGCTGCAAATGCTTCGCATGTCTGCATTTATGGAAAATAGTTCCAATGTCTTTGGTAGACTGTTTAACTCTGTCATGCCATGATGTTTACTTTCGATGTCTTTGTGTGAGAAGTGTCCAGTATCAAAAGAGGCTGGAGGTAAGCATGACGTAATCCTAAGGACTTTCCAGGATGTGCTTGGTTAATTAACTCTGAATGAATCTTATTGATAAAACAAAACAAAACAAAACTGTATTTTATTTGGAAATGATAACATGCTTTACATATCCTCAGTAAAGATAAGCTTGTCACGCAGAAATCAAATGCTTTGTTGTTATGACATGTAAGCATTAAAGCACCGAGCATATTAAGTGTTAGGATAATCAGTGATGTTCAGACATCATAATCAATCTAAGGTGAAAAAAATAGTCTGTATGATATGAAAAATAAAGACAGGGTCTGTTTATTACTCTAGGAGATATATCGAAAGGTTAAAAGAAGTATTTTCCTGTTTTGTGTCCCAGCTGAAGAAGTATATTTTTCACATGATGTAAAGTGACACTCTCGTGTAAAACAGATTAAAATTGAACCCACTAAATTCGCTGTCTCTAAATCACACAGCATTCGAACAATTGAAAATGTCATTTAGTAATCCCCCTTCTCCTGGTGGCATACCCCAAATCCCCTCTCATTGGGCACAGAAAATGAGAAAGGACTTACAGGTGAAAGATTTCTTACAAGACCCATGAAGTACTACACTGTTTGTCTAATGATTCTATAAAAGAGAAGAAAACTGTAAAGAACAAGAAACAATTGAAATCAGATATTTTCCCTCCTGAACAAAAATGGTCTCTTGTAATTGAAAGGATAGGTATTTTTTTTTAAGGAATTGCTCACATTGCTGACATTTAAAGCCCTCTTGCTTAAAGTTAATATATTCATTCCTTAAACAAACATGTTAACTAAAAACTGAATCAGAAGAATAATCATTTATGTGGAAATAATTTAAATATACAGATTTGAGGTTAAAAGCCTTGCTTATTCAGCTGTGACTAGTGGCTTGGTGTATATTAATTAGCAAGAGCATAAAGAAAACCTGAACCAGGGTTTTGTTTGGTTTTCTCCAGCTTTAGTTTATCTATTTTTTTGTTTTGTTTTATTTTGTTTGATCCTGTTCCTGCTCTTTCATTAACTCCCTAAATGTCCAGGCTACTAAAAAAGTTCCTATGTTCTTATTTGTAATACTTAGAGCCAAATTTCCTCAGATTCTAGAAGAGATAAGCGCAGGTTCTCTTTAACCCGAAAACTTTATTCCCTGTCGCCTCCTCCCCCCAGAAAGACTGGAAATAATAATTCCTTCAACAGAGACAAATAAAATGGACCCCAAGTGCTGAAAGAGGGAAAAAGAGAAGGGAGGGAAGGAAGGGAAGGAGCAGGCGAGGCCACTATGACCAGTATTCCCTCCAGACTGTTCCCAAGCTTGCTAGGTGTCAGTATTACAGATTTTTTTCAACCAAATTAGAAGCCATTCTGAAGCGAATTTAAGTAAGGAAGAACTAAACTACAGTCTGTTTAAAAAATTCTACATTTTTCTTTTCATCTTCCATTATTGGAAAAGATGAAATTATTTTCATCTTTTCCAGTATTGGTCTTACTGAAACCAATGGCCACCACTGATTGAGCACTGTATTGAATATATCAGTTCAGTCTTCACAACAATACTAAGTAGATTTTCTTAGTTTGCAGATCAGAAAATTGCAGCTCAGGAAATGCTGTTCATTTGGTTTCTAAGTATTAAAACTTAGACGGTAGCCCTTGGTCTTCCTCCTTATTCTGTGTAAGTACTGAAACCTTTGTGCATTTTACTGACTGGAGGTGGTAGATTAGGAATATCAATGCTTTTACTCATTTCCATGAGGTCTGTGGCAAATGATCTATGCTCGATGTGGCCCCTCTCATTGGTGACCTTGGGTATGTCATTCCAAGTGGCCTTCATTTATTCTCAGAATGTCTCCTTAGTAGCAGATGTCCCACCATTATTAATTTGCTTGATGCCCATGCTCCCCTCTTGTTCCAGCATTCACCACTGAACTTCCACACACTGCTAGCGCTGGGCATGTAGCTACGGTTCAGAAAATGCTTATTGAAATAATTGGTTATAAAGTGTACCTATAAAGATATAAATAAAATTCCATTGTACTTGGGAGAAAGAGAAAATTCTGTGCCAATGGTAACCTTCTACCAGGAGCCGCTTGAATGATTGATTAAAGACAGTAATATTGTCTCATGGTCAGGTATCTGCCTCTGTGGTTGGGGACGAGAGAGGCAGTGAATGCAACTTGGAGGAAATTGTGTGGGGATCCCACATGCTAATGTCTGACTCTAATCCCATCGCCTTGTAAGGCCCTTTCTATCCGTTATTAGAAGGTGCAAAGCAGATTTCCTCTCTATCTCTATGAAGATGAGAGCATAACTTCATTCAGAGAAACTGATTGCACTAAAGTTGCAGGAATAAGACTGAATATGTTATTTAAGATAGGAGGGGAAAGAAAAATGGTTCCCTTCATCGTTTCTGCCCGGTAGTGTATAAAATTTATTCTCTTCAAGTTGCAAAAAAAAAGACAATCACCTCACTTATGCATGCCAAATAAACCCTCCATTTGCATCCATTATCCCCTTGGCTAACTATCTCAGGTCATTTGATTGTTCTGGCACAATAACTTGCCATCTGAGAAATATAATTGTTATAGCAGAGAAAACTGTTGAATCTTATAGTGTGCCTGGTCTAAGCAAAAACATAGCAAGTTTATAATTAAAGTGAATTAAATTTGCTAGAATGGATAAAGTCAACTGCTATCCACAGACATATATATTTAGACAAACATAAGAAGTAAATTGAGCATGTCATTATTTCAAATTGGAAATTAAAAAAATAATAGATTACTCATAAAGCTATCCAGGAACACAGAGAAATTGGTCATGGTGGAAATTTTAACTGTGAAAAGTGATGCAATTAAATATAATTGGACATTCACTCTGAACAGCAAGATGATACTCAGGGCAATCAAGAATAGATTCAGAATTGGAAAGAAAAATTGAAGAAAGCACCATCAACAGTCATATTTTTAAAAATGTAGTCAGGCAGTGTGCATTAGGGCTTTCAAGTAAAATTACTTTAACAATTTCATTTGGCCCTTAAATGAAATCTTTTGTTCACCAAGCCTCTATAGTTCCTCAGAACTTCCAAAAGTCATTTGTGCTCCTTAGAACAAAGGGCTGTGAAACTCAGGCTTGAAATGTTCACAATGGTATTTTGAAGTACACCTATTTTTCATATATTCGTCAGCTCAACAATCTCTAATATATCCTGCTATGCATCCGGTAATAGGAAATATAAGAGGTATGATCCTTGCCCTCGAGATAGGATTGTGTAAAGCGATGTGTTACATACAAATAGCTAGATAATCCCAGAAAGAGAGCTACTAACACCCCGGAATTATTAATGAATCCATTTGGACCCAAGTCCTGTGGAATGTGTAGAAATTTGCTATGTAGAGAAGGTACGAAGCATACCAGGTCTGAAAAGACCAAGAAAGGGCAGAAAATGGGGATGGAAATTCTTTAGCTATTTGTGCTAAATCATCCACCAAGAGACATTACATCTGAGAATGAATTATCTTAAGAGAAATACTGTTTCATTAAATGCATACATGGCGGGTTTGATGCGTCCATATTATATGCTCTTGAATCCTTCCCCACAGAAACCTAGACTATACATCTTCTCTCTACACTGATGAAAGAAGTTGCTGATATGCTCCTATTTTAAATACATTTCTGTAAGTCCTCCGCTCTCCACATGCTGTGATGAAGTTGGAGATGAAAGGAAATTCGTGCTTGGGAATTTTTACAAGAAGTTACATACGTTTTTCAAAGCCAACGTAAAGTTTGAGAGTTGGGTATATTTGTTAAGAACTGAGATTCTGGAATCAGAATGCTTAGATTTACATCTTTCCTCTACCATTTACCAGCCTCGGGAAGTTGAATCAATTTTTTTTAATTTTCCTGAGTCTCAGCATCCTCGTCTGTAAACTGAAAGTAATAGCACTACCACCTTAAATGCTGCTGTGAAGAGAAAATGTGAATTCTTCTTACAGTTTCACACAGCTCCCACCACTGAGTAAACGTTCATAGTTTGGTTATGGTTGTTACACCTGTACTTACCACATAGTCAAGAGTCACATGCATCCACACATGTGCTTGCAAAAGGAGAAGCGAATCTTGTTTTTTAGTCTGGAAAAAAACACTAACCTAAATCGGCTGGTACAACTTACCTTCTTATACCCAGCTTTTACCTTCAGCTTTACCGTCCTTTATCATATCTTATGACTTTTTATTGAAACGAACTGCTATGGCTAGGACAGTGTGCTTCCTTATCATTAAGACTGCTTATTATGTGAACAGCTAAGAAAATTCACAAGGCTGCCCGTTCAATGTGGACAGTAGATGTGCATTTTCCTAATGCATTTTTTCTCTCAAATTATATCTAATGCCACCACTTTCTCTATATAATATTTTACTCTCTTTTCTATTATATGTATTCCCATCATTTACTCTTCATCATGGGGATGCCTAAATCCTTAGCTATAGCTCTATCTCTCACTCCTCAAAGAGCCAACTATAGGTCCCTCTGATTCCTCCTCATCCAGACTATCTCTTCTTCCCTTCCCATTGCTGCCAACCTAACCTAAGCCCCAGTCTCTCCTGTGTGGCCTATTGTAATAGCCTCCTGTCCCCCAGACTGTAATCCTACCAATCCGTCCAACAGTTTATGGCCAGAACACAACTTTGCTCAGTAACCTCCAACGATACCATTAGCTGTAGGAAAATTAAATTAATTAAAGTCAAATTTGCTTAGTAAAGCATTCAAAACAGAAAATGCAAAGAAGAAGAAAAATCACATCAAGATGTTTTCTCTAAATAGGCAATAGTTTAAAAAATGAGCACATGGAGGGAAAAAAAAGGAAGACAGGAAGCAAATAAGGAAGAAAGGGAGGAAGGAGGAAAAAGAGGTAGGGAGGGAAGAAGGAAAGAGCTCTTGAACTTTATAGATCAAAGTCAAGTTTTCATTTAATGTGATAGTAAAGCAGTTGTCCTGCTTTTCTCCCAATGTACAAAAGGAGTAAAACTGCACGTCATCGACTACAGACCACTGCAGACCTCCTTTCAGATATATTAGCTTAAAATATTATTTTTTTCTTAAAAATTGCCACTATTAATCAAATGTATAAAAACAAAATAATTTCACTATCTTGAGTATATATTATAATTTCAATTTATAGCACTGATTTAGTTAAGATATCAGTTCATTTTATTGTACAATTTTTCCTGTTATATTTCATATACTTTTCATAATTTCATTGATCACTAAAGAGAAATATAGCTCTCCTCTTCTAATGGTAATAATATAATGTACTTTAATTAAAACAACTTATTTTCTATATTTTGACAGGAAAATCCTCTCAAGAAGTCATAAAACTAAGAAGTTTTCATCCTATGATCAACCCCAAAGGCTCTGTCATGCTTTTATTGTGCTGCTGATATTAATTTTCCAGATATTTTTAAGTTTCTTTGTCCTAAAAATTTATCAAGATTTGAGCACAGTTTAAAAAAAGGGGACATCGACACCAATGAAAGGTAAATGAACAATGACTTTCTTGTTTGTTTATTAATCATACATCCACTTTTAAGTTAGAGAAGCCCCAAGTGAAAATCTAGACTTCCACAGCTCCACTGATTCAGTCCTATATTTTAGAGGTTACGAGTTTTTCCAGTTCTTTTCTCTGACACAAAAAACAGAAAAACTTACCACAATTTTCAGCCATGGCTCAGGAAACACTGTCATTCTTGTGCCCTCACACACATTCTATCTGAACAGATTTTATTGGAAATTTTTTGAAACATAGAGCTTTCTGCCATACATATGTATATATTACACACGTAATGTAGCCTTTTTTAATGTATTCGTGCCTATCTTCAATTTTTCTGTCAACTGGGAAAGCCACCTCTTCCCAGAGAGCAGAGCAAATTTTATGACTCTCCTTATATTCCTACAAATGGTGCACACATGCCAGAAGTAAAATAAAAAGCTAGCCACTTCTATGTGGGTATTTTGGAAAAATACCCTTAAGAAATAAAAATACATGTCTTTTTTTCTTATCACAAAACTACCTCAGGCCTGCATGCTGCTTCTGATGGGAACCATTCCCACTTGTCCTCCATATTATTAAGATATTTTTCTGGAAAAATTTTTTCATACTTCTTGAAGCTGTATTTGTCTTGAAAATGAAAATATGTATTAATTACTTTGAGAGAGTGTTGTTATAGCAGGAATAAGATAATAGATACACGTGCAGAGCATGATAAGACATCACTGCCCTTTCCAGTTTAGATGATTTGACAAAAGCAAGAGCAGATTTGTCATTCATGAACTGATAAAAAAGTTGCGGTCGAACAAAATCCCAGCAAGAGAGTCACTTCTTTATTTGCTCTGATTTCTAACACAATTATACATATTTTAAGAACAAAGCAAAGAACAAAAAACTTTGGGGCAGAGAAATTGATGTAAAAATGTAAGCTTAGATAGTAAGCAATCGTGACTGCAAAGTTTTACCTGAACATCAATTTTCAGTTTCTCTTCTTGGATACAAGTGGATTTATATGTTGAAGATACAGTCTGTGACAACTTTAAAATCCGAAGAGTCCACAGCAGCTGGCTCATAACTTCTCCTCTAAGGTTATGTCTAACTAATCTCCCTGCCACCACCCCAAAATTCATTCCCTCCCTCACAGCCAGACATCATAAAACTTCCCTGCTCAAAGCTTTTCGACGGCTCCAGTCGCCTTCCGAGTATAAACTAAATTTCCTTGCAAAGCCCCTTGTGATGTGGTTCTGCTTACTTGTGCTTAACCGATTCACCTGGGCCATTCACCTGGTCTTCGCTAATGCTGAAAATAAAAGCCGTGGTGCCCCCAACACATCATGGATTTTATACATAGCACTCCTTTCTGATTCCTCTCTTCGGGTTTCCTACCACTTCTCCTTAGGAGTCAGCCCAAATATTAATTCTTCTGAGTACCCTTCCTTAATCATTTGCCCCTTCCTGCCCAGGACTGTGACCCCGTGAAACCCTAAGAAAAGCATTTCTCACAGTCAACTGTACTTGTGTATCTGCATCTCCTCATCCTCAGACAGTGAACTCTTAAAAGATTAGAACACTATCTCATGACTGTGTGCTGCTGCACGGCCTACCACCTATCAGAGTAAGTATCGGTCAAATTCAGCCCTCATCAGTAGCACAGTTTGACAGTCCGGAAGCATTGTCCTAAAGAGCAATAAAAAGCACAAAAAACCTTTCTTAACTAATCCAAAAACTAATACAAAGAGGTGGCATTTAATCTACTTGAAGGCATGCAGCCTTTTAGTATAAGCTCTCCAGAGGACAGAGAATGCATTTTAGAAGAAACCTGTAAGACTTTTAAGTCTAAAACATGATACAGATAGGCGCCTAGTGCCAGTCAGTAAGCTCAAAACACCAGTTGACAGATTTGATCTGTGTATGTGACTATTCACTTCTTCTTCCTCTATCTGCCATAAATACCATCTCATAGTCAACAAACCTTCTTACTGTCAATTTAAGCTTTTCAAGGTTTTGGATAGTCTCCTCACTAATGAAGAGTAAACCAAATCAGAGGACCTGTTTTGTGTGCGTGTGTGGGTGTGTGTGTGGGTGTGTGTGTGTGTGTGTGTGTGCCTGTGCTTTTTATTACCCTTTAGG
The DNA here is from genome assembly GCF_922984935.1 of Meles meles. Taxonomy (NCBI): domain Eukaryota; kingdom Metazoa; phylum Chordata; class Mammalia; order Carnivora; family Mustelidae; genus Meles; species Meles meles. The sequence continues at coordinate 96,523,616 of NC_060067.1, forward strand.
ACAATCTTTCCTGATTGTTCCACATACTACGGATGAATGCAGAATTTGACAAGTACTTATCATAATATGCAGTAGGCCATGTACCAGCACACAATCCTCAGAAAAGTAGTGTTCTGGTCTTCTAAGTTTACCGTATTCCATACACACATACACACACACAAACAAACACAATAATTCTTATTTATTTATAATATTTACAACCAAAGAACAATGGTGGTAATAATGAAGTCATCAAAAATGAAAGAAGCCATTGCTGAACATTGACACACCTCTAGGTATTATCTGAAATGCTTTTAACAAAGTTGGATACCCCCAACCTCATATGCCCAGTTAGGAGAAGGCTATTACTACCATTTTACAGATGAGGAACCCGAGGCTAGAGAGGTGAACCATCTCACTCAAGGACATGCAGCTAGAAAGAATGAAAAGGCTGGGATTTGAACCCAGGGAGTCAGACGACAGTGCCTGTGTGATTAACCACTCTAGGTTAGACAGCCTACTTTTTTTTTTTTTTTTTAGATTTTATTTATTTATTCGACAGACAGAAATCACAAGTAGGCATAGAGGCAAGCAGAGAGAGAGAGGAGGAAGCAGGCTCCCCGCTGAGCAGAGAGCCCGATGCGGGGCTTGATCCCAGGACCCTGGGATCGTGACCTGAGCTGAAGGCAGAGGCTTTAACCCACTGAGCCACCCAGGCGCCCCATAGACAGCCTACATTCTGATTCAACACTATGTCATTACCAGGCACAGGACTGGTACTTAATAATAGTGATAATAATAAGTTGTGTATCAGTCTCTTTCATCTTCTTAAATCATCTTTAGGGCAGAATTTAACATGTAATTTTGATCAAGGTAGGTAATATGGAATGTATGTGCATTTGTAACAAACATCCCTGAGTTTTGAATCGTTGAGTTGCCTTTAATAGTTTCAAGAAGACATGCAATTTGCAGCATTCACTTTGTTCAACCACTGCTGGTTCGTCCTCCAGTTATACAGCCTTTCTTCATAATGCAAGCTGTTATAAAAAACATGACATTGTGAAGCCTGAAATACCGGCCGGTTGAAAAGAGAATATCCAGCAGGGCTCTTTTTATATATGTTTGAGAGTTTAATCATGTGCTGCTGGGTAGATGTTTGGCCTGTGAAGGTTACACAGTGGTCCCTTAAAGGAAACTATAAAAGTGCTTGTGCAGGGGAAGGATCTGACAGACTGATGGAGCTTCCAACCTCGGCAATTATTTCAGCAACTCTCCATACCATGGACTTTGTAAACCACATGACCCTTTTCATGTCCCTGTTCTATTAATTGGAAACAATGTCACTTAGGAAAAAGAACTCCTTCCATTTTCTTCCTCTCCTGATCTTAGCTGAGGGGAAAGCTGTTATATGCTCACGGCCCATCAGGGAAACTAAAATTCAAGCAGCTTTCTGGATTTTATACACACACACACATGCACACATACAAACGCAGTATTTGATTATATAAAGTTGAGAAGGAATAAAATTTTATTGTATTCAGCTGCCTTGAAACCATCTGTTTCTCTCTCCAGTTTTTGGAATTTGCCAAATATTCAATATCCAGAAAATTCTTTTGATGTCCTAGCGAGGCATGTGAATTGTAACATTGATTTCTCCCTGCAGTAGGCTCCCCCTGGGAGTGTTAGTGAGTTACAAGATCCTGATGCACCAGTGAAGCACTCAATAACACCCTTGAAAAACCAACGTTGCCGAGATGGGCAGCCCGGTAGTAAAGATCATTCCGAGATTGTCATCATGCTCATTTGTGGTCTGCCTGTGACTAAGCAGAAATTCAAGATGAACCTTGAGAATAAGGTCGGCTTTGTGGCATTTGACAACAAAGCTATATTACTGTTTTGATCCAGATGACTCTCTAGATAAAGGAGAGATGCCTGTAAATCATACAATGGATGTAATTTAAGAAGGGTGCACATAAATGGCCCAGAGCAGCAAAGAATACGGATTCCTTTTGTTGTTGTGGTTTCCGGGATTATTAGTGTCACATCCTTCAGCCTTTCTCCCCATTAATTCCATCAACTGGGAAGACACCTATAACTGAGAAGGGAAGGGGAAATCATGGTTAGCCTTGGCACCGGGGTCCTGCTGAGAGGGGGAGTGATGATGCCTGCAGCAGTTTCTCTCTGTGACACTGCATACAATCTTCCAGTCCAATCTATAAGATAAAATTACCAGACCTTATTGGTTAATGAGAAAAAGGAATTTACAATGAGAATTTTCATCTTAAAAAAATTCAGAACATTTTCTTTTTAATCAGAAATAGGTTTTCATAAATGACTCTTAATCCCACAAAACAAACTGGGGGTTGCTGGGGGGAGGTGGGATTGGGAGAGGGGGAGGGGGCTATGGACATTGGGGAGGGGAGGCGAACCATAAGAGACTATGGACTCTGAAAAACAACCTGAGGGTTTTGAAGGGTCAGGGGTGGGAGGTTGGGGGAACAGGTGGTAGGTAATAGGGAGGGCACGTTTTGCATGGAGCACTGGGTGTTGTGCAAAAATAATGAATACTATTACGCTGAAAAAATAAATAAAATCGGAAAAAAAAAAGAAATAGGTTTTATTACTATGCTAGGTCCTACCAGTCTTTTGTTTCCCTTATGTTGTATATTTATGTCTTTTTATTAACCTCAGCACTGCCCTGAGAATCTGTTCTATTATTCTGTTCATTCTGTGAGGCAGAACTTAAGTTGACGTCAACAAGGAATATGTACTGGAAGGTGTAGGCAGATTAGATTCAAGAGTCAGCCATTGTGAATTCGAGCACATGTTACTGTTAAAATGAGAATAAGGAGACACGTCTGGTATTGGATCTTGTTATCTGCTTGTTTCTGTCCTCATTAATTTATTTCAAGATTGGACTTTGGCTTGCAAATATGTTTGCTGTTTTTGCACACATAACCAGGTTTTCCTAATGAAATAAAATAATTCCAAATACGTATGAACTTCTGGTAGTAATGTTCCAAATTTTGCACACTTTTTTCCAAGTAAAATATTGTCCCACATTGTAGCCTTTGTATATAAGAACAGACAGTGCTCATGAGGCAACAGGTGGGGGGTTTTTTGTTATTAAACCTGTTCTCTGTTGACATATGCTTTACTAACAATATATAAAATTTCATTTCCTAAAAAAGCACACACACTGCATTTAAAAATTTCTTTAAGAAGCTTTTATAGCCTTTTATTATTTTTTAACCAAAGTATTTTCTTCTCAGCACTCAAGACTAAAACCTGTTAATAGTGAAGCAGCACTATATAAACAATATTTTGTTCACAGGGTCACAGCATAAAGTAGTAAAAATCGCTCTGCTTTGGATTTAAACAAACTTAAGCTCACACCTGCTATGTGACTTGAGGAAGTTTCTTCCTCTGAGATCCATTTTCCTTGTGTCCTGATAAAGAAACTAATGCAGCATTGTGAGATGGTTAAGAAATTCAAAATAATGATTGGAAAGTGTCTATTGTTTGTCTATTAAACTCAAAGTCAAAGCAAGATTACTATTTTAACAATATTGCAATTACTTAATCTTTATTTTTAATTTCAATGAACTCATTTTAATTTCTCTCAGTGACTTCATAGCACTTGGATCTTTTCTCAGCCCTGATTAGACAAAAACTAAATCTCCTAACAGACCCTCCTTAAAGCTATTATATACATCTTCCTGACCAATAACAGAGCTGGAAAACTATTCCCTCCGTTTTCACTTTCTGTCTCCAAGTTTTACCATATTCCTTGGTGACTTCAATATAATACAAAAATTCATTCTTTCCTGATTGCTTTCATTCTGTCTTTAAATAAATATCTTTGAGACTATAACCTTTGCTAGGTAACTGAAATATTATGGTGAATAAGAGAGACACTTTTTCTGCCTTCATAAACCTCACATTCCAATTGTGGAGCCAGCCAGTACTTACACAATACTAGAACACCCAGAATAATAAGAATGAATTACAGCTACTTTAATACCACATGGAAAAGAAACATGGTCTTCGTGACTACATAGAGGAGGAATTGGAGGGTGGGGGAGAAGTCAAAAGTCTTTACTAAATAGCAATTAAAATTGATATGACATTTTAAAGAAGAGTATGGGTTAAGTAGGTGAAAGGCTTTATTGGGGTTAAGAACAGAAGCAAGCAGAGTAGAAGAAACAGCAGAAGCCAAGGCCCTGTGGTAGGAAGAAGCAAGGCATGTTCAGGTACCTGAGACAAGGCTAGAGTGGCTGAAGGGGACACAGGTGGGAAAAGGTTGGAGGAGTGGAGATGCACGATACTAAACTAGTGTCCTCTCATATATTTGTGATGTTAGTCTTTATTCCAAGAGCAATGGAAACCATTAAAATGTTTTTAAAAGGGTAGGTGACATAATTATATTTGTATTTTGAAAGATCTCTCTGGATCTATTCAGAGCACTGCTTTTCAAACATAAACATGCCCACAAAAAACTTGGTTGTTAAATACGGATTCTGATCAAGTATATTCTGGTACCCTAGTGCCTGCATTTCTAACAAACACCCAGGTGAAGTGGCTGCTACTACACTTTGAATAGCAGAAATTTAAAGAAAAAGTATGGATAGAGTAAGACAGGAGTCCAGGAAATCAGTTAGGAAGCTATCCTTTGATCCATTCAATCAATATATACTCAGTATTTACTAACTGCCAACCCACCTTTGCTTCCAGACTGTGGGAAGAGCACAGATAACAAAACAGACTGTCTCAGTTTGTTAAACAGCTTCCACACTACTGGCTACTGCATTGTACAAGTAAGAGAAGACAGCAGCTTTGGCTGAAATAGTGGCAATGAGAGAGCACAATTAACTGATTGTGGAGATATGTTCATGGCAAAACAGACAGGACAAGAGAGACACTGGATTTTGAAGGATGAAAGAGAAGATTTGACAAAAAAGAGATCTTTTTTTTATCTCAGCCCTGATTAGATCAAAAATAAATCTCCTAACAGCCCCTTCTTAAAGTTATCATATACATCTTCCTGCCAGAAGTCAGGAAGATCTGACAGGTCTTCAGATCCATCTAGAAAAGATCTGAGTTTCAGGCTATCTTTAACAGAGCACCCCATAAAGTACTTATTTAAATCAATGGATTTAGAGCTCAAAATAGAGGTCAAGGCTGGCAAGGAGATCATAAGTTAGATTGTCTGTAGGTTGAAAGTGGGGTGCCTTAAATATATTCAAGTGTAGGTATCAGATAGCAACTCCCCTCCTCCACTCACCTGTGCCTTGGGCAGCCCGTATCCCTTGTCTCCCACTTTTCTGAGAAAACTCAGCTGTCCTCAGATATCTCCTGTTCTTATATACACATTCAGCTGTAGTGGACCTCATCACTTCTCCCATTTGTAAAGAAGGGATACCTCTCCTTTAAAATTCATCTCAGTCACATTCCTTAAATTAATAACTTATGCTCATTGTGTCCATTCTCTTACCTGGCATTCTTGTTCTACTCTCTGCAAAATAATTTCTACCCTGGCAAGTCAGTTCAATGTACAGTTTTTAGTCCTCCACTTCTTTTGACTTTCTCTGCCACAATATTGCATACTCCTTTCTTCTGGAAATTTATTCCTTGGCATTCACTATCTACATTACATACATTTTCCTTTTATCTCTCCACATATTCCTTCTAATCACTTCTGCTGATTTCTGATCTTCCAGGAATCTGTTTATATCTTAATATAATATAAAATTTTATGCATTCTTTCTTTGCATTATACACTAATACTTCTTTTTTTAAGATTTTATTTATTTATTTGACAGAGAGAAAGAAAGATCACAAGTAGTCAGAGAGGCAGGCAGGGGCTGGGGTGGGGGAAGCAGGCTCCCTGCTGAGCAGAGAGTCCAATGTGGGACTCGATCCCAAGACCCTGAGATCATGACCTGAGCTGAAGGCAGAGGCTTAACCACTGACCCACCCAGGCGCCCCTACATTAATACTCCTTACTATACACTTAACTCAGTGATTCTGCTGCTGTTTATGTGCTTGTAATATGTATCATTATTCCATCCTTTTCTGAGCTCCAGACCCATAAAGTCAGCTGCCCACAGGACACTGCCATTCAGATAACTACAGGCACCTTAAAGTCAGTATATATGAAACTGAACTCTTCTCCATCCACTGAAACGAGTCTCCTACCTTGTGTTACTGAAATGAGTCTCCTACCATGTGTTACCTTGTGTTACTGTTCTTGGTAGATGTTCTTGGCTGAAGCCTGACATCCAGCCAAGACTTGCCTTTCTCCCTCTCACCTGAAAACCAGATGACATAAATCTATTAATTCTTCTTCCCCTCCACCACTGCCTCCACTTCTGCTTCCCTTCAGGATCTCATCAGCCCTTACCTTGAACTAGACACTCTTAGCTCTTTCTGTCTTCCATTTCATCTTCAAACCTTCGCCCATGTGATTTTTCATTTTGTGGCCTAAAATTCTTCAGTGGTTCCCTACTCTACAAGAAAATGGCATCCTATTAAGGTTCTCTATAATCGAGGACCTATACATTTTCATAACTTTGGTTTCTCATAATAATCTCCCTTAGAGCCCAACAGCAATGAATTCTTGCCATTTTGAATTTGTTAGACTATTTTTTAACAATATGCTTTCTGGCTCAGAACACCATGAGACCCTCCCTAAGGCCCCTCCCTAGTCTTTTTTTTTTTTAATAATTTTTTTTTTAAGATTTTTTTCATTTGCTACAGAGAGAAAGAGAGAGATCACAAGTAGGCAGAGAGACAAGGGGAAGCAGGCTCCCTGCTGAGCAGAGAGCCCGATGTGGGGCTCGATCCCAGGACCCCAAGATCACAACTCGAGCCGAAGGCAGAGGCTCAACCCACTGAGCCACCCAGGCGCCCCTCCCTAGTCATTTTTTAAGAAATATACTCATCTTTTTAGACTCAGTTCAAGTATTTATTTTTTTTCAGAAATCTTCCCTGATCCACCTTTTGCTGTACCCAGGCACATGTTTCATAGGATAACAATTTATCTCTGTAATTGCTGATATGCCTACCTTCACCAAACTGCAGATTACTTAAGGACAAGATTTTTGTATTTGTAAGTCTGAATGTCCCAATCCAACTCATTGCACAATAATATAAACTCAACTCAAAATCTAATATCGTAGTATTCCCTTATCCATAGGGGATATGTCCCAGTAGATGCTTCAAATCAGAAATAATATGGAACCCTATATATACTATGTTTCTCCTACAGATACATACCTATGATAAAGTTTAACTTATAAATTAGGCACAGTATAAAATTAATAATAATAACTAATATTGAACAATTTTAGCTACTGTAATGAAAGTTATGTAAACGCAGTCTCTCACTCTCAAAATAACTTACTATATATACTCACCTTCTTTTCCTTGTGATGATGTAAGATGATAAGATGCCTACTTGAAGAAATAAAGTGAGGTGAATGACACAGGTACTGTGACATAATATGAAGCTGCTGTTGACCTTCTAATGCTATGTCAGAAGGAAACTCATCTGTGTCTGGACTGCAGTTGACCATGGATAGCTGAAACTGCAGAAAGCAAAACTGTGAATAAGGGGGGACTACTGTATGTATGATAATAATTCAGTTCTTAACCCACACCTGCATAGAGCCAAATCTTGTCCCATGCCACTACAAAACCCATTGTCTTAGCTCCTAATTTTGCATGGAGTTAGTTCTTCCTAATTTCTTTCCCCTTATACATAGACAGCATTCCAAAATAGTCTCCCTTTAGGAGTGCCTGAGTGGCTCAGTCTGTTGGGTGTCTGCCTTCAGCTTGGGTCATGATCCTGGAGTCCTGGGATCGAGCCCCGCATTGGGCTCCCTGCCTGGCAGGGAATCTGCTTCTTCCTCTGCTGCTGCTCCCCGTGCTAGTGTGCTCTCGCTCTCTCTCGCTCTCTCTCTTTCATTCTATCTCAAATAAATAAACAATTTTTTTTGAGGAAGCATTCAAAATAGTTTCCCTTTGTAACTACCTGTAATTGGAAACCTAGTCCTTTGGCACCTCTGTAACAAGCTTGGATGCCTAGATATCTGGCTTAGATTGCTCCTTCTTCACTATAAACCTTAGATCACCATCCTCTCCTGGGAGCCACAATGTCACCCCTCCCCCTCACTTGCTTTATACACATCAGTTGTACACATGAGCCCTTTTGGGGGGTGTTAATACCTCTCTACCTGGTGCGAGAACTATACTCATTATTTTGGAGACGTTCTTCTGGGTACACCCTAGTTTATTAATTTTAAACTGACTATAATTTTCTATGTGTGTCCTGGACACCACGCAGTAAAATAGGACTTCTATTTATAAAAGCTGTCATCTACTGGGCAATTACCAAGCACCAAGTACTCTTCATAGTGTTTTGCTTATGAAACAAGGGTGGTTGTAATGGAATAGTATCAAGTCAGCTAAAGTCAAAAAGAACAATGGCGAGAGTGAGAGACAGAGACAGAGAGAGAAAGGAAGAAAAAAGATTTTTTTTTTTAATGTTTAACAAAACTAAGTTTCCCTATGAGGTTCTATTCCTATTTGGCAGTGACTAATCTTGCTAGTTAGAGACATAGTAGATGTGAATCAAAATATACTCACATTCAGGTGAATATTTAATGTAATTAAGTATTGATCTCTCAGCCGATGCTTGTAACTCTCTCTCTGATATCCCTCCAATTCTCCAAAGTCCTTCTCTCTCACTCCACCTGTTCCCATTTTGGAATGTCCCTGTCTAACTCGTGCCAGGCGCTGAGAGCAGCAAGGACAGAATGGAAGTGTCGCTCGGCTCATGGCTGGGTGCACACCGGCACAATTGTAGGTAGTGCGTCATTTTTTCAGTTTCATCTGCTCCTCCAGCTGGTGCAGGTACCTTACAGTCTCTCTTGGCATGGATGGCGTCTGAGGTTGGCTTTTATCGTGTGGCCATGGGAATGACCTTCATGGGCCCATATGGGCCCTCTTGCAGCTTACTGACAGGTAATTCTCTAGAAACTTGGCTGAAACTTCCCCTTATCATCCCTAGTCGATGACCTGCCCCATGTTCTCTGCTGGTGTGGTCATGGGGCCTGCTGGGCTGCCGTATATGTTTTTATCCCCACTCCAGCCTGCTGAAGCACTTTAAAAGAAGGCATCTAAAAATAAATGTGTTATTTCTCACAGCTTTGTGTAACACGCCAATTGGATCAGCATGTTTTATTAATTGAAATAAAGTTATTAATTGAGACTGTTGACTATTACTGTGAAGAAGATAGTGCTCTGAGCCTTCACTTGAGGTATCTTTCCACATTAATGACTCATTAAATTTCCAACTTTTGTATCCAATTAATCAACTACTTACAATTTTACCTAATTATGCGACCATTCATCACTCATTCTCATCCATGAAGATGTTATTAAAAGTTATTGTCAATGCCTTGCAGGAAATCAGACTCTATGTGTCTAGAGAATTTTCTGGTAATCTTAATAAGGAAGGAAGGAAGGAAGGAGGAAGAAATGAAGGAGGAAGAGAAGGAGAGAGAGAGAGAGAGAGAAAGAAGAAAGATGTGGAGGAAGGAATAGGATAAAAATAATTAAAAAATAAGAAAGGACAACTTCCTTTATTGATCCTTACTCAACTCCCTGTGGGGAGTGGAGCTTACTACATTTCTCCTTAGGTGTTCACAAATCAAGAGTTTATTAGTCCATTGTGTACGTGTGAGTTTTTTTCAAGATTAACTTTGAAATCATAGAACTCTTCTTCCCTACGAAAATGTTATCTGAGAAAAGCAAAACATAGATGTTTCTGTGGGAGTCTCAGTGCAGGTATTCATCCTTTCCCTGTATTTCTTCCTCATTCCCAGTTGCTTCCTCTTGCACTACTAGCCTTCTGTTTTCTGTACGAACCCCACTGCATAGACAGCCATGGGCATGGACAACCGAAGTTTGTAAAACTTCAGTTCTATAAGTCTCTTTCTGGAATCACTTCAAGCTCAACAATCTGCAGGATAGATAGAGTACTTTGTCTTCCATTTATTATAAACTAGAATGTTATTTTTGCACTCCAGTTTGTAACATTCCTTCCATTCCCCACAAGTCCTCATAATGTATTAGCAACAGACATGCAGACATTGCTTGGGTTAGAGCCTGTGGAACCTAGGAAGCAATGTGTCTGCATCATTTGGAAGGCCAGGTCCACTCTATCAATTATCTCACTTCTTTTGCAAACCAACTCCCACTCAGTTTTTTGTTTTTACTGAATTTCTTGGCACTTTGTCTGTTACTGCCCCTTTTATTGTGACATGTTTACATCAAGAAGACCAAGAGAATGGTATTCAATCCCCTGGGCACAGGAGCTGGTGCCGATGCTAAATTTTTGCTAAAAATATGAACTTGACCAAGTTTTTTAACTTCTTCAGGCCCCATTTTCTTCATCTGATCATTTCCAAATAAATAAATAAATAAACCCTATCTAGGAAGTTAGTGGAGATGATTAAACAAGCTAACACACAGGAGAATCTTAGTTTTCAAAATGGATATACTCCAGGGTTTTTGTTTTGTTTTGTTTTGTTTTGAATCAAAGAATTTCTCTCTCTCTCTCTTCCTTTTCTCCACTTTTAGATTAAACTCCTACCAGTTCTTTTTTTTTTCCTTTTTAAAATTTTATTTATTTGAGAGAGAGTGAGTGAGAAAGAGCGCGCGTGGTGGGGAAGGGTCAGAGAGAGAGCGTGTGGTGGGGAAGGAACAGGCTCCCCACTGAGCAGGGAGCCTGATGCAGGACTGCATCTTGGGACTCCAGGATCATGACCGGAGCCAAAGGCAGTCACTTAACCAACTGAGCCACCCAGGCACCCAGAATCCCACCAGTTCTATCAGCAACTTTCTGGGTCACTCTTCTTTGACCTTTTCAAATAATTCAATCCAAATCAAGAACACATTCTCATAGATGAAATCATGTCAAGGAAAATAAGTCATGTTTCTCTACACAGCAACCATTTGTTCACTCCCAATTTTCTTTCTGCTCTAAAGTGATAAACTTCCATTGCAAAAAGAGGTAAAATTGGATCTTCAAGCCTTTTAGATTTTCACCTGAAAATCTATAGTTTCTTAGAGATGCCTTGCCCGTTGACTCTGGCAGTGGCTTTTGTCCCTATACAGACTAACCTAAAGAAGGTCATTTCAAAAATTCTATCAGATTCTCAGCCATATAAATGATAATTAACATGGGGAAATTAATAATTAATAAGATCTTTCCTCCTGGCAATAGGCTGTCCACAAAACCCTCCTTGGACGTTATAGTCAGCAGCCATTAATGGCCTTGGAGTTTCTTCTTGGAAGCCACTAACAGATTTCCCCAAACCCGCTAATGACTAAAAGTCCTCTTTATTGCTCAGGGAAACAAAGGCTTTCTTTTCTCTTAGGTATCTGCATTATGCTCCAGTGGCACAGGGCACTGTTAGTTCAAAGCGTCTTCTCTCTTTTCTCATCAGGTTTTCCAGTCACCAGCAAAGTTTTACCGATTTTGATTGCCTTTAACTTCCTCACAATGTTATTTTCCCCCCTTGTTTTTATTCTGATTACTTATGTGCTATCTAGGAATATTTCAACCACTCACACCTTCCTCAAACACTCACACCTTCTTTCCATTCTTTCACTTTCTCTTTTCCTTTAAAACTCAGAAGTTCATAAATTTTGCCCAGTGATTAGCGGGAGTCGCCTAGCTATTTTTCAGTCACAAAATGCAAGCAGAGATGCAATCAAGCATATATCACAGAAAGTATTGTTAACACTTTTTTAACAAATTTCTGTTTTCTCAAACTTTTTCTTTTTGTCTGCTTCTCTCCCCTCTTTGGCAGGCCTTTAAATATATATATATATATATATATGCGTGTGTGTATATATATATATATATTTTTTTTTTTAAGAAATCAGGTCCGATAGAAATGAATTAAATCAAGAAAGCCTTCCTTAAATTTGTCATGCAGCAGCATTGCCAATCAAATGCAATCCTGACCTGAAACACCTCTTTCCCCCCTTCCTTTAGTTAAAAACTGCCAAATGTATGACGATTTAGTGATCCTACTCCTGGCTTCAGAAATGTACAGACAGACATCTCAGTGAGACTAGCAAACTCATTATTCACATCGACCTAAAATGTGATCTTTGAATTCTAGTGGCAAAAGGTTAATGGTATAATTCACTAGGCTCCTTGAATTTTAATTAAAATTATAAAAAAGATGTTGAACCTCACGATGAACAGGAGCTTTCTATATTGACTATCAGATATGTTATTGAAGCTAAATCCCTTATATGTGGTAAATAAAGAACTCGGAGAATACTTTTTATTTTCATTTACAAATTTCATTCTATGAACACTTCTGGAAATGCATTTCAAATTATCTTTGTACTTCTTTAGCAGGAAACACTACCTACTACTTGTCAATAAACTACACACACCACATTTCAAGAACCAGACTCTGAAAGATTTTGGTAGGTAATTTCAAAATATATAATGTGGGTCAAACCTGTATCTTCAGCTGATAAATATTTTTTACATGTGTTTATTCACTGCATGTTCTCTTTTTACTGTGCTGTGCTTAATTTCTTTAGATCTTAAAGGGGTGATATTCAATATCATCTACAGTAAAGCTTTTAGAAAATTAATTAACTGTTTCCTTTTGTTATTAAATACCAAAGGAACTTATCTCCTTGGGAATCACAATACATACTACCATACTAATAATGTTGGTAATAACAAATGTGTTGGTAACAGCACATAGCCATACAGCATTGACTCTATGTCATTCACTATTCTAAGTGCTTTACATTTATAAGCTCAATTACTTCTCACAATAATCACATACTTAAGCACTATTACTATCCCAATCTTACAGATGATGAACCTGAGGCATAGTGAGGATAAGTAAGTGGCCACAGGGGAATCCAAAGCTGAGTATCTGAACAAGAAACCACAGCAGAAGTTAAATCAGCTATTGTCTCCAGATCTACATACTTAATAAAGCCTAATATTTAAAGCATAGAAAATTTTTGCTTAAATAAAACCTTATGCTAAATATGGCGTTTGGAATATTAGTAGATACCATGATGTGAGGTGAAACACTGCGATTTTAGTCTCATACTATTCTATATAAAAAGGGAGAGAGGAGGGCGCCTGGGTGGCTCAGTGGGTTAAAGCCTCTGCCTTCGGCTCAGGTCATGATCCCAGGGTTCTGGGATCGAGCCCCTCATCGGGCTCTCTGCTCTGTGGACAGCCTGCTTCCTCGTCTCTCTCTGCCTGCCTCTCTGCCCACTTGTGATCTCTGTCTGTCAAATAAATAAATAAAATCTTTAAAAAAAAAAAAAAAGGAGAGAGGAAGCAGAAGTTCAAAAACCAAAAGTGATGCATTAGGCGCTCAGAAATAGAAGTAGTACAGCAAAAGGTGTGGCCTAGAACAGCCAGGAAGTCTCCATGGCAGAGAGGGTTCTATCTGTCAGCACGCATATTATGGGTTGTATTCTCCAAACTGGGACCAAATGCTACATAATGCCCTTCCATGATTAAAGTGTTCAGATATTTCATTGTGTTATTGTGTACATAATTGTGTACTCGCACAATGTGCATTCATATTACTCTATACAGGAGATATATATATATATATATATATATATATATATATATATATCATCCTGATTGTTTTTTCCTTAAAGACAGCAATAAATAATGGTTCTTTTTACAACAGTTTTCCTATAACCAGCTTTGCTAGAAAACATTGATTCTGTTTGATTAGGTATGCTTGTACTCATAATTAAAAACTCAAAATTCTCAGTACAATTCCGAATTATCAAGCCTCATTACACTGTTCATATTACAGATTAAATGTATTTATATGATAGGTGTGTTATTTAAAGCATATATTCCATATACTCTAGTGAGGAAAAATCATGTTCTGAAAACTATTACAAATGCGATCTCACCGCATCTTTCTTTTAACAGCATCTTTTAACATTGCCAGTGAGCAGACGGATGTAGAAACAATTAACAGCAGAAAAGAACAGACGGGATCTGAATTCAGAGACTTGTACCAGCAGGTAAGGACAGATTCATGGTTTACCAACCCTAGATCTGTAGTTTGGAACAGCAGGTGGAAAGGAGACATGACTCAGGAGAAGTACATATTTTTGTTTTAAAGAAATGGTCAATTAAACAGAGTAATATTTTTGAAGTGCTGACGGACACATACTAAATTGACTTATTTAGGAGAATCAGCTGGCGTGTTTTAGTCTCCATCTTACTTCTCTTTTCCCCCTTCTTAGAAGCATGAAAATCCAATTCTTTTTTACCCTGCTGATTTTTTGACATTTTCCATTTGGCAAAAATGAATTTTTCTCCCTCTCTGGTGTTTCTAATGGACCTGAAACCCGTGTGATTAACATGGCTTCCTTCCTCACGCTAGGCTTGGCATCAATAACGGCTTTCAGAAATAATGTGTATATCTCCTGAGATCGAGTGCTAATTTCCGTGAGTTCTAGCTAAAAAGCTATTACATGTGGCCTCCCTTACTCGGCAAAAAAAGAATTGTTGGTGCTTGGGTCTTTGTCTCCAAATTATTCAGGAAGAATTAAAATCATTATCAAAATCAGATGTGAATATCAAGAATCAAATTATGAACTTCCTTCTCTTTGGGAGGCACTACTTTCTTGACCTAGTATAAACTGGCAATGTTTCAGAGTTCCCAGGCCTGTTACATATTAGAATCAAACAGGCAATTCTTAAACTAAAAAATATCAGTACCCAGACACCACACCACCTTCAGAGAGTCTCAGTCAATTGTTCTGGGGCAGCACTTGGCATCTGAGAGTTTTTTGAAGTTTTCCAAGTGATGCTAATGTACAACCAATTTAAATCATGTGCTTACTCTACCTAACCTCATATACTTGAAATGTTTAAAAAAAAAAAAAAAAAAGGTGCTGGTGAGGCACCTGGGTGGCTCAGGCAGTTGAGCGTCGCTTGATCTCGGCTCAGGTCTTGATATCGAAGTTGTGATTCTGAGCCCCACATTGAGCTCTGCCTGGGCAGGGAGCCTACGTTTAAAAAAAATTTTTTAAAAAGCATTGGTAAAGTCAATGATTTGGGATTAAGTCATATGAAATTGCTCCATTTAAATAAAAATTCTTTGCCAAGATAAGATAGTCATGCCGGTTTAATATTTCATGCTTATCAAACTTCAGATTCACAACTAGAGTTTATAGTCAATTCTGGTAAAGTGATCTTTCTTTCTGTTAATTTCCACAACCAATTTATCAGTAAATCAAAATATGTCCAGAATCTGGTCATTTCTCACCAAATCCGCTATACCCACCCTAGTCCAAGCCACCATTTTCTCCTACTCAGAAAACTCCGTGTCCTGACCGTCTCCCTTTTCCACTAGTGCACCGCTGCAGAATGATTCTTAAAAAATGTAGGTCTCAGCTCATGCCATCACTCTGTGCAAGACCTTCAAATGTCTCCCCATTCCACTCCCAGTCGGAGCCACGGCCTTACAGTGCCACAAGGCCCTCCGTGGTCAGGATCCACCCCCAGCCCCACCTGCCACTGCTCTCTGCCTCACTCATGTACCTCCTGTTGCATCTCAACCATTGCAGGCATACACCTGCCTCAAGATCTTTACATTTCTGTTCCCATTGCTAGAATGTTCTTCACAGCTATGTGCATGTTAACTACACCACCCCCCCACCTTTGTTTTTCTTAGAATGTCATCTTCTTGAGAGAACTATCCCAAGTTCTATCTTGTCACCCTATCTGAATTATAACTGCCTGCCTTCCCGATACCCCTTACCCTGCTCTCTTTTTTCTTTGTTCTATGCCACTTACCAAATTTTAAATTTTATTTAATTTGCTTATTTATCATTTCTATTAGGTACAGTATCTTCCTTTTATTTTTTCTGTTTTGTTTGTTTTGTATCCTCCTTTTAGAATGTGTGCTCTCTAGGCAGAGTTCTTTGTCTATTTTGTTTAGTGATTTATTTCAAAGACATGAATCTGTGTGGCACATACTAGAAAACACAAGGAAGGGTTTGTTGAATGAGTGAGTGAATAAAAACAAACAGCAATCTTGTATCATCATGCTTTCTACTGGTAATTGATCATTTTGTTTAAATATGGTAATACCGGGCGCCTGGGTGGCTCAGTGGATTAAGCCGCTGCCTTCGGTTCAGGTCATGATCTCAGGGTCCTGGGATCGAGCCCCACATCGGGCTCTCTGCTCTGCGGGGAGCCTGCTTCCTCCTCTCTCTCTGCCTGCCTCTCTGCCTACTTGTGATCTCTCTCTCTGTCAAATAAATAAATAAAATCTTTAAAAAAAAAATTAAAAATAAATAAATAAATAAATATGGTAATACCTTGATTTTGCAGGAATATCGTTATACCCCCAACTAGTTTTACATACTGACTATATTGTTTGGAGTGCTTCAACCCTCCTGGCAGCCTCCACAGGCCCTCAAATACTTTATGCTGAGAAATAGGTATAAAAAATACACTATTTCAGTATTAAGAGAGCATTCCCATAGAACAATCGCTTTATCCTGAAAAACATTGTCATTTAATACATGTAGACACAACTTCCCGTTTCATCTTCATATTTATTTACCTTATAAAATAAACCCATTCCACTACATATTAGCAACTCGTCTTCCATCATCCTTCATCAGATATTGACAAATCAAAATATTTATTGGGGCTTTAAATAACTTCTAAATTGGCAACTTCACCAGTTAAAGTGGTCTGCTAATATACCTCACCTGATTCAAAAGCATTTGGGAGAAGTCCCTCCTGATACAAAGAAGCACCACTGCTATTCTCCTCCACATAAATAAATGTGATTCTTTTGTTTTTTACTAACTTTTCTCATTTGTCATTTTTTAATTAACATAATTTCAGTGCCAGGCACTGTTCTGGGCACTTGGGTTTACCAATGAATCTATCAAACAAAAATCCCTTGTCTAGATCACATTCTCATCTTTTTAATTCAGTGACTCAACACTTGGTTTCATCTGAGTGCCTAAAAATCTCCATTCCATTCAAATCTTGATTAGATGCACTATAAAAGGTGTATGGACACATTTTAAAGAATGCAAATGCAAATGCCAGCCTCCTTCTGATGAATGTGCTTGCTCTGACTGGGGCGGGGTTAAATCAAACTGAGGGTTACAAAGCTTGTGAGTGTTGGAGACACAAGGCTTGTGCACACATCTCAACTCCATCATTTTCTGCCTGGGTGATATCAGAAATGTTTCTTCAATTCTGTGTCTCTCATAGTTTCTGTATCTACCAAATGGGAATAATGTTCCATGGAGTCATATTAAAATCCTAGGAAATCCCTACAACATTATTGGCCAATACCAAGTATTCACTAAATCACGGTCATTATTAAGTTATGTTTAAGAGAAAGAAAAGAACTCAGTACTTTATATCTGTAACACTGACAAACTGAAAAAAAGTAATTCTTGGTATAAAAACCCCACAAAAATATATTACTAGTAAAGAAAACTCCAAATCTCTGATGTCACTGATCTCTTTATTAGGGTTGAAGTCTCAAAGCATCTACTCTAGAGAGAATTTATGACCAGACTTATCACGGTAAATTTCCTTATTGTGTTCACATCTAACCTAGCCTTTCACCTTCCCCACACTTCTGTCATATTCATAATTACATGATTCACATCTGACTCCACCACTTCACTGTAAGCTGCAGGACAGCAAGAGATGGGCCTTAGCATCCTAGAACATACTTTTATTCCCTGCTGAATGCCACACGGCACAGGGCCCGGAACACAGTAGAAACTCTACAGATTTTTTTTTTAATTATAACACAATTAGTAAGAAATGTATAATTTGCTTCAGGAAAGGTCAGTTTGTATTTTTGAGTATAGATAGCCTAAGCCATCTTTAGGAAATTTGGGTATAAGTATCTTAGAAAACAAAGCAGACCAATCATAACAGTTTTTATTTTTTCCATAAATTTTGTATATTTGTTGTGACTTTTGTTGATTTGCTTACGTTGATTTTGTTTTTCAGATAACTGCCTCCATACACATTCTTACTTCCAGGAACACCGAAGAGCAGTCGATAACAGCTGAGAAAAATGAAACTGGAATTCCTACAGCTGAAAGCCAGGTACTGGCATGCAGGTACTAGGAACCAGCCGAGGGCAAAAGGTAATCCTGTGGTGGGCCTTCTACTATTGCCTCCATTTTGTCAGTAAAGGAAAGTGTCTTAGAGAGATGAAGTTAAGGGGTACCTGGGTGGCTTAGTGGATTAACGCCTCTGCCTTTGGCTCAGGTCATGATCTCAGGGTCCTGGGATCTAGCCCTGCATCATCGGGCTCTCTGCTCAGCAGGGAGCCTGTTTCCCCTCCTCTCTCTCTGCCCACCTCTCTGCCTACTTGTGATCTCTCTCTCTCTCTCTGTGTCAAATAAATAAATAAAATCTAGAAAGAAAGAAAGAAAGAAAGAAGGAAGAAAGAAAGAAAGAAAGAAAGAAAGAAAGAAAGAAAGAAAGAAGAAAGAAAGATGAAGTTAAGAATTCTCAGGGTAAAGAAGGTAAGAAGGTGAGCACGGTTTCCAGGCCAACACTTCCGGCCCCAAGTCATAAGCTCTTGATAGTCACTTGCTCTCATGAAGTCCTTTATGATCCCGATTCTGAGTTTAAATAGAAACAGTTTTATCTACATTTTGTACAGAAAGTAGGCTCATGAGAATCTACATAATCCAAATCCAAACAATGCATGTATTTTTTTCTAGCTCATCTAAAAAGATACCACAAGGACTTGTTTCATATTTACAACCTACTTTCAGAGAGGAATTTCTTTCTCCAAAGAAATCATGTTGGGAAACTTCTCTCTTTAAAGTTAGAAGAGGAAAAAGTATCTTGTAATATTACAAAGTAACATTCAGTAGTGAGCATTGCTTAAGACTTCTTCAGACACAGGAGAAAACAAAATAGCATTAACAAAAATAGCTATTAGCAATAAACACCTGGGAAATGTTTTCATTTTGTTTGCAATATAATGCTATCATGTACAGAAAGAATTGGTATATATAAACTAAAATACGTTAATTCCTGTATTCAATGATGTAAGTGACACTAATAAAAATGTTAGATCAGGTTTAAAGCAGTGGAAAGCTTCTAGCTATAAACCATTTACTAGGTGGGGGTTTTTTGTTTGCTGGTTGGTTTTTAATTTTTTTTAAGAAAGCAAGAGTGGGGGTGATCAGGCAGCTGGGGTGGGGAGGAAGGCAGAGGGAAGGGGGAGAGAGAATTCCGAGCAAACTCCATGGTCAGCGTGGAGCCTGACACAGGGCTCAATCTCACAACCCTGGGATCATGACCCGAGCCAAAATCAAGAGTCAGATGCTTAACTGACTGAGCCACCCAGGCATCCCTAAAATTTCTAGTTTTAAGAACCTCACAACTATGTGCAAATTATAATTTTGGATATTATCAGTTTTTAAGACTATACGAGAGGGATATTACATTAGATTAACCACCTTTCTCTTGGGGAATACGTTGAAACACAAGCAGGTGACTTTTTCTAAATGATTCCAGTTGCCAGCAGAGCCAGGAATGTGAAAGAGGCTCTCTTCCACAAAATGTCCCCTTCATTTCCACCCACCAAATGCACACACCAAAATCGTTATTTTACCCCTAAACTATCCCAGGAGTTGCTTGTTGTTAAAAATGGAGTTGGATGGTTTAAAAAAAGGGGGGAGGGGGATAGCTTGAAATTTTGGAGAAAAGTGTTGAGGTAGTAAAAAAGACATGAAAAAATCTAGGGAAATGGTGAAAGAAGGGAGATGTGTGGAGAAAGAAGATTATACTTTTGAAAACAGGGCTGCTGCCATTCTTTTAGAAGCCATAACCCTCAACATGTGGATTACTAATCCATACCATATTGCTACAAGGAAATGCCAAGAATTAATTTCATGTAGACATAGTAGCAAGCACAATAAAGGCAAAGAATTCTCAAACTAGTCTTTTGGTCGGCTTTTATACAGTACTACTGGTTTGAGTCTTTCTTCTTCACTTATCATTTTGTAAGTCATTTGGGTCCATTCAGGAGTGTGTGTGTGTGTGTGTGTGTGTGTGTGTGTGTGTGTCCCAAGGTCACCCAGTGCTAACCTTCGCTATCCTGATGTTCTTTCCTTTGGATGCACTTTGGATTAAAACAATGGCAAAGCACAAATGTAGATTGCCAGCAAAGGTGACCTTTCTTTACTATTAGAGTACAGGCTGGTTTCTATAAAAATCAAAGTTACCTTTGAGCATTGCTGTCCTTAAGTTTGGTGAAAAGAACCAGATGCTTCCCTAGCTTATTGCTAGTCAAGACGAAGCATTTAATTAGGCCTCCACAGGAATGGATTTGAGTCTGTCTTGGCTCAAATGTTCTTAGCTGCTACTGCTTGCAGTTTCCATTGAGGAAAACAAAGTAGCAACACAATAGGCAGTTATGGGTATTTGTGGAGAAGGTCATTCTACGAAGACATGACATGTTCCATTTTGCCAGTTCGTGGGGGCTGTCTGACTATTTTTAGAATGGAGTGGTATGAACCCTTGCTTTCTCAGAGAACTCTAAGCAGGGTCGATGCCTGGTTTGAATTGCTGACAGCAGCTCCAGCTAGGTTATTGCCGCACAGTTTCCCGGGCCAGATGCATGAGCCTCTTCCTGCCAGCCGCACGCTCACCGCAGCTGCCTCCTGGTGCTCCCAGCTGCCGCAAGACAGCCCCTGCCAGTCACACGCTGGGACCTCTGCCAGCTCCCCAGCAGTCCCCACCTGCCACACGGCAGCCCTACACCCCTTTTATCAGCCCTGCTGTCACGTGCAGAAAAATCATTCAAGGGAATGCCTAAAAATTAACTTCCCCACAGAGTCTCCTTCCCCTGAGTTTAGTATTTGTGTGAGGTGTGGTTTAATTTTCTCCTTTTAGACAGTTTGCATATTTTTGGTTTTGCAAAGGGGTTCTTTTGCTGGTACATAGGCTGAGATGCTCTTGCAAACGTAAGTTTGCTTCTGACACCTTTGACCACAATTTCCTTGAGCTTGAATCACTGAACGAAAACAACTACATGTTAAGTTTGGAACCCAGATTCTAACAAAGTACAGAACTTTAAATGATCTTCTCCTAAAGTACACAAAAGGCATAAATTAGCCAAAGAAACATCAGAATTCATACTTTTGGTACTCTTCAAATCCCCAGAATTCTCAGTCTTGAACAAACAACCACAAAAAAAAAAAAAAAAAAAAAAAAAAAAAACTTCAAAAAAAGGGTGGGTTTTTTGTTATTGTTGTTGTTTTTAAAGATTTTATTTATTTATTTATTTGACAGAGAGAGAGAGATCACAAGTAGGCAGAGAGAGAGGGGGAAGCAGGCTCCCCGCTGAGCAGAGAGCCCCAATGTGGGGCTCCATCCCAGACCCTGAGATCATGACCTGAGCTGAAGGCAGAGGCTTAACCCACTGAGCCACCACGGCGGCCCCAAGGGGTTGTTTTTTAAGTAGTAATCAAATACCGACTGTGGTGTACGATATTAGAATAGATGAAAAGGTGCAAAATGCTTAAGACATGGGTTCTGTTCATAAGCAGATTTCCGTTTACTCCAGCATCAAACACTCTACAACATCAAAAACTCAGCCCACATTTAATTACACATTGTATGTCACAGCCTATGCAAATGTAACAGTGCCAAATGTTAGGGGAAAGACAGATCATTGGTTGCTACATCAAGCTACGAAGTCTTCTAAGAAAGTTGATCATGAGTTGGGCCAACTTGATTGGATGAGGGAATGTGTGGTAGAAAATGTGGTGCGCAGATTGTGAAATATCTTGAATGTCCAGGGTATGGAGTCGGAATATCATGTTGTCAGCAAAGAGAAGCCGTAGAAAGTGGCTTGGCTGGGGGAGTGCCGACATGACCTTTGGTGGAGGCTGAACCTTATGAATTTGCCAATTTTTGTAAGTCAAAAGCATCCAGTATCAGTACTCTTGTAAGGTTCAACCTACTACAAAAGACAAAATGAAGAGAAAAGAAGCAGAAAAGTTTTCTTGTCTCACGAACCTCTTGTTCCAGCAACTAATTTGCCAAATTATCCCCTTTAGAGTATCTACTTTCTCAAACAATGAGATTTTTAAAAAATAAGAAAAAGATGAGAAGACAGAACAAAAAGAGAAGGAGACAAAAAGGCTGGAAATTGGGAAGAATCGTGGAGCATTTTTTAAAATTCCTTAACAAAGAAAAAGTAACAATATTTTCTCGGAGAGCTCTCAAGTTAACCTGAGTTAGGACACAAGGAATAGAGCAATTTTGAAAAATTTACACATGGACCTATTTTGAGTTTAACAAAATGGAACTTGACTTATATATTTTCCCTTTCCTCCCCAATTAACTGTTATTTACATTTCTAAAAGAAAATTAATTCCTGATTCCAAGCACTGAACAGATTCTGGCAACTTGTGTCTTAATCCATTACTTGAATTTACAATTTAGAGATAGAAGAGGATATCCATTTACTTGCATTATGTTTGAGGGAAGAACTGGATTTTCTTCAGATGATACAGTTGAAATGCCAAACATTTGGCTTCGTTCGTAAAAGAACAATGTCCTGCTGCTCTATAATCTTCACAGCTGGGATCATTTAACTCTCAGCCCACACTCTGGGACCTCTCTACCTACACAGAAGGGACTATAAAGTACCCGCTAAGGACTGGAGTCAGCAAAATATTATTCTTGTTGTTGATCATGTATCATGCCATGATTAAAACCTCAGGTTGACCCTTCACCCCCTTCACCTGGCCCACATCTTTCTGCTTCCTTCTCCGCAACCATTCTTCTCCCAGCTGAGCACTTTCTCTAGGTCCTTTACAGAAAAGAGTGTTATTTCCTTGTCACCTTCTTATCCTTCTTTTTCTTACATAACTACAAGGAAGCAGGAGAACAATATAATAGACAATGGTAAAGTACAAAACAAGACTGGCCATGAGAACTGCAATCTTCATTCAAGTAAACCTAGGTCTAGACTTGTTCTCGCCTACTTTCTGTATTATTTTTCACTGGCACAACGTTTTCCTATTTCCCTAAAATTTGGGATCCAATAAAACTTTTTCCTCTTCCATTTCTAGGAAACCAATGTGTTTCCTTTGTTCTGAGGCAAGGAGCTTCAATCTTGGTCTCTGTAATTTTCTGAGACAGAAAATAAAATTGATGAGGGCCTAACTTTGTTAAAATATATTTTTAAAAAGTTTCATTTACATGGGCCAAGACCTCTACCAACGGCCTGTATTTCAATCTTTTGAACTTTCATTGATTGCCTGCACCAGTCTTTGCTCAGAAAGATACACTTAATCTTAAATTAACTTTCCAAGTGTCAAAACTCAAGTTTCTATAGAGTCCAGAAGGATAATACCAATGATGACAGGGAGTCAGGTGTACGAAAAATAAGGA
The DNA here is from genome assembly GCF_922984935.1 of Meles meles. NCBI lineage: Eukaryota > Metazoa > Chordata > Mammalia > Carnivora > Mustelidae > Meles > Meles meles. The sequence goes on from NC_060067.1 coordinate 96,547,116, forward strand.
GCAATAGGGGCTGTGATGGTCTAGAAAGCTCACGCCCTGTCTTAAGGGGACCACAGCAAATAAGCATAGTCAATGATTGCTTCATAAAAACTGGGCCAGCGTTTCCAGACCTTTTAATATTTTTTCATATATTTTTTTTTCCTCCCCAAGATTTTATTTATTTATTTACTTATTTGCCAGAGAGAGAGAGAGAGCAAGTGAGCATGGGTGTGCGCACACCAGTGGGGATGGGGCAGAGGGAGAAGGAGAAGCAGGCTCCCCGCTGAGCAGGGAGCTCGAATGGGGGCTCGATCCCAAGACCCCAGGATCATGACCTGAGCCACAGTCAGACGCTTAATGGATGGAGCCACCCAGGCGCCCCTCTTCCTTGTTTTTAACTTGAGAAACTAATTACAAATTATTTTAAATATTTTATCAACCAAATGATAAATCTTTATAAATGTAGCTTAAGTTTTTAAGTTCATTCATTCTAATGGTAAGTAGAGTTCTGCATGTAATTAAGTAGGTCATCCATGCCAAGCATTGGCGAATATTTCTATAAAGAGCTAAATAGTAAACATTTTCTGTTTTGCAGGTAAAATGGCCACTAAGCTCAGCCCCTGTAGTGAGAAAGCAGCTGTATGTAAACAAAATGACTCATGGTTCTGTTCCAATTAAATTCTCTTTACCAAAGAAGGGTAGGGAGAAGTATTTGGCATATGGTCACAGTTTGCTGAATCCAGTCTATACATACCTTTATACAGCTACCCACTCAGAGTTTTATTGAGTAAATACCTAATAGTCCATTTATTCCATATATGTCAACTTCAGTGATGCTTGCTTCTGTGGGTTCTGCATCAGATTAGACCCCCTGCTTGGTGTTTCCATTGCATCTGTCCCTGTCCTACCACCATATTCTTCAAAACATTACATTGTTTTATAACTGTTAATTGGTTCTGGCTTTAATTTTAAGCCATTAAAACCATTTAATTGTTTAACTGTTAATTGGTAGACTATAATTTTAGGGTGAACACAACTTTGTCATGTTATTTGGTATCTACTGTGCATGGTATACAGTAATCATACAATAAATATTTTCAGTGTACTCTCTGGTCCTCTTCTCTAATTAATTTAAATTAGAAATGTTTTACTATTTTTTTTAATTTATTTATTTGACAGAGAGAGATCACAAGTAGATAGAGAGGCAGGCAAAGAGAGAGAGAGGGAAACAGGCTCCCTGCTGAGCAGAGAGCCCGACGCGGGACTCCATCCCAGGACCCTGAGATCATGACCCGAGCCGAAGGCAGCGGCTTAACCCACTTACTATCTTATTTTCAGAAGGAGAAAGCAGGAAGCTGTAAGATGTCAAGTGTTACTGCTTTCAGCTAAACTGGAATGTATCTTTATCAAAATTACTCATGAACTGGCACATTTAATTGTTGTAGTCTTTGCATTAGGAAATTATGGAACTTACTGTAGTGATTTCTCTGACATAACAAGGATTAAGCATCAGATTGCTGGATCCACACTCCTTGGGTTACAAATCCCATCCTCGCCACTTACTATGTATTATTATTAAAGTTACTTAGCTTTTCTTTTAACTCAAGTTTTCCTGTCTATGAATTGTGGATAATAGTCATACCTTTCTTGTAGAAAGTTAATGGATATGAAGTCCTTAGAGAAATACCTAGATATCCTAAGCTCTCAATAAATCTGAGACAATCTTTACATTGTCCATGATTGAAATCATCCTGCAGTCTCCCCAGGACACTACTGACTCCACCCAGTTGAGTCTTGTCCTGGCCATCACACCACGGCTTGTCACACTTACCACTGTTCTCCATGTTACCACATCTGATGGTCATTGCCACATCTATTAGCACTTTGAAAGAAGTGATCCCTCCTTCCTTCTGGAAACATGCTATTTTGCCACAGAATACCAGTCTTGCTTCTTATGCCCAGTTCACTGGCACTTCTTCTCAACTTCATTCCTGCTGCATCCCTAGCTCATTCTCTTGATCTTAGCATGCACCCTAAATCAGGGCTTAAATCTCTCCATCTCCACTCATGTCCAAGGTGATATCATTCACATTCGGGGCTTTAAATTTCATCTAGTTGCTGACTCCCAAATTTATCCTCTAGCACTGAACTTTTGGGTGAACTGCAAACTGACATACCCAGCTCCTACCCAAACCCTGGACTTGTCTATCTAACGAGAATCCCAAGTTCAGTATGTCTGAAAGCAAACCTTTTTTTTTTTCCAGTTCTATTAGTAAAGAATTGACATACATCACTTTGTAAGTTTAAGGTGTACAGCATGATGGTTTGATTTATATATATTGTGGAATGATTAGCACACACGCATACATCTGCTTCCTCAGCAGTCCTTTCTATCTTAATAAATGACAACTTGATTTTTACCAATTTTTCAGGCTTAAATATGCAAAAGCAATCTTAATCTTCATCCTTATTACCCACAGCCCACATCTGCAAATTCTGTCAACTCTATCTTTAAAATACTTTTAGAATTCAAAGCTGCTCACCCATATTGACTATTTCCACACAATCCAAAACCCTGTCATCTCTCATCTTAAATATTCTGGTATCTTCAGGTCTAATATCCTGGTCTTCAGCTTTGTCCTTCTTATAGCCGTACTCCACATAGCAGCCAGTATAATCCTTTAAAACGGAAATCAGACCATGCCACCCATCTACTATAAACTCTCAATGGCGCTGCATTTCACAAAACAAAGTTCAAAATTCTCAGCATGGCCTTAAAGGTTTTCCATGTTCAGTCTCTTCTAAACTCTCTTACCTTTATACTCTCTTTATCATTCATTGAGGTCTAACCCCACTTACTAATCTTTGATAACACCAAGAACCCTCTTGACTTAGGGCCTTTACAGTTGGAATTTTCTTTACCTAGAATTCTCTTCTCCCATCTATCCTCAGCTCCTCCACTTCCTCCATGAGTCTGCACAAATACCACATCAGCATGACCTTTGTGTCTACTTTATAAAAAATAGTATCCCCAGATGTACCCTAGCATACTTGTTCTGCTTTAATTTTCTACAGAATACTTTTCACAATTTGATATATTACATGATGCATATAATACACTGTCCATTCTCCATACATACATTAGAAAATAAGCAGTATGAGAACAAGAACTTTAGTGTTCTTTTGATTGTTCTATCTACCACATTTTCAGTAATACTGGATGTACTGTACATGCCCAATAAATGTTCTTGAATGAATTTGTCATACTTAGACAGATTTTATGTGTATTTGCCAACTTCTGACCAGTTTGTTTCAGTGATATTCAATGGTTCTAAGTAATATGGCCTTCCCAGAAATATCAGCCCCCTCCTTAGGTAGATTTTAAGTGGATTCCAGAGGCACATATGGGGGCACATTAAGACCCAAACCAGCGGCATTCTGTCAGTATGTAATTCAAGAGACTGGTCTCGTTAAAGATGTAAGACAAAGTTACAAAGTTACACAGGCCAAAGGCCCTGGATTACAGTTGAGAAATAGGAGCCAAGGATCAGGACTTGGTAAAAGCAAGGCAAAGTTATAAGAAAAAAAGAATCCAAATACAAACACTGAGTGACTCTCTTTAACTCTGGCAACACAGACTCGGTCTTTCTCTTGTGAAGCTGGTCTTAATGCCAAGCAACATTCTATTACACCAAGTTACCACTAAATATCTTCCCATCGGAAACTCTGCTTTACAAACTTTTATAATGTTAGTGCTTAGTAAAGTATTCTACACATAGTAAGCACCTAATGGGCATGCAATAAAGCCGGTGATAATAATAATTTTTTAAAAAAGTAGGAGATTTATGGTCCCAACTTATTAAAATGCATGTGAGATTCTCAGCAGGTAAATACTCTTGGAAATGTGTTCCTTTAGCAGATAAAGCACTTTCCTCGAATTTTGTATCTCTGTTAAAGTGAAGATTACTGATTGCCAGCTAAGCAAACTGGGGAAACAGTTTTCGTGTCACCCTTATTGGAAAAAGCTGTGAAAGGCATAAGGAACTAAACGTCAAAGAGAAAAGAGGATTCTTCTTTGGGATATCCCCGGTGGTGATGACAACCTTTCAACACTATGCTTATTTAGGATTTTCATACCCGTCATTTCACTTCTTTCAAGGAACACTCAGTAATGCCTTTAACTTAACAGATGTCTTCGTGGCATCATGCACATATTAAAGAAAATCACCAAATTTCTCTATTGTCTCAGTAACCCAAAGAAGCTTATTGGTAACTGGACATATTATATCTTACATATGGGCTATTTGTCCTTACCACATTTAAGAAATTATTCAAATTACTCTCCTCCCTCATCAAAATTAACTTGTCAAGGAATTGATAATCTGACAGATTACCTTTTTAATGGGTTTTGTTTACATATATCACAAAACCTGACAAAGGTAAATTTGACTTTATCCAAAGGACAATGACTGATTTGGGTGGGGTTTTTATGTTAAGTAATAGATTATTTGATTATATGGCATTGAGACAATATTTGATGCTTGATGTTTAATTTTCTACAATCCAAAAATTGCATCTCCTTCAGGAAAAAAAAAATCCATTGAATTAAGGTCACTTTGGGGAGAGGAACTATCCTTGCTTATTCCTCTAGTCTTGGCATGATTATCAATAATGTGTCTTTCATTCTGTAAAGCAACTGGATAATTAATTACATGGTCATCCTAACCATACAACTGTTCTATGCTGCTGATATTGCTCCAAACACTTTTTAACTCATCTGTCCAAATTGCTTTCAAGGTCAATCACCCAAACTGGAGTAACAGAACAATATTTTATAATCAAATCACATCTTTTGACCAGAATAGTCTTAAACAGTTGATCACTCATTTTAGAAGAATTAAAAATGTTTTTCAGTTACTTCTAATAAGCACCCTTTCAGGGAAAAAAACAATGTCACTGAGAATTTCAAAAAGTGTTAGCAGCTAAAGCCAAAAATAACTCCCCCAGTAGGAACAGCAGCCTGAGCAGTAGATGGAATAACAACTGCTATTTATTGGGCATCTGCTATCTCCCAGTCCTTGTGCTAAGCACTTTATATAAGCAAGTGGATATAGTCTTCATGTCAACCATGAGAAGCAGATATTATTATCCCTATTTTATATATGAGAAACTGGGGTTCGGGCTTAGTAATTTTAGGTCACTTGATGAGGCCTCACGGATTACAAATTGCAGAGCAGATACTCCAGACCTGTTTAGCTTGATTCTAAAATCCATGGCCCTCAATGCTGAGAGATACTGCCTCTCTAATCTCTCATTGTAGGAAGGAGGTCACCAATTGCCTGGATGGGGAAGATGTGTCCTGGAGATAGTGGGGATCCCATTCAGGGCGGGAACATAAGGTGATGGTAGGGAGTGGTTTAAGAAAGGTGATGTGGAGCTACCTTCTAAAGGACCTCATAAGCCAAGTTAAGAAATGTTTAGTTATTGTACATATAACAAGGACTTAATAGAGTTTTTCATTCAGAATAGTGACAAGATTAAATTTGTTTCAGAAACACAAATTTGAGGGAAAGGAAGAGGTAAAATTAGAAAAGAGCGAGACCAGGCATAGGAAGCCCAGTTCGGAGGCTGGTTCTAAAAAAGGGATAACAAGGTCAGACATGATGTATGACAGTGAGAATCAGATGGAGGGAGTTTGTGTGAGAGATATTTAGGAGATAGAGAAGGCTTTACAAGTGACTGGCTGAGGTAAAGAAGGATAAATAAGAAGAGAAGGAGGACTGAACTATGGCTTGAGTTCTTGAGCAAAAGGTGGTTCTATATACTAAGGGAATGCAGTTAAGTTGCAGGTAAAGGTCTTTGCTGGGGGTGGGGGAGCAGATGGGAATCAAGAATTGAAATAAAGAAACAAAGAGTTGAGTTTAAGAATTGTTAGGTTTGTAGTTACTACTGTTCATTTCATAATGACAAGAGATTGATGAGAGAACGGGAAGACCAGAATTATTGCGATAGGAAAGGTCACAAGTTAAAAGATTTTGAAACCTTGAGTACATCAAGTTATTAAGGTAAAAAGAAAACGTGAATTCTAGACTAAGGAATTTCATACCGACTTTACCCCAGCCTGATTCCATCTTGAATCAGAAAATTCAAAACAATTCTTTGCCATTCCTCTTACAAGTAGAAAAACACACTAATGCTTTTCTATTTTGTCTGGTATAAGGTATAGAGGATATTATTCAAAACCTAGATCGCTAGTGCATTGACTCCTTTAAGCCAGAAATAGTGTGCTTTTATGTTCAATGCAAGTATTACTATGATTTCTGTTCTATTAGTTTTTGAAGCCACTTTAAAATTCCAAAAAATAAAAATAATAACCTTATGTCTCTTCCATTGCTATCTTTAGTGCCCTACATTTGGGCATCATGGTATAGCTTGCCCAAAGCAATAAGATTTTGTGTAGAAACAAACATAAAACAACCAAGGGTGGTCAGTTCTTTCTACTTCCTCGGTAACCCTTTCTAAGGAAAAAGGAGAAAAACAATGTAAAGGTTTTTCATTCATTTACATCTGATGGCTTTAATACCAAGTATTATACTCTTTTTCACTCCAGTGTTTGAATTCCCTATATATTCAATCACTAACAATAAGCAATAATATGCTGGGAAATTATAATCCTAGATGTATGCTTTATTGTTTTATTCTAATAAATGTATGACTCAGCTAATCTCCCTTTAAGCTTATTTTGGCTTAAAATGATGACATTTCAAAATACCATGTGAAACTCAATAGTTGTATCTTAAAAGAAGTTAATCATAGATACAAAGAATAGAGGCAACTTGGTGTAAATAGTGTCAGATATCCGTTAGCTTGTTCATTTTCACAAGTACGTAAAAAACGTGGGGTTGTACTTAAAGGTAATCTATAAGAGAATACTTAATAAGAGTTTTATTTCCTGGGGGCACCTGGGTGGCTCAGTGGGTTGAGGCCTCTGCCTTTGGCTCAGGTCATGATCCCAGGGTGCTGGGATTGAGCCCCACATCGGGCTCTCTGCTCAGCGGGGAGCCTGCTTCCTCCTCTCTCTCTGCCTGCCTCTCTGCCTACTTGTGATCTCTGTCTGTCAAATAAATAAATGAAATCTTTAAAAAAAAAAAAAGAGTTTTATTTCCTGTACTAAGAAAGTCTATACAGACCAACATGAGGACAGTAAAATAAGGGCCCTGATTGTTAAGCTCCTGACATTTTGGTCCACCTTGGTTGTTTTTTGGTGATCAACCCTTATCATATCCAGGAATAAATTCTTATGTATAAACAGAATTGATCTGATGACAACATTTTCTCCAAGGTTATTTTCTACCTGAAGCAAATGAGCCATTTCTTTTCATTCTGTGGCCCTGTCACTACATTTATATAATGTGCTATAATAGAAAAATAAAACTTTTTAAGAATTCTGTCACTTCGGGCGCCTGGGTGGCTCAGTGGGTTAAGCCGCTGCCTTCAGCTCAGGTCATGATCTCAGGATCCTGGGATCGAGTCCCACATCGGGCTCTCTGCTTAGCAGAGAGCCTGCTTCCCTTCCTCTCTCTCTGCCTGCCTCTCTTGTGATTTCTCTCTGTCAAATAAATAAATAAAATCTTAAAAAAAAAAAAAAGAATTCTGTCACTTCACGTATGAAGTACATCTGATTCATATCCTTGATAGTCAATTTTTTTAACTATTAAGGTAAATTTTAAAGGAGGAAACTTTTAGAAATCACAAAAGTCATATGTGAACCAATCAAACAGAAATTGAGCTTTGCCCCTAACCCCCCATGTTGCTTCTCCATGTCTTTGCATATACATTGTTTTCCTTTGTTTATACTGGATCTGAAATCAAATATAATTACCTTTCTCCAAAATGGCTTTCTCTCACACTTGGCATTTATTTGATGGGGAAAAAAAGATTTCTAATAATTCATAAAAGACCTTGAAGAAAGTGATGAGAAAACTCTGCAAAAGTCTAGACTGACAGCATTTGAAGAACCCATGCACAGCATATGCCTGAGGAGTGTCTGAAACTCTGACTGAATGGAGACAGAGCACTCAGATGTCCAGCTTGATGAATAATTAATAAACTCGTGTAGGAATAATCCTTTTTTAACCTGAGGTGAGTGGGAAGAAAAATCTCTTCTAGCATTCTCTATTCTCTTCCATGAGGGTCACGATATCATTAGCATTTTAATATACTGAAATTGACAGATAATTTGCTCTATTTGTTCCGAAACTGAACCTATTTTAATGAGGTTTACCTTTAAACTATATTTTTTAATTTGATACTAATTCAATATCTATTCAGTGTTCATAAAACATATCAGTAACTTTGACCACTTAAGATGAAAATGTATCTCAAATACAAATGATTCATTCATTTGGAAACCATGTCTCCTCTACTCTGTGTCAAGCATGGTAGAAACAGAGAAATACAAGCTCCTTCCCTTTATGGCTTAATGGTCAGGAAGGAAAGGTTGATGTGCAAATTGATAATCGTAAACACAATCATAAACACGATCATAGAGACAGAGAAAATTTTTGATTATCTTGTTGTAGAGGATAAATAACTGCTTAGAGAATTAAGAAAACTTTAAAGAAGAGTTGAGATTTGAAATGTGTTTTGAAGGTTGAATAGAAGTTTTCAGGTGAAGCCAGGGAAAGGCGTCCCAAACTGACTAAATGGGCAAGCAGAGAAGATGTAAAGGAAGATGGTCCATTTATTACTTAGGGTGAATTCTAAATGCTATCACAAAGAGAGTCAAGTGTATATAAATAAAAACAAAGGCTACCTCTCCTTCACATAAAACAGATGTTCCTGGTTGACATGTGGCTTTTCTCCATGCAGTGATTCAGAAACCCAGGCTCCTTCCTTGAGGGTCTCTGCTGTTTTCTAAGGCATGATTACTTTCTGCCTCCAACCAATGATAGGATGAGAGATCTTGAAGGGTTCTATCTGCCAGCCCAGAAATGGCACACTACACATCTGTTCATATTTCATTTGCTACAGTTCGGTCAGCTGTATGGCACAATCGACTCTAAGGGAAGCTGGGAACCATTCTCCTGTGTCGCCTTCTGGAATTCAAAACTTTTTTTTTTAAAGATTTTATTTATTTATTTGACAGAGATCACAAGTAGGCAGAGAGGCAGGCAGAGAGAGAGGAGGAAGCAGGCTCCCTGCTGAGCAGAGAGCCCAATGCGGGGCTCGATCCCAGGACCCTGGGATCACGACCCGAGCTGAAGGCAGAGGCTTTAACCCACTGAGCCACCCAGGCGCCCCAAAACTTTTTTTTTTTTTTTTTTAAGATTTATTGATTTGAGAGAAAGATGAGCCGGAGGAGCAGAGGGAAAAGGAGAGAAGCCGGCTTGGCAGGGAAGGCTAATTTTTCTGGAGAAAAACAAAACCTCAGTGGCTTGTCACTGTAAAAATGTAATGTAAATGTCTGCTTCTTGCTTCCCTCACCATACAAAGAGGGCTGTCAAGAACGCCTCCCTGAATGCCTTCATTCAAGGACTGTTTTCTTCCACATAATTGTAAGACCATATCCCAGACCCTTAAGGCTTCCTCCTGACCCTTAACAGGGACCCGAAGGCAAAGGGACAAAGAAGCATGCGAGGCACCAGGTCTGCAAGTGGTGGACATCCCTTCCACCCATGATCTGTGAGCGGAAATTAATCATTAATTAATCATTTAGTCCCATCTATGAAATGCCTGGGAAGTAATGTCTAGTTGACTGCCAAATAAAATAAATATTTGTGAAAAACTAGTGGGTCTTTGACCCTCTTGTATTCTGAAGATACCTTGTGATTTCCACGCATAGTATGCCATTGTAACCTCCCCAAAAGAAGATGGCCAAAATCTCATCCAGTCACCATCTGGAGTTCAGAGTCTAGAATCTCCAGGAAATGTGCAGTCCCTAAGTGCAAATGTTGTTCCTGGTGATGTTAGGTACTAAGAAGATACATTTGTTTTGATGCTATATATATGTGTGTGTATGTATGTATATAGTTATATATACAGTAAAAGCAGGGGCAGAATAATTATAATGCTTATATCCATTTGAAGAGAGGAAGAATAAAAGCAGTCATTTGCAGAGATTCTGAACCTTTTGGGCTGACATGATAAATAAAGGTTCTTTTCCTGGCACTGGGTAAAGTTTCCTAAATTCTACCCTATTTCCACCTTCTGGAAGGAACTCAGGAGCTCTTCGTTTTCTGTTGTTGTCCATGTGCCCTGACTCACTCTATTAGAAGGTTCTCCATTCTACGTCATTTTTCACTAGGGGAAAAAAAAAAGTCATCATTTGGGTGTGTCCTGTGTCCAGATTTCACAGCTTATACATTTTTTTTTTTTTTTTGGTAGCAAACCCAGTGGCCTGAGATGTATTTAATAGTTTGAACATTCAAAGACTTTATTCATGGACATTGTTTCATTGACAATAGCAGTCCTTCAAGAACTTAGTGGTAGGTTTCTGTTTCATTTGCATCTAGTTACTTTCATACACTTGCAACCATACTCAGAGTACTTTCGTAGACCTTGCTTAATTTCTGTGCTTGCTCGCCCTTAAACCCTATGTCTCAGCTTAATGTGTTACCTTGACACCAGGTGGAGCAGTAGGGCCCAAATATATATTAATTTTATTTGTTTATGGGATTGAGTAACTCACTTCAACTGCAAAGTCTCACTGGGTTGTCAGTACTCAAAGCCTTTTTTCAATCTCATCTTTATATCTCTTAACCATTTGGAGTTCAGAATCAGTTGACTTGTCTGCCTAAATAAGGCCTCCAAATGACTCCTACAGCTTTTTTGCAACAAAGAGGCCAACTATTTTCTGAGCTCTTCTCTATCTTGCAGTGCCTAACCGGACTCACCCAGAAGTAACCAATACTCCTATATAATGCTTTGTTTAACAACCTCGTTTCATGGAGACAATATTAGCAGGCCTGAGGTCTACTTTCTAGTTATCATATTACATTTTAACAAATATTTTGCCAAACCTCACCTGTCATCCTGTTATTCTGCCCCTTTGTAGCTCATTTCCCAGCCACCGAACCACGGACACATACTTCAGGTTTTATTAGAGCAACATCCCCCCACACACTCAAAATCTGCCCCGATCTAGTAGGCTAACAGTTATTAGAATCAATAATAGATGTCAATGGATTATCATCCCCCTCCAAAAGCTTCTTTTTTGTTTGCATCACATCCAATGTAGATTGAAGGAAAACACTGCCTCATGTAATCATTCGCAGATCCAAACTTCTCTCATTTCAAGTCTCTGCCATACCTTGGAGGCTTACAATCCCCCATGTACTGTCCACATCTGGCCTGCAGGTGAAGGAAGAGAAAGTGAACAAGGAGGATTATGCAAGACTTTAAGGGCCAGGCAGGGAAATGGTATATATCATTTCTGTGTGAATTCTGCTACCCAGCACTCAGAGACAAGTCCCCATCTTAATGCAAAAGATTGAAACGTAAAGAATGTAAGGAGCAAGATAACACAGATAGTGATTACAGCTATAGTTTCTGCTACAAAAAGAAAGAAAATGGATTTTTGATGAGCAACTAGCAGTTCCTGCCTTAGCCCATTTCCACGATGCTGTACTACTTAAAAATTGAGCGATGTGGGTTTAGCAGCAACAGACTTTTATAACTTAGGACCACCAGCTGTGGCCAAGGATGACAAAGAAAAATATATAAGAGGGCCAAATGATTGAAGTCCTTTTATGTCATGGTAGAGATTTCTTTTCCATTCTGTACTCAGAAAGAATCTGAGATTTTTTTTTCACAGTAGAATAACACAATCACATTTACATTATAGAAAGATTATTCTAGAAATATAAGAAGAAGAAGGAAATTTACATTAATTGGACATCATTTAGCACCATAAATTACCTAGGTGCTATTCATTTAACTCTAGGAACACACTTGTAAAGTAGGTAATTTTATTGTGTCCCATTTTGACAGGTGAGAAAAGTTTAAAATTATAAAGCTTTAATTATCTTTCCTCTGGTCCCACCATAAGTCTCAAAGCCAGTATGCAACCCAAGAAATATTCGACTCCAGAATTCATATTCTTTCACTAGATAAGCTGGCTAATTAGAGATGAGACTAAAGACATAAAGGCATTTTCAAAAATTCTTCTAATATCTCATGCAAGTAATGAAAATAAGGTATGTTTTAAGTCAGCAGTCATGAGGATGAAAAATGGGGACCAATTTGGGAAACACCTTGAAAGTATAATAGACAGAATCTGGGCACTCACTCTCACTCTCCTTGTGAGAAATAAAGGAAAGGGGAGAATCAAGAAGGCCTCAGATATCCAGCTTCAAAGAAAAGAAAGATGTATTCAGAGAAGAATTTTGTGTAGGGGGGAAATAGTGAATTGGGTCTCAGCTATTTTGAGCTTGAGATGCCTGGATTTGTCATATTGAGATGTTTATTAGACGGTGGGAAACAAACACCTGAAAATGAGACAGAAATCAAAGCAGAAATCTCACCATTGTGCTGTGGAACATTGCTGTGCACAATCATTAGCAAATTCCCCTATATCCTCAGCCTCTTTAAATTTTCCCTTCACCTTCTGCACTAATAAAACTACAAGTCTTCTCTGTGAACCTTGATTCCCTTGAAAGCACCAACACTGAGTTTGATTTTCCTCAAACTTGTAATGCCTCTTAAAGTCTTTGCTCAGAACTGACACACTTTCACTTAACCTCTACATTGCTTTGGCCAAAGCAAGTTACACAGCCAAGCCTAGTATTCGCTAAACAATGATAAAATCTACCACAGTGGATCACTCCCCCTCACTGATTCACTATTTATCCCATGGATCCCTAAAATTCAATCTCAAGTTGGTTATATCATAATGTCAAGGGCATTTGAATAACTCTTAAGAAATCATCATTTCCATATTCTAGTCTCTCAGATTTTCAGACTACTCTTCTCCGCTGAAGTTGGCTCTTTCCCTGGTCACCCTCTTGAGCTTCTCATTACTACACAACAATCTCAAGCTGCCTACCCTCCAATGACCTCTTTCTTTATATATGTTTCCTTTCATCTCCATCCATAATTCCTGCTCACTACTTTTAATTGTCTGTGATAGGCAGAGTAATGGCCTTCAAAGAAATCAGTGTCCTAATCCTTGCTATGTTACATGGCAGGGAGGAATGGAAGTTTTAGCTGGAATTGAGACTACTAAAGAGCTAAACTTAAAACGTGTAAATTATTCTGTATTATCTAGATTGGCCCAGTGTAATCCCAAGGGTACTTAAATGGTGAAGAGGGAGGCAGAAAAGTCAGAGCCAAAGAGATGGTATCTTGAGAAAGGCACAAATAGACGTTGCTGGCTTTGAAGATACAAGGAAGCATGAGCCAAGGAATGGGAGCAGTCTCTAGAAGCTGGGGGGAGGGGGAGATTCTTCTCTGCTGCCTCCAGAAAGAAGCTCAACAACCTTGCCGTCTCCACGATTTTAGCGAATGAGACATGGTTCAAACTTCTCACATTTAGCGTTGTAAAATAATAAATTTGTGCTGTTTTGAACTTTTAAATTTGTGGTGATTTGCTACAGCAATAGGAAACTAATATGTACCTCAACTCAAACAATCTTTTAACCCCAGGAAAAAACCTCTGATCTTACTACATTTTCACAGACTCCCGCCTTCTCACTTCACTTTATTCAATCAATTCACCAGCTTAAATTCCATGACCAATTACTATAATCTCTTCCTCTGTGATACTTAGCAAAACCCAAAACTCTCAGCAAGCTCTTGGCCTGAGCTCACGTGACCCAATGGTGACAACAGCACATGGAGACCACAATCACTTTAAATTCACTGTATGTCCCTAGTGTGTCTCTAATATGGTTCAGCTAAAATCTTATATTTTTCTAATCCATTTACTAATCCACTTTCCTGAATAACATGTCTAGACCTATTCTCTCTCCTCAAAACCTTCACATAAACTCCCCCCATTACTATAGGCCAATGACATTGCTTCATTAAATGAAACAATCTAAAGATTCTATTTACATGCTTGCACTACTGTATACACTGAACTCTCCACATCTGTGCCCTTTCTTTTTTTTTCTGTTACTGTGGATGATTCACCTTTGCTCCTAGCTAAAGCCAAATCTTTTACTTGCATACTGGGTTTTGTCTCCCTTCACTTACTCAAGGATGTTAATCCAGAAATTTTCATGTGTCTCTCATGCTTCACCTTTCTCTCTCTACTGGACTATATCACTCTATAGATGAACATGCCATTATTTTTCCTATCTTTCAAACACTACAAAATAACAGCTTTTGCTAAGTCACCAATTACCCCATATTCCCAAAATCCAAAGGTAATTATTAGCCATCATTTTACTTGACCTATTAATAGCATTTTATCCCATATATCATTATGTCTTTTTTTTAAAGTACTTTTATCAATTGGTTTCCAAGTCATCATCCTTTCTTGGTTTTCCTCTTATTTCAGTGAGTTCTCCTTCTTCATCTCTTTTGCTGTTTTCTTATCATATTTCCAATCTTTTAAGAATGCAGAGTCTTGGGGCGCCTGGGTGGCTCAGTGGGTTAAGCCGCTGCCTTCGGTTCAGGTCATGATCTCAGGGTTCTGGGATCGAGTCCCGCATAGGGCTCTCTGCTTGACAGGGAGCCTGCTTCCCTCTCTCTCTCTGTCTGCCTTTCTGTCTACTTGTGATCTCTGTCTGTCAAATAAACAAAATCTTTAAAAAAAAAAAAAAGAATGCAGAGTCTTATATCTTATACATTGAAACTCCCCTCTCTCTACCCTCACTTACTTAGTGATCTCATCCAGTCTCCTGGCTACTATGCTGAAAATCCCTAAATTGATATCTCTACCCAGGAATTCACCCCTGAGCCCCGGTCTCATGGTCAAGATTTTCTATACAACATCACCATTTGAATGTTTAATATGCACCTCAAACAAAATGCCTTTTGATTATTCCTATCTGTAACATACACAGACAGACACACACACACACACACACCCATACACACATGTGCACAACTTTCTCCTTTTAAACTCTTTAAACCTCGTATCTCAATTCTAACTCTACTATCATAGTTTCCCAGACAAAATGTTCAATTTTCAATTAAAACTTTGGACAAAACTCTGGATGACAATTTGGTAATTCTCTTTTTGTCACATCCATATTCTGTTGGTTCTACATTCAAAATATCTTCAGAATCTGATTATTTCTCCCTTACATCTACTGCAGCATCCCTGGTCAGAGCTTGGTTGGCAATGGCAGTAACATCCTACGTGGCCTCAACTCAGCTACCACCAATTGGCTTCTCATCCTAGCTGGTGAAAACTGAGTCTGGCCCATTTGAGTCTTTATATAAAACATTATGAACTTCCCAGGTTAGCCAACATAATATTAAAGGAGAAGAATGAAGTTGGAGGACAGATGATACCTGATTTTGAGACTTACTATAAAGCTACAGTAATCAAGACAGTGGTATTGGTGAAAAAATGGACAAATAGATCAATGGAACATAACAGAGAACCCAGAAATACACCTTCATAAATGTAGGCAGTTGACCTTTGACAAAAGAGCAAAAGTGATACAATAAAGCAAAGATAGTCTCTTCAACAAATGGTGCTGGAATAATTGGACATCCACATACAAAAGCTGAATCTAAACACAAATCATACACCCTTTACCATCTCATCCAAAATTGATCACGGATCTAAATGTAGAACTCAAAACCATAAAACTCCTAGAAGATAACATAAAAGAAAACTTCGATGACATTAGGTATAGTGATTAAAATTAAAAACTTCTGTTCTGTGGAAGACAATGTCAAGAGAATGAGAAGACAAGCCACAGACTGGGGGAAATATCTGCAAAAGACACATCTGATAAGGGACTGTTATGCAAAATATACAAAGAACTCTTAAAACTTAACAATAAGAAAGCAAACAAATGGATACAAAATGAACCACAGACCTTAACAGACACCTCACCAAAGAAGACCTACAGATGGCAAATAAGTATATAAGCAAATACATAAGTAAGCATAAGGTATTTCATATCATATGTCATCAAGGAAATGCAAATTAAAACAATAATGAGATACCACTACATATGTATTAAAATGGCCAAAATCTACAACACTGACAACACAAAATGCTGACAAAAATGTGGGGAAGCAGGAACTCTCACACACTGCTGGCAGGTATGCAAAATTGTAAAGCTATTTTGGAAGATAGTTCAGTGGTTTCTTACAAAACTCAACATACTCTTACCATATGATCCAGCAATTGCATTCCTTGGTATATTTTAAAGGAGTTAGAAGTTTCTGTCTGCACAAAACTTACACATGCATGTTTATAACAGGTTTACTCATTCATAATTTGTTCAGTTCTACTTGGAAACAACCAAAATGTCCTTTAGATCATAAATGGGCAAATAAACTAGCATATCCACACAACGAAATATTATTCAGTGCCCAAAAGAAATGAACAATCACACCATTAAAAGAAACATGGAGAAACCTTAAATGAATATTATAAGTAAAAGAAATCAATCTGAAATTGATACATACTATATGATTTCAACTCTATGACATTCTGAAAAAGGCAAAAAAAAAGTATGGAGACTGTAAAAAAAAACCCAATGGTGCCCAGGAGTTGAGGGGAAGGAGAGATGAACCGGAAGAGTACCAAGAGTTTGGGGGGGGCAGTGAAACTACTCTGTACATACTATAAGAGTGAATACATGTCATTATATGTTTTTTGCAAACCCATAGTATGTACAAAACCAAAAATTAACCCCAATACTGACTATGGACTTTGGGTGATAATGATGTGTCCATGTACATCACATCTGGTTAAAAAAAAATGTACCTCTCTGGTGAGTGATGTTGAATAATGAAGGCTATGTATGTGTGTTCAGGTGGTACATGGGAAATTTCTGTACCTTCCTCTCAATTTTGTTGTAAGCCTAAAAATACAAAATCTTAAAAAACAAACAAACAAAAAAAAACTATAAACCTTCCTTCTCCTCTAGCAAATACAGCCCCATAACAGGGCATCTGACATAATAAGAGCCTTTTACTCCCTACCCTATAGATAATTGTGACACCTCCCCTACTCCCACCTCACCAGAACGCCCTTTTTTCTTTCTTGACTTCATTTTTCTTCACTGCATATTATACATTTCCCTTGTTTATTTTGGTTATTCCTTCTCTAGAATGTGAACTCTACGAGGATAGAAGTCTTTGTCTGTCTTGTTTACTATTGTATCTCTAGTGCCTAGAAAAGTGCCTAATGTATAGCAGGTGCTTGATTATAGTTCCTAAACTAATATACCTTGAATAAGAAAACCTAACATAGTTGAGACATAATGAATGCAATCACTCAGAAAGAATGTTTAGAATGAGAAAATATGGAGCAGTGAAGACAAGGAAGGACACTAAGAAGGAATGATTAAAATATCTGACTTAATTCCATCTTCCCAAACTCTTTTTTTTAATCTTTTTTTATTTAATTTTTTTCAGTGTTCCAAGATTCCTTGTTTGTGCACCACACCCAGTGTTCCATGCAATATGTGCCCTTCTTAAAACCAACCACCAGGCTCACCCAACCCCCCCGCCTCCTCCCCTCCAAAACCCTCAGGTTGTTTCTCAGAGTTCACAGTCTCTCATGGTTTTTCTTCCCTCCAATTTTCCCCAACTCACTTCTTTCCTTCTCCCAATGTCCTCTGTGTTATTCTTTATGCTCCACAAGTAAGTGAAACCATATGATAATTGACTCTCTCTGCTTGACTTATTTCACTCAGCATAATCTCATCTTCCCAATCTCTTAATAAATCCATTGCTTCATGTGATAGCATAAATCATACTGATGATTGTCAAATTACTTCTAAAAAGCATAATGCAGGGGCACCTGAATGGCTCAGTCAGTTAAGCATCTGCCTTCGGCTCAGGCCATCATCTCTGGATTCTGGAATTGAGTCCCAAGTCTGGCTCCCTGTCACAGCAGAGAGTCTGCTTCTCCCTCTGCTCCTTCCCCGTGCTTGTGCTCTCTCCTTCAAATAAATAAATAAAATCTTTTAAAAAAAATTTTGCAAGGAGTGTGTGAATGTGACTCTGTGTGTATGTGTGTGTGTGTATGTGTCTATTTGTCTGTATGTGTGAGAGAGAGACTGGGAGATAGGAGAGGGAAAGAGGTGACTAACAGATTTAGCCTTAACTTCAAAGATCAGAAATTTACAACTCACCCCAATTAATGAACCAGCATATATGTTTGGAAAACCTCAGGCTGGAATAAATAAAAGCAAGTGCTCAATTTCATTCTTGTTTAGTTTTTCTCTGATTGCTATGAGTCTCTCGCAAAGTACAAAACCGTAAGTTGTGGAAATACATGTCAACAGCTAAAAAATCAAGGTAATTAGCACTTTTAAAAAGCAAATAATAACCTTTATGCTGTACCAGTTTTCTAACAGAGCATCTAAATTTTGAACCATGTTCACTTTACCAAACCTTCATTCCTTTTCATTAATGTATCTTCCTGATACTTAAATTTTTTTCAGTTCAATTGTCAATCAATTTCACAGAAAATATCAGTAAACTAACTTAAAAAGTAAACTCTTTGCTTTCTGTGCTTCTCAATTTTTGTCCTCATAGGAAGTATCCCGTTTGTTTGAATGCGTTCATAAACTGAATATATCCACGACACTGGAACTTCATGACATGAAAAGGCAAAATCCTCCAGCTGCGCAATTACATGCATAATCTGTCAGACCAGTTTCTTTCTATGGAAACAGTAGTGAATTCTCTGTTCTATACTGACAATTTTCAGGTTTGTATTATTGTTCATCGCCGTATTACTTGCCAGAATGAATAGAATGAATAGCATGACTCTATCCTGTGACATTGGAGTCCAACTGAAAAAATACCAGTTGCCATGAACAGCATGCCCTGGCTGTCCGCTCAGATGTAACAGACTGTTCAAGCCAGGTCTTTTCCTTGCCCTTTCCGTTTGCCTAACATTTGTCTTGTTCTACTAGCCAACTCGTATAAAATTAATTGCTTCGAAATGCCCAAACGATGTTTAG
Organism: Meles meles; assembly: GCF_922984935.1. NCBI lineage: Eukaryota > Metazoa > Chordata > Mammalia > Carnivora > Mustelidae > Meles > Meles meles. Next base: position 96,566,207 of record NC_060067.1, read on the forward strand.
ATTATATAGTAAGCAACCTGGTAAATTACCCCCCATTTAAAATTGTTTACTGAGCAAGCATACCATAAAAGACTTTTGGGGGACAAATAGCAAAATTTGACAGTGGGCTGAGTATTGGACGGCTGGAGGGAATCTTTACTTTCAGGTGTGGTAATGTTATCTTAGGTGTGCGAGTGCTGTTTTTGCAAAGATGTACACAGGAAGGACTTATAGATGAAATGTAATGATGTATGTAATTTATTTCACAATAGCTCAGCAAATAAAGAATGGAGTTATAAAGTGAAAAATAAAGCTATCAATTCCCAAAACATAATTGATGATTTTCATTAGCTCTCCTCCTGGCATATATTCATCTAGCTATAAAATAAGTATTACTATGTAACAGTTATTGAGGCTGATTATGTGCCAGGCACTCTGATAAGTATTTCATATGCACAGTCTCATTTAAATACCCAACAAACTTATTTGTTAAATAATACTATTCCTGTTTTTAAAATGGGAGCAGTTCCTCAGAGAGATTAAATAATTGTCCTAGGTTATAGTTCTGTCAGTTTTCTTCCAACGTGTACACACACATACACACCCCAAGAATATATATATTTCCCTAAATCATTCATTCAAATATGATTTTTATTTCATATTTTATATATAATATAAAATAGGGAAAGTAGTGAGGGAAATCTATACATATGTATGTATAGATTTATATATGTTTAGACTTCCCTCACTACTATCTATGTATCTGAGACATGGCGTCATTTACATTTACCTGAGAGCCCTTAAGGATAATTGAGCTTGCAAGCCCAGATTGGAGCAATGGTTTTCAATTTTTTCATTGCAGAGCTATGAGTTCCTTGGAAGATATCAGGGTTTCACCTTGGTCAAAGGAGACTCTCATGGGGTAGACTCTTCTTTTAATCCATTTTATTTATCAGGCAGTGTGTAAAATCCCATTGGATAAAAGTAGCCTGCTACTTAAAACGTGTGTTTGGAAATACATATCTAGATGAATGGGTGGATAATATCATCTTTATGCAGTCCTTTATGACTATTATTTATCTTGGTTAAGCTTTTGAATCCTACTGAAAGACAGTCAGGTCAATTATACTCTTGGAAGGGACCTTGAGGACAGTTGCTTTACTGAGGGAGTTCAATGCAGCACTGCCCTTCAGTAGGCAATTGCCCTGGGAGGGAGCAGACCTCCTCTTGTAAAAATGAAGGACCCTGAAAAAGGCATGTATTTGACTAGAGGGACTCCTCTATTCTCCAAGGTGAGCCAGGGAATACCCAGGGGTAAGACAGAGATTATCGTCAGACAGCAATCCTGAGCTCATACAGCAACAACTAGACAAGCAAGCTTTCATAAATCATACACCATGACTGAATAATTTTAGCTCAGAGCACGTTTACTGTTTACTACCCATGGCCCCTTAAACCATATAAAAATGTCCAATAAACCACACAGAGCACAAGATGAGTTTATATACATGTGTTATAAAGGTATGGGTGTATATATACATATATATATGTGTGTGTATATACATATATATATATATATATAGCAAGCCAAATGTTTTGCTATTTTACCTCATTTTAGAGTATTTGTGTGCAGCTCTTTTTTTCTGCTAGAAAATAGTTGTTGGAGCTAGTTTCTATTAAAACCACTATTATAGGGGAGCCTGGGTGGCTCAGTGGGTTAAGCCTCTGCCTTCGGCTCAGGTCATGGTCTCAGGGTCCTCGGATCAAGCCCCACATCGGGCTCTCTGCTCAGTGGGGAGCCTGCTTCCCCCGCCTCTCTGCCTGTCTCTCTGCCTACTTGTGATGTCTCTTTCTCTGTCAAATAAATAAATAAAATCTTAAAAAAAACACTATTATAAGTGATGAATCATTAAATTCTACTCCTGAAACCAATATTATACAATATGTTAACTAGCTAGAATTTAAATAAAAATTTGAAAAGAGATTTTTTAAAAAGGCATACTTTCAGTTATCATTAAAAAAAACTCACTGTGAGATCTTGGTAATAATACTACTTAATTTCTATATATAAGATAAGATATGCTTATCATTGATAAGGAAGTTTATCATACAATTGTCTGTAGCGGGGGATTATTCATCTACAGATACAAACTACTTATGGACTATGTTAAGATAGGGGGAAGAAAGAATGACCAGAACATGTCCCTACGTCCTGCCTCTGGAAGGCATTTTCTGATACATCAACAACCCATTCCTACTGACTTTGATTCTGTTGTCAGTGTTATAGTATAAATCTTTATACATTGTTAACCATTTGATATTAATCCGTGCAATGTAATCCTTAATAATCTCTGTCCACAAAATTTAAGACTGAGAAAACATTAATGAAAGCCACAGTCTTAGATTACTATGGAAATGTTTGGTGACAAAGAAGTAGAAAATTTGATAGTGGTTAAGCCTAGAATAGCAGTGCATAAATACAGCTTACAGTTCTTACAGAATATTGGCCTGAGATATTTGTATAAAGCAAGAAACTAGCACACATTTCTGATTCAAAATCTTAATGCATTCATCATTCTGGTGAAATAAAGAGCTGCCTTTTAAAAACCGGGATGGACTGTACTCAGAGTTATATCAAATAGTGACAAAAACAAAACAACAGGAAAAACCCTCATAGTCATAAAAGAAGCACCTTTTCCACAGTCTAATACACTACTTACTATTTCAGCTCAATTACTACATAGGGAGCAATCAGATACCAGCTAAAAATCTGGCTATTGGTACTGATAATATTATACTGAGAAAATTAAATCTCTCTTGTGTGAATTTGTATCTGAGCTTCAATGCTTTACTTACCAAGTTCAAATATGGATGGCATGTCTCCTTTTCTCTCTCCCCTCCTCCTTCCTGGATATATCCACCAGGTTAGGATCTCCCATAGAATTATTTCTAACTAAGTTACAAAGTAAACATATACACTTTTACATTTAATCAGACTCTGAGTGAACTCTTACAATTTTCATTTTTCTCATTAACTCACTAATCAGGTTAGAGGTCCTTCCACTGCCTGATCTTTGTCAAGGGCAGACACTAGGCAGACATATCTAGGTTCCTGAGAGGTTGAACAGATAAAGTAAATATAAGTTAGTGACCCTCTGTGGTGGGAAAAAGAGAAGCTCTCCCTCAGCCGTTTTCAAACAGCAGCTAATTTCAAAGAGAACTTGATAGCACCTTGTGCCTCTTAGTATTTTCTCTGCTTCACCCATATCTTGCTCAGTCCAGATGTGTACACGGAGAGACCCAACATTGTGTGTGGGGGGGGGAATGTGCTTATTAAAATTATGCCTAAAACCACTCTACCTCCTTCATCTGTTTCTGCTCAAATAACCTCACAATGGTATGAAAAATAGAAAAATAGAAAAAATACTCCTGCAAAGTGCCTAGCATAGTAGGGATTCAGTAAGCATGTGTCAGATTTAGTTGCTGAATAAATGAATGGGAAAATTCCATTAATCTGAGTTTCCACATTCTAGTGAATACATGCTCCCCTTACACTTTTCCACTCTCTTGATCTTTTTTATTTTTCATTAAACTTTCCAGAATAGAATTATAAGGAAAATGGGGAAATTCACATTGCTGAATTTCACAGCACCCAAAACATTGTATGAAAGGCAAAAGGTAAACATAAGAAAAAAGGAATAAACTCCTTGGCTGAGATGTTTATGGAAAAAGAACACTGAAACAGATTACCTTAGGGTGAAATAAGTCAATCGGAGAAAGACAACTATCATATGATCTCCCTGATATGAGAACATGGAGAAGCAACACGGGGGGTTAGGGGGATAGGAGAAGAATAAATGAAACAAGATGGGATTGGGAGGGAGACAAACCATAAATGACTCTTAATCTCACAAAACAAACTGGGGGTTGCTGGGGGGAGGTGGGATTGGGAGAGGGGGAGGGGGCTATGGACATTGGGGAGGGGAGGCGAACCATAAGAGACTATGGACTCTGAAAAACAACCTGAGGGTTTTGAAGGGTCAGGGGTGGGAGGTTGGGGGAACAGGTGGTGGGTAATAGGGAAAGCACGTTTTGCATGGAGCACTGGGTGTTGTGCAAAAACAATGAATACTGTTATGCTGAAAAAAAATAAATAAAATGAAAAAAAAAGAAGAAAAAGAAAAAGAAAAAAAAAGAATATCAGACACATATTTTGTGTTCAATTTTGTGTTGGTTAGTGTTTTCTTTCTTGTTTCTTTTGTTCTTGTGTTTTTTGCCGTTGGTTTTGTGCAGGAAATGATTAGGCGTTGGGGCGTGCCATCTGAGTACCAGCAGGGACAGGTATCCAGTATGTTATGGCAGTCAGCTCCTGCATAAAGCATAAGAGTAAAACAAAAACATAAGAAGCGTGATTTGTTTAAAATGACTGAGTAGATTAGCAAGAAAACTATTAATAGATTCCACTCAAATGTCTTCACAACTAATTTAGCGCTTTTTGACTTTTTATTAATACCATCTTTATTATGCATGGATAACAGCAAATTTCAAATTGTCCTCAAAGGGAATTCTTAGTGAAATGAAATATGTTCTGGTATAGTTAACCCACAACTGTAAAGAAGTACTTTATGATTTATTTCAAAATTCTTATCAATATGTGGTTTGCTACATTATAAACAAAGGTAAATAAGCTTCTATTAAACTAACTTGGTATACAAATGAGTGGATTAACTCATACAACTAAAAAAATCTAATTACCAGTTTCAGGTACAGCTGGATCCAGCGATCCAGAGCTATTGTCTTTAAAGCTCCTATTGCACAGGGTTAGTAATCTTGGCAGTCTGAAAAGTTAGCTCCCTCTGGGTTCCTGTGCTCATCCCTGAATTATTCACTATTGGCAGGAGATGGGTTCTCAGACTGCCAAGCCTCGCTCTTGTGCACATCTCTGTTCCTGCGGGGAAGGATTTTCCCACCAAACTATATGGAACACCATATAAAGTAAGTAAAGAGTAAAGACAGGTTCCATTATCAAAAGAAGGAGGAGGTATGCTGAATGCGCACACAAATAAAGATGTTCATCACAGATCTCTTTTCAACTTGTTTGTTTTCAGTGTGACTCTTGAACTCTCAGTCAAAACTACCAAGCTTATATGAATTTGAATAAGAATCCATTCATCCCTGTTGGGCAACATCCACATTGCTATCTGCTGACAGGAAAACTACAGGCACGGGAGGTTCAGATTTCCATCGACATCAGTGGCCTTCTAGAAACATTCATTTACACAAGCTGTGATTTAATACAGCAGCACTAATGGCTCTTCCATAATTTTTAATAGTTAAAATATATCTAATTATATATTAATATAGTTAAAATATATCTAATTATGAAATATTAGAAAATTAACCAAACACTGATTCAGCCCAGTTTTACCAAATTTTGGGGGGAAATAACCAGTTCTCTTTAAGATGAACAATGTATCTTTTATAAGTCCCTTTTAATGTCATAAATATAATTATGTATAAGCAAATGATATGTATTTACTTAATAATCATAGCCTGATGAACTAAGCAACAAGTATTTGCCTGCAGTAAGCTTCCAATAATCAAACACAACGAAAAGAGATTACACCAGGAAATTTTTAACATATGTACACAACTATGTTGATCATTGTAACCTTGTTTTAAAGGGATAATATAGAGATATGAATTTACATGAGTTAAAATCAAATTAATTCTTCAGTGTGGATGATTCTTTAGAAACAGCATAAAAGACTCTTTTCTATCTCTTCAAAAAAATAAACAAATTTGTCTCTCCATTGGATGTCAGTATTGTACACTAAAATACCACTGGCACCCTTTACCTTAATTAAAAAACATCTAGATATTTTAACCAAGAGACTCAAAAATCAAACTAAGTCATTTTACCTGCAATCCCACTAATGATCTCACTATTTTTGTCTGGGGTAATGCCTTTGTGGTGTTTCTCTTTCAGCAGCTCCAGAATCCTGTTGGTTCAAAAATGAATGCTTTCGAAAAACGACTGGAAAATGTCACCACCGCTTTGAATAACCTTCACAACCGCTTAGAGGAGGTCAGTACTCTGTCTAGGTTGGTGCACAAGTGAGGATGATTAATTTTTTAAAAGGATAATAATTCAATTTTAAAAGATACACAGTTACTCACCTTGAGTGCAATAACCTATTTGTTCATTTTGGAGGTGGTTGGCAGGAAGCTACACAATGATTTCTGAAACTGCAAACGGAGGTATATAGCGTATCATAATATATTTATTAAGGACTAATGCAAACCACATTGAGTTATAGGAAGGAAAATGTATTCCCCAGTGCTTAGAATTTACTGAACATGAAAAACTCAAATGAGATTGTTTAGTGAGAAGGAGGAGGACTTTTCCATCCCTACGCCCCAAACAAATAAATCACTACTTACATCCTGGGAATGTTTTCAAATAGACTAGTTTAATGATATGAGTAGTATTAATAACAGAGTTTATATTCACACAGCTTTTCTGCTTTACTTTCCAAATGTATGCCTCAGACTCGGCCTGCAAATACCGGATTTGTTGTGCAAGACCTCGTATGAGGGTATCAAGGTCAGTTATCCTTGAATTGTTCTTTTGTGTTTAAAACAGAAGCAGAGCGGCTGCACTGAATGGCGAGCTTGTATTCATCCACAAACAGTACAGAATAATTCCGTGCCATGGCATAAGTGCATCTTTGAAAGCATCCTTATTTCATTCCAGGAATAAGGGTCAGTGGGCTATGTAGATAAAAGGAGGCTTTCTTTCCGAGATTCGCCATCTGTTCATGCCATTTTGTTGAAACTTTTCTTTGTTTCTCAGTCAGTATCTTGTGGCTAATTGATCAAATGTTAAGCGACTCACAAATATGCAGCTATGTAGCTTTTCTGGGAAAAAGAGCTGCATTAAAGGAATGAAGCGAGGTTTTCAGAGGTTCCTACGTGATACATCTGAGATCAGACATATTTAGAAGACATTTAAACAAAACTGCATTGAAATGAGCAAAGGAACAAAATGTCAAAGACGGATAACTAGTCTGGAGAGAGTGCAAGCGGGGTGGGGAGGGGCAGAGGGAGAGAGAGAATCTCAGGTCCGCTCAACGCCCAGGGCAGAGCCCAGTGAGGGGCTGGATCTCGACCCCTAGATCATGACCTGAGCTGAAATCAAGACTTGGAGGCTTAACCAACTGAGCCACCCTGAAGCCTCAAAAGATACCTACTCATGAGTCAGGAGATCCAGTGCTAATTAGTTTATCAGGAGATTAAAAATATATTAAAAATTATAACCAAATACTCCTCAAGGTCCATGATGGGCAAAGCATGTCAGAGTACGAAACCTGAGCAAGAAGAAAAAGAAACCCTTTACAAGACAAATATGGGTCCTGATAAATTTAAAAACTTCTACATGACAAAGAAAACACAACTAAATCAGAGTAAAGAAAGCATATAGTGAAGAGAGTTGGAATAACAGTTTATCGGTTGGGGAGAAAATTAGTTCAGGCAAATAACTCATTTCAAATACTAGAGTTAATTTATATCAACTGAAAATTAAAATTTCCAAAACTTAAAGAAAGTAGAGCTAAAAATTTATCAACAGTCCGGAAAGGACACATAAGTCTGAAAACAAGGGAAGAACTCATAAAGGGAATGACAGATTAGGGAAAAAATTAAGATATTATGTGTAAACATTAAAGACAAATAATATAGTAAGAGATATATTTGCCAAAAACAACTCAAACTTTATGGAAATTTTGAAGAAAAATTAAAACACTTACAGACAGACAAGAAGGTACATAAAAATATCTTCTTTAGTGAAGAAATGAAAATTAAAATCAAACTGAGATGCTTTTTACTTAGCAGATTAGCAAAAGAAGAAAAATATAAGCTTAATTCCTAATAATGATAGTATTCCTCATTCCTAATATGATAGTGTTCCAAGAAAAGGTACTCATGATAAACCATTGAAGGTTTTTGGAAAGCAACTTAACAATGCCTATGAAAAGCTATAAACTAATCCTACCCATTAATCAGTTGAATTTCAACTCGAAGACTCTATCCTAATAAAATGATGTAAATATTCCAAACATAGCAAACACAAAGATATTCCCAAATGAATATTTCTTAACAGTAAACAATGGGAAATACACAACAAAATGAATTTATATATTTATGTAAATGTAAATAGACAATGATTAAGTAAGCTATGACATATATACTCTGATAGACTGTCTCACAAAACTACAATGATAAATATAATCCTTAGTAGTGTGGGAAAAACACATACTCTACAAGCCCAAGTGAAAAAAATATACATACATAAAGCACCATGATTACACTGATTTTAAAAAAAAAGCAATCCTTTAACAAAGACAAGAAAGAATTCCTTAAAACAAGGACATTTACATTTGTAGAGTTACGTATTATTTTGTCTTGTTCTGCCTTTATTTTTCTAACTTTGTAGTTCTATGTCTCTCCACCTTTCTTAAGTTCCATTTCTTTACTAGTAAAATTGCGTTGTGGAATAGCATAACCCGGGCAGAGCTGGGCGTGTATTAATACACAATTAGAGTAAAATACACTGACTCCCATAGCTGAAGATGCCTGTTGCAGCTTTAACATCTGTATTTTGGGGACAAGAAGACAAAAACTTGCTCACTCTTCTGGAAAACAGAAGGGCCAAGAATCACATATGACATCAACTCAGAGAAAAATTAAATACTAAAGAAGATACTCAAAAGCAAAGGCAAAGGCTTTGCTTTCCTCAGCCTTGATGTTCACCACGGTTGGCATTAACAATACCTTCGTAGGAGCCAATGAGATTCCTGATGGCCCAGCTATAAATGCTTCTTCCCATTCACCGTAACATCAAGATAAACATGAATGAGAACAGCATTATTATAGAGTGGCTTTGAGTTTGCTCTATTTTTTGTAAAATAAGTCATTACTTATGACACACATTACAAATGATCACATCCTCGATGTCTTTTAATTCCGTTTTTGAGTAAAGCTCTCACTTTCAGTTCCTGCAAGAACACAGACTACAATAGCTTGAAAATCTTTGACAGGCATCTAGAAATAAGGGATAAATGTGACTTCTTAATATGCATTCTAAATTTTTGGACATTGGGATCTCTTGTCATTAGAAATTCCCATAGCATCTTATATGACTATATTCAGTTCGAATTCTGTCAATGCCAATTTTCTCAACTAGACTGATTGCATGGCTCCACCCCAGGACCCTGAGACCACGACCTGAGCCGAAGGCAGAGGCTTAACCCACTGAGCCACCCAGGAGCCCCCTTAGTATATATTTTAAATGAATTATATGAACTAATAAAAATAGTAACTGTCCTTAAAACTTTGATCATATATTTCAAATATTTCATTGTTTAAGATTAATGCAATAGAGCCTATCTAATGTAAAGAAAATAGGAATTTCCCCTGAGAAACTGTGGCAGTTTACGTTATATGCACTTCCTTATTACTTTCCTGTCAGTTTGCAGGGTTAAATCAACCCTTTAGTGCAGACTAAACAATTAATTTAATCAATACAGACACATTAATGTAAGTAAATGAGGCTATGAAAAATTGAGTTTGGATTTAAATGCTTGAAGTAATTAAATTAACCAGATAATTAACAAAATTCCAATTCCACTTGCAGTATGTGGACATGGCCTTTAAAAGTATAACTGGGGGGGCGCCTGGGTGGCTCAGTGGGTTAGGCCGCTGCCTTCGGCTCGGGTCATGATCTCGGGGTCCTGGGATCGAGTCCCACATCGGGCTCTCTGCTCGGCGGGGAGCCTGCTTCCCTCTCTCTCTCTCTCTCTGTCTGCCTCTCTGCCTACTTGTGATCTCTCTCTCTCACTGTCAAATAAATAAATAAAATCTTGAAAAAAAAAAAAAAAAAAAAAAAAAAAAAAAAGTATAACTGGGGGGCGCCTGGGTGGCTCAGTGGGTTAAGCCGCTGCCTTCGGCTCAGGTCGTGATCTCGGGGTCCTGGGATCAAGTCCCACATAGGGCTCTCTGCTCAGCAGGGAGCCTGCTTCCCTCTCTCTCTCTCTCTCTGCCTGCCTCTCTATCTACTTGTGATCTGTCTCTGTCAAATAAATGTTAAAAAAAAAAAAAAAAGTATAACTGGGATTTTTCCCCCCTACCCTTTGGTAGAATTCTGTTCCAAAGAGTCAATAATGCATAGATAGTCACAAAAATCAAAGATAGTTGGGATTGGAAAAGCTTGGTGTTTGCCAAGTGTATTTCATTAGTTTATCAATATTTTCATCCTATTATTAATAAAATTATATTTAATATAATTATATAATAATTTATTGTGATTGATTTATTTATAATTTCATTAATTTAATATCATTAAATATTATTAACATTTATTAGTGTTTTCATTCTATTATATAAACCTATTATACTAAGTTTATACTAGAACCTAGTATAGGTTCTGTTTAGCACATTGTTTCTGCTATTGAAACATGCAGACTCAAGCTCTAAGTGAGTTCATTTGTTCAAAATACAGGTATTTTGTCCTTCACAACCTACTAAAAATCAAAGACTTCATAGTTTGGCAAGTTACCTTGCTTAAATAACATATAAAATGGAATCTGGATTATCAAAATTTTCAGCCACTAATCATAAGTGCCTATTTACTCCATAATCCCAAAAACATACTGGCAATAAAACACAATGAATAATTGTAGATTACAGAACATAAAATAATATATTCACAGGCCCCCCTACTGGCTTCCATCAAATTCTGTTAGAAGTTTACATTACCAGGATTCCCCTCATTAGAAAAAATAAATGTGGTACTTCTGGTCAGAATCAGTGCATATCCACATAAGTTAACTATAATTGCAGAAAGAAACACATTTATCATGTAAGCTGGTGAACTAATTGTTTTTAATTTTATTCCCTACACAAATTTCTCACAATAAAATATGAAAATATTTAGTAAAAGCTAATTCTCTTTTCTGCCTTCCCCTTTATTCTTAACCAGTTTTAAGGTATTATTTTCTAAAGAAAAGAAGTTTACTTTTTCCGTTTTGTTCCAGTTTCCAATTTATTTCAGCATCTCTCAAGATTATATACAACATGGCCATTTTAAAGCTTTGAAAAAAGTGAATACATAAATCTGTTTTTGACCACTAGATGTCACCAAAGATTTGTTCATAATTCCAGCAACTCCGCATTTAGTTATCAGATGCGTCTGGCTCCTGTCAGAAAAATGATTTGCTCTATTTCTCACACACTATTGATATGTTTATGATGTATATAATGTTGTATCATATGTATGTATCTAACAATAACATATATGTAGAATATTTATAATATAATAATATATGTGAATACAATTTCCCTCCAGTTTTCATTAGAAAATGAACATAGGTTGGTCCTTTCACCCATGATATACCTAACTGATGTGGAAAATTTTAACTCTGAGTCACCATTCAAACTGTACATATCACTATGAACATTATTATGACCAAGATGAAGAATTTGGCAGTTGTACAATGTTTAATTGCTTTAAATAATTTGAATATATACTCTTCATTCATTGACTTTATTTCTCTAAGAAATAATAATGAAATTATTTGCTTCATAAGTTTTTATGGTAGAATTCCTTTAAAGAGAAAACTTTGAGGCCACATGTATAATTTTGTTTGAAATCCAATCTAATCCTCTCTTCTTTGTTTTGGGTGAGTGCAGTGAGGTTTACTGGATTGGCAGACTTTTAAACCTAAAGACCTCAAGAAGGAAAAATTGATAATAAAATAATTTAAATAATGAATAACTTATCTTAAAAATAGACTTTCTTCTTTATAATGTGTTATCATAAAATACTTTGGGTATTAAGTATTTTCCCTGGATATGTTTTATAGCATCTCTTTTTTGAAAACATGTGATACAATTGATCCTATTTTGACTAATCATTCATTTTTATCTTTCTTTAACCCCTCACTAATTATAATTTGCTTTCTAGGACCTAGATGATGTTGTCTTGCAGCTTTCCCAGCTTAAAGAGAATCTCTATGTTTTGGAGAAAACATTGAATATGACCAGGATGGAACATTTCAGTTCATATTCATCACCAACTCAGTCCTTCCAAGAAAAAGAAAATAAATTTTATACTCCAAGATTGCCATATGTAATGTCTAGTCAAAATTATGATGTTTCTGGTATGTTGATCATTGGTTATACTGATAACTTTGCTTTAGTATGATATTCAGAAAAAGGTGGGCATGGTGTATGTTTTATTCATTACCTATCTTCCAGCACATTTCCTGACACTTTTTAGGTACTCTGTACGTATTTGTTGAAAGAGTGAATAAATGCATAAATGATACATGAGACTAATCGTGAGAAGAGATGGTGGATTTTTTCCCTACCAATCCCTGCTTCTGTAAATAATCTAAATGCCATATGTAATATTAATGACAGTAACATATTGGCAAAGCATTTTAACATGGGCAATATTTTATTTCTGCAAGTTACATTTTCAAGTAGACAGTGATTATTATCAACAATTCATGAATGATGAAAATGAGCAGTTTGTGATGAATTAATTGATAAATTGAGTCACTGTATTTCACAAATCTTTCCTTGAAACCTTAGTATGGATATTCCACTAAGGTTGTATACTACAAAACTGAGTAGTTTTGGTATTCAAGTCCACGTTGACCAGGGGCAGGGTTTAGAAGATTTATGACTTCAAGTTTTATTTATATTGAAGGAAAAGATACTTGTGAGATACAGCATTACCAACAGAGAACATCTGGATTGCCTTTGGTTGTTCTCACCCTTTATTGGAAATACCACCTTTTTTTTTTTTAGATTTTATTTATTTATTTGACAGAGAGAGATCACAAGTAGATGGAGAGGCAGGCACAGAGAGAGAGAGGGAGGGAGGGAAGCAGGCTCCCCACTGAGCAGAGAGCCCGAAATACCACCTCTTAAGCCTTCAGTTATTCAACAATATTTAACAGGTATCATTTACTAGGGGACCCAGCACCGAAGATCTCTACTCTCATAAAGGTAGCATTCCAAATTAGAGAAATAAACATAAACCATGAAGAAACACTAGCATAAACAAAATGTGATTTTAGATAATGATAAGTCTCATGAAGAAATTAAGAAAAAGTAATAAGTTAGTGACTGGAGGGGCGCCTGAGTCAGTTAAACAACGGCCTTGGGCTCAGGTCATGATCCCAGGATCCTGGGATCGAGCCCTGCATGGGGCTCCCTACTCACTGGGGAGTCTGCTTCTCCTCTCTCCCCTTGCTGTTCCCACAGCTTGTGCTCTCTCCCCTCTCTATCTCTATCAATAGATAAATAAAATCTTAAAAAAAAAAAAAGATAATGACTGGAGCAGAGCGGTTTAAATTGAGTGATGAGGAAAATCTCTCTGAGCAGAAGGCACTTACAAAGAGGCCTTGAATGAGAAAAAGGTGCATCCACAAGAAGATCTGAAGTAGGGGAATTCCAGCGGAGGGGGATAGCAGTACAAAGAACTTAGGGGAGAAGTGAGTGTGGCCTGTGAAGAGAACAGAACATGTCCTGAAGGCTGAGGCTCAGTGAGCGAAGTGGGAAGTGTGGTCCAGCTGTTTGAAATCACGGGTGATGGCGAGACCACGTGGGCCCAGGTGGGCCACCGTCAGATGTTTGAGAAGCCAGGGGGTTTTCACAGGGGAGTGAATGGCAAAGATAACTGAAGAGGACACTGGCTGTTGAGTAGATGCTAGATATCAGAAAGCCAAGAAGGGGAGGCGAGCGCTCTTTCAGGAAACCTTTAAGCATTGGGGTCGTGAAAGTTCATCATCGCTGAGATGGAGAAAAATGAAAGGTTTTGGGAAAACTCCTGGTGGTACAGTCAATAGGACTTAACTGTTTGGAGAACAACAAAAATATAGCAATCAAGGTCTTTGAATAACTGGGTGTTTATTAGTACTATACACAACACCGGAAAATCTGGGGGGAATCTAAAATTCTGTGTTTGACATCTTTTTTTTTTTTTAAGATTTTATTTATTTATTTATTTATTTGACAGAGAGAGATCACAAGTAGATAGAGAGGCAGGCAGAGAGAGAGAGAGAGAGAGGGAAGCAGGCTCCCTGCTGAGCAGAGAGCCTGATGCGGGACTTGATCCCAGGACCCTGAGATCATGACCTGAGCTGAAGGCAGCGGCTTAACCCACTGAGCCACCCAGGTGCCCTGTGTTTAACATCTTAAATTCGAAGTGCTGTTAGACTTAAAAGATGCCACATAAGCAGTTAAAGTGGGAACTCTACAAACAGGTAAGGGCTGAAGTCATAAACTTGGAACATCAACATATAATAGTATATATATATAATATTATATTATAACATATAATAACCAAAGACATGGTGCTCAGTGGGATCATAGAGGGAGGGAGTTTTGAAAGGAGAGAGAAAAGGGCCCAGGACTCCAGTTCTGGGAAGCTCCAATCTTTAGAGTTCTGACAGCAGAGATGTAGCCATAAATCAAAACTGAAGTGGTCCTTGAAATGGGGGGGGGGGGGGCACCTGGGTGGCTCAGTGGGTTAAAGCCTCTGCCTTCGGCTCAGTCATGATCTCAGGGTCCTGGGATCGAGCCCCACATCGGGCTCTCTGTTCAGCAGGGAGCCTGCTTCCCCTCTCTCTCTGCCTGCCTCTCTGACTACTTGTGATCTCTGTCTGTCAAATAAATAAATAAAATCTTTAAAAAAAAAATAGGAGGGGGAACAAGGTAGTACATCTTAGAGAACACCAACTTTCGGTTATCGAGATGTATTATTTGCCAGGTGCCATTCTAAACTCTGTTCATGTACTAACTCATTTAATCCTCACAGCCACCATATGGCATAAGTCAGCATAAGTACTATTCAATTCCTCCTTTATAGAAAGATTAAGAAAAATTAATAAAATCAAGTAGCTCGAAAAAGAGAAAATTATGTCAAAATGTTGAGAGGCTGAGGTCGAATAAGATAAAGTTGCAAAGTGATCCTTGAATTCGACAAGATGGAGGTCACTGGTGATCTTGGGGGGAAAAGTTTCAATAGACTAACATGGGTGGAAGCCCAACAGAAGTGGGATATACAAAGAGTGGGAAAACTTTTGAAAAGTTTTGCAATTAAAGGAAGAGAGAAAATATTAAGTAGCTGGAGGTACACACTGCATTAAGAAATTTTTTAAGATGGGAGATACCAAATCATATTTTTGTTCTGTTGGAAATGCATATGGAGAGAAATTAGTAGTGGGAAAGATGGTGAGTAATTGCTGTAGTAAAACTTTGAAAAATCAGGATGGGACCAAACCGCAAGTAGAGAAGAACTGACCTTTGGTAGGAGCAGAGACACTGTGCATTTTAACAATTATCAACGCAAACAGAATGAAGATACAGAAGTAGGGAGAGCTGGTAGAATTAATGGTGAGTACGTAAGGAAATTTGTACCTATTTCTATTTTATGAAAAAAGTATGATGTAAATTCATCTGAACTAGAGGGAGAAAAGACTGTGGAGGGATTAATAAAAGACAATGTAAAAATAGCAGATCTACTAAGACAGGGTAGGAGGAGGCATGAGCAGTGTTGTGAATTCATTTAAGATGGGGTTTTGCATATAATGCAAGACTGGTCAGCGCTGCGGTGCTCTCCGTCAGTAGTCCCCTGTTCTGCTGCAAGTGTAGAGTGGCTAGAGAGTTTGATCATTCCAGGTCAATCAATAGATAAGATTGAGTTTTCTCAGGGGAGTGTGATGAAGATCCACACCTGGAAGTTAGTGAAATGGTTAGTCCAATGCATAATACTTATAAGTTTATCTTTGCTAGACCGAAGTGAGACTTTTGTCTGTGTTCACCACCTGCCTCTGAGGTGGAGATTTTCTACTTTGTATGTGTGATGCTTATTGAGTCATGACTCTCACAAAGTCCAGAGCTGGAGTGGACTTGCATCTACAAAGTTTGGGATCTCAACTTTAACTCATAAGATTTAAATGCAGTCAGTGAAGTGAATCGCAAAATTTGTCCTTTCCTACTCTCCAGGACCTCTAAAACCCCTGGGGATCTTCCATTCTTTCAGCCTGCTGGGCTCTTTTGATTCGTGCCATCATGATATTGGACATTTAGTCAAAATTTCTCTCAGTGTTCTTGAGTGGTTGCTGTTGCCTGCGTTCCTGAGCTATTTGGAGTCGTTCTTCTTAGGTTTGTCAATGTCACCACATCTGCTTTACCAGAGGCTTAATTGTACTAGAAATCTCAACCTGAGCACTTTTTACATCACCCCTCCAAAAACCTCTTGCTGTCAAGTTTATCATTAGACACTGGAGTTTTTGTGCCAAAGACAATGTCTTATTTGACCTGGTATCCACATCACATAGTCCTGGGTCTCACACAGAGCGGGCACTCAATACATGTGATTTTGTCGTTTTGTTTTGTTTTTAAGGTTTTATTTATTTATTTGACAGAGAGAAAGCTATCACAAGTAGGCAGAGAGGCAGGCAGAGAGAAGAGGGAAAGCAGGCTCCCCACTGAGCAGAGAGCCCGATGCAGGGTTCGATCCCAGGACCCTGAGATCATGACCTGAGCCCAAGGCAGAGGTTTAACCCTCTGAGCCACCCAGGCGCCCCTAGATGTGACTTTGAATAAACAAAGAAGTGAATGATTCTGATGAGGCGTCTAAGATCCATGCACAGACCAACACTGAGTCAAGAAGAGAGAAGGAACTGGAATGTTAACCTTTGGGAATAGGTAAAACTTTTATTGTGTTTACAGCAGAAAAGAGGATGGATTCAACATTCTGTCCCAAATCCCTATAATCCAGATGATTATAGAGTTAGAGTGGTGATTTAGATCTACATTTTCTTTGCCTAGATATGCTACATGAAGTATAGGACTATTGATTTTCTCACACCTCTTAGACCAGGGTCACTGACTGTTTGTTCTCTTTGAAAAAAGGTGTTCCAGAACCAACAACACAAGATCTCAAAGATGTAGTAGATTCTGAAATACTGGAAGAGAAACCCAAGATAATTATTTCATTCATAAAGAATCTAACAGGTAAGTTTTTTTTTTTAATTTTTTTAAAAGATTTTATTTATTTATTTGACAGAGAGAGATCACAAGTAGGCAGAGGAGCAGGCAGAGATGGAGGGAGAAACAGGCTCCCTGCTGAGCAGAGAGCCAGATGCAGGACTTGATCCCAGGACCCTGAGACCATGACCTGAGCCAAAGGAAGAGGCTTAACCCACTGAGCCACCCAGGTGACCCCAGGTTAAGTTTTATAATATGATGACACAATTGGGTGCCCACTCTTATCATCTGGAAAAGATGCAACAAGTAAGAAGTCATTTGTCTTCCTGCCCCCCTACCACCAGCCTTATTTTTAGCAATATCTATCCTATAAATATTAAATGTCAGATTTTAATTACATATGCATATGCTTTTTTTGCTAAGCCATTAAATAATTTTGATATCTTTAACTCAAATAGTTGCGGGACTAGGAATGACTGAAAAGTACAATTTCTTCATTTTATCCTGTAGTTCTACTATATATAGTTTATTCTATAAAATGAAAGGAAGAAACATAGAAATTTAAATGATTCACACTCAAATTTTAGAGCCATAAAACCAAGCCACACTAACACTGGGAGTGAAACTTGTCCAATTATAAAAACTTTTGATGAATCCCCTCTTACCTGGATATTTGTGAATAACATTAATAGTTATTCATGAGAAGATAAAGCCCTCCAAAATGGGGAAAATGATTAAAGAACTTAAGTAAATGAACAGGTGTTCCCTCCCTCTCTGACACGGCTGTAAGTTGTTATTCCTTTGAGCTTTCCACTTGGGTAAAATAATATATTTCCATCTGCTTATATTTTTTTTAAATATCTTCATTGAGATATAATTCATTGGGATATAATTGTAACACATAATTATATAAACAGTATATAGAATCATGGTAAACATGGTATATTGAATTCATGTTTGCCAATAAACGAAAAACCAGTGCGTTTATGCCTTAATTTGTGACACCTATAATCTAACCAGGGCAACAAGGAAGAAAGGGAACTACTACACATATGTAAAAAGTTAAAACTAAGGTGATTTTTAGAGGATCAAGAACAATGAGAACTTGGGAGCCCTGGGTGGTTCAGTGGGTTAAGTGTCTGCCTTTAGCCTCAGGTCATGATTTCAGGGTTCTGTGAACTAGCCTGACTTCAGGCTCCCTGTTCAGTGTAGTGCCTGCTTCTCCATCTCCCTCTGCCTCCTCCCTGCTTGTGCTCTGTCTCACTCTCAAATAAATAAATAAAATCTTTAACCAAAAAAAAGGAACAATGTAAACTTAAGAAACAGAGCATCTCTCACTCTTCCCCTAGACTTGCCCCCTGAAAGGAAGTAATTAGTGAAATTCCACAGCCGCTATCTCAACCCAGCCTGTGCCAGACACTGACTATACATCAATGAACAGGACAGACGTGGTTGCCACACTGGAGGGATTGAAAGCCCAGCAGATAACGGCGGACAATAAAGATGTACTTAGTGCTAAGAGAAAGCTATAAAGGGGGCCTTACTTGAGACAGAGAGGTCAATAGACAAAATCAAATATATTTGTCTCATCATTCATAAGTTTAGCCCTATTCCCACTTCCAAACTCTCATCTCACATCTGACTATGCTGATATGGAAGGAGTAAGGCAAGAAAGAACTAGAATGTTTTTTCATTCATTCAACGAACATTTTGTGTGTGCTTTCTCTGTGTCTCAGGTCTGTGCTAAGTACTAAGAAAACAGTTGTAAAAAGTAATTAAGACAGTGTATTTAGTTGAGAAAATAATATGTGAATAGGTATGATCAGTGGCCACAAGCACAGAAAAAAAAAAAAAAAAAAAAGAGGAGAAATCGGGGGCAGGATGCGTAACTCAGACTGAGAATTCTTCATCTAAGAGGTACCATTACCGTCGGCAAAGTGTTAGCCAAGAAAAGGGTGAGGACAGAACTGAGGGGAGGTGAGGAAAAAGAAGTTAGTGGGAATGGGGGCGATAGGAAAGACAAAAAGAAAAAAATGAAAGAAAGCAAAAAAGCAAGCAAGCATATATTTATTAAAAAGTGTTAACACATACGAGAAACTGCAATTTGCTTGATGTGGCTGGAGAGAAAGTGTAGTAAGTGGCAACAACTAAGTCTGGGGATGTTGCCAAGCACCAAATACTGATAGGCCTTGTATGCTAGTCTAAGTTTTATCTTATTATGAATAGGAAGCTACTTAAAAACTTAGATGATAATAAGTAATATGATCAGATTTACAGGTTTGGACAGATCTTTAAGCTGAAAGAAAATAGTTTGTAGAGAAGGAAATCTGGAAGCTGGAAGAACAATTAGAGAAGTGTGTCAATGAGTCAGGGAAAATGGCCATATAAACTAAGGCAATGCCAAAGGAGTAGAGACCCAAGGGACACTAGGGAGGTAAAATTAACAAGATCTTGTTAGCGGACAGAGGTGGTAAGGAAGAGGCCTGAGATGATCTTAGAGTTTACGGCGTGTGTACTGTATTAATGCTAGTGTCATTAATTAGAAGAGATGAGAATAAAGAAGAGCTTAGGGAAATGGGGACAAGGAACAACCTATATTACTGAGTGTGTTCTACATGCCAGAAAATTTTCTGCCGCCACAATTTAACCTTTATTTGCAACTAAAACCCAAATATGTATCTCCAGTCAGACCTTATTTCTTAAGTTCTGTATCTGTATATTTGAATGTCTCCTAGATATTTTTAAAGATTTTATTTAGTTATTTGACAGAGAGAGGGAGATCACAAGTAGGCAGAGCAGGAGACAGAGATAGAGGGGGAAGTAGGCTCCCAGCTGAGCAGAGAGCCTAATGCAGGATTTGATCCCAGGACCTGAGATCATGACCTGAGCCGAAGGCAGAGGCTGAACCCACCGAACAACCCAGGTGCCCCTAGATATTTTTATTTGTATATTTTCATGGCATCACAAAAACTCAGAACTGCAAAGTGGAAACTGTATAATGAAATTAGATCTAAAAGGAAGAGTATATGAATTTTGTCATTATTTTGTAAGATGATTTTTTCACTGAAACTATAGAAAGAAAAAGGTAGGTGTGGTATAGATACAAATAAATTAGAAGTGGCAAAATGATGAAGGAACACTTGCTTATGGACTTTTTTTTTTTTTCAATAATAGCATAGTCATTTGCTGAAACCAATGGAGGTAAACTAGCAAATTAGAAGACCTGAGGGGAAAACAGTGAAAGTCTGAAATAGTTATGGAGAGTGAGAAAGCCAAAATGGAGCAAATGAAATGATGAGTGTGCAGCGATGACAGTCCCACTAAGATGGAGATGGTGGTTCTTTAGTAGCATCAGTCCATGGGGCTGTTTGATCTTTTCCAGGATCATGTACCAATCCAGGCATGGGAAATGAAGAACGCAGGTGGTCGGCTTGATCCAGGATTGGACTTTTGTTACATGGGTACCACAGGAAAGTAGAAATAAGTGTTTTGTGAGTTCAGATCATGGATTTTTAAATTAGGGTTCAAAGGCTCAGGCTTATTATCCAAGAAAATGTTTCAGAAAAGACTTTTAGATTGAGATGAAAAGATGAAACAGTTATGGAACAAAATAACGATCAAATGTATGATAGGAGACTATCCAGAGAGTAGGATATTTGAGTAGAATGTTTCAGAAGTGGGGTATGGGTGACTTTAAAAAAAAAAAAAAGTATTTGCTTGGAGATGGTGACTGAAGACAAAGAAAAGGTCAATGACTTTGACAACATGAAGGAAATACGATACTCATTTGTCAGATGGTCCACCCAATATTTGGAAGTACTTTAAGAGCCACTAATCCAACTTCCTTAAAGAGAAACTTATGGTGTAATCTTCCTTAAATCTTGACCAAGTAGCTATCTTCCTAAGCACAAAATCACAACTCATAATAGAACCTCCTCTAGGAATTATTTAACTCCTATTCTCTAAAGTGAGTGTAAAAGTAGTCAGTGATACTTTTGTATTTTATTTAATGACTTTTTTGTGTCATTTGTATTTTTTACTTTTTTTTTCTTTCTTCTTTTTTCTTTTCAGAAAATAGTTGACAGGATTTGGAGAGAAGGAACTCTGGATTCCTTCTCAGTCAATCACTTGAGTGAAACCTCTAGAGAAAGGAGTGATGGAAGTTGTAATGAAACTTCTCTTAAGAGTTGACATTTAAATTCCTTTTCATTGAAGAGGCATGAAATCAATCTCAGTCCCACCCCCTCACCCCACCCACCCCCCATAACCCCCTCCCCACCAGCTACTGATGCCAGCTCCCAGGTTTGGCAGTATATTAGACAACTAAATCTTACTTTTTTTAATCCTCATTATGAATGTAGCCTTGGACTTAATATGCGACCAAACGTAATTCCAAATATCATATTTAGACTTACAAGTTGTAAATCTGTTAGAAGATCACACCATTATCAGCCTCAAGTAGGAAGGCACTCAAGTCTGCCGAATTTCCCCACTTTCTTTCCAAAAATGAATCAAGACCAAGGAAAAAAGTTTTACTTCCCTTCATCCCCAAGGAGGAGGAGTGTTGCTTACTGCCAGCTCCAAGGATATAACGGGCCCATTGAGCTAGAACAATCTAATTAAATCTGAGTAGTAAAAGGGGTCAGAAGACAGATGCTAGGGGCTCCAGGCACAAACCTGGAACTTCTCTTAAGACTTGGTCAGGACTCACTTCTTCGCCCATTGGCAGAGAGAAGTCATTGAATCTGGGACGAGAGCTAACTATTCAACTGATATAGTTGGATGTCCTGAGTGCGTCATTGACCCCACTTTGTTACCACATTTCTTGGTTTCTTTAGCCATCCTGAAGTTCAGTTTGCCTATCCTTCTCCCTCCACGCTTTCGGCAAGCTTAGAACCCAGGTGATCTGATTTGGGGACCCTGGGTTGGTGTTTGAAATGATGTTTTTGTGACATGGAGATTAATACCTGCTAAAGCAAACCCCAAACAAAAAACTTTAAGAAGAGCAAGTGTTAACTGGATAGTATGCATGGGTAGATTTAAAATCTCACAAAAGTTATATAACATTCAGTTTCTATATTTCCCATGTATTATTGTTACTATGGTAATTTCTCTTTTCTTACCATACACAACATTCCTCTGTAATCTCTGTAATCCCATTTAATTCATGACCACCAAGATAATCATAATCCTTATTCTGTCACTATTATTCTTGGGCACCCTGTCAGTCAGTATTCTTAGGCATTTAATTTTACCACGTTAGGTTAAAAAAATGTATAAATTATTGCCTTTGCTGAATCCATTCATTACCAGAACATACTCTCTCATATTTTAAAATGAAAAAAAAATTCTCATTTTACTTCAAACCAGCTAATAAGAAGGTGGACAAATTGCAGGTATTTCGCGGGTTTCGTAAGCCAAGCACAAGTAAATTTAAAAGTGTTATGCTTTGGCCTTTCTCTACAATTTAGTTTGATAGCGGAGCTTATGTTAAATAATCTGCAATGCAAGAAGCTTGCTCCTAACAGTTTTGAAAGCTGTGCCCTATGACCCGATGTCCAGGACTCAGGTATAAAAACAGGCATCCTGGGGAAAGTTATTGAATAGTTAATGCAATGCACATCGTGTCTGACAATTATAAAATGGAGATCCAAAGGGAAGACAGGTCAGTTAGGAATATTTTTTCTCAGCATGATGGTCATGTGTCCTTTACCACAGACACTCCTGTCAGAACAAATCGCCTGCGGGTTCCTGTGGAGCCACACTTTACCATGACTCAATGCCTGCCACCACACATCACACCTTCCAAAAATTACCTCCATCCACTCCTCCACCTGGGGAACTTCTCTTCTTTCTTTACAATTCAACTAAAACCACACCCGGGCAGAACTTTCCCTCATCCGGTAAGCTTCAATGCCACATTGTCTACACCTGCATTTCAGTGTACATTCCATTGCTTATTGAAACTGCTTACTTGCTGGTTTTGCCTCCTTGAAATCAGGGACTATGGCTTCTTAATCCTAGCATACCGAGGATCCCATACAGTGCCTGGCACTTTAGAAACACACAAAACAATGTTTGATTGTGTTTTGATAAAAGCAGTGTTTATAACAGTGAACTCGAGAAGATAATAAGAATTCCAACAAAGGCATGTTATTTAGTAGTGTTATAAATGAGGAAACAACATTTGATAATATGTAAACTAAAATAAATTTAAGAGATGACATCCAACTTAGCGTAAGAGATTTGGTAAGTTCAAAGCTGATAGCAAAAAGAGTAGGCATCTTCTGATGTAATATTAAGAAACGTTAGGCAAATAGGACATAGGAAATGAATGTAGTAAGCAAGGTAAGTCAACTACTTAGAATAAAAAGAACATTACAATTAGTCAAATGGATGTTTTCAGTAACATTTTAGGGGGAAATAAGATCCAACAGATATCAAAAACTGTAGTATACATGAAGGAGAATATTCCATTAAAATGTTTAAATAATAAATGAAACAAGTATAAAACAAGATACTTGAGTTTATAGTTAACTACAAGAGCACCATAAGAACACAAATAACAGAAGGATAATTATTAAAGTGAATAATAAGATAATTCAGAATATAATAAAGAGAGAGGACAAACTGGCAAAGGAAAGGAAGAATTGATTTGTTGAAGAGATATACAGCAAAAGCCAAAGTGGAAACTAATGATGACTGAAGTATGTGTGAGAAACGGAAAAAAATAAAATAAAACAACTACAATGAAGACACAGCACTGTTCTGAAGGGCAAGAGGTATTTGGATTGACATTCAAAATATGAGTTGAAATAAGCAAAGGCTTTCATTTTCATAGATCTTCAAGTGTTTTTCTATGGTTCTGACAACAATGCAAATGGATATTTAACTTATAACGAAATAGAGAGTCTTCTAGGAGAAGAGACACCAGAAGAAGAGCAACTTGAGCTATTTGATGCTGACAGTAACAAGATGTTCTCCTACCTTGAACTAATGAGAGCGTTTGGACTGACCGGTAAGGGCCTTCCAAGGCGGAAATGCCAGAGGTTCAGGGAACAGATAGCTTTGAATATTATAGCCCAAAGCTAGCAAGCCACCCATGGCTTACAATTTTTAGTTTACGAATTGGAATCTAAAAGGAAAGACTATTAGAAAACCTCAAAACTAACAAAAACATGGCATCCCATGCCATACACGATGATAAATGGAGTAACAGATCATTCAGCTTGATTGAATGAAGAGGTTAAGTCATCTGGAGGTTAAGAAAAAGCATTAAAATCTTCCTCTGTACTTACTTAAAGGATTTGAGGATGGCACTCTTAAGACGAAACTTTTTTAAAGCCTGAGTAGTAGAAAGTGATGCTGTAGAAGAAACTAGAAGGCTACCATTCATTTAATAGAATAAAAATACAGATGGCATTAAATCGTAGGGTATCTAAAGCATCTTGTAAAGTTGTAGCGTCTCCCCCCATCTGTTTGTTTTCTAGTTCGTTTTCAAAGAATCAATAATGGAAGGATTTTGAAAACATTTACCATAAATATTTAGTACTTTCTTAACCAATGATGTGGGGAACAGTAGACAGAAATATAGGTGTTTATGAAGGTGTCTGGTAAACTCAAAAATTTTTGACATAAAAAATAAGGGAACATAATTGAATTTAAATTAAAAAGAATAAAGGAAGTGTTTTTAGCTCTTAATTCTTTTGTAGACACACTGGAGCTGACATCTGAAACACGTAGATTAATAGAATAAGCTTGGCCATATAATTAAAATTCCATGTAATCAGATGCTAATTCAATCTCTTTAACAATTGAAGACCAATAAATTATTGAACTGCAGTCATATAAGCAATAGCCAGCAGAGAGAGGTTTGCCCCTTCCCATCTTGGTGTGCACAAACACCACCCCTCCCTACCTACTTCTCCTCATGGTAAAGCTTCGCTCTCAGGGATCATATCAGTTTATGTGGAAGCTGCACTGCTAGATTACCTACAACACAATAGAGCCCACATGCGTATAGAGAGCTGGGTATTACCGAAGTCTTGTATTTGCTAAATCCCATCGATTTCTCTGGGTTCTATATTCAAGATTTAAAGGTTCTTGCTTGCTTTCGCTCCTTTCCACCTTCTCTCTGGTGGAATCAATAAATAAGTAAAATTTTAAAGAAGATGGACTGCCATTCCAAAATGCAAATTGCATGGCTGGAGAAACCATCCATTCAATTCAGATAAGCCTCTCTGGAATATGACTGAAATATACCAAGTGGATGAAAATACATGATGAAAAGCAGACAAGGCATTCTGAGGCAGTTTCCTATCTGAAACTGCTGCTTCCTTCCCAGGTGGCTCTTGCTTTCTACCCACAACCTTGTTCATTGCTACAAGGGAGAGGAACCTGCTGCGACCCTAGGTTGAGCTACATTTTTGAATTCCTGCCACCTTTAAGTGACACCATTAAGGAGTCCTGGGCCTTTCTTTGGCTCTACCAGACAGCTGGCTGCAGTTATAGCATCTTCTGTTAATATCAGAGTTATGAGTGACACTGAATAAGGGAGAGGTCAAGAGAATGCATCCTGGTGCAGATCCTTCTAGGAGCACCAATAATGAACATAAAAGGCAGGCTTCCCCTGGAGAAAGGTAAGGTCTCTCTTCATGCAAACCAGTTGTACAAGAATTTTGACTAATTAAGTGGGGATTAAGAAGGGGTATGTGAGGCTTAACAGTTTCGAGATCACTGAGCTATGCCCGGAACCAGGTCATGGGGTCCCACAGCCGAAAGTGCTGAGCAGAGCCCCGAGGGAATGCGGTACTCACTCAGCCATGGCCTTCCTCCCCACACCTGTAAGGAAGCACTGCCTAAATATTTATTGTTTTGGATGGATCTTACATCCTAAAGGCATTCAGCTAGAGCATACAAGAGATTTTTCTGTTTTTTTTTTTTTTTTTTTTTTTAACATAGCTGGACATTTTCTCAATTTAGCCTTCTGTAGATTTAGGTTTCTTAAACTTCTAAATGTGTCTCCATAGTCTGTTAAAAACAAAACAAAAACATCATTAGCTATGTAAGCATGATCTGTGCACCATGCACCTGGGAATGGTAGGGCCACACAGGAAACACTGAACAGTGGAAAACCCGGGAGAAGAAACTAAAAGCTTGGAGGAGAGAAGTAGCGCGGGGGTGGAGGGGGAAGGGGGAGACCAAGTAAGGGAGGAAATCAGGTTATGAAGTACATAGTTTGAAATCTGGAACTGGAGGCTGACATACTCAAAGTTAATTGTTTTCACATATGCCAAAATCAACCCATCCATTCACTTGATCTATGAAATACCTGAGTAAGTTTCTTCCTTGCTTTCTTCTTCATGAGACACACCCCCCAATGAGAAACTGCCATGTGTCAGCTGAATTCATTGTTTGAGAGAAAATGCTACTCATCAGAGGAATCTAAATCTCAAAGTATTTTTCTTCTAGAATAGAAGATGGGACATTCCTGAAAGAAGATATTCAGAACAGTGGAATGATTTAATAAAAATTTCACCCTATCTTCACAACATTTTACCAAGACATGTTACGGAGTTACATCTTGAACTTGCTAGTTCTTTTGAACTCTCTTCAGTTTCAAAGACATTTTTGTTTCTTGAAATAGACTTTAAGTCCATATACTGGCCTTAAAAAATAGAGAAGGGATTTCTGGTTTGAGTTAATTTTTTAGAATCTAGTTTCTAAAGAACTGTTTGGTATAGTTAAATGCTAACTACACACATGCACACACATGCACAGTTAGTATTGGAATTATATATTAAGATATTTTTATCACTTCGATATATACATCATTAGTATTTTTTTTTCCGATTGGCCAAGGCTTCACTGATTTTGTTCACAATGGCAGTTTTAAGCACTCTACGACTGTCTACTCGTAAGTTGAACTTCCTGTTATATCCAGAGGACAGATTCAGGATCAGAAGCAGAACTGCACATTTTCATTGTATCATAGCCTTGGGCTTTTTTAGATACCTGGTCTCTAACCACCAGTTCCTTTGATTTGTGAACAAAATGCATTCACCCAGAAATATAATACCACAGAGTATCATCAACATGAAATTTAACATTATATGCAATTTACCTAAGATATTTATACTCAAAACTTCCAATTTCCTGCTAAAAGTCATACTCATAATCTTCACCCAAAATTTCATAAGGGTAACTAAAGCAAAATTAGCATAAATTTTAAAAATTTCCTTTTAAACGTATTAGTTGTTTGACATTCCAATGCAGTGCTATGGCAAGTAACAGAGTAATAGGTCCCTTCAATAGCAAAATTACGTTTGTATCTAAGATCTCAATAGCAAATTATTCTTGGTTACACTGTCTATTACTTATTTCTGACCTAAATGGAAAATTGATCTTAATATTAGGACTAAGGGTCCATGGCTTAGTGGAAATTACCTTTTAAAAGTAGGGATACTATATTGAATTCACACTAATGCTGTCTTTGTAATGAGGAATGATTGCTTACTCCACAAAACAGGTTACTGAAAGAGTAAAAACTAATTGTAGATAGAAACCAACATGGCATAAAATATTTTTAGTCATATAAAATTCAGTGAGAACTTCAGGTTTTATTAGTGAATAAACGAAAATGCTTTGTAATACCTGATATTGTTACTATTGGTGTTAGACTTCTTTGTGTAGATTTACACTATTATAATTGGTTTATTTGAATAACAATTTTACATGTAATTCTTATTTTTCAGTCCACTGGGATTACATTTTTCTCTTGAAAAAAAAATCTGCTGGTTTTTTTACACAAAGCAAATTGTCAGTAATCTTGTGGACTGTATGAATTCTTTCTTAAATTTTGTCTTATTACCCCTGGGGATAAAAATACATTATATGTTTATAAAAAAATAAAAAATAAATTAAAAATTTAATAAAAAAATGCATAGGAAAAGACAAACATTAAAAAAATATATATGTCTTATTTACCCAAAAATAAAGAATGTCAATTACATAACTATTGTGTGCCTTTCAGTTTCCATATTTTGACAAATAAGAGCAGCCATGCTCTTCTTCCCCTAGCTCCAACTTAACAACCCAAACACCCAAGTCTATGATAGGGAGCCTGAAACATTGTGCAGTTTGTAGAAAAGTGACAATATGAAGATTTTAATTGTGTGGATTCCTAAGACACTTATAAAATTTGTTAGAAAAATGTTTGTCTTCCAAAAATTTCACTAACATTTTTGCACAAAACATAGATTTTCAACACCAGCTGAAAATCTTACCCTTCCAGAAATAAGGAGAATGAGAAGCCCTTTACTGCACATTTTAGAGTATTTTCACCAATAGAATCCATATAATTCTTAAACTTTGTCACGTGAGATTTAATTTTTCTCTTTCAAATGTTTTTTATTATACCGGTTATAAATTAGCATTCTCTGTGATTTAATATTTAGAAACCGGCTGAATTACTTAGAAGCAAAAATGAAAATGAATTATACTTTCAATAATAGGACAGATTATGAACTATTCCTTGAAATGGTTCTGTCGCCTTGTTTTGGGTCTCTCATTTTTAAACCTTTTCTTTTCACAGTGGAGTCACTCAATTTTAGTAGCATTTTGGGCTTTGGTGAGGACTTGGGCTGTGGAGAGAGAAGACAGGACAACTCGGACAAACAGTGAGCCACTAGCACCTCAGACACCACGGGGGTGAAAAGACGACTCAGGAAAGGGTTGCTGAATAAATGAATGATACATATTTTTTCAAACAACACCTTTCAAAATCTCAAAGTGCAACACCGTGACAGAGGTTCGTCGATTCAGGACTAACAACCACAGATTTGAGTGCTCATTTCATGCTGGCCGTTATGCTAAATAGCCAAACACACACACAGTGTATTTAAAACATTTAGAATGGTGGCCAGTACAGAGAAAGCATGTGTGAGCGTGTATTCATGGTAAGTCCATGAAGTAATTATCACTAGCCAAATCAGAATTACAAAAGTTGAAGATTAATAACTGTTGGAGTTCGCTTCCAACATCAGGACCCAAGGACAACCAGAACTTGGGTTCAATAGAGAATTCTCTGGAAAAAAAAAAAAAATGATGAGGATGTTCCTGATTAAGCAAGTCATGCCCCAAGAGTTGTATTACTAACCGCCACCAAGCGAGTCGGTAGTGAGTGTGGGGTTCACTGTGAAGGGTCTTGTTGGCTACTCAGTGCTTCTACAATACCCCCATGTGTATCTGCTATAGCCATCAGCACTTTACACTGTAATTACTTATGTGTCCATATCTCCCACAAGACCATGAGCTCCTTAAGAGAGAGATGGACCTTGTCATTTTAAGTTCCCCTCGTATCTGGCATACTGTCCGGTGTGTCACGGGCATCCCCCGAATGTTGAAAGGAGGCCACTCTGCCCTGACAGTTCCTAAATTCTAGGATAAATAGATATTTTTTATTGAATTTACTTCAGTTGTGTTATTTCAGAGGTGGTGCTTACCACCTCTGGTAACATTTATAAATAGTAACAGTCCACAAAATGTTCTCCCAATAGAACGAACTTCCGTCAATTTCAGTGCATGTATTATACCCCGTAACATCCAATTACAATGTTTAACATGCTTAATTAGGGTGCAAAGCTGGAAGCAGGCCACTGAGGCAGGTTATCAGAATCTATCAGACCACTTGAACATGGATATTCTTACAGTCTTGGCCGAAGCAGAAAATGTGTGGAGTATAAAAACCAGGATGCTACATCTGACTCTGGAGTGTCTTACCACTACCAGTCCCTAGCAGGGAAGGAGGCAGTCAGAGGTAGATGGCAGATCATGGAGTAGGGCAGTCCTCTGAGGACCCAGTGTGGTGGATTCTCGCCCAGTTGGAAGGAGTGCTGTGTATCACAGCGTAGGGGTGGGTGGTAAATACATGGTTGGATAACGTACACGGGTGGTTCTTTGAGGACAGTATCCCTGAGCCTACAGAGACCTTATTAGAAAATGATCAATGTAGTACCTGCCAGTCTGAGATTGTCCTCACATTTTAATACAAAGTTTCTATGGTCTCAAGAAGAATCTCTAACTTTCAACTTCAATCACTAACCATGACTTTCACCCAAATATTACTTTCCTTCAATCCTGAACATTCAAATTCTGCCCCTACATCTATGTGGAGGGATATTAAAAGTTATGGTTCTAAAAGAAAAATGGGTTGATGTCTTAATTCTTATTTGCATTTGATATGATGATGACCAGCTATGAAAATATTTGCAGAGGCTCTTTTTAAAAATAAAATGAATAAATACCTTCTTGAAAACTTTACTTTATTAGAGAATCTAGCCCAAATGTGGAAAATTTAAAATCACTCTATTTACCAAAACTGGCTAACAATAAGCTTACTAGGAAAAAAGAAAAAAGACAGAGAGAACAACAATGATCAGTAAATGCCTACACTTAACATTCTTCTGGGATAATTTTAAGATCCATGTGGATGTACTTATAAGGTCAATCCCTCTATTTAATAGTAATAAAAAAATTCCCATATAACATTTTGTTTTTTTCACTCATATACACATATAAAAGTTGGGAAACATGTCTCAAAAACATGTTTATAATGGATATACATACTATTGTGAAATATAATCTGAATAAAAATTTTATTCCAACAACATTTCTCTATTTTAAATCATGTTTATTGTTTAAGTTTTTATCACAGTGGAGATTAATTTATGCTTAATCATCCATGGAGTGACTACTGTCAACTTCATCCAATTCCAAAAAAGTAAGTCAACTCATTCATACACTCTAAGTCTGTTCCCATCCCACCATTCATTGCCTGTGCCTTTTTTCCCTTTTAACGGCAACATAACGATAAGATTGTGAAAAGGTATAACTAATAGACTTATATGTATAATACTATTTCTTCAAGTATTCAGAGAGCAGTACGTCTGTCTGCATTGTACATTAGGAAACTATTTGTGACATAATTTCTAAGTAGAGGAGAGTGGCTCCTGGTGGGAGTGTAATGAAATTGTATGTCATAGTGTATGACAAGGATTTACAGCATTCTAGAATTTTCACAACTCTTCCCATGTTAGTGAATGTCATTAGGTGAATGTATGTTTCTACTCTCAGCTGTCAGACATGGGATCTCCAACTACGAATAAATAAGCATACACTCAACACGTGTAGTGCAAATGCTAAGTAAACAGAATGACATGGAATAAACTCATAGTTGCCAACTAGTGAATGGTTCAGCCGGGAGGTCCTGATTTTATGATGTCCGTGACGTGCGTCCTTATTCTCCAGTGAACACTGTCACTGTTCCATGTCAGCCACAGTGACTTGAAAACTCTACTGAGGTGGGGCGTGAAGAGGTGGGGCGTGAAGAAGTGAAGAGGGAAGTAGAAACTCATTTTCACAAGCAAGAGATACAATTTCTCTGTCACTTCTGTGAAACCGGTAAAGTCTATCTGTTAACAGAATCTCAAACCTCTCAAAGAAGGTACCAAGAGGGAGAACTGTAAATGTCCCATTTAATTAAATGTTGGCACCTACGTAATATGGATTGTGTGGCCCAGACAACAAAAAGGATGAAGAACATGTTTTTTAAAAGTTAAAATTTTGGAAAGATTAACACCTGAACATTCAAAAATTACATTATAAAAAAATCCATCAGTTACAAAAACATTCAAATAACGGCCCTGTTTAAAGATGCCACATAAGGAATAATCTTCAGTATTTTGAACAAAAGTCAGAGTTTTGTAGCTTTGTCTTAATTACGCATTTAACACAAAGTTATTCATTAAAATGAAATAGAAAAAAAACTACAAAATTCTTTCAGAGGAAAATTATTGGTAGGGGGAAAACAAAAGTAAAATGTGACAACCGATTTGTAAGTTTACTTAATTGCATGTATTTTTCCCCCAGAAGGGTCCACAGCCTATAAGAAAAAGAAAACAAAAACAAAAAGGCAAAACAAAACAAAAAAACTAACACAAACAAACAAAAAACCCCAAAAAAGTATAAAAACGGTGCCATGTATCTTTTCATTTTCTTCCACTGCATTCAGTTTTGAGGGAAAAGTGTTCTTTCATGGTAAAGTGTTCTGAGTTCACATATATTAAATTCTAGAAAAGAAACATTTGGAGCCTTTCAAATTCATTCTTAAATGAGTTGTACCTTCAACAAATATGCCAAGCAGCCACCTAAAAATTCTCTTAATTAGGAAACACACATACATACACACATGCACGCAAACAAACAAATCTTCTTCAAAGAAAAGAAACCATTCCTCATCTGGGACACACACGTATCAAGATTCAAAACTAAGGTCTGACACGGTCACTTAATTGATTTAAATAATTAAGGCTTCTAAAAGGTTCAGTGCCAAAACTCTCTGTATCAGTATTCGAATAAGATACATTTTTGCATTTTAGGTTTGTGCTTTTTACAGCCATCTTAATTCCATAGAATTTTGTTAGTAAGATCAGGTAACGGAGTTTTAGAATTGTTTACTGACATTTAACTTTTAGTAGTTGTTAGACTAAATTATAGTGATAAAAGTTGAATGACTGAACAGATTTGTTACTATTCTGTGGGCTGTTGGCTCATTTCACCTTCTTTTCATGTTTAATATGGCCATTTCTTTTGTACTTGCCATTGAGGATTCCATTATGGTAATGTCCATTAACTGTGCTATGCTTATTTCTAGACCACAAACTTTTGATTTTTCTGTAGATAAATTTTGTCACCCAGGACAAGAAAAAGTAGAACAAGGCAGCACCAAGCAAAAGCACAAAGGCTATATCCAGTAAAAAATACTGACAGAAAGAGATTTGATGGACGGCGGCACGTAGGTGATGGGCTCCGTTGTGACGAAGAATGTAATCTATCCAATAGACAGTCCGATTGACAGGGTGACCAGGCTGATCCTTGTGGATTTCTGAAAGCTTCTGGGCCCTCTGACGGTAGCTATGGAGCGGAGAGGGAGAACACAGAATCTCGTGTCACTATAAGGTTCAGTATTAGGACTTTCTCATTCTAAAAGTGAGGAAAGTAATAAAACCAACTATTCTTTATTAAGTACCTATTATGTGCCAAGCACTGTGTTAATGCTTTAAACACACTATCTTGTTTTACGACAATAAAATAAATTTTAAACAAGTGAGGAAAATGAACTCGGAGAGACTGAGTGAGCTGATTATGATTACAAAGTTGAGATTCAGATTCAAGTGTTTCTGACTCTAAACCCCAGTTTTGTTTGGTTTGTTTTGCTATACCATACCTCTTACCCATACATACTCCCTCTCTCCCTATGCTTTTAAATACTATTAGCCAATGAGTCTCAACCAAGAAGAGGTGTGTATTTATTAGATTCTAAACAATAGAGATGAGGAGAAATGCAGAATTTTGTCCCAACACCTTTTTTAAGCAATGAAATTTAACTTTGCTCTGATTTAAAATAACATTAAGTGAAGGTGTGAGGTTATTATACTTATTCAACAGAGGAAAAGGAGTTGAGAAACACCACTATGAAGCCATCCACAGATAACTGTCATATGGTGCATATATATACATATATATAGTTTTTCATTTATATATAAAATATATAAATAAAATAAATATATACATATATACATATAAAAATATATTAAATATATAAAATAGGTAAAATATGTATATATTTCATATATATGTGTATATGTATATATACATATATATGCATATATGTATATATATAGTGAAAATACCCTCTTAAATGGTTAATAGGAACTCAGAGTACCTCTGTATACTTGAAGACTGCACAACTGGGGTTTAATTGCAGTCTGACGTATGACTATAGTGTGGCCTCTGATTAGGCCCTGTTTGTATCTCAGAGAACACTGACAGAGGGATTGTATGTGGATAATCCAACCTTTTGCTTTTTTCTGTAGACCAAATCCAATCCCTGAAGCTCTGCAACTATCTTTCCCCCACCTCCAACAAACTTCACTTTGGGGCTCTATTTTACAAACCTTTCTTAAAAAGCCTATAAAATACTTAATCATTTTTCATAAAATCATGTCTTGAAAAACACTCAACTTTGAAAGAAGAGATACAGAACACAGAGGGATCCCCATACTCAGGCACCCCGGTGCTCCCAGTGCCAGAGCTGGGATCAAGACACTAGATCCTTTAAGAGGTCAGAGCAGGAAGGCTGCCTCTGAGCCCACTTAAGGCAGCATAAAGAACCTCAGTGGACCTGAATCCAGCCTTTTATATGGAAGCTGCATCATTTTCTGTGAAAGAATTTTTCTTATTGTCAGTTGTTTCTTAGACTATGACAATGTTTTTCAATCCAGTGTTTACCCATACCCTGCAGGTATAAACAGAAAAAGCATATAGCCCTCCAAATTCTACTGTCATATGAAATGCAAGATTAACTGAATGTCATATAAAAATGGGGAATACTGCTGCGTTGTTTTAAAACTACATGAGTCATCTCTCCAGACCCTTTGGGACTCAGTGGTTAACTGGGTTAACACAAGAAATCAAATATTTAACCAAATCAAATAAATAAAGATTCTGATTAGTCATGCACCTGAGTCAATAAATCTCTGTGTTTTGGTGATACTCGTCCTAGGGAAACCCAGCACCAGTCAATACAAAGGGCACCAGCTTTGGAATCAGATAGTCCTGGTTCAAATTTCTACTCTAATAGCTGTGCAACTATGGGCAAATTACTTAAGCTCTCTGAGTTTCAAGTGCCTCCTCTTTATAATGTCATTAATGAAAACAGATATTACGAGTATTAAAATGAGACACAGAACACAAAATTTGACACATTTTTAGGAACCCGATGACTGTTCCCACTGGAATTTCTCCCTCAATTTGGCAAATCCTGGTAGAATATCATTCAAGGTCATACCTGGCTGGCCGTATGATTGCTGTCTTTATTTTTCAAATTACATAAGATGTACAGAAAGCACCAGACACAAGAATCTAAAGGATATTTCTGTAACTGGTTTATTGACAACTTCTTGGTAATAATTGGTTACTGACAATATGCTGTGGTATTTATCTTTCATTTGCTTTCATATTAACTAAAAACTTACCTGGGATTATTGATAACTTTCACCAATGCTTCATACAGCTCTCCTTCAGTAACAGTCTTCCATTCTAGCAATATCCCCATGCCTTTTGCCTGGACCCGAGTCATAGTATCATAGTGGTCTCCAAAGAGTGGGATTCCCACTACAGGTACACCGTGATACATAGTTTCAAAAATACTATTCAAACCACCATGGCTCAGGAAGGCTTTAATATTTGAATGCCCTAAAGAAGGATTAAAAAAGAAAACAACTTACAGTACTATATATTATTCTAAGAGATCTTCCAGGAATCTCTTAAAAATCTACCCTATAATAAATATACATTTTAGATACAGATTTTAAAGGCATAAATTCACTGATTCCTCTTCTACATCAATTAAAATGCTTATTATAAAAAAACAATGAACTGATTTGTATATATTAGTTAAAAGCAATTTTTAAATAGCTAAAATTTATGGCTTTAACTTTTCCTCAAACACAAGTATCAACTGACTAGCCACATCTATTTAAGTGGCCAATAATAAATAGGAAGTCAATGAAAGCAAGAAATGCCAAGAATACCAGGGTGCAACCACATTCTACTAAAAACAGACAGCCACTTCTGGATACCCAAGAATTTATCCCTCTCTTTATATATATTTTTTAAAGATTTTATTTATCTGAGGGAGAGAGAATGTAAGAGAGCACCAGCAAGGGGAGCAGCTGAGAGAGAGAGTAGCAGACTCCTCACTGAGCAGGGAGCCTGATGTGGGGCTCCATCCCAAGACCCTGAGATCATGACCTGAGCTGAAGGCAGACGCTTAACCAACTGAGCCACCCAGGTGTCTTGGCATTTATCTGTATTAACAGCAGAACACACTTTGTAAAAAAAAAAAAAAAAAAGGTTAAGATGTGGGGCTGGACTCCTAAAGACCATGAAGAGTTTATGTGCTTATCCAAGGAGGAAAACTGTGCAGTACAAAGTATTTACAATATTCAAGTCATATCAGCTTCTGTGCTTCACAATTTTAGGGTCCAATTTCACAGTCTGGGGATATAAACAAGCAGGGGCTGACACATATAAAAATTAGTTGTAAGTGATGGAACATCATGTAACATCTAGTTGTCACGGAGATAAAAGAAGATAATTTATCAAAATTAATGAGGTATTTCCAAACCCAGATCTCCCCCTGAGCAGCCTATATTTCAAAAAGGGACCAAAAGCCTTGTGTAAGAAGTGTAGGACAAAGAAACACTGCACTTAGAAAGTGCGTGCCATGGTCAGAAAGGAACTACAGCTCACAGAAACAAATCTTTAAATATTCACACCCCAGGTACAGTACTGACTCTGGGTGTTGAACCTCCATCTCAGCTGGGCACTGGGACACTCCCACCCTATATCTAGCACGGTTAGTCACTCAGTGTCACCTCTGCCTATAGATGGCTTCTCAACTCAGCCCATCTAATGGACCTGCCCTCTCAGTGCATTTCAAACTTTCTTCTTAGCAGCAAAACCTTCTCTTTGAGTAAAACCTTACTACCAAGTCCTGCAGTGACAAATGAGACAATGCTGGTGGGTGGGAGGGCAGGGGGGAGTATGGAAGGAAGGAAGGAAGGGGAAAGACAGTGGTTCGGCTCCTACTTCTCATCCCGAAGGAATCTTCTGATCATGGTGAGGAGCCAAAAGAGGACCCACAAAGTCCTATCTGGTGATAAAAAGGACACTAATCTTGGCAAAGGCAGAGAACTAGGATTCTGAGGAACCCGGAAGAGCTATGAATTTGAGGAGGGCCACTGGGTGTGAACCACTGCATAGCTAGACCTCGCTGTACAGCCTCTCTGAAAAAACCCTTGAGAACAGCTCAGATGTTCTCAGATCATGGTATCACACTGTGGCCCTGAAGGAGCAGGCAGTCAAGATTCTCTTATTTCAATTTCTTGCTTCTTTCTACCTTCCATGGAATCTGAAGTCATAATAGTAAAGACATTAAAAAAAAATGAAAATGAGATACAAGTATTAAAAAAAGGTAAATTGCCCTGTTTCTTCTTCAATTTTGTCATTTACAGAATAATATATATAATGAACTAGATGAAAAAAATTATATAAGGAAAATTCCTTGCTGTTTTTCAGTTATAAAATTCAATTTGCTGGTTTTTAGGATGGGTCACTTTATTGCATCTAAAAAATACTTTTCAAAAGCCTATTTTTAAGAATATTATATAGAGCCACTTACATACCTCACCGTTTTTCAGTTACAAAATTCAATTTGCTGTTTTTTAGGATGGGTCATTGCAGCTTCTAAAAAATACTTTTCAAAAGCTTACTTTTAAGAATACTGTTTATTTTTTTTTTAAAGATTTTATTTATTTATTTGACAGAAATCACAAGCAGGCAGGGAGGCAGGCAGAGAGAGAGGGGGAAGCAGGCTCCCTGCTAAGCAGAGAGCCCGATGTGGGGCTCGATCCCAGAACCCTGAGATCATGGCCTGAGTCGAAGGCAGAGGCTTAACCCACTGAGCCACCCAGGTGCCCCTAAGAATACTGTTTAAAGACACTTACATAATCTGGTATATTTTAGTATTATTGAACAGATGATGGCCAATATTGCCAAAACTCAGTACCATTTTATCACTTCCTTAATATCTTAAAGCATAATATGGCATCATGTTTTCCCAGAAATTTAATGAAATTCGTTTTACTATCTATGCTTATTCAACAGTTAAATTACGTATTTCAAATATCTTAAAATAAATGCATAGAATTGTTATTTTAGTTTTCATCTGAGGGTCAGATTCTCAATAAATAAATAAATTATGTGTTTATTTAATAAAATGTTTCAAAAATGTCTGCTGACTTAAGGGGAAATCTAAACAGATGAACCAAACCAAGATAGGATGTTTATTGGCCTAAAGATGTTTCCTTGGCCTTTTGCTTCTCTTTGGTTTCAAATAAACGAGTAACTTTGAATTCTTCTGAGTTTTCAGATAAGTCTGTAATAAAACTCTCAACACAAATCTGTATTTTCATTGTTTTTACTACCTTTATCTGATTAGTCTAATCAGGTATAACTTTATTCACTGCCAGTTTATATAGCTTATTAAGTTTATTTTCCCAAGTGACTGGTCAAAAAATTTTAATTTATAGACCAAAGGATTATACTTGACAAATTACTTTCCAATAAAGACTTGACTTCTTGGCCTGAAATCTGAGATGAAGACACTGGATGACACGGCGACTCTTTCATAAACTACACACATATTAGAGAAGATGTCCACATGCAAAAATCACATTTATACAATTCAGATCCAAAAGCCAAGTAAGTACCTACATGCAGCTGACTTACCAAGCAGGTCATTTTGTGGTAACCATTCTATGAGCTTAGTGTTGTTTCCTAGATTCTTTGGTTTGGTTCCAGAAAACCTAAAATGTACATCATCAGACAATGAATCTTTCAAAAATCCAACTTAACTCCTGGTACAGACTCTGTGGTTAAATTATCAGATTTAAATAAATGTTACATGATCTTTTGTTGATATTTTAAGAAGGAAACCATGCTTTAGCAACAAGAAAATTTTGATATTCTTTTTCACATTTTCACTGATTGAGATTAAAAACAAATAAACGAACAAAAAGCACTTGGCTTATATTGAGATTTTCCTTCAGTTCTTCTCACCCAATTATAGTGGGTAAGGGGGTGGGGTGGGAAGCATCCAAATTAACCTGTTCTAGAAAGTCACTCTCCAGCAGGACCCAGAAGGAGAAACGCAAAGAAGCAGGGAGGCCCCGCTGGGCAGTGGATAGAGCCTAAGGAAAGGTGTGAGAATTGGAAGAAAGCAGGAAGTACTCTCCTCTAGCTTGGCCCCGGAGACAGGGGTTCTGTGGGCAAAGGATACAATTCAGTGGTTTCTTAAAGATCAAGATCTTTCCAAGATAAACCATGAACATGTTTAATGACTGAGGGAGTGGCAAGGGTCTGAACTGAGCAGACACAAACTGTCCTCAGCAAAGCAGAAGGATGCTTTCTGGATTTCCTAACAGAGGAATCACAATCGAACTGGCATCCAAAGAAGTCCTAAACGGTGGGGATAAAAATATGTGTCCATTTCATAGCTCAGATAGGAAAAGCGGGACCTAATCTTTACACAACTGTTATAAAGGAAAAACCTATAGTATTCAGACCCTACTAGTAATGGCTTGAACCTTTGGGGCCGATGTCGGTCACTGCAGGATCCCTGGATCCCAAGGGCAGTGGCAGGGACTAAAGAGATCCACGGTACATGGTGTTCAGGTCTGACGTTTACATGGTGGGCTGGGAAGTTCAGAGACGGACATCTGTTGGCAGGGTCTCCCAAAGGAAGCTGGGGGCAATCTATGGATCTGCTTTAACCAGCATTAACTGGCAAGTTACTGTGTTTTTAAAAACCCAGTCTCTTGGATAAATGAAATAAAAAAGCATGTATAAAGGACAAACAGTTCCATGAAACATTTTACCTGTTTATTCATGCACCCATCATTCTTTACCTCTTTCCAACACTGATGTGGAGGTACACAGAAGGTATCCAGAAATGCATGTAATTACAACAATTTTTTTTTAAATGGCAATAACTAAGAGAAGAAGAAACAGGATATAAAGCTGAAGGTAACATAAAAATGCACCCGAGACAAGGATAAATCATTCTGCATCAAATTTTCTTTGCAGGCTATATAGGCTTAATCTCTCTCTCTCTATCCATCACAGAGTCTCATAAATTAGTCCCTAGATTTTAACAGGCTAAGAAACAGAATGAGAAGTCAGGGGCATCCTGCTGTTCTTGCTTGGAAGCCAGTGTGCTGTGTGGACTGGGACCTGCCGGCTAAGCAAGGAGATCCCGAAAATCAGCAGTGAAGAAACAACTGGCATGATTACCTTACCTCCAGATCACTTTCTGGGGCAGTCTCCCCAGAGCTCCAGCCAGCTTGTTAGCAATGTCTTCGGACAGGTACTTGACACCAGCTCCAAAAGATACCAGGACAAAGCCATGTTCGTTAGCACCATTTACCCACCTCTGGAGATCCTATCAATCAAAATGCGGCAATTAATTTTATGAAAGGCCAACATAGTTCATAATCAGCATCATCAAGAGCCCAGTTTTTAAAAAGTATTCAGGTAATTTTCTTAAACAATTAGGGAGTAG
Source organism: Meles meles (assembly GCF_922984935.1). Lineage (NCBI taxonomy): Eukaryota > Metazoa > Chordata > Mammalia > Carnivora > Mustelidae > Meles > Meles meles. The sequence goes on from NC_060067.1 coordinate 96,606,495, forward strand.
CAGATATAAAATTTTTCTCTAAATAACTGCTTCTGTTTAAAACAGTTCATCTGACAACACTAACTGAAACAAGGAGGTTGAATGGCTAATTTGGTTAAGATCAACAAATAGCAACAAAAAATCAGTGTCTAATGGCCCAAGATCCCAGTCAGAAAACTGAAACATGTTTAAAAACACGGTCAGGGATAAATTTGTATGAGGAGGGCGCTGGGGCTGCTCAGTCCTTTAAGTGTCTGCCTTCATTTGGCTCAGGTCAAGATTGGATCCAGTCCTGAGTCCCACACTGGGTTCCTTGCTCAGCGGGGAGTCTACTTGTCCCTCTGCCCTGCCTGCCACACCCCCTTGCTTGTGTGCACTCTCTCCCTCAAACATATAAAATCTTTTTTAAAAAATTGTATGAGTATACAAGTGAAAGATGTGGACTGGACATAAAACAAAAACATGAACTACCACCCTCACTCCTACCCAGGAAGATTTCTGGTTAGGAGTGGGCTGGCTTTATCTCGGTCTAAGCTCTGTCATTTTCATCTCTAAGAGTCAGACTGTGTTATACGATAAGAAAGACAAGGAGTTAGCTGACAGTTCCACAGATCCATAGGCTTAATGAGTTGTACTCTTTCTCTAAATATTGCTCCGACTCACGGAGAAAACAAAGCACGCATGCTCTGTAGTGAGGCGTCCAGGGTTTCTGGAACTCTCTGAGTGGTTGCTCTCCTCACGGTGCGGGAAAATGCTAAATTCCAAACCTGTCCTTAGACAGCCAACAGATGCCGGCCCATAGCAGATCCGAGGTTAAGGAGGGACAACTCTAACACTGCAGGAATCACTCCCCTTTTGGAGGAAGACACATTCACAGATGTTTGCCAGTGTGGTTGACTTATACTGAAAATGAAAGCCGTTAGTTTTAAGCGATACTATCCTTGCTTTGTTTTATTCTGTAGGCACAAACTTGTTTTTATGGTACATCATCCCCTTGAATAAGTCTTTTGTCAAAGACACTGAGCTTCAGGTTCCCATATGAAAACTAACAGAGCCACAGCACTTTGAGGAACACAGAATTTCACTGCAAGGAAAACAAATGTTCTGTCTGTGGACAACACCTCTGCCGTAATGTAGGCACGAAAACGGGGGACAGGCCCACTCTGTGTTCACGATGGACAGAGTGAGCTGTTTCTCGGACCCTGCGGGTCTGTCATTCAAGATGAAGGAGTTTTGTCATCCATGTTCTTGGCATTTCACACCCCTTTCTGACACCCCGATTTATTGCCGGGCAGGGGGATGGTAACTGCACAGGAAGCACTGTCATCTAGAGGGCATCACCACCTAGCTCCATAGCAAGTATTTTTATGAGTATCAGCCCCCACCCCACCGACATCTTCCTTTCCTTTGTTTTTCTCCCTTTCTTTTATCACTTAATGAGATCTGTATTAACTACTCTATTGTACTCATTCTTAGCAGGAAAGAGAGGGCCACATTTTATGTCCAAAATGAGTTAGTAAGTAGTGTCACTGGATGACTGGGATGATGAGGGAAGGAGGTCACCCTTCCGGCTACTGAGTGGGTAAAACTGGTTGTGATTATTAATAAAGCTTTCAATTTACACTCTACTGCACTGACCAACAATATCCCACGTACTAAAAATATAACAGTGTTATCTGTGGATTCAAAATAAGAAACAAGAGCAAACTGATTTTAAATTTTCATTTTAGAGATGGTCCTAAGCCAGATGTACTTAAAACAATATGAACGCTGCACAGTAAATGACTGTAATACTATGTTTTATCCCTATGGTTTGTCTTCAAGTAATTTATCATCTAACTGTCCAGTTCTCTAAAGATTAAAATTTCAGGGTCAATGCCATTTTTAAAAAGCTTACATTCAGATATACCAATCCTTACAGTCATAATATTATTTAAATTTGCTTCCCAAGGACTTAAAATTCTTTGAGTTTGAACTGACTCTATGCAATAAATACTTAAGTTGTTCGTTCTTTGTTCTGCATGAAACAAAATAAAATCCATTAACCTATTTTTCTAGATTTTTTCCAGCCATACTCATTAACCATTTACAAGAATATATTCAAGTATGTAGCCTTTATTGATATGAAAGGGAGTAGAGAAAATTTACTCATTGTACTTCCCTTTAGGAAAAGCGCTCAGCATTTTTAGAAGATAATACTCCAGTTGGCTTAGAATGAGGCAAGGTGATTTCCAAATTGTTATTCCCTGGCCTGCCTGGAGGAAGAGGGGATGTGAAAGGTCAGAGAAGAAAACAGTGAGCTGACTAGGGTCCTGGACGGAAACCCTTCCCCATGATCTCTCATCTTCAGCCTAAATTCACAAAATGTTTGGTGTGGCTGATGTTTTATGGAAACACAGAGGGGCTGGGTTTGGGGTCTGGCTGACAAGGGAGACAGACAGCAGGAACAGCTGCACCAGACAGAGGCTGAAGGGATCCCGAATTTGCTGAACTCATGGTGAAGATTTGGGAACCGGAACTTCATGAAAAGTATGCCTGGCTCTCCGAAGGGTGGAGAGGCCCCAGGTGGCATCTTGTCTCAGTATACACAGGCAGTATTTTCTGGAATTTAAGATTCTGCAATTATAAAGTGAAACTGATTTAATAACAACTCTTAAAAAAATAACCTTCATAATAAATGTGTTCAATGTAAAAAAACAAAACAAAACAAAACAAAAACAACCCAATCCTGGATATTTAACACTGTCAAAGATAAAGGTATTTTAGAATGTCCTTGCTCCCTGACAAACACCAGGTAAAAATATAGAGTTAAAAAAAAAAAAAACCCTCATTTATAATATCAACAAACCATATACATCTAAGAGTAAAGTAAGCCTAACAAAATACACAAGATGTACATGAAGAAAAAGTTACTGAAGGCCAAAAAAAGAAAAACTAAGTAAGTGGAGAGACGTAACATGTGACAGGAAGGAAGAAACATCAATGTCCTGAAGATTTTGTTTTAATAAAATTAAGTTCAATGCATTCCCCACCTACATTCCAAGAGGACTGCTATGGAACTAGAGCAGAGTCTAAAATTCATCTGGGAAAGAAAATATACAAGAAAGGCTAGGAAGATTTTGAAAAAGAACAGGGAAAGAGAGTTTTCCTTGTAGATATCAGAATGCACTCCAGAATTTAGAGTCCTCTCTATGAAATATTCAGTTTTAGAAGAGACTGCAATGGAAGGGGCAGTAAGCTAGATTGCTGTCTACACAGAACTGAGCATTTCCATCAGTAGGCACAAGTCACCCATCACGGACGCAGAAAAAAGGAGGCTAGATCCCTCCACTAATGTAAGAGTTGCAGGAGCATTAGAAAGTCAAAATGAATTAGAATATATGAAGTATTTGAAAAAACTCCCCAAAAGATATTTTTACTGTTTCTGGGTGTGGAAGGCCTTCCTGGTCCAGTCACAAATTCCAGGAGTTATAAAGAAAACACTAAGAGATCTGACTACAAAACAATAAAACTTCTACAGTATAAAAGTAATTTTTAAAAGGAAAATAATAACAATAATAAAAAATAGATGCAGAAATATTTTCAATATACATAGTAAAAGATTTATATCCAAAACAAAATAATGAGAAAAGAATTTTCACAAACAACCTCAGGAAACACCCATTTCAGAGATGGAAAGCAAATGGCATTCACATGGAAAGATGCTTAGCTTCACACGCTAGCCAGAGAAACACAAATTCAAATTGTTTTCATCTCTTATTCTCTATAGTCTCCACAGTCCTCTGTTAGGAGTGTCAACATAAAATTTAATCCATTTTAACTTAAAAAAAAAAAAAGGAATGCAGTATTTACCCTTAAGTATTAATGTTTTGTAATTTTCTACCAACTTTTTTGTTTTGCTATAAGGATAAAATGTCTTTTCCTAAATGGCTTCTGGGTCTACTGACTTAGCACTTTTCCTACATTAAGATTATCTTTCAAATATTCATAGTTTTCTTTAGTAATTTTATAGTTTCTTTCTTTTTTTTTTTTAATCCTTTCATCATCCAGAATCTCTTTTTGGAGGAAAGAATGAGTTTGGGATCCATCCTTATTTTTAACCCTATGGAGAGCTAATCTTCTCAACACTTGAATATTTCCACTTGTCCTCATTAATGCAAAATTCCGCCCTCACAGCAGATTTCTGAGTTCCATTCTGTTCCATTCATCTATGTATCCGGTTATTCCTGTGCCTGGGCCAGAGACTTTTATTGACTGTTATAACACATTTTAATATTTGCAGTGTTAAGATTTCTCTCATTAATTTTCATTCTGGGGATTTTACCAGTTATTCCCGTATTTAGCATCTTCTTTAAGAACTCTTTTTTTTCCTTTAATTAGAAAACAGTGTATTATGTTAAGTTTTAAAAATCACAAGAGCTTTGTTTACAGTTGTTAAATACATCAAGGGACACACTACTGCAGCCCCCAAAGTAGTAAATAGTGCAGTATTATATTAGCGACTTTGATTATTTTATCGTTGCTAAGTTTGTGAAATTTATAAATATCAAGGAGAAACTTGGCGAACAAAAGGAATTTAATATGAACTTGTCATCGATCATTCTACTCCTATCTGCTCTCTACTGTGTTCAGTGAGCTCAAAAATAGCTTCAAGGTTACAGGTAACTGCATTTGTGGAAGCAAACAACCGACAAGCCCTAAATCTTCTTTTTGAATACCTCAACCGCCATTTTCCAGCAGTACCACTCCTTACACAGGTTAGGAGGATTTGCGCATACATGGACAAACACTTCATTTCACACACCGCATCCGTCAAAACAGCGCCATTTCCTTTCTGCTCAACGGCACGCTGCTCCACTAGATGGCGCAGCAAGCACGGAGCACGAGCGTCTGGCGTCTGCAGAGCGCTCCCCGGGCTTGGGACGGTCAGGACAGGTGCAAACCCAGAGCCTATCTCTATGGTATTTCGGGCTCCTTGCGTAAGGGAAGAACTCAGTCATTTTCCAAATCCAAAAGAGATCAAAGTTATCACAACAACGAATCAAATCTTAAGAAGGAAATCAGCAGTAGGCAGATGCTTCCCTCACTATATTACTATGAAAATTTCCATTCCTAAACAATTAAAATAATCGATTTAGATACTTATGTAGGATATAGATAGGTAATTTTTATTTTATAATTTAACATAATAATACAAATTAATTCTATAATTTTGTAGATATGATTATTTTTATTGAAGTTCTCTTTCAAAAGCTGTATTATATAGAGATATATCAATATGTAATACAGCTTATATCAATAATCTATCTATCTATCTATATAATAAGGCTTTTGAAAAGAGAACCTCACAATAAAAATTATCACTTTATCTTCTTGCTCAGTTAAGTTGTCTTGGTCCTTAATGGGAGAAAGTAGAAAAAGGATATGTGGATAACATATTCATCATAATCACTACTGTATGTTAATGTATTTGCTTTCTTTATCCATTATAATCATGACCTGGATATGCAATGATTTGTTTTCTAATACCGCCAGATTTCTTTTCACCAAATGCCTTGACTTGGTCATAGAGAGAATAAGGCCCTCTACCATGTTCCTTCTGTGGAGAGGTGTTCAGGACAAGCCAGGAGAAAGTAACCAGGCTCTGTGAGATGGGACAAGGGCTGGAACAGGAGCCAAGAGATGCACCAGAGTTAGACGGCGGGAAGCAAGTCGCTCCCAAAGCGTAAAATTTTTAATAATTTTACATCATGCTTTGACACGATGGAGATCAAGAAATGAAGGATGTGAAAAAATATTAAAAGAAGGAGTAGAGGGATGCCTGGATGGCTCAGTCAGTAAAGCATCTGCCTTTGGCTCAGATCATGATCCTGGAGTTCCGGGATGGAGTACCACATTGGGCTCCCTGCTCAGTGGGGAGCACGTTTCTCCCTCTCCCTCTGCCCCCCACTTTGCTTGCTCTCTCTCTATAGTTCTCTCTCTCTCAAATAAACAAAATAAAAAAAAAAAAAAAAAGAGGAGAAAGAAAGATGGTGAGAAACTTAGAGAAGACAACCATTGGGTAACTCCTTTTTATATGCCTAGCCACCTGTCCAAAAACAAAGAGAAGCCTCCTGTTAGCTGTGGTCAATGTGGAAACCTCCCAACCTCAGAACTGTAAAAGCAATTTTAAAAAGATAATCACTTCAGAACCCATGAAAGAACTAATTAAAAGTTGGCTAGTGCAGAGGCCTAGCTCTGGCCTGTCTAGGCTTCACCCTGAGGGCCGAGGAAATCTGGAGAGATCCCTAGGGAGATCTTTCACTGCTCCCTGAGACCTGGGGCCAGACTGGGTCGCCTTGGTTAGTTACTATCAAATCTGTCCTGATGGCAGCCTGTGACCCAAACCTACTCTCTTCTTTCCCACAAAATAGGAGCCTTGAGCCGGGACCAGCACAGTTGAGAAAGCAGCAACACTGCTTCCTTTGTCAACCGCGTCCATTCCGAGACGAAGAATGCCTGGACTGTGAGAGAATCCTACACAGAGATGACGATGGGAGAAGAGGGACCTTTTTTCTTGTTTCCAACACCCACATCAATAGGCCTCTTTTCCCATTTTAAAGTGCCCGACACAAAGAACGTTCCACTTTGGTCAGGTGGGCTGCAGAGAATTGGAATATTCATCTGCAAAACTCGGTAGGTAAGATAATAACGAACATCTTGATATAAATTTTTTAAAAAATATCGGGGGACCACAAACTTATCTTTGGCTACTGCTATGATAGCTAACGGAGACTTATTAAACAACAACAAAAAATGCCACTGAAGATATAAATATGAAAGTTACCATTCAAATGAAATGTACCAACCATCATTTGCACTGATCTGATTAGGAAAGGATTTTGTTCAAACCTCAGTTCCACAATTTACTGTGTGATCTCACTCAAGTCTATTCTCTCTCAAGCCCAGATTTCTCATCATTAAAAGTGCTGACGATATTCACAAGGTCAGTGCGAAGATTAAATGAGACCAAATATATAAAAAGTGCCATGTTAAGTAAAAATTACCCTGTTATTTTTCCCTAGACAGGATGTCTGATAAGCAACAGACTGAACAGGGACTGAAATGATAGCCACATTGACAAGAGCGGGGGAAAAAAGTCATTCTGCACCAAGATATTTTCTCTCAGTTCACCACGTTTGAGATTCTTCCAAAAAAATCTCGTTCAAACAAATAAGAAGTAGTACCAAAAAAAAAAAAGTTTTACATGCAGGATCAAATCTAGTTGTTCGTTTTTCAGAACATTCAAGAATTTCCAAGATTATCCAAAAGGCTTAAGCCACAACTAACCTAAAGAAGCACTACAGTGATGAATGTCAAAGGTGATGGTTCTACTTTTTAAAAATCTCAGAAGATGATTTTTTTATTAACACACTAACCATTCGGGAGAATGACATTAAGTACCTAGAAGCGTGTGTTCCTTTGCACTGGGATTCTGTAGCATCTTCTTTCTTTCTCATAAGGCTTTTAGTTTTTGCTATTACAGTTACAATGAAAAGTGGGCAAAATTTGAAACAATGATTTGACTTTGAAGAGAGTAAAGTTCTCAAGGTTCTGAAGAACCTCCAGAAACTGCACACAGTTGGGACGTCCCAGGGTTACGATCATGGCCAGGTACTGAGGCATGATGGAAAGTAGCCACTGGGTACATAATAATGAAAATCTCACCAGAAAAAGAAATCAGTCCCAAAAACAACATCTAAATCTTTGTTACAAAAAAAGTTAAAAATCCAGAGATTTCGGGAGAATGAGAGATATTTGAATATGCTTGTTTGCAACAGAGTGAGAATGAAGGGGAGGGATGAAGATGCAGAAAGAGGCGGCAAGTGTTTTTTGTGGACATCTGAGTGTATGGTGTACAGATGTGAGTTCCCCAACACACTTTCCTTCACAATCTGCTGTCAGCTAAGTGTTCTAAGTTTTGCTAGGGGGAAAAAAAAAAAGGTCATGGCTATCAAATGGTGTCCCAATAAATTAGGTGGGTTTCAAAGTCTATTTATTAATTCAATCAATACTATTGAGCACCTGCTATGTACCGTACCTGACATTCTTTTAGTTTAGGCACTTGAGACATAGCAAAGAGCAAATGAACATAAATTCTTATCTTCAGAGTTTACATTCCTAACGACGTGGCCATAACCTAATTTTCTATCCTTATCTCCCATCAGGTTTGGACACCTTATCAGCTCTTCATTCCTTCAGATGCAGCCTGCCCTCTGGTGCCTGAGATTTCCTCCTCACACCACAGTGATTGACCAAAGTCCTGACAAGGGATACTTCCTCTCTGTTGATCTCCTTTTCAGGAGGTGTTCTCTCTCAAGACACTTTCCACCTCACTTGTATGTGAATTTACACACAAGACTTTCTCTCTTTTTGGTGCTCACTACAAGAAATCAAGAAATTATAGTAATCTACATTCTTACACAGATGTTTAAGAATGTTTTATTTTTTTTTTCTTTCAGTTAGATAAACAAGATTATCTTTACTCTAGAATTTGAGCCAACAAAGAGAATGTTCAGCATTTTAAAGAAATGTCTCTTTTTTTTTTTTAAATTCAACTTTGGCTACTAAATTATGTGGCTTGCCTAGAGAAAATAAAGGTAGGTATGCCAGCCAATCTAGCTGTCTGTCTGCTTTCCTTACAAGAAAAACCCAAAACTTTTTTTGTGATTATCACACTGTTATGCCACAGAGACAGAATGAACAGGGCAAAATCCATGTCTAGGATGGAGGCAGATGAGTGAAACAGCTGTAACAAAGTGAAATGCATACAAGAAGAGATTATCATGGGGTGTTTAGAAGAGATGGGAGATGGGGAGGACCAGATGAGGATCTAAACCAGGGCTGGGCTGGTGAGAAGTGTAAGGAATAAATGTGTCTGAGTATGTGTTAGAACTGAAGACTTAAATGAGGGCTTGGGGGAAGGTGGGGTTAGCATGATTTTCAGGTTTCTGGTCTGGAATCACTGTGGAATTAACCAAGGGAAGAAACATAAAAAGAAAGCAGGTCTGTGCAGGGTAGAGGGGTTGGGGGGGGGGAGTGAGATGTGCTTACATCTGAACTTAATGAATTTGAGATTTCTGTGCCACTTCTGTTCCAAGTGGAACTATCCAGAAAGGAGTGGGAAATATTAAACTTGGGAGGGAAAAATCAGCTGCAGATATAGCTTTATACCTCAAGGGAAACACCTGAGTGTTATGGACAATAGGACTGGTGGTGTTCTCATTGTATCTTCCTCCCAAAGAGAATATGATGAAGAAATTACTGTAATTATTATTTTTTTCTTTCATTTATTTATTTGAGACAGAGAAAGAAGAGGAAGGCAGAGGGAGAGGGAGAAGTAGACCCTCTACTGAGCAGGGAGCCCTATGGACACGGGGCTCAATTCTAGGACTCTGAGATCATGACCTGAGCTGAAGACAGACGATTAACCAACCCAGCCACCCAGTTGGCCCAAAATTACTGCTGCAATTCTTGAGGAAGAGTGAGAAAAAGAGACTCTGGGTCTAGAATACCCAGCAAGATAAATTAGTAACACTTCTGTTCACAGCACTATTTAAAACACGGTCCACCAGTAAGTTGGAAGGTAAGAGTTGATGGTATGTGCCTACAGTCCTTGTCCAGGCCACCCCACAAAAGATCAATTTCATCCTCTACTCAATCTGGTTCCTTTGGGGGGGATTCCAAACCAAATCACAGTCTCAAAATGACCATGACTCTCATTCCAGAATGAGTCCAACTTAATCTGGTCATGGCAGTCCCCTGCTGGGCCTCTCCAGACCACCTTCACCCTGAAGAGAAGTGGCCAGGCAGAAAAGAAAAGAACTTCTGACTAGCAAAGTCAGCAACTTGCCCAAAGGGAGAGAATAAAAAACAAAACAAATCAAATTAAAAAATTTGTTTAAAACAAATTAAAAAATTAAAAAACAAAGTAAGTTTGAGGATCTTATCAATTTTGATATTTCTTAGAACTTGATAATTCCTGTATAAAATATCTCTATAACTCCCAGTTCAATCACATAATAGAGCTTAGAACTATAAAGTATGCCTTCACGATATGTCTAAAGTAAGTTGCCTCTGATTAAAATTAAGGTATGGGAAAAGTTAAATAGCATACAGCAAAAAGAACTGGAAAAAATTGCCTAGAAGCTGAGTATTCATTATTTACTTCTGTCAGAGAAGAAATGCAGTCATTTTACTCCTTGTACAATCTCATTTTATTAGAAGTTCTAACTATTCGCTCTCCAAAATATTAACAAACCTGTAATCACCACACTGAGAAATACAAATAAAGCTACTATTTTTTCTTTTAAATTTAAACTTCCCTCCATCAATTTCAGCATCTGTTTAAGACATTTAACTGCAGGCTGTTTTTTAAATGGTTACAAGGAATTGGTAAATAGTCTATTTGGTAAAAGCACTCTAGGGGACTATAAATTATTAATCATATGTGAACATTTTAGCAAGACATATGGGAGTTACATCGTCTGGTAGACCGGACCTTCCCAGCAATAAAGCAATGGCTGCAGCCCCATGTGTGCTTTCAGAGCTTGCCATTCCCCCGTCAAGTGAAGCTCTCTGTGTCTACTCCTCAAAGCTGGGACAGCTTGTGACTACTCTGATCAATACGGTAGAAGGAATGCTATGTGACATGAAAAGCTAGGTCATCAGAAAGGATACAGATGCCACCTGCTTCTCTCTCTCGGAACATGCATCCTTGATACCCAATCACTATGCTATGAGCTACAAGCAAATCCATGCCACGTGGAGAAGCCGCAAATAGGAGTTCTATATAAGAGCCCCCAGTAAGGTCTCAGTGGACAGCCACAGCCACTCTCAACAGCCCAACATCTGACTGAATGAGCCTGGGGATGATTCCAGCTTCTCCTTCTCAAGTCTTCCAGCCTTTGGGGGAAAGCACAGGCAAGTCATTCCTGCTGGGCCCTACCTCAATTCCTTGCCTACAGATTCTACAGGAATTAAAAAATGGTTGTTTAGGGTTGTTTAGGGTGGCTCAGTCTGTTAAACGTCTGCCTTCAGCTCAGGTCATGATTCCAGGGTGCTGGGATGGAGTCCTGCATCAGGCTCCTTGCTCAGCAGGGAGTCTGCTTCTCCCTCTCCCTCCACCTGCCACTCCTCCTGCGCTCTCTCTCTCTATCTCTGTCAAATAAATTAAAATCTTTTTTTAAAAAAAATGGTTGTTTAAATGTCACTAAGATTGCTCTTACAGCTCTAATAATGGAAACATCCCAAAGGATCTTTACTTGGTTACTTTCTCAAGAGTCACAGATGGATCTTAAAAACAAGGCTAACAAACTATGGAAAGAGCCTAGATGTCCATCAGCAGATGAATGGATAAAGAAGATGTGGTACACACACACACACACACATACACACACACACACACACACACACACACACACACACACACACACACACATATGAATACTATGCAGCCATCAAAAAGGATGAAATCTTGCCATTTGCAATGACATGGATGGAACTAGAGGCTACTACACAAAGCAAAGTAAGTCAGAGAAAGATAATTATCGTATGATGTCATTAATATGAGGAACTTGAGAAACAAGACGGAGGATCATAAAATGGAGAGAAAAATGAAACAGGATGGAACCAGAGAGGGAGACAAACCATAAGGGACTCTTAATCTCAGGAAACAAACTGGGGGTTGCTGGGGGAGGGGGATGGGAGGGGGGGATGGGAGAGATGGGGGGGGATGGGAGGGATAGGGTGGCTGGGTGATGGACACTGGGGAGGGTATGTGCTATGGTGAGTGCTGTAAATTGTGTAAGACTGATGATTCACAGACCTGTACCCCTGGAAACAATAATACATTATATGTCAATTTAAAAAAATGCTAAGAGATCCAATATGAAGTCGTAGAATCTCTTTCTCCGAAAAGACTGAGAGAATGGGAAGTAACTGTGGGCACTGAAAGCCTAGTTTGTGCTTTAAACCCATTTAAACTGCTTATTTAAGAAAATAAGATAACAAACTTGAGGCCCAAAGAACCTAATTCTAAGCAGTGGACCTACAGTCTACATCAAGATCAATAGAGAAAAATAGAATATCCATCTGCTATTTTTCCAAAAGAATTCTTACAGCCCTGTTCCCTTTTCAGGTATACTGATATTACCAAGGACTAAGTGCACTGCCCTTAGTTAACCTGCAGGCATATTCATTTATCCAAGAATTTAATAACAGTTAAACTTTTATTGGTCAATTTCTAAATGCCAGGCACTAGGTACCAGGAATACAAAAGAGCAAGATATGGTTTCCCACCCAGAAGTTCATAGTCCAGGTCAGGCTTCACTATCAGCAGCACATGAATGCTACCTTTGTCCTATTTCTTCCCTCAGTGCTGGGGAAATGGACACCCTTCAAATAAATAATATAATTTCAAACAACACATTTACATTAAGTTTCTGTAAATTATAGTTCAGCTTTCTCTTAATTTCAGAGTTGAATTCAGAATGGAATGGAATATGTCGCAACCAGCAATTAAAAGTTGTATGCAAATGGTTCCAAAACCAATTAGAAACACATTAATAGGTCAATTAAATAAAATGTCAAAAATTCTTTGACAACTAAAGAATCCCTTAAGTCAAAGAAAATCTTTTTTCTGATACTGTAATACTGGCGTTTGGTGTTTCTAGATTATAAATCTATAAAGAGAAGAATAGTAAATGCAGAAATTGGTTAAAACCAGTCAGATTCCTATCATTTCCTGGGTAAATCACTCAATAAGATCCTTCCACATCAATAATAGCATCAGAGTGCACCTGAGTCAGTTTCTCCCAAATATCTAAGAAAATGTGTATGAAGCTAGACAAAGACCAAATGTGCGATAAGATCACACCCTATGACCTCATAGGTATTTCCATTAGCTCCAGTGTCTTTCCATGCTGAGCACGAATACTGCACATGGACAGGAAGAAGGCAGGAGAGGTGTTTGGTTTACTTCTGTAGTTGCTTGGGTGAGTAATGATACAGACTGGAAAACTAGGAACCCATCTCCCCCTGACCCTCAACCTCACTCCCCTTTTAGATAATCTATTTCCACAACTATTCAGGAAGTGCAACGCCTCCTATGCAACAAAGTCAACCACCCAGAAGGGTATGGGCTATGGTGCACTGATCCTGGCATGAGTAGTTGTGTCATCTCAGGAAAAGCACTTCTGCCTGGGACAGAAACAAGCAGAGCCATGGTAACAGTGCCTGCAAGATGGTGTAATCTTTCACAGACTAACCTATATAAAGACAATTTACAAAACAAATCTCACCACAGCTAAGAAAGAACAGGAAGATCAGAAAAAGATAAAACTCCTAGCTGGTCTCAGCAAAGGCTGTATAAATGAAGGACAAACACCATAAGGCTGCATGGGGTTGTCATGCCTCTCAGTCCCTCTCCTGGTACTTCTCTTACAGGAGCACTCCATCAAATTATTCACACTCTCAAGTCAACTCTGCAGAACTAAAATTTGGATTCATTTGCTCTTCTCATTCACCAACATCATGACTTCCTTCCATTAATATAATTAACCACACTATGCTCCCAAATAAGTCTGTAGTAGAAGTCTACCTTTGAATAAGCAGCCCAAAATTTCTTTCTCAACAAGTTCTTTCTGTCCTTATCCCTAAACCCTCTCATAAAAGTTGGCTGCATAATCCAAACCAGTATACTAAAAAAGTCTTATTCAAGTACTCTCTACTCAATGCTCAAGTTCTTAATTGCATTTTTTAAACTTAATCTGTGAAAAAAAAATCTTCAGATTTTCATGGACAATCCAAGGCCAATCTGTTTCTCACTTTCTACAGTGAACCACATTAGATCATTCTACATTCTCATACCCTGTCCTATCACTGCCCACACTGACCACCTCATTCACTGGTTACCCTGCATCATGGTACTTTCATCTATCCCTACTGAACAGGAGCTACAAGGACAGATCAAATGCCACCTTCTACACCAACCCTTGAATTTGCCAACCTTAAGAAATTATTATTTGTGTCTCTCTTTGATAGTGCTTTATATCTCTTATTGTATTATTCATATATGGACTTACTATAAAATTATTTGTATACATGTGTCATCTCCTTTAGCAGACTATAAATTCCTTGACTATCAAAGCACCCAAAACATTGTACTGACCCTAAATCATGTATACTCAAACATCCATTAAATGCATAGCTGATAGCTTACATGAAATTTTCATTGTTTTGCTAAATCAAACCCATGCAAACATCCATCAACTTATACATGGATTTATTGCAAAGGTTCATTTGTAAATCTTTTTCTGAAATATATATACACTTTCACAAAGTGTTATTACTCTACATGGTATTTAGGATATTTGAAGTTGTATTTTAGGACTTCAGTATATCATAGATCAATTATTACTTTAAAAGATATCTGGAAGATGTCTTAAGAATCTAGTTGTGATGCATAATGACACTGTTCCAAAGGGAACTTTCAGACAACAAATTCATATTCTCTATTCTCATTCCTGGACACCAGTGACTGACAGACATGCTACGTATGTTCCAAAAAACCACTTCTCTGTATAGGTTTAGCAGTAAGCACTTAATGAGTTTATGAAACTGAGCTATGTTTGTAGCAGAGAGGGCATGAAGGAAACCCCTATCAGAGCGTGTAAGAATGAGAGCAATGAAACAAAATGAAACGAAAAGAATGTGAGCAAAAATGACGCATATATTGAAAACCAACCAGTATTTGTTTTAAACCTTAAAACTGTCCTGAATTTCTCACAAAATTAAAACATGGGAAATTTTATATCATAACAAGGAGACATGGATAAAGATAAAAACCTTAATACTCTAAGAAGATTCTTCAAATATTCTCAGTTGAGGAAAAATAGAATCAAGACTTGCCAAGTCAAATTGTTGACATATTTTTTTGATACATGGGATTTATTTTATTCTAGAAATATTTGTATGACAATCATCCACTAGATGACAAAGGAAAATTTGTATGACAATCAGCCACTAGAATGAAAAACAAGAAAACTAGATAAAAAACACTCCCTCCCCTTAACAGTTGTAACTAAAATGTTTGCTGGCAAAGATCTCAAGCATCTCACCTAGTTCCAAAAATCTAAGACCTGGCAAATTGAGAACAAAAGTATAGAAGGAACACTTGTCAGGAACAATAAAAAGGTAAGGAGTTTTTAAAGAATTGAGTTTCAGATAGAAAAGTTTATAGTAGAGACAGGAAATGGTAGAGTGAAAAAGAACTTTTTGAGCAAAGGGAAGGTCGTATTCAAGGTCAAAAAGCAAAAAGATGTTGCAGAACAGAAAGAGAACTTACGCATTTACAGAAGAAAAAATCATTTCTACCAGAAGAAAGAAATGAGCATGATCAGTTAAAGAGAACTCAAAGATTAACAAAAACTCCTGAGTTTATGAGATCATCCTGAATTCCGCTAACCTAGCAGATGATTCCAACAAATTCAGTAACACTTAAAATAGATTAAAATCAAAAACATCACCAAGAACTCAATCTTTTAATGGAACTAGAAACCACGGTCACAATATTGGACTGAATATTTCATAAAAATGTACGAACGCATGTGTATAATTTTAAAGTAAAAACAGACAAATTAATATATTGTATGGAGTAGTAGTATATATACTGCTTCAAAGCCTATGAACCTTTAAAAAATAGCTCATACAGATAAGGAATGTGAGAATGTTACCCAATGGGTGCTATTTGTAATACTGTAATATGCTCCAGGAAGAGAGAAGACACAGGTAATAAGGGCTCCAGGCCTGGCCAATTGCCAGTCATTCTGAAATAATACAACTCTGGGGGCAACCAAGGGTTGGAATCACAGCAAAGAATTTAACACCTGGGAAGAGGGGACTCAGTGATCCTAACAAACATCAGGTCCTCAGGGCAAATGCAGAATCTCCAAGTGAGCTCAATCAGGAAAAATCTCTGCATACCAATCCAATGCTGTTAAAAAAACAAAACAAAACAAAAGACAGACAAAAACACTGGCCCAAAACGTTGCTTTTAACCAACAGCTCATATACCATTTAAATCCGTGTTTACTAAATTTAAAGCAATCACATATAAGTCTGTATTTCTTGGCGGGGAAAACACCTAAGTGTACGAGGAATATACACCATACAGCCATAAAATAAATACATTACCCTGGGATGTTCATTTTCACCCATTAATAGCATCTAAATCCTTTTTTTATAACAAATAAAGGTATGTCATCGTAGAGGAGAAACTCGCTGCCTCCTAAAATCCACTTCCTCTGCTTCCTTAGTTACACTTCCAAGCGTTCACTGGGCATTACTGCAACCCAGTAAAGAACATTTTTCAGCCTTTTGAAGAAGCTGAGCATGAACAAGTGACTAGGCAACATTCCAGACAATGACACGTAAGCAGAGTGGGCCTTCCAATGGCTGAAACGCAGCAGTCATCTTGACCATGAGGATGAGAACAGCCTTCTGGGACAGTAGGACAGAGGGCTGGCCCCTGCTGACTGGTCAACACTGCCATACTACCCTGAACGGCCCACCTCTGTACTTCCTTTACGTGACAGAAAAATAACCACCATCGTGTATGGCTCCTTAGTTCGTTTCTGTTATTCGCATTCCTAATCCTAGGTGATGAAATCATAAAGAATGCAAAACAGAAGACTTCAAATAAATGTCCATTACTTCTGCTTGACGGGATGCTGCCTTCCGAGTATCGCACAGGGGACTGCATTCATTATTGTGTGGCGTGCAGGTCTGAGAAGTACTGTAACTGCAAAGTATGACTATAATACTAATTTTTAGGTCATCTGAGTTGCTTTGAAACTAGAATATTCTACCTGAACTATATTATCAATCCGGTACCTCAGGGACCAGAGGCTGTCCCTGAAAATCCAACATCATCCCAGCATTACAAAATTTGAAGACAAGCTAAAATTCATGTTCTCCCCCTAATTTATTTCACAGCTGAGGAAACTGAAACAAGACATTAACTGACAGGAGGTAATGTAAAAATTACTTTAAGTTCCTCAGAAGGATCATGTTACGTAAACTGAAGGTATTAATATCCAAGAAGTTCATAGAAAGTTTTTTTTCTTTTTTTTTTTTTTACTTGGTCAGTGAAAAGATACCATGTTGTATTCCATCCTCAAAGACTACATTTTACCTTTCTCTTTGCAGCCCACTGGAAGGAAGAGAAAAACAATGACATGCATAAAGAAATCTTAACAAATTCTGCAACTGCTAAATATTTTATGGTTTTTTTATTTAATTATTTTATTTCCTTTAATTCCTTTTTGTTGTTGTTGTTGTTTTTGTTTTTTGCTTTAGCACATAGGTATTAATCCACCCAAAGCACTGCTAATAGAATTTTTTTTTAAATGTGCTAACTGCTTCTTCCTTAGAAGTATATTCTTATTTCATTATGATTCATGACAAAATTCGATGAATAGTACATATAACTCAAATCTTGTTCTTGTATCATAGGCCAAGATTTAAAAAAATAGTAATAATAATGCTTTTCTCCCAATCTGTTACAGACAGCCTAATATCAGTCATTAAGTATCTAGATTTGACTAAAAAAAAAAAAAAAAGAAGAAGAAGAATAAATAAAAAACAGACTATCTGTGTGACTGAGGTTACATATAAATGAGACTACTCAGCATATTCATGACATAACCCTCCTTCCCCATCACAGGCAAGAAGTGCATACTCTTTTTTGCTAATACTATTCAGTTATTAGTAAAGGTCACAAATGGTGCCACATATTGACCTGCTCAGACTATGCTCAATATGCTGGCATGGCATTCCGTCTTATACAATGAAGATGAATAAAGCGAATCAAAACAAGGAAATCTTTCATTATATACTCCAGGTAAAGAATAGGCAAAGGTCTTTAGAAGAAAAAGCTGAATTCATTAGATTTGAGTCTTCAGGGTAGAAAACCACCCCAAGTGGCAAACAAAAGACACTGAACTGGCATACATTAACAATAAGCAAGGACCCCGTATTATGCAGAGGCTAGAACATCTGCTTGTGTTCACACATCTTCTGCCGTTCCGTCAATGGAAGGATGCCTGGCAAGCACTCAACACCATGCCTCTTCACGGGGAGTCCGCACCAAACAACATCCATTCGTATAATTTTCAAGGACCTCTGAATGCTTACTATCGTTCAAGAAATTCTACATTGCCTTTCCCAACAATTTTTGACCAATTTCTAGACCTTTTCATTTATTCGCTCATTAAATTCCCTCCTCTGTCATAGACTCTGAATTCCTCCCACAAAGTTTCCTTACTTTCCATCTTTTTTTTTTTAAGATTTTATTTATTTATTTGACAGAGAGAGATCACAGGTAGGCAGAGAGGCAGGCAGAGAGAGAGGAGGAAGCAGCTCCCTGCGGAGCAGAGAGCCCGATGTGGGGCTCGATCGCAGGACCCTGAGATCATGACCTGAGCCGAAGGCAGCGGCTCAACCCACTGAGCCACCCAGGCGCCCCCCTTACTTTCCATCTTGAAGATGGTTAGGACACCTCTGTCTGTGTGAGGAGTATGTAGTGGGTGTTTTCCACATCTTTAATTACAGCAGAAACTGTACATGACTTTAATGAACTAATAACCAGGTTAGGAACATTAATATATAAATACCTGAATGAATAGCTAGCAATATGATGATTCCCAGCAAAGCAGTGCATCAGAATGAGCAAAGGTGAGCACACCACTGTCAGCTATGGACAGACTGCACAGAGAAGTAGACTCAGCACTACATACTAAGCACCCAAAACCATGTCTTGCAGATATTTAACACTCAATAAACTTTAACTGAACCAAAAAAAAAAGGAGATAAAGGCCCTTAATACAACAATAGGACATTTTAGGCAGGTAAAGACTTAAAAATGTATAGACCACCAATTATAAGTTGCATGAGCACGCATATGTATGGAAGGCCTATAACATTACAAGTCCAGGGATACCTAAGAGATGAAATAAAGTGCCCACCTCAAGAGGCTGGGAAGAGGAGAAAATAATTACAATTCAAAGTGATGTGCTGAAATTGATTACGAAATTCAAAAAAGGATCCACGAAGTCTTTCAAATGGAGTGATAGTTAAAATCGGTAAGATTGGTCATTGAGTCAACTGCGAGAAATAACAATGGATACAAGTAAGCATGTAGGCCTGACTACAAGTCTCAGGTTTTTGAACTTGATCATTTATGTAAGGGAATGAAAGAATTTATCATTAGAGAAATAACTGCAGAGTGCTGTAGTACTTGAAGATTAATCCGTCTTCATTTTTAGGGTAGATTAGCGTCAGGGAAAAGGGCACTGTGCCTACAGAGGGAAGCAGGTCAGCAGGCTCTGTAATTGTTCACATGTGAGGTTATTGTAATTTGCAAAAACTGGGAGTGGACAGAAAATAGAACAGAAAAGGACAGATATCATTTCCAAGGAAGGAGCACCAGTATTTGCTGAAGCCAGAAACAAACATAGAAGGAGTTTAAGAAAGATGTATTTCATTTTTGACGTGCCACGGCTCCAAGAGTTTTTTCAGTACAACACTAAGAAAGAATGCCTACATTCGCCAAAGAGATTCCCTCTCTAAACTCTGCTATGTATTATGCTTGAAGGCTGAGTTTCCATCTGAGAAACTAATATAAAAATTATAAATGTGTTCATGCATCCCACGGAGATCACGGAGTAACTACCGCACATATATGCCAAATAACAAGCTCAGCACCACCAGAAAAAAATTAAAGCTTGACTGGTTTATTTATTTTTTATTTTTTGGATCTGTGAAATAGTATCAGACTCTAAAATAATGCCCTGAAGAAGATATTTAAGGACTAAGTATTATTAACTCACTCAGGAAAATACGGAAACATTTTTTTCTAAGCCCCACAAGTGCCTATTCACAAGCACTAAACGTTATATCATAAAACACACGGACTGCTTCTCCTTGATACCATATGACTTACCACTACTTTTTTTTCCAAGGATTTTCCTAATTGTCCTAAATATAATTCAAGAGGCTTAATTAGGTGCTTTATCATTCACCAATACCATGTAACTATTAAATTTGGGGCGCCTGGGTGGCTCAGTCGGTTAGGCATCCGCCTTCCGCTCAGGTCATGATCCCAGGGTCCTGGAATCTAGTTCAGCGTCAGGCTTCTTGCTCAGCGGGAAGCCTGCTTCTCCCTCTGCCTGCTGCTTCCCTGGCTTGTGCTCTCTTGCTCTCCCTCTCTCTCCTCTCTGACAAATAAATAAATAAATAATCTTGTTTTAAAAGTTTAAATTTACGTTGACAATATTTTTCTCTGAACATGAGGGCCTAATCAGCTAAGAGCTGCAATTGAGGTCACCGCCATTATCCTGCATCCAGACATTGTTTTTAGAACTTAATATAAATAAAACAATCAGAGAGAGTGTGACCATGCATCTTAAGTACGGGGCCCTGCCCTTCCACAGTATTTACCGGGGACCTTAAGCCAAATTATACAAACTAAAACACCATTAAAATAACAAGAACCAGAAAGGTCTTTTTGTTTTTCTTTCAAAACCCCCAAGGGTGATTGCCCATTTTGGAGAAAAAGAATCATTTAAAGGGACAACCGTTTCTAGTTTTGTTCTGATTGAAGTATGATACTCACCAGACACCACATACCTCAGAGGCCTATAGATAAAAATTCACAAAAGAAAAGCACCATATTCTGCATTAAAAGAAAAAAAAATTCTCTATCTCCAAGAGGAGAGTGTCTTTAAACAGGCAATTCCACCCTATTAATTTCTCTCTGACTTATCCTTTCATAGGCCTTTAAAACAACCTATTTTTTTAAATAAATATATTTTTCGGGGCGCCTGGGTGGCTCAGTGGGTTAAAGCCTCTGCCTTCGGCTCAGGTCATGATCTCAGGGTCCTGGGATCGAGCCCCGCATCAGGCTCTCTGCTCAGTGAGAAGCCTGTTTCTCCCTCTCTCTCTGCCTGCCTCTCTGCCTACTTGTGATCTCTCTCTCTGTCAACTAAATAAATAAAATATTTAAAAAAAAATAAAATAAATAAATAAATAAATATATTTTTCTCATGAGCCAACCTAAAGTCAAACAGCAAACTTAAATCCCATCGCTTACAAACTAAAATAGCTATGAAAGAGAAAAGCAAAATAAATAAAATGGAGTTTTATTTACTGAATTGTTGAGTGTTAGCTTATTCAGCTGTCTAAGCTGGGAGATTTATCATACAGCTGCTCATTCAAGTGAAGACACAGCAGTGTAATTTGGGAAGCAAAACAGTCATAGCCTCCCAAGTTGGTAAAAAGAATAGCTAAAGAATCTCATACTGCAAAGAACACAGCAATAAAATTCTAACTAAAAAAACTCTAACATAATCCTCATCCTGCTATAACTTAATAGCTACCAATTATTGGCATCTAGAATAAGCCCGTCCTGGCATTAAATAAGGTGCTTTACTCACTCTGCAGTCCTATTTAGACGGCAAAACATCACTACAAGGTAGAAAGTTTTCCATACATAGATGACAAAACTGTAGGCTCAAAATCCTAATATTTCAAGGATATAAATGGCTGAAACAAACAAACAAACAAACAAAAACTCCACCAAGGCTAATGCACGTTGAAAAACCTCATTATATTTCTGCCAGTCATTGCTGCATCTGACATTACAATTGTGTTAAATATGTGAGGTCCGTGTTCACAACTTTAGCAAGAGGAGACTATTAGCGTGTAGAGAGCACTAACTCTCAGAGCCATTTCGTTACAAAGCATAATGAACCCATTTCCTCCTCCTCCTACTGATGTTTATTTATTTTTCTTTAATGGGAATTTCAATATACTTAAAAACTATGAAATTTCCTCTCATTATCATTAATTTTAAATTATCAGTTACATAGCAGCATCTTTCAGTAAATAGGTGAATGGGAAATATGATGATTACTAATTTTTGCTTTTCTGTCAAACTGCATATGAAGATGAGAAGACTAATTCAGGCAATGGAGAAATTTAGACCCTATAATTCCTTCAAGTTTAACTGCATCTGTTTTAGGTTCAAAAGGTCTAATAAATCTCAGGCACATAAGGCTGGTTTAACATGCAAAAATACATTATTATAAGCTATCACATCAATAAGCTAAAACAGAAAAATCACATGATCGTATCAGAGATGCAGAAAAAATATCTGACAAAATCTAACGCACATTCATGATTAAAAACTCTTAGTAAACTAGGAATAGAGAGGTTATTTCCTCAACTTAATAACCTCCAGCTTATCTCAAACCTAATGGTGAGAAACTAGAAGCTTTCCAACTTAGATCAGGTACAAGGCAAGGATGTCTCCTCTCACTACCCTGGGTGGCTCAGTGGTTTGGGCCACTGCCTTCGGCTCAGGTCATGATCTCGGGGTCCTGGGATCGAGTCCCGCATCGGGCTCTCTGCTCGGCAGGGAGCCTGCTTCCCTCTCACTCTCTCTGCTTGCCTCTCTGCCTACTTGTGATTTCTCTCTGTCAAATAAATAAATAAAATCTTTAAAAAAAAAAAAAAAAAAAAAAAAAAAAGGGGGAAAAAAGTGAATTAAAAAATACAGATTTAGAAGGAAGAAATAAAACTGCCTTTGTTCACAGATGACATAATCAACCAACAAAATAACTCCCACAACTAGTAAGTGATTATATCAAGGTTTTAAGATACGAGGTTAATACACAAAAGTCAATTACTTTTCTAGATACCACCAATCAACAAGTGGAATTTGAAATTAAAAACACAGTACCATTTAAATTAGTATCACCAAAACTGAATTACTTTAGGTATAAACCTAACAAAACACATGGAAGATCTATATGAGGACAACCACACAACTCTCAATGAAAAAAAATCAAAGAGGGGCGCCTGGGTGGCTCAGTGGGTTAAGCCGCTGCCTTCGGCTCGGGTCATGATCTCAGGGTCCTGGGATCGAGTCCCGCATCGGGCTCTCTGCTCAGCAGGGAGCCTGCTTCCCCCTCTCTCTCTGTCTGCTGCTCTACTTGTGATCTCTCTCTCTCTGTCAAATAAATAAAAAAAATATATTTAAAAAAAAAAATAAAAAAAAAAAAAAAGAAAAAAAATCAAAGAGATACTAAATAAATAGTATTCCATGTTCATGGGCAGGAAGAATCGAAACTGTCAAGATATCAGTTCTTCCCATCTTTATCTATAGAATCAAGGTAATCCCAATCAAAATCCCAGCAAGTTGTGAGTATGAACAAATGATTTTAAAGTTTATATGGAGCATCAGAACACCCAGAATAGCCAACATAATATTGAAGGAGAAGAACAAAGTTGGAGGATGCTACCTGGCTTCAAAACTTACTATAAAGCTATAGTAATTAAGACAGTGTAGTACTGACAAAAGAACAGACAAATAGGTCAACGCAACAGAAAAGAGAGCCCCCCCCCCAAATAGACCAATATATAGTCAATTAATTCTCGACAAAGGAGCAAAGGCAATACAATGGAGCTAAGATGGTTTCTGAACAAATGGACCAGCTGGACATCCACATGCAAAAAAAAAAAAAAAAAAAAAAAAGAATCGAGACACAGAATTACACCATTCATTCAGAAGAATTAACTCAAAATAGATCACAGATCTGAACATAAAATACAAAATTACTAAACTCCTAGGAGATAATATAGGAGAAAACCTAGAAGACCTTGGGTATGGTGATGACTTTTTAGATACAGTGACAATGACAGAATCCATGAAAGAAAGAATGGATAAACCGAACCTAATTAAAATTAAAACTTCCATGAAAGATACTTTCAAGAGAATGAAAAGCCAAGCTATAGTGTAGGAGAAAATATTCACAAAACATACATCTGATAAGGGACTGTTATCCAAAATATACAAAGAATTCTTAAAACTCAACAATAAGGAAACAAATAACCTGACTTAAAAATGGGCCAAAGTTGGGGCGCCTGGGTGGCTCAGTGGGTTGAAGCCTCTGCCTTCGGCTCAGGGTCCTGGGATGGAGCCACGCATCGGGCTCTCTGCTCGGCAGGGAGCCTGCTTCCTCCTCTCTCTCCCTGCCTGCCTCTCTGCCTACTTGTAATTTCTGTCTTTCAAATAAATAAATAAAATTAAAAAAAAAAAATGGGCCAAAGACCTGACCTAACACCTCAACATTGAAGATATACAGATGACAAATAAGCATATGAAAAAATGTTCCACATCATATGTCATCAGGGAAACATAAAATAACAGGAGGTACTACTATACACCTATCAGAATGGCCAAAATCTGGAACAATGACAACATCAAATGTTGGCAAGGATGTGGAACAACAGGAACTCATATTCAGTGCTGGTGGGAGAGTAAAATTATACAGGCACTCAAACAACCTCATGGTTTCTTATAACACTAAATGTATTCTTAGCATATGATCCAGCAATCACATGCCTTAGTAATTATCCAAGAGAATAAAACTTACATCCACACAAAAACCAGCATATGGATGTTTACTGTGGTTTTATTCATAACTGCTAAACCTGGAAGCAACCAAGATGACCTTCAGTAAGTAAGTAAATAGGTATATAAACTGTGGTACCTACAGACAATGAAGTATTTTTCAACACTAAAATGAAATGAGCTGCTGAGCTATGAAAAGACATAAAGGAACTTTAAATGCATAATATGAAGTCAAAGACATCAATCTGAAAAGGCTACATATGGTATGATTCCAACTAGATGACATTCTGGGAAAGACAAAACTATAGATGGTCAGTTATTGCCAGCGGTTGGGTGAAGAGGAACCAACAGGTGGAGCACAGAGAATTTTTAGGCCACTGAAATGTTCTGCATGATACTATCATGATGAATACATACCATTATACACTTGTCCAAACCCAAAGACCATGCAACACCAAGAATGATCTCTTCTGTAAATTACAGATTTTATGTAATTATAATGTATCAATGCAGGTTCATCAATTGTAACAAACATACCACTCTGGTGGGGGATGTTGACAGGGGGAGGGAGAGGTTATATAAGGTAGGTGCAGAGCATCCAAGGAAATCTCCGTACCTTCTCAATTTTGCAGTGAATAGAAAACAGCTTGAAAAAATTAAACAATTTAATAATTTTTTTTCTCTGCCCTTCTCTTTCATTTTTCTATCAGTTTACTTCAATGGTAATCCCCTATTTTACGAATCAGTAAATACTGTCAATATATGTGGGTCTTATCTCATTGTAACCCCACTCATACAAAGGTGTATGAACAAGCCTCTGTCTAACAACAGTCAAAATTTGTATCCACCAAACATTCTTTCTTTCTTTTCTTCCTAATTAACATTATTATGGAATATTTACAGACCTAGTATTTTAGAAATAACTAAAATAATTTTCTCACCACTTGTATGAATTAGAACCTAGGATTATGTCATATAGGACCAGTTACCAGACCAAAATTTAATAAACTCCAACTCAAGTATCGCTTTATTTGTGGAAATAAAAGCAAAGTGAAATTGAGCAAAGAAAGAGACAGATCTCTTAGATGGCTGGAGGAATGAGGAAGAATAAATTAACAATTAAACTGAATTTTAAGATAACATTATTATCTCTGAAGATAGCAACGCCACCAAAGTAGGCCTTGTGTGGTTCTTTGATAGCAATTATTATTTAACAAAGATTCATTACAAATTATTAATTCGAATTTCATCCTTAGCCTTTTAAAAGGCTATTAATTTTAGGTATTAAATTTGGATTTTGCCTGTCAGGTTTTTGAACACAGCAACATCAAAAGCTTAGCAGAATTTCTCCACAGAAATTACTCTAAGATTGACAGTAAGAATTAAAGTGTCACAAAACCACGGCTTCACTTTTTTGGTGGTATCTTCTAGGATAGGTCTTTGAACTGAATAAAATCCAGCAATGCAGGTGTCCCTGTCTGGCTCAGTCCATGGAGCATACGACTCTTGATCTCACAGTCATGAACTTGAGCCCCATGTTGGAGCGAGAGATTGCTAGAATAATCTAGCAATACATGACCTATATATTTATTTTACTTTAATAGTATTTTTAAAAATATTCCATTTACTTTGGATAGCAGCTAATATCTACTGAAGCAAACAACTATAACTTTATTCGTGAAAAATATTACATAAGTGGGAACCTGAGGAATGTTTCTCTTCTAAGAAAAATTCTTGGGAATTTTTCTCCTCTCTTTTTTTAATATCTCTTTACATGAAAACTGTCAATCTATGAGATCATAATAGTGAAAGGGAAAATGCACCAAAGGTCACACAAAAGTCAACAATTTGTGTTTTATGCCTCCAATAAAGCATCCATTATCTCCATTCCAGTTCAGTGTTTACCCGTGATCCACTTTTCCTCTCACCAACTGTTCGTTTCCGGGAGACAACACTAGGCAACCAAGGGAAACTAAGTCTACCTGTGCCAGGTACTTAAAATTTACCTTATGTATTTTTACAACAAAATTATCTTTCTTATTTCATGGATAAAGAAGTTGAGGTTCAGAGAAATTAAGTAACTTGCCCGATAACCTAAAACCAGTAAATGACAATTAAAATACAGGTTTGCCTTGTGTTAAAGTCTCTGCCCGGTCTGGTACCAGGAGGCCTCCGTAGGTCAGTTCCAACAAAGATGGTTTCCAAAAGTAAAAAGTCAAGGAACCATAAAAGAAGAAAAGGTAAAGGGAAGAAATGGGCAACATCAGAGGGTACAGATTCATCGTTACAAATTACCTACAGACCAGCAAGGCTGCCTTTCCCACACCACTTTCTGACTCTTGGCCTCTACTGGGTGCCTAGGCGTAACGGGGATATGAAAGTCCTTGTTAAACAAAAAAGCCAGGGAACCAGAATGCCCCTAACATCAGATTTCGGGATGGCAAGCTCTTCTAGTTCCTTGAATGGAAGGCATGGTTAATATACTATTTGACCATGGCATTTAGAACAATAGCTAGCTCTCAATAAATATCTGGTGCCAGAAAAGACGGATGGATGAAATGAGTGAAGGGGTCGGAAAAAGAGGGTGGCAGAGCTCCAGAGATTGCTATCCTTCATGTCCACTTGGGGTTTTCTTCCGCAACTGGAACTAGCACTCGATGCCCAGCGGACTACAGAACTTCACAGACTGCATGTAAGATCCTTTGGGTTTTAGGGACTGTGAGGTTTTATTCTGCATTCCCAGCACCTAATGGAGTACCTTGCACACAGCAGGTACTCAACAGATATTACTCGAGAATGGATGGATGGATGGATGGATGGATGGATGGATGGATGAATGAATCAAAGATACCCATATGAAGAAGACTGGGCATTTTCTTTTATAAGAATAAAGAAATGTTCTCAGCCAAGATTCCCGTCAGGGGGTGCCTGGGTGGCTCAGTGGGTTAAAGCCTCTGCCTTTGGCTCAGGTCATGATCTCAGGGTCCTGGGATCAAGCCCCTCAGTGGGGAGCCTGCTTCCTCCTCTCTCCCTGCCTGCCCCTCTGACTACTCATAATCTCTATCAAATGAATAAATAAAATCTAAAAAAAAAAAAAAAAAAGATTCCTATCAGATTAGAAAAGATGTGAGAGACCTAGAAATCCTCAGTGTCTATTGGACGCAAGCTAGGAAACTCCTCTGTGGTTTAAGAGCGATCTAAGAATGGCAGTTGAACCTGGATAAAAGTGCAAATTGAAAAAGAGAATTCAGTACTCAAGCAAGCAGCTTGTGGGAGGGAATAACTTTCCAATAAGTAAAGAACATTTCACATGAACCAAAAACATCCAAATGATCTAAATGTTGGCCTCAGTGGCAGCAGAAGACAGGGTGTTCCCTGTCCAAAGAGATGAATTTTTAAATGGGAGAATGCCTACTGCCTCATACATGATGACCATCAATAAATTATGGAAATAACAACAAAAGACAGGAAAAGAGCGATGGAGGGCAGCAGGGTGGGAGAGAAAAAGAGATAACTGCCCCTCAAAATTTGCCTAGCCTGGGATTTTCCTTACTATTCCTTTCAAGTTTTAGTTCTGGCTGCTCCAAAGGATCTTGCTATAAAAGGCAAAGTGGTCTTACTCAGGAAGCATTTCCATAGCACACATCCAGAAAACTACAGTGGAACATTCTTAGGACCCCCAGGGAAAAAGCTCTTAGTGGACCCTGTTCCTTATCCCTACATTCTAATGCCAAACTCTCCAGGCACCTGTCATTTCCATAGTTCTTTCAAATGGCATTTAATGTGATTAGAAGTTAGTACCTGTCTTTCCCACCAGATTTAAGTTCCTTGAGGACACAAGACTCTTTTTTTGCTAAATCCTGTGTTCTCAGGAGCTAATGCAGTCTCTGGATTTAGGCAAGTGCTCAATGCATATTTGTTAAATAAATGAATAAATGACCTAAAATTTCTAACTCTTATGGTCAGATCATAATGACAAAAGAATTTTTGATGTTTTTAAGTGAATAAAGCAAGTACCACATGTCATTCTAGATCTATACTGTTTGTCCATTGGAAAATTGGTTTTAAGAAATCTGACAGAGTTTTAAGACGTAGTATTAATCTGAGAGAAGGGGTATATGAGGTTACATATTTTGGCCTGTAACTCCAATGGTTATTTTAGCCCAAACTCTTCATTTTGCAAATGAATAAACTGGGCCTATCTCCACGAAGTGTTTCTGAATCCCTTAACCTAAGTACAAATACTTAGTACAAATACTGTTGTGATTGTTCTGGGTCCTTCGGTTTACATGATCTCTAAAGCCTATTGTTAGTGAAAGTACTTATAAAAGGCTCTATGCATTTCTGTCCTTGATTACACAAAGAATATAGAACACATGGTCCCAATTATATTTTGTGTCACTGTAACAGAGAGACGTCCTCAGTTCTACACTAAATGGCCCCAGAGGGCTATGCTACATTCTTCCTGTGGTTATTTCGGAAGGGTCTCCTTTTTCTGTCACGTTACTAAACTGTCACTTTTCACTGTTTTCAGCATGCCTATCTCAAAAATTTGTTTGCTCTTTTAATCTTCAGCAGGCTTGAGAATAATATAACCAAGGTGTTTCTTTTTTTTTTTCCTTTGTTTTTTAGTAATCTCTATACCCAATATGGGGCTTGAACCCACAACCCAGAAAGACAGCAAGAGTCACATGACTGAGGCAGGCACCCAGGCAACTCTTCATCTTGGTTTCTCACCTTTTAAGATCTTCAGCAGATGAACTTTATTCCCCAATTTCATAAAATAAGGACATCAGGTCAAAATATTCCAAAGTCTAGAACATTCCCAAATAGTGTGATTTTTGTATCATTTATACATTTGTCATTTAAAAGCTAGTACTGAGATTTCCAAAGTTACTTTTTCTGAAAGCACGAATTAAAAATAAATCTAGGGGCGTCTGACTGATTCAGTTGGTAGAACTTGCTGTCCTCAAATCTTGGGGTAGTGAGTTCAAGCCCCACATTGGTCACAGAGATTAGTTAAAACACTGTATTTTAAATGTGTAAGCAGAGCTTGTTATTTCTCAACATTCTGAAATTACTTTGCAAAGCAAAAAAAAAAAAAAATTATTTTGTAAAGTGAATTAACTTAATTTTATTTAAAAAAAAAAAAAAAAAAAAGTGGCCCAAGAGGAGAGGAGTCCTGGAGCCTGGCCTGGTGTTGGGTAGCCGCCAGCTTTGCCAGAACACTGATGACCTTTAACCAAGCTGTTTCATAGATACATAATTAGAGTAAATGAACTCGGGATGGACAAAACCTAAAGGTATCTACTGTGAGTCAAGTATACAAACTTGAGTTCCTGGACATCTGGACATTTATTTTGGCTTCTCAAATGTCTTTTTGACTTGCTTTTTTAGCTCTTGGTTGGCATCCAGATAAATGAGACTGCCAGAAAAAAAGCCTGTTTGTAACTGGAGTTAGCAGAAAAAACGGCACCCAAACTCAGATCTCCACTAAATGTTCTCTTAAAAACGCAGCTCACTTTAGGTCAACAACACATCTTTTAAAATTCATAACGTATAGTCCCCACATAATACTTCAATAATCCTCTACTTTAATGTAATTCTATAATTCATAGGTCCTTACAAATATTATTTAAACTGATCTTTAGTGAACATTTTTTATATAGGCAAAGATCTTCTCCTTTTACAAATAAGAAAACAGCCCCTGAGAAATTCTTGTGGACAGTCGTCGTGATGACAAAGCTAGCAAGGGGCAGACATGGGACTCACACTCCTATCTCTCGAATCCCAGGACACTCGTGCTATGCAGGGACACGGGTGTGATCACGTGAGTCAGTGGAGCAGAGGTAGTCTACAAAGGTCACTAACAATAGCAACACTACTAGAAGTGTGTGCTTGTGGAATTTCAGGTGATCACAACCTTGGTACTTCCGCAAAGGTGTATTGGAGAATGAGGAAATGAGGAAACATTTTCAACAAAATCTGTGCCATTTAAACACTCAAAAAGTATTTGAAGATTTTCTGCACACCCTAGCTTCTCAATGTAGTTGATTACTTGTCTGGCCTATTTAATCCCCAAACCAGAAAAGGGGAAGTCAGGTTAAGCATGCCTAATCCCAGCACCATGTCAGGCTTGCTAACAGTCTTGTTACCGCTGAACTCAAAATGACTGTGAGACCAAGAGGTGGGAAACTAAAAATGCTGCATTTTCTCCTCCCCGGAAACAGTCTGAACCCTTCAGAGCATAATCCCCCGTATGCGTGAGCAACGGGAGCTGATATGAAAGAGACCCAGAGTGTGGTCTCCATCCCCTGGGCCTGTTTGTCTCTGCCTTTTACTAACCAGACTAATTACACTACTGGTATTGATTCTTCTGACTTGCGTCTTATGTCACTGGACCTCCGATTTCAGTATAAAATATTCACTACTCCAAGAAAGGTAATACGTTACATTGCTATCGGCCATTAACACAGCACTAAACAATTTCTTAGACCTGACCTTTGCTTCAGCTCATTGCATCTGATTATTTAGGAACAAGGTAGTTAATAAAAGAAAAGGAGATGGGGCTTTTGGAATATAAGGCAGTCGGAGCCACGGTGTTACAGAAGGGTTCCTGGCACCAGGGTTTAGATTAGGCATAAAACAAAGCAGAGGGGAGGAGAGCAGAACAAAGTTTCTGTGTGTTGGGGGGCTTGCGGGGTGGGGGCAGTCAGGCTGGTTGGGGACAGTTGCTGAACGGGAGCAGAAAGAGGAAAGGGAAGAACAGAAAGAGAAATCGAAAGGCCACATGTACACTGGACAGTTTTTACTAAACTGGCCATTATTTTAAAGAGATTACGTATCCTGATGAAAGGATGATATTGCGAAATTATTCCTAGCAGGTAAAAACATTTTGTTAAAGATTGCCTGCTTTACATACTCCACACAAATGCTTATTAATGAAACCAGTAATGTGTAAAGATTATTTATTTATGTTTTTCGAACAAAAATGGTATTGTATCAACTCCACTGGGTACGCTTTGTCCAGTTTGATGTTCTAATTAGCAATTCTTAGCATGATTAAATGCTAAATACACAGCTGTGTGAGGCTTCAGCTGGTAGTAACCAGTAGTGCCTAATACTGACTTTTTAAAAGAGAAAAACAAAAGTACTCAAATACTGGATAAAAAACTTTCGAGGCCCTATTCAGCTGAAAGAAGGAAAGTTATCAAAATAAACAGCAATTATACATAACATGTCAATAAAGCTAATAGCTATGTAGTATTCGTCAAGTCTGTTGAAAAGCTCTTTGGACTAAAAGAAAGTAAGCCTAGCCTAAGTCACTGACTGGTCAACCTCACATTATTACGTATTATGTGCATGGAGCTCCATTAAATCACCTTAATTTAAAAAAAAAAGACTTTAACTTTATTACTAAGCAAGTCTAGAGAGATAAACTTAACTATCTGCATTCAAACATTATTCTAGGAAACCCATATACTTTTTGAAAAAATGAACTTTTCTGCATTCACCTGAAAAAAAGTTGCGCATTATCTGGTACATAAATGATTTCCCTCTCTACTTCGTTTTCTTCCTGAAAACACCTAACACTTCTAAATAGCTAAAAATGATGGAGATTTTTCTATCTTCATAATAGAAAAGTGATCCAAATTACATGTGTCAGTATAAATTTCTACCCTTTAAATGGTAAAAATCATATAAATAGATCCCATTTGAAGTTTTATTTATGAAGCAAATTACCTAAGGAAGGCTTAACCAAAATAACTCTAAGTTTAAAAAAACAAACAAAAAATGCATTGTTTGGTAGGCATAGTAATAAACAGGTTAGTATTACATGCATCAGATAGATGACTGGTTATTCTCAATCTTATGTATTTCTAACCAAGCCAAGTTTTTACGCCTCTGAGCTTTGGCAGCACAGGGAGCGAGTTCCCTTCTTTTTTACTACTCTATATAAAATTCAACTAAGTATGAACTTTACCAAAATGAAATCCAATTTCCAATGGCTTTAAGCATTTCCTATTTCAATTTTTGCCTTTCAGAAGAAACACATTTTGCAAAATGTACTCACAGATTATCTATCATAAAAAGCTGAAAGAATTTTTCAAGTGAGAAGAAACCAAATTATGTATATGGTTTGATGCTTCTTAAAATTCTCCTTAAGATTACAGTTCAAGAAAAAAATTGTTCAATAAAAGTGGTAATTCAACTATATGAAAAAAATATACTTTCTGTATTGTATAAAATAAAACCAAATTATGGTTTGCATTTTTAATCATAAACTGTTTATAAGTCAAAAACTACTTAATACTATTTCTAAGGATTGCTATGATTTACTAGAAAATCAAAGTCTCACTACATATAAATTGTAAAAATTCTTTTCTATAGTTAACCCTGTCCATCCTCTATGAGCCTCTACCTTCATAATTCATAAGCTAATACTAAGACCACACCTACACAGAGAGGTCTGCTTGACTTTGTTCTGCCAACAGAACTACACCAGAAATAAAAATGTTTTAAGAATATAAACTGTTTTAATGTACGTATTTTTAATGTATGGTGCTCAAAACGTTCTATTTCACACCATCACTGAAGTGGGAAAAAAAAAACAAAAACAAAAAAAAAAACTAATCCAATCCCCACCCACTGACCTGACCACAATTTAGTAATAAAGAAACTGGGGCCCAGAAAGATAAAGTGATCTTTCCAAGAACCCCACTGGAGACCTTGGCTATAATATACTCTCCCGGTTCCTAGTGAGCACTCTTTCAACTTTACCAGTGGACTGACCCAGATGTAAGAAGATGTTAAAGGAGAGCCTAAATTTAATGTTTTGTTACTATTTATCTACTCAGCAAACCACCAATATTGTCCAGTGACCTAGGACCACCTGTATATGTTCCCAACTAACACCTAGAAAACCAATTCAGCAACAGTGATAACTAGTGGGCTGCTCCTTCTTGAAACACTTTTTTCTTAGATTCTAAAACACCACTTCTTCCTGGATACTCTTCACTTCTTAGGTCATGACTTCCCACAGCTCTTGAAGACGTGTCTTCCTTTACAAAGCCTCTACACGGTTGAGTGTGGTTGGCTCAAACAAAAGTCCTCTTTTCTTTCCATACCTCTCTAAGTAATTTCATTTATTCCCACTGCCTTACTTCAGTCTCTTGGAAGATAACCCCGACATCTGAATACCCAGCCCTGATCTTTCCTATCAGCTCTGCGCTCATATCTGCAAAATTTAACATTTGTACTCGTAGATCCCCAGTTTCTCAAATTCAGTACGTCCCAACTGAATGGAGGCTTTTCTTTCAAAACCCCACTCATCCATCAGTCTTTACCATTAAGGAAATGCCTTCTACTGGTTACTCAAGCAGGAAACCTGCCATTCTCTTAAAATTTCCTTCACCCAATTCCACTCCAGTTAATTCTACCTCCCAAATATACTCGGACTCATCCCTCCTTTCACCAGCCCACCTCTCTCCCCAGTGAAGGCAACATTCACTCAACTGGTCTTCCTGTCTTCTCTCTTCCCTTCTAACAGTATTTCTCCTCAAAGCAACCAGAGCAATTCTTTCTAAAGGCCAATCCAGTCATATTTAAACTCACTGAATAAAACCCAAATCCCTTAGAGCCTCTAAGGCCTTCTGTGAGATGATCTCTGCTCAATGGTCAACATTTCCCTGAGCCACCCTGCCCTAGTCCCTTGCCTTCAGCCCAGCCTCACGGAACTTTCTTAGGGTTTCAAAATGTACCTTGGGATGCTGTGTTCATTGTCAGGAATATTCTCCTTGCATGGCTGGCTCCAACTTCTCAAAAGACCCTACTTTATCTCCTGAGAAGACTCCTTCTTCTCTATCAATGCACCCTGGTGGGTTTCCTTCACAACACGTTAGTGATGCAATTATGGATCTTATTCATTTATTTACATCTTTTTAATCACTTACAGTCTAAGTGGCATAAACAGAGAAACAGAGAAACTTAATATCGCTAGCCCAGTACCTGGTACATTTTAGGTTCTCAAGAAATATGCACTGGCTGTGTAACAAAATAGCTATCTATCCCTTTCAGGAATGGCCATCCCTTTGCCATATGCAAAGGCTTCTCACTGCCCCACCCATGAAAAAGTTCTACAATGTCAGGCTGGCTTTGCCCTCATGACGGCCTGAAAATGGTAAGTTAATCGGTTAGCCTCAAAGTTTTGGTAGTATTTATCCAGTCACTTGAGCTGTTTTTCACTGATAAAAGCTCTGGGAATCTATAGGATAAAAACAATTTTTGCAAAATAAATTGGGCAAATACACTGGCTTTTACAACTAGAAATTACATTAATTCAAAAAAAATACATTTTATATATATATATATATATATATATATATATATATATATATAAAGGCCTATACGCGAGGAGTGTTGTGCACTAGCTATGTTAGTGGGTGGGATATAAAAGATGAGCCTGGGGATGCCTGGGTGACTCAAAGTGGCTGTCTTGGGCTCAGGTCACAATCCCAGGGTTCTGGGATTTGAGTCCCATATCGGGCTCCTTGCTCGGCGGGGAGCCTGCTTCTCTCTCCTTCTGCCTGCTCCTCTGCCTGCTTGTGCTCTTTCTATCAAATAAATAAAATCTAAAAAAAAAAAAAAAAATGAGCCTCGAGTGGCTCAGTCAGTTAAGTATCTGACTCGTGATTTCTGCTCAGGTCATGATCTCAGGGAACATTTGAGCCCAGAGATGAGCCCTGCATCAGGCTGTGTGCTCAGCGGGATGTCTGCCTGAGATTCTTTCTCCCCTCCCCCTGCAACTCATGCTCTCTTACACATGCTCTTAATCAAAAAAAAAAAAAAAAAAAAAAAAAAAAGATGAGCTGGGATCCCTGATCCCAAGTTTTGCTTCTTCCATTACTCTTTCTGAAAGGTTTTCAGTTTTTAGAACCTAGTGTTCTTCTTAAAGATCTATGCAAATAAGTATTTTCAACTGCTCTTAAAGAACTCCTCTAGCTCTAATTAAGTATAATTAAGTATAAAATAATTCAAATGACATTAGTTAAATACTTATTATAGTCAAAGAAGTATAAAATCTGGTCCGTTTACTTTGGTAAGTTTATTTTTACTCTATCATATATTTAGGGAAAAAAGCAGAAGAAAATCAAGGGGAAACAAATACTATCTTCAAAATGGCATAAAGTTTCTCCTCCTGCATATGAAAACCGTACTGTCCTGAAAAGCTACCCAGTCAAAAAGCCACTATATGAAAAATCCAATTATATGTAAATGCCCCTTTTAACAGGTACTCTTCTCTGAAGTAAACTTTTTAGGAAAAAGGAAGACATGCCTCTATGTGCTTCTCTTTCTTTTTCATTCCTCATAGCACCTTCATCTCATATGCACTCACGAGAATGCATGCTCTGTTAAGACTATTATATTTATATTGACAGATTCATAATTCTTGCACCTTCTACTAAAAGTGGTCTCTATAATGTTGCTTTACAAAAATACACCTTGACAGAAATCCAAAAGAAAAAACGGTGGAGGTACGTGTATCCCTTTCTGGTAGCACAACTGTGTCTGACTGTACAGAGGGTCTCAGGGGCTATCACTGCTTTGTGTCCAAGGTTTAAAAAAACAGGCCTTCTTCCACATATACCCAGGGTTCTGGTCTGCAGAGTTCCGTCATTTTTATTTTGGTGCCCAGTTCCCATGGCTGAGAACAGGTGACAGAGGGAGAGCAGGCATGATGAGCGCCCTGCAGCCCGCTCCCCTGTGCTTTGTGAAATGATCTTTCATTGGCACTATGTAAGGAGGAGTTTCCTGTACCACTTTGATTTCAGACAGAATCAGAGCCCACTCTGGATTAAGAAGTGACTGAAAAACTGTCCCATAACTTCAGTGCCTATTTCGCTTTGGCTGTTCATCCTGTTTTCTTGCTACAAAAATGCCCATCACAAAGCAGCTCTCTGTCCCAGGTCAACTCTGGGCATATCAGACAGGGACCAGTATTTTGTGTAAGTACATGTTCAGGATGTGTAATTTATGAGAGATGCCCTCAAAGTAAAAAGATAAAGTGGTTCTCACAGCATAAAAATATTTCCTGAGTAAGCAAGCGGACACAAAGACTGGACACTAAAAAATAAATCCTTTCTCATATTTTGTATTTATAGTATGTCAACAATGGGTAGTGAATATTTATAGAATGCTATATAGAGTACATGGCATTCTACTGGCTACTAAATTTTGGATATAAGATCACAGGTAAGAAAAAAATTTATTTTGGCATATAACTCCTTAGACTTTTACACTTGATCTTAGCCAAAAGGCCGAGAAGCGATAACTCCTTAGACTTTTAAAAACAGGCATTTACATCTTATGACTTTAAAATCATATCTTGCTTAGGGGGCGTGGTGGCTCAGTCAGTTGAGCATCTGACTCCTGCTCTCAACTCGTCTTGATCAGGGTTGTGAGTTCAAGCCCTATGCTGGTCTCTACACTGAGTATAAAGCCTAATTAAAAATTAGATAAAGGGGTGCCCGGGTGGCTCAGTGGGTTAAAGTCTCTGCCTTCTGCTCAGGTCATGATCCCAGGGTCCTGGAATTGAGCCCCATATCCGGCTCACTGCTTGGCAGGGAGCCTGCTTCCTCCTCTCTCTCTGCCTGCCTCTCTGCCTACTTGAGATCTCTTGTCTGTCAAATAAATAAATAAAATATTTAAAAAAAAGTCTAAAAAAATTAGATAAAATAAAATAAAACAAAACAAAACAAAACCACAACCTGCTTTGGTCAAATTCTGTATATCACCCTGAGACAGAATATTTTTAGAACGTTGTAAAGAAAAAAAAAATAGTGGAGATGAATGAAATTAGGGAAAAGAGCTGAGGGTGTTAGTTCTGAAAACCTTACCTATTATTAACATGGCTGCACAGGGACATTCTATTTAGGACTGTATCTTAAAGCAGTGACTGATAATTCAACAGCAGCACTGTAATTTCACAACACAGAGGAGTAAGATAATAAGCTCTCCACATGTACAGTGGAATCCAGGGCTTTGCTAGTTATTGAAATACACATGCACACGCAATTTACACTGAAAATAATTGTCTAGAAGAGAGAAAACCTGTAATGATGAGAAAAGAAGAAGATTCTCCAGCAAAGTGCGTTACATAATATAATTAAAATTTAGAGATCACACGGCCTGTCTACAAAGTATGGTTGGCCCCAGACCAGTAGCATCAGCATCACCGGGAACTTGTCATAAATTAGTATGCCCATCCCAGACCCACTAACTGACCCTACAACCACTGTCTTAACAAGAATGTCATGGCACGCTCATCTGAACAACACTGAAAAGAGTAAATACAAGTGGGGCAAGATACAGAGACATAGAAAGAAGTCAAGATAAAGATTGGGGTTGGTTGCTGAGTCTGCATTATAGATCTTGGGGAAAAAACTTAAATTTATTTATTTATATATTCTTGTAGGTTTCTAAGTTATCTAATCTAACAATGTAGTTTACAGGGTCTGACCGTGGAGGAGAATGTGAGGAGAGTCTCTGGCTAGAAGGCAGGCAGTTATTTATCTGCCCTAAGCTCCTTTAGGAATGCAAAGCACAGAATTAGGAAAAGGGACAGGGGTCTGTCCTTACAAGACCTGACAAGGTCTGCCTTGTACACATCTCACTGGCCATGTTATCTTCCTTCTATTTCTGTGGGAAAGAGGATGAGAGAGAGGACGAAGGAAAGAGAAATAAACATCCCCAAGAGAGAAGTAGAAGGACCAAGTGCCAATCCGTAAAATAAGTAGAGGGGAAGCCACAGAGACTTCCTCCACATCCCTCCCTCGCCCCGAAACCATGCTATTTGCCATGTGGAGAACAGCAAGGGAGAGTGATTCAGTAATGAGAGCTCATCTTAACTGACAAGAGTTACTGGAACAATAATAAAAGCAGCAAGTACAACCACCAGGTACTGCCACGACTCTAGTCTACCAGCCCCTCCGAGGTAAGCAGTGCCATCCTCCCTTTAAGGAGGCCGACTCCCTCATCCAAGAGTCCTATTAAGGCCAAGATTAAGAAGAGTCAAGACCATCTGGCTGAAAAAGCCCATGTTTTTCCACTTGGCTACTTCTGCCACAAGCTCCTGGAAAGTTGGTATTAAAAAATTCCATCAACAAAACTATGAATTAGGTAGTTTGTCTCCAGTGACACCGACTCTTGAGAAGCTCCGTGCTCTCTGTCAAAACCTGCACTCAGGAGCAGGTCTGGCAAACTCAATCGACAGCGGAGATTTTAATTTCAAAAACAGAACTGTTTAGTTTAGAATGAGAGCATTTGCGATAAATATCATACCAAAAACCTAAGTACCAACAGCCATTTAATGATGAAAATTATAATTTGTAAAGATGAGCGGTTAAAAATATTTCCCTTGACCTGGCCAGTGTTTGAGTCAATATCTAAATGAACAATTCTGTAGGGCACCCTAAAGCTTAAATCCGTAAGAGCAGAGGGAGGAAGGTGTTTAAAAATTGTATCAGACTCTGCAACTCCAATTACGTTTGGGTCTCCTATCATTATCAGGGAACCTCTGTAAACCCATAATGCTTACAGAAGCAACTGATAAGCTACTTAAAACTCCAGGGCTGCTCAGGAAATTATCAGATATCAGTGAGGTGAACAGTAAGTTATTGATGGTTCTAACAATGTCCGATTTACTTCTTGGACAGATTCATTTAGCAAGGTAATCTGGTTTCTCACCAGAAAATAAAGACAAAATATATGATCAACCTATAAAACTTCTGCAAGAAGTATCTGCAACAACATCTTACATTAATGAGCTCCCATTGAATCCCGCTGAATCAATCATTTCTGCACAGCTACCATGTTGTAGTGAATATTTAAGCTCAGAATTAGTAATGGGAATGAAATCATTAGTCTCGTCCAAACATTAGAGTTATCTGGGGCGCCTGGGTGGCTCAGCGGGTTAAAGCCTCTGCCTTCAGCTCAGGTCATGATCCCAGGGTCCTGGGATCAAGCCCCGCATCGGGCTCTCTGCTTAGCGGGGAGCCTGCTTCCTCCTCTCTCTCTCTCTCTCTCTGCCTGCCTCTCTGCCTACTTGTAATCTCTATCTGTCAAATAAATAAATCTTAAAAAAAAAAAACAAAAACAAAAACATTAGAGTTATCAATTTTCTGATTCCCACAAGCTACCAACAGCACAGCAGTACTATAAAGATGAAAACATTTTACGAAGTTCTTTGTGAGTGATGGTATTCAAAATAAGGAACCAGATATGAAAGATACGTATTTGGGGTGCCTGGGTGGCTCAGTGGGTTAAAGCCACTGCCTTCGGCTCAGGTCATGATCCCAAGGTCCTGGGATGGAGTTCCGCATCTGGCTCTCTGCTCAGCAGGGAGCCTGCTTCCTTCTGTCTCTGCCTGCCTCTCTGCCTACTTGTGATCTCTGTCTGTCAAATAAATAAATAAAATCTTAAAAAAAAAAAAAGAAAAGAAAGATATATATTTTGATTAAATGACACTTATTTAAAAATGAACATTTTAATCAATATATTACAATGGTTATAATCCCACCTCTAGCTTTACATTTCACGATAACAAAATTTGTATGTTACACAATATTAAAATGGCCTTAATTTTCCACATCTGCTGTAATCCTGGATCAAGTCTGTTAGCCCCAGCGACTCTGGTCCCATTTCTCAGCCTAGAACTTCATTCATTATTGGGGAAGTCCGCTTTCCACTACCGTGTGTAACAGTAAGTAATGGCTTCCAGGCTGAATAAAAACTGAACATAGAAGGCCATTGTTTCGCTCCTCGGTGTTACTCTTCTCATAACCTGATCCGCTCACAAGAAGTTAATAAATCCGCTGTTCAATGTCTCATTCTCCCTAAAACCTTTCTCTGTGAGGGAGTTGTGGCAATAACAAAATGAGAAACAGTGAGGACTTCATGACCCCGTCCTTGGCCTTGTGCTCTTTCTTATCTCTGTTTATCTCTTTTCTGTCTCTCTCCCCAGGACTGTTTTCCCTCAATTAAAAATGTCTGCACCAGGGGTGAAAGGAAGTTGCCCTTTATACTCCCAGTCCCACAATAAAGCACCTGGGAGGTAGGTGTACCAAATGAGTACCTCGTCACCCCAAAACATCTTTCAAGACAGCAACAAGCAACAGCCGGACTGATTTATACTACTGACCCTGGTCGTATGCACATCCGGAATACAGTAGGGACCATTTAGATCACCAGCTAAGTAATGTATGATGACCTTCTGTCAATATCAATAATATTATGTAGCAATTCTAATTCATTAAAATAACTTAGCCTGGAAAGGTTTAATTGCTTAGTGGCTGGGATGGTATGTGGACATAAATTTGAAATAAGCAGATAATGGCCATAATATTAACATTGCTATACTAGCTGAAACCTATTTTTTTTTTTTTTGGCAACTATTTCTACTTGATGCAGTTCATTTAATCTTAAACATTCATTGAATTCCTATCATTTTCCAGATACTCAGGGTATAAAGATGAATAAGTAGAGGATTCCCTCTGAGGCATCCACACTCTAGTTAGGGAGAGAGCCATGTGAAAAACTGATAGTTAAAGTACAATCTATTAAGTGCAAAAATAATTTGGGACTGTAGAAGCAGGAAGTGGGAGAGATCAGCTGCCTGGCAGGGTTATGCCATTTCGGTCAATGAGAAATCATTTAAAAATTATCACCTGAAATACATTTTAAAAATTAATAGACTCCTTAAGTAAATGTACATTCTTTAGTTGTATTATTATTCCCCTCTAGTAAACTGCTAAAAGCTACAATGGCTCTCTATTAGATACTATTTCATTCACATTTAACATTTAAAGGATCTAGTCAAATAGGATCTGTTTACAGACCTCCTTCCTGGCCGAGGCAAAGTTCTTTTTTAAAGAAATGTGTATTCATGTTCCCTGCCACCCCGCAATGATAAAGTACACATGATCCAATCCAGACCTCTTCTCCACTGACACATTTTAAGGACTCACACTCTAGGCACTCAGGTAGTAAATAGTGTAAGTTAGGCACACTGCTAACTCACATTTTAAAATGACTGTATTATTAAGGCACACAACTGCTTCGCTTTATGACAAGACAATACCTGGTAATCAAAAGCATTTGGATTCTGCCTATTGCTATTATTAAATTTCTAAAGCATAAGTGAGAATATGCATGATTTAAAATTTCTCATTAAGTCCTCATAATCTCTGAGATATCAAAGAAAGAACTGAAAAATACTTGTCTCTGCAGTTTTGTATACACTATAAACGTGTAAAATGAATGATATGAGTAACGAGAGATGTAGGCATCTTGACAAAATATCCATTCACAGCAAAATAATCCACATTTTACTTGGCTATGTCACAAACTAGCTTAATGGCCTTGGATGAGACATCCAAAGTCTCTGAATCTCCTATACAAATGAATGGACTATTTATTTGGGGGGGGGGGCTAAATTAATGGAACTGAACTAGATGCTCTCTAGAGTTTCTCTGGGCTCAAACATTATGAAAGCTACTAAAAGTGTCTTTTAGAAATTTTCTGTACCCTTTCATCACAGGTTTTGAAATGAAATCCCACTGTCAAATCATTTCCAGACATCTGGAAAACCTAATCCATTCCCAGTGTAAAATACCAAGGCAGTTAACAATTAAGCTGTTATTAGTGATTCATGTGTTCTCAACCGTCACTTGCTAGGCCCTATTATTTTAGTGTCACAACCATGACCTGTAAATAATACAGGTATTTGAGAAACTCATCAACTTGTATAATGCTGCGGTACAGTTTATCATATCAGACAAAACTACTAGAGAAATCCCGGTAGGAACTACATGTGTTCCTAAGCATATAAAGCCTCAGCACAGTAAGAAATATCTGAAAGGGGAGGACACCTCGTCTTTCAAAACATTCCCAGGTGACAAGCTTTGGAAATGGCATACTGAAATGAAAATGGTCCTTCACACTTATGACCTAAGATGTTTTCAATGGTAACAAAAGACTTATCTAGATCTACACATCAAACACATGCACATGCCATATTTGTATGTATCTGTGTGTGTGACCACACCAGCAGAATCAAAGTGGTCACCATAAATAAAAAGCACATTTTCAAGAGAATCATTACAAAGAGCCCACAGAGGAAAAAGGAACAAGGAGCCCAAAAAGTCAGTCAAGCCAGTATCAAACTAGAATTACACAATTCAGAAAACATTTTGATAATAACCTTACATAACGCTCCAAAACCACTCAAAAGCTACTTTCAGGGCACCTGGGTGGCTCAGTTGGTTAAGCAACTGCCTTCTGCTCAGGTCATGATCCTGGAGTCCTGGAATGGAGTCCCACATCGGGCTCCCAGCTCCGCGGGGAGTCTGTTTCTCCCTCTGACCTTCTCCTCTGTCATCCCCTCTCTCGCGCTCTCTCTCTAATAAACAAAATAAAATCTTTAAAAAAAAATGTTTTATTTTATTTCTTTTTTTAAAGATTATTTATTTATTTATTTGACAGACAGAGATCACAAGCAGGCAGAGAGGCAAGCAGAGAGAGAGAGGAGGAAGCAGGCTGTCCGCAGAGCAGAGAGCCCGATGAGGGGCTCGATCCCA
Organism: Meles meles; assembly: GCF_922984935.1. Classification (NCBI taxonomy): domain Eukaryota; kingdom Metazoa; phylum Chordata; class Mammalia; order Carnivora; family Mustelidae; genus Meles; species Meles meles. The sequence continues at coordinate 96,649,623 of NC_060067.1, forward strand.
GAACACTGGGATCATGACCTGGGCCGAAGGCAGAGGCTTTAACCCACTGAGCCACCCAGGTGCCCCAAAAAAAGATGTTTTAAAAGTAAAATAAAAGAGTGAAACTAATTAGCAGAGGGATCTACAGGGGAAAAGATAAGCTTGGGTTATAGGAAAAAAAGAAGCATTCTCACATGCTATGCATCTTAATGAAGGGTAGAGGATAGAAAAAAATGTATATTCTGTACTTAGGCTATGTAGGTCAAGTTACTGAAACTCAAGACAAATGGACAGGGACTGAAAATTTGTCAGAATGTTCCTTTTCATCATCCATTCCTTCTTCACTCCCAGCACTAAAGAAGGGAGACAGCCTCCAAACGCAAATCAAAAGGATCAATGCAGAAGGGCAGGGTTCTGGTTGAGGAAAAAATGGAAGACCTGGAGGGAACGAGGCTGATCTGTGTAACAATAGGAATGACTCAGAGTAAGCTCAGCTAGAGTAGAAGTTCCTTCTCAATCTGATTTTTCGTTCGCTTTAGGAAGGGGAGTTACTACATCACATGGTGACTCTGGCAGCGAACAGTTAAGGATTTGAAATGGGCTTGGATAAATTCATGAACGGCTGAGAGACGCTGAGATGAGTTCCTGTCCTTTACAGCTGACGTCAGAGAGCGGAGCCCGCCCAGACTCCGCTGACTGCCGCGGTGTGAAATGCTGGGGAGTAGGGGCGGGGGAAAAAGCCCCACAATTGGCAAGCTCTATTTTTTTCATGTGATGTGATACAATATATAAAGGTATTTTTTATTAAATGTACTTCAAAAGGATGAGAAAAATCTACAGACTGTATATTTCAATCACATTAATTCTCCATTCTGCCCTGTGACTGTCCTTATTTGATGCCTCTATGAAAAAATCTGGATTTGCTCTTCAACAAGGCCCTGACAAAATTTTTGATATGTAGTGACCAGAGATTTTGCAGAGCTGTTGTACGTCTTTTCAGATTTTCAAGCATAGAAACAGTTTCAATAATGAGCAAAATCACAGAACAACTTGTTGCTTCCAGGTAAATGCCATCAGATGTTGAGATTAAACCCAGAGAGCCAGCCGGAGGTCAGAAAACCCTAGAACAACAGATATGCAAGTTTGGCTCCTGTGAGTTTGAGTTACCTAACACAAAACAAACTAGGATGGAGAGGAGAATACAAGGGACTCGCTCACAGCTCAATCAGAAAAGGAATTTAGGTTTGACTTAGACAGGAGCAGCGTTTTGTTAAAGGGCAGTCAATTCCATCTTTGAAATGAAATCGCAATGGGGCAGGATTTCTTTAAAACAGTTACAGTTGTTTGCTAAAAATTAGTTGGCTCCCGAGTCTGACAGAAGGGACTGCCTCATTTTCATTGTTGGACATAAGCTTTCTAGTGGTTATGGCTTCTGAAAGGAGGACCTTTCTTCACATGGCTTCCGTTTGACTTCACTGAACCTGATCTAGATGTGGAGACTGGAGACTGTGCTATCTAGGGGAGAATAAAGAGAGTGAACTCCGTGTTTAATTAAAAGCAAAACCACTTAGGCTCATTAAAGCTAACTATCTAACTCATTCTCCTCACATACAGTTAGTACTTAATCAAAAGTCTATTTCCCAGCCCGTCTATTGACCATATGGCAGAACGGCCTCTCAACATCATAGAAACGCGCTGCACAGGCCTGGTGCGTCCACAGGGAAGGGACCTCAGGAGGCTCTAGCCACCACAGTCGCTGCTTTGGGGAGTAGCACTTATTAGCCAACAATAACCAATCCCATCTCTCCAAAAATCAAAGCTAACAAATTGACCTCCCAGTTTAGAAAAGATTACCAAGGAGTTCAGCAAACCTTACTTCTGGTAGTGGGCTGGCCGGTTTGGTGAGGATTCCTCCTACGTACACAACATTAGGCAGAGTGGGTCTCGGAAACTCCAGCGCCACATCTGTACACAGCATCCACAGACTGGACCCGTGGACCAAGTCGTACATGGACTTCTCCGGCAGCAGGTTGTACTTCTGCATTATCCTTTCGTATTTGGGAAGAACCAGAAAGCTGACCCCTAATCTGGAAATGAGGTAAACGCCGGTATTTTTCATCCTTTGCAGCAAGTTCATGTGGTCTGTGAGGAGTGAGTTAAACTCTGGGACATAAGCTAATGGGGCAGGAGCACCCACTTCCGCAGGGTACCAAAGCCCAGTTGAAAATACAGCATATTTAACCCCTAAGAGGTGAGCTATCACAAATCCACACATGTCATTGGGGTCCACCAGCAGCAGGTCAAACTTCTCCTTCTTCAGACCCTGAATCAGGGCACGGTTGCCAACCATCATATCACAGTTCTTGGTATAGTGATCCAGGATGTCAAACAGTTCGATTGCTGTCAATCTCCCAGAGAAGATATTCCGCATTTTGGACTGCAGGAAAGCATCCGAGGTGGTACTGTTGAAAATCCCTGGGTATCGCTGGAGGCTGTAATGATTAGATGGCGCGATGTCTCTGCCTTCGGAGAGAAGAAACACTGTGCGGTGGCCTCTCTCGTGCAAGGCTGAGGCTAGTGTCTTGAAAATGTACATATGGCTTTCAAACATAATTGGCGGCACGATGATGATTTTGGCAGCCTTCGCTATCCCCACAGCACTCCACAGGAGCATGAAATACGGAGTGTAAGACTTCATCACTGAAACAAAAACCGGAAAACGACTTAAAACAAAGTACAATCCTTACCATTCAAAACAATCACAGAGGCTTGTTTTTTTTTGTTTTTTTTTTCAAAATAGCTCGTGATTTGATACTTCGTCTGTGTAAAAGCATTCTGATTTTGTTCTAATTACCTGTTTATGAAAGATAATTTTTTTAAGGAGAGAACTGACAGCAAAGCTGGCAGAAACCAAAATATGTTTAAAGTGTATCCATTCCTGAGCACACGACTGCAGCAACGCCAGAGAACTCGATTGTTTTTTTGAGAACTACAGCTTTGAAAATCTGAAAAAAAAAACTTCTGTAAGATAGAATGTCCAAAGATTTTTTCTTTGAATAATCCCTCTATCTATGAAACATCTGTTTATCTTTTAGTTGAACATCAACATTAATTCCAGAAGAAGAGCCAAGATTTTTGGTATCTGGGTGCATTAGCATGTGTATCTCTTTTTATTTTTTTTATTTTTATTTTTTTTTTTTTTAAAGATTTTATTTATTTATTTGACAGAGAGAGATCACAAATAGGCAGAGAGGCAGACAGAGAGAATGAGAGGGAAGCAGGCTCCCTGCTGAGCGGAGAGCCCGATGTGGGACTCGATCCCAGGACCCTGAGATCACGACCTGAGCTGAAGGCAGTGGCTTAAATCACTGAGCCATCCAGGTGCCCCCATGTGTATCTCTTTTTAAATCATTTTATCACAGCAGTTACATTCCCAATTACCACCAAAGCATACCAAAGGAAGATTATGTTGGAAAAAATAGTCCTTTCAAGTAATAGTTCTATAGAAAAGACATTTTTCTACAGGAAAAATGATCTTTAATGTGAATTTCCCCTTTATCTAAATATGCTTATGTACCCTGACAGTCTCTATTTACGTAACCTCTATCAATTTGCCAATTCATTTCCGGGCATTAAATGAGAAACTTTCAACAGAAAAATTCAAGACACTTAACCGGATCTCTGTAAACGCTTATGGAAGAAGTGATGATGAACAAATATGTCCCAGACCACACTTCCTTTGTGTTGTATCTGTAACTCAGGGGCAGAGGGCAAGACAGATGATAACACCTATCACTTTTCCTACCCTTTCATGATAGTAGACTAGGTACAATAGTTAGTTATTCCCTGTCATTTTTTAGAAATACATGTCCTACCTATGGGGCCTCTACAGTATGCCACCTCCCTCTACCTAACCCAGGATAGTTTTTACTTAGGCTCTAAATTAGCCTCCTAGAACAGCAAAGATCTAAACAGCAGTTACCTATGCAAACTGGATCTTTTTACTCGAAGAACAGCTGAAATAGATTTATATGCACATCACCAAACCAGTATCTATTGTTACTCATTATCACGTATTAACCACCCTCCTCATACAAATTCCCACCACCTAAATGCAGCTTTAGCAACTATACCTTCTCAACATTCAAACACTGCAAGCAACTTAAAAAAACAAAAAAGGAAATCAATAGCAGGCAAATGAAAGATTCTTCCAATATCAAGATTAAACTACGAAATGTGTTCTACTTCTAGGTGCCTTTTACCTTTCTCACTCCAAGGAAATTTTCAAACTATTTCTAGATGAGCTGACACTATACCACTAAGAATAAACAGAAGTAAAGCACATTATAAACATATAATAGCCTATGTTAAATGTTGCTTGAATTAAATGAGGGCTTTAAAATAAATTTGGAGGGGTGCCTGGGTGGTTCAGTGGGTTAAAGACTCTGCCTTCGGCTCAGGTCACAATCCCAGGGCCCTGGGATCGAGCCTCACATCGGGCTCTATGCTCAGCGGGGAGCCTGCTTCCTCCTCTCTCTCTGCCTGCCTCTCTGCCTACTTGTGATCTCTTGTCTGTCAAATAAATAAATAAAATCTCTTAAAAATAAATAAATAAATTTGGAGAAAATACTATTCCTATAACAATCAAGTAAGTTTATTCAATAATTACAAGATCAATAAAGAAAAAATAGCCATTCTTAAAGAAATTTTTCGGGCCTTTATTCTACTGTACTGTGTCTCATTGTGTCACTGGCGCAGCCTTCCAATTCCAAGGAATTAAAAATCAGGATTCTCGGGGCGCCTGGGTGGTTCAGTGGGTTAAAGCCTCTGCCTTCAGCTCAGGTCATGATCCCAGGGTCCTGGGATCGAGCCCTACTTCGGCTCTCTGCTCGGCAGGGAGCCTGCTTCCTCCTCTCTCTCTGCCTGCCTCTCTGCCTACTTGTGATCTGTCTGTCAAATGAGTAAATAAAATCTTAAAAAAAAAAAAATCAGGGATTCTCAGTAGACATGTTCTTAATTCTAGGAATAAGATTTATGCAAACACGGTTATTGCAGGAGCCAGAGTCTGGGGCTGTGATTAATACTACCTGTCACTGTTTGCACGTCCACGAAGACAGACCGATTGATGGACCAGTCCACTGAACTGCTCCTCCCACTGGGTTTTGCATCTGGCTGAGCAGTGAACACACAGTTCATTCAGCTACAGTTAAAACCATTGCTTTATCTATCATAAATGACTAAGACACAAAACCAAAAATAACAGTAGGGAAACAAATCCTTTCACTGAGCTTTTTATTCTATTCTTCCTTTTTCATTTTAATATTTTATTTCAGTAATTACTACAAAGTAAAAAAATTTATAGGATTTTTCTTTTTAATGCACAACTGCTTATGTTCAGGAACACCACTGTTCAACAGAGCTTTCTGCAAATATGAAAATGTTCTAGATCCCCACTATCCAGCACTGAGCAGCTGAGGTGTAGTTAGTGTCATCGAGGAACTGAATTTTACATTTTAACATGTGGCTAAATTAATTTAGTACTAGTGGCTAAGATCACTTAATACTAAGTTAAGGTTAGAAAAAGCGCATGCATTCTGTATATATGGATTCTAAAAGTAACTATACAAACATACCAATATCTGTGTGACAAAGTATCTTCTAAAAGAATGTCTACTAGGTCTTCATGAAAAAACAGTGATTACCAATAAAGAAGCATCACTTGTACAAGTGTATTATTCTGTTGTTCAATTCAAAATTAATTATGAAGGACTATAACAGCACTTCAATCTCACAAACACCACTGTAGTGGAAAACAGAATGACTAACACAACTACCAACAAATGGTGAGGTTCTTGCTAGTCCAGACTTATCAGAGTGTGTCTACTGACAAGCTGGAGTTCATGAATATTAAAAACTTCTTCTCTGAGAAAGATAATGTCAAGAGGATGAGAAGACAAGCTGCAGACTGGGAGAAAATATTTAGAAAAGACACATCTGCTAAAGGACTGTCATCCAAAATACACAAAGAACTCTTAAAATTAAACAATAAGAAAGTAACCAAGCTGATTTTTAAAATGGCCAAAGACTTTAATAGACAACTCATAAAGAAAACATACAGATGGCAAATGAGCAAATGAGAAGATGCGCCACATCATGTCATGAGGGAAATGCAAATTAAAACCTCTATGAGGGACCACTTCACACCTATCAGAATAGCCAAAATCCAGAACACTGACAATGTCAAATGCTAGAGAGAATACGGAGCAACAGGAACTCTCATTCGTTGCTGGTGAGAATATAAAATGGTACAGCCACTTTGGAAGACAGGTTGGCGGTTTCTTACAAAACTAAATATACTCTTAACATACGATCCAGCAATTGTGCTCCTTGGTATTTACCCAAAAGAGCTGAAACTTCTGTGCACACAAAAACCTGTACATGAATGTGCACAGCAGCTTTACTCATAATTGACAATACTTAGAAGCAACCAACGTGTCCTCCAGGAGGTAAATGGATAGATAAGCTGGAATGGAATATTAGTGCTAAAAAGAAAATGAACTATCAAATCCACTAAAAGACAGGGAAGAAACTTAAATGCATATTACTAAGTGAAATGCATATTACTTATAAGATGCATACAGTAGTGTAAATTAGGAGGGATTTTAATTTAACATTTTCTACAATGGGCATGTGTTACTCTTCTCTTAATAAAAAGAATAAGTATTGTTTTTAATAATATGTGATGAAAGTACCTCATTAACAATAACAAAAAAGTGCATAAAATACCTTTAAAATGGGCTAAACAGGATGTTTGTTTACTATACTAAGCATGGCAAGGCTTTCCCTGCAGACATATACATAGAAATAATACTTAGTGTAGAGAAATAACTCTATTATTTTAGTGAAAGATGGTATTTGAAAAAAGTCAATCGTTTCCATATTTTAAATAGACTGGACAAATTTCCCCACGACATCCTACTAGATAATTGGTTTTATTTTATTTGGAATTTGACCAAATTCTATCCATGTTCACAATATGCAAGAAGAGGGAATACACTTTTAGAAAAGAAACAGCAAAGCACTGGGACAGCAAGGTAAATATTAAAGCATTATTTTTTAAAAATAATTAAAACCCTATGGATTTAGCCTAAGAACGCTACTTCAGATAAATGGGTAAGAGTAGGTAGCCTACAACAATTCCTTGAATAAATAGAAACATAACATGAGATGAAGGGAGCACAAGTAGATGAGGGAGGAATTACTTCTTTAAAATGGAGTGTTAAAATCTAGCTTTATATCTGAGAAACAAAAACCTCTGAATGTTTTATTTTAAACTTTCCCCAAAGCAAATCAGAATAGTGTTTATTTTTTTTTAAATACAGCCAAAAAATGTGTTGAACTTGAAATGAACTCTGGAAAGAGGAAAAACAAAAAACAAACAATCTGAGCATAAAGCAAAGAAAGATATCCTTATTACAGATACTATTAGGCCACATAATAGTAAAATATTTTTGGAATGTTTAAAAAATCTGGGATCAGAGGTTTCCAGTCCAAGATGACTGACTGAACCCAAATGTTTCTACTCCTTTCTTCCTAAAGCTTCTTCAGAAATGACAGGAAAGCAGAATAAAGGGAACACCTAATCTGAGAATTGGTATTGAGGAAACAAGGTGTGGGGGGAACTAGAGTCAGTGCAATGGATTTTTGACAAATCTCTAGAAAACAAATGCTAAGAATAGCTTATTGAGGAATGAAAGTGAGTGGAGGAAGTCATGACCCAAAACACACAGAAGAAGCTCCTGGAGCAGAGGTGAAAAGTGCCTCCAGAATGGCTGAGAGGTGAAGTGGACCAGCCCTGGAAGCAGGAGTAGTGGGTGGAGAAAGAAATCAAAGGGAAGGAGGAGCTAGAGCAGATTCCCCATCCATTAGATCTTCCCTTCACTCCCAGTTGCATTCGCTCCCCAAAGTAAAAACGCACATCAGGTCTCTAGAGAAAGAGGTGAACTGCCTGTAGAATGATCCGACCTGAGAACTCGGAGTAAAAGCCTCCTAATGCTGGCTTGCAGGAGGTGATGCCGGCTCCTCCTGGGTGCATCCTACCAAAAGCGGGGCTTCATTCGCAGTTTGAACCCAACCTCCAAGGTACAGGCAAGGAGCTTAAGTTTGCTGAATGAGCAAAACAAACTTGATTTTTTTTTTTTTAAGATTTATTTATTTGACAGATAGAGATTACAAGTAGGCAGAGAGGCAGGCAGAGAGAGAGGAGGAAGCAGGCTCCCAGCTAAGCAGAGAGCCCGATGCGGGGCTCGATCCCAGCACCCCGGGATCATGACCCGAGCTGAAGGCAGAGGCTTTAACCCGCTGAGCCACCCAGGCGCCCCTTGATTTTTTTTTTTAATAAAATTAGCAAAGACATCATTTTTAATGGTAACAGTTTTAGGCAGGCAGTGAAAATGTCAATAGGTACAAATGTTAACTACTCTAAATCAGAAATACCGACATGCGTGTACAAAGATGTTCCTGTACTTGCTTCTAACAGCCAACAGCCCAACACCACTAGGAATCCAGCAATAGAGGATTAATTGCATCATGGTATATCTTACCATGGAGCATTACAAAACTATCAAAACTATGTTTCAAACATTTTTAACATGAAAAAATTCTCATAACATGAACAAAATTTTATATATATATATATATATCACCTGTATACATAAAATGATTATATTGACTCATAAACTAAATAAGAAACTGTTATCAGTAATACATTTGGATTTTCAAGTTGAGGAGTATGTTTTCTCTTCCTACTTTTGTATTTACAGGTTTTTGAAGTTTTCTGCCAAAAATATTTAATATTTATAACAAACACATGCCATTCCCATGCCCCTTTTAGCTGGAGCTTTACTCCCACTTTCTTCTTGGAGTCAAATGTCTTAAAATACCAATGCTATTTGCTGGGATCCACTTACTCCCCAAATGGCTACAGCCTGGCATTGTTTCCACCACTACTGTGCCCAAACACTCATTGTTAAGAACACTAAATACCTCATAATAGTCACACAAATGCCCTTTTCCCCAACACTTATCTCACTGGACTTCTAACACTATACACGAATGCTCCTTTTCTCCTCCAAATTCTCTCTTAGTTCTGAGATGCTACTGTTGCTTGACTGTACTCCACCATCCAAAGAATGAAGAACACTCAGAATTCAAAGACTCTGAACAAATGTCACTTTGGGGGTGCCTGGGTGGTATAGTCTTGCAAGCATCTGCCCTTGGCTCAGGTCATGATCTGGGGTCCTGGGATCACATCCCACCTCAGGCTCCCTGCTCAGCAGGGAGTCTGCTTCTCCTTCTACCCTTCCCTCCACCGTCCCTCTCTCTCTCTCTCTCTCTGATAAATAAATAAAATCTTTTAAAAAAAAATTTCATTTTGCATATCAGCCCACCCTTTCTTCTCTATATTAAAAACTATCGGGGCGCCTGGGTGGCTCAGTGGGTTAAAGCCTCTGCCTTAGGCTCAGGTCATGATCCCAGGGTTCTAGAATCGAGCCCCGCATCAGGCTCTCTGCTCAGCAGGGAGCCTGCTTCCTTCTCTCTCTCTCTGCCTGCCTCTCTGCCTACTTGTAATCTCTGTTTGTCAAATAAATAAATAAAATCTTAAAAAAAAAAAAAGAAACTATTTCTTTGCTTGCATGCAAGATAAGGAACAGTGCCAATTTTAATAAGAGTGAGCACCTCTCACCACAAGGAAGCCAGTCAACATTTGAGTGCAAATTAGTTCAGCAAGGATATCAGAGCAGCATTTTACTTGACTGCTGCCTATCCAAAACACTCATTTGCAAAAGTGATCCCTCTAAGGCCAAACTCCTACAATACCAGAAAAAAACAGATTAGCTATATTGTTCCTGATCCTAAACCTCAATTGTTCACTCCAGCTGTTATTTATTTTAGAAAGACAGCGAGAAAGAGTGAGAGCGAGCTGGCGGGGAGAGGCAGAGGGAGAGGGAGAAAGACTTGACTTAAGTAAACTCTGTGCTTAGCACGAAGCCAGAGGCAGGAGATGGGAAGCTTACCGGACTTGGCCACCCAGGGGCCCTTATACTACAATTTTTCAAAGATAAAAAAATAGATTTCATGAACCCCTTATTCTCCCATTTTCTCAAACAGGAGTCTAAAATACCAGAGTCTAACCCCTACTTTACTAGACCTCTAGCAACCTCACTTTAAAATGCTATTTCCATCTGCTTATTAAAAAAAAAAAAAAGTAGAGAATCACCACATGAAAGAATCATTTCTCTGGTTTTTGCTGTTTGAGGTTAGATCATGAATAATGCTGAGCTGTGAAGCATAGGTGAGGATGAACTATATAAGCAAAAAATGGCAAGCACCTAAACTACAGGAAACAACGTAAGTTCTGACAGTCTACCAGCCCAGCAGCTCAGCAATTCAGGAGCAAAGCAGGGAGGGGGGCTGGGGGAGACCAACCAAGAAACAGACTCAGCTGTTCTCTATAGAGCTAACTGATGGTTACCTAATAGGGGGAGGTGGGTGGGTGGAGGAGAGGTGACCTAGGAGATGGGGATTAAGGAGGACATTTGTAAATGAGCACAGGGTGATGTATGGAAGTGGTGAATCACTATACTGTGCACCTGAAACTAGTATTACACTGTATGTTAACTAACTGGTATTGAGTAAAAACTAAAAAAACAAAAACAAAAACAAAAACACCTATCATTTTAAACAAGAATTGATCAAAGTGTTTTTGCATTAAAGGAAAAACAAAATAAAGGCTAATGGGAAATTTAAAATCATGTCTGTACATGGTGAATTGAGCTATTTAGAAAAATGAAGTGAATAATTTAGTTCTCAAAGCAGATTATGTAGTCTGGTAAACTGAACAGCTAGAATGCTCAGTACTTTTAAGTTTCTCTGGCATTGAGTATCAACATGAAAAAATGTATCAATCATAACGACAACCAGAGGTCAACCTTGGTACTACATGAAATGCTGTTTATTGTAATTTCATCTCTCTTCAAAGCACCTTTTATAAGTAAGCCTAAGAAAATACCATCCAGTAAAACGAAAAATAAACAAAAAACCAAATCAATCAAAGTAAAGACTAATTAGGAATCATTACTAGTGCTTTTAAATAAGTGCCAACAGCATTTTTCATAGAACTAGAACAAATAATCCTAAAATTTGTATGGAACCATGAAAGACCCAAATAGCCAAAGCAATCTTGAGAAAGAAGAACAAAGCTGAAGGTATCACAATCCAGATTTCAAGAGAATACTACAAAGCCACAGTAATCAAAACACTATAATACCAGCAAAAAAACAGACACATAGATCAACAGAACAGCAAAGAGAGTAGGGAAATAAAGCTAGCTACACCTACATGGTCCATTAACCTGCGACAAAGGAAGCAAGAACACACAATGGGGAAAAGACAGTCTTTAAATAAGTGGTATTGGGAAAACTTAACAGACACATGCAAAAGAATGAAACTGGACCTTCTGACAGGGAAAAACTAGACCTCTAGACAGGGAAAAACTGTACTCTAAGCTGGCCAACCAAACCAGCAGGGATTCCAGTCCCTGTCTCAAAGCCCTCCAGGTTCTTCTTTCCTACCTCGTTTCCCACACGTGCAAACAGTACCAAGTATGCAGAAGTAGAAGGGTATAAATTACCCTCCCTGCTTGTGCTCGGGGTTGGGGGGGGTGGTACTCAGACTTTTGGAGAACCTCCTCTGAGCCCACCAGTGTTATATAAACCTCTGATCCTCCAAAGTCTCCCAATGCCACTTGGTTCTTCCATCAGGATCCAGTCCAGGTTCTGTAACATTTGGTTACCTGACAGGGAAACCCAACCGTGCTGGCCCATTGTTGCCACCGGTTTGGGGCAATGGCAGGGCAGTACAGAAGGAGGGATCCTAAGGGAGAAGGCAGTCTCCCACCTGGTCGCCTCAGGCCGGCCCACCCCTCTGTTCCCACCAGACTCAAAGGAGACTTGGCAGGTGAGAACATGGTCCCAATGTCAGATTCCGGTAAGGCCTGGGGCCCCAGAACCCAGTCAGGTCCACCCATGAGGATGGAAGGGGAAATTGGTCACTTCCCAGAGACCTCTCAGAGGTCTCACAGGGGGAGAGGAGGAGGTCCCTCAGTTCAGAAACCCCCAAAAGAGGGGACAGGAAGGAATTTCCTAAAGGAATTCTACAGGTCAGGGCCTCCTGGAGTTGGTGGGGAGGAACAGTAAAAACTTCGGTGTGAATGCATGAGGGAATGGGCTGCTTGACCTGGCTTGTCAGGCGGACTGATTCTGTGCTCAACAGGTGGGCACCCTTAGGGTCCCAGAAGCCTACAGAGTCCGAATGGGCCCTAACCTGCTTCCGTGGTGACCTCATAGGGTCTAAGGCGAGCCCCTTTGGGGTGCCAGTCCGGGATTTATACAGACTCACTAAGACTAAGAGGCACTCAGTTCTCCTCCGGAGGGCGGACAGGCGGGCATCTGACTGGTCTCTCCCTTGGAGGAACAACCACCCTTTGTCTTTACACCAACGACGCAGGGAGGGTACACACAGGGGGCCAAGAGAGCCCCCTGCTCCTCATGGATAGAAGCTCTTCAAAACCTACACTCTTTAGACTGTATGCTCAAAATTTTAAGAAGGGATTCTCAAGAGACTATGGGATCAAAACATCTGGAAAAGGGCGCCTGGGTGGCTCAGTGGGTTGGGCCGCTGCCTTCGGCTCGGGTCATGGTCTCGGGGTCCTGGGATCGAGTCCCGCATCGGGCTCTCTGCTCGGCGGGGAGCCTGCTTCCCTCTCTCTCTCTCTGCCTGCCTCTCTGTCTACTTGTGATCTCTCTCTGTCAAATAAATAAATAAAATCTTTAAAAAAAAAAAAAAAAAACATCTGGAAAATTAGGCACATTATGTGAACTGGAATGGGCCACCTTTGGGGTCGACTGGCCCTAAGACCCACCCACTGTCCGGGTCATTTACAAAATTATAGTCGGGACTCCCAGACACCCTGATTCAATTCCCATATATTTGATTCTTGCCTTCAGGTAGCCCAAACTCTGCCACCATGGGTCTGATTCTGTGCTAATAGGAAGGAACAAAATAGGACATTTGTAACCCAAGTAAAAAAGAGCCCAAAAGCTGTAAGGAAGCAAAGCCTATCAGGGAGTCCCAGTCTGGGGGCATCAAGGGCAGCAACGAGGATGAGCTCTAGATAAGGATGAACCTGTCAGAAAGTGTGGGGACCACAGTCCTCTGACCCAGGGCCTAAAGCTGAGCTGCAGGAAGACAGTGCTCCTGCTTCTTCTAAGTGGCATGTGTGGGGAGATACTCGATTTAGCAGCTCTGACAGCCCACAGGAAACTTGATCCAGACAGAAACATGATGTAAAATAACAGCAGCTCTCATATTTATCTTTAAGAGAAAGTGGGGGAGGTGCAGGGGTGGCTCAGTGGGTTAAGCATCTGCCTTCCATTCAGGTCATGTTCCGGGGGTCCTTCAGGGCGGGGACTTTAAGGAATATTCCCAAGCAGCTGCTGAAACTTCCTTTGTTTCCAGGAAATTCCCTTCTTATCTGGCCCCTTGTTGGCTGGAAAACATGGCATCTGCTTGTCTGGAGCTGATGATGATCTCCCGACCTGGGAACCTTTTCTCTGCCCTCTGGCAGCACTCTCTCTTCTGTCTGCCCATCCCCCTTTTCCTGTTTCTGCACCACTTTGGGTGTGGCCTGCATTACTGGCTTCTGGACCATCCTCAGTGCCTCAGGCACCATGGCCCCTCTCTTCACAGTCAAGGAGCAAGAAAAGCACCCCCAGGACCTAACACCATCCACTCCAGATTTCTCCATATGTCTTAGGTAAAAATTGACCATGGGGAGGATCCAGGTGAAACATAATTCAGCATTTAAACTAAGTTTGTTGGTTTAGTTAAGATACATGTGTCTTTTAAGTTATCAGTGGTAAACAGGAAATTTTATTCTATCAAGGTTTACCAAAGGTCAAATAACCTCATGTTATCTCTGTTGAGTTGTTAGTAAAAAGATGACTAAAATGGTTAATTATCTCATCAAAGTTTTCATGGGTAATTGTTAAAGTAGCTTTCAAAGTCTTTGGTAACCTGAAACTTTACAAAGTTTTGGTTGGATGACAGATGGAATTAAATTTGTTGGACATCTATGACCTTTCCAAATGGGATAAAGTGCTAAAGCACTTATTACTGAACACAGGTCTGTGCTTTTGACCTACTGCAAAGAACTAAGAATATTTAAATCTGTTGGTAAACACGTTTTGTGCTTAACTGATTTCACAAATTTGCGATTTAAGAATTCTGGTGTATAGGGCGCCTGGGTGGCTCAGTGGGTTAAAATTTCTGCCTTCGGCTCGGGTCATGATCCCAGGGTCCTGGGATGGAGCCCCCATCAGGCTCTCTGCTCTGCGGGGAGCCTGCTTTCTCCCCTCTCTCTGCCTGCCTCTCTGCCTGCTTGTGATCTCTGTCTGTCAAATAAATAAATAAAATCTTTAAAAAAAAATAGGTATTAAAAAAAAGAATTCTGGTGTAACAGTTCACAATTGGTTACTCCTTAGTCTTCACTGGAGATTAAGGTTTCTAAAGAGTGCAAAATTCTGCTAACTGTAAGACTGATGGAAATAATGGAATCAACTCTGTATGTGGAAAAGTAGGAGATATGTAAGAAAGATAAAGAATGGGAATGCATTTTGTTGAAGGTAACAGAAGGTAATTTTGTCTTAAATGAGATGGTTGTTTGGAAACAAATGGCTTGGGACAAAACCTGAATGCAAAGGAAAGTTGTATAAGGTTTCTGATAGGAAATCTTTGGAAATGAATTTTAGGTGTGGTCAGGGTGGACTGAGATTGAAATGAATTTTAAAAAGACACTGGTATAGAAAGTTGGTTTTCTCTCTATTCAAAAAGGAAAGTATTCTCAATTGTTTGTCTGCTCTTAACAAGAAAATGCAAATAGTTGTTTTCTCTCCACCTGCTTAGAAAAACCAGTTTCTATGTTTTGCCTTTATCAGGTCTTCAACATCCCCAATACTATATGCGCTTTAAAACTTTTTAAGGTTTTAACAAACTTCCCCAGAATTTAAATAATGAACAAACTCTTGTTGACTATTAGGCTTGCTTGTTTGGTGTGTAACGTTCTGGTTCTGGCTATTGAAGTGTTATGTGTCATAGAATAACTGAGTTTCCTCATCAATCGTATCATAGTGAACTCTCCTATCAGATCATTAACCATGTCTATCCTGAGTTTTCGTCATTTATAATTGTCCTAATTCTCTAGTAAAGTGACTTATATCTTCAAAGAGATTCATATAAAGGACAGATACAGGTATTCAGTATATTTAAAAATCCTAAAACTGAAATGACGAAGAACTTCCAGAACTAAGAAGCACATTCAGACTGAACAAAAATCAGTAACATGGGACTAAATTAACTAAAAAGATTATAGTTTTGTGATCCTTGTTTGAAAAACACTGCTGCTTCCTTAATGTTCACTCTTCCTGATTAAGGAAACGTAAGATTTCTACGACATACAGAAACATGATAAAATAATCATTTGTAACCAAATTAAAGCATTCAACTTTTCTCTCTATCTGAACCCTCTGAAACTCAAAGGTCTCATTAAGTATACCTTCTTCCTAGGATATCATTATTTGAGGAAGACATGCATAGACTCAGATATGACCAGACAGCTTTAAGGAGCTAAAGTTGACTTTATGAAACCTAGAGCCGTAAAGCCCCTTGGAACTGTTGGCCTGACACCTTGCTTACAGAGGTCCCAGGAACCTCACCAGGTGAGTAAAGAATATCACTTCCTGGCAGGTACAGGAACCTCAGGATACTCTGGACACCTCATGAAGAGGCATCTGCCCAAATCTTAGAGGTACTGCAGGTATGTCTGATGGCAAGTGCATGGCTTGGCTACTGGCCTGGAGAGGTTACCGGAAGTTCAAGCTAGAGATTCCTTATAAATCTCCAGCAAAGCAGATTCTAAAAGATCTGTATGATCACTCACTGTTCTTGCTGAGTTTATGTAAATAATTAGGCCAGGTTTATTAAAACTGGACTTCTTTCTTGAGTAAATTAGTCCTGATTTGGCTATCTCTGGAAATGAGGGTTATTTTAGAGAGAAAAATTACGTTTAAATAAGCCACCTTTGTGGATGTAAATTTTAGATTTGACTGTCTTTAAGTGTTTTTTATTTATCTAAGCTAAACAAAGTAAACTTCAGAGATGCTGTGCAATAGCTCGTTTAGACAATCTTCTTGTTTTTATTCTGTGGGGCTAATAATAACAGGACCCCATGGCACATGATTAAACAACTGGAAAATGGGACTGATTCCCCAACAACTGTATAACTTATCACCTTGACCAGTTCTATGTGGCTGGGATAACGAAATCATTTCCTAAAAGCCAGAGCATAACCCACTCCAGAGGGCTGACTATGTGGAGTGACTATGGACTTGTGGAGATAATGGATGACCCCACTTTCTTTATGACTGGATTGGGTTATGCACTTGGGATCTCCTGAGACAAGTTTTCTCCTATCTGCCAGTGATCCTTTGTAATTAGAATGTTAACTCTTTACCTCAAACAAAGAGGTCTTCTTAATGGTATTTTTCAGTTATATTTATCCTAGAAGCCACCTCTACTGAGGTGCAATTGCAAACAAAGGCTTTAGCTAAGCATACATACAATAGTGCTCTTGGTAAAAGGAGCCTCAAAGCTCCCTAGGGGACAGTCCCTGACTGTAATGACTTCACATCAGGTCCAGAGTGTCTTCGAAACCAAAGGCCACTAATGGATGATGGAGGCCAACTTATTAATACCAGGTACACTGGTAGATATGCCTGAAATAATACCTAAAACCTGTCAAACTTTAAATCCAGCTATCCTTATGACTGGACCTGAACGTCATACTTTTGTAGAACATAACTGTTGGAGGTCATTGATCCTGTTTATTCTAGTCAACTGGATTTATTTTTTTTTTTTTAATTTATTTATTTGACAGACAGAGATCACAAGTAGCCCGAGAGGAAGGCAGAGAGAGAGGAGGAAGCAGGCTCCCTGCCGAGCAGAGAGCCCGATGTGGGGCTCGATCCCAGGACCCTGGGATCATGACCTGAGCCGAAGGCAGAGGCTTTAACCCACTGAGCCACCCAGGCGCCCCTAGTCAACTGGATTTAAAAGACTGCTACAGATATAATTCACCTCAAAAGCTCTATGGCAGGCCACCCCCCGTAGTAAGTAGGCTTAGAGGAGACCTCAAACAGATTGGAAACTTAGAAGCGTCCCAACATCTCCAAGCCCTGGAAAAAACTCTAAGACACATCTCCTGAGAAGCATTAGAAAGGACCCCCTCAAACAAACCATGGTGGACAGGCCCTCCCACACTGTTGTTCTAACCACCCCTACTGCTCTCAAGGTCTTGGATGTCACCCAATGGATTCACTGCTTTAGAGTAAAGGCGGCTATCACCAGTTGGATGAATCACACCAGTGGAAAGCCCAACCAGATCCTATGGACCGGCTCCAGCACCGCCTTCAATGAGACCCCATCCACTGATGGACATCTGTTCACCATGGTCCCAGACTATTGTCGGCACAATATCCCTTACCTCTGTTGTTGGACTTAACACTACTGCCCCTTCTGACTGGACTTTCTCCCAGAAACTTGTTATTGTTATTGCTTGTTGAACAGCCTTTGGAACCTTAAGATGGATTGCTAAGTTCACAGAAAACACTGTTACCAGGTGAGCTACGCCCCAGATACTAGCCTTGCAGGGCCATCACAATAGGTGATAATGATGCCCTCTAAACTAGGTATTTAAAGGGGCATCAAAGAGGGGAATGATAGGGAAAAACTGCACTCGAAGATGGCTGACCAAACCAGCAAGGGAATTCCAGTCCCTGTCTCGAAGCCCTCCTGGGTTCTCCTTTCCTACCCTGTTTTCCGCACATGCCAGAAGTACCAAGTATGCGGAAGAAGAAGGGTATAAATCCCCCTCCCTGCTTGTGCTCGGGGCTTAGACCTTTGGAGAACAACCTCCTTTGAGCCCACCCATGTTAAATAAACCTCCAATACTCCAAAGTCTCCCAGTGCCGCTTGGTTCTTCCGTCAGGATCCAGTCCAGGTTCCATAAACTTTCTTACACCAACCACAAAAATAAACTCAAAATGAACTAAAGACCCAAATGTGAGACCTGAAACCATAAAACTCCTAAAAGAAAATATGGACAGTATTCCCTTGGAAATCAGCCTTAGAAACATTTTTCTAGATAGGTCTCCTCAGGCAAGGGAAACAAAAGCAAAAAATGAACTACCAGAACTACACAAAAGTGAAAAGAATTTGCACAGCAAAGAAAACTGTCAACAAAATGAGAAGGCAACCCAGGAAATATGAGAAGATATTTGCAAATGATATGTCCGATAAGGGGTTAGTATCCAAAATATCCAAAGAACTTCTACAACTCAACACCAAAAAAAAAAAAAAAAACCAAAAAAATCTGATTAAAAAATAGGCAAAGGACCTGAATAGGCATTTTTCCAAAGAAGACATAAAGATATAAAGATGACCAACAGACCCACAAAAAGATGCTTCACATCAGGACTCATCAAGGAAATGCAAATTAAAACCACAGCGGGATATCCTCTCACACCAGTAAGAATGTAGTATCAAAAAGACAAAAAGATAACAAGTGTTGACGAGGATGTGGAGAAAAAGGGAACCTTATGCCCTGTTGATGGAAATGTAAATCAGCACAATGCACTGTGGGGAACAGTACAGATTCCTCAAAAAATTAAAAATAGAAATATTATAGGATCCAATTATTTCATGGCTGGGTATTTATGCAGAGAAAATGAAAACACAAATTTGAAAAGATATATGCACCCCTATGTTTACTGCCAGTATTATTTACAAAAGCCGAGTTATGGAAGCCACCAAAGCGTCCATCCATAGACAACCAGATGAAGAAGTGTTGTATATGCATGAGGTACTACTCAGCCATAGAAAGGAATGAGATCTTGCCATCTGCAACAACATGGATGGACCTAGAGGTATTATGCTAAGTGAAACAAGTCAGAGAAAGACATAAACCGTGTAATTTCACTTATTTAAGGAATCTAAAAAACAAAACAAATGAACAAACAAAAAACAGACTTTAAATAGAACTGGTGGAGGTCAAAGCGGGGGATGAAATAGATAAAAGGGTTTAAGAGGGACAAACTTCTAGGTATAAATAATTAAGTCACAGAGCTGAAATGTAGGACACAGGGAATACAGTCAATAATACTGTAATAACATTGCACACACTGAGTAATGTGTAGAATTATCCAATCACTATTATACACCTAAAACTAATACCACACTGAATGTTAATTTTACTTCAATTTAAAAACAAAACAAAACTTGGGCACCTGGGTGGCTCAGTGGGTTAAAGCCTCTGCCTTCCGCTCGGGTCATGATCCCAGGATCCTGGGATCAAGCCCCGCATCAGGCTCTCTGCTCTGCGGGGAGCCTGCTTCCTCCTCTCTCTCTCTGCCTACTTGTGATCTCTGTCTGTCAAGTAAATAAATAAACCTTTAAAAAAAATAAAAATAAAAAAACAAAACAAATCCAATTTCTGTATCCTCTAGCACAATTTAAGCTCCAAAAGTTTGGAGATTTTAGTGAAAGTAGGTAACTATTTCATTCCCTTTGCTAATCTTATAGTAAGAGCTCAATAAATATTTACTGAATAAATTAACTATAATTGTGATTTTGAACCAGGATATGTAGCTAGACCACAGGCATTACCACTAACAGATCCATTGTTTTCTTTAATCTTCAATGAATGAAATGCAATTTTATCAACTGCCTTACTTCTCAACAAAATTCTAAATCAAAAGCTTTTGCCTGAGGAGCTAAAGTTAGTTATACATCTCAATTACAGAAAAAAATTTCTAAGGTAATGGGTATTGCAGTTGAAGGAAGAAAGTAGCAGAGTATAGACTGCATTTCAGCCCTTCCTAAATTTAGGGATCTTTCTGCATCTTATTTATTAACTTCTTACACATTCAATGTATAAATGACCATTACATTAAATAACAAAAGAATGGGACAAGAAGCTGGAGTTTGTTGGATGCCATTATAGGCCCAGGAGAGACAGCAGCGGCATGTATTTTTATCCTCTTTCCTAGTAAGGGAATCCTCTACTTTCCCTTGATTCAGCCAGGAAGACCAAAGCCACTTCCCAGCCTCTCTAAGAGCTAGTCTGAGCCCTATAAGTAAGTTCTGGTGAAAGGACATGGAACAGAAGCAGAAGCGATACATGCAATCTCTAATTTATGCCTTCAGAGGTTTCACTTTTCACCTTCCACCTTCCTGGCGGCTGGAAGGAGAACATGGTAATGATTAACATCCTGAACCACACCGGCAGAGGTATAAAGTTGGAACAACAAAGATACTGGCGTGACAAGGTAGAAGCCGGTATCAGACCGGCCTTGCTCAGACCCTTGAGGACCCTTCTCCGAGAAGCAACTCTACTACTTTTTTCAAAGCCACTGTTATCTCGAGTCTCTGTGTCCAGCACTGGGGTGAGTCGCCATCCTGCCTTGTCCAGACCTGAGGGGATTTCCAGGATGTGGACCTTCCAGGGTTCTTATCTGGGCAAACCGGAATAAGCTGGTCACCCTCGAGCTGGGGCCTTGCATCCTCACATAAAACTATCAATAAACAGCAGATCTTAAAGAGTTGTACTATGTACTGTGTATTCCCTGCCTTACAGGCTTAATGAGCATGACCTCATGTTATAAAGACCCTACACCAAGGAAAAAGAGTTGTTCCCATTTCACAGACACGAAGACTGAGAACCTCAGCAAGATCTAGCATTTGTATACTGCAGAGGTTCACATCCTCAACCACATAACCCACTTTTGTCTCACAACATGAAGAAGAAAACCAAGCTGAAAAAAAAAGTTGTAACTGTGGGTAAACTGGGAGGAAACTCTGCTTTATTGCTAGAGAATTGGTCAACAGCCCAGGCTTAAGCATTTAGTTTCACAGGCAGGCAACAGCTCGTGCTCTGAATTCAACCACGGCTGTCTTCTTGCAACTAAACTACAGAGAGGAAGGAGTCCCCTAAAATCACGCTGTGAAATGGGAACACCCTGACTGGAGATGGGAGGCTGGCAAGGTCGACCACTTCCCCACATTCATGGTTTTGGGTCACTCACGGGAAATCACAGATACTTACTACCTATTTGTATGGAAGTGTACGACGTAACTACAGAAGTACAACCACTATATGCTAAATGCAAAGGTAGAACCCGGGTTCCATTTCACAGATTTAAAAAATTAATCAGTAAATTCATCCAAAGCTACTTGTCAAAAGCTTTCAGTCAAAATTTCTAGCACAGTCACTTTCGCTTTTTTTAAATATTGCTTTTGCGTCTAATAACAAAATCAAAAGGCACAACAGAAAATATTCTATTATTAATACCACATTCCTGACAATGCCATGTCACCTTAAAGAAAATGAGACCAATATAAATTTCTAAAGGTACCACACAGGCAGATCTTTCTTTATACACACAAAATACTGAAAGGAATAAACCAGTAGCAATACCATTCAAAAATGTTAATTCTGCACTTGGGACTTAGACGTGTGCCAAGGGGCACACGAAAAACCTCCTTGTGAAGGAGAGATTATAAAGAATGTTTCTGTTGTCCTTTGTTGTTCTTACAGCAGTCCAAGTTAGCTGCACTTAACCACTTTTCTACACTGCCAGTATCTTGTCGGGCATCTAGTACAGGTGGTAAAGCTGTCATGAGAAACCCAATGCTATTCCCTTATCAGTGGAAGCTGGCCCAGGCCCTCCTGGGCACTTCTCCGGCATCATCAGGTGGGAAGGGAAGATACAAACAAGCAAAAGAGAGGAAGGAACAACAGGATGATATGGATACCAACAGACAATGCCACTCAGTACCTTGCATAGAATAGGTATCAAATTACTACTCAATACTAGTGATTAAATATAGCTATATTACACACACAAATTTAATTATCTAATGAAATAGTCCTCAAATGTTCATGTCCAGAAAAATCACCTATGGTGCTTACTAAAAAATGTGGATTCTGGGGTTTCTTCATCACACAGGCTATTAGGAAGTCTGGGGGGAAACCCCCAAAATCTGCATTTCTAATAAGCATCTGGAGATATTGGTGCAATTCAACCACCAGACTGAGAGACAAGGTTCTAATATTCAATCCTATGTGCATCAAGAGAAACACAAGTGATTCAAAGGGCATGTGCATCTGAAATAGAAAGACCAGAGTTAAAGCTCAGTTGTGCTGGGTACTCAGAAAGCATAACACCCACTCAAGATCCAGAGGAACTCAGAATAAAGAAGCAAGCAATCCCAAAGTATATGTTTTTAATATTCTGTTATGAAGTACTTATACTATCTTGGGAACACATGAGTACAGTTTGAGTGATTTATAAGGACATGATGGTACCTTTCAACTTTCAGTATATTACACATCCAACTTTCTCATTACCACTTAACCCCACAAATTATAACGTAATTTGAAATATTGTGAATTAGTAAAGTATTAACCAGTGTCACACTAGATAGGTAATCTAAATAAATGTCATTTTGTATTTAAAGTTTTGTTTTTTTGGATATATGTCATATTTGGGTAACCTAAGACTGTCATTTCAGGCAGCTCGCATTTCAAGTTGTTTACATTATGAAAATAGTATCATTTGAAGAGACCCTATAATGAAGTCTCAATAATGCAAGAAAAAATAAAAATATATATGGCATGCATCTATGGATTCCCCGATCAACAGCTTTTGTAATTTGGGCCAAGTCGTTTAATTTTTCCGTGCCTCATTTCCTTCTCCTGCCAGATAAGCTATGACATTAGGTGGTCTTGGAGATCCCTTACAATTAAAAAACTTACTGAAAAAATGGATTAAAAAATAGGTTTAATGAGACTGATATATGATCTGGTTCATAAAAGTAGTCAAGACCAGATAAATAGACGCTAAGGGAAAAAAATGGAGAAAAGGAACTCACCCCAATTTTAAGCTTTATGTTATCAAGAATTTTTAATGCAAAGGCAAATTTCATAGGGATACTATTAAAATACAAATTCTGACTCAGTACAGCTAGTGTGTGGCCCCAGATCATTTACTTCTAAGCTCTCTGGTGAAATGGAAGGATGCAGGGACATGGACTGCCCTTTGTAAGTGAAGATCCAGGGTAAAGCCAAGGAATAGAATTAAGAACAATTAAAATCTATTTAATAACATGGTCAACCAGTCAACAATACCATAACCTACTAGAAAATGAATTATTTTCTAATTGCACATACACAAAAGATAATTTGCTTAAAATAATGGGAGGACCTAATTTACTTATATAATTTTTTAAGGGACTGTTATGTGGTAGGTGAGCCAATCTTTGAACATATGGCTACATTCCAGTGGCTCTCAACTCTGATGATACCTTATAATCACCTGGATGCTTCTAAGAACTAGAGATGCCTGAGAAACCTACCAGCCCCTAGCTTATCAATTAAATCAGAATTTCTGGGGATAACACATTGGTCTTAGCATTTTTTTTCTTTTGCTTTTTTATAATGCCTTCCAAGTAATTACAGTACTGAGAACCACTGGGCTGCACTTACACAAAATCATAGCAAAACACACAAAAGTAAACAACTAATCCAACCCATTATTTAAACAAAATGCTTCATTTAATAAATGAAGGAGCAGATTGTGTATGTAAGAAAGTATTAACAGGAAAGCATCTTCAAATCGAAACCTAATTTTTCTTTGTCCCTAAAATGATCAGAAATGTTTTCATCACATGGAAAAACTGAACTGATTTCATTTAGTATCAGGGATCAGTGGTTTTACAACTTTAGCCTGCATCAAAACCATCCAGAGAGCTAGTTAAAGACTTTGGGCGGTGTCCTCCCAATTTCAAATTCTAGAGATCTGGGCTGGGCCCCAAAATCTTCATTTTTAACAAATTCCCAGGTGATGCTGATGCTGCTGGTTCAGGCCCCATTTCCAGAATCACACACAGAGATAAAGGCTTGCAATTTTAAAAAATGCAATTGTCTTTTTTAATAAAGAAAGCAGTGGCATTAAAACACTTTTTATCTTTATCACATACCCAGTTTTGTTTTTTTTTTTTTAGATTTTATTTACTTGTTTATTTATTTGAGAGTGTAAGTGGGGAGGGGAGGAGAGGGTGAAGCAGGCTCCCCGCTGAACTGGATATGGGGCTCAATCCCAGGACCCTGGGATCAGGACCTGAGTCCAAGGCAGATGCTTAACTGACTGAGCCACCCAGGCACCCCTGTCACATACCCAGTTTTAAAATACATATGATATATATATATGTATGTGTGTGTGTGTGTGTGTGTTTGTGTATATATATACATCATCACATCACACAGGAATAAGTGTGGGTTTCTTTTCATCTCAAGATCAGCCTGGTACAGTTATCTCCATGCAACTGTATCATGTGATCACACTCAACAAACAATAAGGAAATTCTTTGTTTTTATTCCGATCTCATCTTTAAGCAAATGAAAAAAGTCTCATAAATGAGACTGCTTGAGACTTTAAGTTCTTATAGGTATATTCTTTCTTAAAAGGAAACTGATGTTTGGTTAATGTTTTAAAATGTTTCATTAGGACTTTTTATAATTCTCTTTTATTGGGATTCTAAATCATGGAATACCACAGTGAATGTGGAGGAGATCCAGATAAAATTTTCACCTTCTTCCAAAACAAGACAAATCCACATGTGGGGAAACAGCTTTCTTTTTAAGATTTTATTATAATTTTTTGAAGTAATCTCTACGTCCACAAAGTGGGGCTCGAATTCACCACCCTGAGATCAAGAGTCACATGTTTACACACTGAGCTAAACAGATGCCCCAGGAAACAGCTTTTCAAGATATCAATACATGACATTATTAAGGTTGCAGAAATGTACAAGGACCCCAAAATATCACAGGATTGTTTCTCTTATCTTAATAAAACAATCCTTTCATTACTATCACTAGTTTAAATGGATTTTTAACAATTATCTACATTAACATTATTAAGAGTCACAAAAAAAAAAAAATTGCCAAGTAAGGTCTTAAACACATTTTAAAACAGAAGACATCTGTGTAAAAACATAACCAAAAACAAATCAAAACAAAAAACAAACTTCTGGACGTTTCCCTGTTCACAAACAACAAACTTTCCCAATGCTGTCTTATTAAAATACCTGCATAACCACTAAGAGAAGGTTATTATGGGGTATTAGATGAAAGAGTAAAGTTATATTTTCCCCAGAAAAGGAAGATTTTGGTAGGTCCCATAGAAAGACTGAACGCATTGCTCTGATGTTTCCCTACTAACAGATGAAAATATAATTTTACCTGAAAATATAATTCATCTGGAATAATAAATGGCATTCAGTATAATGAAGCAAGTCAGAGAAGTCTTTTGTACAGCACTGCCATTGTTATTAGGCTTGGAAACATAAATATACTTAATACTGGTACTTAATACATTTATTATGAAACGATACCAAATATTTTTAAAATATGTTTTTCATTTAAAAAAATGTCAGAGGCCCAATTTCAAGATGAGAGATAACAGAGTCCAAATCCTCTCATTTGTAAAGAAAGGGACAAGCTCTCCAGGGGGGCGGCTGCCTAGCATCACCTGGCTAAGTCTGTAGTTACTTGCTGGCAGAGTGGGACGCAGCACTTGGGTTTCCCGGGTCCCAATCCACCCTCTCGTACCTCTACCATATAGACTCTCCAAAGTGGCCACGGCCCTGTGTCAGATAACAGATCAACTTCTTCTTAAATTCTGAGATATGCAAATCAAAAGCAGTTTCTGAAAAGCCTTAAAAATGACCTTCTTAAACCTTTATACATAAAACTTGTACGTTTTATATTAGATTTTTAAGAATCGCCATGTGTTTTTGGCTCTAAGGCAGAAGAGTTCTGTCATATAATAGGCTGCTTGTTCAATGAATGGCTGAATTAATTCGTGTAACGTTACAGATGCTTACTATACAGAACTCCAGGAATCAACATGTCTGGTTCAAAATGTCTCCCCTGCCATAACTTTAGGGCAGAGAAGTATGAGTAGGAAGAGGAATGCATTTAAGGAGTATCAAATGTAAGCTGAAGTATTTTTACTAGTAAAAATAATGATGAGAAAGCATAAAGCAATTAAGGTCCTTATACAGGCTGAACAACTACTATGCAGGGTGATTTGGATAAAAGGACCAGCTCCTACGTTAGTGACACCTGCTGGCCTGCCCCCTACGCATTTCCCTGCATCCCTCCCACCAATTTTAACCCAATCACTAGGATCCCTCTCCTGAATTCCCCACAAAAGGCAGGGACTTGATCTTCAGATAGGCCAGCAGATGTAGGAGGAAAGAGAGTGGACCAGCAAAAGGAAGGAGCAGCACAGCCAGAGGAACATGTTTCTGTGTATTTTGCAGTTACGAAATCTGAACAAAAATGATATTCCTAAGCATATGCTAAAGTCTAACTGATCAAAATAACATAGTTACCTCCCAGTGCTCTCAAGAATTAAAAAAAAAAAAAAAAAAAATTTAGGGCGCCTGAGTGACTCAGTGGGTTGAGACTCTGCCCTAGGCTTGGGTCATAATCCCAGGGTCCTGGGATCGAGCCCTGCATAGGGTTCTCTGCTCAGCAGGGAGACTGCTTCCCCCTCCGCCTCTGCCTGCTTCTCTGCCAATCACAAGTAGTGATCTCTGTGTGTGTGTGTGTGTGTGTGTGTGTGTGTGTGTGTGTCAAATAAATAAATAAAATCTTAAAAAAAAATTTTAAACAGGCAAGTGGAAGAGTCATCATTTCTTATAAATAGCCTTACCAAACTGTTTATTTTCTTTTTAGTTTGGCTGAAGAGATTCCTCAAAATGTGCTCTTCTTCCTATTCCCTCTCCTACTGCCCTGCCCAGAAGGAGACAGAAGAGGAGACATTTGCAACCAGAGAATTTTGCCAACTACCAAAGGAGGAAATAAGCAGAGGGAGAAAAGGGCTCTGCTTGGACTGGTGCTTTGAATTAACTGGTATAAAATGCTTATCTGGGAGTGAGGAGGAAGGGAGCAATTCAAATGCCTCCGAAGTCAGATCTTCCTAAGGTGTGTCATCATTTGTTTCTCCAACTGCTGTTTTATGACATGAGGTGTGCTTATATTCGGATATAAATGCAAAATAAAAAACTAAATACACGTAATTATCTGTTAAGACTCTACAAAGAGAAAGACTTCAGAGTTAGCCTTGCAAATCTGCATCATCTATTTATAAATAAAACCTCAATGCCTGCACACAAATAGCCAACCAGCCCAGAGGGTCAAGGGGAAGAAAATCTTCAATGAGTGGGTAAAGCGTCTCTGGTGAGATCTAAAGAAAGACTTATACAGCAACGGTCATTTCAAGGACGTCCAGGTCTCAGCAGATGGTGAGCTGCAGCTCCAGGGCCCTGCTCTAGGAAAAAAGGCTGTGTTCCAACACCAAATCCTCAGACACCGTGCTAGCGACCTCCAGAAGTTACTGAAGTCCCTACCGGACAGCGCACAGGGGTGGAATGAGGATCAAACGATAAGAGTGTATGAGTAGGAGATTTATAAGCTACAAAAAAGCTGCATGAATATAACATTTTACTGTTGTTCAAGGGAACTATGTACTTCCAAGATAGTTAGTGTTAAGAAATAGTTATCTAGGGACACCTGGGTGGCTCAGTCAGCTAAGCTGCTGCCTTCAGCTCAGGTCATGATTCCAGGGACCTGGGATCAAGCCCCGCATCTGGCTCCTTGCTCGGCAGGGAGCCTGCTTCTCTCTCCACCTCTGCCTGCCATTCTGCCTGCTTGTGTGCTCATCCGCGCTCTCTCTCTCTCTCTGACAAATAAATAAAATCTTTAAAAAAAAAAAAGTTAAAAAAAAAAAGAGAGAGATGGTTATCTACAACATTTTCCCAGGAATATTCCTCGGAAGCCTCAGCCCTGACCCAGTAGAGCGTTCTCGATACTGGGTATTGAAGACCACAGGTATTCACTTGCTTTAATTAAACTCATTCTCAGATCAAAGCTTACACAAAGCCTGGAAGGGGCACTGAAACACTGGTCCTCTTCCTATCGGTTTTTTTTGTTTTTGTTTTTACTCCCCCTCGCTATTGTTTTTCCTTACCTTCTGTTCATGTTGTTCTAATTCCCTATGTTTTATTCACTTCTTTCAGTTCCCTTTACTCTCACTCTAAGCTCCATGAAGATATATTCTCACAAATGCCCCCAGAGTATTTTCAAAACCCTGGAGAAAATAAGAGTTAGTGATCGGCATTAATATTCCTTAAAATAGTTTCACCCTTGACCTTATCCACAAATTTCACTGTGCTACCCCCCCCCCCCCCATTTAAATAGCGGAGCAAACCTGTTTGACTAGTTTTCCTCTAAGCCCCGCTCTCCCTGATTGGCTGGTGAGTACAAATGAACACCAGGTACAGAAGCACAAATGCAAAAGCTATGTAAAGCACAATGGCCTTTCTTCCCAAGAGCCCACAGGGAAGGACTTGCAGGTTGTGCCCTGACTGTTCAGTCTTGGAGCAACACTCTCAAAGCTGAAAGGCAACACTCTCCAACCATTCACTCCACTGCTGGTTCAAAACCAGAAAATAGAAACACAAATCCTTCTTTGGATGCCTCCTTTTAGAGTAAGGAATATTATGATGAGGCTCACATTAAACCTTTATCTTAAATTCAGAAGTTTAGGAAATTCTGGTGGCTGCAACTCTGTTCAAAATATGGTACAGAGGTGTGTCAAAGTTTGCGACTGGTGTGGGGGTGGCGTGTATTTGCTTAAGTAGATTAGGAAAATTTGAATTTGCCAAACAGATTAATCGAAAGAAGATTCTTTTTATGGAAAGATTTACTTCGATACTGCTTTAAATAGCAAAGTCTCTGGGTACACTGTTAGGCTTAGTGTGTACATTTGTCCATATTTTCTTACTGTAAAATATTTCACACATACAGAAGAAGTATTATAAAGATTAACAAACATCTGTATACCCATCACCTTTATTTAAATTCTATAAATATCTGACTTATAAGAACTGATTTTTTATACAACTTTTCAGGAACATACAAAAATAGAGCATATTTGTAACACTTGATCCTACTTCCTTTTAAATTTTTTTTTTTTTAATTCATGGAGACATAGTATTAAACTGAAATGTCTCACTTGAAAGAAAATCAGCACCATAGTTATTATTTAATAAAGCTAGTTATAGCCAATGTTATAGCTAAAAAAAAATATGACTCATTGTCTTGAAAATATGTCAAGGGTTAATTAAAAAAACAAAATTGGAAAGTTCAAAGTAATTTTACACAAATTTTGTTATTCCAAAATCAAGCAAATATTTACCAAATCGGTTATAATGTAAATTTTTTTTAATGAACTGGAATACCTACAGATGTATTTCTGTTATCTAAACCAAGCCGGGGCAAATATAATCAATACAGTGATTATTCTGATTATTAACAATACAGATAAATAGCACAAAACTAAGCAAAATACAGTCTCTCTGAAATGTTCCTAATCACACATTCTTTCCAAATGTTTTAATACTTATATAAATTTCCAGCCAAGAAGTAGGAACTGACCTATGCTGTCCTAGATGCCCCACCATTCGTAAATCCAAAGGTTCCGTTTTTGTTTGGCTCCACACCCCCAAATGCTGACCTAAGGATGGCACACACGTCCAAGTCAATTTCAACTTGGCATTTGTCATCTCCATAGGCAGTGCTGAGCAGGACAGTATCTAGTCTAAAACCGAGTTGGTGAATATACAGTATGGAAATGCACAGACCACCCCGCTTTGCAAGAATGAGACGAGACACTGTGAGGGAATTAGCGCCAAGTGGACAAAAAGTACCAAAATTCAATCTCAAAATAGAGGTCCTGGTAACAAAAAGTGTGGCTAGAGAAGTTCAAGTAAAGAACATCATCACAGAGATGAAAAACCACGCACATTAAACACGTAAAAACTACAGACATAATGATTCACCTTAAAAATACAAACATTTAATTTCTTTTTATTCAAAAAAACCTTTATTAGAAATTCTAAAAACTACATATACTCTAAGTGCTATATAAACAAATCACACGTGGTGAATAAAGGTGTATATTGAAAGACACATACTAATTTGAACTGAAAAAGATAAATCAGTATCATTTATAACCAATTAATCATTAATATGACTTGTAACCAATTAGTAAATAATATGAATTATGTTCAGCTATTGATTGGTTCCTAAACCAGTTCCAACATGTAAACATTTTTTTTCAAAATCCTTACAAATTACAGGGTGAAAAATATAAGCACGTATTAAAATAGAAATCTAATTTTAGATGTTTATCTCTAATATAAAGCATTACCTCCTCCAAATAGAGAAAATCCTAAGGAAAAAAAGTAGCTATTTTTAAATTCTGCCAAAGTACACTTAATTTTTTAAAAACACTTGGAGAATCAGTCCTTCTCTTATTACACAAGTTAATAATTGCTTCCCACAGTGTTGACTTTTAAGACCCCATAAGACATGGAGGTGCCTTCTGAATCATCTATTTATTAAATATTCTGTTCAGTTTTAATATCATTTGTCTTTGTTGTTGTTTTTGTTCCAACTCTTTTAAAATGATGAACCTATGCCCTTATTAGATTATCTAAGAAACTAGAACTCACTTATAATGCCAGAAACAATTTAACATTTAAAATGTCTATGATTTGATTTGATTACCAGATGCTTTTAAAAAACAACCTGCCTGCTTTAGAATAAGGGATAAGAATAAGAACCCTCCAGGCTGGTAGAAGCAAGGCTTGTCCTGAGGATCCCAACAAAGCCCCAGAGCTCTTGCAATTCCCACCCTCTCCTCAAGGAATGCCTTCCAATGCTCTCTCTGCTCCCTTCAAATTTTCCAGTTGCCTCTCTTCTACTGGCTTCCTCCCCAAAGGCTATAAATCTGATCAAGTTTTCATCTTAAATATAACTTTAATCACCCTCCTTGAATCCTGACAGCAAGTACTGCCAAAAGCAATAGTCTCCACAGACCAACTAATCACCAAATCGAAGTTCTGCTTTTCACAAAAGACAGCTAGCGTTTACCCAGCACAAACCAATGACCTTCCAGGCACAGAGCATGCCAGACTTTGTCTCACTTGATCCTCAAAGTAGCCACTTGGTGTAGGCACTTTGATCCTCTTTTTGTAGATGAGAACAGTACCTTAAGTTCAAGGTCACAGAGTTTAGGCAGGAGCAGAATCAGGACTGTCTGGTACCCCTCATTTTAGTACTTGATCTTACCTCTTGAACTTCTTTCCTCCTTCAGCTACTCAAAAGCTGTTCTATCCTCATTTTCCTCCCACCTTCATTCTGTACTTCTCATTCTTTACTGCTCCCTATTTCTCAGCAAACTGTTTGTTACATTTTAGGATTTCCCTAGGCTTCTATTTCCCTCTTACTCGTTGTACTTCCCCTGGAAGGCATCTCAACTTCCTTTTTTTTTTTTTTTCCCCAACCACCCATGTACTGAAAACTGCTCAGTCAATCCATCCATCCATCCTTCCATCTATCTATCCATTCATCCATCTATCCATCCATCTATCCATCCACTTCCATCTATCCATCCACTTTTCTACCTACCTATCCGTCCGTCCATTCATCTACCTTATTTATCCAGCCAAGACTCCTCTACTCAGAACTTCTGTGCAGTGATCCATTGGACACTCCTCTCCAGTTGGACATTCTGTAGGTACTTCATACTCTTTCAAAACTGAACTGAATCACCTCTGCTCCTCTGACCTGCCTCTCCTCATAGGTCACACACGCTGATCCTAGAGATTCCCCTACCTTAACATCTGTGACCAAAACCTTTTCTTCATCTCACTGCTACCACTACGGTATAAAGTCCTCAACGAGATCACTCTGGTACCTTCTAAACTGCCGTTCCTGTCTCACATTCCTCAGATCCATCCTTCTAGACGGCTTTAAGAGCTATCTTTGCATCATATCATTCCTTTTTTGAAACAAACCTGAACAGAAAATGGTCCATATTCCTTATGATGGCAAAGAGCCCCCCATGACCTTGCCTGTGCCCATATGGATTATGAGGCTCCGGGTTTAAGAGGTTAGATAGATTGAAAACACACTAGTTTCAGTAAGTGCACGTGCACTTACTGAAACTAGTGTGTTTTCAATCTATCTAACCTCTTAAACCCAGAGCCTTTCCACGGGCTTCTGTGTCTGTATATCCCCAGAGCACAAGAACATAGTATGCTTTTAATAAAAATTTGCTGAGGGGCGCCTGGGTGGCTCAGTGGGTTAAAGCCTCTGCCTTCGGCTCAGGTCATGATCCCAGGGTCCTGGGATCGAGCCCCACGTCCAGCTCTCTGCTCCGCAGGGAGCCTGCTTCCTCCTCTCTCTCTGCCTGCCTCTCTGCCTAGTTGTGATTTCTCTCTGTCAAATAAATAAAATATTAAAAAAAAAAATTTGCTGAATAAAAGGAGGAATGCTTGTGAAATGTTTTAGTTTAGGAAGATGTTAATTACTACTACTGTCCTCCAAAACTAAATTAAACTAATTTATTCAAACTAATTTGATTACGTAGCTCCTCCACAGGGAGTTTGCAAAACAGTATTGAAATGATTGACCTCACTTCAATAGGTAATCGAGATTATCAAATCACACGTTTTACACCACAGTAGGAAAATATTACCAACATTCCATCTAGCTAGCTAGTTTCAAAGGCAGAAAGTGGTGTTAGAAAACATCACTGGACACATATTCCTAAACAAAGACAATCTGGGCCTACTCTAAGAAAAGTGAACTTTTTTTTAAGGGCCACTGCAATTTCTCAGAAGACTAAAGATTTTTCATAAAACTGAACTGTCTGAAATTAAGACGCCCTTCTAAAGATCTCATACACAAAATATTCTGTAAAACAATGACATTAAACCCATACATACAGAGGCCATCCTATTAGTCCCATTGGGAACCTCAGCCATACAGCTTACAATCCATCCTAGAAATAAACCATGAGAACACCAAGTACCTGACACAAAGCCCACAGGCTTTATACTCTAGCAATTGACCACATCATTTCACAGAAAGAAAAGACAACAGATAATATAGCAGCAGGACTCGCTCACAGCCTGACGCAACAGAGATAGCTGATAACAGAAAGAGGACCCAGAAAAACCATAAAAAGAATAGTACTTCTGTCTCCAATCTAGTATTTCAACAGGGCAGACTGAGACCATTTACTATAAACAAAACCAGCTCTATACACCTCAACAAATAGCACTATTCAATTCTTGATGAATTCATGCTCATAAAGACAAGCCAATTAAAAAAATTAATTTAAATCCAGGGGAGCAAGTAAGAGTGTAAGATTTAGAAATTATTTAATAGCTGAATTTTTAAGTTTCAATAATTAGTTGATCATGGGAGGTGTCAGCTAAGGAGAAAATGCATTTATGTAAATAAGCAACAACCCAGAGACTATCAGTATCAGTAACTGTAGTATTAATATATATTACAAAAACAATCAAGAGTTCTTATTCTCCTGGTATATTCTGAAAATCTAGTTGAATTAAACAGCACCAACTCAGTATTATTTGATAAATAAATATAAATAACTTTGAAAAGGAGTCTGCAAATCAGAAATGTGGTTATTTTCTTCCTTTGTCATCCATATTGAAGTGGTAATTAAGCTGATAAGGTATCAAGAAATGTTTTAAGTAATTTAAATTAAATGTTAACTGTCAAACTCTTTCCACAAAAAGATAGATTTTATAAGAAATAGATTTTGTTGTAAATATCTGTATTTATTTTACTGGTTTATTTATCCTAATAAGTGCACGAAGTATTAATACAACATGCACAAAGTTCTGGAAATTTAAAGAGTTTGAATCTCTACAGTAGTATTACCCAGAAAAAGTCAGAAGTATTGTTTCTCCTAAGTTATGTCCAGCTACTAAAACACTATTAAGCTTTTACCAAATGTTAAGGCATCATGCTTCACTGTAGTTTTTGAACAGTTCTACCGCACTAAATCACACACTAGATGTCACCTTCATTTTCTGGGTTGCAGGCAAATCAAATATACTAGAGTATTTCCCTTTAGAATTACCTAGAATATTTGGTGAACCGAGTTACATTCCTAAAGCAAAATCTCAAACTAACTACCAAGAGATAGTTTTTACAGAAGAAAACTAAATCCACTGTTTCCCCCTCTGGCACTAAAAAAAAAAAAAAAATTAAAATGCTGACTTATGATTAAGCTTAGTTAAATTCTAGAATCCCTTATCATATAACACTGAAGTGCATAACTCTTCAATTAATTTAAAAATCTCCAGAGAATAAAGTGTGATTAATCCTAATATGAGCAGAATACCAATTAAAAAGGACTTTCCATCCTTCCTTCAAACGACAGTGATTTCTTCCCCCTAGGGATATAAAAGCACAGAAATTCTGAGTGGAGAACTTTTTTCAAACATGAAATTATCAGAAGAAACCGCAGCACACCTGGCATAGATAGCCAAAGAACCGCATCTTTAGGCTATTAATCTTGAAAAACTCAATATCGAAGGTGACAGCCTGAGGGGACTGTTTCTAGAGTAATGTGTGTGTGTGTTTGTTCCTTCGTTTGTTTTTGGGTGGAACCCACCTGGAATAAAAGGCTATCTCTATTACTAACACTGACTCATAATAGAAGTGACTCCGGGTCAGTACTGCTTGAGAACACTGCCCACCACCCGTCCTCTAGTGATACGCCCGCTCCTTCTTAAGAATGGCTACTGAACATGATCTAGCGTTCCAGTGAGTTAGTCCGCGGGACTCTCAGAAGTTAGCCCACCTTCTTCCCCACCCCAGCGCCCCGTGATGCTTTAAGGTGACTGGCAACCAGCAGTACAGGTACAGAAGCGGTTCCTTCCCTAAGGAAGTGCTGCAGAGTAGTACATTCACCGCACTCAACTTTATCAACGCAAAATTGAACCAGCGAGCTTCCACAAACGTTTGGGTACACCCCTCCCCACCTCTGCCTGTTCTTTTGCCCTGTCGCACTGCACATACTTGCGCCTTCCGATGCGGTTCGTCTCCTACAACCCCAAATCACGCATCCCTGGCTTCCTCGCCGCTCCTCCAGCCCGTGGAAGGCGCCCTACTTCCTGCAGCACGTCCTTCTCGCAACTCCTCTCTAACCTCGGCAGCCCGTAGGAGCTTCTCTAACGCAAGGGCACGCCGCATGGTTCTCTCAACCGCGTGTGAACCCGCGAGCGACCCCGCCACCACTAATACATTCCGGGGCGGGGGGAGGGGTCACGCGGGCATGTGGGCTCCAGCAGATGCTCAAGGGTCCCAAGAGAGTGAGTGAGAGAGCCAGAGTGTGTGAGTGAGTGTGTGTGTGTGTGTGTGTGTGTGTGTGTGTGTGTGGTGTACGCGCGCGCAGCCCCGAGACATTCCCCACCCCCAACACACCCAATTCCCGTTTAGAGAGAGGACGAAGTAGAAGACTGTTAAGAGAGGTCCGAAACTTCCTGGACCCCCATCCCTGCAGGCAGCCGGCACTGGCCTTGGAGCTCCCTGATGCCCATCCCTCCAGGGTCAAGTGCAAAGTCCTCCGCCAGATCCGCGCCAGGTTATCCCCTCCCCTCTCGAGTTCAACACGCATGAACTCAAGCAGACCCTCAAAAGGGTGCCATATGGGAGAAGAAAGGAGTACGGGAGCTACCGGGGGCAGCTAAGAAAGACCTCCTTCACGGCCCCTCAACCTTATTAACCTTTCTCCCTACCCCCACCCCCACTCCCTGTGTCGCTCTCTGCCCAACCCCATCTATCCTTTCGATCCCAGCCCCCCGCGCCTGGATCGCAGCCATTCGCCCGGCGCTCACCTTTGGGAGCAAACAACGCCCATCTCCTCCTCCCAGCCCGCCCCCCTTCCGCCCACTGGAACGGCGCGGTCCCTTTACTTACCTCGTCTCTGGGCTGCTGCGCGGAGTTTGAATGTGTCTCTGCCGCGTAATTGTATCCGGGGACAGAAGGGACCCGTGTTTGTGCGCTGGATCAGGTGTCGCCGCCTTCGGTGGTTTGGGGGCGTGAGGGAAGCTGTAGAGTTAGTGTGTTAGCTTAGGACGGACTCACTGGGCTCACAATTGATGGCAAAGCTTTAACGGTGCCCTCCCTCTGGTCCGCAGCGCGCCTGCTCTTCCGCTGCTTCCCGCGGGTGGCCGGGCCCCCCCAAGCCGCGCCCCGCCCAGCGCACCGCTAGAAGAGCTGGAGCGCGCCCCTCTCCTCCCGCGTCCCGCTCAGCCGGGCAAGACGCGGATGCCACGCGCTCAGCTTCACATCACACGCCTGGGTCTGTGAACGCCTTCTGCTCCCCCGTCTGGGGCATGGATGCGGACGCGCCTTCGTGCGACGCGCTCGCGGGCTGGTCGAGGGGCAGGTCCTGGGACAAGGATGCACGCCCGGGGAGCAGCGGTCGGCTGGCAGGCTGGGACGCTCAGGAGCCCGCCGGTCGCACCCGAGCCGGGAACCCTGGGACTGGCACGTGGCCCCTCCCCATGTTCCCCCTGCGAGGCGTGCCCTGTGCCCTATCTGCCACCACCCCTTTGGACCCCGTGCCCGCCTTTTTTTTTTTTTTTTTCCGCCATCACGCTATTGCAGTGGGAATCAATGTGGTGGTAGCGCTCTTTCTCTCACCTTCCCAGCGTCTCAGCCTACTGCGCTCCTCTAAAGCCCATTAAAAAGTTGAACTTGGGCAAGGAGCTAGAGGAGTTACGCGAAACAAAGCAAGGTGGGAGGGTTAGGTGATGAGGCACCTGCCTCATGAATCCGAAAGCGTTAAAACAAAACAAACCACCACAAAAACTCGAGTTTGGTGGTCCCAGAAAAAGTAATTTGGGTTGCTGCGCTCAGTAACATCCCTTCTCGCAGGCTCATGCTGAAAGGGCCATTTATGCTTTGCTTGGTTGAGTCTGTGGCGACTTTATCCTTACTAATCTGTGTTTGCCAGCAGCAGATCCTTGCCAAGTTGGCGTTCTGGCCAGGAAGCAACTTTGCCACCCAGGCCTGCTGGAGCAGCCTTCTTGTGGCGCCTCAGACCTGAGAGGCCAAGCGCCTTTAAGAGTCTGAGGGTAGATTGTGAGCTTCCTGGGAACCAGGAAAACCTAATAGTGTTGTTCGATTTTCTCTAAGCCCCATAGGCATTGTATTCAATAAATGCATAGATGACGTTACCAGAATTGTTTGTTACGACTTTCAGAAGAGCGAAAATCATGTGGGACATAAAACTCCAGAAGCTAAAATGTTTCCAGTGCACACAAACGTTATACACTGAAACACTGGAAATCAAAAAAAAAAAAAAAAAAAAAAAATGCCAAGTCAGGTCATTCTTTAATTGCTCCGAGCCGAATTTCACGAATAGGTTGGGGCACTGCACTTGGGTAAGAAATCGGAAATTGTTTTCTTGTATATGTTATAACTTAATGATAAATGGGAAAAAACACTAATATACACCATTGTTCTCATTAATGCTCCTATATTTAGTAAGTCCAGGATCTAAAGTCCACGTGCTAAAGAATGTTCACTGATGTAGTGAGTTTCAAATGCCGAGTTCAAAAAGGAACACACTTTCTTTCTTTGCAGATTAGAAATTTGAAATACTGTGAGAAACACTAGGAGTATGTTCTCGGTCTTTGTACCTGGCAAAAGATTACCATCCCGTATATTTACTTTTCATTTAACTTGCATTAAAAGAAAACGTAAAGATAATAAACATTAAACATAACAGATAATGATCTGACACAAGAGAACTTAAAAACTCTTTTCTCTCAAGGGTCAAGCTTCAAACAACTGTTCATGGAATTGCAAGCTATTGTTTTGGTAACACATGGAAACTCTTGGTTTTAAAAAAATCATTAGAAATTAAGCAGAGGGGCGCCTCCATGGCTCAGTGGGTTAAGCCTCTGCCTTTGGATCAAGTCATGATCTCAGAATTCTGGGATCAAGCCCCACATAGGGCTCTCTGCTCAGCAGGGAGCCTGCTCCCCCCCCCCCCCCCGCCTCCACCTGCCTCTCTGCCTACTTGTGATCTCTCTCCCTCTGTCAAATAAGTAAATAAAGTCTCAAAAAAAAAAAAAAAATAGAAACTTTACCTTTTATGAAAAACCTTTTTAAAATTTGTGTCACATTCCTTTGCTTAATAAAAGCATGTAAACTAATCATAATGTGAGATTTTTGTCAGACTTTTGGAAGGAAAATGTATTATTGTATTGTATGTGGATACGTCCCTGTATATTGTTTCTGGGGTCTCTGTAGTGCCTTCTATAGTCT
Source organism: Meles meles (assembly GCF_922984935.1). Classification (NCBI taxonomy): domain Eukaryota; kingdom Metazoa; phylum Chordata; class Mammalia; order Carnivora; family Mustelidae; genus Meles; species Meles meles. The sequence continues at coordinate 96,688,075 of NC_060067.1, forward strand.
TTATCTAATGATTATTGAATTTCTCACAGTCTGCACTCACAGGACATTCTATAGCTTAAAACGAGTTAATTCAATCATTGTATAAATAGTTGAATTGCATTTTTGGAGCTTATAGTTATAAAAGAAATTGGTGAGAATCTCTTTTTTAAAAAAATCTACCTGCACTTGGCACTTAATATTATAGGCTGAATGACCAGATAAATAATGAAAGCATTTGCTACTTCTCTTTAACACATATTTCCCATATTTAATTCATCCTCCAAGTTTCCATTCAGATACACACAAAGTTCTCCCTATCATTTTTGTATATAAAATGCTGAATTGGACAGCATTATCTATAGTAAGGAACTTCTAGCCAATGTGAAGTATGACAGTAAAATTCCTCATTATTTCTATAAGCATGTGTATCAGTATACTCAACTGTTAATTTTTAAAAAAATGCTTTTTCTGAATCTTTAGCCAGTTGGGCCTATATGATTTTTTTTTAAATAAATAGTAACCTATGAGAGATACTAGCTTAGCCTGGTGATTATTAACCATAAACTCTGGAACCAAACTTTCTAGAGTTGAACTTCAATCAGTTATAAATGACACGATTTTGTGATCAGTTGACCCTGTAATAATATAGACCATATAATGTAAAGTATAGCAGAATGGATTTAGATTCAATCATGGAAGAAATATGGGTGGTTGTACATTCTAACACCCCTTTGCTAACATTCCCAAATATTCTAATATATTCCAGTGGAGTACCATATGACTTAAAACATCACTGACTTCACAAACAAGACTTTGAATTCTGCTAAGACCCCTTGAAATAGGATTGTGGTTTTTTTTTGGAGCCGAGTATATACAAAGACTCATTAGCTCTAATTTGATGCTGCCCCCCCCATAATAACAATAATGATTTTTATGGCTTCTACTTGAGTTTTTAAAGTGTATTCCAGGTGCAGTGCTAAGTAGTTAACAAGAATGATCTCATTTAGTCCTCATAAAAATTCTAGAGGTAGGTACTATTATTATTTTCCCTTTTGAAGGTAAAGTAGCAGAGAGTTGGAGAATGAAACTTACTCAAGATCACAGGTGGAAAGTAACAAAACTGGGAACTGAAGTCTGTTTGAGTCAAAGATGATGCCCTAAATTACTAGGACTATTCAGACCAGATCTCATAGTACAGTATAAATTTTGGTCAGAGAAATAGTTGAAGTAGGTGAATGCAACCTGGCCATTTGGACAACCCTCGAAATTCAAGAAGCACATAATGAACCCAGCCTGTCTTGCTCTGTCTTGTCTTACACCCCAGAACAACTGCTCAATATGCATGCCATAAGACAAAGATGCTTCATGATAAAAGGGGTGTAATTTTCTATGTATCCAATTCTTAAATCTTTGCCATTATTTTAATTCCTGTTTCCTGTGGACTCTGACTTGCTGTATTTATAAGAACACTAAACCCGAGAGCAAACAGTATGAAGATCATGCACAAAGTCCCTAAGATAAAAACAGTCACATCGTCACATCTTCACCTCTCCCTTTTTGTTCCTTCCTTTTTCCTTTTTCTTCATCTCTTATTATCTTCCAAACATCTTGCATTCAGTTTCAATTATACACTATATACAAATGTGCCATACCCCATGTTTTTATATGCATAGATTATTTCATTTTTTCTTCATTTTTAATATGTGCAAAGTAATTTTTTCATAATTCAGTTTTACTATGCATCATAGACAATGTTAGAAAATTAATCTATGGATCCAATTGTAACAGAGAAGAAGGATCAGAGGAGCAAAGAGGGATTTCTGGAACTGTGAAAATGATGGAGATAGCTAGAGCACCTGACAACTTCCAGATTCTCATCAAAAGATTTTCTGTAACTGTATAAAAGAGTATCTCATATAAAAGGCAAGCCAAAAAAGCTTATACTCTTAATAATTTTGATTATATGACAGTAGATATTGGCTTATTCTATATGTCTCTTTAAAGCAATATTTATTTTCATGCTTAGATAATGTCTTCAATGAACCTTTGCTCTCTAATCTAGTACCTTATAAGTTAAATCTTTTAAAATAATTTCCAAAACTTCATGATGAACCCTGTTCCAAGTTATTTGTAGGAAACTTATGGGAGTAGCAAATCTTATGGACTTTAGCCTTTCAGAACTGGAAAGTTTGCTATACTGGATTCCTACGTAGCCCTATATTGAGTTTCAGTGACACCAGCCAAGATTTTAAAGGAGAGGAAGGTGGTCCTACATAACATCAAAGGTAATTAAGGCTGTGTCCACAACCACTTCCTTTCCCACCCATTTTGCAGTTGTTTCTTATCCGCAGCCTTTCTATATTTAGTCTATAATGCTTCTTTGTAATGAAGAGTTTTATTATATATTGCAATTATAGCACCATAATTTATTTGACCTAAATACACTGCAAGCTCCAAGCAGTACCAACCAGTTCTAATAATTCTAGCACTAGGTGAATGTGGTCATGTTTACCATATCTGCTTTATGCTTTTATAGATGCTAATCTATATCTACTCTATATCTAATCTACATCCGTATCTTTTTATTATCACTCCTCTATAGCAGTACTCAGAGCCACTGAATATAATTCTAAAATATCAAAACTTCCTAACCAATATTACGTCACCCTGGAATCATGGTCTATGTGCTTCCCAAAGTAAACATGAATTATCTGCATAGTCAACTTGCATTTATTGGGAAGGTTAAAGAGGACACCCAGAAACCATAATTTTTTTTTGATTTTTTAAGAACTAAACCCTCTGCCTTTTAACATAAAGAACTAATTGTATTATTTTCAAAGAAGAAATAAGGGACTTGCTTTGGCAGATTGGTATAAGCAGTTATGTATGACTCATTTCATGTGGTTATCTTGGAATCGTAGTACTTCAAAAGTCACTTTCTCAGGCCACACATCAGCTGGCAGATAACACTGTTAAGTATATGCTTGTCCATAAGTGCTAGTTCTAAGCTTGACTGTCCCGAGGTCTGCCAAGAAAGCAGATTTCTGTGTCAATGTAAAACAATAAATACAAGGACTTTGGCCCTAGTGTTCAGACTTATGTTACCTGTGTGTGTTTTACTTTCTAGTTGGAATCCCATTTTGAATATCTCTATTCCTGCCTTGTTTTCCATTCATTGCTTCCCTTACCTTTGTGTATCAAAGAACTATGCTGTAGTAAATAAACTCTCTGAAGGAATATCCCATAAAAAGGGCAACCCGGTAGGGAAAAAAACTACTTCAGTGCGAGCATACTTCGATAATGTGAAGATAATCAAGATTGTGTGGCTCTTTCCAGGGTTATCACTAGAAGTTAAGGTTCTTACTGTAAAACAGACACAAACTACTTTTAAAATTGTTTATAAAATGTGATGACTAGGTACACCTAGTTATATTTACAAATTCCCTTTCCTTTTGTACCATAAATAATCCTATCAGAGCTTCTTCACAAAACCATTTGGTTAAATTCTTCCTTACCATGAAAACGCTATCTAGAACTTCAGATACCTGTTCTGACCCTGATCAAGTAGAAATTTTTATAAAACATGGACAGAGTAAAATGGCTTTCTAAGTTTATGCTTTTACATAACCTCTCTATTTCAAATAAAAATTAATGACTCATAAAATAGAGAAGGAAAAGACACACCAATTAGACATAGAGGAATTAAGAAACGAGATAATCATCCTCCTGAACTAGAAAGAGAACAGAAATGCAAAACAGGCAGCCAAGCTGGGGGTAAGGGCTGTCACTTCTGGGACCAGACACAGATGGTGGTCTTGGGATTAAAAGTGCTTGAAGCAGACAGACCCCAAGGTAACCCCATGATTCTCACCTCCTGGCATCATGTTTTCTGTAATTCCCTCCCTTTGTGTGGGGTAGGACTTTGTCTCGCTTCTAGCCAATAGAGTATGGCAAAGATAAAGGGGTATTTCCTATGTGAAGGCCCCAAATCTGGTGATGTTGAGTTAATCAAAAGGGAGATTATCCTGGGTAGGTATGACTTTAAAGGTATTGTGTGCAAACCCTTAAAACAGGAACTGGACCCTTCCTAAAGAGAGAGCCTCTCCTTGTAGGCTTGATGAGATAGATAAGCAGTCATGTTGGGGAAGTGCTCATGGCAAAGAGCTATGAGCTGCTTCTAGGACCTGAGAGTGGCTTCAAACCAAAAGCCCTCTCCAGGATTTGAGGTCCTCAGTCATATAGCTGCAGAGAAATGAATTCTGCCAGCAACCGAATGAGCTTTAAAGTATGTTCTTGCCAGTCTGAGGGCAGCGGGGCCAACACCTTGACTGTAGCCTTGAGAAACCCCTAGTCACAGAACCCAGCCAACCCATGCTCGGATTTCTTACCCGTTTTGTGGGTAAGTGTGTGTTGTTTTAACCTACCAAGTTTGTGACAATGTGTTATACAGCAATAGGTAACTCATTCAGCACTCTGTACAGGAAGAGGATAAAGCTGGGTTCACGCCTTGAAACCAGGGGCTGGGCCAAGATTCCCACACTCCCACACATGTCAACACAGTCTGAATAAAAAGGCTGGAAACCTGGCTATACAGAAAACAGTGGCTATATGGATGTTTGAAAACTCAAAGCTAGGAATCATATCAAGTTGCTAGCTGACGGTAGTGGTTGGACCTTTGATATCCCCAGTATCTACCCACCACAGGAGCTTGAAAATGCTGTTTTTAAACTTGGTTCTGGATTGGTGGCCCAAGAGTGCCAGGTGAAAGCAATTGCAGACACTGAAATTTAGGCAGGAGAGGCAGACCAACAGAAAAAAAATCCCTTTCCAGTTAAAGTGTATACTTTAAAAGTTCAGACACATGAAGAACTCTAATGTTAAGGTAAGCAAACAAACAAAAATCATAGTGCTCCAACCCTGAATTCTTTGTAAATAAAATTAGTCTTATGGAATTATTTGACAAAGCCTTAAAATGTACTTAATGAAGGCATAAATCTATTGAAAGTCAAAATAAAAAATTCCTTTGAATTAGTAAGGCAAAAACCCATCTCAAGAAAAATTGAAACATGAGGAAAATGGAAACCTTAAAAATCCATTCTATGGAATAAATCCTACATATTTTAGTAAATCTTAAGACTGTTCTGAGAAATTACCTCAGGATGTAGGAGAGAAACACACACACACACACACACACACACATTCTCACGAAAGTTAAGAGACCTGAAGAATATATTTACTCAATGATACATGTAACTGTAATTTCAGAAGAGAAGGAGGGAATATCAAAAGAAACAATAAATAATAACTAAGAAATTTCCAGATTTGAAGACTAGATCCTCAAATCTTAATCCTTAACTCCTGTCAGGTTGTTAGTAGACAAAGCAAATAGCACCTACCAGAAGAGACAATGTAATCAATGACTGAACTCTGAGGAGATTTTGTAAAATTTTAAATTCCCAGGTCCCACCCCATATCTACCAAATTAAAAACAAATACAAAAATGTATATTTTAGAAAATCCCCAGTATTCCTCCCCTAAACTCGTAACTCCAATTATGTAAAAAGCATCAGCTAATAACCTCCAGTAGAGGGACATTACAAAATATCCGGCCACTATTTCTTGAAGCTGTGAAAGTCATGAAAGATAAAGTCTAAAAATCTTATGACAGCAGAAAAGAGCCTAAGGACATGATGACCAAATGTGATGTATTCTGAGTGGGGTTCTGGAGAGAAAAAGAATATTTGATAAAAAGTAAGAAAACCTGAATAAAATATGGATAGTTAATAATCATGTATTAGTATTGGTTCATTAATTATAACAAATGCACCATATTAATGTGAGAAGTTAGTAAGCAGAAATGAATGTGGGGCCTTGGGGCCTTACTGGATAATATCAAGTTTTCTGTAAATCTAAAAACCAGTCAAAATTTTTTCTTACTAAAAATAAAAGCTCCCAATTTTATTTTCATCATCAGCCAGATTTCAGAATTATTTCTTTCACTCCCTCGTATTATAGATGAGAAAACTGAGGCACTTCAATTGTAAACATTTGTCTAGTTGTGATAATTTTTAGAGATAATAGAACTTATTAAATTATGGTTGCTGTAAATTGTGAATATGCATTTCTGTAAAATATCTTTGAATTAGAGGGCCTGGATGACTCTGTTGGCTAAGCATCAGACTCTTGGTTTCGGATCAGGTGTTGATCTCAGGGTTATGGGATCGAGCCCCAGGTGGGCTGCCCACTCAGGGCCAAGTCTGCTTGGGATTCTCTCCCTCTCCTTCGCCTCTGCCTCTCCCCTGCTCAACTCCTGGGCATGAGATCGCACTCTCTCATAAATACATACATACATACATACATAAATACCTAAATTAACCCTGACTTAAATTCTGTACTTATAACTGAACAACAGCAATATAATAATTGTAGCTTAATTACAATAAATGTTTATTTTTAAGACCCTTGAAATGGTAATGAGATATGGAGTGGATTGCCCCCATGAATATTAGATAGTATTAAAATTTATTGCTCAGGGGGCAGCGGGTGGTTCAGTTGGTTAAATGGCTGCCTTCAGCTCAGGTCACGATTCCAGGATCTTGGGATCAAGCCCCACATCAGGCTCCCTGCTTGGCAGGGACCTGCTTCTCCCTCTCCCTCTACCTACAGCTCCCCCATCGTTCCTCAAAGAATAGAAAATTCTTTCTTGCTTCCTCTTTTCTCATTAATCCCCCCCTCTCAAGTATTTCCTTAAAGCATTCTACCTTTCTTCACACCCACTTTCTGGTAGTTTCACAGAGGAAAATCCCCTCTGCACAGAAAAGTTACAGTCTTCCCCTGGCACTTGTATTAGCATAGTGTGTGGTCAGAACTGATTTTGCTATTTGCTCTGTCTGCTAAAATGCCTCCCTTTATGTGAACAGGCTCATGAAGCAACCTTGGAACTTTGGAATTTCACTCCCGTACTGCTACTTCCTAGGGGCATGTGAACTGATGTATATCACACAACTTAGCAATGCCTCATTTCCCAACTTGGAAAGTGTCAATAAAAGACCTACTTTTCAGAGTTGTAAAGATTAAATGAGGTAATATGTAAGAGAACTTTCTGAAGTCTCTGGCACTTTGTAAGTCATCAAATCTTTGAGAATACTTTCCACTTCCTAAGAAAGTCCTAGCTACACTACGGGGGGGCGGGGGATGATTAGCAGTCCAATCCGTTTTTCCTAGACTGGCTAAGCCTTGACAGTGAATTCGGATCTAGCCCACTCTAAAACTGAGGCCAGCACTGGCCTTATAGGTTGTTGCTACTGAAATTCAAATAGTTGCTTAGGCACAATGGAAGTGAATAGACTGTTCAACAACCACTTTTCTTTACAAATTCAATTTTACTGTCATTTCTGGGAAACAACGTCCTTGTATGCACTTCTGCAGACTCTGGTATCAAAGTGGAATGAAGGAATAATATGTTGTTCCATGAGTGCTGCCAGTAGCTAAAGCACAGCATTACCCTACTGTGTTAACATCAAGTTCTGGTAATTCTCAGCTTAGTGAGCTGGCCTTCTGAAACATCTGGAGCCAATACCTCCATTTCCCTACAACGATATTTCAAAGATGCATGTTTTACAGTCTGGAGGTTCAAGACAAGGTATTTTTTATACTGCTGATTGTCAATTAAACACGGACCATCCAACCTCGATGCTGTTATGAATATCGAATTTGGTTCATATGCTTAGAAATCCATACACACTGAGTTTTTGTGACACACTGAGAGAATCTTGGTGAGGAGGCCCCTAAAGTTTTCACACACATACTGGTTATGAAATATTTAGCTACATTCATTCATTCACTTATAAAGATCTATCCAATACATTCTCTTTTAATACGAAGTTGATAAAACATAGGTCTTTGCCCTCTAGCTCACAGCTTACTGAGGGGACTGGGGAGGAGTAGGGACAGACAAAAAGAGGAGCAACTCATTGCTACAAAGGGAGGAAAAAAACAATAGAACCAATAGAGTAATATGGGAACACAGCCTGAAAAATGTCTGAGAAGGCTCTCTTGAGAAAATGACCTATAAGCAGAATTTGATAGCTAGTTTACTGTCAAGCTAATGACAGCTATCATTAGAATTTAATCTCCATGAGAAAAGAGACTGTTTTGGGTTTTTTGTTTTTGTTTTTTTTAATTCACTGTTACATCATCAGGGCCTGGAACACTACCTGGTTCAGGTATGCCAGAACTCTTGTGTTAAATGAATAGATGAATGGCTGCGTAGCACAGAAGTCCCTGCATGAAAATATTTACTCCCTAGATAGCTGAACTGAACCAAAATATATATGACAGCTCCTGACACCATTGATGTTCACATAATTTCAAATACAGTGATAGTCAAACTGATTAAATATGTGACTCCAGTCTTGGATTCCAAGTTTCCGGGGAGGGCGTGAAGAATTTTAGGTAATAGAAAGGCTCTGATAGTAAGAACAAACTTCCAAGAAATAGTCCGAAGTTAAGAAAGAGAAAAATAGGCCTTCTTCTTCTGCTACAATTCCCCCCATAAAAACACATTTACATGGTCCATTGGGATGGACCAAAATTCAACAAAAGATATAGGATACGATAAAAACCCACACAAAACAACTTCTTGAATCAACTGAACAGAAACAGAATACAGAGTAAACTGACTGCAGATGTTCAATTATCCCTTTAAGATACAGCCCAAACTGTCTCCATCGCGTTGTAAAATCATCACTCCAGCAACACCAGTCCCCAACAATGTACATATGCTGTATGGGAGAAATTATATTAGAAATACAGAGAGTTATGGAACAGACTCTTCCCCACTTCCACTTTTAAAAATTCTTCACAATCATGAAATTTAAACCCCATTGTGAAGCATTCTTGAAATCATCTCTCCTTCTTTCAAATACCAATAGCTCTTTGGTCAGATTTTTACCTTGACACTATGGTCTGTAATTTTTTACAAACCTGTCAAATTCCTACTAGAATGTGAGATCCTTGTGCACATAAACTGTATCTTCTCATTCTTGTATCTGACCCCACATTTTCTAACTTCCCCTTACATATACAAATAAACATAAACCTTTGGTGAGTGCTGAAAGAAAACTATAACCTGATCTGTTACAGCTGACCCTTGAAGAGGGCAGGTTTCAATTTGAAACCCCAAATACAAATTGCCTACTGTTGACTACAAGAGTTACCAGTACCATAAAGGGTCAACTAACACATATTTTGTATATGTATTACATACTATATTCTTATACAATATACAAAGTAATCTAGAGAAAAAATATTAAGAAAATAGTAAGAGAAAATACATTTATAGTATTATACCATACTTATGGAAAAACCCTCCTAAGTGGACCTATGCAGTTCAAACCTGTCTTGTTCAAAAGTCAATGGTACTTGAAATTTTCTAAAATAAGAGAAAATCCTGACACAGGCTTCATGGATGGCAATGCAAGATATAAAAAGCAACTATGGAAAATAAATAGAAAATGAATCAAAAATTTGTCATGTAAAAATCATATTGAGAATACTCGCTGATACTGGTAGACATATATTTTATCAAAATTAGGAAGTTTATGTTAGATATTTTCTGTTTCTGAAAGCTTAGAATCAATAGCACTTACACATCATCAAAATGCCTTTTAATGATCATCCAAGAGCTGTTCTTCATCCCTTGTATCAGTTAAAATGCTTTCATCTAGAAAACAGGGCATCACCCATCTGGAGTGGCCTAAACAGTATGATCTTTATCTACTGTAAGAAGTCTAGAGGCTGGTGGTCCCAAGTTTGGTGCAGGGACTCAATGGTGCCAACAGGATTTGGGCTCTTTTGATCTTTCTGCTTTCATGGTTGCAATACGGAGGCCAGAGCTGCACATCCAAGGAAGAAAGCAAAGAGCTGACAGAAACAAGGGCTTTCTCCTTGAGTACCCCTCTTTTATAAGGAATATCGTTCTTAGAAGACGTTTCTCGGCTGATTTCCCTTTTTAATCGGCCAAGATCAATCATGGACAAAGAGGAGAGGTGTTACTACAATGTGCTTACATGGGTTAAAAATCACCCAGTAGAACAGGTGCATCACTGCCTTAGCCAAATAAGGATTCTGTTTACCAAGACTGAAGACAAGTAATTCCTGAAAAGGAAGCCACCAGTGTTTGTAACAACACAAGATAGCCTCTACAATTTTTGTGTCATACCAGAAATCTGCTAGCCTTGGTTTTTATTAATTTATTTTATTAATTAATAAAAAATACCTGAAAATTCTGTACTGCTTTAGTATTTAGTTTCGACTAATCTTTCCAAAAACTTGGGTGAAGTGGCAGTAGAGCCGTGTTAATTCACAGGATCCGTAAATAACTTTAAATAGGAGAGAGAATCATATTTTAATTTACAACACCTAATCAAGTAATGTAAGTTAAAAAGAGATCACCTTAACAAAAATACCAGAACTAAGACATAAAAAATGAATGTTTTCTTACAATGTACTTTGGGAAACTGTACATTTCTAAAGTAGCCATTGGTCAAAGAAAGCTAGAGCTAATCTTGCAGAGTTGCTATTAGGTCCTGTGACACAATTCTTAGGAGTATTTTCCATAATAAGAAATCCTTGTCTTTTGTGAATGCATTTGCTTGTTGGAAATAAATGCCATTCTGAGCCACGCCTGGGTGAACTGGTTTAGTCATCTCTTGGTCAAAAAATAATATGACTAAGAAACATCTGGTATGTTTTATGTGGCTTGTTAACATGCTATAGAAACAATTCCAAATGGGACATTCCAAATCTACTTTGAGAAATGGGAAGAGTTGAAGTACATCCACAAACATAGTAAGATGACATTTTTCAGGTAGTTACTTTTGAAAATATTTTAAAAATCAGTTAGTATATGTACACTCATCTTGAAATCAAACCAATTTTAATAATATTAACCTCAAACATATGGCTCAATATAAAATGTATATTCTTTTTTTTTTTTTAAGATTTTATTTATTTATTTGACAGAGATCCCAAGTAGGCAGAGAGGCGGGCAGAGAGAGAGGAAGGGAAGCAGAATCACTGTTGAGTAGAGAGCCAAATGCAGGACTCGATCCCAGGACTCCAAGATCATGACCTGAGCCAAAAGGCAGAAACTTAACCCACTGAGCCACCCAGACACCTCTAAAATGTGTATTGTTGAAAAGATATCTTAGAAGTGAGATTCTCAATTATTAAAGACATTTATCCTAAGTGCTAAGGACATAATAGGCATGCATGCTGTTGGATAGCTGAGTGATTCAGTCAATCTCAAATAAATAATAGGTTGAGAATACTCATTTGGAAATGGTAACTTTTAAATTATAATCCCGGACGCATGGGTGCCTCAGCCGGTTAAGCCTCTGCTGCATTTGGCTCAGGTCATGATCCCAGGATCCTGGGATTGAGTCCCACATCAGGCTTGCTCAGAGGGAGCCCGCTTCTCTCTCTGCCTCTGCCTGCCACTCTGCCTGCCACTCTGCCTGCTTGTGCTCTCTCTCTCTCTCTGACAAATAAATAAAATCTTTAAATTATAATTTTATGATTATTATTTGGTAGTAAATGTAGTCCTATTAATATGGAGTATTTGGAAACTCGGCTTATAGAGAAGTAGCCTACTTAAGTGTATCATAACAGAACCTTTATTTTCTACTCTGCCTACTACTGTCATGATCAAAGCTGTATTTCTGTGAGAGAAGCTTCTTTAATATAGAGTTAATACCTAGGCTTTTAGAAGTAAGATAGATTATGTAGATCCAGGACTGCAAATCTGAGGATTGATTTAGTCTGCAAAGTGGTCTCAACAACTAAACAATTACAAAGTAAGTAATCAAGGTAGTTGGCACAGCCCTCCCCTGTAAATGGCTTAATTATTGAGTTAAACAATTAGAAAACCACTAAGTCATTTAGAACTTCAGCTGTCTATGTCTGACCAGTACTATTTATGGAAATTAACCTGAGATAGCAGCAGTGTAGTTTACCAAACAGACTGGTTGGTTTTAAATTGAACTGCACCTGTAAGAAGGGAAATCAGTTCCCAAAGACAAGAGATAAATCAGTGTATCTGAGAGTGCCTTCTAGATGCAGAGGTGCTCCTATCTTTAACTTAGTACATGATAAGAATAGAAAAATATATCAAACACTTAAAGATGATCAGGAGTTTTGAAAATATAACTGACATTGTATTGGTTTCAATTTTGTTTCCTGTTGCATTTCCTTACTTGGTTTTCCCAAAGAATTATTTAAACTTTTCCATTTACATAGTCATACAACACACACATATATATGTTTACATATAAACGTATATATATATGTGTATGTGTGTGTATGTGTGTGTGTATATATATACTGTAACACGTCCCCTCTGGGCATCTCAGAATGATGTAACTTTTTTAAGATCTTATTTATTTATTTGAGAGAGAACGAGTGAGAGCAAGCTGGGGAACAGACAGTGGGGAGGGAGGGAGGGAGAGAGGGAGAGAACCTGTAGCAGACTCCACGCCAAGTGCAAAGCCCCCTGCAGGACCCTGAGATCACAACCTGAACCAAAACCACGAATTGGACACTTAACCAACTGAACTACTCAGGTGCCCCTCGAAATGATGTCTTTTTGTCACAAGGACCCTAGTTCATACCTTTCTTTAAACTGTTTCCCTAATACAGTATAAATGCATAAGGAGCTAGAAACTATACTAGATTGTATATTCCTAAGGAACTGTGCTTTACCCCTAATTTCCCAAAGAAGATATTTAGCAAATACTTACTATTGGTTGATTTAATCTGGAGTAAGAGGTAAGTATCCTTCCTTCACCGTCTCTTTATTTGTGTGACTTTGGAAAAAATCACATTTCCTTTCTGAATCTTTTTCCTCATTTGATCACTGAAAAATTTATAGTTATTCTGCCTATGCTGTGTTTAGTCCCATTTTACATGTGTATCCTGTCTGCTGAAATTGAGGTATCAAGAATATCTGTGTTTCTAGTTATTCACTCCCATGCCAGTTTCTGGTCAGAACGAACATTACACACATATATAGACATTTGTATTTCATCATCCTTTCCCTCTTGACAGAGAATATTTTAAAACTCCTCTGTTGCCTTCTTAATGAAGTTTAAGACTGCACAAAGTGTAAAATATTATTGTTAATATTTATTTGTACATGAATGCATTTATTTAAGGCTAATTAATTTTATGCTAATATTATGCAATGTATTGTTCCCCAGAGTACACCAGACAGCTTTGAAATCATTGCCTCCCTAATCATGTGTAGAATCCTAGGAGGTAGACTGATGATAAATACTACCTGTATTATTTTTAATTCCCCTATATTTAACATAGACAACTATAGCATATAGATAAGTCTAACATACAATCATAGTGATTCACTACTTTCATACATCACCCAGTGCTCATCATGACAAGTGCCCTCCTTAACCCCCATCACCTGTTTCACCCGTCCTCCCACCCACCTCCCCTCTGGCAACCATCAGTTCATTTTCTATAGTTAAGAGTCTGTGTCTTGGTTTGTCTCTCTCCTTTTTTTTTTTTTCTTTGCTCACTTAATTTTTTTCTTAAATTCCACCTTATCTAAGAACCTGAACCAATTACTCAAATGCTTAAAAATCCATTTAATATCTGTCGAGGATTTCCGTGTCATTTTTTTTTTAAGATTTTGTTTATTTATTTGACAGACAGAGATTACAAGTAGGCAGAAAGGCAGGCAGAGAGAGAGGAGGAAGCAGGCTCTCCGCGGAGCAGAGAGCCCAATTCGGGGCTCGATCCCAGGACCCTGGGATCATGACCTGAGCTGAAGGCAGAGGCTTTAACACACTGAGCCACCCAGGTGCCCCATAAAGCCTTTAAAACCTAATCTTTAACTCTCAGCGAACTCCCTGATGGACATGCTTGTATATAGTGCACAATAACATTGTACAGTATTAGATAAAAATTGCATTGTGCTTCAGTGAACTTGTTATAAAATTTAAAAAATGTAGTGAAATAATGTATGGAGATACATATGTATGAGTGAAATCATACAGTATTTGTCTTTCTCTGACTGACTTATTTTGCTTAGCATTATACTCTCCAGCTCCATCTATGTCATGGCAAATGATAAGATTTTGTTCTTTTTTATGGCTGAATAACATCCTATTAAATATTTTATATATATTAAATATATAATCTTATATATATTATCTATGTTCTATTATATAGATACAGGTACAGCTATAGATTTATAGATAGATACAGGTATCTTTATCCATTCATCTATTGGTAGACACTTTGGTTGCTTCCATCATTTGGCTAATGTAAATAATGCTACAATAAACACACAGGTACAAATATCCTTTCAAATCAGTGTTTTTATACACTTTGGTAGTAGTGCAATTACTGGATCATAGGGTAGTTCTATTCGTAACTTTTGGAGGAAACTCCATACTATTTTCTACAGTGGCTGCACCAGTTTGTATTCCCGCAAGAGTATAAGACAATTCCTTTTTCTTTACATCCCTGCCAACACATGTTTCTTGTGTTTTTGATTTTAGCCATTCTGACAGGTGTAAGATGCCATCTCACTGTAGCTCTGATTTGCATTTCCCTGATGATAAATGATATTGGGCATCTTTTCCTGTGTTTTGGCCATCTTTGTGTCTTTTTTGGAAACATGTCTGTTCATGGGTTCTGCCCATTTTTAATCTGATAATTTGTTTGCTGGGTGTGGGACTGTACAAGTTCTTCATGTATTTTAGAGACTAACCCTTTGGGAGGGATGTCATTTGCAAATATCATCTCCCATCTCCCAGAATGGGAGATGATATTTTATCACAACACGGCCATACTCACACACGTTGTCTGCGGTTGCCTCTGGCTTCAACAGCAAGGGTGAAGAAGTAAGTCTAAGGTATTTGCTATCTGCCCCTTACAGAAAAGTCTGCCAGTCCCTGAAAGGAACAGACCGTAGTGTGAAAATTGGGCGGCAAGGCCAGATGAGCAGGGCGGGAGGGAGAGCCAAGGCCAAGCCAAGCTGAAAACCCATGCGACCGGCAAGGCTGGGAGACATCAGAACCGTCCGGCCGTCCCCACCCACGAGGAGCAGAGCCATCAGGGCACAATTCAAAGCGAGGCCGAGACCTAAAAGTCTAGTGCAGAGAGCAGGCTTGAAGTGAGGGAGAAGGCAGGGGTGATTGTTTTCTTTGCTGTTCAGAGTCTTTTTATTTTGAGGTATTCCCAATAGTTTATTTTTGCTTTTATTTCCCTTGTCTCAGAAGGCACATCTAGAAAAATACTGCAACAGCTGTGGTCAGAGTCATTTCTTCTTGTGTTCTTTTCTAGGATTTTTATGGTTTCAGGTCTTGCATGTAGGTCTTTAATCCATTTTGATTTTACTTTTGTACATTGTGTAAGAAAGTGATCTAGTTTCACTCTTTTGCATGTAGCTGTCCAGTTTTCCCAACACCATTTGTTGAAGAGACTCTTTCCCATCGGATATCCTTTCCTGCTTTGTGAAAAATTAATTTGAGCATAAAATTGTGGGTTTAGTTCCAGATTTTCCATTCTGTTCCATTGATCTGTTTATCTACTTTCATGTCAGTACCATACCATTTTGATTACCACTGTTCTTTAAGATATATTGAAGTGATACGCCAAGTTTTGCTTTTCTTTTTCAAGATTGCTTTGGCTATTTGGGGTCTTCTGTGGTTCCATACAAACTTTAGGATTGTCTGTTCTAGTTCTGTGAAAAATGCTATTTTTTTTTAAGATTTTACTTATTTTTTTGACAGAGATCACAAGTAGGCAGAGAGGCAGGCAGAGAGAGAGAGAGACAGAGAGAGGGAAGCAGGCTCCCTACCGAGCAGAGAGTCGGATGCGGGGCTCGATCCCAGGATGCTGGGATCATGACCTGAGCCGAAGGCAGCGGCTTAATCCACTGAGCCACCCAGGTGCCCCTGCTATTGGTATTTTGGTAGAGATTGCATTAAATCTGTAGATTGCCTTAAGTAGTACAGACATTTTAACAATATTTGTTTTTCTAATCCGTGAGCATAGAATGTCTATTTCTGAGTTATCTTCAATTTTTCTTTTCTTCTTCTTCTTTTTAAAGATATTGTTTTTTGACAGAGAAAGAGCACAAGCAGAGGTAATGGCAGGCAGAGGGAGAAGGAGAAGCAAGCTCCCTGCTGAGCAGGGAGCCTGAGGCAGGGCTGGATACCAGAATCCTGGGATCATGACCTGAGACCAAGGCAGATGCTTAACTGACTGAGTCACCCAGGCATCCCTTCAATTTCTTTCATCAGTGCTTTATAGTTTCCAGAGAACAGGTCTTTCACCTCTTTGATCAGGTTTATTCCTAGGTATTGTATTATTTTTTGTGCAATTGTAAGTAGGATTGTTTTCTTAATTTCTCTTTCTGCAATATAAGATTAGTGTATAGAAATGTAGCAAATTTCTGTAGGTTGATTTTGTATCCTGCAACTTAACTGAATTCATCTATTAGTTCTAGTAGTTTTTTGGTGAGGTTCTTCAGGTTTTCTACAGAGTATCATGTCATCTGCAAATAGTGAAGGTTTATTTCTTCCTTACCAAGTTGGATGCCTTTTATTTCTTCCTGTTGTTGATTGCTCTGGCTAGGATGTCCAGTACTATGTTGATTAAAACTGGTGAGAACAGACACCCTTGTCTTGTTCCCATCCTTAGGGGGAAGCTTAGCTTGTTTATCTGAGATTTTTCTTGCTTCTCGAGGTAGGTCTGTGATGCTATAAACTTACCCCTTGGAACTGCTTATTCTGCATCTCAAAGTTCTTCAATCATTGTGTTTTCATTTTCATTTGTTTCCATGTACTGTTTGATCTCTTCTGTGATTTCTTGGTTGACCCATTCAATGGTCAGGAACACGGTATTTAACCTCCATGTATTTGTGTTCTTTCTAGATTTTTTTCTTGTTGTTACTTCCCAGTTTCAAAGTGCTGTGATCAGAAAAGATGCATGGTATGACTTCAACTTTTTGAATTTGTTGGGATTTGTTTTGTGGCCTAATATGTGATCTATTCTGGAGAATGTTCTGTGTGCACTTGAAAAGAATGTGTATTCTGCTGTTTTAGGATGAATGTTCTGAATCTACCTGTTAAATCCACCTGGTCTGGTATGTCATTCAAAGTTGCTGTTCCTTATTAGGTTTCTGTGTGGATGATCTGTTGATGTAAGTGGGGTGATAAAAATCCCCTAATATTATTGTATTAATATGGATTATTTCTTTTATGTTTGTTATAAACTGCTATGTATTTAGGTCCTCCCCTTTTGTGGGCATAAATAGTTACAATTTTTGTATCTTCTTCTTAGATTGTTCCCTTTTTTATCATGTAGTGTCCTTCTTTGTCTCTTGTTACAGTCCTCGTTTGAAGTCTGTTTTGTCTGATATATGTATTGCTACTTCAGTTTTCTTTTGACATCCATTTTACCTGTTAAATATTTCTCCATCTCCTCACTCTCAATCTGCAGATGTCCTTAGGTCTGAAGTGAGTCTCTTGTAGGCAGCACATAGGTGAGTCTTATTTTTTTATTCTGTCATCCTGTGTCCTTTGATTGGAACACTTAGTTCATTTACATTCCAAGTAATTATTGGTAAATATGTATTTATGGCCATTTTGTTAGTTGTTTTGTGGTTGTTAATAGCACATGTATTTTATAAAGTAATAATGGTCTAGGACAAAGTAGGATTTAATAGACCAGAGAATAAGAGATCATTTTATAAAGTAATAATGGTCTAGGACAAAGTAGGATTTAATAGACCAGAGAATAAGAGATCATTAAAAACAGATCTGGAATTGAACTAAGAGATCTAGGTATCCTGGCCAATGATATTTTGTACAACAAATAATACCATGTGTGAAAACTACATACACAAATTAAATTTATATTTTATAATTGTTACTTCGACTGGAAAAAAGAAGTCGGGAATGTTTAGAGTCATTTCACACTACAACAATAACTCTGTCAAAACATTCATAGCAATAGTTCTTTGATCTCTCTAGCAGTCAAAACCAAGGACCAAGAAGGAAAAAAATACGTAATGCAAAAGCTTTTAAAACATCACCCCATAACTGCTGTGTGCTGGAGTGCACAGCTATTCATATACGGGATTCTGACAGTACATATATGTAGAGGTAGATACAGGTATATAAACTCGATTATTACTAAACTGGATTAATAGACATATTTCACTTCCTTTCCCAATCTCTGTTTGTCATCTCTGTTCTGTATGTCATGTTGCTCAGCTGATTTTTCAAGGCCTCAATATATCATAGATACTAATCTTACTCAGATATACCCTGAGCTATAATAGTATAAAACTGTGTAACTGTACTCTCCAGCAAGTATATATGGAGCTTTGATGACCTACTCAGCACTCCAGAGTTCTCCAGGACTGAAAACAACAACAAAAAGACATTCTCTTAACCCTTTCAAGAAATAGAACTGAATAAACATTCTCACTGTGGGCTCTGAAGATCTCTTTTTTTTTTTAAATTTATTTTTATTTTTATTTGTTTATTTACAGCATAACAGTGTTCATATGTTCTTTGAATGCTAGCTTTACATTGTCACTAAAAAGGTGCCAAACCTTTTGCTTGTAAATGTTTTTAAGATTTATTAATTTGAGACAGAAAGAGAGAGTATGAGTTAGTGGAGGGAGGTGCAGAGGGGTACAGAGAATCCTCAAGCAGACTCCTTGCTTAGTGGGGAGCCCTACATGTGACTCGAACCCAGGGACCCTGACATCACGACCTGAGCTGAAATCAAGAGTCAGATGCTTAACCAACTGAGCCACCCAGGTGCCCCTGCTTATAATTTTTTAAATTTTAATTTTATAAAGTATGTTGAGTGCCTATTTTCCCTGCAAACTTTGCCCCGCTAGCCCAAGTGGGGTACTCAGGTATCAGGTTTTTTTGTTTTTTTTTTTTTCAAGATTTATTTATTTATTTATTTGTCAGAGACAGACAGAGAGAGAGCACACAAGTAGGCAGAGAGGCAGGCAGAGGTGGAGAGAGAAGCAGGCTCCCTGCCGAGCAAGGAGCCCAATGTGGGACTCGATCCCAGGACCCTGGGATCGTGACCTGAGCCGAAGGCAGAGGCTTAACCAACCAACCAACCCACCCAGGCGTCCCTCAGGTATCAGGTTTCTATTCCTTGGAAAATATCCTCTGAGATCTTGTTGAGTTTAGTTGCTCATCACTGTTATATTCCTACATGCCCCCTATCCTGGTCTTTATACTACTATACTGTTAATTATTTAGTTGTCTCTATCCTCTGCTAAACTGTAAGTTCTATAATGACGGGGACATGTCATTATAGACATGTCATTTCCCACATAATGGGAAAACTGTGAGTTAATGAATAACAGTAAACAGACTTTCAGAATTCTGTTGCTTGAAATGCGCCTATTAATTTACAGTTATGTAACTGTAAGTACAAGTCTTTCCCTGTACTGGAGGCAAATAAGTTGAAAACCACTGATCTATAATATAGTCAGAAATTTTACTGAAAAGAAATCAGGGTACTATCTTCCTATATAATACAAAATTTAATACCTAACATTTGTTCACACATTTATCTGAGGTTCTATGTGAAGCAGCTTACTTCATATTGAATTTACTACCCACAAGTACAAGATGTCAACACTGTTCCCATTTTAGACCTACAGCAAATTGATTTTATCAAGGATTAGTAACCAAAGATCACATAGCTAGCTAGTAAGTGATGGGGTCAGGAACTAAATTAGGGCAATATACTAGGCCCAGGTCTTATCTACCATACAATACTTAATCACTATGCTACCTGCCCAAGGTATTACCCTATCTCCAAGCTTCAAACAGTCTTTCTTTCCTGTGATTTGTGATTCTGAAGCTGAGAAGCCACATTTCAGCTTCTCCAGCTGGACCTGTGTTGGGTTTTGCCAAGACAGGGCACCACAGGCCTGGAGGTAGAAGAACAGGGAGGGGACTCTTTCTGGCTGCTTCCTGCGAGCTCCCAGTAGGCTTCTCCTCTGCTTGTGTGTGCCATGGGCATCATCCTTGCATGCTTCCCCACTCCAGCTTCAGAAGTCCTTTCTCTAGATGCAAAAGAATCAAGTTTGCAGTAGTCCAACATGTGCAGAACCAGCTTCATTAAATTCCTCTCCTCAGGGTGTGTAGGTCCCTGTCCACGGGGCCCTTCCCCTTCTAAATTTCAGTAACTGTATCTCTGTTCCCCCAGTATTGGAGATGATGGCTGCTTCCTGAACTTGCAACCTCTGAGAAAACAAGAATTCTCCTTCCTGGACCTAAAGAACAACTTTATATTTTGGTAGCATTCAAGCTACTGGTGTTCTCTCTTCTGACTGATCTTGACCCTTAAGGTCATACATACAGCTATTACATGATAATCAGGAACTAGAGTTGGGCCAATCTACCAGCCACTGCTCTTCCCTACCGTGAAGTAATACTCTTAGCACCATGCTAGCCTACATGAAATTTACTGACTTGTCAACATTTTCTAAATAATAACAATAAAAGAAGAGCAAAGAAATACATTAACAACAAACAAATTAAGTTCAAAGCTTACAAACTGTCAAATTGGAATCTATTGGTCATGCAATCACATGGACTTCTTTAAATAATCTTTTCTTCTAATTATATCGTAGATAGGTATATATTCTGCTAGCTGAATTACCATCTATCCATCTAGATAGAGAGCTGTGTTATATAGCTAATCTTAATTACATAGCTAACATCAAGCTAGAAAACACTAACTAGTCCGGCTCCTGATTTGGGTTTTCAGGTACTTGATAGAGTCAAGAATCATGACTTGTCACATCTAAAATGGAGAATCAGGGGTGCCTGAGTGGCTCAGTGGGTTAAAGCCTCTGCCTTCAGCTCGGGTCATGATTCCAGGGTCCTGGGATCGAGCCCTGGCTCAGCAGGGAACCTGCTTCCCCCTCTCTCTCTGCCTTCCTCTGTGCCTACTTGTGATCTCTGTCAAATAAATAAATAAAATCTTTAAGAAAAAATAAATAAATAAAATGGAGAATCAGATGTTGTATTTTTCCTATACAGGATAAATGCCATAGGGAAAGCTGTGAATATATCTGATATATCCATGTTTGAAGTTACCATACTGTTGCCACTGCTGCTGTTATTGTTCTCCACATGATTCTAACTCTAAGTTTAAGTGAATTTTTCTTCAAGTTCTCATATTTGGAAAATATTTAACAATATATATGGCCTTAATTTGATCACCAAATATTTTAATCCCTTATATGCTAGGTATAGAATTAAGTTCTAGTTATACAATGGCTAACAGTGGGCGCCTGGGTGGATCAGCCGTTTAGCGTCTGCCTTCAGCTCAGTTCATGATCCTGGGGTCCTGGGATTAAGCCCTGCATCAGGCTCAGAATCACGCTCCTCATCAGGCTTCCTGCTTGGCAGGAAGCCTGCTTCAGTCCCTCTGCGTGCCTCTCTCCCTGTGCTCCCTCTCTCGCTGTGTCTATCCCTGTCAAATAAGTAAGTAAAATCTTAAAATACATACACACACACACACACACGCACTGGCTAACAAGACAGACGATGCAGTTCCAGCACTGCCCCATAATCTAGCAGGTTAAATATATGTGAAACGGGTATTTCATAAAAAGTATTTTATATTTAATTTTAGGCCATTTGTTCCTGTGTTGTTTGGGGAGTCCTGGTGAAAATATATACCTTTAATATACAACTAGATGATAGTAATCAAAATTTTAAGATTTTTTAAAAAATGAATTCATTATCTCAAACTGATGAAATTACATGGAAAACTCAGCAAGATTGAGAGCAACAGAGATTTATGCACTGATAACCTTACTTTCCCTGATTTTAGGCTATGCTCCCAAATCTAAATGTCACTACATAACCAACTGTATTTTTGGAGTAACACAGTGTTCATTGACTCATAAGTCATATCCACCTTTCGTTAAGTACAGCTCTCTCAATCCACAAATTAAATACTTTCAAAAGCTTTCTTCAGTATTACTACAGAATGGCTTAATCCCACTCTGAAAGGTGCTGTAACTGGGAGGAAATGAGAGCAGGATTAATAGCTGCTCTTGAGCTCCTACCATTTATTGTCGTCTCTTGTACTTCATTCCAGGCAAGTTTGAATACCACAGGCTGCAACTTCTGCAGTCCCAGAAATCCCTCCGAAAGCTTGTTAGAATGACACATTTCTGAACTCCACCTTCAGGTCTAGGGTGTGGCTCAAGAATTTGCGTTTTCAATTTGGTTGAGAAACTCTAATGCAACAGAATCCTTGCTTTGAAGATTAGCTAGGTGCTCCAGAGTGAGAGTGAATCAGAAGATAGGTGTGATATGAGGTCAGATCTAAAACAATGTAAATTAAGTCCACAGGGGTTTGAAGGTATATTGAAAAGGTGAACATTGTCACTGGAGATGATCATCTGATCACTGTTGTCTGAACTTGCCTGGTGACTGCAATCATCTTGGGGACCTTTGTAAAGCAGTTCATCCTTGGCTTTGTCTCCCAGGTTAGTGGTCCCCAAATTCATCTGCCCCAAAGAATCACCTAGGGAACATCAAAAAATCCAGATATCCAGGCCATACCACAGACTGAATCAAAATCTCTAGGATTCAAGTGGGGCATGAGTTTGTTTTAACTTTTTCTTGAGATTTAATTGAGATATAATATTATATTAGTTTCAAGTGTACAGCATGATTCGATACTTGTATATACTGCAAAATAATTAGCACAATGTCTAGTTAACATTCATCGACGCACATAGGTACAATTTTTTTTCTTGTGATAAAAACTTTTTTTAAGATTGATTTATTTAGGGGTGCCTGGGTGGCTCAGTGGATTAAGCCGCTGCCTTCGGCTCAGGTCATGATCTCAGGGTCCTGGGATCAAGACCCGCATTGGGCTCTCTGCTCTGCAGGGAGCCTGCTTCCTTCTCTCTCTCTGCCTGCCTCTCTGCCTACTTGTGATCTCTCTCTCTGTCAAATAAATAAATAAAATCTTAAAAAAAAAAAAAGATTGATTTATTTGAGAAAGAGAGAGAGCACCATGGGGAGGGTGGGTAGAGGGAGAAGCAGCATCCCCACTGGACAGGGAGCCTGATGCAGGGCTCCATCTCAGGACCCTAAGATCATGACCTGAGTTGAAGGCAGATGCTCAACTGACTGAGCCATCCAGTCACCCCCAAAACTTTTAAGATTTATTTGCTTAGCAACTCTGAAATACACAGTGCAGAGTTATTACTACAGTCATCATATCATACATCACAATACCTCCCATGACATATTTATTACTTTATAACAGGAAGAACTTTTGACCGCCTTCACTCATATTGCCCACCACCTCCCACCTATCTCCTCCACCCTCTCCCACACCCCTCTGACAACCATGAATCCGTTCTATGTTTTTTGTTTTGGGGAGTTGTTGTTTTGTTTCGTTTTTTAGATTCTACATGTTTATGAAGGCATATGTATTTGGTTTTTTTTTCTGTCTGACTTAGTTCATGGCCATAAGTACTTTTTTTTTTTTAAGATTTTTATTTATTTATTTTGAGAGAGAGAAGACAGACAGAGTGAGAGAGAGCACGAGAGGTGAGGTCAGAGGGAGAAGCAGACTCCCTATGGAGCTGGGAGCCAGATGTGGGACTCGATCCCAGGACTCTGGGACCATGACCTGAGCTGAAGGCAGTTGCTTAACCAACTGAGCCACCCAGGCGCCCCCATAAGTACTTTTTAAAGCTCCCCTGTGATTTCAGCATATAACCAATGTTTGAGTGACTATGCTAGAGACTGATTCTAGCAGTGACCAAGAATCAGAATTTTTAGCAACAACTCCAGGTAATTCTTATAAACACCAAGTTTGGAAGTTATTAAATTTGATCTATAAGGAGCTATTTGGAGTTATTTAAAGAAAGAACTATCCACATTTGACCAAGTATATAATATACAGTGTCGAAAGGTTGGTTTCTCTTTATTTGGGACTGATGATTCCTGTATTTTCCAGCTCAGACTGCTTACTTGTGTCACCAACAACTACAGTGAACATACACACACATGCACACGTATATACATACACATACACTCTAAATTTCTACTCTTATATTGTGAAATAAGGACTAAACACACAGATGACAAGTCATGACCTTAAAGGAGATTTACTGCTACTTCACTAATGTAATGAAATATTACTTCCCTGATGGGTGATTTTTAGGGTGTGGTGTTAAAATTACTTTCCCTGATTTAAATTTCCTATTCATCTTCATCAAGACCTTTAAAAGTCGAAGTGGAGTAACTTGTTCTCAAGGAGAAAACGTTCCACCCCACCTTCCATAAACAGGAACACAATGTATGTTCCACTGAGCACAGCTGAACTGAGAGGTTGTGTCTTGAACCCCATCCAAGAGGGTGGACCATTACTTGCTAAAATATTTCAGGGATATCCTACAACGCCGACACCAGTACAGCACTGTTGCTCGATTTCAGGAAATCTTACCTACCAGTGCCTCCATCATGTTCTGCAATCACCTCAAAGAATCTTAAAAACTTACAGCTGAACTGAATAAGAGACCTCTGTCCTAGACCAACTCTCCTGTTTGAAAGAAAAGGCAACTAACAAACAAATAAATGCACTGATTTGCCTCAAGGCTCCCAGGGAGTTAATCCCTGATTTCTGGACTCTCAGCCCCGGACTCTTAAACCCCCCACAGTGGCTGTCTTCTCTTCCACCCCATTCATCTTTAGGCTACTTGTTATCGAAGACTCTGAACTGTAGTAGTTTAGGGGGATCTGACACCCCTCCTCATTCACCTCTGAGAAGTCAGAAATCAGACATAACACTGGGCTAAGTGGATGAGGCTTTTGTTGTGATTCAGAAGAGTTTAAAAAGTCTTCCTTATACTGCAAAAATAAAATTTAAAGCCTTCCTTTTGTGTCCTTTGGAGAGTTTTTCTATCTTTCCATTCCCTTGAGTCTTTTAGTGGTAAAAGCAGGGCCTGAGTCAGAAAGAAAAATACATGAGCAACTTATGAAGCTGTGTTCTAGCCTTTAATAAAGAGATTTCACATAACACTGTATGGTAACTACACTAGAATTAAAATTTTTTTTAAAAAGTCATTTCCCTTTCTTTTGGACTCTGTTTCCTTATTCCTGCTAATCTGACTTCCACCGTAGCGACTCTGACATTAAGGACCTCGTGAACAGAGTTTGTGTTTGTGAAAATGGCCCGTTTTTCAATCTAGTCAAGAATATTCCAACTGTTACGTATTCTTTGGTATCCTAGAATTCTCTATGGGAAATTAAAATTAATTTTAGTGCATTCTGTATCTTTTGGAAGACAAACTTTTATCTTAGTACCAACATTCGTGTCTATGTTCATAGGTGTGTTCTCATGAATTGAAGGCCGAATAACAACACAGGATGCTATAGCAAGAAAAGTTTTGCGGTAAGTAGTTCAAGTAAAGAAAAATAGAGGGTAAGTGATTCATTGTAGAACACATGGCAGGACAGAGTCCATGGCAGATTGCATTTTCACTAAAATTGGATATTATGTTGTTTTGGATCTACTTCTTTGCGCAGAACGATTTAAAATAGTGTAATTATTAGCACAATAGTTCATTTCAGGAAATCTTACCTAAAATTTTCCTCTCATGCAGAATTACTTCACCTGTAAGTGAAGTAGTAAAAAGGGCAAAACGTAATTTTTTGTTCCCTTTTCTATCAATCATTGGATAAGATACTTTATTCCAATAGATTTCATAATTGTCATGATACTTATCTTTAAATGAGTAAGAGTTCTATAGTTATTAAATGATCTCATTCAATTATCATCTGTATATCACTTGAGGTCAGTTTGACTGAGTATGAGATATGTTTATACAGACCCAGTCAAAAGTTCAAGCTCTAGAGTTGGGATTCCTCGATCTAAATCTTAGTTCTCTAGAGTCTGGATCATTTTACCAGACAAGTTACTGACCATGTAGCTCTTAATTTCCTGATCTGTAAAATGATGATAACAAAATGTCTACTTCATAGGGTTGCTGTGCAGATTAAATTAGTGACACATGAAAAACACTTAGAATAGTGTTTGGTGTATATTAATGCTCAAAAAATGTGGTGGTAGTAGTAGTATTAAAGTATCAAAACATTTAAAAATGATTTTACATCTTTCTACCATTTCTTTCTTTTTTTAAAAATTAACATATAATGTATTAATTGTGTCCAGGGGTACATGTCTATGATTCATCAGTCTTACACGATATTCACAACACTCACCATAGCACATACTCTACTTTCTATCATTTCTACCATAAATCCAACACTAGTCATGTAGGTTAATTAAAACAACATTATCTTTTCATTATTTTTCAGGGCAAAGATATCTGTATTTGATTTAATTTAATGAGTAAAGAAGGTGTTACCTTTGGAGATAGGCTAGAGATGGTCAATAATGATTCAGGTTGAGGAGTGAGCATAAAGAGAAGGATTAAGAAACAAATATTCATGCTAGTTTGATTTGAATGGGACACAGGATTATGTAGTATAAGACAGAATCAAAAAGGTAGTTTGTTTTCATTCATTTATTTATACATATTTAATGAATATTAAGTAAGTACCTAGCATTGGGTTGTTTTTTTTTTTTAAGATTTTATTTATTTATCTGACAGAGAGAGAGAGAAAATGAGCAGGGGGAGGGACCAAGGGAGAGGGACAGAGGAAAGGGGGGAAGAGGGAGAGGAAGAAGCAGACTCCCCACTGAGCAGGAGCCCAACCTTGAGATCATGAGCCAAGCTGAAAGCAGATGCTTAATCAACTGAGTCACCCAGGCTCCCACATCGGGAATTTAAAAACAGGAGTACTGCTTGTCTACCAACCATATACATGTATCATTACATTTATTCCCAGTGTTTGGGGGACTCAAGAGGAAAATGAGCTATGGGAGTGCCAGATAAGGCTCCTCAAAAAGGGTGATTTATCAGATTGGTCTTGTAGGTTATAGTTTCTTTCCTATGTGAGACAGGGTTGGGAAAAGTACACCAGGTCACAGAAAGACAGGAGGGAGAGGAGGAGAGAAAGAGAGATAGCTCTGTTATCTTTACTTGTAAAAGACTTCATTTAACCTTAATTATTCTGTACAGGTCCTGTCTCCAAATTCAGTCAAATTGGGGGGTTAGGCTTCAACACTGGAGTGTCGGGGAGAGAACACAGTCTGTAACAGATGGGTGAGGTTTTGAAAGAAACATGGACAGGAAGGGAAAAGGAGTAAAGGAATGTAAGAGAATATAGAATAATGAAGTTGTTTTATTCTTTGGTGTTTAACTTAGGCAAATTGGTCAGGAGGGTTCAGCTACAGCTTTAAGGTTGTGAAATAAATTCAGAGGAGTTGCTATTTAATTTTGGAGTTATTTAATTATGCTATTTGATTATGAACTGTTTCTTAAATTTATCAGATAAGAATCAACTAGAATATTGTTTTAAAATAGAGATTTCCTTCACGATTCTGAGTCTCTTATCTGGGTTGGGGTTCTAAAATTTTTAACAAGCCTCTTGAAAAATTTATATATCTTCCAAGTGTAAGCAACTAGAAAACAGGGAGTTAACTGAGAATAAAAGGATTGGAAGATAACAGTGAGGACACAGCATAAAGATAATCTAATCACATAAATTTCATAAAGATTATTCATAGCCAAAGGACAAGTGCATTTGGTTGAATAGATCTTGAACTAAGGATTGGCAGAAAGGCTGGGCTCAGGTCAAGGGCAAAGGGAATCTGAGTGTTTTTGAGTGTGCAGCTGAAATGTTGATCCATGCATTGCAAGCTGAACAGGGATATAGGAGTGACGCCAAGAAGGAAGAATAGGCTCGGGCAAAGAAGAAAGATTAAGGGGCTATTGTCCTGAAAAATAATGAGGGTTGTGTTTCCTGGGGGGGAGACGTAAAAGAACAGGAGTATTTAGATTTCAGAAATCAGGACTTCGGCAGTATAGTGGATTCTGAATTTCTGTAGACATGAATGCCATGAAAAATGGCATAGCAGTTCTTTACCTCGAATCCATGATCAGTAATGCTGTCAAGGTGTTCTTTTTTAAATGAAAGCTGGATCATCCTTCTCTATGTCAAACACTTTCCTAACTCCCCACTGTCTAAGGTAATTCCAAAACCCTTACCATGGCATTTGAGATCCATTGCTGCCTGCAAATATTACATACCATCAGCACCCTGCCACGTGCATACCTCTGTGAAAACATTCATTTATGTTTTCCTTTGTGTTTTTTATTGTGTTTTGCTTTTTTTTTTAAGAAAGATTTTATTTATTTGACACAGAAAGAGAGATCACAAGTAGGCAGAGAGGCAGGCAAAGAGAGAGGGAGAAGCAGGCTTCTCACTGAGCAGAGAGCCCAATGCAGGGCTCAATCCCAGGACCCTGAGACCATGACCTGAGCCGAAGGCAGAGGTTTAACCCACTGAGCCACCCAGGCGCCCCTGTGTTTTGTTTTTGATTGGCAGATTCCCTCTGCCAAGTGTTCCTAGTAAAACAGCAAATCCATTTTTTTTAAACTTCTTCATGAAGGTTTTTGTAAAATATCCCTCCTTCCTATGCCCAACACACATTAGTTCATCTTTTTCTCCACTATTCCATGTTTATACTGTGCAACAGGAGTTGTTGTTGATGTTAATGCAGTAAGGTAAGTAAGGGTTATTAACCAAATACCTGCAGAGGGTGTACATTTGATATAAATGCCGCAAATAGGTAAGATGAAAGATGATGTGTGCTCAGGTGCTGTTCTGTAACCAAGTCTAACACCTACTCATTAAACTGCCTTTAGAAACATTGCTGGTGTAACAGAAGAATCACACAAAATACGTCCGAAGCACCTATCATCCTCTTCTGCTACCTGAGTTCACAGCATAACTGACATGACAGGTCAGCACTGAGAAGTAGCAAAGAAGAAAAGCAATCTAAATTTCAGGTGGAAGGCAATTACATGGATAAACAGTGTAATGAGATTAATTCAGTATTTTAGGAGAACAATACCTAGACGATTCTCTGCTACATGTGTCTCTTACTCAAAAAGGCTCAAAATAAACTAGTAATTCAGAATTGTTACCCAGCAAGGAGCTGATAGGGTGAACTTTGTTGGAACTGGGATGTAGAGACCTACGGAGTCCAGCTGTCTCTTTGTTGGCTCTCCCGTCATATTAGCCTTTACAAAGCTGACAGAGACCATGTGAAATTTCCCCCAAAGTTATAAACCTTCTTCCATGATTTATTTACCAATTTATGGACTGCTTGGAGTCAGCTTTGAAAAGAGACCTTTCAGAGCTTGTCACTGGAAGCAGGTTTTATAGAGTTCTTTCAGCCACATCAACAAAAGACAACTTTAATTACCTATGTTTTAATGGCTCCCAAGTCCCTATATCCACCCAAGATTTCTCTCATGAGCATCAGAGAGATATATATATCCAACTTCCTCCTGGAGAACTGAACTATTAGGTGACACCACAGGTATCTTAAACTTCATATGCTCAGAAGTGAACCTATCACTTACCCCTTCATCACCAAAACAAAGAAAAAACACTGCTTTTCTTCACGATCCACTTAGCTGCCCAGTGCAGAACCCATGAGTCACCTTGGAGAACTCCATTATTCTTCCGCTCCGTATCTAACCAAAGGCCAAGTCTTATCAACCTATCTCCCCGACTATCCCTCAAGCCCACCCCCAATGGCATAATTCCAGTTTGCTCAGATAACTCAGAGACTGACTTCTCCTTTCTAATCTATTCTTTTTAAAGATTTTATTTATTTATTTGTTTATTTATGTATTTAAGAGAGAGCGAGCAGAGAGAGAGGAGAACAAGTGAGGGTGGAGGTGCGAAGGGAGAGGAGAAGCAAGCAGGCTCCCCACCAAGCAAGGAGCCCCACGTGGAGCTCAATCTAAGGACCCTGGGATCATGACCTGAGCCACCCAGGGTGCCCTTCCAATCTATTCTTTACACTGTAGGTAAAACAAGCTTTCTAAAATGCAAACTGTAACTTAAAGCATTTTCTCTGTCTTGTACTATTTTAGAATGAAGGTAAGAACTCCTTAATATAGTCAAGAAAGGGCGCCGGGTGGCTCAGTCAGTTAAGTTTCTGCCTTCGGCTCAGGTCATGATCCCAGGGTCCTGGGATTGAGCCCCACATGGGTGGGGGAGGGCTGGCCCTTGCTCAGCGAGGAGCTTCTCCCTTTCCCTCTACTGCTCCCTTTGCTTGTGCTCTCTCACTCTTTCTGTCAATTAAATAAATAAAATCTTTTAAAAATGTATGGTCAAGAAACTCTTGCTTAGTTTGATTCCTGGCTACCTATCTAGTGTCTTTTCTGCTATTCCCTGCCTTCAGCCCCAGACATTTGATTCAACAAATATTGATTGACTACCTAATACATGCCCAAAAGTTGAGTGAACAAAATGGGCAATGAAAGATAGAACATTTTTTAGTCATATAAATATAGAATTACACACTCTGTTAAGTCTTATGTAAGAAAAGCAGAGGACATACTGAGAGGGTATTAGAAAGTGACATCATTTAGATTGGTTACAGGGACCCTAGTCTTGATACTCCAGCCATAGCTTTCCTAAAAAAAGTTGGTTTCACACGTGTGGGACTCTTCCTTCTCCACCAGCTCACTCACCGCCACCTCCTAATCTACATCTCAGCATATATAGCACTTCCTCCAAGAAGCCGGCTCGAGACCCAAAGCCTGGATTTGGTATTTCTCTGTCCTCTGCAGTTTTCTTATCATTTGTATCATAGTTGTACAGCTTTCCTAGTTCAGTGGTACAGGGACTTTGCTTTGTTCACCTTGGATCCATAACTTCTAGAGCACAGTGGCTATTAGAGTGGGTCTTCAACAAATGTTCCTTGAATCAATAAATGGAAGAACATTGCTGCCACTGACAGAATCAAAGAAAATTCTAGGGAACTAATGCTCATGAAACATTCTGCCATTTACTACTGCTGCCCAAAGATTAAATCTTGTAATCTTTCTGTTGTCCAATTTACCCAAAGATCAATCCCATTTGTATTAATTATTTGACATATGGTGCCCACAAGTTCAAGAGGGTAGGAGACTACAAGTCTCCTGAACAGATGCATCTGAAGGAGTTTTTACTTGGGAACTGTAACTCTTTTGTAAGTAGAGTCTTGTTCTGTCTTCAGCTCTTTTATCTCCTGGCACTATCTTCAACCTCACCCGATCCATCAGGGATCGGCAGTTTGTTCCTCATCAGTTGCTTGAGCTCCCATTAACCAACCTGAAATGTTGCAATAAAAATCCACTACGGCCTGACATATTAGGCAGGAAACACAGGTAACTTTGCAAAACATCATTTGTAAACTGTTGAGGAGGCATAATACAGACAGGTGGTAAAATTTAGGAAGTCTGCATCATAAATGGGCTAATGGGTGAGGTTGATTCTTTGAAAAATAGATGAAATTCATAACCTAATGACTTCATTTCTGATTGCAGGTGTGTCTTAAATAGATCACCTGATGTAAATCAGGTTACCTACTGAGAACAGATTAAACAAATTCATACAAATCAGCCAGTTTTCATCCCCTTAACATCACTTCTTGTTTACTGGGCTTGGTGGCCACTGGGTTGCCTGGTGATCTGTAGCCGTGGCAATCTCCCAGACCACTGTGGAATAATGTAGCTGATAACCCTCCCTCTTCTGGCTTTTTCTCCTGAGCAGAAGATCCAGCTCAGCTATATGATGAGGTTAGGAAGAATGACCCACCATTTCATCTCACCCTACTGCTCAATCTATAGAAGACCTGTGATGGAGCTCAGAGTTCTGATAATGCATATAATTTCTTGCTAAGGGAAGTGTGAGAAAAAAAAATATGTGATAAGGTAGGGGTGCTTGGCTGGCTCAGTCAGTTAAGCATCCACTTCAGTTTTGGCTCACGTAATAATCTTACGGTTGTGGGATTGAGCCCTGCGTCAGGGTCCTAGCTCAGCTCCAATTCTCCTTGAGATTCTTTCCCTCTTTCTTTCCTCTCCCCCAGATCACGCTCACTCTCTCTCTCTAAAATAAAAACTATTAAAAAATCTTTAAATAAGAAAATATGACAATGTCAAGTTTAGCTTTGAATTCAAAGATGTTACATAATACCAACTCCAAATGCTATATTATTTATTGCCTGAACAACTTATCTCTATGCCTTTATTCATGCTATTTCCTAGAATGCCTTCAATATCATATTTTATGTATTTTAATTCTACCTACTATCCTAACTCAAATGCCAGTATGACCACGAAATCTCAGATTTGCCTAGCTAAAAGTGATCTCTCCCTATCTGATTAGAGCTTAACTGCTGACACTAAGTATATACATTTGAGCTTTCCTATGGGTTACACTTCTTGACGGCTTTGTACTTGGTAGGTATTTTCAAATATTTGTTGATTGAATAAATATGAAACTACATGATTTGGTAGAGTAGATGACATCAATTTTTCTAGAACTTTGAGTTAAACCTGTGCATTTGGGAATGTCAGCATTCTCTCTGTCTGTTGCACTAAGGAGCTCATATTCAAGCTTATAGTTGTGAATATTTCTCTGACCACAGCTGTCCTGTCAGTCCCATTTCTCGCCCCATACTATTAAACAGCTGTAGTTATTGAACTGGCTAAGTTTGTTCCTGCCTTGGATGATTTGTAATAGCTATTCCCCGAGCCTAGATTTTCTCTTTCTCTACATGGCTGGTGTTTCATCATTCAGGTCCGGGATCAGATACCCCTTGCCAGAGAAGCCTTACTCAACTGCCTAAGTTCAAGTAGTCCAGTCATTCATAACACTGTATTTGATTTTATTTCTAGTACCTATTACTAAATGTATTTGTACTGTCCATTTATTTGTTTCTTGGTTTCTTTTCCTCCCTTCAAGACACTGGAACATCTATGGGAGAAGAAATCTTGTTTTGCCATCGTACAGTTAGCTCCAAGAAGAACGTTTGAAAATGCTCAAGAGCAGGGCGCCTGGGTAGCTCAGTGGGTTAAAGCCTCTGCCTTTGGCTCAGGTCATGATCCCAGGGTCCTGAAATCGAGCCCCGCATCTGGCTCTCTGCTCAGCAGGGAGCCTGCTTCCTCCTCTCTCTCTGCCTGCCTCTCTGCCTGTCTCTCTGCCTACTTGTGATCTGTCAAATAAATAAATGAAATCTTTAAAAAAAAAAAAAGAGAAAAGAAAATGCTCAAGAGGTAACTGTCATATGAATGAGTGAATTAATTCCAAATATAGCTGCTTTTACATATATTTTTAGTGAAAAGCATCAGGGTATCCAAAAGCACAATGTTTTATTTGCTGAACTTTCACCAAGGAGGTGGCCTGGCTTAAATTCTCTGCCTAGCAGGAACTTGAGTCATGCCATCTATGATACCTGATGAAGCATACTGGCAACTCCATAAAAACAGGGAAGGGCCTGGACAGTACATGTATTTCAGGCACCTAGCACAGTTCATAGCTTTACATGGAACAAAGTGAGTGAAGGATTAAATATGCGTAGCTTGATTCTCAAACTTTGATTCTTTACCTTAGCATTTATCCAATTCTCAACAATAATAGCTATCATTCCTAGAATAGCTACTCACTAGATAGGTACTTAATTTTATCATATTAATTCCATTAAATAATCCTTTGAAAAGGATTGTCATTATCATTTTATTTTTTTTAAACATTTATTTATTTAAGAGAGAGTGAGAGTGTTCATGAGTAGTGGGAGGGGAAAAGAGAAGGCATTTTAAGCAGACTCCATGCTGAGCGTGGAGCCTGATGCCAGGCTCTGTTTCACCACCCATGAGATCAGGACCTGAGCCAAAACCAAGAGTGGGATGCTCAACCAGAGGTGCCCCATCACTCGGTTATATTTTTAAAATAATTTGTTATACTTTTACATGTTTTTAAAATTTCTTATTTTATTTTTTACATTGAACAGAGATAATAAACTCAATGATATATGACAGTGCCTAATTTTTTTTGTAATCATGGTAAAATAACTAAGTCTACTAAAAGAAAAATCATACATAATTTGATTTCATTTATATAAAATTTTATGAGTATTTAAGATGGGATTTTAAGCTGTGCTTTTTCCTCCATATTTTGGGTATTTTATTTTTTTCAATGTCTATTTTTTATACTCCCAAAAGCTA
This sequence comes from Meles meles, assembly GCF_922984935.1. NCBI lineage: Eukaryota > Metazoa > Chordata > Mammalia > Carnivora > Mustelidae > Meles > Meles meles. Next base: position 96,722,309 of record NC_060067.1, read on the forward strand.
TGAAGCTATATTACATCATATTAAAGTGTAAGAAAAATTATAGTAGGTTAAGTGTACAGCAAAACTTGATTTGTTTTGATATTAAGAATGGATTCATGCTACATACTCGTTAGTTGTTATGAGAAGAATTAGTAATTATTTAGCAAAGCTGGAGATACTGGTATTCAAATGAGCTGTTAAGTACATTTAAAATTGTTTTAGTCCAATAAGAACAGGTAATGCGGCTGATTGAATTACAGTTATGGCTTTGGGAATTAGATCTGCATCCAATGGCAAATAATCACTTGCTGCTTGCTTCATCTTTAAAATGGGAATGACAGGGGCTCCTGAGTGGCTCAGTTGGTTAAGTGTGGACTCCTGATTTAGGCTCAGGTCCTGATCTCAAGGTCATGGGTCATGGGATCAGAGTCCCATGTCAGGCTCCATGCTCAGCAGGGAGTCTACTTGAAATTCTCTCTTTCCCTCTAACTGAGGGAAACTTATTCTGACCTTATTCTGAAGTAGTTTAACTAATCTAACTCCAGTAAACTTAATTAGTTTATGTTGTCAGATTTGTAGTCTTATATGCCTCTCTGTGGCATAAAACATACAGAACTCTTACATACGGAGTTATATGCATATTTATTCAATACAATGCAAAGAACTGAAGCACAGCTCTGTTGTTTTCATTTTGTTTTAGTTTTTTGTTTGTTTGGGTCATTTTTGTGATAACACTCCTTTTTTCTGCGACCTTCCAATTGTTGGCAATGACATTTTTCACCACGGATCAAAATACTGAAGGTCCCATTGGTTCCTCCTACCATACTCCCACTATCCTTACTTTTCCATCTAATTTACCACAGTCCAATGCTAAACCTTTAGAAATCTGAACCGGGGATATTGCAATTCTTATATATATGTTACCCACTCCACCCCATTTTGTATGTTGTATCATAGTCAGACAAATCTTTCTAAAATAAACAACTTTTTTAGGATTAAATTTGCATGTTTTTATCAGACATTCTAGGCCATCTGCAACATGGGCTCAACCCACTTTTCTCTACTTCATGGGCTCTACATTACATTCAGACTACACAAATTTCCTTTGTTTAGTACCATTTCTAGGAAAAACTTTCTCTGTTCTAAGTCCATAGTACCCTTTAACACTCAAATATGATCTTGCCCCCAAGTTTTCTCTGATCACCCCATCTAATTTCTTTCTACTTTAGGCAGGTATCTTCCATAGAATTCATTCATTCTGAAGATATATTTATTGAGGGGCGCCTGGGTGGCTCAGTGGATTGGGCCGCTGCCTTCGGCTCAGGTCGTGATCTCAGGGTCCTGGGATCGAGTCCCGCATCCGGCTCTCTGCTCCGCAGGGAGCCTGCTTCCTCCTCTCTCTGCCTACTTGTGATCTCTCTCTCTGTCAAATAAATAAATAAAATCTTTAAAAAAAAAAGATACATTTATTGAATACCTACTATGTACAGACACTCTTCAGGGTACTGAGACTATATCAAGAAATAAAATGAACAAAATTCTTGGACTTTATGGAATTTCTGCTCTCCTGGACAGGCATAATATACAAAGGATTTGCATACTATGATATGTGATAAATGTTACTTTTTTTTAAAAAAAGATTTTATTTATTTATTTGACAGACAGAGATCACAGGTAGGCAGAGAGGCAAGCAGAGAGAGGGGAGGAAGCAGGCTCCCTGCTAAGCAGAGAGCCCGATGCGGGGCTCAATGCGGGTCTCGATCCCAGGACCCCGGGATCATGACCTGAGCAGAAGGCAGAGGCTTTAACCCACTGAGCCACCCAGGCACCCCAATAAATGTTACTTTTTAAAAAGTTAAGAAAGGGGCGCCTGGGTGGCTCAGTGAGTTGTTGCAAACTTTCTGAGAGGAGGGAATGCCTGGTATATTCGAGGAACGAGCAGTAAACCAGTGTACTGAAGCTGACTGGTAGAGAAAGAGAGGTGGGAGAGGAGGGAGGAGAGGCAATAAAGGTGAGAGTGGATAGTAAGTCATTTAAGCACTTTAGCTTTTACTCTTAATGAAAATTTTAGTCACTGGAAAACTCTGAGCAGAGAATATGATTTATCTACAATCACAGATGACAACTACACCTTCTTAGACCTAGAAGGAAAAAAAATAAAGAGATTATCTAGTCCCCGCAGGCCACACAGGTTTAAACTCAAAAGAACCAGTTTCAGTTGAGGTGCTATGTTGGCAAAGACTCTGAGTCAAAAACCTTCTATCAGGGGCGCCTGGGTGGCTCAGCTCAGGTCATGATCTCAGGGTCGTGGGATCGAGTCCCACATCGGGCTCTCTGCTCGGCAGGGAGCCTGCTTTCCTCTCACTCTCTCTGCCTGCCTCTCTGCCTACTTGTGATCTCTCTCTGTCAAATAAATAAATAAAATCTTAAAAAAAAAAACCACCTTCTATCATTAATTGGCAATTTCTGCTCAAATATGGGGCTAATGGTGCCAGGCACCTATGGTCTTTGTTTAGTCTAGCCTTCACATCTTCACATCCAACACTACTGTCTAAGTAATGGCAGGACTTCTGATTCCGAGATTAGTGAATCTTCATTGTGTCTTGGTCCTTCCTTGTGTCAGTTTTTACATCTAGGAAAATAATCAATACATCTCTCTCCTGGAAAAGCTGAAAAGACACTAAACTCAAAAGCTGTATGGAGATGAAGATTACCAATGCAAATTTATTTCCTTGTATCTACAAATCATTATAATTTATAAAGATTTTTATCTTTATCTTATTTAAGTCTCAGGATTCTTCATAATCTCATAAAATCATCCTGAGGCCCTAAGCACGGGAGAGCAGGCCCTCCAGGCAGCTCTTAACTTGATCTGCGTTTGTGTGAGATGACTGAGATTTCTTTCTCTTTCTTTCTTTCTTCTTTAAACAATCCCATCTAAAAAAATTAGCTTCAAGTATTACCAAGTTATTTCATCACTGTTACTGAAATACTTCTTAGTACATTTGGAGCTAAAGTAAGGAAGCGCCAAAGGTTCCAAATGTTTAAGCTTAGAACTTGCCATTCTTTCTGTGCATTGTGGGGAAAAGGAGGAGGAGTTTGTGCTGAGCTACTGTGATGACTAATGAAATTTTTATTCCTTTCAATAAGAAGAGCTTTAACAATTAGGCTGTGTTATAATGAAATGTTCATTTGTCCAAACTCTGATTCCTGGTCCATCAATACCTCTTTGTAAGAGGTACATCCCTAAAATATGCCTTTGTCTCGTACGGAATGCAACCAGAGGCGTTTAGTGCAAGGACTCTCAGTAAGGCAGCCTAAAGTGAACAATGGGGCTTCAGAAAAGCTAAAATTAAAATGTATATATATATATTTTTTTCCTGTACCATGCGATATTCATTACCTGACTAAATGATTATCTAAAAAAATGAGTGAAACTTCCTATTTTAATGTGATCATAAAGAAATGTTTAAAAATCCAAATTACATGTTAAACATATTTTACATTTTCATTATGAATGTAAGGACATCTGGAAACTACGTTTTTGTTGTATATTTTTAAAGGAACTTCAGTCCAAAACTATCTGATGATTTTATTTTTTTTTAAAGATTTTATTTATTTATTTGTCAGAGAGAGAGAGAACAAGAGAGGGAGCACAAGGAAAGAGAAGAGCAGGCAGAGGAAGATGCAGGCTTTCTGTTGAGCAAGGAACCTGATGTGGGACTCCATCCCAGGACCCTGGGATCATGACCCGAGCCTAAGGCACACTCTTAACAACTGAGCCACCCAGGCGTCCCACTATCTGATTATTTTATTTTATTTTAATTTTTTTAAAGATTTTATTTATCTTTTTGATAGACACAGATCACAAGTAGGCAGAGAGGCAAGCAGAGAGGAAGAGAGAAGGAAGCAAGCTTGCCGCTGAGCAGAGAGCCCAATGTAGGGCTCGATCCCAGGACCCTGAGATCATGACCTGAGCTGAAGGCAGAAGATTTAACCCACTGAGCCACCCAGGTCTCCCACTATCTGATTATTTTAAATAGCCCATGCTCTCCTAGAAATATTTTCAGTTTTATATTTTGAAAAGAAGTGTTCACTTTTCTCCCTTATGTTTCTAACACAGCTAGAACCAGCTGGGATCTATTTGAATTACTTTCTTGTTCTTGTACTGCTTCATCTCCTTCCATTAACATTTAACATCTAGAGAGAGCCAATGAAAATATGGGGTCTGTAGTAAATATGACCTTAGTCACAGTGGGCTCACATTTCCAACATGACAAGAAAGAACAGTGTATTTATAAAGATATACACAGTGCAAAGAATAGAAACACGATAAAAATCTTGGGGATTTATCTCACCTCTAAGACAATTATGGTTTGTTTCATAGCCTGAGGTAATTCCAAAATGCCACTGATAGGGCCAAAGGAGGACATTTTATGAGAGATGGCATTTCAGAAAGTGAAGAGCTGTGGAGATACTCAGTCTCATGGATGTGGAGGTTAGTAAGGCAGAAGTGGGAGCAGATGACGGAGTAAAGGACCCACAGTTCAGCTCATCTTGTGAAATGAGTGAAAACACTATTATATAGTCCAAACCCATGGACCTACAGAAGCCTGATGAATCTTTGGTCCCCATTCTACTGTCTCCATCTCCCAACCCATCTCAGAGCATCTAAAGGGATATTGGAATCACCGGGCCCCTTTTTTTTTCCCCTCTTGGACAATTACTCATGTTCTGTTTTCCTGCTCCCAGAATGAGATCCCACTTTTCCTGCCTAACTAATTTCTAACACGCATACACAAAAATTTAGTTAAAGTCACCCATTCTCGAAAACTTCTCTTGCCCCTAGGGTCTGAATTAAACACCCCTCATTTGAATTCTTATGATACCTTGGATGTACTTCTATTCTTACATGATTACAAAAGTACTTTCCACATATGGCTATGTGTACTTTTTGATTTTTCTGTTTCTCTTAATAGGTTACAAGCTGCTTCATAGTAAGGAGAATTTATCAATGATTTATTAAAATGTATATTACTAGTTCCAACCACAGGTTTTAGAGAAAAATAGGCACTCAATACATGCTTATTGAAATCCTTGTTCCTTCTGAACAATGGAGAAGTGATTATATTTCTCATTCCATTTTTTGCCCCTTTCAGGTTAATTGTTTACTGTTGCCAGGAAGTTAGGTGAAGAGAAATAAGAATCTAGGTACTATGTCTTTATAAAAGCTTATGTAAAAGTTAAGTGACTCTAAAATGATAAAATGATTTGTTATCAACATACAATATTTGTTAGTAACATCATTCATTAAGAGTTAATTACAGTGAAAAAATATGGCAGGTCAAAACTAGTCTGTCTTGGGGCGCCTGGGTGGCTCAGTGGATTAAGCCGCTGCCTTCGGCTCAGGTCATGGTCTCAGGGTCCTGGGATCGAGCCCCGCATCGGGCTCTCTGCTCTGCAGGGAGCCTGCTTCCTCCTCTCTCTCTGTCAAATAAATAAAAGAATCTTCAAAAAAAAAAAAAAAATTATAAAAAAAAAAAAAAAAAAAAAAAAAAAACAACTAGTCTGTCTTAGCAGAGTCTTTGTAAAGTGTGTGTAAAATATCATGCCAGGAAGAATTAACCTAAAAGAACATGTTTTATCTTTAGAAGTAATTTGCTTAGCAACATTGATAGAAAAAGTCGTGCCTATATATAATAATATATATGCTCCTGAGATGCTTCTAGCATGCAAACCTGTCATTTCCTTGCCTACCATGATGTTGAAATCAATGTGCATTCTTTTAGGCTAATATTGTATCTATTAGAAGAGATAACAGTGGAATGCTGTCAGTTCTCACTTGTTAATGCCACTAAGAACTCTTCGCAAGGACAGGAACAAAAGACAAGTTGTGCGTTAAAAAGAGAAACAAACAAAACCACAGAATCTGAAGTTTAATTTCATTATAGTACTAGCAAGAAAATATTTGAGAATTTAAGAGACAGTCTCAATTCTTTGGGAGCTTTAACTGGTCCTCTGGAATATAAAGGGGCTGAAATTTTGAACATGACAACTCCAGGTTCTAAGAAATACTTACCAGCTACATGTTTATAATAATTGAAAGAATAAAATGGAAAGTCCACACAAAACCAGAAGGTTCTTGGATGGGATACTTCAATACAGAACAAAGACATCAAGGAGAAACACTTACCACTGGAATATGAGATAATGCGGTTAGGGTTGATGTCTACTCACTTCACCCATCTCACAACTTTGCAGAATGCTGGTAAGAGAGAGAAAGTGGAAAATTTCAGAAAACTGAGTGACAAACACAAAGGTGAATGGCCCCGAGAGCAATTAGAATCTTGAAAGATTTCTGAATTAGTACATCTGAACTAACTGTGACTATAAAGGAAGGAAATGGGAAGAAAAAAAAAAAGGTAATGCTGATGTAGTTCAGATTTTATAAACATATTACCTCAGGGACTCGGGGTTTTAGTTACAGAAATCTAACAAAGAGTTGGTTTTACATAAAGTATAACAATAGCAACCATGATTAATAAATATTATTCTATTGATAGGCACTTGGTAAGTACTCCTTTTATCCCACCATCCTACAAGGTCCATATAACTTTTATCAGCATTTCACCAATAAGGAAACAGACCCAGAAAGGTGAAATAACTTGCTCAAAGTACATGGGAACGTGAACTTGGAGGCCAGGCAGTCTGACTCCAAATCAGAGTTCAGCTCTTACCCATTAAGCTCTACTACATTGTTAAACATTATCTTTAAAGGGTCCCAAAGAGCTCTATTAATGAACAGTGTTTTTAGAAGTGATGATCTTGGAATGAAATTAAGCAATACGGTTCCTAAACTCGCACCTTAGATTCAAGCCCTTGCTTAAATACATGTCTTAATTTTAAAAGCCATAAACAGGCAATTGCTTTGGCCACCTTGGCCATTGCCTATTTCAACATGACCCTAAGTCAATATTTCCATAGACTTACCAGAAGAATTCTCTTGGGGAACAGGATCCTTTTCCTGACTACGGCTTCAGGAAGATGTTCCAGAGATTAATGGAGTTTCTCTGTCCCAGCAGCTTGCTTAAATTAGATAACATAGCGATGATATGAGGTAGCAGGCACACCTTAAGTAAGTCAGTTAACTCTCCCAGCAAGGTCAAATGCACGCCTACATGAAGTCCGGGTCTGTCGGTCTGGCTGGATTTGAGAGATCAGGAAAAGGACTCCTTCTCTGGGATGTTTCCTTACCTGCTTGTATTTCTGCCTAAAATCTAGCCTCTAAATTTGATTACTTTGAGCTAACCAATAGATCTGTGTTCAGAACAGTTGCCTTTAGAATATATCATAGTGAATGATGCAGTCATCAAAATTAGCTGCCTTTGTTTGTTACTCCTTTTAGTTTCTGGGGTATAAAATAATATGAAAGAGAGAATGAGAGAAGTGAGAAATGAAAAAAAAAAATGCCATACCAATTTTACTTTGAAACTTTGCTTAGAACTATCTGTGTTTCCCAGGGGAACAGCTTGGAGCACGATCAAGATATGGGGGTTCTGAGCAGAACTTGAAAGTTGGCCTTGCACACATGATGTGGGTCTCCAGTCAGGAAGATCCTGGATTCTCAGAAGCCATGCCAGACTGGGAACAACTTCCCTCTTTTTCCTTTGCCATGGAAAAGGAAATGCACCATACCTTTTCCCAAATAGATCGTTAAATGAATATGTACTTTTTGAAGGTCAGTTAAGATACTGTGGGTTCTTATATACTTCACCCAGCTTGTATGTATGGCCACAAATGCACCCAAATGAACTTGACAATAAAAGCATCATACAATGAAAGGTGGTTGATCAGCTTGAAGAAAGCTGGGCAGCCTAATAACAGTAGCTTGGTGACTGGATGGTATCATAAACGTGAAAACCAGCAGCAAATCATTATCTACATTGCAGTTACAGAGAAAGAGATTCACAGTATAGGCACTGTGTGAAATGTAACATTTCACTAGTGGCAGAGAATGACTACAGCTTCCTTTCCTCATGATTTGATAATGTTTATGACTTAGAAGAAGGACAGTAATTTTCCTCTGGGAGGGTAGTTCACTAACTTTAATTTTTGATCATCATTGACCTTAAGAACTACAAAAGTAAGAACTGTTTCCTAGTATTTTATAATAAGACAACCTATTTGGTCAATGAAATGATGTTAGCAAAGCTTAATGAGGTGAAGGACTATGGAAATAAAATGTAGTATACACATGTGTGTGTTTAGTTTTTCCATACTTATAGGCTACATTAAAAAAGGATAGAGTTGCTGATAGAGATCCAATAGACCTTTAGATACTCTCTGTGTCTACATAACTGGAAAATCTATGCCAAGAGAGTCATGATTTATCAGTCTTCCCCCTAAATTTACATACAGTTTTTCTCTAAGTTTAAAAAGGTTTCAGCTAACTATAGTGGTATTTGAATCTCGGTTTGCTATAGCTTAAAAAGATAATTCATCAGGGTGCCTGGGTGGCTCAGCTAATTAAGCATCTGCCTTGGGCTCAGGTCATGATTTCGGGGTCCTGGGCTCCCGCTCTGGTAAGGCTCCAGGCTCAGCGGGAAATCTGTTTCTCGCTCTGCCCCTCCCCCAGCCCGTGCCTACGCGCTCACTCATGCTCTCTCTCAAATAAAGAAATAAAATCTTTAAAAAGAAAAAAAAGATATTCTTAGTCACCTTGCAGAGGTGTGGTTGTCACCCTCCCTGATTCTACTAATACTCTCCTGCACGCATATATCCCCTTTCCTAACCAAATTTAAAATCAAATGAAATTTTTTTTTTTTTTTCAGAATTTTCCATTCAATATACTTTCCTTATTTTTTCATTCCTTCTGTTTTGCCTTTTAGTGGAGCAAAAGCATCTGATAGAGTTCATGTTGAATTATAAATTCAATAAAATGTGTTTTTCACAGACACAGTAATTTAAATTTCTCAACTAAATTATATTTGAGGAACGGGGACTTATAAAGCAATGAGTTGGGAGAAACAGGAAAACTGAAATGGTTTGTGAGTCCGAAGTATTTGCCTTGAAGCTATCACTGCACCTGACTGGATCCACACTCGGCACAGGAGTAGTGGAGGGTATCTGAGCGATAAAACAACTTACTCATTCAGCTGTGCTTATAACTCAGGGGAGTTTATTTGAGGCACCTGGGTGGTTCAGTGGGTTAAGCCCCTACCTTTGGCTCGGTCCATGATCTCAGGGTCCTGGGATTGAGCCCTACATTGGGCTTTCTGTTCAGCAGGGAGTCTACTTCCCCCCACTCTGCCTTTCTCTTTGCCTACTTGTGATCTGTCAAATAAATAAATAAAATCTTAAAACATATATATGTATATATATATATACACACACACACACACACGAAACTCAGGGGATTCCATTTTTAAACTTAAAGAAATTTTGAATTATTTCTTAATAAATAATTTTGTTTTCCTTCCTCAGAACTCAGTCTTATTCTTCAAAGAACACTCTCACAGCTAAGAAAAAGATCAATAAATTAATAAACAATCCAGTGTTCTTTTTTTTTTCTTTTAGACTTATGAAGTTCAAGTTGGGTTGATTCCTCACATTCAGATACAAGACAAAATGAATGTGAAATACCAATATCTATAAATAGTATCAGCTACTGTTGTTTTCTGGAACCCGTTGTCTCAAAGGAAAAATGAACTAAAAGCATAGTAGATCCCCTCAGGCAGAGTTTCTCTTTCTCTCTGGCCCAACTAGCCTGAGTAAACATGTGACTGAATTCTCGGGATGAAATGCAAAAAGAAAGCCCCTGTGCCACCTCCGGGCCATACCTTATCACACTACCTGGGTGGCCTTTCTGCTCTTCCTCCTTCCCCTGGGGGAAACTGTGGTGATAACCAGACTTACATGCAGATGAGGACAGCACCCTGGAGGGTAGGAGAGCAGCCCCACTTGTCAGGGTCTCTGGGGTGAGGTCAGGTAGTCAAATCCAGTGACCCTCCTGCGGCTTCTACCTGTGAGAGGGAAACTTTTATCTCCAAGCTATTGCATTTTTTGACCACTTTGCTATATAGTCTTCACCATAAACTGATACAAATGGCAACCTAGTATAAATCCATTTGAGGCATTTTTTTTTCCTTAGAGTAGGATATTTTATTTTTTTATTTTATTTTTTTAAAGATTTTATTTATTTATTTGACAGAGAGGGAGAGACAACGAGAAAGGGAGAGCACAAGCAGGGGGAGTGGGAGAGAAGCAGGCCTCCCTCTGAGCAGGGAGCTCCATGTGGGGCTCGATCCCAGGAACCTGATATCATGACCCCAGCCGAAGGCAGACTCCCAATTACTGAGACACCAAGGCACCCCTAGAGTAGGACATTTTATATTACTAGAAATGGATATCATTCAAGTGATTAAGTTGGGGGAGCCCTATACTTCATGTACTTATTTATTAGTTTATGCTAATTCTATTGGTTATGAATAAGCAAGATCCAGAATTAGAGATTAGGACAAGACATTGTATCAGCATGAAAAAAAAATGTTGTATAGACAATACAGTTAAGTAACTTGAGGACTTTCTGCTTTAATGTAAAAATATTTTAGTGATATATGTAATAAGCACTATAATTGAATTGGACTTGATCAATGATATTTGAACTTTATATCTAATTCTAGGAGTAAAACTTCTTTAAAACTGAAATACGTGTAGGGCAAAAAAAACTTTATTCTTAGATTCTCTAGACCTTAACACCCTTTTTGCCTATTAAAACAATTGTTTTTAACTTAATTTTAGATAAAATGGGGGATCTTAGTTTTTTAACTATTACATTATAGAACAGACTAATGAAAAAGTTAAAATAGATTTATGAAAATTATTAAATGACCTGGAAACTAATGTCCATTTAATTATGGCCAGAATGTATGGGAGGCTGGAGAAAGTTCTTGTCTCCTGAGTGCTTGGTGAGTGTTGAAAATTTGAAGAGCACACAGTACTGCTGCTATATGAGGCCAGGGAGCATTTTTTGGTGGAGCAAATTCAATTCAAATTTTTTTGTGGAGTTCAGCTAGTATGAATATCATCATGCTTTCTGCTCAAAGACTCCATCCCTTAAAAGTTTGAGAGTGTCTGGGCCATGCCATCAGAGAGAGAACTCAGCCCAGAGAAAATGGATCGGCGTCTTACAGAACAGGAGGGCAAAGAAAGCACAGCTTGAAGGACAGCTAATGAGGTCCTGATGGTCTCCCTGAGATGTGCCGGGCAGGAAAATTCCCATTTACCAAGCATATCTTAGAACTTGTTGAGTCCTACCTATCCCACAGCAATGACTTCCAAAAATAAATTGTTACTGGAAAGTATCCTTTGGCTAATACTTTTTTCTCTTATATGTGCACTGACATTAAAAATATATAAACATTTTCCCTTTGGGGATGTTATAGTGGACATGCTATTCATGAGTCAGAATCCATTATCTCCTATCTCCTTCCAAAGTGATGTCTACTATTATTTAGTTAACTACATCTCAGCTTTGTAGCTTAAGTGCCTCCTAGAAAGCTTCAAGAGTGGGCCCGACAGTTCTAATGTTAGTCACACTCCCATTTTTAGTTTTTGGCCCAGAGATAGGCATAGGCAACATTCATGATATTGAGATGCTAACAGTGATTGGCAAGGAGTTTGGGGGAAACTTCCTCTTCACTGTTCTTGAAGAACTTCTGGAAGTTACTCTCTCTCTTTTACATTTGCTGTGAACAAATATCCAAGTATCTTCAGTTGTAACTGTTAGCTGTTTTAGGATCCTGAAAGGGATTAATCTTAGAAGAAAGATGATGAAGGTGCCACCAGGGTAAAAGAAAACAGAACTCAATAAAATATATTCTCTATTTTGGTATAAGATCTTCACATATATCTTTTTTTTTTTTTTAAACATTATTTATTTATTTATTTGACAGAGAGAAATTACAAGTAGACAGAGAGGCAGGCAGAGAGAGAGAGAGAGAGAGAGGGAAGCAGGCTCGCTGCTGAGCAGAGAGCCCGATGCGGGACTCGATCCCAGGACCCTGAGATCATGACCTGAGCCGAAGGCAGCGGCTTAATCCACTGAGCCACCCAGGCGCCCCCTTCACATATATCTTTTAAATGATCTATAAAATATTTGAGTGATTGTGTGTATTAGCTTTTAGTCAACAAGCTCTTAGTTGATGAACTTGTAAGTTGCTTAAATTTTTTCACTATTACACTTAGCACTATTTTGAAGATATTTTTAATAAAGCATTTATCTTATTTAGGAAAAATTTGAAGTATAAATTGCCAGAAAAAAATTGTTGCATTTGAAAAATTGTATGTCATTTATAACAAGTTTCCACGTTAATTTCCAAAAGCATTGAATCAGTTTATGTTGCTGTCAGCAATATAAAAAGTTTTGTTGAAACATCTGCAAAAAAAAAAAAAAAAAGAATAAACAATTATAGGATATCTCTTTGCCTATTGCTCTTATAGCTTCTATTCCTATTTCTTTGCTTGTTTATCAATTACTCATTCAATAAATATCAGATGAGTGTCAATTATATGCCACACACTATTGATACTCACTCGTGAGAAAAAGAACAGAAATCATCCTTCTTAATTTCTTCACAAATCTAGGAAGAAAATATTTCTATCCCCACGTTTGAAGATAAGAAAAAAGAAGTTCAGACAGGCTAAAATGTATTAAAGATCACATAGCAATAGAAAGATCCAGTGATCTAGGATTCACACTGGCAGACACCAAAGTCAATATTCTTTTTAGTCTACCTCACCAGCATTGAGTATTATTACCCTAGGAGTTTCTATGATTTTTGCTGATTTAATAAGCAAAGTTAATATCTTATTATGTTTATTTTCAGTTTTAAAAAAAAGATTTTATTTATTTATTTGACAGAGAGAGAAACAGCGAGAGAGAGAACACAAGCAGTGGGGGGGTAGTGGGAGAGGGAGAAGCGGGCTTCCCACTGAGCAGGGAGCCTGATGCTGGGCTCAATCCCAGGACCCGGGGATCATAACCCAAACTGAAGGCAGACACTTAACGACTGAGCCACCCAGCCTCCCCTATTTTCAGTTCTTTTGATATCGAACACAGTTGTCAATTTTTTCTGATTGCCAATTTTATTTCTTCATGTGACAATTGTTTGTTCAGGTACTTCAGTCATTTGTAACTAAATTGTGGTTTTGATGGGTTCTAACTAAATTGTAGAATATACAGATCAAGATATAGAAAGCATTTTTTATAGTGTTTGTTTAAAGTAAAGTTACATTTTATTGTTACTTTCAAACTTTAGTTACAAAAGTTAAAAATTCAGATTAATTCAACACATTACACTCTACCTTCATATGTATCGATGTGAAAAAATGGAGGGTATTAAAAAAATAAGATGAGTGGTAATCTCATAAGGTGTCAGTAAGTTTCTTCTGTGCTGAAGATTCTTGTTTAAACTGTGTAACTGTAGTTATGATTCATGTAAAAAGTCATAGGGCCTATTGATACATCTTGAGTGATCAGTCATTGTTTGGATGCAAACGGGCTCTTTATTAGGGCATTTTAACTTAAAATAAATGTTTTGATGGGATGTTTCAGAACTTCTCTAATTTATAGAATCTATAATCTAGAGCACCTGGGTGGCCCAATTGGTTAAGTGCAACCAGTTCTTGGTTTTTGGCTCAGGTCATAATCTTGGAATCTTGACCTTAGAGTTGGGAGATTGATCCCCATGCTGGGTTCTGTTCTCAGTGAAGAGTCTGCTTAAGATTCTCTCTCCCTCTGCCCTGCCCATTTGTGCTCTCTCCTCACTCTCAAAAAAAGAAAGAAAAAAAAAGAAACTATAATCCTTGCTATTGCCGATATTTTCTGTAAATATTTTGCTTTTATCATCACTGGTTAAATGTACAGTTGCCCCAATAAAAGCTATTATATGACTCCACATAATGTTTTATTATCATCTGGTTGATTGTTATAATTTAGTCAATGGAGCTATGTTTACTCTTCTCAATGAGTCATGTTTCTTTCATATATTTATTAATATGCTTTGTAAGATCACATTCACCATCATTCATATCTCTGATGAATTGCCTGAAGGTCTTTTGATGGTAAATTTAAACCTGTTGTTAGAAGAATTTTCTAGAAATTAGTTTAATATTAGTTTCCAGCTTACATAAGGAACTCTAAGTACAAATGAATAAAATGTTATGTAAGCTGATGTGATGATAATTTCTCTTTTTTTAAAATATTTTATTCATTTATTTGACAGAGAGAAAGAGATCACAAGTAGACAGAGAGGCAGGCAGAGAGAGAGGAGGAAGCAGGCTCCCCGCTGAGCAGAGAGCCCGACGCAGGGCTCGATCCCAGGATCCTGGGATCATGACCTGAGCCGAAGGCAGAGGCTTTAACCCACTGAGCCACCCAGGTGCCCCATGATGGTAATTTCAATGACTTCTGATATAATGACATAAATAGTACAGAAATTTAAGGACTATTTTCTGTAACTGCTACTGTGCTCACTACTTACCACCTACTAAACACTTACTAAGTGCTATGCACTGGCTCAGTACTTCCTTTTTTAAAATATAGTTTTCACAATTCATATATAATGATTAAAATAAGGATTTCTTGGGCGCCTGGGTGGCTCAGTGGGTTAAAGCCTCTGCCTTCAGCTCAGGTCATGATCCCAGGGTCCTGGGATCGAGCCCTGCATCGGGCTCTCTGTTCCACAGGGAGCCTGCTTCCTCCTCTCTCTCTGCCTGCCTCTCTGCCTGGTTGTGATTTCTCTCAGTCAAATAAATAAAATAAAATAAAATAAAATGTTAAAAAATATAATAAGGATTTCTTTTCATATTATAAAATGTTTAAGAATTTGAAGCAGGTCATATAGCTAGTGAGTAAGTAAACTGTGAATATGAATCCAGTTCCAAATGTATTTGAGGATGGAATATAAATTTTAGAAATACCTCTTTACAATTCTTGGGACAGTTGTGTTCCCCAAAGCAGTCTAAAAATGGCATGTTAGGTGTTCCAGACTTGATCAGACTTAAACTGTCTGAATAACTGAAGTAAGTCTTATGAGACAAATACAGAGAAATCAGAATGTCAATTTTATGAATGTACCATGATAAGTCTAAAAGCCAAAAATCAAGTTCAACAACCAGTGGATTTCATCCCTGTAAGCAAATTATGGAAACAGTGACATAACAAACAGAATTTCTGCATGTTGAAAGAAAAATCACAAATTGTTCATTGTGATTGGGAATTTTGGTTATTTGAAATTTGGGAAAATCGGTTATTTGAAATGAATGCTTAAAAGCATTGGGCCAGTGCATCTTTTTCCACAGAAGATAGATCTACTACTACTAGACTGGATAACTCAAGTCCTCAGACCATGGACCCATTTTTTTTTTTTTTTTTTTTAAAGATTTTATTTATTTATTCGATAGAGAGAGATCACAAGTAGATAGAGAGGCAGGCAGAGAGAGAGAGAGAGAGGGAAGCAGGCTCCCTGCCGAGCAGAGAGCCCGATGCAGGACTCGATCCCAGGACCCTGAGATCATGACCTGAGCTGAAGGCAGCGGCTTAACGCACTGAGCCACCCAGGCGCCCTATGGACCCATTTTTTTGGACAGTTTTTGGATGTAAATGACTAATGTTTCCTTTCGTGACCACGTCCTTCTGTAATGCCATGACTTACAACCAACTGTCCTTTGATAGACACTCCGTATCTTTAAAAATTTGTTAAACTTTCAACAAAAATGTAACAAGCCCGAGGAAGAATTTGTCTCTTTGACATTAGTTTATATATTCTCATTTTATGTTGATTTTCATAGAGAAATCTAGTTTCCACAGTGAATGGTGAGGAGGTAGCTTCAGATGAGCCCTCAGGCTATCTAAACTACCAGGTATTACCAATAGCATCATAGGACTCATAAATATCATGTTCCAATGAATAAACAAGTGAAACAGGAAATAAATGGGCTTCTATTTTGATGCCCTGAAAATTTCTTCATTGTTTTACATATTGAAGAAAAATGAAATGAAATTAATTCTGTGTGAAATTCCTTTTGGATAGCTTTTATTATCAATATCATATAAAATATGGATACCCCAAGACCTGTCTCTTACTTTCTGTGAATAGGAGAATTTTATTTTTGCATCTTGAATAAGAGTCACTCTGTGCTTTAATATAGTGAGGTCCCTTTAATATAGTGAGGTCTCTTTAATACAGTGAGGTCCTTCATTTAGGCAATGCCTCGGACATATTTTTTGGTTTTATCTGTTGCTTAGAGTAATTGGCTATAAAACAGAATTCACAATTGCTCAGCTTGGCAGAGTAAAATCCCTATTCACATTTAACCACCCTGTCATAAATTTCAAAATTTCGAATTTCCCAGTTTATTGTGCCCAGTCTTTGTACAAATACAACCACCACCACCACCACCACATTTATTGCTTTTAGAGTCTTCTGCAACTATCAAGAGTGAGAAAAACAAGCAATGAAATGATTTGGTTTGGATGGTGATTTTGTCTCTTGTTAACTAGGTATGTAGGAAGAAATAGAATGAGATGAGTAGAAATAATATAGCTGTAGGATGGCAGAAATGAACTATCACCCCCTACAGTGAATTTTCATCAGTTTAACCTTACTGATAACCCCTGTGTCCACAGCGTGTTAGTTTGCTTGCTGGGAAAAAAAGGGCATCTAACAGGTAAAATGCAGTCTTTGTGGTTTTAGATCCTCAGCTATCTGGAAGAGAAAGAAGAGAAGGAGGTAAAGGCACAAAGGAAAATTTGGTGAGAGACTCAGAAAGGCTGAGGGACAGTCAAAAACTGGGCGATTCATCTGACTGGCCAAATTAGCAGCTCTTGCACTCTGAAAATGAATGGGAGCTTTCTGGAGAGGTCTGAAAGTCAGCGAGTTTGGGGGCTTACCTCCATCTCTTTCTGCAATTAGTCCAATTGCTGCCTAATTTTCATTCATCCTCTGGTCCAAAGAGGGAAGGAGAGAAAAACACAGAGAAGAGGAAGATAGACTTATTTCTGTCATTACCAACTCACTTCCTCTTTTTAGAGTCAGCAACATGTAATTTCCTGGTATTTCCCTACTAATAAAACTTACTGCTTCTGAATGCTGAGCATTGTCTATGATGCGTCTACCACTGCCACTGAGAAGCTGGATTTCCTAACTTACTAGGTTTTTGACAACACGCCATCACTCGGATGCTTATTTGGCTAGTTTTTCCTATTTGGAGTGGCTTTGCTATACCAAACACATTCTCACTTGAATCTCTTTAAATGCATTGAAACACAGCCGGCTAGAAGATAGGTGAACTTAAAGCTGGGATGGGCCAGTTAGTAGCAATACTTTTTTAATCAAGATGGCTAAAAACCACTATTTATGTTTGTTTATTTTGCTTAGATGGAAAGGTTTTACATTTTTTACTCCATAATTTATTCATTATCATATATATTTTATCCTATTACATATATATATTATATTATATACACATTTGATATATATTGCCTTTTTAAGATATAGGTATAGCTACATTTTCCAATTAATTAATGAATAAACCTCTTTTTTATCATGGGCTATTTATGCCCACAGGAAACGAATGACTACTCTCAATGCTTTTTTAAATCAGAAGTAGCCATCAGAATCTGTATTTGAGAATGTTTAAAAAATGAGAAGTCCAGTCTACTAGAAAAGTTGCAATGTCATTCAGAAGACAACGAAAATTAACTTTAATGAAGATTGGAGTCAAAAAATGAGTCAGTGACTGTATATTTAAATTTGTATTTGGCTCGCTGTCTTCTAAGTTGCTTTCTTTACTACTTCTCCCACATCTTCCTGTCCTTTCTTTTTCTTTTTCCTTTCCTTTCTCCTTTCCTTTCCTTTCTCCTTTCCTTTGTTTTTTCCTTCCTTCCTCCTTCCTCCCTCCCTCCCTCCCTTTCTTTCTTAGGACTTATTTATTTCAAATAAATTTATTTGAGGGACACCCGGGTGGCTCAGTCAGTTAAGTATCTGCCAGGTCACGATCCCAGGGTCCCAGGATCAAGTCCTGCTCAGTGGGGAGTGTGTGTCTCCCTCTGCCTGTGCTCTCTCTCTTTGTTTCTCTGATGAATAAATAAATAAATCTTTAAAAAAAAAAAAGACACAATACATTTATTCAAAAGAGAGAAAGCAGAGGGAGGGCTAAAGGGGGAGGGAGAGAGAGAGAATCCCCAGGAGGCTCCCCATGGAGCATGAAGCTGATCTGGGGCTTGATCCCACCACCCTGAGAGCATGACTGAAATCAAGAGTCAGTCGCTTAACAAACTGTGCCATCCAGGCACCTCCTCCGCACCATTATTTCTTAATCAAAATAAGGCAACTAAAATATTTAAGCTCACTCTATTATTCATAGTTGCACAGATATAAGTAATATGAATTCAGAAAATACAATCAAAATAAAGTAACCTTTTTAAAATTAACTTCTTTTTTTTAATATTTTATTTATTTATTTGACAGACAGAGATCACAAGTAGGCAGAGAGGCAGGCAGAGAGAGAGAGGGGGAACTAGGCTCCCTGCCGAGCAGAGAGCCCAATGTGGGGCTCGATCCCAGAACCCTGGGATCATGACCTGAGCTGAAGGCAGAGGTTTTAACCCACTGAGCCACCCAGGTGCCTAAAATTAGCTTCTTTTAAAGTAAAAATTGAGCCTGCTGCTAATATATAACTTATCAGGTAATACTTTACTGACCTCTAGATTTTTCTAGTAGAAAGGATTACCCAAAGACATGGATTGAAGTAAAGTTTTAAACCTTTTATCCTTTTTATCCTTAACACACTTATGCCTTCAGTCTTCCCACACATATCTTTAACAGTGCCATCTGGTGTTTTTAACTGAGTGGCCTGGAAATTTTATTAATAAAATTGTGTTCTTTGGTAAGATTCTCAAGTAAACTCAATGGTAACTTGTAAAGTCCAGCTGTTCCTTTGTTTCAGAAACCACCAGACAAGTCTTAGAAGTCTTGGAATGATCAAAGCTCTGTAAGTTAGCATCAAATTTAACAATCACCTAAATATTCAGTCAACATTCAAACAAAAATTTATGCAAAATAAAATGATGCAAATTCTTAATATTAAGTAGTAATAATACAATCTTACCTTCCCCCAGGAGACTGACCTTCCCATTACTTTTAATGCTAAATGAAGAGAATATTAGATAATGCACATTGAAAGCATTTGCTATGAGATCATATGAAGTTATTTTTTCTTACTGATATAATTTTCTTCCTGTTCATTTACTTTGTATAACTCAAATAAACATTTACTGTATTTTTAAAATGTGTTTAGTTCGGAAGGGTAGGACAGAAAGAAGACTAAGAAATTGTGCTTAATCTAGAGGTGATGGTAATATAATTTCCCTTATCACAAGCCCCATACAGTGACTCTTCCCTAACATAAGTATCTAGTACCCCTTTTCTTCTACTCTCTGTGTCATTCTCCTTAGCCTTTCTCTATCTTAGGTACAGCTATTTTGATATTCCCCCTATTTCCATGAGCCTATCTAGGTGGGGCACAGAAGTTTCTAAACTTCACTTTGGGAAATACTGTTTAGAATTTCTTTTTTTGGTTTCTTTTCTCGGAAAGACTGACTGCTCTTCCCCATTTGTGTTTTGCATGCTAATACACAATCCCCATTTATTGGACAGCAATTAGTAACGAAGAGAAAGGGGTGCCTGGGTGACTCAGTTGGTCAGGCACCTGACTTTTGATTTCAGTTCTGGTCCTGATCTCAGAGTCCTGAGACTGGCACCCCCTCGGCCTGCATCGGGCTCCCCATCCAGCATGGAATCAGCATGAGATTCTCTCTTCTTCTGCCTCTCCTCCCTCACTCACACTTACTTTCTCTCTCTAAAATAAACAAATGAATCTTAAAAAAAAATGAAGAAAAAGAAGTTGAAAACTGAAAGCTAAAGCATGAAGCTAAAAAACTATTGACTAAGTTATACTTAAGGCTGCAATCATTCCAGCTGATGAAAATTTTGAAAAAACAAATGGGAGTGTGGCAGGGAAGGAAGCAGGTTAATAGAGTCTGGATGAACATCAGGAAGCAAGAAATGAGATTAAGGAATGAGAAAATTCAAAATGATGATTTTAAAATGAGGAATAAGGGAACCTAGTTAGAATATGACTGAAAGCAAATACAGTTGACCCTGGAACAACACAGTTTGAACTACATGGATCCACATTTATGTGGGTATTTTTCAATAAATATGTTGGAAAATTTTTTTTGAGATTTATGACAATTTGACAAACACTTGCAAATGAAGTGCCTAGCCTAGAAATACCAAAAAAAAAAAAATTAAGAAAAAGTTAGAGATTATTGTAAGAATGAGGTATTGAGGTATATAACATATATAACATAAAAAAATGTGTTAATTGGCTATTTATATTATCAGAAAGATTCCAGTCAATAATAGTAGGTTACTAGTAGTTAAATTTTGGGGGAGTCAAAAGTTATACATGGGGTGTCTAGGTGGCTCAATTGGTTGAATGTCTGCCCATGTCACCTGAATTAACTTCTTCATTTAACCTGTATCCCATTAATATATGAGAAGCATTCATGGGGGAAATCTTCTAGCCACTGTTTCTTAGGGTTATTGTGTTTTGTTTGTTTTGTTAATCTTTGAAAAGAGAGGGGTGCCTGGGTGGCTCAATGGGTTGAAGCCTCTGCCTTCTGCTCAGGTCATGGTCTCAGGGTCCTGGGATCCAGCCCCTCATCGGGCTCTCTGCTCAGCAGGGAGCCTGCTTCCTCCTCTCTCTCTGCCTGTCTCTCTGCCTACTTGTAATCTCTGTCTAGCAAATAAATAAATAAAATCTTTAAAAAAAAAGAAAAAAGAAAACTTTGAAAAGAGATAAAAAGTGATGATTTTGTAGAATTTGGGGATGATTAGTGAAAATACAAACTGATAGTGGGGTACATAATAGGTATTCAGTAGATGTGCCTATATGTTCTCTTTGGTTTAAAGTTTCTCATAATTTTCTTTCACAGTTAGAATAGAAATGAGAAATAAAGAAATTTTAAATTTCAGCAGAAGACTATTAAATAATTAAGCTCCACCCTTGAACTGAAAATAACTGGACAAAGTAGACTAACACAAGAAACAGGTTTGAAGCCACTGGGAGAGCTAGAAGAACAAATAAACAACAACAACAACAAAAGCCCCCCCAAAACAAAGAAAACACTGAAACAACAACAATAATGACAAAGAGACAATGAGAAACTGTGGAAATAAGATATAGGAGAAAGAAGGAAATGCAGCAAAGTAAATGTGGCCAATTTTTCCCTGAGGGGATTTGTAAACCCTGGGAGAGAAAACTGAGAGGATGAAAAACTGAAGAAATCAACATCCCCAAGGGACTGAGGCCAAAATATTGATGTTCAGATCCTGCCAGTGGGAGAATTGTGCTACTAAATTCACAGGTTTTAGTAAATACCAAAAGAGTTAGACTCCAAGGATCAGGGTGCTAATTTCATTTACTTTCAAATACATACTTTTAAATAATAATTCTTAATATGTTCGCAGATAAAAATGTAAGTGGATAATTTTGGCAAAGAGCTAGAATTATAAAAGAAAGACCTAAGGACAAATTTAGGAACTAAAAAATGTCATAATTAAAATTAAGAACTCAATGTATGGGTTAATAGTCAATTAGACACAACTAGAGAGAAAGTTATGGACTTCTAATGTAAGTTAGAATAAAACATTAAAAATGAATCAGAAAGTGACAAAAGTTTAGAAAAATACAAAAGAGAAGGTAAGATAAATAGATTATAGAGAAATTCTACAGGTAAATTGGAATTCCAAAAGGAGTAGAAAGAGGGACTGGGTGGAAGCAACATTTGAAGAGATGAAAATTTCTAACACCTTGCTTTTCAACATTGCACTGGAGATCCTAATTATATAATAAGGAGCTAACTACTTCTATAAATAAAAACATTGGAAAAAAGAAAATTGCCATTACTCGCAAACGATATAATTAGAAGTTTAGAAAATGTATAGAGAAAACTGTTAAATTAATAGCCTGGCAAGATTGCTGGATAAAGGTCAATGAATATGCAAAAATGCATATTACATTCCATATGCAGAAAACAATTTTAAAAATTAATAATATCATGAAGCCATCAGGTACTTAAGAACAGACTGGGAAAAAATGATGTGTAAGAAAATATACAGAAAATACAAAAATACAGTAAAAAACAAAATGTTCAGAGAAACAACAGAAAAATTAAGTAAATAGAAAAATATACTATATTCATAGATTGGAAGAATCAAACTTAAAGTTGTCAATTCACTGCAAATTGACCTAGAGATTCAACACAATCTCAAGAACTCAGTAAGATATTTTTTTAATTGTCATATGACTATGAAACTTAAATAGAAATGTAAAAACTTCAGAACATAGTAAGAGAAATTTAATGATATCAATTCTTATTTGTAAATCTATATAATGAATACAATATGGATACTGGTACAAGAACAGGAAAAAAGACCATGAACCATAATAGAATCTAGATATTAACCCAGTCACTGACATACTTGATTTATATAAAGGCAGAACTGAAGAATGTAGTGCTGAAATAATTAGAATCTTGCCTCTACTTGACATTATATATAAAAATCTATTACAGGTTGATTGGAAATCGAAATGTGAAAGGTAAAATAGAGCTTTAAGATCTTCAATTGACATATAAAGATATGAAAAGATGATCAACCTCATTAGTATTCAGGAAAATGACTTTTTTAAAGTAATTAGATACAACTATCTAACCACCAAAATGGCAAAAACTAAAAAGACTGATGATAACAAATTCTGGTATGAATATGAAGAAGTAGGAATTCTTTTTACATTGCTGATGGAACTGTAAATTGGTACAGCCATTTTGGAAAATGGAGTATCAGTATCTGTGAATGCCAGTCATTTCACTTACAGGTATATGCTAAAATATATATACTTGCACATGTGCACCAAAAAACACATATGATCATCTATGTAGCTATCTTTCTTGTATAAGTAAAAATCGGAAACAATCCAAATGCCCATCAACAGAAAAACAGTTATTCTATATCCATAGAATAGAGAACAGTAAAATGAAACAGAATAAATTGGATGAGATGGAAGAATAAATCTCATGAAATGAAGAGGTCATAATTGAGAGGAGAAGTATTGGGAGCTTCCAGTGTTCTTTTAATGTTCTACTTCTTGATCACGGTGATGGCTACACAGATATTTTCTTGGTGGTAATTTGAGTTATACATGTAGTTTCATGCACTTTTATATGTTTCTATACTTCATTAAAAATATAAAAAATGAGGGACACCTGGGTGGCTCAGTGGGTTAGGCCTCTGCCTTTGGCTTGGGTTGTGGTCTCGGGGTCCTGGGATCGAGTCCCGCATCAGGCTCCTTGCTTAGTGGGGAGTCGGCTTCTCCCTCTCTCTCTGCCTGCCTCTCTGCCTACTTGTGATCTCTCTCTGTCAAATAAATAAATAAAATCTTAAAAAAATAAAAAATAAAAAAATATCAAAAATGACAAAAAGGAAATGAAGAAATAAATTGATGCCAAAGACATTTCTGCCAATTTTTGCAAATAAGTTATGGTAAAATGAAACAATGAATAGGAGTAAAATAAATGAAAATAAAGAAATGAAATTGTCATTATGTACACATTTTATGATTTTTTTGCATAGAAAACCCAAAATAGCTTATGAACAAATTGCTAGAGATAATAACATTTAATAAAATTGTTGAGTAGCAAAATAAACATTTGATTTAAATATCTGACTCCAAGTAAAGGTCACAGTCTGCCTAGGTAACTTTATAATGCGTTTAATAGGTACTCAAATATATTTTGAAAAAATAGATGAACCATATTATCAACAAAGTGGAGGACTCTACTTTGTAAACTAAAATTTCTGAAATTTCTCTAATTTCTAAACTAGAAAAGCATGTATTCATTTGCTTAATGATCATATGAAGTTACTAAAGTTTTAAAATGTGTTATTAGGATATAGCACTGAATTTTACTATTCAAGACTGAAATATGGTTCATCAAGGGCTCGTTTCCACTCACTCTGATCCTTGCTCAATGCAAACTTCACAATTTTTAAAATGGCTTTAATAGCCTGACATCCTAGTTGAGGTCTTACATGTTTTTAACTATTTCCTTGATAAGGTGAAGCAGTCTAGTGAGAGGCAATGATGGAGTCTAATGGATTCAGTGTACTCTCCTCTGTGCAAAATTTGCATTGAGATAGATGAACCACTTTGGAAACCATTTTATCTTCTATCCAAATTATTTTTAGCTTGCAATATTATTCCCATAATAGCTAGCGACTTTATGGGTGTTGTTTGTATTCTCTTAGCTGTTCTGTACCAGACCAAATTTGCAGGTAACTTAGTTGCCTGAATGCAAACTCTGAGTTGCTAATTATTGCTGCTAGAGAAAGAATTATTTCATGTTCCATATAGTTAACTATTTAGTTACAATAATATCCTACAGCCCTCTCAGGTTTCCATTGTTACATGGAGTTAAAACTCTGCCTAAGGAAGAAGGGATAAACAGTCCAAAATAGTGGATCAGAAGAATCTACTTTCCTCTACTGAAAAACATTTATCTTATTTTGTAGTTCTTGTCATATATAAAAAGTCATATTTCAAAAAGGAAGGGGTCTCTGGCATAATCTTGTTCTGATTCCAGGCCAGTCATTTTCATTATAATAATATATCTGAAGGTGACCTCTCTTGGTCCATCCTCATTGAGTCCATCATTTAGAACACAGAGAGTTGACTGTGTAACAATATGGTGTCTCCTATTCTGAATTAATAATTTGACTCCTCGCTTTTGCAAGTTATCTGGGGGGGAAAAAAAAGCAAATTGGCTTTGAAACCTGGGCAACAGCAGGACCAATGGTTTAATTTTTCTTACTAATGATAGAATAACATGTTCTTGTATTAGACAGTTTCATCTAAATCTCCACGCTTCATTCACCCTCAGGCAAATCTGCTGAATCAAGTTAAGACTCTAAAAAGTGTCCTGCATTGTGAAAGTCAGTGATGGCTTTTTCAGGCATGGAGAAGAAACAGGGAACCAGGAGCTTATATGAAGAATCAAGATCTAATTTGAATTGTTGATTTAGTCAGAAAGATACAATGAGGACTTTAAGAGCCAACTTTAGAGAAAATTTGTTCAGAGCTGTTGTATGATTTGAAAGTTGTCAAAATCAAACAAAACATAGAGGTGCCTGGGTGGCTCAGTGGGTTAAGCCTCTGCCTTCAGGTCAGGTCATGATCTCAGGGTCCTGGGATTGAGCCCGGCCTCCGGCTCTCTGCTCAGCGGGGAGCCTGCTTCCCCCCCACCCCACTACCTGCCTCTCTGCCTACTTGTGATCTGTCTGTCAAATAAATAAATAAAATCTTTAAAAAAAAAAAACCTGAATTCTTATTTTCATTTACACATTCCATCAATGTTTAACCACTAGGGGCCAACAACTAGAAATTACCACTATGATAATTTTGTATTCATTTTTGAAAAAAAAAATTATTCAATATAAATATCTGATAAAGTAAAATTAAAAATAATTCACCCCCAAACATTTTAGATGCAAGAGAACCACAATTTAGTGTGTTCTCATTCCGTGTGTTGGGGATAAAGGAGGGGGCGCTTCTCTAGGAAGAGCGGAATTGACTCCTATAAGAAGTCAGAGTCAGGGGGTGCCTGGGTGGCTCAGTGGGTTAAAGCCTCTGCCTTCGGCTCAGGTCATGGTCCCAGGGTCCTGGGATCGAGCCCCGCATCGGGCTCTCTGCTCAGCAGGGAACCTGCTTCCTCCTCTCTCTCTGCCTACATCTCTGCCTACTTGAGGTCTGTCAAATAAATAAATAAAATCTTAAAAAAAAAAAAAAAAAGAAGTCAGAGTCAGTTCAACAGAATTTGTGTGTATGTGACAATTACAGTTTAGGCTTATAATGAGTGAAAGAAACTCACAATTAGATTATTTCTTTTGATATTTCAGCTAGAAGGAAGCAACCTCTGCACCAGCTTCTGGTCTCACTAGTGTAGCTGTCAACAGTGGTGATTTTGTCCAACCCTCTTGTAACCATCTGCACTGCTGGTTTACTTGATACTATGACTCCTCAATTCTCAAAGTATTAATCACACTACATATTTTCGTCTGCTAAAATACAATGCTAAAAGTCTCTTTTGTTTTCCAAGGAGGATGTATGGCTGTAAATTAAATTTTTAACAATGTTTTGCCTTCATAAACATGATGGACAACTAGCTAACCTTTATTTATTCATTCATCCATCACTCATTAAAATAGTTATTGAGTGTCTACTATGTGCCAGACTCTGTCCCAGTTTCCAAGGCTACAGAAGTAAACAGAACAAACAGGTCTCTCAGGGTTGTAACTCTATTAAAGTGTATAAAAATTCTCCTGGTTTTTAATATCCAAATAAAACCGAGACAGGTCTGAATGTATTCCTTTGTGTCTACTCCTTGAGGGGCACCTGGGTGGCTCAGTCAGTTGAGCATCTGCCTTCCGTTCAGCTCATGATCCTAGGGTCCTGGGATTGAGCCCCACTTTGGGCTCCTTTGCTCAGCGGGGTGCCTGCTTCTCCCTCTGCCTGCTCTGCCTGCTGCTCTCCCTGCCTGTCTCTCTCTTTCTCTCTGACAGATAAATACATAAAAATCTCCTTGATTATTTTAAATCCTCGTCATTTAAATATTTAATTAGAAAGTAGGTCTCCTTTTCATTATTGTGTGAATTCTCTTTCAATCAATGCATTCTTTTCAAGAAAGTTTTCTGAAATTACATATTTGATTATTGTTTCTATTTGTATTTTCTGACTTGATTCTTCTTCAGAAATACCTATAAATCATGAGACATGTTTCTCTTTTCTTTTTCTCATAGCTAACCATCTTCTCTTTGATAGCTTTCATGTTTTGTACTACTTAACTTTTTTTCCTACAATTGCAGAATGGTTTATCATGTTTATTGTTTCTTTTCTATGAATTATTAATTTTCCTCTTTTTTATATCCAATATAATTTATTTACTCTCATTAAAATTACATATTTAACAATTCTATAATTATTCTTTACCAAACAGAGTCCCTTTGGATCTCATATTCTTTTTTTTTTTAACTTCCTACCCATCGTTTATAGAGAATATGCTTTTTTAAAAAATTTGCCAAATGGTTTCTAAAAATTTATTTTGGTTTCTCTGATAGGTCATTTAAGAAGTCTGCATTGCTTAAGTGATATATGCTATTCCCTTTGTCTTGCTCTATAAAAATTGTTGTTGTTGTTTTTTAAGATTTTATTTATTTGTGTGTGTGTGAGAGACAGAGAACACAAGCAGGGGGAGCAGCAGGCAGAGGGAGAAGCAGGCTCCCTGCTGATCAGGGAGGCCAATGAGGGGCCCCATCCCAGGACTCTGGGATCTTGACCTGATCGTTGACCTGAGCCCAAGGAAGACACTTAGCTGACTGAGCCACCCAGGTGTCCTATTGCTCTATAAAAATTGATAATAAGTCAAGGCATTTTGGTTGTTTTCTCATTTCTAGACCTCGTATTTTCTAACAGAATCATGAGTTGTCATTGAACTTCCTTACTCTCTTCCAGTTAAAAGCATGTCAAATCCCCTTTTATGATCTATAATTGGTTAAAAGAATAGACTATAACCTATCATTGTCCTTAGGCAGAAAAATAATTTGGCATCATTTTAAATTAATAATATATAAGTGCTTCTTTCATGTTAATTTAATAAGGAGACAGTTGGTACCTAAAAAGAGATTTTACAAATCAAACCATAATACTAATACATATTATAGCCATTTCCAGTTTGGCAGATGAAGAACTGAATTACATGTTTCCATGTTACAGCTAGAGTTCTCAGCAAAGCCCTAACTACACTGCTGCTACCGCCTTCTTGTTTTTGTTCCTCATAGACTGGCATACTTTGCAATTGTGTGACTGACCTTACTATTTTATCCAACTCTGGTGGATGGTAGCTGAGCGTTAACAGGATCCCATCTGGAGAGACCTTGCTATATTCTACCGCTTGTTCTCTGTAAAGTCAAACAGGAAATATGTGAAAAGGCATTACAATGCAGAAAGTGCTCTCAACTTCTTTCCCTGGCTCTTAGGATAAAATGTGCCCATTTTATTTGAGAACAACAATTTCTCACTTACCAATCAATACAGCCCATCAACTCTAACCTGCCGGCTTATTTTTTATACTCTACCTACTTTTCCACCTTTATCACCATTGATCTTCCCCGAGAGTCTCATTCTTTAGCAAAACTGTGATCTCTCAGCTTCTCAGGCTTGCTTATAAATAAAGAAGACATAAATTAGAGATTGGGAAAAGAAGACAGGGGCATCTAAGAAAAAAATATTCAATGACACTTGTTAGGATGGTAAGGCAGACTTTATTGAGGATCCTTACAATAGGTATAGGGAACACTGCGGTGGTGTTTTACAGTGGAAGAGAGAAACTGGGTTCAACTCCAAAGGTAGCATGGGCAAGTGGGAATTTATAACCACCTTGCAGGATGGGAGTCAGTGGATGGAAAATTACTAAGAGGAAACATCATGGATAAGGGGAATTCTATAGAAACCTAATTAACAGAATTCTTGCTGAAGACAGGCCAGGGTGATGAGACATCACCTGGATGATGGTAGAAGAGGAAGAATCTGGTCACATATTGAGGGTGATATCAAGGGGTCCTGATTAAAATGACTGAATAGGTTTCTTGCTAAAATTAGATTTTATAAAGAAGTGCACAGATGGGCCTAGAGAGTTCAGGAAGTTCAGGAACCTGACTAAAGTTTGGCCAAGCAAAAGATCTTTGTCACCTACATGATTATGCAATGTAGTTTTTAAAATTTTATTTTATTATATTATATAATAATGACTGTTTATTATAGGAAAATTCAGAAATACAAATATCCCCACTACCCAGAGAATACCACTGTTAAGATTTTGGTTATACTTCCCACGTCCGCATAAAGAAATGTGACAACTAAACTATTTTAATTTTTTAAACCATTTTAATGATTTATAATGAATATTTTTCTTTCTGTATTAATTAGAATAGTTTTTTTCATAATTGCACTAATATCCACATAATATTATATTTTATGAATGTCGCAATTTATTTGATCAGTCTCCTTTTTTGGAGCATTTAGGTTGCTTCCAAATTTCCACTGTTACACATAATTTCTGTGATCACTATTTTTAGATTTGCATAGGTATTCCTTTAGGATAATTTCCTAGATGTACGCAAAATGAAAAAGCTCTGGATAAATGCTGCCAAGATGAAAATAATCTTTTTAAAAGACTGTAACATTGCTCTCACTAGCAATACTTTCAAAATATCCATTTCTCAATGCCTTCCTCAACTTTAGGTTTCATGTATTATAATTCTTTTAAATCCTTGCCAATCTGATAGCTTTCCCCCTCAAAAAAATATGACTCTTGTTTTATTTTATATTTGTTTCATTAGCTGAAAAGGTGAAACTTTTTCAACACTCTTGACTTTTTGTATGCTCTACATTCTAAGAAAAGATAAATCAAGAGAGCTGAGTCCTCGATAAAGAGACCTCAGTGGGGTAAAAGTTAAATGCTCTGTGGAGATTTGTCATGAAGATTTCTAAACAACTCTACACCCACTTATACTGACTCTAATAATGAAGAAATAAATGGTTAGGAAATACCTCAGAGCATTATGGTAAATTCCTCATTAAGCTTTCATATCCACCTAGTCTTTCCTTTCCTACTTCTGTAATGCTGTTCCTTAACCCTGGAGAGACCTGCCTAACAACTTTACCTCTCAAAAAAGTTCTGTCCGGTGTTTAAGGTTTGTCTCATATGTTATCTCATTTATGAAACAAATAATTCTAAATGGATGAGATCATTTTTCCCTGAATACTCAGAATATATAATTCGTATTTACCAAATGTAAGGCACTCTACTAGGTACTAGAAGTATAAAGATTTAAAAATGTAGTATTTAAAAAAAAAAGGAAATTTGCAGACAAATGTCAGCTATAAATATTGGTGTAAAATACTTTACAAAATATTAGAAAACAGAATCAAGTCATACAAAAGGAGAATACTATGTCCTTATTACCAGCTTGAGTTTATTTCTAAAATGCAATGTTAACATTCAAAATTAATAAACATAATCCTCCACATTGTTAGAATAAAGAAAAAGAAAAAAAGTAGTATTTTTCTTCACGGAACTCATAACCTGGGGATCAGTAGAAATACAATCTCTCTTAGGGCACCTGGGTGGCTCAGCCAGTTAAGCATCTGACTTGATTTTGGCTCACGTTATGATCTCAGGGTCATGAGATCAAGACCCATGTTGAGCTCTGTGCTCAGCGGGGAGTCTGCAGTGATTCTCTGTCTCCTTCTGTCCCTCCCCCTCCACATGCTCTCTCTTTTTGTTTAAAATAAACAAATAAATCCTTAAAAAAAAAAAAGAAATACAATTTCTCTTGGTTTTCTTTCTCATTCTATATAAAGAATCATTAAAAATTATACCCATTTCCATGGTGTGTGAATTTTGCAAAAACACTCACAAATGTTATCTTATCAAAATGGAATAATAATTCTATAGAGTTAGATAGACAGTATCACTGTTTAATCTTGTCTCCTTTATGGATGAAAAACTTGAAGATCAAAAAAGATAAATGCCTAGGTGAGAATAGATCTCACATGCTCTTTCTATTATATCATGTATCCACTAATAAGCTGTAGGGGAGACAAAATTTTTCCTTGAACCTCTTAGAGTCCTTAACTGGGTCTGAACATCAAACTGAAAAGACAGAGGAACAGGAGAAAGCACACAAATTGATTTAATATACGTTTTATGTGACATGGAAATTGTGATAAGGAAATGAAGACTCAAAGTAACAGCTAAACCTGAGTGTTTCTATGTAAGGTTTGATGAAAAGTGCAAAGCTGTGGAAAGATATGATAAGGCAGAGTATGAGCTAAGTGTAGTAAACTGGAGGAAACTTAGCAAGGCCTGTTCATTTAGATTCTTCTTGGTGTCCCTCTGTCTTGGAGATAAGGCGGCTCCTTTCCTCTGGGTGTAAGGAGTACAACTCTCTCACTCTGCATACTTCAGGGTAAAAGAACCTGAAGGTCAGAGAGACCTTCTTGCTTCAGCCTTTTTCTCAAATTCATTCTGCTTAAAATATTCAATATGCCAAGATGTCATATCTGAAGGTGGCAGGTTTTGAACTCCATTAAACAATATCTGCATTTAAAATAAGCTTGTATATTATAATGCATAACCTCAAATGTTTACTCAAACTTACTTTTTGTTTTATATGTTTTCCAATACGTGATCTAAAAAGCGGTTCAAGTAAAGTTCAAAGACAGCTGTTATAAGGAACAAATCCAATTATATTACTAGATACTCAAGAAATACTAGTTTCATTTCACTATAGCCTGCTTTGTTTTAATTCATATTTTAAAGAAGAAAAATGTGTAACCTCTTTTAGTCACCATAGATGCAGTGATGAAGGAGGCATTGAAACAAGATTAGAAAGTTTTATCTGGCATGTCCTGAGATAGAGTTGGAGCTACAAAATATTCTTAGGGTTCAACACCTGCAAATAAAGGGAGGAAACCGGACGGGGCTCTCCAAGCAGGACTGAGCTTCATCAACTCAGCAGGATGGTCTCTTTACCTCATCAACAAATGCAGTAGGGCAAATGATTTAAACCTCCAACTATAAGGCAAATACTGAGAAGCTAAAAGAAAAGGCTGACCCCACTCCACGCTATCTGCAAGAGACACATTTTACCCATGAAAACACAGATGAAAGGCTGGAAAATCCTTTAGTGTTACCAATGTAAACACTATTCATAAAGATGATGGTAGAGACATACTGACATCAAAAATAGTAGGCTGCAGAAGCCAGAGTGACATCAGGGATAAAGCAGAATATTTCATAATGATAAAACGGGCATCTAGTTAGAAAGACATAACCACACACTATACCAGATCTTTAAACACATGAAACAAAAGTGACAGAAGTAAACGGACACTTATACAAACCCATAAACCTAGGGGAACTTCTTAGCACCCTTCTCTCAGTAACAGATCGAACAAACGAATCACAAGTAAGTGCATAAATTTGATCAACATTAGCAACCATTTGATCTAATTAACATTTAATTAGATCACAACACAACAACTGCAGAATGCACACTGGTTTTGGCTTATATGTGGAATGTTTACTGAAATAGACCATAGCTTGGCCAATAAAATAAGTCTCAAAAAAAAAAAAAAACCCTCAAAAGATTGAAATCTTAGAGAATATATTCCCATACTGACCCCACCCCAAGGAATTAAATGAAAAATCAGCAGTAAGAATATTTCTAGGAAAACATCTAATATTTAGAAAATTTACAACGTACTTTTATATAACACAAGGATCAACCAGTAAGTCACAAGGAAAATTAGAAAATATTTCTAACTGATTGACAAAGAAAATACAATGCAACAAATTTTGTGGGGAATAGTGAAAGAAATGCTAAAAGGGAAATTTGTAGTTTTAAATTATTATGAGACAGAAAATTTAAAAATCAGTGAAGACAGAATGATGCCAGCAAGCATGGCAGAGGAGGTGGCTCCAAGGGCCTGCCGCTCTACAAAAGGACTGAGAAATACAGCAAAAACTGCCAGAATCAACAGGAGGAACTCTGAGAAATAGTCAAAGGATTTATGGCAACAAAGCAAATGTTGATTAGGAAAAGGCAGCTTAAAAATGGCAGGAAAGCGTTGTAGTGTTTTTCCTTGACCCTGCTCCTCTCCTTCCCCAGATCAATAGCAGTCTTGAAGATGGCAGCACACATTTCCAGTTTGGGACCTTTACCCCTGGTTCCAGAGTGATCAGAGCAGACCTTATTGCCAAATCCTGCCAGCCTTGGTCTCCCTGAAGGATGATGCAAGGCATTTGCTTTGTTTTGCTTAGCTTGGAATTCTCTCAATGCAGTAAAGTATCTTTAGAGAAGGCCTTCCTAAAAAACATTGTGAGGTAAATGAAAAACTTGCCACTGCTGTATGGGGCAAAAAAATTATAGCTGGGACAAACTACAGATATGCGTGGGAGAAAAGGTGGGAAGAGAAGTTCTTTGGGAAGTTAGGGCACCCAAAAATACATACAAGTAATTTAGAAAGCCACGCACAGGTCCAGGGTAAGATACTCAGAAGAGATCTGAGAAGACCCTAAGCTTCTACTTCTGACTGATGTTTATGCTTAGCACAGCAAGAAATGAAGGCTAAGGCAGAGTTATAAATGGCCTGGAAAAGATTTGAAGGAGTGCCACAGCATAGAGCTAATTTACTGGGACTGGTAGAGTTTTGGGATTTTTTTCCTTTCCTTTCTTTTTTTCTTTTCTTTTTCCTTTTTTCCCCCCTTCCCTTCTCTTCCTTTCCCTTCCCTTCCCTCCTTTCCCTTTTCCTTTCTCCTCGTCCTCTACATCCTTCTTCTTTTGTGGCAGTGGGGATCCAAGCATTCAAGGACATTTCTGTCAAAACACTAGCTGACCAGAAGCTTAAGGAACAGAAACTTTGGAGACCATATAGAACCAAAAAATAGTTTACCATACAAAACAAAGCTAGTTTACAAAAACAGTTCAGAAAATTCACTAAGTAAACAACTACAACCCATAGCAAGCAATAAAAATAAACCCTGAGGATGATGAAAAATATGACTTTTAGATTTAATTATAATACTCAAATGTTCAGCTTTCAACAACCAACAAAATTGTGAAGGATTTACAGAAACAGGAAATACAAATCATCCATAGGGGAAATTAATAAAAACTGTCCCTGAGGAAGCACAGAATTAAAATTACTTGAAAATATTTTAAATCAACAGTTTGTTTTGGTTTTTTTAAAAAGATTTATTTATTTATTTATTTAGGGAGAGTTAACAAGCCAGAGGGCAGAGAGAGAGGGAGAGAGAATCTCAAGCAGACTCCATACTAAGTGTAGAGTCCAACATGGGGTTCGATTTCACAACCCTGAGATGATGACCTGAGCCAAAACCAAGAGTCTGACACTTAAGCAACAGCACCACCCAGGTGCCCTTAAATCAACAGTCTTAAAGTTGCTCAAATTGCCAAAAGAAGCTGTAAGGTAAATGAAACCAGGAGAATGACTGACCAAAATAAAAGGATTTCAATACAGATAGAAATCATAAAATGAACAAATTGTGGAGCTTACAGTGCAACCACTAAAATAAAAATTCACCAATAGCAGATTTGAATATGAAGAGGAAAAGAAAATCAGTGAACTTAAAGATAAGCTGACTAAAATTATTCAATCTGAGAAATAGAAAGAAAAAAGAATGAAGAAAAATGCCACAGTCTAAGAAACTATGTGACAACATCAAGCTTACCAACATACAAATAATGGGAGAGCCAGAGGAGAGGAAATAGAGAAAAGAGCAGAAAGAATATTTGAAGAAATAGTGGCTGAAATGTTCTCAAATTTGATAAAAGAAATATATCTATACATCCAAGAAATTCAACAAACTCTAAGACAGATAAATGCAGAGCTCTGCACTGAGATAAAAGTGTCAAAAGTGTCAAAAGATCAAGGTGAAGGAAAAAATTTTGAAATCATCAGGTGAAACAGCTCATGATAAATAACAATTCTTTATAAGATTAACAGATGAATTAAATAGAGAATAGAAAGAGAGCAAAGAGAACCAACAAAATCAAGGTTTTTTTTTTAAGTTCAACAAATTTGATAAAAATCTAAGCTAGACTGACAGAGAAGACTCAAATTATTAAAATCAGAAATGAAAGTGGGGATATTGCCACTGACCATATAGGAGTAAAAAGAATTATGAGAGAATATTATGAACATTTATATGACAACAAATGAGATAGCCCTGATGAAGTGGACATATTTTTGCTAACACACAAACTCTAAAACTAATACAGTAAATAGAAACCTAAATATTCTATAACAAATAACAAGAGTGAATCAGAGAACAAAACACTTTCCAACAAAACAAGTCCAGGACCAGATAGTTTACTAGTGAAGCTACCAATCATTTAAAAAAATTAATAACAATCCTACCCAAAGTCTTCTAAAAACAGAATATGTCCTAACTCATTTTATGAGGCCAGCACTACCCTGATACTAAAGCCAGACAAAGATACAACAAGGAAAGAAAAACTATAAATACTTCCTATGAATATTCATAACAAAAAGCTATTGTTAACAAAATACTAGCAAACTGAGCAAATTCAATACAACAGCATTATTAAGAGGATTATGTAACACGACCAAGTAGGATTTTATCTCAGGAAAGCAAGGGTAGTTCAACATGAAAAATCAACCAATGTAAACATCATTAAAATAATGAAGAAAAAAAACCCATGATCTTCTTGATGTAGAAAAAGCATTTACAGAATCCAACAATCCTTTCAAAATAAAACACACTTAAACATGAGTAAAAGGGAACTCCCTTAACCTGTAAAAGGTTAAGCAAGTGAAAAAGGTTAACATGTGAAAAACTCACAGCTAATATCATACTTTTTTTTTTAAAGGGAGAGCTCTGTTTTGTTCTTCTTTTTTTTTTTAAGATTTTTAAAAAGATTTTATTTTTATTTATTTGACAGAGAGAGACCACAAGTAGGCAGAGAGGCAAGCAGAGAGAGGAGGAAGCAGGCTCCCTGCCGAGCAGAGAGCCCAATGCGGGGCTTGGTCCCAGGACGCTGGGACCATGACCTGAGCTGAAGGCAGAGTCTTTAACCCACTGAGCCACCCAGGCCCCCCGCTAATGTCATACTTAATAGTGAAAGACTAAGAGTCATCCCACTAAGGTCAGGAACAAGACAAGTATGCTGGCTTTTACCACTTCTCTTCAGAAATGTACTGGAAGTTCTAACCAGACTATTATGTAAGAAAAGGAGATAAAAGGTATCCAAATTGGTATAACTATCCCTATTCACAGATAACATAATCTTTTTTTTAAAAGATTTTATTTATTTATTTGACAGAGAGAGATCACAAGCAGGCAGAAAGGCAGGCAGGCAGAGAGAAAGAAGAGGAAGCAGGCTCCCCACCGAGCAGAGAGCCCGATGTGGGACTCGATCCCAGGACCCCGAGATCATGACCCAAGCCGAAGGCAGAGGCCCAAATTGCTGAGCCACCCAGGTGCCCCAGATAACATAATCTTATACATAGGATATTCTAAAGAATCCACATAAATACATAAACTCAAAAACTGTTAGAGCTTATAAATGAACTTACTAAAGTTGTCCCAAAAGTCATTTGCATTTCTGTAAACTAACAATGAATAATCCAAAAGAAATGATAAAGACAATTCCAATAGCATAAAAAAGAATAGAAAACCTAGGGGATAAATTTCAGAAAGCAAGTCTTGTATACTGAAAAATACAAAATATTGCTGAAAGAAATTAAAGACATGGATAATAAATAAATAAATAGATGGACTTCCTGTGTTCATGGATTGTAAGACTCAATATTGTTAATATGGTAATATTTCCTAAGCAACCTACAGAATCAATATAATCCCTGTTAAAATTCCAGTGACTTTTGGGGCACCTGGGTGGCCCAGTGGGTTAAAGCCTCTGCCTTTGGCTCAGGTCACGGTCTCAGGGTCCTGGGATCAAGCCCCGCATCAGGCTCTCTGCTCAGCAGGGAGCCTGTTTCCTCCTCTCTCTCTGCCTGCCTCTCCGCCTGCCTGTGATCTCTCTCTGTCAAGTAAATAAATTAAAAAAAAAAAAAAAATTCCAATGACTTTTTTCTTTCTTTCCAGTAATGGAAAAGTTGATTCTCAAATTCCTAAAGAATTGCAAGGGGCCTTAAATAGCCAAAAACTCTTGAAAAGAAGAACAAAGTTAGAAGGGGTCACACTTCTGATTTCAAAACTTACTACAAAGCTACAGTGATTAAAACAGTGTGATACTCACATAAGAGTAGGCATAGACTAGTGGAATAGAACTGAGAGTCCAGAAATTGTCATATAACTATAGCAAACTGATTTTTGACATGTGTGTAAATGGGGAACTAATAGTCTCTTCAACAAGTAGTTGTTCCAGCTGCTGGGACAACTGGATATACACTTGGAAAGAATTAAGTTGGACAGCTACCTGACAGCATACAAAAATCAATCCAAAATTTATTACCTGAATAGAAGAACTAAAGTTATAAAACTCTTAAAGTTAGATACAAGGGTATATCTTCATGACCCAAGATTTGGCAGTAGATTTTTGGATATAACAACAAAAGAAACAAAAAATATAGATAAATGGTACTTCAAAAATAGAAATTTTTGCACCTCAAAGAATATTATCAGTACAGTAAAAGGATGACCTATAGAGTGGAAAAAATACTTGTAAATCATATATCTAATAAGGGTCTAGTATCCAAAATAAAGAACTCTTACAACTAAACAACAAAAGACAGTTCAATTTAAAAATGGGCAAAGGATCTCAATAAACATTTCTCCCAAGAGGAAACACAAATGGCTAAGCAACACATGAAAAGATGCCCAACATCATTAGTCATTAGGTAAATGCAAATCAAAACCACAAAGAGATACTACTTCACACTCATTAAAATGACTATTACTCAACAAAACAGAGAACAGGAAATGTTGTAAGGGTGTAGAGAAATTGGAATCTTTATGTATTATTGGCAGGAATACAAAGGATGCAGTCAATGTAGAAAACAATGTAGTAGTTCCTCAAAAAGATAAACATGATTTACCATATGACCTAGCAATTCTACTCCTAGGTATATACTCCAAAGAACTGAAGACATTTATCCACGACAGCATTATTCACAATAGCTACAGGGTGGAAACAACCCAAACGTCCATCAGTGGGCAAATGGATGAATAAATTATGGTATATATATAAAATAGAATATTATTCAGCCATTAAAAGGAATAAAATATTAATACGTGATCCAAAAGTAGATGAAGCTGAAAATTATATGCTAAATAAGAAGCCTGACACAAAAGGTGTGTGATTTTATTTATATGAAATAACCAGAATAGGCAAAACCACAGAGACAGCGGAATGGTGTTTGCCAGAGCCTTTGAAAGAAGGGGGAATGGGAAAGCGACTACTTTACAGATACAGGGGCTTCCTTTGGAGTGAAGAAACTATTCTTCAATTTGAGAAAGGTGGTGATCACACAACACTGATAATGCCCTAAATGCCACTGAACTACACACTTCAAAATCATTCATTTTATGTTATAGGAATTTCACCCCAACAAAAAAAAAAAGTTTAAAATATCAATGGAACACATCTTTATCTGAAGAAGTTATACAAATAGAAATAGAAAACTAACCAATAGCAAAGAATGTGAACAAAGTCACAACATTTCTTTAAGTAATTAATAAAATTAATAAACTCCTATAGGGACTGATCAAGAAATAAAGGAAATAAGAACAAACCACCTATACAGGAATGAAAGAGGTGACACCATTACAGAGCTCAGAGATATTAAGAAGATAGGGGAATATTATAAAGAACTTTAGCCAACAAATTTGGTAATTTAGTTGGAATAAGGAAGTTCCTTGACAAATACAATTTGCCAAACCCAACAAAAGAAGAAATAGAAAACATGAATAGTTCTGTATCTTTTAAAGGAAATGCATCCATTGTAGAAACTTTCCCACAAAGAAAATACTAGCTCATATGTCTTCATTGCTGAAATCTGTAAGTCATTTAAAGAAGAAATAGTGGCTAATGTAATCATTTTCAGAAAATAGAGGTGGAGATAACATATTGCGAATTTTTTTAAAGATTTTATTTATTTATTTGACAGAGAGAGAGAGACCACAAGCACGCAGATTGGCAGGCAGAGGGAGAGAGAGACGTAGTCTCCCTGCTGAATAAGGAACGCGATGTGGGACTTGATCCCAGGACCCTGGGATCATGACCTGAGCCGAAGGCAGCTGCTTAACTGCCTGAGCCACCCAGGCATCCTGCAATTTTTTTTTTTTTAACAAGGATGTGGCATAACCCTGACACTAAAATGTGACAAAGACATTATAAGAAAAATTATAGACCAACTTGGTCACCTGTAAAATGAAGAAGCTGCAGTATCACACTGGTTTGCTTTTTTGTTTTATCTATCTATCTATTTATTTATTTATTTGAAGATTTTATTTATTTATTTGACAGAGAGATCACAAGTAGGCAGAGAGGCAGGTAGAGAGAGAGGTAAGCAGGCCACCTGCTGAGCAGAGAGCTGGATGCTATGTGGGGCTCAATCCCAGCACCTGACCTGACTGGAAGACAGAGGCTTATCCCACTGAGCCATCCAGATACCCCTTGTTTGTTTTATTTAAATTTAAGGTAGTTAACGTTAAATATAGTGTATTATTACACATCTGATTGCTTTTGATAGATGTTTTAAAGACTGAGATGTTCTAAATCATTCTCCTCTAACGTGACATAGTTTTTCATCAAATATCACAGGAATCATCAATACCTGCCATAGGCATTCCTAAGAGATGAGAAGAGGGAAAACAAACTTAAATACAAGTTTCGGCCTGGGGCGCCTGGGTGGCTCAGTTCTTAAGCCTCTGCCTTTGGCTCTGCTCTCGTTATGACCTCAGGGTTCTGCTCAGTGGGAAGCCTGCTTCTCCATCTCCCACTCCCGCTGCCTCCCTCTCTCATTCCCTCTCTTGCTGTGTCTCTTTCCGTCAAATAAATTAAGAAAATCTTTAACAACAACAATGACAACAACAACAAACCGAGTTTCTGTCTGTTGACCAGACATAATTAACATTATGTTACAGGGTAGCAAGAATTCTAGGGGCATCCATTGTTGTAACACAAACCATGGGCAGGAACTTAATGATTTCAATATACACTGTAGCATTAATGTCTCGACAGCTTAATAGGCGCTCCTTTACTCAGTGCAAGCTAAGCTAAAGAACAAGGTGTGCCTTGGCAAGCATTCCCATAATTGAGCTTCCATACATTTTAAATCCAGATGAGGCTGAGATACGAACAAAACCCAGACACCCAGTGTATCATATCACTAAATCTTATTAGCCGAGTTGTAAAATGGGAAAACACCCTTACTGAATATAGTACCTGTTATTGTCCAGTCAGTGACTTTTCTCCTTGATGAATACTTTAAAGAGACCATTTTTAAAATTCCTACATTAAGACAAACCTAATGTCAGCAATTCTCCTTGTGAAGTTCTAGAAATTTATTTTTTCTTAATGGCATCTTATTAATTCTTATTACACATTTGAGTATATTTGATGAGTAAAGAGAGAGTTGAATTAATGTTTATGACTCTCATGCAGATTGCTAATATTTCATCATTGAATCAGCACTTGGTTAAACCCTACTTATTTATTACTTTAAACAAGTTCCTTCAGGGTACACATTCCAGTGCTCTTT
This sequence comes from Meles meles, assembly GCF_922984935.1. Taxonomy (NCBI): domain Eukaryota; kingdom Metazoa; phylum Chordata; class Mammalia; order Carnivora; family Mustelidae; genus Meles; species Meles meles. The sequence goes on from NC_060067.1 coordinate 96,762,806, forward strand.
ATCACCTCCATTTATGAAAGACGTTTATAAAAATCTTTCTAACATGTTTATGTTTTCTTCATCCTTAAAATAATGTCATAGTGAACACAGTTTTGTTAAATTAGCTAGAACTATTTCAGTTCTTTGTGAAATAGTTTATTTTTGTATGTGGCCAAAGCAAGACTTCTATTTGGAATGTCATCAGATTGCTACTGGATAGAGAAATAAGTATCTGTATCCACACTGATCAGGCCGAAGCCCTTGAAGTCATCGGCCAGGATGAATAAGCCAAGTCTCAGACACACGGCATTCCAGTAAGTTTATTTAAAAAAAATTCATACTGTATTAAAAGCATATTGTAATACCTTGACCAGATAGTGATAATAGGAGTTGACTCCTTTATAACCAGTAGATGAAATCAATGTCTGCTTTGGTGTTATACATATAAATAATATTATTTTTCATTTTCTTCCTTTTTTGAAGGATGGAGGAGAGAGATCAGTGGGATAAGGAGAGAGAATCTTAAGCAGGCTCCACACCCAGTACAGAGCCTGATGTGGGGCCCAGTCTCATGACCATGAGATCATGATCTGAGCTGAAATTAAGAGTTGGATGCTTAACCAACTGAGCCACCCAGGTGCCCTATATTATTATATATATATTTTTTTACCTCCTGTTGACATATGCAGAAATCATTATACAATAGGCCAGTCTACTCTTACCATACTCTTTATTGCCACATAACATTTCTTAAGCCAGTGAAATCACAGTACAATAAGGCAACTCCTTTACAAGTTCACTTAGAATGTTTCTACTTTTACTCATCTTACATTCATGTCCTTGTTCCTCTTTACTGGTGCATACCAGGCATGTTTCGTTTTCCCAATGCTCACTCATAATGTTTTTTATATAGCTCTGTGTATTTATGGCTGCTAACACATGCAAATATGTGTGCAAACAAATATAATGTACTATCTACTGTCATTTCTATTTACCACTAATTTTTTTTTTCTAGTTTTACTCCTGTTTCAGTTTAGGCCAGAGATATAATACTTAGTTATCCTGGTCACCAGTCAGGCAAGTTAACTATTTTGGATTATACCTTTTCTCTGTCAACCCTCCCTTTGCAAATGTTTCTTTGTCGCCTCTCCCTTTAGCCAACCGCTTGCTACACCCTTGCAAAAATAATAATTCATCATGCTGTCTTCTGTAACTTCTCCAAAAGCTTTAGTCTCACATTAATTCTTTTTTTTTTTAAATTTTTTCCTATTTGACAGAGAGAGGGATCACAAGAAGGCAGAGGGGCAGACAGAGAGAGAGAGGGGGGAAAGCAGGCTTCCCGCTGAGCAGAGAGCCCGATGCGGGGCTCGATCCCAGGACCCTGAGATTTTGACCTGAGCTGAAGACAGAGGCTTAACCCACTGAGCCACCCAGGCACCCCTCACCTTAATTCTTTTTTTTTTTTTAAGATTTTTTTTTTTTTTTTTTTGACAGACAGAGAGCAGAAGTAGACAGAGAGGCAGGCAGAGAGAGAGGGGGAAGCAGGCTCCCCGCTGAGCAGAGAGCCCCATGCGGGGCTTGATCCCAGCACTCTGGGATCATGACCCAAGCCGAAGGCAAAGGCTTAAACCATTGAGCCACCCAGGCGCCCCCACCCGTCACCTTAATTCTTTTTTTTTTTTTAAATATTTTATTTATTTGACAGAGAGAGATATCACAAGTAGGCAGAGAGGCAGGCAGAGAGAGAGGGAAGAACCAGGCTCCCTGCTAAGCCGAGAGTCCAATGTGGGGCTTGATCCCAGGACCCTGAGATCGTGACCCAAGCCGAAGGCAGGGGCTTTAACCTACTGAGCCACCCAGGAGCCCCCCCCACCTTAATTCTTAACCTCAGGATTGACCTGTCCCTTTTCCATACCAATCTCAAGAAAGCCAAAGGGAATCTTGTTCTTAAAAAGAATTTAGATCAGGGGCAGTAAACCAGGACACATGGGTCAAATCCAGTCTGTAGCCTGTTTTTGTATTGCACACAAGCTAGGAATGGTTTTTACATTTTTAAATAGGTGGAAAAAATCTGAAGAAAATAATTCATGACATATGAAAGTTATATGAAATTCAGATTCCAGTGTCCATAAATAAAGTTTTATTGGAATCCAGTTGTGCCCATTCATACATTTTGCACTACAGTAGCAGAGTTGAGAAGTTGCAACAGAGACCAAATGACCTGTCAAGCCAGAAACATTTTGGAAAAAGTCTGCCAATCCTTGATCTAGATCAGATGCTTGAGTGTTTCAAAATGGGAATAATTGTTCACAGAAATTAAATGATTTTCCCAAAGTCATTACACTTTATAGGTGAGCAAAGACAGGGACTTTGATTGCTTCCCTCACTGATTGGCACTTTCTTCATTGTATCATACGCATTTCTCCCATTTAAAATATATAAGTAATCTTGTAATTGAAAACAAGGGGATACAAATTCTCCTGAGAGCTCTTGCATTTCTAATATAAGTCAGTCACAAAAGACACTATGTAGGATATCGACATTTAGATAACTACTGAAACAATGATTAGCATAATGAATAATTAATTTGGCAGCAAAAATTATGTGTATCTTGTCTAATCAGTGTTATTTCTGGTCAGGTAGAGTTGCATTAATAAACTACAGTACTAGGGCGTCTGGGTGGCTCAGTGGGTTAAAGCCTCTGCCTTCAGCTCAGGTCATGATCTCAGGATCCTGGGATCAAGCCCTGAATCAGGAGTCTACTCAGCAGGGAGTCTGCTTCCCCCTCTCTCTCTGCCTGCCTACTTGTGATCTCTCCCTGTCAAATACATAATAAAAATAAAAACTAAATCAATAAAATACAGTACTGCATTTCACACATCTTTATATACACATCTACACTTAAAAGAAAATGAGAACAATTCTCTGGAATAATGTATCATCTTGCTATGAAATGAAGAAAATAAATAAGTTCTAGGGCTGAGATGTTTCACACATGCTCCATGGTTATCAGAATAAATAACTGTTTGGCCAAAATAGCAGCTGCCTATTTGTCCCCGGCTGAGGAATTAATGAATTATCATTAGTAGCTAAAACTCTAGAGCCATCCAGCAGCTTTTCGATATCCCTTCCAAGATCATTAACCTCCCTCTTCTGTCTTTGCAGGGGAGTGCCTGATGGGTCTCCTACAGGCATCTACAGACCTGTGGAGACTCAGAGGTTAAGAGCAGGGATTGCTTGAAATCCAGTAATGTGATACCGCTAGTTTTGTTTTTGTTTTTCAACATTTCCTTAGCCATTCAGGGTCTCTTCTGATTCTATACAAATTTTAGGATTATTTGCTCCAGCTCTTTGAAAAATACCGGTGGAATTTTGATCGGAATGGCATTAAAAGTATAGATTGCTCTAGGCAGTATAGACATTTTAACAATGTTTATTCTTCCAATCCAAGAGCATGGAACAGTCTTCCATCTTTTTGTGTCTTCTTCAATTTCTTTCATGAGTGTTCTGTAGTTCCACGAGTGCAGGTCCTTTACCTCTTTGGTTAGGTTTATTCCCAGGTATCTTATGGTTCTTGGTGCTATAGTAAATGGAATCGATTCTCTAATTTGCCTTTCTGTATTTTCATTGTTAGTGTATAAGAAAGCCATTGATTTCTGTACATTGACTTTGTATCCTGCCACATTACTGAATTGCTGTATGAGTTTTAGTAGTTTGGGGGTAGAGTCTTTGGGGTTTTCCATATAAAGAATCATGTCATCTGCAAAGAGAGAGAGTTTGACTTCTTCCTTGCCAATTTGGATACCTTTTATTTCTCTTTGTTGTCTGATTGCCATTGCTAGGACTTCTAATACTATGTTGAACAAGAGTGGTGAGGAATCAGTGTTCCTGATCTCAATGGGAAGGCTGCAAGCTTTCTCCCATTGAAGATGATATTTGCTGTGGGTCTTTCATAGATAGATTTTATGAAGTTCAGGAATGTTCCCTCCATCCCTATACTTTGAAGCGTTTTAATCAGGACCGGATGCTGGATTTTGTCAAATGCTTTTTCTGCATCAATTGAGAGGACCATGTGGTTATTCTCTCTTCCCTTACTGATTTGTTCTATCACATTGATTGATTTGCAAATGTTGAACCACCTTGTAACCCAGGGATGAATCCCACCTGGTCATGGTGGATAACCTTTTTAATGTGCTGCTGGATCCTGTTTGCTAGGATCTTGTTGAGAATCTTAGCATCCATATTCATCAGTGATTTTGGTCTGAAATTCTCCTTTTTGGTAGGGTCTTTGCCTGGTTTGGGGATCAGGGTAATGCTGGCTTCATAAAAAGAGTCTGGAAGTTTTCCTTCTGCTTCAATATTTTGGAACAGCTTCAGGAGAATTGGTGTTATTTCTTCTTTGAAAGTTTGGTAGAATTCCCCAGGGAATCCATCAGGTCCTGGGCTCTTGTTTTTTGGGAGGTTTTTGACCACTGCTTCAATCTTTTACTAGATATCGGTCTATTCAAGTTGTCAATTTCTTCCTGGTTCAATTTTGGGAGTTTATAGTTTTCCAGGAATGCATCCATTTCATCTAGGTTGCTTAGCTTATTGGCATATAACTGTTGGTAATAATTTCTGATGATTGTTTCTATTTCTTTGGTGTTAGTTGTGATCTCTCCCTTTTCATTCATAATTTTATTAATTTGGGTTTTCTCTCTTTTCTTTTGGATTAGTGTGGCCAATGGTTTATCGATCTAATTGATTCTTTCAAAAAACCAGCTGTGATCATCAAGACAGCATGGTACTGGCATAAAAACAGACACATAGACCAGGGGAACAGAGGAGAGAGCCCAGATATGGACCCTCAACTCTATGGTCAAATAATCATTGACAAAACAGGAAAAAATATACAATGGAAAAAAGACAGTCTCTTCAATAAATGGTGCTGGGAAAACTAGACAGCTATATGTAGAAGAATGAAATTCAACCATTCTCTTACACCATACACAAAGATAAACTCGAAATGGATAAAAGACCTCAACGTGAGATAGGAATCCATCAGAATCCTAGCGGAGAACATAAGCAGTAACCTCTTCGATATCAGCCACAGCAAACTTCTTTCAAGATATGTCTCCAAAGGCCAAGGAAACAAAAGTGAAAATGAACTTTTGGGACTTCATCAAGATCAAAAGCTTCTGCACAGCAAAGGAAACAGTCAACAAAACAAAAAGGCAACCCACAGAATGGGAGAAGATATTTGCAAATGACAGTACAGACAAAAGGTTGATATCCAGGATCTATAAAGAACTCCTCAAACTCAACACACACAAAACAGATAATCATATCAAAAAATGGGAAGAAGATATGTACAGACACTTCTCCAATGAAGACATACAAATGGCTATCAGACACATGAAAAAATGCTCATCATCACTAGCCATCAGGGAGATTCAAATTAAAACAACATTGAGATACCACCTGACACCAGTTAGAATGGCCAAAATTAGCAATACAGGAAAAAACATGTGTTGGAGAGGATGTGGAGAAAGGGGAACCCTCCTACACTGTTGGTGGGAATGCAAGTTGGTGCAGCCACTTTGGAGAACAGTGTGGAGATTCCTCAAGAAATTAAAAATAGAGCTTCCCTATGACCCTGCAATTGCACTGCTGGGTATTTACCCCAAAGATACAGATGCAGTGAAAAGAAGAGCCATCTTTACCCCAATGTTTATAGCAGCAATGGCCATGGTCGCCAAACTGTGGAAAGAACCAAGATGCCCTTCAACGCACAAATGGATAAGGAAGATGTGGTCCATATACACGATGGAGTATTATGCCTCCATCAGAAAGGATGAATACCCAACTTTTGTAGCAACATGGACGGGACTGGAAGAGACTATGCTGAGCGAAATAAGTCAAGCAGAGAGAGTCAAGTATCATATGGTCTCACTTATTTGTGGAGCATAACAAAGAACATGGAGGACATGGGGAGATGGAGAGGAGAAGGGAGTTGAGGGAAACTGGAAGGGGAGATGAACCATGAGAGACTATGGACTCTGAAAAACAACCAGAGGGTTTTGAAGGGGCGGGGGGTGGGAGGTTGAGGAACCAGGTGGTGGGTAGTAGGGAGGGCACGTATTGCATGGAACACTGGGTGTGGTGCAAAAGCAATGAATACTGTTACACTGAAAATTTAAAAAAAAAAAAAGCAGGGATTGCACTAATTTTATTCCTTCCTTTTTGGACAAAGGAAAAAGAAATGTCTGTAATTATCTCTTTCTAACTCTAATCCAAATTTCTGTTTCTTCTTTGGTGAAAAAAACTGTCCCAATTATATTTAAGAAGGGGGAAGTAGTCATCTGTCGTCCTTTTCAGAGCCTGTCTACAGTGTGGCAGCTGCTTCCCCACCAACTCCCCAAACCCTGCTCGCCCCGGACCTCTGATCACTGCATTCCTGGGCATCAGCTCCTTGGAAGCTATGACATACCACTGACTTGGCTTCAGTAGCCAGTATGTAGGGAAGACAACACTAACCCTACTCTCTGCCCCCTGGATTCCTCACAATACCACTAAGCCAAGGTGTGGCTGTGACCTGAGGGTACAGTCATAAGTGAAAAGATTAGGATATGGTAGGAAACCCCACTTAAAACTGTATGCTAGGGGAGGAGTCAAGATGGCGGAGAAGTAGCAGCCTGAGACTACATCAGGTAGCAGGAGATCAGCTCGATAGCTTATCTAAACATTGCAAACACCTACAAATCCAACGGGAGAGCGAAGAGAAGAAGAACAGCAACTCTAGAAACAGAAAATCAACCACTTTCTGAAAGGTAGGACTGGCGGAGAAGTGAATCTAAAACGACGGGAAGATAGACCGCGGGGGGAGAGGCCGGCTCCCGGCAAGCGGCGGAGGAACGGAGCACAAAATCAGGACTTTTAAAAGTCTGTTCCACTGAGGGACATTGCTCCAGGGGCTAAACCGGGGTGAAGCCCATGCGGAGCCAGCGTGGCCCCAGGCCCCGCAGGGTCACAGAAGGATCGGGGGTGTCAGAGTGTCGGAGAGCTCGCAGGTATTAGAACGGAGAGGCCGGCTGGAGAGACAGAGCCGAGGACTGAACTCTCAGCTCGGGGTTACCTTGAACTGGTCGCGGGCTGGGTGAGCTCGGAGCGCGGCTAGAGGCTGGGGATACGGGAGTGATTGGGTGCTGTCCTCTGGGGGCGCACTGAGGAGTGGGGCCCCAGGCTCTCGGCTCCTCCGGACTGGAGACTGGGAGGCCGCCATTTTCATTCCCGTCCTCTGGAACTCTACGGAAAGCGTTCAGGGAACAGAAGCTCCCAAAAGCGAACCCGAGCCGATTACTTAGTCCGGCCGCCGGTAAGGGCGGTGCAATCCCGCCTCGGGCAAAGACACTTGAGAGTCACTACAACAGGCCCCTCCCCCAGAAGATCAACAAAATATCCAGCCAGGACGAAGTTCATCTATCAAGGAGAAAGCAGATTCAATTCCTAAGACAGCAGAGCAATTCCAGAGGAGGAGAAAGCAAAGCACAGAACTCATGGCTTTCTCCCCATGATTCTTTAGTCTTGCGGCTACTTCAATTTTTTTTTTTTCAATTTTTTTTTCTTTTTTCTTTTTTCTTCTTCTGCTAAATTTTTTTTTAAACTTTTACCCTTTTCTTTTTTAACATTTTTTGACTAGTTCATCTAAATACATATATTTTTTCTTTCTTTTTTATATTTTTTATTTGTTTTATTTTTTAAATTTTTTTCTTTCTTTTTTTTTTTTTTTCTTTTTTTTTCAGAAGCTGTTTTTATCCCCTTTCTCCCCCCCACAATTTGGGGTCTCTTCTGATTTGGCTACAGCGCATTTTTCCGGGGTCTTTGCCACCCTTTTAGTAGTTTATTTGCTCCTTCATATTCTCTTATCTGAACAAAATGACAAGGCGGAAAAAATCACCACAAACAAAAGAACAAGAGACAGTACCGAAGGCTAGGGACCTAATCAACACAGACATGGGTAATATGTCAGATCAAGAGTTCAGAATGACGATTCTGAACATTCTAGCCGGGCTCGAAAAAGGCATGGAAGATATTAGAGAAACCCTCTCTGGAGATATTAAAGCCCTTTCTGGAGAAATTAAAGAACTAAAATCTAACCAAGTTGAAATCAAAAAAGCTATTAATGAGGTGCAATCAAAAATGGAGGCTCTCACTGCTAGGATAAATGAGGCAGAAGAAAGAATTAGTGATATAGAAGACCAAATGACAGAGAATAAGGAAGCCGAGCAAAAGAGGGACAAACAGCTACTGGACCATGAGGGGAGAATTTGAGAGATAAGTGACACCATAAGATGAAACAACATTAGAATAATTGGGATTCCAGAAGAAGAAGAAACAGAGAGGGGAGCAGAAGGTCTATTGGAGAGAATCATTGGAGAGAATTTCCCTAATATGGCAAAGGGAACAAGCATCAAAATCCAGGAGATGCAGAGAACCCCCCTCAAAGTCAACAAGAATAGGTCCACACCCCGTCACCTAATAGTAAAATTTACAAGTCTTAGTGACAAAGAAAAAATCCTGAAAGCAGCCCAGGAAAAGAAGTCTGTAACATACTATGGTAAAAATATTAGATTGGCAGCAGACTTATCCACAGAGACCTGGCAGGCCAGAAAGAGCTGGCATGATATATTCAGAGCACTCAACGAGAAAAACATGCAGCCAAGAATACTCTATCCAGCTAGGCTATCATTGAAAATAGAAGGAGAGATAAAAAGCTTCCAGGACAAACAAAAACTGAAAGAATTTGCAAACACCAAACCAGCTCTACAGGAAATATTGAAAGCGGTCCTCTAAGCAAAGAGAGAGCCTAAAAGTAGTAGATCAGAAAGGTACAGAGACAATATACAGTAACAGTCACCTTACAGGCTAATAATGGCACTAAATTCATATCTCTCAATAGTTACCCTGAATGTTAATGGGCTAAATGCCCCAATCAAAAGACACAGGGTATCAGAATGGATAAAAAAACAAAACCCATCAGTATGTTGCCTACAAGAAACTCATTTTAGATGCGAAGACACCTCCAGATTTAAAGTGAGGGGGTGGAAAACAATTTACCATGCTAATGGGCATCAGAAGAAAGCTGGGGTGGCAATCCTTATATCAGATCAATTAGATTTTAAGCCAAAGACTATAATAAGAGATGAGGAAGGACACTATATCCTACTCAAAGGGTCTGTCCAACAAGAAGATCTAACAAGTTTAAATATCTATGCCCCTAACGTGGGAGCAGCCAACTATATCAACCAATTAATAACAAAATCAAAGAATCACATCAATAATAATACAATAATAGTAGGGGACTTTAACACTCCCCTCACTGAAATGGACAGATCATCCAAGCAAAAGATCAACAAGAAAATAAAGGCCTTAAATGACACACTGGACCAGATGGACATCACAGATATATTCAGAACATTTCATCCCAAAGCAACAGAATACACATTCTTCTCTAGTGCACATGGAACCTTCTCCAGAATAGATCACATCCTGAGTCACAAATCAGGTCTCAACCGGTATCAAAAGATTAGGATTATTCCCTGCATATTTTCAGACCACAATGCTCTGAAGCTAGAACTCAATCACAAGAGGAAAGCTGGAAAGAACCCAAATACATGGAGACTAAACAGCATCCTTCTAAAGAATGAATGGGTCAACCAGGAAATTAAAGAAGAATTGAAAAAATTCATGGAAACAAATGATAATGAAAACACAACTGTTCAAAATCTGTGGGACACAGCAAAGGCAGTCCTGAGAGGAAAATATATAGCAGTACAAGCCTTTCTCAAGAAACAAGAAAGGTCTCAAGTACACAACCTAACCCTACACGTAAAGGAGCTGGAGAAAGAACAAGAAAGAAACCCTAAACCCAGCAGGAGAAGAGAAATCATAAAGATCAGAGCAGAAATCAATGAAATAGAAACCAAAAAAACAATAGAAAAAATCAATGAAACTAGGAGCTGGTTCTTTGAAAGAATCAATAAGATTGATAAACCCCTGGCCAGAAAACGAAAAGAGAAAGGACCCAAATCAATAAAATCATGAATGAAAGAGGAGAGATCACAACTAACACCAAAGAAATATAGACAATTATAAGAACATACTATGAGCAACTCTACGCCAACAAATTGGACAATCTGGAAGAAATGGATGCATTCCTAGAGACATATAAACTACCACAACTGAACCAGGAAGAAATAGAAAACCTGAACAGGCCCATAACCAGTAAGGAGATTGAAACAGTCATCAAAAATCTCCAAACAAACAAAAGCCCAGGGCCAGACGGCTTCCCAGGGGAATTCTACCAAACATTTAAAGAAGAACTAATTCCTATTCTCTTGAAACTGTTCCAAAAAATAGAAACGGAAGGAAAACTTCCAAACTCATTTTATGAGGCCAGCATCACCTTGATCCCAAAACCAGACAAGGATCCCACCAAAAAAGAGAACTACAGACCAATATCCTTGATGAACACAGATGCAAAAATTCTCGCCAAAATACTAGCCAATAGGATTCAACAGTACATTAAAAGGATTATTCACCACGATCAAGTGGGATTTATTCCAGGGCTGCAGGGTTGGTTCAACATCCGCAAATCAATCAATGTGATAGAACACATTAATAAAAGAAAGAACAAGAACCATATGATACTCTCAATAGATGCTGAAAAAGCATTTGACAAAGTACAGCATCCCTTCCTGATCAAAACTCTTCAAAGTGTGGGGATAGAGGGCACATACCTCAATATTATCAAAGCCATCTATGAAAAACCCACTGCAAATATCATTCTCAATGGAGAAAAACTGAAAGCTTTTCCGTTAAGGTCAGGAACACGGCAGGGATGTCCATTATTACCACTGCTATTCAACATAGTACTAGAAGTCCTAGCCTCAGCAATCAGACAACAAAAAGAAATTAAAGGCATCCAAATTGGTAAAGAAGAAGTCAAACTATCACTCTTCGCAGATGATATGATACTATATGTGGAAAACCTAAAAGACTCCACTCCAAAACTGCTAGAACTTGTACAGGAATTCAGTAAAGTGTCAGGATATAAAATCAATGCACAGAAATCAGTTGCATTTCTGTACACCAACAACAAGACTGAAGAAAGAGAAATTAAGGAGTCAATCCCATTTACAATTGTACCCAAAACTATAAGATACCTAGGAATAAACCTAACCAAAGAGACTAAGAATCTATACACAGAAAATTATAAAGTACTCATGAAAGAAATTGAGGAAGACACAAAAAAATGGAAAAATGTTCCATGCTCCTGGATTGGAAGAATAAATATTGTGAAAATGTCTATGCTACCTAAAGCAATCTACACATTTCATGCAATCCCTATCAAAATACCATCCATTTTTTTCAAAGAAATGGAACAAATAATCCTAAAATTTATATGGAACCAGAAAAGACCTCGAATAGCCAAAGGAATATTGAAGAACAAAGCCAAAGTTGGTGGCATCACAATTCCGGACTTCAAGCTCTATTACAAAGCTGTCATCATCAAGACAGCATGGTACTGGCACAAAAACGGACACATAGATCAGTGGAACAGAATAGAGAGCCCAGAAATCGACCCTCAACTCTATGGTCAACTAATCTTCGACAAAGCAGGAAAGAATGTCCAATGGAAAAAAGACAGCCTCTTCAATAAATGGTGCTGGGAAAATTGGACAGCCACATGCAGAAAAATGAAATTGGACCACCTCCTTACACCACACACGAAAATAGACTCCAAATGGATGAAGGACCTCAATGTGAGAAAGGAATCCATCAAAATCCTTGAGGAGAACGCAGGCAGCAACCTCTTCGACCTCAGCCGTAGCAACATCTTCCTAGGAACAACGGCAAAGGCAAGGGAAGCAAGGGCAAAAATGAACTATTGGGATTTCATCAAGATCAAAAGCTTTTGCACAGCAAAGGAAACAGTTAACAAAACCAAAAGACAACTGACAGAATGGGAGAAGATATTTGCAAACGACATATCAGATAAAGGGCTAGTATCCAAAATCTATAAGGAACTTAGCAAACTCAACACCCAAAGAACAAACAATCCAATCAAGAAATGGGCAGAGGACATGAACAGACATTTCTGCAAAGAAGACATCCAGATGGCCAACAGACACATGAAAAAGTGCTCCACATCACTCGGCATCAGGGAAATACAAATCAAAACCACAATGAGATATCACCTCACACCAGTCAGAATGGCTAAAATTAACAAGTCAGGAAATGACAGATGCTGGCGAGGATGTGGAGAAAGGGGAACCCTCCTCCACTGTTGGTGGGAATGCAAGCTGGTGCAACCACTCTGGAAAACAGCATGGAGGTTCCTCAAAATGTTGAAAATAGAACTACCCTATGACCCAGCAATTGCACTACTGGGTATTTACCCTAAAGATACAAACATAGTGATCCGAAGGGGCACGTGTACCCGAATGTTTATAGCAGCAATGTCTACAATAGCCAGACTATGGAAAGAACCTAGATGTCCATCAACAGATGAATGGATAAAGAAGAGGTGGTATATATACACAATGGAATACTATGCAGCCATCAAAAGAAATGAAATCATGCCATTTGCGATGACGTGGATGGAACTAGAGCGTATCATGCTTAGTGAAATAAGTCAATTGGAGAAAGACAACTATCATATGATCTCCCTGATATGAGGACATGGAGAAGCAACATGGGGGGGTAGGGGGATAGGAGAAGAGTAAATGAAACAAGATGGGATTGGGAGGGAGACAAACCATAAATGACTCTTAATCTCACAAAACAAACTGGGGGTTGCTGGGGGGAGGTGGGATTGGGAGAGGGGGAGCGGGCTATGGACATTGGGGAGGGGAGGCGAACCATAAGAGACTATGTACTCTGAAAAACAACCTGAGGGTTTTGAAGGGTCAGGGGTGGGAGGTTGGGGCAACCTGAGGGTTTTGAAGGGTCAGGGGTGGGAGGTTGGGGGAACAGGTGGTGGGTAATGGGGAGGGCACGTTTTGCATGGAGCACTGGGTGTTGTGCAAAAAGAATGAATACTGTTACACTGAAAAAATAAATAAAATGAAAAAAAAAAGAAAAAAAAACTGTATGCTAAATATGACTGTTGCCAGATTCCAAGCAAAAGGGTAACTGCAGGGGCGCCTGGGTGGCTCAGTTGGTTAAACATCTGCCTTTGGCTTAGGATGTGAAGTCCCACAGCGGTGTCCCCGCTCAGCGAGGACTCTGCTTCTGCCTCTACCCCTAGCTCATGCTCTTTCCCCCCCCCACCACCATCAAATAAATAAATAAAATATTTTTTAAAAAGGTGGGGGCATCTGGGTGGCTCAGTGGGTTAAAGCCTCTGCCTTCGGCTCAGGTCATGACCCCAGGGTCCTGGGATTGAGCCCCGCATTGGGCTCTCTGCTTGTCAGGGAGCCTGCTTCCCCCTCTTTCTCTCTGCCTACCTCTCTGCCTACGTGTAATCTCTGTCAAATAAATAAATAAAGTCTTAAAAAAAAAAAAAAAAGCCTAACTGCATCATGATATTTCCACTTGTGGATGCAAGTCAATTCATAGCCTTCTTCTCCATCTTGAGTTCACCCTGTTCTGCCACCGAAGAAAAGATCCTCTTTTATCAGAGAATTCAGATAATTCATTTTCAGAGAATAAATTTTCTTATTATTTTAGGAAAATAACCACCATTATCCACAAAAATGATATCTATCTTGGGTTTTTTATTTCTTGTCTTTATTAGAGCAGTACATAGGATTAAGTGAAAATAAATGATATTAACTAGGGCTTTGGCAAGATACCTGATGTTGAATTCTCTAAAGTATCATCAAAAACCCTAGTAATAAAGACAAATGGAGTTTATTCACTGTAGTAAGGGAATCAGTCTTAGTGGTATCTCAGGAGGAAGACATTTATAAGTTCTAGGTGTGACTGGTTCAAGGCAAGGAAATGATTAAGATTGGGCATTGTTACTGATACAATTTAGGTTGGTGGATACAGGGAGTTGAGGGTTTTGAAGTGATAAATAATTTTTTGATAAATTATCTCTTTACTCAGGTCAGTAGGCTGTTATCTCTGATAAAATCCTTTGTAGGAGTTTCTTAAAGCCAATAGTGAAATTATTTATTGGTTTAGTCTTACCTTTTCCTGAGCAAAGTCTCCCCCTCAAACAAAACAGCTAAGTCGTACTGACATTCATGGTTTCAGATCTCACTAGGATAACCTCCAGTAGTCCATAGTAGCAGAAAAGCCCAGGTGTGGTATCAACAGCACTGATTTGTGGTTTTGTGGTGTTTACAATGGTATAAGCAAACATATGCACCAAACATATATATATCTCTCTCCCATAAGCATTAATTTAATTTTCAGAGATGGTACAGCCGTGATACTCAAAAAGGAAGATAAATATCTTTCGCAGGTAATACTACTTTTAGGGATTTTCCCTAACCACAATGAAGATAGAATTTACATTACTGTCTAGATGAGTTTTATTCCCTTCTTTAGATCAGTCTAAGAGATTTCCTGGTTCATACCACAACTAGTAGGGAGCATCTAGTTGTCAAAACCCAGAAACATCTCCTTCTTAACTCCTAGCAAGAACTTGGAAATTAAAATTTTACTTTACTATGAGATAGGCCAAATTTATTAATATTTAAAGAATGAGAATAAACCATGTAAGTCTTTTTTTATTATCTCTAAATTAAAGCCAATCACTAGATATGGCAGTCCAGATACATAATTATCTGCAAATTATTTACTTCTTCTTTTCCTTACCTTCTATAAAATGACTTCAGCTGGGCCTAAAATGATCTTTAGCTTTCAGAATTTATTAAAGAAAGAAATATTTAAACTAAATTTAATCAATTTGATACAATCATGGTATATTATTTTAATTTCAGTAAAATGAGAATGTTGGAATTTCAGAGTGATTTTAACAAGCAAAAGTTGTTAATTAAAATTATGTACTTAGAAGTCATGCACTCATAATTCATATTTATGTGCTTATTATTTTCTTAATATATAGGCACTAGGGTAAACACAAGGTTCTTTTTGGATGAATAGGACAATTACTTTTTTTCAGTAGCTTTCAGCCAATTTGTGAGATGCACAAACTCTTACAGTGCAATGTAATAACCAAATCATGCTTGTGTAAAGGTGTTTTGAAAAGCTCTACAACCATTCTATATTGAGTTTGCATAAAGTAAAGCCAGGTAACAGCACTGTAGTAGGTTTGACCACTTGCTATATGCTAAACACATAAGAAAATAGTTAAGTACATTAGTTGAATTTTATAATGGCTATTTTCAGATTTTGCTTTTATTTGGCTGTGCAAGGAAAATCTGGTGGAAAAAAATCCCTTTTCTCTTATGTTTCTGTACCAGTTTATTCCCACATGACAGCATAACAAAAGAATTGGACTTTTTGCCCTTTTCCTTTAATTCAAACCAGTAAATTTTCTTCAGTACACTGCTTTTGCTGCACCCCACAACTTTGCTGTTGAGTATTTTATTATTCTGTTCTTGCTATTTATTATTTTCTAGAATGATAGATTTAGTCTGTGTTATTTGCAAGTGTTATTAAACTTCTAAATGTACAGAAATTTTTAATTTATCCAGTCATTAAATTCTACCTTTTATTGCTTTTTCTACCTTTATTGCCTTTATTGCATGCTACATATTCATTGAAATTTGCTGATTTTATAGGGTTTTTTGTCTGAGAATATGATTTTTTTAAAAAAAATTTCATGTGTGCTTGAGAAGGACATATATTCTTTCAATGCTAGATATAGGTTTTGATATCTATCCATTAGGTCAAGTTTCTTATTGTGTAGTTTTGTTGAGATATTCTGTATCTTTGATAATGTCTTATCTACTTAACCTATCAATAATTGAGAGGTATCTGAAATCTTTCAATACGGAAATGGATTTGCAATGGCTTCCTCTTTCCTTATATGTTCCAAGATTATTTTATTAGATGTATATCTGTTTGGTGATATTACACCACATTGGCAAAATGACCATTGTCTGTTAATATAGTGATTATAGTAACCATCCCTCATGGTCCAGTTGGGCTGATATTACTATAGCCATATCTACTTTTTCAGGATAATTTGTTTGACACATTTTCCACTTGTCAAATGAGAATTTTATTGTGACTTTCTGCCCATTCTCCTCCCCTGTGTTTTGGTGGCAGTCACTGTAGTTCATAACTTCTGGACCCAGAAAAGCTACAGATGCATCTGAGGGAGAAAACTCTTCATCATCCTGATATTCCAACTTTAGGACAGATGCAGTGACTGGGAACAACATAGGATTCTCTATTTTGGCAGAAGGGTGTTGTCTGTGTAGAAGGAAAAGAGAAACACATATTTGAGGGCCAGAAGAGATCAGGAAGAGAAAACAGGTTGTTCAAACATCTTCTTTTACTCCTTAACATAAGAATTCACCATGCTTCAATTTCCTCTGAAGTTCGAGGCCTACAGAAATGAATTCTGAACAATGGAAATGTAAGCAGACAGGATGGGAACCTCTGCAAACTCCTCTAAAATTTCCCTTGATATCTGTAAGGGCCTATTCAGCCAGAGCGGCCCACCCTGGTTGAACTGCCATTTTGTTGTAAAACTTGAATTGACACTGCCCCCCCACCCCAGGGGAACTTACTTAAAAACAAGTCCTGGAAACTAGTCCCAGCTAACAAAGCCCAAATACAAGGGTGGGTCAGGCCAGGTGGAGACATCCAATCAATGGGGGGGTGCATACTGTCTCCCTAGTTACCAAGGAGTATGGGCCCCACCCTTTGGGCATCAATTCTGACCAAGGTGATAGGTTAATTCAAATATCTACTAGGTTAAATTGTAATTCAATTGGTCACCTAGCATGACTGTGCAGCTTTCTCTGTGTGTTACAATTTCATTGGCCACCTGTGTATGGCCAGGCCCAACCACATGGCCTTTGCTCTATAAAAGTTAGTCTGTGAGGGAGAGAGAGGTTGCCCTCTCTGTAAGGGGCGGCCCCGACCGGTCTATTTGATGGTCGGTTTGATTCTCCATGCTTGGCGCGAAATAAAGCTTTGCTTGACCTTTGCTTTGTATCAGTATCGCTCCTTTAATCACGGACCCATTATTGGGGGACCTAACATTGGGGATCCAACAATATCCTCCATGCTTTTAGCCTTCTCTTGCTTGCTGGCCACACCCAGAAGAATTAATGGAGAATTCCACACAACTCAATGGAGCCTGAACCCAGAATAAACTGTATGAAGCCCGATTTCCCTCCTGCTCCACTAAGCCCAGAGCCTGATATGGGGCTCAGTCCCACAATCCTGAGATCATGACCTGAGCTGAAACCAAGAGTCAGATGCTTAACCAACTGAACCATCCAGGTGTATATATATATATATATGTATATATATATATATGTATATATTCCTTACATACCTCTTTGTTTTGTTTTGAATGGTCAACTCATATTCCCCTGGGTATACTGGCTACTCTATCCAGCAATGCATTTTTGGAAAAGATGAAAGACCTAAGTCTATTACAATCCAGATGTGCTGGAGAAAAGATGGGGGAAAGATTTAGGGTGGAGAGCCCAGGCACCAGGAAACCACAGCTGATCAGTCCTCCCCACCACTGACTCTTGGGCCAGAACATTTACTCCGAGTCTCTCTCTGGGAAAAGCAGCATTAACAAAGGCATTCTCTTTTTTTTAAAATATTTTATTTATTTATTTGACAGAGGGAGAGAAGTCACAAGTAGTCAGAGAGGCAGGCAGAGAGAGAGGGAGAAACAGGCTCCTCACTGAGCCGAGAGCCTGATGCGGGGCTCGATCCCAGGACCCTGAGATCATGACCTGAGCCAAAGGCAGAGGCTTTAATCCACTGAGCCACCCAGGCGCCCCTAAGAGACTGCTATTTAATTTTTTAGACTTACTTTACTTAATATGTACTTTATTTATTTATTTTTTTTGAAGTTTTTATTTATTTGACACACACTGAGAGAGAGAGCATAAGCAGGGGGTAGTGGGAAAGGGGGACGGAGAAGCAGGCTCCCCACTGAGCAGGGACCCTGACACAAGGCTTAAACCACTGAGCCACCCAGGCGCCCCAAAGGCATTCTCTTAATTGTGAAAAAGCACCACTGGGTAGTTGGATGGAGAGAGGTGGGACAGATCGTGAATGCTCTGGCCTCATCACTTTTCACTTCCATACCTCTCCCCAGTGGAGTCTGGCTCATTGGCCAGATTTTACCCCGAAGGAAGTACCAAATGATTGAGCCTCTGGTTCTAATTCTTTTTTTTTTTTTTTTTAATTTGACAGAGAGAAATCACAACTAGTCAGAGAGGCAGGCAGAGAGAGGAGGAAGCAGGCTCCCTGCAAAGCAGAGAGCCCGATGCTGGGCTTGATCCCAGGACCCTGAGATCATGACCTGAGCCGAAGGCAGAGGCTTTAACCCACTGAGCCACCCAGGCGCCCCCCGGCTCTAATTCTTTTTTTTTTTTTTTAAAGATTTTATTTATTTATTTGACAGAGAGAGAGATCACAAGTAGGCAGAGAGGCAGGCAGAGAGAGAGGAGGAAGCAGTCTCCCTGCAGAGCAGAGAGCCCGATGTGGGGCTCGATCCCAGGACCCTGAGTTCATGACCTGAGCCGAAGGCAGCGGCTTAATCCACTGAGCCACCCAGGCGCCCCCCCCACCCAGCTCTAATTCTTGAGGTGAGGGTTACGCATTTTTTTTTTAATATTTAATTTATTTATTTTTTTTTCAGTGTAACGGTATTCATTGTTTTTGCACAACACCTAGTGCTCCATGCAATACGTGCCCTCCCTATTACCCACCACCTGGTTCCCCCAACCTCCCACCCCTACCCTTTCAAAACCCTCAGGTTGTTTTTCAGAGTCCATAGTCTCTTATGGTTCGCCTCCCCTTCCAATTTCCCTCAACTTCCTTCTCCTCTCCATCTCCCCATGTCCTCCATGTCATTTGTTATGCTCCACAAATAAGTGAAACCATAAGATACTTGACTCTCTCTGCTTGACTTATTTCACTCAGCATAATCACTTCCAGTCCCGTCCATGTTGCTACAAAAGTTGGGTATTCATCCTTTCTTTTTTTTTTTTTATAAACATATAATGTATTTTTATCCCCAGGGGTACAGGTCTGTGAATCACCAGTTTTACACACTTCACAGCACTCACGATAGCACATACCCTCCCCAATGTCCATAACCCCCTCCCCCTCTCCCAACCCCACCTCCCCCCAGCAACCCCCAGTTTGTTTTGTGAGATTAAGAGTCATTTATGGTTTGTCTAGGGTTACGCATTTTTAACTGTCAAGGTACCACAAGGATGATGATAGTGGAAGGCTGGGTGAATAGTCAAAGTTGGAAGTCAACTGCTTTTTTCCTAAATTATCTTTCCATTACCAGCTGCAGCCTCCTTATTTTCCAGGCCACAGTTCCTATCACGTTTTCCACACACACATTCTTTTTTTTTTTTAAGATTTTATTTATTTATTTCACAGATAGAGATCACAAGTAGGCAGAGAGGTGGAGAGAGAGAGGAGGAAGTAGGCTCCCTGCTGAGCAGAGAGCCAGATGTGGGCTCGATCCCAGGACCCTGGGATCGTGACCTGAGCTGAAGGCAGAGGATTTAACCCACTGAGCCACCCAGGAGCCCCCACACACACATTCTAAGAAGCACTCTCTCCTCTGCAGTTACTCTTTTCTTTATTCCATAGGTTTCTGACAATCTTTATATTCTGGTAGGGTTGATCTTGAGGAAGAAGCAATTACTTCATGTTAACTGAGAATCCTGAGAAGACACAACTAACAAAAATTTTACCTTCTGCTTCTACCCTATCATTGTACAATAATGCATAAACTTGGGATGCCTGGGTGGCTCAGTTGGTTAAGCAGCTGCCTTCAGCTCCAGTCATGATCCCAGTGTCCTGGTATTGAGTCCCACATCAGGCTCCCTCCGTAAGCAGAGAGCCTGCTTCTGCCTCTGCCTCTGTCTGCGACTCTGCCTGCCTGTGTGTTCTCTCTCTGACAAATAAATAAAAATAAAATCCTAAAAAAAAAAAAATAATGCATAAGCTTCTGTTCGAAGTAATGGAAAACAAGACTCTCCAAACTAGATCAGTACTAGTCGATAATTATTTGATACATATTATTAGTTAATAATAGTCTTATAGCTGGAGTAAATTAAATACCTTGCTTTCTCTGATGAGATTGAAAGGTTAGGTAAAAATGGGGGCCCAATTATCAGTATGTCTGTGTTTACCTGTAACAGCTATCTATCTCTAGCTGTAAGAACTAGTTTCCTTAATCTATCACATGCAAGGACTTCTACTTTATCAATACAAGCTTCATGGAAATGGAATCATAAAACATGGCTAGTTTCATGATGTTAAAGTGAATCTCATCATTGCATTAATTCCTATGTTGGACAGAGAGTATAAAACCTGGCAGAAAAACTAGTTGTCAAGTATTAAAAGCAGGTAGACCTGAAGTATAATTTCAGGAAAAGTGATTTAATGTGGACAGATGGGAAATGAGTGACAAACAAACTAATTCCTTGTTAGTTTGGCTTTAATGATTATTATTGCTTCTTTTGTGCAAAGGTTTCTGATCAAATGTTAAATTGTAAACTTGCTAAACACAGATTTTTCTTATTTCCATCCTAGTGTTTAGCTGCCAATAGGATAATCTAAGCACAGTCAAGGTTTAGAGTGTTTAAGACCTAAATTTTCTCTTCAGTCACACCATCTCAATTAATTAAATCAGTGACATCAGTCTTTGGAAATGAAATAAAAACTGTTGCAAAGTAAAATGCATTATTTACTATGGATCACAATTGGAAAAGGATAATAAAACAACCAGTACAGATAACCACACACTCTTACAAATGGTTGATAAAATTTAATACAGGGTAAGTTTGCTGAATACAGGATCGTTGTGTTGAGATTGTTGAGATATTACTAGTGTTGTCTTTCCTCCTTCCACACTTGGATAAAGAAGTATTGTACCTAGTGGAAAACACACACACACACACACACACACACACACACTTTCCTGCTTTCCTTAAAACTACAAGTGTCCATTGTGACAGATTTCTAGGTAGAAATATAAGCAGAATTCATACTATGGAGCTTCAGGGAAAGCTGTTCAATGAGCCAATTCTCTTGGCCTAATTCTTGTGTCATTTCACTCTGCTGTTCTCTCTTCACATGAAGAACACAGAAGCATGCTTTGAGATACAAGAGTCATCTTCAGACCACAGGATAAACACCACAAATTCAGGTTAACCAGGAAGAAATATACAAGGAGCCTGGATTTCTATGGACATCTCTAGGCCACTTTATCAGCTCTAGTCCTGCTTTTCTCTGGATTTTTTTGTTACATTAAAAATAATCTTATTATTGGTTTAAACCATTCTTTAGGTGGAGTTTCAGTTACTCTCAACTGAACTCAGTCCTTGTAGATACCTATACAACTCTATGTGATATGGTAGCGTTTACAAGTCATTTTAAAAAGTACAACAATTAAACTCAAATTCTTTGAGTAGAAGGTACTTGGGTTATATTTTCTAATTGGGTTTGTGGTTTTTTTGGTTTTGTTTTAATTCTAGTATAATTAATGCACGGTGTTAAATTAGTTTCAGGTATACAACTTGAAGGCCGACTGTCTCAAATAAGCACATTAACTTTGGAATCAGAATGTTGAAGTTAAATTCTTGGATCTTCCACTGAAAGCTCTGTGACTTTGTCAAGATACCTACCCTCTGTGGACCTCAGTTCTCTCTTCTGTAAAATTAGTACATTTCATAGGGGTTTTATGAGGATAAGAGCATTATATGTAACACAGTTCCTGGTATATAGTAAGTGATAAATAATTATTATTATTATCATCATCATCTCCAGAAATTATTGACATATACATATAATAAATTGATTTGATTTGTACCATTGATATAACATATTGCATACACGGTATTGTAGCTACTTAAGTAGATTTCTTAATTTTTTCCTACAACATTTTAAACTTATTGAAGGCCAGAAGCATATCTCAAATATCTTGGTATTTTCTAGAACTGTGCTAATACTGTAACCTCTGGGTATATGTGATTACTGGGCACTTGAAATGTGGCTGCAAGAACTAATATGTGATGTAAATATAAAATAAACATAGACCTAGTAATAAAAGAAAAATGCAAAATATTTTATTAATGATTTTTATATTGATTACACCTCAAATGATTATTTGGTTTAATCAAATACACTTAATCAATTTTTTCTTTACTTTTTCAAATGACTAATAGAAAAGCTGAAATTATATGTGGCTTACTTAATATTTCTATTAATACAGTTCCATAGGAACCCCTGGCTGGCTCAGTCCATTAAATATCTGCCTTAGGTCTCCCTCTGCCTGCTGCTCTCCCTGCTTGTGCTCTCTCTCTCTCTCTTTCTCTCTCTCTGACAAATGAATGAATCAAATCTCTTTTTTTAAGATTATTTATTTATTTATTTATTTGACAGAGAGAGAGAGAGACAGGGAGAGAGGGAACACAAGCAGGGGGAGTGGGAAAGGGAGGAGCAGGCTTCCAGCTGATAGGCTCGGATCATGACCTGAGCTGAAGGCAGAGCTTAAGGACTGAGCCACCCAGGCACTCCCTGAATGAAATCTTTGGGAAAAAAAAAAAAAAAAAAAAAAGATAGTTGCTTAAATAATAGGCAGGCAATAGATTCTTAGGGTATGTTTAAATTGTAAATGACTAGTTTCTTGCCTCCTTCACTGCACTGTAAGCTCTTTGAAACAGAAATTACTCACAACTGAATTCTAAGAGCTTCATTACAAGGCCTGGCACATGGTAGTTCCAAGTAAATTCTTGGTTGGAAGAGTGAGGAAAGAATAAATAACTCTTGAACCTGGCTTTCCTGTTCATATAAATATAAAGGGGATCAAAGCATCTTGTCTTTGTTACAGGAATTATAATCATGTTCCACATGCATTAACTTATTTAGTTCTCCCAATAACTTCAAAAGATAAGTGTTATTTCCTTTTCTTCCAAAAGAAAAGCCAGAGGATCACAGAGGTAAAATAATTGGTATAATGCAGCAAAAGATGGTTTGGTTATGCTCATATTAAAATCAAAATCTACTTGACTGCAAATTTCATTTTCTTTATTTCTCTGATCATTGCTTCTCCGAATGTAATTCTTCATCCAATGACTCCAATCTTTAACAAGTAAAGTGAACACTGGATATATTTTTGTTTAAAAATGGATAATCATGCTTGATTACATATTGCATTAATTCTGCATACTGATCTCTGGTCTGGTTTAGAAAGCAAGAAAATCTAAGTGCTATTTTAAAGACGGATAACCGGGGGCCTGGGTGGCTCTTTGGTTAAAGCCTCTGCCTTTAGCTCAGGTCATGATCTCAGGGTCCTGAGATTAAGCCCCGTGTCGGGCTCTCTGCTTGGCGGGGAGCCTGCTTCCCCCTCTCTCTCTCTGCCTGCTTCTCTGCCTACTTGTGATCTTTGTCTGTCAAATAAATAAATAAAATCTTTAAAAAAAAAATAAAGAGGGATAACCATAATGTGGGGGGAGGGGAGGAAAGCTAGGTAAAAAGGATGCATTAGTTAGTTGGGATATGAGGTAAGCCTGTTAAGAAGAGAGGGACTAATAGTACAAGTACCTGTTTCATATGGTGAAAAAATATAAATAAGGACTCAAAGTAGTGGCATCAAAAAAAAAAAAAAATTACCAAGGTAGATAAAGGTAAAGAAAAAAGAAACTAATATTTAATCACAATTTACTGTGAGTCAGGCTCTTTGGTAGAGCCTGTTTTATTTAGACCGAATTACAAGGTTGGTTGATAAGTATTAGCACTTCTACTTAAACTGTCAGAAAACTAAGTCTCAAAAATATGAAGTGGCTTGCTCAAGTTGGCAATGATTGTCAGAACTAAAGTCCTAGTTAAGACCAGTCACGCTAAAGCACGTACTCTAACCTGTCTACTTCAAAGTCTGACTTCAAAATGGAGACTTGACTTGTAAAGCAGAAAGTCAAATGGAGAACAAATAATATTGGTGGGATTAAAAAGTGACATGGTCTCTGTTATAGAAATGGACTATAATAAATATTCAAGGTTGGAAAAATAAATATTTAGAAATTAATAATAGGGATAGATTAAAAAGTTCACAGTAGTTGATTGTATTTGTGGACTTACTATGAAAAGATAGAACTACAAAATATGGGAAATTTGTAAAATGCCAGGCCACTAGCCAAAAAAAAATTTTTTTTAATAATTATTTTTCATTTTGTTAATGCATGGTTTTTAAATCCTGAGTTGTATTTTTTAAATTTAAGAACTGTATATATTTATTCCATTTGTATTTTAATCATTATTTATATTTTTTCTCTACTAGGCTTTATTATTATTTCCCTTCTGATTTCTTATATTAAACATAAGATTTATTCATTTTATTTTTTCATCATTGATAAAAAAGCAATTTAGAGCTATTAATTTACCTCTAACTAGAGCTTTGATCACATTATTGTTTGGATACACAATATTTTAATTATTATTTTTTCATAGTTTGTGACTTTTACAATTTTCTCTTTGATCCAAGAATTAAATAAATCCTTCCTTCCTTCCTTCCTTCTTTCAGTGGCAAGTAGTTGATCACTCTAGATTACTGCCTAGAGAGAATTTCCAGACCACAGAAGAGACAATGTGAAGCCAGGAGGAGACTCCTGGAAATCTCTCTGAGTTGAAGAAGCTGGGAGTCAGGCAGGAGAGGAGGCAAGAAGTCTGGAATTCACTTAGAAGGAGACAGGAGAGTAGGAAGTGGTAGAGAGAGAGCTATAGAGACCTGCTGAAGAACCCCATTAAGTCTTAAGTTGAGTTCTGAAAAATGCATGGGTCTGAAGATCTCAATGATCTATCTTGAATATTTGTCAATCTCTTTCCCCCAACCACCCTTTTACTTGCCTAATGAGTTCTAACATTAGGGAAGAAGTGCTTATTGTAACAGAGACGGATGCTGTTGGTGGGCTCAAGAACGTGGACTCTCCTTTTCCAAAGTTGATGTGACTGCAGTTGGGGCTAAGCGCACAGCCTGCAAACAGCAGAGACTACCCCTGAGAGCTTTGCATATCACCATTTCCCATGGGAACCAGCCAGACTTCTGGTGGCAGATTGATTTTATGGGATCTTTTCTAATACAGAAGGGACATAAAATTGCCTTTACTGAGACAGGCATGGAGTCTAGCTTTAATAGGCAATCTCTATCCATAGACCTTCTGCCAGCAACACCATCTGCTTACAGAAAGCCTCATCCATTTGCCATGGTGTCTCAACATCAGATAGAGCTAAGCCAACCTTTTACAGCAAAATGTAGCAATGGGCTCATATCCATTGAATTTGGTAGACTTACTATATTTCCCATACCTAGTATTAACTTACTGGATTTGACAGAATGGCCTACTTATGTTCAGCAGTTTCACCAGCTGGGAGACAGGAAAATGTAAAAGAATAATATTATAAAATAGGTAACAAGGAAGGCTCTGTTAAATATATGTGGAGGAAAATTCTCTATAAAGTTGACATATGCTCCTACAGGATGCAATATAGGTCCGAAACCAGCAACCAGTAAGTAAGTGCCATTTCCTCCTTCAGAATGCTTGAATCTAGGCTGCTGGGGTGTTGATAAAACTAAGGCACAAGAGGGTAAATAATGTTCCTGACGACATACAGGAATTAAGTGGAAGCATGAGAATATGAGCCAAAACTGTCTAAAAGTCCAATCTCTTAACTCATTCTTCAAAATTATATTGAGTTATTAATCTACATTTATTAGCATTTATTTATATAAAAAGCTATTTAACTTGTTTCATAGGTAATTCTTTTATAAAGAAATTTCCTATTTGATTTGATTTGATTAGGTTGTCCATTGTTATTTGTTCTAATTTGGCTTTAAAAATTAATATGGCTCTCAGTCTTGTCACAAATTAGAGGTGACATCTCATCTGTATAGACAAACACCTATTTTACTTTTAACGCCGCTTGAGTATGCAGAGGAAGGTGAACTCTGACCAACTATTTCCTTTAGACATATTTATCTGTAACTACTTTATTTTTAGGGTACTTATGATCTATTTGCTGAAATGTTAAGATGTTAGGCATTATTCAATTGACAGCATTTTATTAATGATAACTTTTTTTAACAAGTATATCTCTGACATGAAACAACCAATTTTTGCACTTTGAAATGATCAAACATGTAGACCAAAGTGATGATTTTGAATGTAACTAAATTAACAAGTTGATGAATTTAAGTACCAAAGAGAAATTTGATTATAGATCAACCATTTTTACTTACAGGCAGACTATTTTTCTTAAGCGTTCCAGCCTATAAGTAAAAAGGTAACAATAGTTACTGCTTCATAAAACAAAGTCGGCATGTTCTCTTTTTTTTCAAAATGTATTTTTTTTTTAGAGGCACGCATGAGTTGGGGAGGGGCAGAGAGGCAAGGGAGAGAATCTTTGAAGCACATTCCCCTCCGAGCAAGGAGCATGACCAGGGAGCTCCATCCCACAACCCGTGAGAGCATGACCAGAGCTGAAACCAAAAGGCAGATGCTTAGTGAACTGAGCCACCCAAGAGTCCCCAAAGTCAGCATGGTCTTAAATTTACAGCTTGTCACCTAGCACAATGCTAGGCACATGGTAGATGCTTAATATTTTGAAGTAAATAAATGAATGGTTCAGATTTTTAAATTTTCATTATTTTCTCATTTCCATAAAAATACCTAAAGTTTGTTGCATCAAAACTGGGCACTTAAAAACAAAACAAAACAAAAACTGGGCACTTGCTTTTCAGTAGAACACTTATTACTAAGATTCATTCAGAAAAGCAGCTGCTTAATTATTGTTGGCTCATTTTTTTTATATTACATAAGTGAAAATAATAGCAATATCCCAAACTAAAATATTCTTATGGCCAGGTCTCTTTAAGCCAAAATTATCTCAAATTCATGCTATACGCAAAACTCAGATACTGAAGTAAAGTGTGTCTTTCCCTTCTTGAATTGTCAAGATGATATCAACCCAACTGTAATGGTATTCTTATCTATCTATCTATCTATCATCTATCTACCAATTCGACAGAAAGAGAGGGGGCAAGCACAAGCAGAGGGAAGCTGCAGAGGGAGAATGAGAAGCAGGCTCCACACCAAGAAGGCAGTCTGACATGGGGCTTGATCTCAGAACCCTGGGGTCATGAGCTGAGCTGAAGGCAGACGCTCAACTGACTGAGCCACCCAGGGGACCCAGCAATGGTGTTCTGTAAGAAAGCTCTTATATACAATATGGCTGGCACATGCTCCTCTTGCATCATCTCTAAAAAAAGAACAACAGAAACAGAACTTGAAGACATCTTTTGTTTTAGAGGTTTTTTACTTGATTGTTTGGCACACATTATCTTAAAATGAGCACATTTTCATTTGTGAATTAGCATGTGTTTTGCTTCCTCTGGAATTTAAAACCCAGTTCTGTTTGTTTGTTTGCAATAAATTTTGCATAGGAAAATGGAAGAAAAAACATTAATGAACATATATTTAAGTCCAGATGATTAATCATTTGGGGAAGTAGATAAGGAAGTCCTAGGATATATTAAACATAATAATACCATCTTCGTCATTTATCACAGTATTTCTAAATATGTCAAAACAAAAAAATGACAAAATTAAGATAGTAATTTTAAAGTAGGGGCGCCTGGGTGGCTCAGTGGGTTAAAGCCTCTGCCTTCAGCTCAGGTCATGATCTCAGGGTCCTGGGATCGAGCCCCGCATCGGGCTCTCTGCTCAGCAGGAAGCCTGCTTCCTCCTCTCTCTCTCTGCCTGCCTCTCTGCCTACTTGTGATCTCTGTCTGTCAAATGAATAAATAAAATCTTAAAAAAAAAAAAGAATTTAAAGTAGTAGTAGTAAAGCACTAATTTCAGTATGTCTTGATAAACATTTCTCTTTCTAATTATTAAAAATAACTTAATCCAAGTGATATTTACATCGTTTATGGAACTGGAGTATTTAAGAATTACTCATTCTGTAACCTTAAAAAGAATTATACAACAAGGAAAAACCCCAGATATTGCAGATTTTTAAAAGTATCCTTGTACTTTACTTGTTTAGTAACCTTTGTTTTGATTTAGCAGTATTGATGTAAAGTGACTGAAACAAGCAGCTAATACCATAGGAGGATATCAGGTAAGCTATTTGAGCTTGTTATTAATTGTTAATTGTCTTCTGATCCTTAAACTAGATACCTAAACTGAATAGACCACTATCAGCAAGAGATGCAAATTATATGAATACTGTAGGTACCCAAACACAAGTGGATTGCTAAATATTTTATTGCTTTCCTAAGTGTCACTGAAGAATTCTATATACTTTTCCTTATACTCTAAAAGAAAGTGTCAAAATATTTGCCTTATGCCAAGTAATCAGAACTTATTATCTCAAAATGAATACAATTTTCTTGAGAGCTTATCTCAGAAACATAACCAGAGATTGCATTTTATGTATTTTCTTCTTTCAGATGAGCAATGAGGGAAATATATCATTATATTTTTATATTTTGATAAAATATCAATAATCTTCCACTGAACCTCCTTAACCTATTCATTTTATATTGAAAGCAAACTGAATAACTTAATCTTTCTTCTAAATACACAGCATTCTCATACCTTTGTACTTGCCTACATTCTTACTACAATGTTTTCTGCCCTGTGTCTTTGTTGCCCGACAAATCTTATCTCCTCTGGCTCAGATTTTACTCTGTGAAGCCTGCTCTGATCTACATAGATAGAAATGACTTCTTCATTCTTTGAATCCTCATGATGCTTTTGGCACTATTTTTATGACGTGAGTCTCATTCTGTTCTATGATGTGGTTAGCATTTTAAAACTCTGAATCACCTTAGTAAACTAAAGAACAAATTGGAAAAGAAACTGTATCTGTAAAATACAAGTATTCTGCTTAGGGGGAAAAACAACAACAAGAAATATAGTATATATAAGAAAATTATGGGACAGGGGCGATGAATGGAAAATAGCTGGGCCGACATCTCTGGTTGTGACTTTTTTTTAAAAGATTATTTATTTATTTATTTGACAGAGAGAGATCACAAGTAGGCAGAGAAGCAGGCAGAGAGAGAGAGAGAGAGAGAGAGAGAGAGAGAGGGAAGCAGGCTCCCTGCCTAGCAGAGAGCCCGATGTGGGACTCAATCCCAGGACCCTGAGATCATGACCTGAGCCGAAGGCAGCGGCTTAATCCACTGAGCCACCCAGGCACCCTCTGGTTGTGACTTTTTAATCTTGTAAGAGAAGAAAATGACTAAGAAACACCCATTGTGTTAAGCTGGTCAAAGGTTTGAAGTTGCAGTTCTAAAACAGAGAAGTCCTGGTGATACATACCGTGGGGACTATCATTAATAATACTGTATTGTATATTTGAAAGCTAAGAAAGTAGAACTTAAATGTTCTCATCACAAGGAAAAGATATATAACTGTGTAGTGATGGATGTTAACTAGATTTATTGTGGTGATCATTTCACACTATATATAAATATTGAGTATTGTATACCTGAAACTAATATATATCAATTACATATCAATAAAAAATTATGGGAGTTGGGACCTTTAAAGGGTGAAAGAGTGAGGGTAACAGGAAATTATTTTTTAAGGTGTCAAGGGTATTACTGTTCTTGAGTCATTCTACTCCATTGAAAAATACAGAATTTTCCTGATAATTGAGACTTTCAGACAGAGTTATCATTTATCAATGATAACAGTGGGGATTCTTGGTTTCTTCTTCCATAGAAATATTTAGTAAGTATATAATTCTACTTTTCTGTCCATTTAAATGAATTCTGTCTGAAGGGTGAAGAATGACTCTACCTTGTAAGGTACAACTTAATTGGTGCAGGCACAATCAACTTTAGGTTCTTTGTTCTATTGATCCTTTCCACACTGAGTCTCAGATCCACTATTATTGAACTTGAAAAGTACAATAAAATTGTATATAATTTGAAAGCTAGGAAAACAAGGTGTCAACTTAGTTGTTTGGTTAGCTAAGGGTTAAGTAGAAAAATCTACATTATGGAAGGTTAGATCACCCTTTATCATTGTTGAAACTTTTTCTGAAACTTACTGGAGCAATTTATATTTCACAGACTACAGCACTTGAATATAATCTCATTTTCACTGAAGCTTCGGGAACTTGCAGTACATCGAGTTTATTAATCCTAAATTTAAAGTCCTGTATTTTTAGACAATGTGCATTTGGGTATGATTCTATTTAAATAATGGGGTTAGATATTTTGTGTTCCACATTATGGAACATCGATCTTATTACTATTCCATCATTGCTTTAGGCCACATACTGTCTTCCATAAAAATCCATATTAAGAGGGAGAATTGTTGCAGATCACTGAATGGTGCTACAATTCAAGTTGGAGATATTGTCCATAAACTGGGACTTCTGGGGATACTATTGCCCTGTTTGACTGGTATGGGTGTGTGCAGTGGGCATAAATCTGCTGACAGTCTCAGCTTCTCTCACTCATCTGATCTGAGGAGACACTGAGTCAACAGAATAGAATTCCAATAGCTTCCCTGCTGCATAGCTCACGCCCTTCAGAGTGATACCTTTGTCCTCTGGGGCTTATTCAACTGCTTTAGGAAAGTGATAACCTGGGCAGTAAAAATAGAACAATGTCCAATCTGCAGAGAAAAAGAAAATTAGATTTAAACTAAGATAGTGCAATACGGTTTTTAAAATTCTTTATCTATTTTACTTTTATTTCCTAGGATATTTGTATAAAATTAAATCTCTTTTGGAACAAAATCATTTTATTGCAATATTTTGATTATGACATCTGATTCCTCTCATCACTCTCATTCTCACAAAATTACAAAAGGTTTAAAAATTTCTCTTATCTCTCTATTTGCAACGCACAATATGAAATGAGGTGGAAAAATTAGAACTTCTGAATTGGCAGCAAATCTAGCATCTACCATTGATTCATTGGCAACTGCTCTAAAGAACTCCAAAGATAGGAATCAAGGAGTCTAATTAAATGACCACAGCTTGACCTTGCCTCAAGTAGACTAACATTCACTTACACAAGTGGCACGTGGTTGTGTTTGAAAATTATATGTGAAACAAGGCCATTTCAAAACAGTTTGGGACTATAGTCTCTTCCAGTCTTTTGATTTTACCTATAAGGCAATGAAAGGAAATGACTTTATAAGGTTACTACCATGTAATTAGCAGAGATAACGCTTGTAGGGTTTCTTAGAAAATTGGAAACTTAGCTTAAATGATCATAACACACTTTTCATGAGAGATTTTTTATGCATTCACAGGAATAATGCACATTAGGCTCATTTTCTGTGGTTGTCTACTCATTCATTCATTCTAATATTATTCCAGCACCTGCTGTGATATAGGGCACTGTGCCATCAGACAGACTACAATTTTGACTAAAACATGGTTCCTGCATGTTTGTTAAGCAATACAGGCAAACAGGAAATTACAATGTAATACAGTAAGTGCTTCTTAATATAGAGTCATATGGAAAAGAGGTGACCAAGAAGCATTCCAATCACAGCAAAGGCCCAGAGAAAAATTGGGGGTATTTTGGGTATAGAGATACATTCTTAGAAAATGAAAAGTGAATGATTTATGAGGGAATACAGTGACTGTATGTAATTATGCCTGAAGAAATCTCACTAAGCAAATAAAAACAAAAACCAAGAACAAAAACGTTTGTGCTACAATGATGGCTGTTAAGGACAGACACACCCTCCTCTGGCTAAGGAAGAGATAAACATATTTATACACACTAAGAAAGAATCTAACAGATAAAGAGATAAATAATACAGCAAAACAACTTTGGAGAGGATATGCATTGGATCCAGATTATTGGCCACTTTTTTTTTCCCCCTAAAAGGGAAAATAAGATAATAAGGAGTAGAGACTTGACCCCCAATATAAAGCAGAGTAGCCAACTAAAAGAAACCCTGGTCAGGAAGGAGTAAGAGGAGAGTTATTAGAAGAGTGCCTTGGTACCTGTTGGGAACTGGAAGAGGGAGGGAAGAAATGGAAGAAGCAGCTGACCAAGGGTGCTTATTTTTTTATTTGAATTGAAAGGTCATCTGAGATTACAGAGCATGTTCTCTTGGGACCAACAACCATGTAGTTGTGACATTTTCTCTAGCATTGCTCAGCAGCAACGTGAGGAGAGCTGATGAGGTGAGGGGAACACTGATGGTTTAGACATCGGCAGGTCAATAGAGAAGAGATACATGGGGGTAAGGATTTATAAGAGACTCAGAGAAAGTATGGGAAGTCAGGAAGCTCAGAATCTCCAAAGTGTAGAGAAAGAAGCAGAATAGGGGAAAGGTAGAGTGACCAAAGCATCAACTCAGTCAAAGACCAAGAATACTTAAGAGAAAGAGACTTGGGAAGGTAGAAGGGAATGACCTTAGATGAATGAAGGGTCTTGGGATATTAAAGTTCCTGGATTGGGAAACTTTCAGATGGTAACTTTCAGTGTGTTGCCCTGGGAATGTCTACTGATAATCAGTAGAGATGAAAGTGATCAGATCTGAAGATCAAATAAATAGTGTGACTGGGGGGCAGGACATCTGCTTACATATGGAAATCTTTCAGAAAAATAGAGAAAAAGGAGATGGCTAACCCCCTCAATGAATACAGAGAAGGACTCATTTGCCAGAAAAGTTATCGAAAGGAATCAGTTTAGAGGACAGCAAATTTGGATACCATAAACTATAAAGGGTGAAGGGGTTTTCCTTGCATGAATATAGAATAATGATCTAGAACTGGTGAAGAGAAACTAGGAGAATGCTGAAATTTCTTAAGGAATTTGGGATGTGGGAGAACATACAAGCTTGTTCTTGAAAGGACTACAGTGAAGTCAGGTATTTGGAGGTCAGCTAGGTTTCAGTTGAGGCACAGAGGAGAAATAAAGAGAGAATTTGTCATATACTCCATTTGGAACATTGCAATATGTGCTTCAAGTTCCAAAGAAAGCCATTTTGAAAGCTTTCTGGTACCCTGTCAAGGTGATTTCTTAAGAACAGGAAGTGCGGGACGCCTGGGTGGCTCAGTTGGTTAAGCGGCTGCCTTCCGCTCAGGTCGTGATCCCAGCCAGCGTCCTGGGATCCAGTCCCACATCCGGCTCCTTGCTCGGCAGGGAGCCTGCTTTGCCCTCTGACTCTGTCTGCCTGTGCTCACTCTCTCTTTCTCTGACTAATAAATAAATAAAATCTTTAAAAAAATTAAAAAAGAACAGGAAGTGCAAGTGTACATGCTTATCTCTGTATCTTCTGCCCAAGTAGGCATTTGTATTATAAACTCCTTGAGATAAGAGACTGGTGTGGTTCATTGTATCCTCAGCATCAAGTGCACAGTTTAGCAAACAGCAGGCTCTTAATGAAGCTCAGGTCTGTCATATTGTAGGTAATCCATGCATCCTTGTGGAATGACCATAATATCCAAGACCCAGTATGATGTCTTGTCAAGGTTTCTTTTTGTTTCCTTTGAAAAATATGAGTGAAATAAAAAAGACCAAAGTGAAGTTTCCCAACCCACTCTCCATAAAACTTGATATTTTCTCTTTAAATAATTAAATTACTTTGAAACAAGGCATTTCCTCCCTATTTGAAGTGGACAGCCATCTTATAAGAAATTTCCATTTCTTTTTATATTATGGGATAATTCATGAATTCTTACTTCAGTGGAAAAAAAAAACATTCGATCAGAAAACGGTCCTTTTTTTTGGATCTTACGTAAGTAGATACCTGTCATCCAGGCTCACAGTGGACACCTGTATTTATCTCTTATCTCTTGTACTTATAACTATTTTGTGTGTTAGTGCTCACAGTTGACATGATTCAAAGTGAAGTCTAACTATGCTGCAACAGTAAACTTTTGAAAACTTCCCTAAACCGCTTCAAAAATCTAAAAGTCAATGTCTTTATCAGTGAAAGTCCTAATAGATTCCTCAGTTGTAATGTGAGGCCTTTGGCAGTTGATGATTTCATGTGCTCAGAATAATGCAGAGAAATTTAGCTACTAGGTATTTTCCTCACAACTAAGCTATAAAAATATTCTCCAATTTTCTCTAACACATATAAACATTTAACTTCACAAAGAGTATCAGTATCATTCATTTTTATTTTTTGTTCAATTTATTTAAACTTGTTTATTAAATTTATTTAAACAACAACAACAGAACAGTTTACCTATTTCTTGTACCCCCAGTCCCTGCTTCTGGCAAACACCAACCTGTTCTCTGTATCAACGAGCTTAGTTTTGAGTTTGTTTGTTTTAAAGATTCTACATATAAGAGAGATCATATGGTATTTGTCTGTGTCAGATTTATTTTACTTAGTGTAATGCCCCTGAGGTCCATCCATATCACAAATTGCAAGATTTCCTTCTCCTTATGGCTGAATAATACCCCACTGTACATATACACCACATCATCTTCTTTTCCATTTATCCATCAATAGATACTGGTTTGTTTCCTTATCTTGGATATTGCAGAATGCTGCAGTGAACATGGTGGTGGTGCATATATCTTTGAGTTAGTTTCTGGTTTTCTTCAGATAAATACCGAGTTATAGAATTACTGGATCATGTGGTATTTCTATTTTTAATTTTTTTTAGGTTCATTCATACTGCTTTCCATGGTGGCTGTACCAGTTTACATTCCCACCACAGTGCACACGGGTTCCCTTTCCTCCCCATCCTTGCCAATATTGTTATTTCTCGGAGATATATATATCTGTCATTCTAGTAAGTATGAGATGACATCTCATTGTAGTATTGTTTACATTTCCCTGATGACTAATGATGCAGTGCAACTTTCCATGTACCTGTTGGCCATCTGTACGTCTTCTTTAGAAAAATGCCTATCCTCCGGGCGCCTGGGCGGCTCAGTGGGTTAAAGCCTCTGCCTTTGGCTCCGGTCATGATCCTAGGATCCTGGGATGGAGTCACATATCAGGCTCTCTGCTCAGCAGGGAGCCTGCTTCCTCTTCTCTCTCTGCCTGCCTCTCTGCCTACTTGTGATCTCTCTCTCTGTCAAATAAATAAATAAAATCTTTAAAAAAAAATAAATAAATAAATTCTGGGCTCTTCATCCTGATCCATTGATTTACGTCTGTTTTTATGGAACTATCATACTGTTTTCATTACTACAGTTTTGTAATACAGTTTGGAATCAAAGGGTCTATGCCTCCTGCTTTGTTCTTTCTCAACACTGCTTTAACTATTTGGAATCTCTCATGGTTCCATTCAAATTTTAGGATTTTTATTCTGTTTCTGTGAAAAATGCCCTTGGGACTTTGATAGGGATTGCATTGAATCTTTATATTGCTTTGGACAGAATGGACATTTTAACAATATTAATACCTCCAATCCATAAGCACATTATATCTTTCCCTTTATTTGTGTCTTCTTCAATTTCTTTCATTAAAGTCTTGTGGTTTTCAATATACAGGTCTTTTACCTCCTTGGTTAAATTTATTTCTAGGTTGTTGTTTTTTTTTCCCCTTTATGGTGCAATTATAAATGGGATTTTCTTCTTGATTTTTTTCTGATAGTTTATTAGTGTATAGAATTGCAACAGATTTTTGTGTATTGATTTTATACCCTGCAACTCTACTGAATCCATTTATTAGTTTTAACAGTTTTTTGATAGAGTCTTCAGGGTTTCTATAAATGTATATCATCTGCAAATAGTGACAGTTTCACTTTTTCCTTTCCAATTGGGTGTTGTTTACTTCTTTTCCTTGTGTAATGGCTCTTGCTAGGACTTCTAATACTTTGTTGATTGAAAGACGGAAAAGCGAGCATCCTTGTCTTATTCCTGATCTTAGAGGACAAACTTTTAGCTTTTTACCATTCAATATAATGTTAGCTGTGAGCTTGACATATACGTTCTTTATTATGTTGAGGTATGTTCCCTTTATACTTGCTTGCTTTGCTGAGAGTTTTTATCACAAATATATGTTGAATCTTGTCCAGTAAGTTTTCTGCATCTATTAAGATGATATGATTTTTATCCTTAATTTTGTTAATTTGGTATTTCACATTATGTGATTTATGGATATTGAGCCATTTTTGCATTCTTGGAATAAATCCCACTTGATCATACTTATAAATCTTCTAATGTATTTTTAAATTCAGTTTGCTAATGTCTTGTTGAAGATTGCAACAATGTTTATCAGGATGTTGGCCTATAATTTTCTTTTCTTATAGTATCTTCATCTGACTTTGGTACCAGGGTAATCCTGGCCCCGAAAAAGAAGTTTAGAGAACTTCCCTCATCTTCCATGTTTTGCAAGTGTTTGAGATGCTTTGGTATTAATTCCTCTTTAATCATTAGAATTCACCAGTAAAGTTCTCTGGTCCTGGACTTCGGTTTGTTGGGAAGTTTCTGATTACTAGTGAAGAGATCAAATCAGCAATCAAGCTGTTCAGGTGTTCTATTTCATCTTGATTCTGTCTTGGTAGGTGGTATGTTTCTAGGAATTTATTCATTTCCTCCAAGTGTCCAGTTTGGTGGCATATAATTGTTCAGTCATTTCATGATCCTTTGTATTTCTGTAGTATCAGTTGTAATATCTCTTTCATTTCTGATTTTATTTATTTGAGCCCTCTCTTTTTTTTCTTGCTGATTCTAGCTAAAGGTTTGCCAAGTTTGTTTATCTTTTCAAAGAACCAGATCTTAGTTTCACTGATCTTTTCTAATGTCTTTTAAGTCTCTATTTCATCTATTCCTGCTCTAATCTTTGTTGTTTCCTTCCTTCTAACCTTGAGCTTTGTTTGTTTTTTTTCTTCTAGTTCCTTAAGATGTAAAGTTAGGTTAAGACTTTTC
This sequence comes from Meles meles, assembly GCF_922984935.1. Lineage (NCBI taxonomy): Eukaryota > Metazoa > Chordata > Mammalia > Carnivora > Mustelidae > Meles > Meles meles. Next base: position 96,799,797 of record NC_060067.1, read on the forward strand.
TTGTTTCTTTTTTTCTTTTTTATCATTTTCAATCCTCATTTTTTAAAAATTATGTTCAATTAGCTTAGATGTAGTACATCATTAGTTTTTGATGTAGTGTTCAACAATTCATTAGTTGCATATAACACCCAGGGCAGTTCTTGTTTCTTGAGGTAGGTATTTATTGCTATAAAATCTCCCTTAGAACTACGTTTGCTGCATTCCAAAAATTTTGGTATGTTATCTTTCCATTTTCATTCATCTCAAGGTATTTTTTACTTTCTCTTTCATGTCTCATTTGACCCATTAGTTGAATTTCTTTTGTAAATGTTAGCTCTGTTAACATAAATGTCTTCTTCCTTAGGTTTATATTTTGAGCTTAAGCATTAATTTTCAACTATTATAGAGTACCTCTAATACACAAAGCAGTGTGCTAGATTTCTACTAAGACATTAGGATTAAATTGATTTCAGATACAAAAATTCAGTTTATAGATGTGACATGCCAGTGATTTATAAAATTGTAGAGGTCCATTACAGAATACTTCAATGATATATGTATTTTTAATTACCACAAACAATTCTGAGAACTACATATAAAAAATATCACTTCTTTTGAGTTTGGAAAAAGGTTGTTCTTGACAAATTTGTTCTTTTGGATTTCTCTATTCTCTTCTTTCACTAAAGTGTGTTCAATTATGCTATTGTATTCACTTGAACTTGGCCGGATGCATTATGCAAATAAGTGCCTGCTTCTTATGTATCAGCAAGTGAGATCTCCAAAATGACTCTGTTAAGTTGCTGATTAAAGTTAACCCAGCCAAACAAGAGAGCACACTAACTCTCCCTGCAAGAGAGAAGTCAAGGGGTGTTTTGTATTCTTTCATACAAAGTTCCCATTATAAATGCGACAGAATTAATGTTTTAACTATACCATGATAAAACACTGAAAGATTGAATCTCTGTTTTTCAACAAAAAGCTTCTTAAACAAATCCACTGACCTCACTGAGACTGACTATGGAGAAGACATTTATTGCCACTGATATGTGAAGTCATGAATGCTTAAGGACAGTTTTAAGTAACCAAGAAGTTAACTAATATATCTCCAGAACACATTCTATAGAAACAAACGCTATACAATGTAATGTAATTAATGGAAGGAATACATAGTACAGATTAGGACAGATGTGAGTTCAAATGAGTTCAAAGGATTGGACAAATGGCAATATTTTCTTTTGGAAACTGCAGTGCCTTATTTGGAAAATGCATATAATGTTACGTGTTTAATAGTTTTATGCAAGTTTCCTTTCTAGATCCTGTATTTGTTTTGAGTATCTACTGATTCAAATGAATTTAGTAAAGATAATATTTGCAGTAGGCAAAATGACATCTTATTAGAGATGCCCAACCCCTAATCTCTAGAATCTGTGAATATGTTAAGTTACATGGAGAAGAAGAATGAAGGTTGGTAATCAATAAGCTTTAGATAGGGAGATTATTTTGGGTTATCCAAGTAGAGCCAATATAATCATAAGGGTTATTAAAAGTGGAAGGAGGCAAAAGAAGAGAGTCAAAGAAAGACATTTGATAATGGAAGCAAGGTTAGAGTGCTGTGAAAAGGACTTGACTTGCATCGCTAAGTTTGAAGGAGGAAGAGGTGGCCCATAAGGAGAAAAAAATACTGGTAACCTTTGGAAGCTAGAAAATGCAAGGAAACAGATTTTCCCCTAGAGCCACCAGAAGAAAACACTGTTGTGCTGACACCTTGATTTTAGCCCAGTGAGATCTGTGTCAGATGTTTGACCTACAGCACTGTAAGATAATAAATTTGTTTTGTTTCAAGTCCTTGTGTTTTTGGTAAGTTGTTACAACAGTGATAAGAAACTAATACAATGCTGGATTTTTATATTGTCTTTTAAAACTAAGAAAGCCAGCACGGCAGGTGAGAACTGCATAGTTTTTCTTTATAAGCTGGGTTTATAAATTAAAATTTAGAATACTATATTTTAATACTTGCTGAAATTGTTTAAAATATCTGTATTTGAAGTTTTACTTCATGTACTTTATACATTCCCTTGTATTAGCTAATATCAGTTTCAGTTGCCTACTTTGACTTATAGCCTAAAAGATTTAATATTAAGTATTGTAATTAGGGCATCTAGGTGTCTCAGTGGATTAAGCCTCTCCCTTTGGCTCAGGTCATGATCTCAGGGTCCTGGGATCGAGTCCCACATAGGGCTCTCTGCTCAGCAGGAAGCCTGCTTCCCCATCTCTCTCTGCTTGCCTCTCTGCCTACTTGTGATCTCTTTCTCTTTCGAATAAATAAATAAAATCTTAAACAAACAAATAAATAAATAAATATTGTAATTAAAGTTATAATTACTGTAATTGTTCTCATGGTTATTGTTTGGCAAGGGCATGCATTGTCAAGCACTCAGCAAGCTATCAAATTCTTTTTATTTGTAAGACAATACTTAAATTTTAATCCACAAAGAAAATGTTGAACACAATAGGTGTTCATACATTCATAACATTCATAATGTTAGGATTATGAGGAGGTATGGTTACTAGCATAAAAAGCATATACAATGTGAAAACCAAATAGGCCACTGTCTACTTTGGCAGATAAACTGAAGCCTGAATGAGCTAGTAAAGGACTCTTTACTACATCTCCCTCTCTGTAGGCTTTAATGTGAGTAGAAGAGAGGAGGCAGAAAATATGGTGATAGGCAGGTAGCAGGGCCACATTGGATCCAGATTCAAAAGGTTAAACACAGCAAATCATAAGCAGTATTCATCAAACTTATCCTGTGAAATAACTGCATTACAATGCTTTGAGAGAATTGAGAAGTTTCTATTTTTTATTGAAACCACTCTTTATATTTTTTTACATTTCCTTACGATTTTTTTTTTTAAATTTAAATTCTAGTAGTTAACATACACTGCAATATTGGTTTCAGGCTTAGAATTCAGTGATTCATTACATACATATAACTTACATACAACACCCAGTGCTCATCATAGGTGCCCTCCTTAATACCCATCAACCATCTTCCCCCACTACCTTCCTTCATCAACCCTCAGTTTGTTCTTTATCATTAAGAGTCTCTTACAGCGGGGGTGCCTGGGTGGCTCAGTCCCTTAAGTGGCTGCCTTGGCTCAGGTCATGATCCTGTCCTGGGATCTAGTTCCATATCGGGCTCCCTGTTCAGCAGGGAGTCTGCTTCTCCTTCTGCCCTTCACCCTGCTTGTGCTCTTTCTTTCTCTCTCTCAAATAAGTAAATAAAATCTTAAAAAAAAAAAAAAAGAGTCTTATGGCTTGTTTTCCTCTCTTTCTTTCTGTGAAACCATTCTTTATAAAGTTATTTGAATTGAATTATATTTGTTATTTGAATTATATTTGTTTGTTTATTTTTTGATCAGTGAAAGATAGCAGAATATGCCACCCCAGAATATGCTTCTTTGGCATAAAGAATACTTAGATCTGGTTACTTGAGAAAAAGCAGATACAGGAGAAATCTCTGAGAATGGTAGAAGTTATCCTTTTGGGTTGTTGTTTTTTGTTTTTTTTTTTTAATTTTAGTTTTTTAAAAATTTCTTTTCAGTGTTCCAGAATTCATTGTTTATGCACCACACCCAGTGCTCCATGCAATACGTGCCCTGAGTTGGAAACTGGATGGGGAGAGGAGCCATGAGAGACTGTGGACTCTGAGAAACAAACTGAGGTTTTTGGAGGAGAGAGGAGTGGGAGGTTGGGTGAGCCTGGTGGTGGGTATTTTGGAAGTTATCCTTTTGTAAGGGAAATTTACATTTAAGAAAAATTTCCATTTGTAAGGTGTCTCCCTCTCTATAAAAAAGAGAAAGATGACTAAATCATAGGAAATTCTTATCAAGGAATAAGGCATCTGACTTAAATCTACATAATGATTATAACCTCTATTGTGCTTTTTCTTTACTGTGCCTTTGCTGGCAACCTCCCTTAAATGACCTCACCTTGCCCCTTCCCCCATCATCTTTTTTTCCTCTTTAGCTGAAGATTGCATTTAAACTGATGGCTTGAGCCATTTCAGGGAACTTACTAATTTTTCTTGGTTTTCGCCGATGTATATGCGAGGTATATATGTTAATAATTTTGTTTTTCTCTTGTTAATCTGTCTTTTATTATGGGGTGGAGGAGAGCTATCTCAGCACAGAACCTAGAAGGGAAAGGGGAAAATTATTTTTCTCCCCCACACAGGCTAACTGAATCATTATCATGACATTTACCATTAGTACATTCAAGTATTTACATGTAAAAATTTCTAATAATGTAGCCAGTTTGATTCTGGCGGCAAGTTATTCTACCTGTATGTAACAAGGCTATTATCAACTGCAGCCATTTGCTTCATTTCTTAACATTGCTACCAGAATATGGGATGCCTGGGTAGCTCAGTCAGTTAAGCATCTGCCTTTGGCTCAGGTCATGATCCCAGGACCCTGGGATCGAGTCCTCGCTCCATGGGAAGCCCGCTTCTCCCTCTGCCTGCTGTTTCCCCTGCTTGTGCTCTCTTTCTCTCTCTCTGATATAATAAATAAAATCTTAAAAAAAAAAGCTACCAGAATGCAACAATATTTTTATTTATGTGAATCCAAGGGTTTTAATTAGATATTGTGAGCAAGCCAACCTACCCAATTATAAAGATTGTATTGCTTATGGACCCAGCTGTCATTCTCTATTATGTGCACAAATCCAATAAATAGCAGCAATGATCAGTTATTCATTACTGTACTATTCAAAAAAATTTAATACAATATGCCAGATATTATAGGAAATATTAGAAAAATCTCTCTCCTCTATTACATCCTAGTGGAGAGGTCAGACCAAAAAAAAAAAAAAAGATAAACAAAAATGCAATGGCAAATATTGAAAAGTAGAGCCGTGAGGGAGAATAAAGAATATGGAAGATGGACTTGAGGAATATTATTACTAGCTTAGACAGAGTGACCAGTCAAGGTGTTCTTTAGCAGGCAACTGTAAAGCAGAAATGTGAATGAAATAAGAGAGCTGAAATACACGGATATTTTAGTGAAGGGCACTGTAGGCAAAAAGAGTATTGAGAGAGAGAGAGGAAGTAAGGAAGAGAGAGACAGAGAGAAAGAAGTTCAATCATGTCATCCAATACCAAGAAGTCAATAATGGTTTGTCATTTCACTTGTGGTAAATGCCAAAGTCTTTAATACAACCCTCAAGACCCCCCTTTGCCTCTCCCTTTTCCATATTACCTCTTCTATTATTTCACTCTGCTCAGCTTATGGTGGGTTGGAGTCAAAAGTAGAAACCTCCCAGTTAGGAGGTTATTGGAATAATTCAGGTGAGAAATGTGTGGTTAAACTGAGATTGCTAACAGAATTAAGTCTGCAGAAATGCATGTAGCCTGTAGTTATTGGAAAGAATACCAGGATACAGGATACTTGGCTTAAGATATGAAAATGTAACCCAAGGGAATAAGAAATAAAATAGCCTGCCCAGTCGTTATAGTCACAAGGGATATGGCCTCTGCTTTTGCTAACAAAGATAGCATCACTGACACACATTGCTGAGATGTTTTGACAATGACCAGAGAAGGGAACGACCACCCAACCACAATCTTGATGAAACCAGAAAGACCAGTGCCAGAAAGAAAATCAATCTTGAAGCTTACTCAATCCCTAACCAATCAGAAGAACCACGAACATTGACCCCTTACTCTTGATTTTTGCACTTAAAAATCCTCACTGATAAACCATCAGGCGGTTTAGGACATTGAACAATTACTCCCCTTTCTCCTGGGTGGCATCACACTAAGAAATAAGCTATCTTTCCTCACTACCAAAATACAATGTCAACTAGCTTGCTGCACATTGGGCAGATGAATTCTCTTTTGGTATGGTTATAAAATCATGGTAGTGGTAAGAGAGGATAGCAGTAGGGAGAAGTAGGTGACTTATGGATATATTTTGACAGTATAGTCAACAGAACTTGCCTCAGATTTGGGGTGAAAGGAGAGAGAAGACTCAAAAAGAATACCAAGCTTATTGACCTTTATAACTACAGGTATATGGTTACCATAAATTATGATGAAGAAACCTATAGAAGAACAGGTTTTGGGGGAAATATTAGGAACTAAGTATGAACACAAGGCAAGTTTGAGATGCTTATTGAACATTCAAATGGAAATGTCAAATAGGCAGATGACCTGAAATTCAGGGGGACAGGTTTAAGGTTTAAGAGATATTAATCTGGGAGTCATCAGCATATACACAGTTTTTTAAACCCTGAGACTGGATGAGATCACAAGGGGGATGAGGGATAAGAGAATAAAGAGACTCTCAACATTAACATGTCTGAGAGAAAAAGAAAAGACGGCAAAAGGACTAGAAAGGCCAAAGCAGGTGAATGTGGTATCCTGGCAGCCAACTGAAGCAAGTTGAAGCAAGTTTCTCTCTCAAAAGGACAGAGAAATCTAATTATGTCGGTTGCTATTGACAAGTCAAGAAAGTGGAGCACTGAGAATGAGTATAGGATTTAGCAATGTGGAGGCTGAAGAAAACCAGAATATATCACCCCACAATGTGCCACTTTGGCATAAGGATTATTTTGAGCTGAAGGCAATTGAGAAGCAGACACAAGAAAAGCTCCATGCCCTCCCCTTATTTGTCTAAAAACAGGGCATACATTTTCAGAGATGTCCCTCCTCTTCCCCTCCCTACCAGGAAGAAGGAAAGTTAGTCACCCTAGACCATATTAGATCATTATCAGACTTACTGCCTGGAGGAATCTACGTAACAAACTTCACTGACCAGCCTTGTCTACTAGTTTCCCATATATTTGCCTCACCAGTTTGCTGCACTTGGAATCTTAAAACTACTTTGTCCTGTAATTCCTCTAAATTTACTGTCTTTGTTGAAACTGCAGTATAAGCCAGAATTCTAAGCCATGTCTTTGAGTTACTCATATCTGCATACTCCCATGTGTTACATGTGTCATACATATGTTAGTAAACATTTCTCTTGTTAATCTGTCTTTTATTATGGAGCCTCAACCGAGAACTATGATGAGTGTAGGAAAGGTTATCATTACCTCACTAAGACTGAGTCTTGATGTATCAGTGGGTACAAAAAAAAAAAAAAAATCAATGGAGTGCATTCAAGAGACAATATGAGATGCAGTCAGCATGGAGAATCTTTTCAAGGAATTTTGCTCTAAAGCAGTATTGGAGCTGGGAGATGGAGATAAAAGACAGTTTGGAGTGGTCATTTTGTTTTTGTCTTAGGATGGGAGAAATACAATATGTTTGTATGCTCATGGTATAATGTGTTAGAAAAAAAACTAATGCAGGAAGAGTTCTTTCTTAAAAACAGGAAAGCAGTTCAAGTTTAGGGACACGGACACAGGTATGTAGGTAGTTACCATGATGGAAGACTGTCAATTTCTTTCGACTCCTTAGTGAAGTTGTTATTCAGATAGGATAATGCACAAGTGAAAGGGCAAGGAAAATATAGATCTAACACTCAGTAACAATAAAAACCTTCCCAGTAAGTTTACTTCACTTAATTCTCTACCTGCCCTGACAGTTATTTCTAATGATTCCAGTGGGTTTTGAGCAGCAAAGAGGATTCATCTTTAAGGATGTTATCTAAATACTATTTGTACATTCAGTTGTTACTACAGAAAAAGAACCTAGAGCTTCTTACAGAAGAAAAAAAGAAACTCTAGATTCTCTGTGCTAAGAAGATGGAGGATACATCACCATAACTTCTTCTGGAGAGTGTAGATAACCCATTCAGATGCTAATTAAGTGCTTGCCAGAGAGACTTATTTGCCCTTCCTCTCTCTTATCTCGTTTTCCCTGCATTTGCAATCTAGTCTCTGGCTGCAGACTTTCAAGTCACAACAGAGATATTCCTGGGAAAGCACAAAAATCTCTGGTGGTGTAAATGGTGCTTAGATTCTCATTTGGCAGAAATCCCTTCCTAAAACACTATCAAAATTCAACTGGAGTGAATTCAGTGATTAATTTCAAAACAAGCTGTAACCCTACAGCATAAATGTTGGTGTGAAGACCTCAGAATTTCTTAATTATTAGAAAAAGAAATACTGTATAAATTCTGAGTTTTGTTTATTTTTATGGATTGTAGCAAAAGGTTAGTTGTTATGACCTCAATTATAATTACTAAATCTTGGGAATTAAGATGAATAGCTAGGAATGGGAGAAGAGGGTTATAGCAAGTTTTACAAACGGAAAACTTTTGATTTGAACATCTTTTTATAAGCAACTAGTTTATCAATGTTAATGGACAGAATAAGTGGTAGTTATATGGCTATTCCTAAGTTAAGTGGCACTTTTTGTTTATATGTTTATGAAAACATACCCATACATTAATGTTTTTCATAGTTTATTTCCCTTAATAGACACCTACTGTGGTTTGGGAGCATAATCTATAAGTGGGAATCCTGAGAAACAGAAGCCACCTTGGGATAGATATACATCAAAAAAAAAAAAAAAAAGACACAAGTAATGCACAAACTGAGTTATATACATACATGGTTTATCAAGAGGCAACTAAATTTGAGAAAAAGTACATAATTTCATCTATTTATATGCAATGTGCTTTATAATAAAGAATTAATTCTAATTTTTTGCTCTAATTTTTAATATAATATTAATAAGAATGCTACTAGGATTATACCTAAAGTGTACTATTTTAATCTCAGAATTTTACCATATACTATTGTAGGCTTTTGTTTCCAAATGAAAATACATTGAGTCTAAGGTGATTTTAATGATGATGCTCCTTCTTGAAGTAAAAAGCTTAGAAAATTACGTTTTTTGACTATCCAGTTTATATTAGAGAAAAAAAAATGTATTCTAAATCAGTAAAATCTCAGTTAAAAATCTCCTTAGCTAATATTTTGTGGTTGTTTTTGTTTTAATTTCAGATTTTCAGTAACGTATCTTGTAATTTGAAAAACTAGGATGTGATGGGTAGATATGTAACAGTGTGACAGAAGTATCCCAATATGTTGAAGCACTTTTTTTTTTTTTAAGATTTATTTGCCAGACAGAGATCACAAGCAGGCAGAGAGGCAGGCAGAGAGAGAGGGGAAGCAGGTTCCCTGATGAGCAGAGAGCCCTATGTGGGGCTCGATCCCAGGATCCTGAGATCATGACCTGAGCCGAAGGCAGAAAGTTAAAGCACTTTTAAAAACTGCCTGGTATGACTGCCCACATTCTTTCAGGACAACAGTTGGGTACAAACGACAAGTCTACAGTTAGCAATGAAAAACTATTCTTCCAATATCCATAGAATAAAAATTTATCCTGTTTCACTAAGTTCCAGAAAGTTCCCACTAAGTTCCAGAAAGCTTACTTATAAGTTTGACCTTTTCTGGGGCACCTGAGTGGCACAGGTTAAGTATTAGACTGTTGGTTTCTGTTTAGGTCATGATGTCAGGGTTGTGAGACTGAGCCTCACATCAGGCTTCATGCTCAGTGTGGAGTCTGCTTGAGATTCTCTCTCCCTCAGCCCCTCTTACTCATGTTCTCTCTCTCTCTCTCAAATAAATAAATCTTAAAAAAAAAAAAAAGAAGTTTGACCCTTTCCAATAATCAAACATTTATACTCTGGATTTGTGAATATCGATCTGGGAAAAAGTGGTATCTATTCTCCTACAAATTTATTCATTCAACAAATATGGGTGGCTATATTTTGTTAAGTTCACTGTGGGAGAGGAAGCTAATGAAAGACAAGTATGATACAAAGGTGTAGACAGAAGTAGAAATATGAAAAGGACAGAAAGAACCTGAAGATACTCAAGACCTTCATTACAGTTCATGGTGGAAACCCAATTGATTCTTGTCTTGAGTTGCATTAGAGATGCTTATAAAAGTTACTCTCCATATTTAAAATAATTCATGTTGATTTTGCCATATACAACCAAAAGTATCCCAACAATACTTGACAATAAATTACATTCCATGCTATGGATAAAATCAAGGATTATTCCTTCTTACTGGCTTGAGTAGACCGAAAGGCCCTTCCTATATATATATATATATATTTGGTATATATATATATATATATATACATATATACATATATATTTGGTATATATATATATATATATACATATATATGTATATATATATATATATATTTGGTGGGGGGAAAAAAAGACAAAAGGACTTGCTAAACCATGGAATGTTGTAAACAGATCCTATGGAACATTATACATATGTATATATACATACACATATCCACAAAAAGTCAATCCTCATTTTTCATGGATTTCATATTTGTAGTTTAGCTTGCTCACTAAAATTTGTTTCTAACATCAAAATCAATACTCATGGCATTTTCTCACATATTCAGGGACATGTACAGACCAGTAAAAAATTTGAGATGTCCAAAAAGTGTGTTCCCAGCTGAGTCAAACAAGGATGGTCTTCCTATTTCCGCTTAAGTGTCCTTCTCACAGTTTGTATAGTGCCATGTTTTTTGCATATTTGTGCCTTTTGTTGGTAATTTTTCTGTTGAAAATGTCCCAAGTAAAGTGGTAAAATGCTATGCAGCATTTCTATATGCAAGAAGGCTATAATATGCCTAAGGAGAAAATATATGTTAGCTAATCTTCACTGAAGTATGAGTTGAAAGTGCTGTTGGCCATGAGTTCAAAGTTAATTAATCAAAAAATATATATTAAAGGAAATGTCTTTAAACAGAATCACACATTAAAAAATTTATGTATTGATTAGTTGATAAATGTTGTGACCAGAGGTGTGTAGGAACCTAGCCCTATATTTCCCCTAGGAGGAATGGTTTACTAAGTCAATGTTTGTGGCAACATTTAAAACGTAACTACTGTGAATAATGAGAAATAACTGTGTATATACTCCATTTCACAGTATAACTGAACAAACTATGGAATGAAAACAATGTAGATTACTAATTAAATAAGAATCATGAAAATTATAATTGTTTTTATATTTTATATTTTCAAATTGCCTAAATCAGAGTTTCACTCTTGAAGACATAGATCAATTTTAAATTAACAAGTTCTACTTTTTTTTTTTTTAAGATTTTATTTATTTACTTGACAGAGAGAGAGAGAGACAGCAAGAGAGGCAACACAAGCAGGGGGAGTGGGAGAGGGAGAAGCAGGCTTCCCACTGAGCAAGGAGCCTAACATGGGGCTCAATCCCAGGACGCTGGGATCATGACCTGAGCTGAAGGCAGATGCTTAACAACTGAGCCACCCAGGCGCCCCAACAAGTTCTACTTTAATGCCAGAGTTCATCTTTTTTTCCTTGAAGTTCAAAATGTTTATCAATTGAATTACAGAGAAGATATTTTAGAGTATTAGATTAACAAGAGTATCAGATCTAAATTCAATGTATAGGTTTGTTTTTTGTTTTAGCTAATATATTTTTAAAAACCAGATTATCTATTTTTAAGTACTTTTTTATGAATTTAAAGATAAAAAGTATACAAATGATCTTACTTAAGAAGCTTGATTTCCAGCTCGAAAGGTAGAGAAACGAGGAAGAAACTTTCACTGTTAATCTTTTATTATTACCAAATCAAAGTATCTCTGTCACTACGTCAGTTGTCCTTGTATCACATTTTTCCTTCCTTTCCCTTCAGTGATGTCATTGTCAGTGTCAGAGGACTGGTCCACGATTGGCTTGTAGTTCCTTACTTCTCTCCATTCCAATTACCTTTTTCTCTGTTCCAGTAGAGATCTCCATTGGCAGAAGCCATTCTCCATGATAAGAACTGAAACTTCAGACTCACACACCACATTCTCTAGCCATAACGTTTCTTTGTCCCTTGACTTCATGTTTCTCCAGTCTTGCATTTAGGTCCTTCCCTACATTATCTAAAACACTTTGGCCCATCACGTTAATCTCTTAACTCTGCCCTCAGTTCATGTGCTACTAGTCCATCACCACATCTGCAATGAATATTCCAATACTTACCTTAGTTCTCAAGAGGCCTTTTTCTCTAGTTTCTTATCTGATATATCTTAATGTTCTATTTGTCTCCATTTGGCTCTCTTCCTCTACAATTCCTCAAGAGCTGGTATACCTAAGGCTCAAGTCTTGGATGCCTTAGCTTCTCACCCTTAGCTTGCCTTGTGTGGCCATACTTTTTGCATGGGTTCAAATACTACTTCTATCCTGATTATTCCCAAACTGAATGTATTTACCCAGATTGCTCTCCTAAACTGTCCGTGCATAGTCACTGCATAGTTACCCTTTGATATCTTATGGGTGCTTAAAAAGCAACGTGTACAAGTACTAATTCATGATCCACTTTTCAAAGTTTATCTCCCTGGGCTGTGACCTTCACATGTCCTTTTCAGCTTTTTATCTCCCTTCTTAGGGGGTGACAGAAAGTCTAGAAGGGATTGAAGTTGGGTTTCCAGCACTTCTCCCAAATCCAGTAAGATTCTGATAAAATCTTCCCCCTTGTTAGGTAGGCCCTTGTGGGAAAGCCTCTGCACTTCCAAAATGGTTATGTTTCCCTTTATGTGGCCAAACACAGGGGTTTTATTATCTTTGTTTTCCTGTCCTTACCAGGAGAACCCGGTAGGGCTCCAGGAGGTTAAACTCATCTAAGTGTGAGAATAGCCCCTTGGAATGTGACATTGTGTTGCCATGAGTTTTTAACTCTTGAGCGACCCCACACTTAGACCAAGGCAATGCACTGAGCTATCATTTAATGTTTCTACCCATCACTGGCTCCAGCAGCTTCTACTTCAGATAAGCTAATCTATATTTTCTGAATTTGCCGGCCTTTACAGTCTTTAGGGTAGTGATTTGTCCTGTGACTTCAATTCTGACAGATCTAAGTTGTTAATTTATAGAGTGTCTGGCCTTTTATTTTTAATTGTGAGGAATATTTGGAATATTTGCAAGCAGTTTACATGTCAAAGGGGAAACCATAAGTTCCCTTGACAAACATCACCATTTTTTTTTGGTACAGTTACTATGAAATATTTGTGATCCATTCATTACAACTTACAAGCTTCCCCCCATCATATCATATCCCCCCATTATGCTATCTAATCATAATTTACATAGCTCATATTCCTTAACAAGAAAGTTGTCTTTTAATGTGCCATTACTGGCTTTTATCAAACCAAAAGCTTATTCATGAATAACTATCTATTTTATAAAATCTGTTGAATGTAAGCATATGATATACAATTTATTGAAAACTGATCTTGGGGCACCTGGGTGGCTTAGTCAGTTAAGTGTCTGCCTTCAGCTCAGGTCATGATCCTGGAGTCCCAGGACTGAGCCCCACATTTGGCTTCCTATTCAGTGGAGAGTCTGTATCTCCCTCTGCCCCTCACCCTGCCTGTGCTCTCTCTCTCAAATAAATAAATAAAATCTTTGAAAAAAGAAAAAAAGAAAATTGATCTCATTTGTGCTGTAACTTGCTAGAGAAAATTACACCAAGGACTCTGCTTTTCATACCCATGCTTTCTGTCTTAGGACAGAACTTCAATACCCCAAGTTACTCTGAGGCAGATAATTTAAGGTTAACATCCTAGAGACAAAAGTAATACTTAGGAGCTGAATTACTGAGCTTAATTACCAAAAAGACCCCCTATCCATCTAGAGATGGAATCTGTAGATAATGTCTTCTTGTCAGGGAAAAAAAACTATTAAAGGAATCCCAGACAATTTATGGCTACGCAGAATCCACCCTAAGTATCTTAATGTCTTTTGTTGTGAAGAACAAGAACCTTTACTTGGCAAAACATGTGGGACACCTGAGCTGCTGCAAAAATCCCCTTCTAAGGCAAGAGCAATAGCCACCCCAAGGGAAACCCGGAGGCTCCCAGCCTCTCCTGCTGTCTACAGTAGAGAACTGTGATAGATACATTTTGTTTTACCCTGAAGTGTCTATTTCCTTCTGTATCACTTTGGGGTCTTTTAGGAAATGGATGAAGACATGGAGCTACGCAGGATACACAATTTCATAAAATGATAAGTTTGAATCCCATTTTTAAAGGTTGATTTAAGTTGTTCATGGTAGCACTCGTACCAAAAATGACTTTTTATTGCATTAACAGGCAAAATGGTTGATACTATTTCACAAATTTCAAGTGTGAGTTGTGACATTTGTCTTTAAGTAATGAGAAGACAATGTGTATACGTAGATAAACTGAGCTTACCTCTCAGATATTGTTGCGAGAGGCATAGGCAATAGGAAGAAACGAAAATAGCCTACATTGCTGTCTTGCATGAGTAACTTAAAAATGTGCACAGGACAAATGTAAGCAAGAAGATGTCTGTATCTTATTCTCTGTTAGCTGTCCTTGTGGTTTCGGGCTTGTTTGAAAAATGGTTTTGTCTCTCTTTTCATAAGAACTTCTAAGAACCTTATTGTATTAGGAATCAGATTACAGCAAAAAATTTGAACCTAATCACATGGGTCATCTGAATGGCTTTCCCTTTATTATGAGAGAATTCTGGGCCCAAGATGAACAGTTTTTTTTAAAACCACATTAATTTTTTGTTGGGAATTTTCATTGTTTGACTATTTTACAAGACCAGTGCTCTAACCTCTGAGCTATAGGGCCTCATTGTTTGACTATTTTAAAGAATATTCTCATAAACTTAATTGCTGTTGATTTTTTTAAAAAGATTTTATTCAACAGAGAGAGAGAGATCACAAGTAGGTAGAGAGGCAGGCAGAGAGAGAGGGGTAAGCAGGCTCCCTGCTGAGCAGAGAGCTGGATGCAGGGCTTGATCCCAGGATCCTGAGATCATTACCTGAGCCACAGGCAGAGGCTTAACCCACTGAGCCACCCAGGCACCCCACCTGCTGTTAATTTTTTATATTAATATTGACAGCTTCATTTTGGAGGCCTTAGATTTTAATGGTTGCTCTCACTCAGTTGCTTACTGTTGGTTGTTAAAAATCATTATTTTACAGGGACGCCTGGGTGGCTCAGTGGGTTAGGCCTCTGCCTTCAGCTCAGGTCATGATCCCAGGGTCCTGGGATCGAGCCCCGCATGGGGCTCTCTGCTCAGCAGGGAGCCTGCTTCCTCCTCTCTCTCTCTCTCTGCCTGCCTCTCTCCCTACTTGTGATCTCTGTCAAATAAATAAATAAAATCTTTAAAAAAAATCATTATTTTACAAACCCATCATCAGGGAAATACAAATCAAAACCACGAAGAGATACCACCTCACAACTGTCAGAATGGCTAAAATCAACAACACAGGAAACAGCAGATGTTAGTGAAGATGCAGAGAAAGGGGAACAATCTTACACTGTTGGGAGGAATGCAAACTGGTGCCGCCACTCTGGAAAACCGTATGGAGGCTTTTCAAAAAGTCAAAAATAGAACTATCACACAATCCTGCAACTGACTACTAGGCATTTACTCAAAGTTTACAAAAATACAGATTTGAAAGGATACATGCACCCTGATGTTTATTTTATTTTTTAATATTTTATTTATTTATTTGAAGGAGAGAGAGAGCACAAGCAGGGGTGTAGCAGGCAGAGGGAGAGGGAGAAGCAGGCTTCCTGCAGACCAGAGGAAGCCTGATGTAGAACTTGATCCCAGGACCCTGCCATCATGACTTGAGTCGAGGGCAGTCGTTTAACCACCTGAGCCACCCAGGCGCCTCACCATGATATTTATAGCAGCATTACCAACATTGCCAACTATGGAAAGAGCCCAAGTGTCCATCGACTGATGAATAGATAAAGAAGAGGTGGTGTATTGGGGCGCCTGGGTGGCTCAGTGGGTTAAAGCCTCTGCCTTTGGCTCAGGTCATGATCCCAGGGTCCTGGGATCGAGCCCCGCATCAGGCTCTCTGCTTGGCAGGGAGCCTGCTTCCTCCTCTCTCTCTCTGCCTGCCTTTCTCCCTACTTGTGATCTCTGTCAAATAAATAAATAAAATCTTTAAAAAAAAAAAAAGAAGAGGTGGTGTATAAATATAATGGAATATTACTCAGGCATTAAAAAGTTTGGAATCTTGCCATTTGCAGAGACATGAATGGATCTAGAAAGTATTATGTCAAGTGAAATAAGCCATCAGAGGAAGACTAATACTATATGAGTTCACTCATTTGTGGACATTTGGAAACAAAACAGTTGAATATGTAGGAAGGAGAAAAAAGAGATTCTTAATAATAGAGAACAAACTGAGGGTTGATGTAGGGAGGTGGATGGGGAAAGGGATAAGAAAGTGATGGGGATTAAGGAGGACATTTGTTATGATGATCACTGGCTGTTATATGAAAGTGATGAATCACTAAATTCTACTCCTGAGACCAATTTTTACACTATTTGTTAACTAACTAGAATTTAAATAAAAATTTAGAAGAAAAACATTCACTATTTTATTTTTTTAAAGATTTTATTTATTTATTTGACAGAGAGAGAGACAGAGAGAGGGAACACAAGCAGGGGGAGTGGGAGAGGAAGAAGGCAGCTCCCTGCTGAGCAGGGAGCCTGTTGCAGGGCTTGATCCCAGGACCTCAGGACCTGACCCAAGGGCAGACACTCAATGACTGAGCCACTCAGGCGCCCCCTCCAAATTTGTTATTTTAAATAAAATTTATTTTTGAATGTCTTCAATGTAATACAAATATGCTTATACTACGTATTTAAACAAAGGCTGAGTTACCAAGTTACTTAAGTGTGGGTGAAGGGAAATGACATTTGATTTGCCAACTAGATATCAATTACTGGGCAAATTTCTTAATGTAATTTAGCTCACTTAATGTAAGATAGCCTAGTCTAAGGAGTACTTCTAGAAAATGTAGACATAGGAGCAGTGCAGAGCACATAATACAAATACTACACAGGCTTCATCCTATACTGTATTGTCTCACATTGCTAAAATAGTGCAAGACTTCTTCATATACTTGAGGATACATATTTCTCACAGTTAGTATTATTAAATATTCCTAAGACTTTCCCTACAATTCTTTGTTCACCTACTGATTTTAGGGTAATCCCAAGAATAACTTAAATGGAATCAAAATGAGGTTATCTGGCATCTAACACAGTACATTCTTCAGACACCCACATTAGAGAGCATTCATAACATTGTCTAAGTAAATGGCTGAGATTTATAAAATAGTGTATATTACCACAAAATAAATTGCATACTTCACAAAATCTGCTTTCTAGCATACACTGAGTTTTACCATATTCTAGGAAGATTTAATTACAAAAAAAAATTCTGTCAACCTCAATGTTTAAAAAAATATTTTAATATATTTTTCTTGGTGGAAATGTAAAGGGCACTGCACCCTACACTAAATTCCAACCAAGAAAAAAAATTTGCAGTTTGACAGATATTCCATTATTTTTATAGAACTATGTGCATCACATTAGAAGAAATTCTTTTTGATTAAAATTATTCAAAAACAGGAACGATTTCAAAGCTACAACTTTCATATTTATAGTTTTAATCCTCTCCTTTTCATGATTATAGAATTTAAATGGAATTATAAAAATTGAAAATTTATTTCATCCCATGAAAGAAATGAATAAAATCAGGGTTAGATCTATTACATATTTGCAGTCTGTATATCCTGACTTGGAAGTTTTGCATACTTTTCCAGTAAACCCCTTTCCACTTCCTCCCTGAGCCAGGCCACTGACAAGGGAAGGATGATTTAAGTCCTTATTCTATCTATTTGATAAAGGGTGGTTGGGGAGTTGCCTTTACCTGCACCAGGGAATAGGCTCCTGCTGACCCGTTGTTCCTCAGCATTTATCAGAATAACCCCACACTTGTATTAAGTTATTGTCTCCTTTACTTCCTGAGATATTCTGCTTTATATAAAAAAATCTATTGGGTGGGGGAAAATATTAAAGTTCCCTTACAATAGGAGTTATGGAATCTGCAACTTGTATTTGATATTTTTAGCTATGATTTTAGGCACAAATTATCTCTTATCCTAAAAGATTTTGATTCTTCTTCATCCTTGTATAACCATGCACAAATATTACGTTGTTTACATAATTGTAGAACCTGTCAAGTTACACAGATATTGAGTACATTATCCTTTAACACACATTATGGACTGAATGTTTGCACTACCCTCAACTTCATATGTTGAAGCTCTAACTTTCAAAGTGATGATGGCAGTTAGAAGAGGGGCCTATGGGAAGTAATTAATTTTAGATGAGGTCATGAAGGTAGGGTTCCATGATGGGATTAGTATCATTAGAAGAGGAAGAGACCAGAGCTTGCTTGCATGTTCTTGTTCTCCCTCTCTGCCATTTGAGGACACATTGAGATAGTGGCAGTCTACAAGCCCAAAAGAAGATTCTCGCCATGAACCAACTCTGCCAGTACCTTGGTCTTCCCAGCCTCCAGAACTATGAAAAATAATAATTTGTTAAGTCACCCTATCTAGTATGGTAATTTGTTATAATAGCCAGAGAAGAATTTTGAGTTTCATTCAAAATTATTTTGAATTTCATTCAAAAATAAAAATAAAAATTTAAGAAAAAGAGTTTAGGATCATAACCATTAAAAAAAATTTATGTTAATTCAACTTATTTTTATTGAAACTACATTTACATTCATCTTATGTTATCTTATGTAATGTTAATGACTGGGAGGGTCTCACTCCTCAGTTAAAATTCTCACTGAACTTCCACCCTTCATCCTGGTCTCCTGGTGAATACCACATCTCTGTCACAATACCATATATCTTGAGCTAAAAGAAAAAACAAATTCCCTCTCCAACACTTCTCACATTCAGACCTGAGAACCTGAAGGCCTCCATGGACTCTCCCTCCCCCAACTTCTTCACTTAATTGCTTAGTTCCTTTTTTCTATTGCCTAAAATACTGAATTTCTAGCAGAGTATTTTATTTATAAACAATTCCACATTTTTGTGCATTTTTAACATAAATCCTATTCATTTATTCACTTAAATTATTTAATTTTATTCAGTGTCTCTCCTAGCATTTAACATAAAACTAAGTAACTAACGGTATCCAACTAATTATTTTCTTAGATTAAGATGACCAATTTCAAATGTATCTTTTTCAGATGTTGGTTTCTAGTCATACAAGTAGACGTTAAAAAAAAGTTCTAAGAAAGAGGTTGTAGGGGATTTTGACATATTATAAAACAATTATTAAAATTTTTAATTGTATCTAAACTAACTCTAAGCAAAGAAACTCTCCTTTTATGGAATATAAATGTTTGTATGAAATTGAAAGAGGCTAATGATTCTTTGATCATTGTATCTTTGTCAAGTATCTGATTATCTTTAGGACATTCATTCTTTAAATATTTCACTCTTTCAGATAAAAGGTATTGCTTAGATATTGGGAAGACTAGAAAGTAAGAATTAAATTATGATAGCAATAATGAAATCTTAACTTAAAAGTTGGACAAACACATATTGTACTACAGACACACAAAACTATTTTCGAATATATGTACCCCCGTTTAAAGGCAAGTAGATGACTACTGTTCTTGACTAGAAATTGGTTTGTCATCCATCAGTCTAGAAGAGAATAAATTATGTAATTTAAATTCATAGAGCCATTAATCTAGGAGTTAAAAAACATTAGGACATGAGACCCAAAAGGGAATTCTTAATAAAAATATCTAAAATTTAAAAAAATCTTCCAAATATTCTACATATATTTTCCTTGTTTGATACAACCAAATTAGGTAATTATATTTGAGTATCCTTTTGCACTTCAGAGAAAACTGCAGAGAGTAATTAATTTGTCCAAGGACACACTGAGATTGTAAGGAGCCAAGGAACATAATCAATTATTTGGAGTCCATGCATTTTCCTTTATCCAAGATATCTCATCCTCTAAATTAAATTTTATAGACAAAATCATTCAACTACATTCATATAAATAATTTTTAATACATGTCTTGAGTGCTTACTAAATGTTAGAAAGAAAACGAATTTACTCTGTACAGATTAAATACATTTTTTAAAATATTCAAACATTTGTCCATTTCTTGGATATTCTGCCACCATTTTACAGACTTCTAAGACTAGGGCACCTGGGTGGAGCATCTGCCTTCAGCTCAGGTCATGATCCCAGGGTCCTGAGATCAAACCTAGTGTCCTCCCTACTCTGCAGGAAGCCTGCTTCTCTCTCTCCCACTCCCCCTGCTTGTATTCCTTCTCTTGCAGTCTCTCTGTCAAATAAATAAATAAAATCTTAAAAAAAAAAAAAAAGGCTACTCCAGGGTTTCTTTCCCAGATAAATAGGCAAAGATAGAAAGAAGAAAGAAACAAAAGACCTATTTGGGAGTGTAGTATATCAACCTCTCTGCCTCCCCACCTCACCTTTCTCCTTAAAAAGTTCAGGTTTAAGTAATTTACATAATCCCAATTCAGAATTCAATTAAATATCGACTGTCTATGCACCTTGCCAGGAAAAGTATAGATCGACCAATATCTGAGAAAGGCTAACTGTGTCAGTAGGTTAAAGGGCCTGGTAGTGGGAAAAGACCTTTGAGAGAAGAAAGGGTTATATCTAAAGCAAAAGGCAAAAGAAGTTAAGCACGTTTGTTGACTTTCCATTGCAACTAATATTTTCGAAATTGAAACATCTGAGGAATCCTGGTAGTAGGTAGGTTTGTTATCTACTTTTATCAAATCTAACTGAATTAGGGAGTCTTATTCATTTTGCAAAGGATGGTTTTAAATGGGCAGTCTTATTCTTAGCAGGTCAATTTATAAAAGTTATGTATAGCCTTATAGATATATTTTGAACAATGGTGGAAAGAAGATGAACTGGGAGTAAAGATCTATTAAAACTGCTTAATCTGGCTCTGTAATCCTCTAGTTTGATTGTTTCACAGCCTCACTTTTCTCATCTGAAAAACTAAGTCACTTGTACCACTGAAATGATACAAGTTTATGCATCTACTAAAGAAAGTAATTAAGGGGTGCCTGGGTGTCTCAGTGGGTTAAGCCACTACTTTCGGCTCAGGTCATGATCTCAGGGTCTTGGGATCGAGCCCTGCATCGGGCTCTCTGCTCAGCAGGTAGCCTGCTTCCCTCTCTCTCTCTCTGCCTGCCTCTCTGCCTACTTGTGATCTCTCTCTGTCAAATAAAAAAAAAAAAATCTTTAAAAAAGAAAGTAATTAAGTTAATGCAAATATCAGGACCCCCAATCCAATGGCTGCCCCAGTGGCCTAGCCTACATTGCAGATCTAAACCCAAGTCAGCATGCACTTCTGGAAAACATCAAGAAAACCTAACACATACCAATCAACAAACCTCCAGCTCAGCTTTGGCTAACTTACCCTACCCTAGAAAATAGGACCTGTAGCCTTATTTAATACAAACAAACAAACAACAACAACAAAAACAAACCTGAATTCCTAGCCAGTCATGCCATGTTTCTGCATGCCTCTATAAAACTCTTATCCAAATTCCCTCTGGAAGAGTGCACCACGGCTTGTGAAGCACTGTACTTCCCTACTACATGGATTGTTTTCCCTTGAATAAAGGACATCAACACTTTTTTAATTGTTTTAGTTTTGTAATTTGATAAAAGCAATGTTCAGGGGCACCTGGGTGGCTCAGTTGGTAAAACATCTGCCTTTGGTTCATGTCCTGATCCCAGGTTCCCAGGATTGAGCCTCACATTAGGCAATCTGCCCAGCGGGGAGTCTGCTTCTCCCCCCCTCTCTGCCCCTCCCTAGTGCTTGTACTCTCTCTCCCACGTGTGCACATTCTCCCTCTCCCCCAAATAAATAAATAAAATCTTAGAACAAACAAACAAAAAGGCAATGTTCATAGGTGTGAAAGTCAGGATTTTCACTACTTTATTAATTTGGATTGTTTTTCATTACCAAGTATCTTAGTATGTGTAGGACAAGAATTATTATGTTAAAATAAATGAAGTATTTGAAATCGATCTTATTCCTGGACACTGAGACCTATCAACTGGCTCAAGTTTAAGAACTTATCAGGTTTTTTAATATTATGGAGTTAGGGGCACCTGGGTGGCTTCAGTTGGTTAAGCATCTGACTTCACCTCAGGTCAGGATCTCAGGGTCCTGGGATCCAGCTGCCCAAATGCTCTGTACTCAGCTGGGAGTCTGCTTGTCCCTCTGCCCCATCTCCATTCAGCTCGTGCTTTCTCTCTCTCTCAAATAAATAAATAAAATCTTTTAAAAAGTGTTATGGAATTAGCTTAAAACAGTATCTTTAAGGGTTCAAATAAATAAGGAACTGTCTTAAAAGGATGTGTATCTTTTGGGTAGGACAAAGTGATTCCTGAGCAATAATACAGCATTGTAAACACCCCCAAAGCTACATGAAAGCTACAGTGTACTAAGTCTTTTCAATAACATTCCTAAGAAGAATAGTGTAAATTGTATACAGCTTTCTCAGATCTTAAGAATAATTATCGGATACTGTTTTTAATACTTTTAGAATGCCTCTAGTTTACATATCACAGTAATTTTTTTTCAAATAACTTATAAACCCATGGAATCAATTTATGCTTGCAATTTTAGAAAATGAACTCAATTTAAAAATATTAAACAAGGTGGCTCAGTCAGTTGCGTGTCTGCCTCTTGATTTTGGCTCAGGTCATGACTTCAGGGTCCTGTGATTGAGCCCTGTATTAGGCTTTGCACTCAGCAGGCAGTTTGCTTGAGATTTCCCTCTTTCCCTCTCCCTCTCCCTCTGTACTCACCCTACCTGCCCTACTGGCTCCATTCCCCCCAGGCCTCTGTTTACGTTCTCTTTCTCTTCCTCTCTCTCAAGTAAATACACTAAAAAGGAAAAAAAAAAAAACAAAAAACCAACACTAAACAGTTAACTTGCCTTAAGTATACTATAGTGTACTTGCAGGTGTAAGTATTACAATATATAAGCATTATTCACAAGGAAAGAAAACAAAAGGAAAGTACAGTAAAAAAAGGTAGTGATGTGTGGTCAGGGATGAAGCAGTGAAGATAAAGAAGTAAAAATAGAGAATAGAACTCAAAAGAAAAAATGCCATAATCCCCCAAATATGAGGAAATAAATGTAATAACAGCATTATTTTTTTCTTCTTTAGAGTATAAATGCATCTAAATGTCATATTATCTTACAAGTTGATAACAGGATGGAGAAAGGAAATGAAACTTGTGACGGGTTCTTAATCATGGCGTGGGATTTGTGTAAAAATTCGAAGGGCTGACTTTACTTTTTGCATAGCAATTATTGGCAGATAGAATTCCAAGATGTCCCCCAATATTCTCCCCCCTCCAGTGTACATGCCTGATATAATCCTCCCCTTGAGTATGGATGATAACTGTCAATATGAAGAGTTATCATTCCTATGATTAGGTTACATTAACAGATTCTGGAGGGGAATCAATATTTGCAAAAAGAAATTGTATGGGCTAAGTACCCATTTTAATGGCATTAGTTGAAGCCAGGCAGAAGGCAGCACTGGTGAATGGGGAAATTAAAACTTTTATACAAGGGTTCTAGTCTGTGTGGTGAAAAACAAGACAGCATTCAGGGCAGCCACACTTTGGGAACAGAGATGGGAATCCTGGATGGGAGACAGTCAAACAGACAAGCTCTAAATTCTGTTGGTAATTTCTGGCTACCCTCAGAAACATGCAGAAATGGAAACGACCTCAGTTAAACATAAGATAACTAAGTTGAGATTTGCTGCCCAGTGATTTGCTGCCCAAGACAGAATTTGTAGTGGAAATCCAACCATAAATATATATGTATCTAATAATAGAGCTTCAATTTACATAAAATAAAAAGTGTCAGAATTAAAGGAACAAAAAGACAATTAGACAGCCATAGGGATTTTAACGTTCTTCTCTGAGGAACTGAAAGAACAACTAGGCAAAACTTGGTGAAATAAAGTTGATCTGAATTCTAATAACAAGCCCCTTGACTTATATATAAATTATTACTTCTGTAGCAAATTATTAAAAAAAATAAAATAAAATCAGGGCACCTGAGTGGCTCAATCAGGTGAGCCGCTGACTCTTGATTTTAGCTCAGGACCTGATCTCAAGATCCTGAGATTGAGCCCCATATCAGTTCCATGTTGTGCATGGAGCCTGCTTAAGATTCTCTTTTTCCCTTTCCCACTGCTTCTCCCCCACCATCCTCCCCTTGGCCACTAGAGTGCACACACACTCCTTCTCTTATGAAGGAACAAACAAACAAATGAACAAACAAATGAACAAACAACCCCCCCCCCAAAAAAAAAAAAACACACAATGTCTTAAAACAATAAAATTTTTATCTTACAGTTCTGGGGATCAAAAGTCCAAAATAGATTTTACTATGTAAACAACAACAAAAAATTCAGCTGTTGGCTAGGCTGAACTTCCTCTTGAGGCTCTAGGAGTTCTATTACCTTTTTCAGCTTCTAGAGGCTCCTTGCATTCCTTAGCACTTGGCCCCTTCAAAGCCAGCGGCTTAATACGTGTTTACACACTTCTCTGTGTTTGTTATTAGGCTGCCTTTTTTCCTTAACTAGCTCCTTCCCTCTCATTAGGACCCTTGTGATTTCTTTGGATCCTGGCAAATAATCCAGGAAAATATCCTCGTCGAAAAATCCTTAACTCAATCAGATCTTCAGTTCCCCTTTGTCACAAATGATAACAGAGTTACAGGTTCCAAAGATCTGGATGTTTTACATCTTTGGAAACCATTATTCTATGTCACAATCTAGTGGATAATTATAGAATGCTATACCAACAACTACAGAGCACGATTTTTAAATGCACATACTAAATTCATCAAGATAGTCTATATGCTGGGCCATAAAAATGGCCAATTATTATTTCAATAAATAAGAATCAAAACCACTCAGAGTATGTTTATTGGAAACAATGGACGTATAAATTAGAATAGCAGATATCTAGGAATAAGCCACCCCAATTGGGAATTATGTGACATACTCTAAGTAACCCATGAAGCATACAAAAATTACAATTGAAATCAGAATATATTTCAAATTGGATGATAGCTATACAATATATTGAAATGTGTAGAATATGGCTAAAGCAGTGCTTAGAGAAAAATAAATACTTTAAGTGCTTTTGTTAAAATAAAAAAGGTCTAAAATTAGTGACCTAAGGTTTCACTTTAAAAAGACAGAAAAGGGGTGCCTGGGTGGCTCAGTGGGTTAAAGCTTCTGCCTTCAGCTTGGGTCATGATCCCAGGGTCCTGGGATCAAGCCCACATCAGGCTCTCTGCTCAGCAGGGAGCCTGCTTCCTCTTCTCTCTCTCTGCCTGCCTCTCTGCCTACTTGTGATCTCTGTCTGTCAAATAAATAAATAAAATCTTTAAAAAAATTAAGAAAAATAAGAAAAAGAAATCTGAAATAAGTAGGAGAAATAATGAAATTTTTATTATAAAACAAGAACTCAAAGCAAAGAAAACAGAATTCAGGGAAGAGATTTTTTGATAACAGAAAGAGATGAAATGCATACTTTTAGGGTTTGGGAAAGAAGTAGGAGAGGAAAATAATAAAATTATGTAAATGAAGGTACATATCAGAAGCAACACAAAGCGGGGGAGACTCCACTAAACACAGTAAGAGTTAATTGATTAGAACTAAAAAATGCGAGAAAAATTACATAAAGTTAAAAGTTATAGAGAAGGGGCGCCTGGGTGGCTCAGTGGGTTAAAGCCTCTGCCTACAGCTCAGGTCATGATCCCAGAGTCCTCGGATCGAGCCCCGCATCAGGCTCTCTGCTCCGCGGGGAGCCTGCGTCCTCCTCTCTCTCTCTCTGTTTGCCTCTCTGCCTACTTGTGATCTCTGTCTGTCAAATAAATGAGTAAAATCTTTAAAAAAAAAAAAAGTTATAGAGAAAAAAATAGTAGATATGGAAGACAAATAATATTTATAATTCAGTATCCCCCCAAAATAATGAAACAAAAGTAATTCTATATGAGAAAGTGTATTTATACAATTACTGATATTTGATAGCATTCTGTTCCTGAATTAAGATAGCAAACTTTTTTTTTCAAACATCTATCTAAGCCCATTTTTAACTAACTTCAAATGAGAGTTCAGATAGAAGGAATACCTATACACACATTTATACATATGTATTTATATGTATGTATGTACACATGAGAACATCTTGTGTGTCTTCACAAACCTTGTTTGTTTGCTTTCACAAAAAGACTGTGGGAGAAGAAAATTGAAAGAAGACAGGGAAAGGGAAATACTCAGATTTTGACACTGCTTATAGATTCTACTTAACAAAGTGGAGGATTAAGTGTATAAACTTACACTGGTTATCTGCCATAACAGAAACGGAACACACATATCAAAGTAAAGCAGTCTATGTAATGAAATACACAAAAAACAAAAGCTATAAAACAAGAAAGCATAAATAAAATATGACAGAACTAGGAACAAACATGACCTTTTATCTCAGTACCTAAAATGCATTAAACTAACCAGTTGTCTTAGGTTTCCTTAGGCAGAGACAGAGAAATGTAAGTAATTTAATAGAAGGGAGTGTCTCAGATAAGGAATGAAGAAGGCAGGAGAGTAGTAAGGATTGAAAACTAAACAAATATGTGGTTGGAACAAAGAATATTTTCAGCTTGATTCCACAGGGAAATTCCACAGGAAAATTTCTCAAGCAAAAATTACACCTAATTAATTCCCGTTTGAGGCAAAGAAGGCCAGCCTTTCATACCTGCGTCAGTTAGTCATTGGCTGAGGTCTGCCTCCTCATGAATACGTGGAGATGGGGAGCTTGATGAATGAATTGGCTTTAACTGAGTAGAATTCTCTAGAGAAAGAGGCAGCTGTGAAGTATTATTAGTCCCCACCCAAGGCACTTGGAAAATGGGTGCACCTACTAATAAAGGGTATCTAAGTGGGAATTCAATAGTGTCTGCCACAGGCTATCCTTTGTATCACCTAGAATTTTTGCTTCTTATATTAAGTACATTCCATTTAGGCACAGTTTCTGCAGCAACCTGCTTGGTCATAATTTCTGGGGAAATCTACAAGAAGAGGTTAGTCAGCCAAACTATAGCACAACAGCTGCATCTAGTTCTGAGGCTATCACTGATAGTAATCCTCTCCTATCTCTACTATCCATGCCACATGTGGCCTTAAAACCTAGCAACATAAGGAATCTCTATGTCTCTCCTTTAACAGATCGAATCACCTTTTTAATATCTGTGGTATGCTAAAGGGGCAAATTTTTTCTTTTAGCGAAAATCAGTGAAGCAACACATACAGTTACATGTACAGGGACTGACGAAAATTTTACATTGTTAACAAGTGAAAACTCACAAAGCATACCATATAATATTCAACATACCATGTATTATAACATATTAACAATAAAATCATTTAGATTTGTCGTGACTCCATACTTTATGGTCACACCTGTAGAATTTCCCTACCCTTTGGCTGGCAGTTCTGCTAGTTTGGGTCATGAAGAGTAGCAGCCCATGCTACCCGCAAATATGCTTCTTGGGTATAAAGATTATTTTGAGCTGTTTTTTTAAGAAACTAGAAATACAGGAGAAGCTCTGAAAACAGAATAGAAGTTACCTCTTTGTAAGAGAAATCTACATTTATAAAGAAAATTTACATTAAAAGAGGACCTATACCCAATGAAGACCAATTACCAGAGATAACTTTTTAACAAAACTTATCTACATGGCAGGACAAATTTTGTTTACCAAATATTTCCTCTTCTCACTTCACCATGAGTTGTCTTCCCCTCTTTGAAGCCCTAGAGCCCCATCCCTTTCCTTAGCTCAGGATGGTATTTAAGCATCAATTATCTGGCTGCCTTCTGAATCTTATATTTTTGTGGGGCTCTTGCATGTAAATGCATATGTAATTTTCCCCCCTCCTGTTAATCTGTCTTTTATTAGGGGTGGAGAGGTATGGCTCAGCCAAGAATCTGGAAAGGTGAGGGAAAATTATTCGTCCTTCCCTACAATGACTTGGCTGGTGGACTGAACTGAGTCTCACCCCTAAAGTTTCTGAGTTTCTCATTTCCATGCCCTTAGCACAATATAATTTATTTACAATTACAGTTGAACACGGGAATATGAAGAGACACTCAAGTGGTTAATGTGAATTCCAAAGAGAGTCCTCCCTGCCTCTACCTTACTGCTGCATGATGATCAAACTCAATTAGCCCTGTCAGAACAGTGCTTTCATTTTCTGCCCACTGGTCTAAAATAAGGACTCTGAAATGACTTAGGTATGTTTCTTGGTGGAGGCAGTCCCCCAGAACTATAGAATTACAAACCCTAAAATTCTGGAATACCAAGCAAAAATTGTGAATAATATGACAGGGCCATTACTGCCTTCATCTGTTTTTCAGAACTAGTATGATCTACTACTTGAGATAATACCATGTAATTGTCATTGGCTTAAGGCAGGTGCCAACTATAGTGCACCATCCATCCACACAGGATGTCATCTCCAAGTTGGCATCTCAGCAACATTTTCAGAAAACTGTTCCATTACCCTGTAAGTCTGGCAGGTTATGGTAGGTATGGTAAGTGGCAGAATTAGCATCTGGCATGATCAGGACCAGGATCCTATTTTCATGGTGCACTGCCATAACTCTTGCTTAAACATGAATCCTTTTGTCAGAGGGAATGTTATGCTAGATCCCCCTATAGTAGGTAGGTGAGTCTTTAGGTAGTATCACTGACTGAAGAATTGTATGCAAGAAAAAAAAAATTCATACGTGTAATATAAGACAATTCCAGCCAGCATGAATTGATGCTCTTTCTAGAATCGAAGGATATCATGTAATCAACCTCCCGCTTAGTGTCTGGCAGATCTTCTTGAGGAATTGTGGTATACTGGAGGCTCAGCATTGGTATATTTAGCTGGCAGGTCAGATATTCAGCAGCAGAGATAGCTAGATCAGATTGAGTGGGAGGAAGAAATAAGGGTGAGAGGGATTCCATCTTGTTGGCATAGGCTCTATTTCTGCTACTGTGTTTCTTTCATTCATGATCCCAGTTTGGGCTGGGATGGCTGAGGTCAGAAGAGAGGTGGCATTACAGGTTAAGTTATCCTATCTATTTGGTTGTTCAGTATCTCTTTGGATGTCCTTTAATTGGCAATTCGCATGTTTGTCCCAGTTCCCAAAGGTCCATGCCTCTTTGCATGCTTCTTCCTCAAATATTCTTACACTTCATCTTCCAATCTTGCTCATCCTGGGCTTCTGACCTGTTAAGACATTTCCAGTACTCATGAGTCTATGTGAATTCTTACATTGTGTTACCCCTCTCTGTACACAAATGAGAAGATTGGAAACACTCTCCAAAACTCTATCCCCAGGGAAGATTTTACTTGGAGTGTATATCATGTATATTCTAAAAAGTCCCCATAGTAGCAGTGGCATCACAGTGCAATTTTCTCCTTGATGCTACATGACAGGTCAATCAATTTGTATACCAGGCTTGAACTTTTTTCTCCTCAGTCAAATAGTCAATAAGAAACCCCCATGAGGCCATAGATGAATTGTGCCAAAGGAGAGGTATTGATGAATTGATGCATTGATGCAATAGAACTATGTGTCATGAGGGACATGGCCATGTATTCATTCAGCTAACATTTGCCCTTAGACATTTTTGAACATGAACACATATGTGCTACTTCCATACTACTCTGAGATGATGCTGGGCCTACCTGACTTGGGGGGTCTAATAGCATGTGCTCATAATTGGATATTCTGACCACATAGTCATTTCATGTCAAATGGTCAGACACTCTGTCTCTACTAGGATCTAATATAATGCTAAAAATGTTACTCTGTTGCAGATGGCATGATCTTGCCCCAAACCCAAATAATCTGCACTAAAACTTTCAATATTAGGGCACAAAATGATAGCTTTACCATAGATACCTTTTGCATCATGGAATCTGCCAGATGAAATGGTCAAAGAGGCATGTTGCCTGAACCACAGCTTGGAAATGCTGAGAAAATTTTCTTGCTCTGAGATGCATTCAAAGTTAGCTTTATCAGAGTTCCCAGTTTTAGAATATGTTCCTTCCAAAATCCAAGGAGACCTACAAACCATTGTATACTTTTTTCTTTGTACTAGAAGTTACAAATTGTGGTAACTTATCCCTTATTTTGAAGGGGTGTCTAAATATGCCACAGATTGTGGTTTCCTAAGCCCTGTATCAATGCGGGCATAGCCTAACTTCAGAACTTTTTATGTTCTATTGTTCTACTTTTTCTCCTTTCTCCACATTGAACTTCGGCTGGTTAGCTCTACCTGATCCTTCCAATTTTAGCACAATCAGCATTGCTTTAAGCAACTGACATCTGACTAACCTTCCTAGATCCTTCATATGATGTCAAAATCTTGTACTTTCCTTCACCACACTTGTCACTTTCAAATTTACGTTTCTTTTTGTGTTTCTCTGGCCCACCATATCATGTGGTTCTTTCTTCCTAATTGTTCAGGATACACTCTAGAAAATGACTGAAGAAACTCTATATGGAGTTAAGAGGGAGACTAAATAAGAATGATTCTTGCCATCTTTGTGTTTCCATAGTCACATGTTCCAGGGAAAATCCTTTATCTTAATAAAGGCCCTTGACACCAGACTGGTTTATCCTGTGCAAGTTTGCCCAAAGACAACACGATATTTGTAAAAAATAAAAAAAAAGATAAACAAAAACTTTAACTTTTAAAAATATCCTGATATGTTACAAACTATGGTAAAGTTATAAATAAATAAATAAATAAATAAATAAATAAATCACCAAATCCTAGGGCAAAATGCTGGCAAATTATTTGACAGGTAACTCTTGATATCTGAAAGAATGGAAATCAGAACTCCTTTCAGCATTACTGTGGATGTAGGGACCTAAAAATGAAACTAAGTCATTGGAGTTATATTGCCATCATGTGATCTTAAGAAAGGAAATATTTTTAAATACAGATACCTCATGTAGAAAAGTATATGGTATCTACTAAAAAGATGACATTAAATTTGGACATAGGAATTTAGTTCTTTGATTACAGATATCACCTCTGAAAATGTAATTAATCCATTTTATCCAAAATTTGTATGACTTTTAGTATTAGAAAAACCCTTTAGTTTTTGTTCTTCAGCTAGCAGGAAAAAATTACAACATATTTTAAAAACTAAAATAAATATGATGCATGAGAATTAAATGACAAAGCAAAATGGAAAAAGATATAAATTGTACTAAAAGAGAAAAAGAATAATAGAGGCAGTTTTCCCATGAAGCTTATGAAGCCTAAGTTTAGGAACTCTCTCTTATATCCCTCTCCTTATTTTTGTATTAGCAATTTAAAATTTTCTTTTTAAAAACAACCTCTTAAGATTGTGTTTATCTTGGATCCCAGAATCTGAACCAGAGTCTCATATGTGTTGTCTTTATCATGTGTGTGTGTGTGTGTGTGTGTATATATATATATATATATATATATATGTGTGTGTGTGTGTATATATATATATGTATGTATATATATGAATCCAATGACACAGGAAAAGGACAGATACAGCTTTTATGGAACCTAAATCTCATTAACTTTAAGAGGCTGTGAAATCTTCATTCCCTACAGCTCTAAGTTTCCCCTAACTGTAATCCCAGCTGGTTTTCAAAGCCAGACATAGTGAGGGCTCATCTTTCTGGTGCAGGATCTGAGAGTTGAGATGCCTGCTTGCATGTACGAATCCCTTGCTCCTTAGAGAAAAGCTCTGGATTCGTTTGTATGTTTGAGATCGCTCCCAACTGTGGGTTACTGTACCATGGTATGATTTTTGGTTAGAGTATGTCTCTGCCCCTCCTACTCATTGAAGTGAAGTCTTTCTATCTTTTGTTGCAGAGCAGGTGTTCATCTAGGTCTCAGGTTCTTTTAAAAGGGAATTATTCCATATATAGCTGCATATTTGTTGTGTACACAGGAAAACATGACTTTAGCCTCTTCTTTTGCCAGCATCTTGAACTCTCCATAGATGTTAGATATTGTAGATTAAAAAATATAGGAAAATGTTATCTTCCTCCTAAGAGGGTTACTCTTTATTCTGACAGGTAGCAAGCAAGCAAATCACCTTAATCTTTCTGATGTCCTTTTAATTTTTTTTTTCAGGCTACTCTATTTTAGGTCTTTCTGGCCCTCTAAGGCAAGGTCGAGATGTTTATGTCCAAAGGACTTGAGCTTCAGCTCTTTCTCTCCTCCCTGAAGGCCTGTTACAATGTTGGCTCAGCTCTTTAGCTTCCTGGCTGGTGTCTTCTGCTGGGATAACTATAATTAGAACCTCTGCTTGCAGCTTTAGAGTTGTACTTAGGAGGAGGTTGCAAACAAATTCAGAACCTCATTTCCCAAGTAGCTTCCTCCTCTTTGGGATTCTGTGCCTCAATTCTCAATTTCTTTAGATGCTTCCAACTACATTTGTCTCTACAGAAAAAAGGTAAGACTGCTGCTACCACTTGCTATGATTCTACGCCAAATAGGGTTTGGGCAGCACAATTAACTTTCTGCAGATTAGCCCTAAAAAGGTGAAAATTCAAATGTAAACAAGTCTAGGGATCAGCCAATTACTGAATCTCATGCTAATATAAAACTAAACATTCTTCAGAAGAAGATAATACAGTATAAAGACTTAACATATCCAAAATCTTCAGCATGTAATGAAATATTACAGAACATTCAAGGAAAGGGGAAAGTGTTACCCATAGTCAAGGTTGAAAAGCAGTCACCAGAAAACAACTCTGAGGTGCCCTAGATGTTGGATTTAGCTGAAGAAGCTTTAAAGTAACTAATACAAACATAATCAATTGATGAAATGGATGTATGTTCAATGAATTAAAGGGAATTAAGGGAATGAATAAGGGAAATTAATAGTGAATGAATAGAGAATCAATGCAGAGAAATGGAAACTATAACAAATTATAAATTCTAAAACTGCACAAAGTATATTCAACATCTCAGAAGCCATGAGAGCAAGAAAAGAATGGATTGAAATATTTAAAGTGTTGAGAAAGAAAAACTCACCAACCTAGAATTCTGTACCCTTTGAAATTATTCATCAAAAGTGAAGGAAATAAAGGCATTTTCAGGCAAATAAAAATTGAGGATATCTGGGGTGCCTGGGTGGTATATTTTGTTAAGCATCCAACTCTTGGTTTTGATTCAGGTTGTGATTTCATGGCTTGTGGGATCGAGCCCTGCATCTGGCTCCATGTTCAGTGGGGAGCCTCCTTGAAGATTCTCTCCCTTTCCCCCAACACTCTTTCTCAAATAAATAAATAAATCTTAAAAAAAAAACCAAAAACAAAAACAAGAGTGTGCCTGAGTGGCTTAGTTGGTTAAGTGTCTGCCTTTGGCTCAGGTCATGATCTTGGGGTCTTGAGATCCAGTCCCACATCAGGCTCCCTGCTCAACAGGGAGTTTGCTTCTTCATTTCACTCTCTTTCAGTGCTTTCCTTCTCTCTCCAATAAAGAAATAAAATCTTTAAAAAAGATTTATATCTTATCAAATTGGTATTTTCATGGTAATTCTGTTTTTTAACTTTTTGAGGAAACTCCATACAGTTTTCTACAATGGCTGCATCAGCTTGCATTCCCAACAATGCACAAGAGTTCTTTTTCTCCACACCTCTCTCTACATTTATTGTTTCTAGTTTTGTTTTTTATTTTTGTTTTTACTGTTCTGAAAGATTCAAGGTGATATATCATTGTGGTTTTGATTTACATTTCCCTGAGGATTAATGATTTTGAGCATCTTTTCATGGGTTTGTCAGCCATCTGTATGACTTCTTTGGAAAAAAAAGAGTCTATTCATGTCCTCTGCCCATTTTTAATTGGATTATTTGGGTTCTTTGGTATTGACTTGTATAAGTTCTTTATATATTTGGATGTTAACCTTTTATTTGCTATATCAGTTGCAAATATCTTTTCCCATTTGGGAGGTTGTCTTTTTATTTTGTTGATGGTTTCCTTTGCTATGCAAAAGCTTTTTATTTTGATGTAGCTGTAATAGTTTAATTTTGCTTTCGTTTCTCTTCTCAATGTGACTGTAGAAAAGTGTTTTTATGGCTGATGTCAAAGTGATTATTGCCCATGTTTTCTTCTAGGAATTTTAGGGGTTCAGGTCTCACATTTAAGACTTTAATCCATTTTGAGGGTGTGTGTATGTGTGTGTATGGTGTAATAAAGTGGTTTAGTTTCATTGTTTTGCAAGTAGCAGCCCAGTTTTCCCAACACCATTTCTTGAAGAAACTTTTTCCCATTGTATATTCTTGCCTCCCTTGTCATATTTAATTGACCAGAGAAGTGTGGGTTTATTTCTAGGCTCTCTATTCTTTCTGTTACATTGATTTATGTGTCTATTTTTGTTTCAGTATTATACTATTTTGATTATTATGGGTTTGCAGTATATTTTGAAATCTGAGATTATGATAGCTCCAGCTTTGTTCTTTTTTCAAGATTGCTTTGGCAATTCAGGGTCTTTTGTGGTTCCATACAAATTTAAAAATTATTTGTTCTAGTTCTGTGAAAAATCTTGTTGTTATTCTGATAAGGATTACACTAAATCTGTAGATTGCCTTGGGTAGTATGAATATTTTAATAATAATGGTTCTTCTAATCCATGAGTTTGGAATATCTTTCCATCTGTTTGTGTCATCTTCAATTTCTTTCACCACTGTTTAATGGTTTTCAGAGTATAGCCCTTTTGCCTCCTTGGTTAAGTTTATTTCTAGGCTTTTATTTATTTTTTATTATTATCTTTGTTTTGGTTGCACTTCTTGGTATTTATCCGAAGGAGTTGAAAACTATGTTCATATAAAAACATGCACATGGATATTTGTAGCAGCTTTATTCATAACTGTGAAAACTTGGAAGCAATCAGATGTTCTTCTGCTTGTAAATGTATAAACAAACTGTGGTACATCCAAACAATGAAATATTATTCAATACGACAAAGAAATTAGTTGTCAAATCTTAAAATGACATGGAGGAAACAATTATATTACTAAATGAAAGAAGCCTATCTGCAATTGCACTACTGGGTATTTACCCCAAAGATACAGATGTAGTGAAAACAAGAGCCATATGTACCCCAATGTTCATAGCAGTAATGGCCACAGTTGCCAATGAATCTTGGAAAAGAAATTAAATTAAAAATAAAAAGCTATTGGGTTTGATGTTACTGTATGAACACTGCAGAGAGTAAATTGATAATGTAAACTGGTTTTGACTTGTGAGGTTATTACTAAAACTACAGGTTGTATCTCAATTTTCCCTCACCTTTAAAAAGAAAATTTATGAGTTTAACCCCAAACCCCTTTTCTTTTTTTAAAATTATTTAATTTTTTCAGTGTTCCAAGATTCATTGTTTAAGCATCACACCTAGTGCTCCATGCAATCCGTGCCCTCCTTAATAGCCACCAGCATGGCCTCCCAAACCTCTATCCCCCTCCCCTCCAAAACCCTCAGTTTGTTTCTCAGAGTCCACAATCTCTCATCATTTGTCTCCCCCTCTAATTTCCCCCCAACACACTTCTCCTCTCCATCTCCCAATGTCCTCCATATTATTCCTTATGCTCCATAAGTAAGTGAAACCATATGATAATTGACTCTCTCTGCTTGACTTATTTCACTCAGCATAATCTCCTCCAGTCCCATCCATGTTGATAAAAAGTTGGGTATTCATCCTTTCTGATGGAGACATAATATTCCATTGTATATATAGATCATATATTCTTCATCTGTTCATCTATTGAAGGGCATCTTGGCTCTTTCCACAGTTTGACGACTATGGCCATTGCTGCTATGAACATTGGGATACAGATGGCCCTTCTGTTCACTACATCTGTATCTTTGGGGTAAATACCCAGTAGTTCAATTGCATGGTCATAGGGTAGCTCTAGTTTTAATTTCTTAAGGAATCTCCAAACTGTTTTCCAAAGTGGCTGCACCAACTCGCATTCCCACCAACAGTGTAAGAGAGTTACCCTTTCTCCACATCCTCTCTAACACTTGTTGTTTACTTGTTGTCTTGTTAATTTTGGCCATTCTAACTGGTATAAGGTGGTATCTCAATGTGGTTTTGATTTGAATCTCCCTGATGGCTAGTGATGATGAACATTTTTTCATGTGTCTGTTAGCCATTTGTATGTCTTCTTTGGAGAAGTGTCTGTTCATGTCTTCTGCCCATTTTTTGACATGATTATCTGTTTTATATGTGTTGAGTTTGAGGAGTTCTTTATATATCTTGGCTATCAGCCCTTTGTCTGTAGTGTCATTTGTGAATATCTTCTCCCATTCCATGGGTTGCCTCTTTGTTTTGTTGACTGTTTCCTTTGCTGTGTTGAAGATTTTGAGCTTGATGAAGTCCCAAAAGTTCATTTTCGCTTTTGTTTCTTTTGCCTTTGGAGACATGACTTGAAAGAAGTTGTTGTGGCCGATGTAGAAGAGGCCACTGTCTGTGTTATCCTCTAGGATTTTAATAGATTCCTGCCTCACATTGAGATCTGTTATCCATTTTGCCAAACTCCATTTTCAAATACGTGTTATATCACTTAACTTTCAGTGGATAGAGTTTTAACATAAATTATGTCAAAATTGGTCAATTTCACAATTGAGTATTTCATCATGTAAGCCTTACAAAATAAATCTGACAGTCCAAGAGCAGCATTAATTAAATAAAAAGTCTCTGTGTGTGTGTGTGTGTGTGTGTGTGTGAGAAAGAGACAGAGACATATAGACAGAAATTTATGTTAAATGTTAAACAATACATGGCCTTGTTTTTCTTTTCTAATATCAGAGATTGTGTTGATAATAAAAGACCAGAAATAAAAGATACATACATACATACATAAAATGCAAGGTTCTGAAAAGCAGAAACTATTAAATCACATACAGTCTTAAGTCTAATAAATGACACAGTCATAAATATCTGTAGGTGCAAGTATTACCAAATCTTCATTTATTTATTTATTTTTAAAAGATTTTTTTAATTTATTTGACAGAGAGAGAGGTCACAAGTAGGCAAAGAGGCAGGCAGAGAGAGAGAGGGGAAGCAGGCTCCCCACTGAGCAGAGAGCCTGATGCTGGCCTCGATCCCAGGACCCTGAGATCATGACCTGAGCTGTAGGCAGAGGCTTTAACCCACTGTGCCACCCAGGTGCCCTCAAATCTTCATTTAGAAAAAATAAACAAAACCCTATAAAAACATTTTCCCCTTTCTTCATACCCAGAGCACCTAAAAAGAAATACACAATTAAAAGTACTACATTATCCATGGAGACATCTCAAATGTTTCTTTCATTTCTCTCTTTAACAGCAGAACCTTTAGGCTTTACCTGAAGAGTGGAGTGAATGCCTCCCAAAGTTACCCTCTGTAGTACTTTTTAAAATCTAACTCTTGAATTGAATATAATGAGCTTAACACCTTAGCACTCCAGGGGGCAGAAATCCTTGTCTTTCTAAGTAAGAGCTATCTGCTGTCAGCCCACAGAAATGTTATCGACAATAGAAAGTGTCAATAGAAATGTCATCTAAAACCAGAGCTTATAAGCTGCAAACTATTCTGTAAATTGTTTTCGACACTTGGCTATGCCTGTTATGCATTGGTGCTATCTACTAATGCTTTATAACCAGTCCACTTTATTCCTGCAGGTACTTCATATTTTACATTCAACTTGTAATATCATTCTCAGATGGTCTACACTAAATTGAGCCAGATAATAACTGATTACCTGGAATAAATGCTATTAGAATTTTCCTCTGATGGTTCTCTCTAATTTCCTTACATTGCAAGTTCAAAATTTTTATGAGATTCCTAAGATGGGTCCCTTGATAGAGTAAGTTTGGAAAATGATCAATTGGCCAACTTTCTTTTTAAAATAAAATATTAAATTCTCTGAATACTAAAACAATTAGAAAAAAATATTTGTTTAATGATGTTATTCCAAAGTTATGTAACCAAAGATTCCTTCTTATGCTACACACTTCAAATTAAACATATTAACATTTTGTAACACTGATTTTTAGTAAACACTTTTTGGGAAAAAACTATGTTGTTGTGTACATTTTATTATGTATATGTTTTAAAGCCTCTAAAATTTGTTTTAGAAGCTGTTTTTGATGGTTTTATCTGTTTCAATAGAATATACTATCTAAATTAAAAACACATCCACATGATGGTTCTAGTTATTGTGTGTATTGATTAAAAACCTAAAAGCAATGATTAGGGGAAAACTTTATAGACTAGGATGTGGGTGGTACCATATAAAGTTGGGCAACATAGCACACTTGTAATGACAAAGTTAAAATCAAAAGCAGAATGTGGTTGTCAATTGATTTATTCTTTATTAGAATGGTGCAGTTCTCTATTCTTTCTGCATGCAAAGTGACTGATGTAGATTAAGTAGGCAAGAAGACTAATCATTACAGTTTAGTTTGTAATATTATATTAAGAATGAAAAAGTTCAAGACTACATCACTCATATATTTCTGATGGGAATGCAAAATTTTAGAGCCTTTCTGGGACACAGTTTGATAGTTTCTTAAAAATTTAAGTATACACTCACCATTAGATTCACCAATCTCACTGTAATGTGTTAACTGCAAAGAATGAAAATTTATAATCACACAAAATGCCCATGTTTATAGCAATTATATTCATAATGGCCTCAAACTCAAAATAACAAAATATTCTTCAGTGAATTAGTGGATAAACAAGTAGTACATTCATGTAATGGAATACAACTCAGAAATAAAAAAATAATAACTTAGATGTCTCTTAAATGTATTATGCCAAGTGAAAGTAACCAGAGTCAAAAAGTCCCTTACTAAATGATTCCACTAATATGAAATTCTGTGCATACCATAAAGATGCAGAAGATATAAGGGGTTGCCAGAGACTAGGGTTGCAGTGGATTTGATAAAAAATTAAGTAGCATAGGGGTGGTTGGGTGGCTCAGTCAGTTAAGTATCAGACTCCAGATTTTGGCCAATGTTCATGATCTCATGGGTGGTGAGATGGAGTCCTGCATCTGGCTCTGTGCTTAGTGTGGACTCTGAGAGTCTCTCTCATTCTCCCTTTGCCCCTCCCTCCACTCACACTAGCTCTCTCTCTCTAAAATAAATAAATAAAATATTTTCAGAAAATTAAGTAACATAAAAGAATTTTTGAAGACGAGGAATCTGTTCTATATTCTGATTGTGGTGACAGTTACATGTGGTGATAGTTACTTTTTATTTGTCATATCTCACAAAATTGTAAAAAAAAAGTGTGAATTTTACTGTATAGAAATTTAAAAATCAGTATGTTAAATATTCAACATGTAATAAAAAAATGGATGGCAATATATTTATTTTAAAAGTAGTCTCCCCAAATAGATACATAGATAGATAGATAGTATAGTGATTATCTTCTTATAAAATTACATTAAAATTGTAATATATAGTTATTAGAAATACAGACAAATTCAACAACACCATATAAAATGGAAATTAAGTGATTGTAATGGTTTACCTCAAGAAGTAGAAGGTATGGCAACAGGATGGGGTGTCCACATTTTTGGATGAGGATTGCTCTCAGTTTCCTGGCTTTTGTTTCAAATGGTGAGTTTTGGGTACTCATATTCTAAAAATATTACTTAGCAAACCCTAAATGTTTTCATTAAATAATCAAATAGACAAAACTTGACAGTAAGTTAGTAAAAGAGAAAATATTTCTAGTAAAATTATCTTGTAAGCAGTTGAGAGAGAAAGAGAGAAAACAGAAAAATAAATTGTCAATGAAGAGAAAATACGAGTTGTAATCACGGTTTCACCAGAATCCCCAAAAGAAAAAAGATAAGAGAATAAAGGAACAGCATTATTTGAAAAGATAAAGGAAGAGAAATTTTCAAAATTGGTAAAAATCAGAAATCCTCAAACCTGCCAAGAATGGACAGCAATCCCTGTACCAATGGATGAAAGATTACTCTAAACTTTGCTGTGAAAGAAAGAAGGTATGGGGGATGGTGGGAATCAAGGCTCAGAGACAAGATTCTTTGCCCTTCCTTGCTTCTGCTTTTATTGGTCCTTCAGGATAAACACAAAACTTTATCACTGTTTCTCAAGCTCGTGATGTGTGACAAAGGGTCTTACTGGAACTAGAAGGATGTATTTACAGGAATGATATAATATGCTAATCTCTGTGTTCTAAACTCTGCTAAACATAGCCTAGGGGACAATGCATACATCTCTTAGATCACAGGGCAGGTGTTTGGGCTAGGAAAGCTTTGGGGAAGGCAACTCCCTACGGCATTCCTATGGCCAAGTGGTCTCACTGGCCTTGGTATTCCAAAGACCTAAGCCCTTCTCTGAAAGCTAAACCCCTTCACCTCCATGTCACATTTTACCAAGCCAGGTATTATGGATGATTTCATGCTGTACATTAATCCCAACACAAGCCCATAAAGTCAAATATTTAGAAAGCAGAATAAATACAAAGAAATTGACACCTTTGTACATTGTAGTATATTTCCAGAATAGCAAAAACAAGAAAAAGTCCTAAGAACAGAGAAAAAAGATAACTTGACAGCAGTCTTCTCAATAAAAACAAGAATGAAGATAATGATATCTTTAATATGTTGTCAGTAAATAACTGCCAAACTATAATTCTATAATTTAAAAAAGTTATCTTTTGAACATGCATGCTGAATTTTTGTCCTCAGTAATAGCTAAGTAAATTATCACATTGCCCTCTAGCAGATAAAAACTTGAGATGATGTACGAAAAACACCCTGCTTTTAGGCACTAGAGAGTGACAAAAGCAGGTCCTCTTCCTTTTGTCTTCCTTGACACAGAGTTGACACACTTGGAAGTATGAAATAGTACTGGATAAATTTCCTGTTGTCATGGCAGCTAGCATGAGGGCACACAAAGTCTTAATCATGTGGCATGGGTAAATCTTCTATATACTTCCTTTACTCTTTTTGGTTTGAAGAACAAGACAACAGAATTGGGAAAACCAAAACTGCTGAAAAGTGTGGGGAGACCACAAGAAAGGAGTAGGGAAGAGGTACCCCCAATTCTGTTTATTAACTTCCCCAGTATTTGGGTGAAAGTGGAGCTACCACATGAACGTAGAGTCTAGAGAGTCCAGCTAAACTGTGCTGAGGTTTTACCTGCCACCCAAGAAATATGGTCTAACCAATTTAATAGTTTATTAAAGTAATCAACTAACAATTCAATTTTAAAGAAGTAAAACCAACCAACCAACAATGACAATAATAATGAAAGTCTTCAGATAATATAACAACGTAGATTCCCCACACATAACATTTATAATGTCCAGGATAAAATCTAAAATCACTCAACATGAAGAATCAAAGAAATATGACTTATTCTCAAAAGAAATGATTATCAAGGCTTAACAACCCTATAATGGCATAGATGAGGGAGATGTAATTAACAGAAATGAATTTCAAAGGATATTATATTTATGCTTAATGGTATAAAGGAATATATGTTTAAAACAAATGAAGAGATAAGAACTCTAAAGAGAGAAATATAAGCTATAAAAAATAACCAATAGAAACAAAAGTACCATATCTGAAATTAAAAATTCACTGAAAAGCCTTAACAGGAAAATGGAATTGACACAAGAAATAGTGAATTTGAAATTAGATCAATTCAAGTCATTTGGTTCAAAGAAAAGAGAAAAAGATTTGAAGGGAAAAACAAAAAAACAAAAAACAAAAAACCGAGCCTCAGAAATAAGTGGAACAATATCAAAAGGTGTAGCGTGTGTAACTGGAGTCCCAAAAGAGAGGACCAAAAAGAAAAAGGCAGATAACAATATGTGAGAAAATAATGATTAAAAACCTACATAATTTGATGACATATATTTATTGGAGTCCCTGTAAAGTAGAAAAATATTAGAAGATATAATGACAAAAATATCCTCAGATTTTTGAAAGACAAATTTATAGATTCAAGAGAGGAGTAAATTCTAAGAACAAATATTACAAAGAGGAAAAAAGCCTCATTCAGACACATCAGACTCAAATTACTGAAAAGCAAACATACAAGAAAAACTAGCAAATAACTAGAAGGACAACAACAAAAAAATGTAACTCATTACGTAAAGAGAAACGAATTCAAATGACCACAATTTCCTGGTTAGAAAATAGAGAGGCAACAAATCAGTGACAAAAATGCTGAAATGAGGAAAAAAATAAAATTAATCCAGAATTTTTATCTAGCTAAAATTTTCTTCAAGAATGAAAACAAAATAAAAACACATTTTGACACAGAAAACTAAGAACTGATCACCATCGTACTCATACAACCTGAACTACTAAAGGATGTTTTTCAAGCTGAAAAATTATATCTAATACAATACACATCTTTGGAAAGAAATAAAGAAAATCAGAAGTGGTTTGGCAAAATATAAACCCTGTTTTCCTCCAAATTTCTTTAAAACACAGAACTGTTTTGTTTGGCCCTGTTTGTTCATGGCCCTGTTTGGAAGATGGCCAGTTTGAGTTAAGACAACAAAAAGTTTTACCAGCTTTAGAGCTATTTCTCTTACTGTAGCAAAGCAGGAAATCTAATTCATAACCCCACTCAGTGTTTTTGCAGCCTTCAGCTGGTCTGATGAAAGTATCTAACCAGAGGACATAGAAAGTTGCATAGCTGATTCAATAGCCCTGTGTACAGTGGCACTCAAACAGGGAACACAGCCCATGGTTATCTGGTCTGCAGAGCAAAAGTGGTAGCCTCACCTGACCACAGCATTCAGTACACATTCTGGCCTGATTAAGGTCTCCAAGCAATGGGCTACACACGCAATGAGTCTTATCCTGCTGCTCTGCCAGGCAAGGAAACAATTCATAGCCCCATCTGCTACCCATCTTCTTACCAATGAGTAATTACTTTAAATGTAAATGGATTAAATTCTCTAAATAAAAACACAGAAATATTGAATGGATTAACAAATATGATCCAACAATATGCTGTGTACAAGAGAGTAATTTTAGCTTTAAAGAAATACATAGACTGAGAGTAAAGCAATGGAAAAAGACATTTCAATCAAATAGTAACCAAAATAGGCAAAGGTAGTTATATATGCATCAGACAAAACAGATGTTCAAAATGATAAAAAGAGAAAAAGAAAGTCATTATATAATGGTAAAGGGGTCAATATATCAAGAAGATAGAACAATTGTAAATATGTACCCAATATTGAGGCACCTAACTATACAAAGCAAAAACTAACAAAGCTAAAAGGATATATAAACAGTAATACAATAATAATTGAAGACTGTCTCTCAAAGTGAATAAATCATGCAGAGAATCAATAAGGAAATGGTGCACTTGAACAACATTACAGACCAAATGGACCTAACACACAGATACAGAACAGTATATTCAATAACAACAGAGTGCACATTCTTCTTAAGTGTACATTTAATGTTTTCTAGGAAAGATCATATGTTATGCCATAAAACAAGTCTTAGCAAGTTCAAGAAGACTGCAGTCATATCAAGTATCCTCTTTAACCACAATGGCATGAAACTAGAAATCAATAATGAAGAAGACCAGAAAATTCATGAACACAGAAATTAAACAACACTCTTCCCAGACAACCAGTGGATCAAAAAATAAATTAAAAACAAAATAAAAAGGTTTCTTGAGAGGGCACGTTTTGCATGGAGCACTGGGTGTTGTGCAAAAAGAATGAATACTGTTACGCTGAAAAAATAAATAAAATGGAAAAAAAAAAAAAGGTTTCTTGAGACAAATGAAAATGGAAACACAACACACCAGAACTTGTGGACTGCATCAAGTTATTCCAAGACAGAAATTCACAGCAATAAATACATACATTAAGAAACAAGAAGGATTCTATATAAACAACCTATCTGTGCTTTAATGAATTTAAAAAAGAAAAACAAACTGAACCCAAAGTTAGCAGATAAAAGGAAATGATAAAAATTAGAGCAGAAATGAATGAAATAGAGAAGAGGGAAATAGAAAAAATTAACCAAACTAAGAATTGGTTCTCTGAAAAGCTAAACTAAATTAACAAACTGTTAGCTAGAATAACCAAGGAAAAAGAGAGCACTCAAATCAACAAAATTGTAAATGAAAAAGGACACATTACAATGGTTCCTACAGAAATTCAAAG
This sequence comes from Meles meles, assembly GCF_922984935.1. NCBI lineage: Eukaryota > Metazoa > Chordata > Mammalia > Carnivora > Mustelidae > Meles > Meles meles. The sequence continues at coordinate 96,843,947 of NC_060067.1, forward strand.
AATTTTGAATTTAGAAATTTGAATTTAGAAACTACTATGAACAACTATATGCTAACAGGTTGAACAATGAGTGGAAATGGGAAAATTCTCAGAAACATACAACTTACCAAGACTGAATCAGGAAGAAAGAGAAAATCTGAATAGACCAACTACTAGTAAGGAGACTAAATCAGTATTAAAAAATCTCCCAACCTTCAGTTTTTTTGAAACAGCTTCAGGAGAATAGGTATTATTTCTTCTTTGAATGTTTGATAGACTTCCCCCAGGGAATTCATCAGGTCCTGGGCTCTTGTTTTTGGGAGGTTTTTGATCACTGCTTCAATCTTGTTACTAGATATTGGTCTATTCCGGTTGTCAATTTCTTCCTGATTCAGTTTTGGAAGTTTATAGGTTTCCAGGAATGCATCCATTTCATCTAGGTTGCTTAACATGTTGAAATATAACTGTTGATAATAATTCCTGATGATTGTTTCTATCTCCTTGGCATTAGTCGTGATCTCTCCCTTTTCATTCATAATTTTATTAATTTGGGTCCTCTCTCTTTTCTTTTGGATTAGTTTGGCCAATGGTTTATCGATCTTATTGATTCTTTCAAAACCCACCTTCTAGTTTCATTGATACATTCTACTGTACCTCTAGTTTCTATCTCATTGATCTCTGCTCTAATCTTGATTATTTCCCTTTTGTGTGTGGGTTTGGCTTAATTTGTTGTTGATTCTCCAGTTCTTTAAGGTGTAAAGGGAGCTGGTGTATTCTGGATTTTTCAATTTTTTGAGGGAGGATTGGATGGCTATGTATTTCCCCCCTAAGGACCGCCTTTGCTGTATCCCATAGGTTTTGGGCCGAAGTGTCTTCATTCTCATTGGTTTCCATGAATTGTTTAAGTTCTTCTTTGATTTCCTGGTTGCTCCAAGCATTCTTCTTCTTTTTTTTTTTTTTTAAAGATCTTATTTATTTGACAGAGAGAGATCAGAAGTAGGCAGAGCAGCAGGCAGAGAGAGAGGGGGAAGCAGGCTCCCTGCTGAGCAGAGAGCCCGAAGTGGGGCTCAACCCCAGGACCCTGAGATCATGACCTGAGCTGAAGGCAGAGGCTTTAACCCATTGAGCCACTCAGGCACCCCTGATCCAAGCATTCTTAAGGAAGGTGGTCTTTAGCTTCTAGGTGTTTGAATCCCTTCCAACTTTTTTTTTGTGGTTGAGTTCCAGTTTCAAAGCATTGTGATCTGAGAATATGCAGGGAATAATCTCAATCTATTGGTATTGGTTGAGTCTTGATTTGTGACTCAGTATGTGGTCTATTCTGGAGAAAGTTCCATGTGCACTCAAGAATGAGTATTCTGTTGTTTTAGGGTGGAATGTTCTGTATATATCTATGAAGTCCATCTGGTCCAATTTGTCATTCAATGCTCTTGTTTCTTTATTGATATTCTGCTTGGATGATCTGTCTATTACTGAGAGTGGTGTGTTAAGATCCCCTACAATTAATGTATTCATATCACTATGACTCTTTATATTTATTAACAGTTTTGTCTTATGTAGTTGGCTGCTCCCGTATTGGGGGCATAAATATTTACAACATGTGTTGGAGAGGATGTGGAGAAAGGGGAACCCTCTTACACTGTTGGTGGGAATGCAAGTTGGTGCAGCCACTTTGGAAAACAATGTGGAGATTCCTTAAGAAATTTAAAATAGAGCCACCCTATGACCCTGCGATTGACCATCAAATTTAGTTTGTAATGTTATAATCCAGGGTTCAACTGCTTTGTAATTACTTTTTAAAACTCATCTGTTGAAGTTAGGCCATACTTTTCATCTTTCTTTCTTCTTTCCCTTTTCCTTAGAGTATTTTGGTTGTTAGAATTTTAAGATGACATATCTAAGTAAATGTTAAATTTAGTTACAATGCAATTAACTAACTCTATTATCATATTCCTGAACTGCTTACCTTGTTTGCAACACTGCTTCCCTAATTCCTGTAGCCACATGAGCTTTTTGTCAACAAGAATATATATTAGTTTTCTCTGATGAAGCTAATTAGATGTCTTTGATATCTTAGCACCATATATCTCACGAAAAATAGACTGAACTTACAATATTCTGCTCTTTCACTGGCACTTTGAAGAAGGGAAGTCTTCTCTCATTTTCAAACTAGATCCATGGACAAGTTAGTGGAGATTCTCAGCTAGGTGTAAACTCTGGTGTATGTGTAAACTCTGGTATATGTTTGTACATAAATATTTTATCCAGGGGTCAGGTTTGTGATTTTCCTTATATTCACAAGGGAGGCCAAAAACAAAAACAACAACAATAACAAAAGTTAAGGATCGTTTGCATGGAAGAAAGAGTAGTAAAATAAGACCTAAGGCAATCACAATTTGTACACTTACTGGCTATGTCAGTACATCACTTACTACCTCTAGGGAACCAATGATTTTAAAGCTTTTTGCCTTGAAAATTCTGTGATTCTAAGGCTAGAAGTTTTCCTCAAGTGCTGGCTGTCAACAAATCTATAAGAGCAATTCACAGATATCCCTTCCTTGTTATCTTCATTATGTGGCGCAATCCAATTTTGCATTAGTCAGAACTGTGGCCAGCTGAGCGTAAAGCTATTAAATATTCTTAGTCTTAGACCTAAAAGACAGTGAAGATCCAACAGAGTGCATAGATTCCAGCATTGGAAGCCACAATTTTTTTTATGACATTAAATTGAGCTTTTGAGGTCAGAGTTAAAAGAGAACACTTAATTTAGAAGGAAAGCTGCTGTGGACAGCAATATAAAGTTCACACAAAAAAAGATTGGTCATTTTTTTCTGGTTATTTTTATGCTCAGGTTAGAAGTTAAGGTAGTCAGAAATCACTCAAAGGAAATTTCTAACAACTAGTCCTCCCCTAATCTCACACCCTTCACACCTTATTAAAGAAAAAAAAAAATAAAAACAAATCTGGTATAAGAGATTTGAATCTATAAAAAAGCAAATATTCTGTAGGGAACAACATAATCACTTGAATTATAAAAGAAGACTATCATTCAGAGTAGTGGTATTCAAATTGAATTCCTTGCAACTCTACCTCAGCAGCCACTTTCTCTGGCAAATGACTATCAAACTAAATGAGACTTAAAGACCCTTCTTTAATCAGAATTTTCTTCTTAATCTATTATGATTGCTTATAAGGTTTTGAATGAAAAAAATTTCAGCACTAAATTAAATAAATAAATAAATTTAAAAATGGTGTGAAAATTGTATAATTGTATAATTGTATAAAATTGTATAAGGCAAAATGAGGTTAGAAAGTGCTGGTGTCTGTTATAGGCTGGATATTTGTACCCTTCCAAAATTTTTATGCTGAGATCCCAAACCCCAATGCAATAGTATTAGAAGATGAAGTCTTTGGGGAAAAAAAAAGATGAGGCCTTTGCGAGGTGTTTAGATCATAAGGGCACAATCCTCATAAATGGGATTAGTGTCTTTTTAAAAGAGACCTTCAGAGAGCCCTCTCCTTATCCCGCCCCCCGCCCCTTTGTGATGACACAATGAGAAGATGGCCACCTATGGACCAGGAGGTGAGCTCCCACCAGACAGTAAATCTGCTGGTACCTTGGACTTCCCAAGCCTCCCAAACTGTGAGAAACAAAATATTTGTTGTTTAAGCTACTCAGTCTATTTTGTTACAGCAGCTTGAATGTACTAAGATAGTGTCCGATAGTAGAAAGTATTAGAAAGTTACATAAGACCAGACACTTTATTTTGATTACTGTTATCTTGTCTCACTTAGAGCAGTGCTTGGGACTTAGACATTATTCAGTAAGTACTTGATGAATGTGTGAAAATAAATGAATAAATTAGTGCATTATATATATTACATACTGTAAAACATTTCCTATGTATGAAGAAAGGAAGTCATTTCTAACTCACAGGTTCTCTACAATAAAGGCTCATCTGAAAAAAAAAAAGATATGCTATCAGATAACACTTCAAAGTCACACTAATGAATTAACCATTAGCTAATAAAAGTAAACTACAGATTATTCTTTGTTATTTCTGTATTCTTAAGATTCTCTAAACAAGGTTCTCCCAACTTTATAGACCAGGCGGAGGAGGACAAGGTGGAGGAGAAAAGAAGAAGAAAATTAATACCATCTATGATCTAAGAGAGATAACATAAATAAATAATCGGGCACACTGCCTGAACTCCAACTGCCTTATCTTCTTGAAAATTTTGATGCCATCTGTGCCTGTCTTAAGCCTATTTGCCTTAAGATTCATTTCTTATCATTTCTTTGTTCTGCTTTGTGTGGCAGAAGGCTGACTCTGCAGGCTATCTTTCTCAGGCTCCTGTATCCGCCGGTATTTAGCAGAGTGTGGCCAATGGGAGACCTTAGTGGAAGACTGGAAGGTGACAAGAAAGAAGATGCATACATTTCTGTGCTTCAGGCTGGGTGTCTAGAAGCTACCACAACTCATGCAATGGCTCAGTGCTCACTGGACAGGCTGCTGTGGCTCCAACTTCAGCTCTGTGACTTCACTCCTGGAACTCTGGTAGCACACTTCCCATCACCCCTCTGATTGGGGTGATTTCTGCAGTTGACACTCAGAGTTCTCTCCTGTCTTCCATTTAGCTTCTTTCCTCGTTTATCCTCTGTGTAACAAAATGCTTTTGCTGAAAGTTCCTGTTTCTTAAAATCTCAAATGCTTTCTGCTTTCAGGTTAGACCTAGTATTAGTTTTCTGTTGTTATAGACCAAATTATTCAAATTTAACAGATCAAAAGAACATTCGTTTATTATCTCATAGTTACAGGTAAATTCCATGTAGCTTCAACCTGATTTCCCTTTTAGAGTCTCACAAGGCTGAAAGCAAGGTGCCTGCTGTATTCTTAACTGGATGCACTGGGGGAGAATCTGCTTCCAAATTCACCTTGTTGGCAGAATTCAGTTACAGTTACAGGTCTTCATTTCTTTGCCAGCTGTCAGCTGGGGACTGCTCTCAGTCTCTGCTTTTCACACCACTCACCCCCTCCATCTCAGCAATGGACATCATTTGTTCCTCATGTACAATCTCTCTCATGCTTTAAACATCTCTGATATCCTCCTTGAAAGGGTTTATGTGATTAAGCCCACGTGGATAATCTGTATCTTATTTTTTTAATTTTAGAAAGATTTATTTATTTTAGAGAGAGAGAGAGAGGGAAGGAGAGTGAGTGGGGGAGGGGCACAGGGAGAGGGAGAGAAGAAGACTCCCCACTGAGCATGGAGCCCACACAAGGTCCCATCTCATGGCCCTGAGATTATGACCTGAGTTTAAATCAAGACTCAAATGTTCAAACAACTGGGCTACCCAGGTGCCCAGGGATACTCTCCATTTTAAGGTCAACAATTAGTAACATTAATTGCACTGCAACACTTCTTTTGCCCTATAAGGTAATCTAATCATTTAAGCAACACAAGCAGAGAAGGTCATCATAGAATTCTGCCTTCCACAGATCTTAAGTGATCTATTACTCTGGCACTTGCCTGGTTTGTGTTCTTGAGCCAACCTTTTAGCCAAGGGCCTTAGATTCTTTATGTATAAAATATTTATAAATAAGAGACAATCTGATTGCTAATTTTTTAGTTCTGTAATGCTAGATAATCTATGACCAGAGACTGACATTATTTGGGCCAGATTATTAATCTTTGGGAAGATTAATATAGGGTTTTGCTCTCTTCTCTTGCGCAGTCCCCCTTTCACTGGGGAGCGTTTTGATTTCATTTCAGGAAAGGGGAACTTGTGTTTTATTAGAAACATTTCTTAAGGATAAGCATGATAAAAATGTTTATATTCCAACTGCATTAACCAGTATTTGGGAGTGAGTTGGCACTTCTGGTGCTGCCAGTGCTCCCTCAGGTTCTGAGATAAGCCCCTGTGTCAAGGTCCAGACTGATGCCCTGATGTGATGTGAGCTGAAGACTATGGGAGGCCAGTCTGAGACAGGTAGTTAGAGGAGACTCAGTTTCCATCCCTGGATCATAGGCATACCACATAACATCTCTGGAAATTTAGTTGTATCATTGGTAGAATGAAGAGCTTAGAGTAGGGGCTTTTACTGTCCTTTAAGTTTTAACAATTGAATCGTCCTCCTCCATCTTAAACCCTTGACTCTAATAAACCATATGTATAATGAAATAAAGCTTATTAAATTCTCAGAAAGCTGAATACTTTAAGCAATATAATTTGGAAAATTATCATTAAATGATTTCAGTGTATAGTGTTTGGATGCTATGATTCATCACTTTTTTTCACAGATTTAGTCTTCCAGATTTTTAAAAATGTATACTAACACACCATCATATGGCAGTCATGTAACGCCCTCTCCTGGCTAAAGATCAAAGCACACCCTTTCTCCCTACTACAGCATTATCTGGAAATTAACATGTTCTTAGTTCTTTTCTGGACATTTACATTGTAGTACATCTTTCAACAATTTTAAATCTATTTATTCCTTATTAATTCTAAAAATGAATATGTTTTATTGATGATATAGACATTCACCTGCCTAACTTAGTTTAACAAACATAAGCAGCTTTTTTTTTTTTTTTTTTTTAATCTTGGAGCATAATCTATCTAGTTGGGATATTTTTTACTGATAAAATTAATCAATTTACCAGATTCACATTTTTTTTCCAGATTCACATTTTACATTGCACTCGTAAAGGACAAAGTCATAGAGAAGTTCTAAAACAGCTTGGTATTGTTATAATTTATTTTTTCAATATGTTTGAGTTTCTGACTCATACATGTGTGTGGGAATTAGCTAAATGATTTGTGCTGCTCACTAACTGAGACAAACTGTACTGTGATACTATTTTCCCATGACTGTTCCTTACATTTTCCACCATCCTGAACAGTGATTATCAGCCCAGTATTAGGACCATGTCAGAATCACTTGGAGTTATGGTGGGAAGATTAAATTTTTTCTAATAATGAAATGTTAAATATTCTTCAAATATGTTGAGACACTTTGATAGCCTTATCTTTAAGGTTAATGATTTATCACCCAAACCCTGGCACTTTTGAGGGTGAAGAATTATTAGTAACAATCCTATCAGTATACCAGTCTAAATGAGGGCTATTACAAGCAAAGCAGCAGTAGATCATGATATTTATATTACAAAAATGTTTCAGCTGGAGTAATGGAAACCTGAGGCTTATTCCTAAAATTCTGTTTTATTTCTATTCTCAGTGGACTCTCTCATCTTCCATTTACAAATTCTGTTTATAACAATTAAAAATTGTGTCAAACTTTATATTCTCCTTTAGAGACAGATGGCAGAGTTTCAAATCCTGACAAATTACTTAAGTATTCTGCATCTCAGTTTTCTTATCTGGTAGATGGGAATACAATAGCACTTACCTTATAGAGCTGTAACACTTTTTCTTTTTTTTTTTTTTAAGAGAGAGGGAGAGAGTATGTGCATGCCTGCACGGGGCGGGAGGCAGAGGGAGAGGGAGAGAGAGAAAATCCTAAGCAGGCTCCATGCTCAGTGTGGAGCCTGATATTGGTCTAGGTCCCACCACCCTAAGACCATGACCTGAGCCAAATTCAAGAGCTAGATGCTCAATCCACTGAACCACCCAGGCGTCTCTGGGTTGTAACAATTAATGAGTAAATTATATGATATATGAACATAGTAAACCCTATTATTAATAATAAAATTAGTAATTTCCACAAGTGAATGATAATACATTTAAACTTTTGTACAGTATGAGCATTTTAGAGGTTGTACATTTATTTCAGGAAAGCACTTGTAGTAGGCAGCCTCTAAGATAGTGACCAGTGATCCCTGCTTCCTGGTATTCAGGCTATAGTGTAACCCTTGCCCCTTGAATGTCGGCTGGACCTAGTGAATCATTTCTAATGAGGAAAAATAAACGTAAAAGTGATAGGATTTCACTTCTGAGAATAGGTCACAAAAAGGCTGTGACTTCCTTTTTACTCTTTTTTCCTTTCTTACTCCTTCTCTCATGGATCCATTGCTCAAAGAGAAAAGCCAGATGCCATGTTGTGAGCAGTCATATGGAGAGACCCATGTGGTAAGGAACTGTCTCTGGCCAAAAGTCAGTGAGGACCCGAGGTCTGACAACACCCTTTTGGAGTAGCAAATTGTAGTTTAAAGATATTCAAAGAATCAAATTACAAGTAGTAGGAAAAATGTGATTCTTTAGTTTCTATACCAACAGTTTTAAAATAATCCATCTCTCTGTTCATGAAAAAAAAATCATTAGAATTTCCAAGTTAAAAATGTCTGTCCGTGCTTTGAAACAAAGAGATTATTACAGATAAACCTTTATAGAAATTCTAGTATGGAAATGAAACTGAAAGCTTCATGTCAACTTTACCACTTGATGGAGCCATAATGCCAGAGAACACTTCAAAAACCATCATGTTTACAAGGACGCAATCTTTATGACAGATGTGAATAAAACGTATAATTCTAAGTCTTGGTTGGGATCATTCTAGCGATTACCTCCTCCTGTCATCAGACAATTTCTATAACATGTCAAAGAGAAAACTGTATATAATAATCCCGAACTGTTAGGGGAGGAAAATTTGCTAATTTTTATTTTTAATAATCTAGAAAATTTAAGAAAGTTTATTCCCTGGAAAATACTTACTTGTGCTGGGAAAGATATAATGTAATAAAATGTAAAGATGAATATTAAATCTTCTAAATATCAATTGTTTAATATTATGAGAAGGAAATGTGAACCTTCTTGGAGAGCAAAGCTTATGAAAGATTCTTGAGCTGTTATCTTTTTGTGATCAAAAAGGGCTGACATTTGGAGGCCTTCTTCTGGCAAACTTTCCAGCAGCTGAGAGAAGAAATCATTTCAGTGGCATTGCTCAGACCACCCTCGCCAAGGTTTCTGAGCCTTAGGTCACCAAGCACTTTTCAGAAAAAGGTTACTGAATTCTTCCATTAAACACCAAAACTTGGTGAGGGGGCACCAAGAGGTATCCAAATGATTATCTGCATATTAAAAATATTGTTTCCTGTCCCCTTTGATTACTTCTACTAGTGAAAAGTGTCAATTACCCTTACCAATATGCTACCACTTGCATTCTGGTCACTTGCAAGAGTGGAATATTTAGGAGGCAATTATTAGCTTATAGTTAAACAGGGGTCTTGCTGTGTGTCTTGATGCAAAGATTCCCCTTTTGAGAGAAAAGCGCCTGGAACGACAGGGATGAGAAGCACAAATTTGCCAAGTGAGTCACTAAGGATGATAGTAAGTGGAATCAATCCTGCTTCTACACTTTGGTTCCTGGACCAACATATTTTCCTTATTGAGGCACAGCATCATAAAAAGGTCTTTGAATTAAAGGGATACTGTCCTGGAGAAAACGGTATCACTGTAAAGTATCTCCTGTAAACTAGCTCTTTGCCTCTAGCAGGCTATTTCATTGCTCTATCTGGCCAGCATCTTTCAAATGACATGATATATAAGATGGCTGGTGGACCATGTGTTATGGATCAGCTGCAAACCCCCTGTTCTATCAAATGGGTCCTTTGACTCAACCCAATATTATATGGTGAGAGATGATTTTTTAAAAGATTTTATTTATTTATTTGACAGAGGGAAAGAGATCACAAGTAGGCAGAGCAGCAGGCAGAGAGAGAGAGAGGGGGAAGCAGGCTCCCCACTGAGCAGAGAGCCTGATGCGGGGCTCGATCCCCTGGGATCACGACCCGAGCCAAAGGCAGTGGCTTAACCCACTGAGCCACCCAGGTACCCCGAGAGATGATGTTTTATAGACCCTGGGACAGTGGTACTGGTTAGGGCTCCATCCCTAGGAAACACAACTCCATAGCCATAATATGTATTGATTCTTATCAAAATGTATTATTATTACTTTCAAGGTGGAAGAGATCCAGTTTATTCAGCTGACCACCAAGTAGCTAGTTGATGCCATATAGAAGGCTTGGCTCTGGTCTCTGTTGCTGACAGGCTGGACATTCTAAGGCTTTGGAAAGTAGCAGCCCATATTATTGGCACATGCACAACCTGTATCTCTGTTCTCATAGATACTTCTTTTAGGTCTCCGTTGTGTCAACATGGGGATGGTTGCTGACCAGAGGCTGGCTCATTTCAACTACTCCATTCAGTTTTGTTTATCAGGGTGTTTACTGGCTCTTCCACGTTGTTGGACTGCTGGTGCCCAGTATGGTGTGATATGAAGATCTTCACGGTACATGACTATTTTCATATGCCCATGTACAAGCCTCTACCCAGAACTCCTTGAAAATGATCTTTCATTTTGTTTCTCTTTCCAGGCCCCTGATCAGTCAAGCCATTTATCATTGCCCATTTTTCCATACATACACTAAGCTTGGGCCATGTTTCTGTTTACATAAAGTAGATTACCAGGGAACTATCTGAACCTCTGCTCAATGGGACGATTTTCCATCACCATTATCTTTCTTTTTTTTTTTAATGTGCTGTTTTATCTTTGTAAAAATTTTTTATTTAAATTCAATTTAGTTAATATACAGTGTATTACTAGTTTCAGGGGTAGAATTTAGTGATTTATCAGTTGCATATAATGCCCACTGCTCATTATATTAAGTGCCCTCCTTAATGCCTGTCTCCAAATCACCTCATCTCCCTCCACCCCACGACCTCCCACCCAGCAACTTTCAGTTTGTTTTTTATAGTTAAGAGTCTCTTACGGTTTGCCTCCCTCTCTGTTTTTATCTTATTTTTCCTTCTCTTCTCCTATGTTCCTCTGTTTTGTTTCTTAAATTCCACATATGAGTGAAATCATATGGTTTTTGTCTGACTTATTTTTCTTGGCATAATACCCTCTACTTCTAACCACATCACTGCAAATGGCAAGAGTTCATTCTTTTTGTTAGCTGAGTAATATTCTATTATATGTATATTATATAATACATATATACATATATAATGGAATATATATTATATATACTTATATATATACATACATATATACATATATATATACACACACACATACATACAGATATATTCATCTGTCAAAGGACATCAGAGCTCTTTCTATATTTTGGCTATTGTGGACATTGCTGCTATAAACATTGGGGTGTATGTATTCTTTTGAATCACTATTTTTGTGCCCTTTGAATAAGGACCTAGTAGTGCAATTGCTGGGTCTACTTTCAACTTTTTGAGGAACCTTCATACTGTTTTCCAGAGTGGCTGCACCAGTTTGCATTCTCAACAACAGTATAAGAGGGTTCCCCTTTCTCTGCATCCTTGCCAACATCTGTTGTTTCCCGAGTTGTTAATTTTAGCCATTCTGACCAGTGTGAGGTGGTATCTCATTGTAGTTTTGATTTGTATTTTTCTGATGTCAAGTGATGTTGAGCATTTTTTTCATGTGTCTGTTAGCCATTTGCATGTCTTCTTTGGAGAAATGTTTTTTGGTTGTTGAGTTTGCTAAGTTTTTTTTGTTTGTTTGTTTTGTTTTTGTTTGTTTGTTTGTTTTACAGATTTTGGATCTTAGCCCTTTAATCTGATGTCATTTGTGAATATCTTCTTCCATTTTATAGGTTGCCTTTTAGTTTTGTTGATTGTTTCCTTTGCTGTGCAAAAGCTTTTTATCCTGGTGAAGTTCCAAGCGTTTGTTTTGGTTTTGTTTCCCTTTGGAGATGTGTCTAGCAAGAAGTTGCTACAGACAAGGTCAAGGAGGTTGCTGCCTGTGTTCTCCTCTAGGATTTTGATGGATTCTGTCTCACACTGAGGTCTTTCACCCATTTTAAATTTGAATTTGAATTTGTTTTTGTGTATGGTGTAAGGAAATGGTCCAGTTTCATTCTTCTGCATATGCCTGTCTAGTTTTCCCAACACCATTTGTTGAAGAGACTTCTTCGATTGGGTATTCTTTCCTGCTTTCCTGAAGATAAGGGTCCATTTCTGGTTTTTCTATTCTAAACTGTTGATCTGTGTGTCTGGTTTTGTGCTAGTACTGTACTGTCTTGATGATTACAGCTTTGTAATACAGCTTGAAGTCCAGAATTGTGATGCCTCCAGCTTTGGTTTTCTTTTTCTTTTTCTTTTTTTCTTTTTTTTTTTTTTTAAAGATTTTATTTATTTATTTGACAGAGAGAGAGATCACAAGTAGGCAGAGAGGCAGGCAGAGAGAGAGGAGGAAGCAGGCTCCCCGCGGAGCAGAGAGCCCGATGCGGGGCTCGATCCCAGAACCCTGAGATCATGACCTGAGCCGAAGGCAGCGGCTTAATCCACTGAGCCACCCAGGCACCCCAATTCCTAAATATCTTATGCCATCACTACTATCTTACCCTGAATGAGGATTTTGTGCAGTTGTTATCCATATATAGTTCTTATCTATGTCCACATACTAAGTGGACCCATTTAAGAACCCAAACCTTTCCATCACCGGTTATAAGGCATCTCTATTGCAACCACAGATGTGAGCAGAGGAACAGGCACTGGTACAACAGTGACAGATGACTTGAGGGTTATTATGAACAATTGCATGCACCAGGTTTCTGATGGTTAACCAATGACCTCTGTTGTTTGGGGATCTTATTCACTTTTTATTGTTAGTAATGAGTTCAGTCTTATAGCACCCTGTCCTCCCCTTCCCACAGAAGAGAGCCCTCACCTAAATTCTTAGTACTGTTGGTGCTACTCTCACTAGTGACATCCTTACTGTGTTGGAAAATGATGTATCTTTGGGATCTTTAATTTATTGGCTTTATTAATAATAGTTAAAACTAGAACAGAATAGAGATCCTAAAGTTAACCCATGCACATATGGTCAATTGATTTATGACAAAGGAATCAAGAACATACAATGGGGAAGGACAGTTCCTTCAATAGTGGTATTGAAAAAACCTTACAGCCACATGCAAAGAAATGAAACTGGATCACTATCTTATGCCATATTCAAAAATGAACTCAAAATGGATTAAAGATTTGAACTTAAAATCTGAAACCATAAAAGTCCTAGAAGAAAACATAGGCAGTAAGCTCCTTAACATTGTAATTATGTGTGGTGATGAGGTTAACTACACTTACTGTGGTGATCAGTTTGCAACATGTATAAATATTAAAATGATTACCTTGTTCATCTGAAAATAATATAATGTTATATATCAATTTTGTCTCAATTCAAAGCATACAATGAGAACTATGCAAGAAGAAAAATAACTGCTGAATTTCAGAGATCTTTGTATTTTTGGAATTATGATAAGATGTTGTTAGGCAGAGAAATCCCTCTATGAGATTCCTATGACAACCTTTCATAAACAGGATATCACATTCCTATGTCCAGAGAGACCAATGTATCAGTGCTTTTTATTCTTCACAGTTCATGCCCATTCTCATTTGTCTAACAACACGTCTCTACCCCAGACATCCTTCAAACTCCCTTAAGACCTTTTAATCTTTCTCTTTACAGGCCCTTGAGCTGTCAAACCATCTGCCATTGCCCATGATCCCACATATGTACTTTTAGTTTAGATACAGTACTGGGTGACTCAGAAACATAGGGAAAGGGACAGAAGCAGATTGGATACCAGAGTCTGATGACACAGATACAATTATTTAATTGCAACCACTCACCTATAACCCTGACCATCACGGGGCAGGAGCATTAATACACCATAGTAGGAAGTTGGAAATCTGAGAAAATCCTCTTTACCTAGTGGCTACTAGCTGACAACATAGATATTGGTTAAATAATGAAGCAGAAAAAACCATGAGTGGTTATTTCAAAACACTCATCAAAGATGTAGTAGAAAAAAAATTATAAGAAATTTTCAGTGTTCGTTTTGTAGATTGTTATCTTAAACTCAATTTACTTGAAATCAAGACAAACTTTGAGACTCAAAGATAGAGCATTCCAATGTTAGTATTTCTAGCACTGGTACAGATCCTACATTCAACCAATCCTTATCATTTTTTCCCTTAAAAATTGATTCATTCTTTTGAAGGGTCAGGGGTGGGAGGTTGGGGCAACCTGAGGGTTTTGAAGGGTCAGGGGTGGGAGGTTGGGGGAACAGGTGGTGGGTAATGGGGAGGGCACATTTTGCATGGAGCACTGGGTGTTGTGCAAAAAGAATGAATACTGTTACACTGAAAAAATAAATAAAATGAAAAAAGAAAAAAAAATTGATTCATTCTGCTTTGTTTCTATTGCTGGCTTCTGACTTCAGACCCTTATTTCAGTTTTTGATTATCAGTTAATGTCCTAATTGAGTTTTCCATGTCTAAAGAAGCTGCCTACCACTGCCAGATTAGTTTTCCTTAAAATATATTTTTAACAGTTCATTTTTGACCCAAATTACAAAAAACATAAATAGAAAGTTGCTCGTCAAATACCCTTAAACAGGTTTAAAAAGAAGGACCCAAATAGCAAGTTTATTTGCAACGTATTTGCATGATTACTTTTTAAACTTGTTATTACAAAAGGGAGCTTGCAACTTATAAGCAAAAGGCTCCAAAGAAAAATAGGAAAACATCACAAGTGGTAATTCACAAATGAAGAAATATAAACAGACAATACACATGAAAAAAAATTCTAAGTTGATAATTATGGAAATGTAAATTAAAATACAACTCACACCTTTCTGTGCTACCCAGAAAGGGGTCCATATGATATTCTGGGTTCCCATTATAATTAAAGGTAAATTTTCACAATATCTAGAGCCTTTGATATCCCATAAATGAAGGAGGACAATGTCCTCAAATCTCTTGTAGCAGGACTCCACTTACATGCGCCAGACTTGACTTCCAAATGGAATAGTACATCTACAAAGGAAAAGAGATAACATTTATATCATAAACCTGAAGAAAACCTGGGAGAAGACTCTGCTGGCAGTTTGTACCATTGAAAATGCAGCTGATATCAGTGCCATATCCTCTAGGAATACTGACTGGTGAGATGCACTGAAGTTTGCTGCGCCACTGAAGTCACTCCTATTGCTGGTCACTCCTAGAAACTTTGCCAACCAAATCCAGCCTTTGGGAGCTGTGACTTGTAGTAGTTACTGATCCTGGGGCTCACCAGTAGCCTATCACAGAGTTGTGTTGAGTAAATCTGCCTACTGCTGCTCTCTGTAACACAGACTTTGCTCTGCACTATGTGGACATTGCCATCCCATGCAACAACAAGGGAATTCATTCTGCAGGTCTGATATGGTAAATGATGGCCCAGGGAGCTCTGCGCATGCATGGCAGGATCTCCCTTGAACATCCATGGGAGGTAATGCATGATCTCTACTTACAGATATACTGAAGAGAGTGAAAAGAACAGGCTGCTGCTGAAAAGGCTGTGACCAAGAAGGAATTTCAGGGTGAGTGGACTGCTCCAGCTCCCTAAATTTCCTGCTAACTCAACCTGAAATCTCAGACTGGTCTGAAGGTACAGAGGTTCCCTTTGTCCTATCCAGTAGTTCCTTACTGAAGATTAGAGTGTTCCGCTTGTCATGGAAAACTGGTCGGCAAGTCCCACTGCTCAGGCCACTGAATGAGTAGGAATAGCCACTGAGATTTTAACCTCTTCTTCCACAGACTCTTAGAAAATGGAAATAGGGGTAATGGAAAGTATTTTTTTTTTAAGATTTTATTTATTTATTTATTTATTTGAGAAAGAGAGTGAGCAAGAGAGAGGGAACGAGAGCAGGGGGAGGGGAGAGGGAGAAGCAGTCTCCCCACTGAGCTGGGAGCCCAATATGGAGCTACATCCTTGGGCCCTGAGATCATAACCTGAGCAGAAGACAGACACTTAACCGACTGCTCCAACCAAGCGCCCCTGGAAAATAGTTTCTTAAAAAAGAAAATTCAGCTCATTATTATTTTTTTTTAATATTTTATTTATTTATTTGACAGAGAGAGAGAGATCACGAGTAGGCAGAGAAGCAGGCAGAGAGAGGCGGGGAAACAGGCTCCCCGCTGAGCAGAGAGCCCAATGTGGGGCTCGATCCCAGAACACTGGGATCATGACCTGAGCCGAAGGCAGAGGCTTAACCCACTGAGCCACCCAGGCACCCCAATTCAGCTCATTATTAACTGGCTTTCATGTTGGTCAAGGTTACAAAGAATGATAATCAGTGGAGAGAAAAACAGATCCCCTCATGAATAGTGCTGAATTGAATGTAAGTTAATACAGATTTTCTAGAGAAAGATTCTGTAATCTGTTCTTAAAATTGAAAAATATGTCTGATCTTTTATCTAGGATTTACACTTTTAGAAATTTATCCTAAGAAATAATTAGGCATTTTCCCAAGATTTAGCTACAAAAACGCTTGTCTCAAAACATTTATGCTGAAAAATGACGTATGAAAGAAAAATAAGCAAATAAGCTGGTTTAAAAAGTTGTGTAATCTGCATGTGGTAAAATACTTTATGCAATCATCAAAATGATGTAATAGAATATATTGTAGGGAAATATACACAAGTTAGAGTGTTAGGTAACAAAAGCAAGTTGTTGTTTTTTTTAAAGATTTTATTTATTTATTTTGACAGACAGAGATTACAAGTAGACAGAGAGGCAGGCAGAGGGAGGAAGGGAAGCAGACTCCCTGCTGAGCAAAGAGCCTGATGCGGGGCTCGATCCCAGGACCCTGGAATCATGACCTGAGCTGAAGGCAGAGGCTTTAACCCACAGAGCCACCCAGGCACCCCAACAAAAGCAAGTTAATAACTAATATATACAGTATGAAATCATTTTTAAAGAAAATAAGCACGCATTAACAGAGAAAGGTCTCAAAATACATAACCCAAAATGCTAATAGGATTTTCTGTAGTAACCTTTCTTTTCTTTTTTTAAGATTTATTTATTTATGAGAGGGAGCGAGTGCAGGGGTGGTGGGGAGAGTGGGAGAGCACAAACAGGAGGGGTAGAGGAAGAGGGAGAGAGATAATCTTAAGCTGACTCTGGGCTCACTATAGAGCTGGTTGTGGGGGCTTGATATCATGACCCTGAGATCATGACCTGAGCTGGATGCTCAACTGTCTATACCACCCAGACACCGATCTTCCTTTTTAAATTAAAAAATACATCTTCCGAAATATGGAACATCTTATATAAAATGAATGAGTTTTTAATTGTAAAAATAAATGCCTATTACTTGCACCCTAAAGAGAATACCTGAGGACAGATCCCATTCTCCTGTCATTTTTCTTCACTTATCTTCCCTCCCACATAACCAGACTGGGCCACTGAATTAACACAACCCACTTAGTCTGGAGGCTCTCACAGGGAGAACAGACAACCCAGCTGCATAATTCTTCAGTATTTGTGTCCACGGTCCTCTTCAACATTCAGCTTCAGGAATGGCATAAATAATATCAATCAGATAAACCAAATACCAAATCTATCCAGAAAATTTACAGGGTGACAGATTTTGAAGTTAGATTTTGCTCATATTCAACTGAAAGAGTTATATTTAAGGATAATATATTTGTTGTTCAAATGAAGGCTTTTAATAAATGTCTCCTCTAGCCAGTTTATCTTTAATTAAACTTGAGTAACAAATAAAAAATCTGTAATCTTTTGAAAAGTTAAAAGAATAACCAGTTGCTTCCACTTCTTGTTTCAAGTTGTTATTATCAGTAAATTATATTCTCTTGGAATAAAACATATTTAAAAATATCTGAAACACACACATAAGTAACATATACCTATAAACACAAACATGACAATATATACACATCATGTAAGACAGGGATGGTATTTCTGAATGGTTTAATCATGAATGGCAGCAGGTGTTATAAGAAAAAAATTTCCTAGAATATGATCAGTCTTCATTTTTAGCACAGGAGAACATTTCATTTCATAGTATACATTTCACAATGTATATTCATTTCACAATACCTGATTAAAATTCATTTCACAATACCTGATTAAAATCAGGGGGAAAAGGACAATGTTCATGGAAAGCAGCACCATCTGAAAAGCAGCCAGGGGCCATGCACTGACCAGTTGATGGGGGACCAGTTTCAAAGTCCTACTCATAAGGCACAGGGACAAGTTGTCAAATATTTACCTGTATAGATGTATCAAGAATTTACATGGAACTTTTATTTATTTATTTAAATTAAATTAAAAAATTTTTTGTCAGTGTTCCAAGATTCATTGTTTATGCACCACACCCAGTGGAACTTTTAAAATGTGCATTTCCTTACCTGTGTTTAAGATACTCTAATGTATCTTAGGGATGCCTGGGTGGCTCAGTCAGTTGGGTTGCTGCCTTCGGCTCAGATCACGATCCCAGGGTACTGGGATCGAGTCCCGCATCAGGCCCCTTGTCCAGCAGGGAGCCTGCTTCTTTCTCTGCCTCTGCCTGCCACTCTGCCTGCTTGTGCTCTCTCTCTGACAACTAAATAAATAAAATCTTAAAAAAAATCTTAAAAAAAAAAAAGATACTCTAATGTATCTTAAGAATGCATTTGATCATGATATTGAGCAATTTGGTAACGACCAATTTGGAGTAGAAGTGCTCCTTCCAAATAAGGAGTAGGATTGTTTCTAAATTCAATGAAACAGCAGTCCTCTTCTGTGTCTTGACTTCCAGTGACTGCTGAATGACAGAAATGTTTCCTTCTCTTGGTTTAGTTTCTCACCCTCCTGTTGCTTCTGCTGTTCTGAACTTTTTATCATGAATGCCAATTGTTTGCTGACAACCATGGCTTCTAAAACACTCAATGTTCCATTTTTTGCTTCAAGTTGTAAATGATCTTCAAGGGTTTTATTCATCAGCTTCTGCTTTGTGGCAGAATCTTTGAAACTTCTGATTTCTCCTACTTTGACATCATAAAACAGGGGCTTGAGGACTGTCTGCTGGTTCTCCCTCAGTCGTTCTTACCTCTTCAACTTAGTCTTTTTCGTCATCTGAATTCTTAGAACTTTGTGCATCACACAGTTTTCCTTTTAGTTTTTCCTTCTTTTCTTTTTTTTCATAAAGTATTTGTTACTCTAAGAGTCTTCTTCACTAACTTTTTAAACAACTGGATTCAAAAGCTTAAATTCTTTCTTTCTCCACTTTGAAGTCAGTGTTCTCAAACAACTCTAAACCAATCATTGGTAAGAATATTAGAAAAGCTCTTAATTTTCTTTTTCCAAATAGATTTTTGCTTCTCTTTCTCTTCCTCAATTAATTTAAGTGCCAGCTTTTTGTTAACTTCTGGCAACCCTTTAACTGGACTCTGTGCACAACATCTGTCTTCTATCAGATCTTATTTTTCTTATATTCTTCATATGCAAATCACTTTACTGTCAATTTCACCTGTGAGAGAGTCTAACATCCATGAAAAATCCATGCATACACGCCTGGTGAAAATGAGATGTATGAGCCCTAAATTTTCAAGGTCTGTCTTAGTGACAAAGTTGTAATCATCATAAACTGCTTTCTGGATTCTCTTATAATTCCTCTGTTGAGTTCCTAAAAAGAAACACCACCTGGAAGTAGAACTTAAAACTAGATTATTAGATTTTAAAAGGATGTAACTTAGAAATGGCCAGATTAAAGAGATGCACAGGGCATAGGAGGGGGAAAGGGCCCAGAACTTCCATACTTTTTTCAGGAAGTATGCTACTTCCTGAAACTGTACATGTTCACCAACCCAGAAGTTCCCACGATAATGTATTTTTGTGAACCAGAACATGAAACATGGATATCATATATAAAAGTACACTTAGGGGACAGTGAAGCAGCTTATTTTAACTTGGAATTGCTTTGGATAATCCAGGATATATGATTGGTTTAGAAATATCTTCAGAAAGTGGTGGAAAAACTGCTTTTTTTTTTTTTTTAAACTGCTTTTCAACTTATGTTCATTACGATCCCCAGGCTTTCAGAAAAAATGAGAAAAATTAAGGTAATCAATTCTTAAGAATTTGAGTGTATCATGATAAAAAAACAATAAAGTATTTTTTAAAGAAACAAATATATCAACATTTTCAAAATGAAATCATAGGATTAAAAAGTGATGTGACTTTTTAAAATGCATACCATATGCTAGGTACCTTCTTAAATATTAGCTTCTTAAAGATACATATCAACTCCATAGGATATATATAGAAAAGAGTTTAGTTTAGCTAGTTTAGCAGAAATACTAAGGGAAATTAAAAATCTCCTGACTCTCTGGGAGAGCTGGAGGAGAACCAGACTTGGATGCTACACTGACAGGAATGGTAGAGAAAGGAGAAACTCCCAAAAAGGACTTATAAATGAAAATTATCCTGAGAAGTTTAAAAAGCATAAAGGAAGTATTAATAATAGTATCATCAGAAACTAAAATTACTTTAGAAAACATATTGAATAGCTTTTCTTAACTTTTACATGCTTGATCTTCATCCAATTTCATGGCCATTGTAAGTACCTAAAAGCAGTATGTGTCCTTCACACTTGCTGACATTAATTCTAGTTCTAATGACGATCAAGCAAGCGTTACAAATTAGTCAGTAAAAGTGATTATAAAGATAGTCAGTAAAAGTGATAGTAAAGTGATTATCAGTGGTGGATTGTATTATTTGCTTGCAATTACTTGTCTCCTCCCCATCCTTGTCATGATTCTCAATCTGCAGGGAACAATCTCTTGCCCCACTAACACTGGTTTAGTCATATGACTTGGTTTGGTCACTGGAGTGTGAGTGGATGTGGTATACATTTGTTCAAGTAGAAGTTTTAAATGCGTTGCCTGTGTTGGCTCTGTCCCACCTGAGATGCTGTCCTGTGCCATGAGAACATCATATCACAGATGGTGGCTCCTCCTTCAGAAGGGATTCAGGAGCGAAAGGACTCAGGGATTGGGGCTGAACCCAGTGGAGCCCAGCAGAGAATAGCCTCCAAATTATGCCCACAGCAATAAAAACTGTGCACTGTGGAAGTGGCTGCAATTTTGTTGCCGCCATTTACAAAGTTGGCTAATATACAGGTAAGAACAACTTTTTAAAGTGGGCTTAAATTTAGAAGTTATTAAATTTGGAAAATTCTTAAGATTAAATTAAGACTGAATTAATTTTGCTTCCAGATACCATCCCTAGTAATTTGCTTCTCTTTATAGACACATATTTTAGCAAAAGAAATAAGAGTCCACAGGGGCCTCAATCTTGTAAGAGAGTATATAGTGTATCTTTCACTTTTCATATAATATAGGAATACCTTTTGAGAATTTCCTAAATTGTATTTATAATTTTTTCTCAATCATAATCAGTTACAGATACAAATAAAAATAAAATTGAATGTAGAATTCAGAAGCATTGATAATTAGTATGAATTTGTTTTAAAACAATTTCTGTGAACTAAAAAATTATTATTGGGTATGTTCAAATATAAGGCAAACAGTTTTTTTCTCCTAAAATACTAACCCACAGATAACAGGATATAGTTACTTTATATCCAGGTCTTACAAAGTCTACTTATTGCAGGTCTTCTTTCTGTTTACTAAATTTGACTAATCAAGTTCTGTTTAGGGATAAAAATACATTCCTGAAACTACATATGTCAGTACTAGTATGAAGTGATTGGTGCCAAGAAAGAAAACAATTTTTTTTAAAGATTTGACTTATTTATTTGATAGAGAGTGAGAGAACAAGCAGGGGGAGTGGCAGGCAGAGGGAGGAGGGAGAAGCAGACTCCCTGCTAAGCAGGGAGCCCAATGTGGGGTTTGATCCCAGGATCCTGGGACCATGATCTGAGCTGAAGGCAGCCGCTTAACTGACTTAGCTCCCAGACACCCCAAGAAAAAATTTGATACAGATTTCTTCATTACTCTAGTGAGCATGACTTCACAATTACAAGTGTTCGATTATAAATAGGCCTTTTAAAATTTACCTAAAAAGAAAAGCAGAAAGTGCTTATGTTGGGGAGATCACGAATGCATATACATAGGACAATATAAAAAAAAAAATGTACTCATGTTTCTTGGTTGTATAGCTGTGTAGAGTTAGGATAAATTTTCCAGTGAGAATATCATATACAGATCCAAAATGGTTTTATCTAAAAAAAAATGTAGACAAATAAAATGTACTTTCGACAAATGCATTAGAGGATACAGTAAGCGACTCTAATGATGATGAGACTATTTTAGGAGATGCATATGGAACAATGGAATACTATGTAGCCATCAAAAGAAAATGAAATCTTGCCATTTGCACGACGTGGATGGAACTAGAGGGTATTATGCTTAACAAAATAAGTCAATCAGAGAAAGACACTTATCATATGATCTCCTTGATATGAGGAAGTTGAAAGGTAATGTGGGGGGTTTGGGGGGGTGGGAAAGGCATAAAGGAAACAAGATGGGATCGGGAGGGAGACAAAGCATAAAAGACTTGTAATCTCACAAAACAAACTGAGGGTTGCCAGGAGGTGGTGGGTAGTGGGAGGGTGGTTGGGTTATGGACATTGGGAAGGTATGTGCTATGTGAGTGCTGCGAAGTGTGTAAACCTGGTGATTCACAGACCTGTACCCCTGGGGCTAATAATACATTATATGTTAATTAAAAAAAGAAGATGCATATGGAGAGCTTGGCTAAAATATTTTTGAGAAATGTGAAAAAACATATTTCCTATATTAATAAGGTAATTACATAACTTTTGATTTTGAATATATTTCATAACTTATTTAACAATTTAAATACTAAAAGCTGATATTTAACCATTTTATATATATAACTAAATGTTAATATAGTAGAGTGAGTTTGAAAAAACTCCTTTTGAATCTTCTTGTGAATGGAATATAGGGGTTAACTCATAGTAGAGATATATGGTACCTGACTCCACTTGACCCATTTCCCTTTAATATTGACTACTATTAATCTCTCATACCTTTCCCACCCAAGATCAGTTCACTCATTTATTAATCAGTGAAGAATACCAGAATGCAATTTACAAGAAAAAAAATAATGTCTGTCTATCCTAACACCAGAAGGTTCACTAAAAACTAAAGGTTCAATGGAAAGGAAGAGGTCTTATTTAATCATTCTAACATATGTGATTATTTTTTTTCTTTTGATTAATGAAGAAGCAGCCAGAATTCAAGAGCCAAAGAGTATGCTGTCACCTCAGGCTCAGATCAACCCTTTGCTACTTAGGACACTGTTGAGCCCAATTAGACAAGTAATGATTTGACTACTATCATTGGTAAAAGGGGACAGGCTAAATTGGTTTCTGGCAAACACATTTAAAATGAATCTTCATTTGATCCATAAAGGCGCATTTCTTAAAAAAATGGCAACAACAACAAAGGGAAGACTACATAATTCCTTTTGGGGATCTTTTTCCCCATGGTTCTAATATTCCCAAATTAGAGGTTGTACTAATAGGAAAGGACACACAAATGGAAAGTACTTTCCATTGGTTTGTGAGTGTACTGAAATGAGCCCATGTAGGTTAATCCTTCCAGAATAATAGTTAATAGGACTGTCAAAGTTATATCAGAAATATGCACTTATGTCCTTTCCAGAAAAACATGGAAGAAATAAGATAATCCAATGATTCTCTTGGAGCCTACCTACAAAATTTAATTTTGAGCCCTTCAGGTTAGCTTGTTCCAGTATTTTAATTTTAAGAATTAGTCTTTTTAAGAAGCACTTGTGGGTTTAGACAACTTGATCTAAAACCATTGTAAAAATTAGTATTTTTATAAATTTGATTGGCTCCTACTCTCATCTCTTTTCCTGTGTTACTGATTCCCATGCCAGACAAATCATCCCCAGCTAATAATCTCTTGTCTTTTCATATCTGTGGGTGATGTATCATACATGCATGATGACTATGCTCTAGAGCTTTGCTCTTTGAAGTGTGGTCTATGGTCAAGTGCACAGAAGAGCAGACAAGAAATGCACTCAAAGGCTGCACTCAAACCTATTCTATTAGAATCTGTATTTTTAAGATGACTGGTTTGCATGTTTGAATTTTAAGAAACATTCCTCTAGGTATTTCTTAATTGTTACTCTTCAGAACAATAGTTCTCAGCCCAAAAGCTGCACATTAGAATCACCTGGGAGACTTTCAAAATCCCTAGTCCATAAGTCCATAAGACCAGGCCTTATACCTGACTATATCAGAATCAGTAAAGGTGGTCCAGGCATTAGTATAGTTTAAAGATTCCCCAGATGATCCCAATGTGCAATCAAGGTTGAAATCCTTCAGTGTGAATCAGAATCATGTAGTGGGACTCTTTTTTTTTTTTTAATTTAAACTCAATTAGCCAACATGCAGTACACATCATTAGTTTCAGATGTAGACTTCAATAATTCATCAGTTGTACATGGTGTGATTCTTTTTTTTTTTTCCATTTTATTTATTTTTTCAGCGTAACAGTATTCATTCTTTTTGCACAACACCCAGTGCTCCATGCAAAACGTGCCCTCCCCATTACCCACCACCTGTTCCCCCAACCTCCCACCCTTGACCCTTCAAAACCCTCAGGTTGCCCCAACCTCCCACCCCTGACCCTTCAAAACCCTCAGGTTGTTTTTCAGAGTCCATAGTCTCTTATGGTTCGCCTCCCCTCCCCAATGTCCATAGCCCGCTCCCCCTCTCCCAATCCCACCTCCCCCCAGGAACCCCCAGTTTGTTTTGTGAGATTAAGAGTCATTTATGGTTTGTCTCCCTCCCAATCACAGATATATTCAGAACATATCATCCCAAAGCAACAGAATACACATTCTTCTCTAGTGCACATGGAACCTTTTCCAGAATAGATCACATCCTGGGTCACAAATCAGGTCTCAACCGGTATCAAAAGATTAGAATTATTCCCTGCATATTTTCAGACCACAATGCTCTGAAGCTAGAACTCAATCACAAGAGGAAAGCTGGAAAGAACCCAAATACATGGAGACTAAACAGCATCCTTCTAAAGAATGAATGGGTTAATCAGGAAATTAAAGAAGAATTGAAAAAATTCATGGAAACAAATGATAATGAAAACACAACAGTTCAAAATCTGTGGGACACAGCAAAGGCAGTCCTGGTGTGATTCTTAAAACAGATTCTAGCCTCTAAATGCCCAGCATTTAGTAATAATAGGTAGGGTCTAAGATGTTATCCTGAACAACTTCCAAATCACTAGTGCTTGCTGTCCTAGTGGCTATGCTATGAGAAATATGAACTTAGAGGATGTGACTGAAAGGTAGAAATTCCAAAAATCATCACCTAGGATAAAGTTTCCAGCCTATCTCCTGCTATCACCTTATCAATAAATTGATGAACTCAATATTTATGATGCATCTGACACCCTGAACTTCTTTCTTCTGAAACCTCTATTACTACAATTCTTCAAAATCCCAATCACAGAACCACAACATAAACTTTTTTCACTTTTAAAGGGTCAAATTTCATGCTAGGTGGATACACATGAATACAACACAACCACACCTGCCAATGTGGTCCTCTTTCTGGATTTTTTTTTAAGATTTTATTTATTTATTTGAGAGAGAGAGGCAGTGAGAGAGAGCATGAGCATGGAGAAGGTCAGAGGGAGAAGCAGACTCCCCGTGGAGCTGGGAGCCCAATGTGGGACTCGATCCCGGGACTCCGGGATAATGACCTGAGCCGAAGGCAGTCATCCAACCAACTGAGCCACCCAGACATCCCCTCTTTCTGGATTTTTAATCTCACTAAATGATATCACCATTTACCTCAGTTATCTAATCTATCAGGCATTAGTCATTTTTTTTACTATTTTTTCTCTTTTACCTTATGTTCTTTATGCCAACAAGTTCTACTGATCATTTTCCTGATCATTTCCTTTAGTCATATCTCCTCCTTACCCTATAAACCAGGAGCAATCAGCTTAGTCTCTAACTCTTTGCAGATGATTATATCTCTCTCCAGCCTCATCCAGTCAGGCATTGACTGAATTCCTAAAATATAAATTGCTTTGAACACAAAAAATCTTGCTTTCATAATCAAGAAGTGCTAATAGCTATCCATTACTCAAAATAAAGCCCAAAATAAATATGGCACTCAGAAGAATACTCCTACAATCTCATCTTCTCCTTTAATCCACCTTTCCAGTCTGTCTCCCACAGCTTTTCTTTTTTTTTTTTTTTAAGATTTTTTTACTTATTAATTTGACCGAGATCACAAGTAGGCAGAGAGAGAGAGGAGGAAGCAGGCTCCCTGCTGAGCAGAGAGCCCGATGCACCCGATGCAGGGCTCGATCCCAGGACACTGAGATCATGACCTGAGTCGAAGGCAGAGGCTTTAACCCACTGAGCCACCCAGGTGCCCCTCCCACAGCTTTTCTCCATAAACCTGCTGAATTTCCAGACTCACTAAATCTCTAATGATTCCACAAACATGCTATTAATTTCCAATCATATGCATACATACACACACATATATAATTACAACATTCAACACAGAATATATTCTATATAAGATATACTATATTTCATATATATGCAACTAGAATATATGATCTGTATTCTGTGTAGTTCTATATACTTCTGTAATACATAAGTAGAAACCCTCTGTTCACTCTTCTTTTAAAATCCAACTCAGTCTTCAGGACTCAGTTTCTTACTGCCTAAGATACAAAGTTTTCTTCAATACCCTCAAATAGAATTAATAACATCCCATTTTACATATTTTTATTGTTAGTTTTACATCCATATGTCTTTCTTCACTCATAATAGCATCCCTTACAGCATTTAGCTGTATCTGGCTCTCAATAGAAATTGTTGAATTTGTTATTATATAAATGGCAGAATTATCAAATAGTAATTCCCTGTCCTTCAAGAGTGTTACTATGCCCCACTTTAAGCATACATAAAAAAGGCAGAATCATGGAAAATTCACTAATGTAGGCAGGCAATTCTTTTCCATTAGAAGTTCAAGTGGATTAGAAATCCTGATAATATACTGCCATTATCTGTTACTACGGTATTGCTAGGAAAGTTACCACTTGGGATTCTGACCATATTTTGCACCACTTCTATTATAAGAAAAATTTGGATAGGAAAAGGATGGAGAAAACTTCTGTTTTCATTAGGTAAGAGCTATATTCCTATGACCCCTGAAAATAATTTTTTTAAATGATCATCTGTTTTTTGTCAGTCTTAAATACAGTTCTTTCATATACATTTTCACATCAACATTGAAATTAAGAGAGAAAATGTTCCTATTTTTTTCCAGTTGAATGAACAGAGACACAGGGAAACTAAATAATTTCCATGTCAGGTAATTAGTGACAAGACTAAGATGTAGCTAGGAGTTTGCTTCTTGACACACCAGAATACTTTACAGCCAATAGCTGCTTTCCATTTCAATTAAGTGTCTCACTTAGAGCATGCTGAGAGAATGACAAGTAATAGAATATTTCTGGACTTACTGAAGTTTCAACTACAGTAAGTAAAACCAACTTGATAGAAATATATTAAACTACCAAAAATTTACAAATTACTAATAGAAATTTAGTAATTTAATTAAGTAAATATTTAGTAATTACTGAATAGTAATTTAACAAACATATTTCAAGAAAAATGAGTGACTCTTACAGCTTAAAAGGGTAATTTGTTACACACCACGATTAAATGTCGGCATGAGTCACAGTGAGGGACAAAAAAACACTTTAACTAGTTCAGAAGCTATTCAGCTAATATGTTATAATCACAGAAATTAATGTTTAAACAACCAAATTATGCAGAATTTAGGTAACAAGAATATTGTGTGTGTGTGTGTTTCCTCATAAAGTTCATTATATCCTTCCTTGCCTAAATAAAGATAATATATTAGTTGTAATTAAGCTTTTACTTGATGACCCAGGGCAATTATTTTATATCAGTTGCGGACTACAGTATGGACCCATTTCTTTTCTCCCTTCCCCATCCTTGACATAATCCTATGTGTAAGGTGTATCTTGCTCTTTTTACCAAAAATTCTGCCAGACATTTATGTTGCTCCATTTCAGCTATGTCGTTTTCTTTTATAACCTGTCATTTGTTATTGCTGTCAGATTTTCAGTTTCTTCTTATCCTATGGCTTTTTTTCTATTCTCCAGTTGTAAATCTGAATGGATTTAAGAATTATCAGATTTCAGAAAACTAAGCCATAGCACTATCAGAAAAATATTGTCAAATACAGAGATTTGCTTTTTTCATTTTCACTTGAGAAAGTAGTGGGAGGATAAAATCCAGTGGAAAGAACTGGATCCACCCCAAAGATGATCAGTCACACTGGAGATAGAATCTCAAAAAGACTTTAATTACGCCTAAAAAAGCCATCCTGGGCTATTCTGAATATCTTGGATATAAGGAAACAAATGTGACCTTGTAGATGATTGGGGCCTGAGGGTTGTCTATTTTGGGAAGAAAACAGATTTTAGAACCTGAAGCAGGTTCTAACCTTGAGGTTAGGGGTGAAGGTTTAAAGGAACCACTCTCTGAGAGGATGACATGAGATTGTACTCCAGATGGAAATAAGACTAACAAGACAGCTAGCCCATGCAGGATCTTTCAGAGGTTATAAAGCTCTTTCTTGAACATCACATCCAGTCTTAGGTTTACTGTCCACCCTCATACCATTATTCTAAACTACAGTTTTCCCTGATTGATTTTCATGAAGTCTTCACTGAATCTGTAACCTGTTGTTCTTGGTGGAGTTACAAGAAATTATAGGAGAGGGCAGTAAAGAGAAATGGGACTTTCCTTATATAACAATTGCAACATGATAATAGAAGGATATGGTACTGGTGTTTTGGGGGGTAATTATGATAAAGTGAGTGGTGGTCCCAGGCAGTGCTGAGAGAGGCAAGGAACAGAAGGCTGTGTGGAGAAGCAATTGCTACTTGGTTTAACTCAAGAAGTATATGAACTATACATTTTTTACTGTCAGCTATATCATAGAAAGATGAACCTTAATAGAAGAGGTCACAAGCTGTAATTTGAACTATAATAAATAGACTTTATGACTACTATTATTTTATTAACTTCATTTATAGTGCTTTACTGATTTGTTCAAGATTACTTCTGAAGTCTGAGGCCACTATAAAGCTTCTTCTTCCTTTTTTTTTTTTTTTACTGATCACTTTAAGCATCAATACAGTCATATAGCTTTGCCAAAGCTAAACAAAAAAAAAAACAAAAATCTCAGGTACTCTGGAAAGAAATTGTCTGCTGCTTGAGATTTACACAGTTAATAACCACACACACACACCACACAGACACACACACAAGGACTTCATAAAGAATATGCAGTTTGCTATAGATCATTTCCTTATTTTTATAATATGTACATTTAGATATTTTGTTGGTCTAAATTATCCTTATCTGTTTAAGGCATACATTATACTCTTCTGAAGCAAATTGTTGTAATAAATATTTAAATGTCTAAAGTGAGTTACAGTACATTAGAGGTACATTTTAAGAATATTAGTTCTCTGTGGTAGCTTTTACAATCTGTTAGGGAAGTACAGTCTAGGTACATTAATCATTAACTAGAATAAACTGAATGATGGTACTAAAATTGCAACATAAGGCTTAGTTCTCCACTAGGTATTAGAAAATAGTCAAACTTGGAAATTCTTGGTATTTTTAAATATGTATCACTTTTGAACCCAGCTTCAAAATGGAGCTTTGCTGTTTTTGTGTCCATAACTGTACTAATATGGTAGCTACTAGTGATATATGGCTATTCAAATATAAACGTTTATAATTAAAAAAAAATAAAGTGTTCTTTAGTCATTCTAGCCATATATTTCATATGTTCAACAGCTGCCTTTGGGTAGTGGCTACCATACTGGAAAGTGCAGATTTAGAAACTTTCTAACATCCCAGGATATTCAATTGAATAGTGCTGGTGTATAGTATGATTTTCTTTTTTCTTTCTTCCTTTTCTTTACATTATCTAGGTACACATTAAAATGTAAGCCATTATTACAGCATTTGTGAATGGCATATCCCAATATTCTGGCTAGCTAAAATGGAAAGCAGTTTAGTAATACAAGCACATTTTCCCCCATTTTCTTTCTTGGACTTAAGATGAATAAAGTTAAAAACATTCAGAGTTCATTCAGTCTTTATATATAGCTAGATTATGACTGTGCCCCTGAGAAAAGGAAAGCCGGTTGTTTATTCTTTGCATATACTGGTATATTTTTCTTGGATTCACAGAATCCTAGGGAATGATAATATACAATTTGGGAAATAACACACAGTTACAACAAAAGTACACTCCAATCCCCTTCTAGGAAACAGGAGAGCATAGAGATCTATACTTGCTCATGGAAGCATCAAATAATTCCATCAATCAGAGATCCTTGTATTAACTTCAGGCCTCTTCTGTGAATTCCCAGTGGATATCAAATTTAAATAGCTCCCAGCTTCTCGCCATGTTGCCATTAGGACAAATGTAAGGTCGTCGTTGGTATTATTTCCTTTCTCTTCCCCAGGTAATTGCATTTTGAAAATATAATCAAGATTAGAAATTATCTTCAATCAGAGATGTGATTTGGTTAAATAGTAATACTTAGTACAACCAAGTAAAAAATACCCTATTTGAAGATGGGAAATCTATTAACTGGTTTGAGGCATTATCGTTAATGTAATGAACAGTGGATGTACAAGTTCTAGTTTGAGCTCCAGCCTAGGATAGCCAGAGGGCTATTGAGATTTCTTGGAGTCCTAAAGTAAATTAAAAAGTGACCAAAATTTTGCAGGATTCTATGGAGGTGTTGAAAAAGAGAATTACACCAGAGGTTTAACTGTGGATTAGTTGTGCCTACAGTACTCAGAAATTAGGATTTCTTTTTTTTTTTTAAGATTTTATTTATTTATTTGACAGAGAGATCACAAGTAGTCAGAGAGGCAGGCAGAGAGAGAGAGGAGGAAGCAGGTTCTCCACTGAGCAGAGAGCCCGATGTGGGACTCGATCCCAGGACTCTGAGATCATGACCTGAGTCAAAGGCAGAGGCTTAACCCACTGAGCCACCCAGGCGCTCAGCAATTAGGATTTCTGACGAGACTGGAAAACCATGCCACCCGATAGTTGCTAATTTAGATTATCAGTATGTCTTGGAGGCAGTGGCCAACCTATAGAACTTTCTTGTGACCATGTGTCCCTGATACAGTCCTCAGCCCCCAAATATGTTTCCTTATGTCATCTTATATTACCTTAATTGTTTTCAGAGGTCTGGTTGACCCAAATACCATAACTTCAATGTCTCACGTAAAGAACATAGGATCATCATTGAATAAAAATGCCATATTGCACTCATCTTGAATACCATGCAGTTGAGATCTGATGTATGGTTAATATGGTTTGTATGAATGAGTTCCCTGTATTGGTCGAGCACATATAAGGAAACCATCCATACAAATCACTATTGCTGCTCTTGCTGATAGATTTTTGGGGAGAAAAAAGAAAGATAGTTTAGAGGAGCTACTTCAGGAAAATTTGTGTCAGAAACTCTGCAAATTACCTCTCTCTTAGAAGACTGCCTAACATATTCACATCACTTCAGGACAATGTTTGAGATGTTACCAAGCAGACCTTTCCCTGGCAAAAGAAACTTTTTTGTTACAGGAAATCTTCTCAGAAGATTAAAATGATCAGTACCGTAAGCCTGTAGAAATTATTTTAACTAAATTGTTCTTGTACAAAGACCTGGCCCATATCATCTAAACCATGGCAGCACTGGGATTGTTTAATATTAAGGGTGGGAAATTAGTTGGAAAACTAGTTTGCAACAGGAGCATCTTATTTATTCTGTAGTCTAGAATATGGAAGCTCAGTGGCATAACAAAAGACAGTGCCCAAGAG
Organism: Meles meles; assembly: GCF_922984935.1. Taxonomy (NCBI): domain Eukaryota; kingdom Metazoa; phylum Chordata; class Mammalia; order Carnivora; family Mustelidae; genus Meles; species Meles meles. The sequence continues at coordinate 96,875,711 of NC_060067.1, forward strand.
TTGCTGTGGGATTGCTCCATGTATATCATATCTGTGATTTGGCAGGCCCAAAGACCCTGTAAGATAGGGGAATCAAAGAATATTGATGAACAAAAGTCTTGATCCTCTATGACAGCCTCACACATGCTAGTATTAGTAAACACTTGAATCACTTAAGCCTAACAATAAAAAAAAGAGAGACTTATTTATTGGGGAAAGAGCAGGCTCATCCCTATATACCATATACTATTTATAAAGGCCACTCATGTACCATATATTTAAGCATGTAAAAGTTACACATTAAAATAACAAACTATTAATTCAAATATTCCCCTCTAGATAAATATATCTTCCTAATTAAAAAATTAAAATATGTATAAAATTGTTTTTATGTTACTGAAAGTTGGCACAAAAAACCAGACAACTAAATCTGTTATTATTGCTCACTTTTTGATGTTCTATTGATGAGACAGCAATGTCTGAGGAATAAATGGAATGTTAATGATTTATAAATGTTTTTATATTTATCACATAAAATTAATTTCTTGACTTACATACAGAAAAATCACTATTCTGTAATAATCAAGATACTCATGTAATACTTTTGCCCCTCTAGTAGGAAGAATTCTAAGATGGTCCCCCAAAATTCCTAGCCCCTGATGTACCAGTTACTGCATTCAAACACTAATCTAGGTATTGCTGGGAAGGGATTTTGCAAATGCAATTAAGATTCAAAATCGATTGACCTTAAAACAGGGAGATTATTTGTGATAGGCCTGATCTAATCACATAATCCCTTTAAAAGCTGAGGGCTGGTCAAAGAGGAAGTCAGGAAGACTCAAAGCATGAAAAAGTATTGCATCAATGCCAACTTCTACGTGGATGAGGCCACATGACACAGACTGCAAGTTGCCTCTGGAGCTGGAAGCAGCCCCTGGCTGACAGCCAACATGGAGATGGGGACCTCAGTCCAATAACCCCCACCTCCATAAAGAATGAACTTGGAAGCACTTTTTCCCATCTCCAGATGAGAACTTGGTCTGGCCAACATCTTGATATCGGCCTGGTAGTATTCTGAAAACTCAGCCTCGCTGCGCTGAACTTCTGAACTACACAACTGAGTGTTAACACATTGAGTGTTAAAGCCACTGATTTGTGGTAATTTGTTGTGTATCAACAGATAACTAGTACACCTTCATTAAGGTACTACACTGAGGACATTTTTAGAACAATGTAATTGAATGCTACTTTTTTTTAAAATCTTGGTTTAACATTTTGTCATAAAGAGATTAGAAGATCTGGCTTAGTTTATTGTGACACTTGGCTTTAATCACCAATAGCTAATAAAGATATCTCACAAAGATATGTAAATCTTGGCTGAACTTATTAAATCATTTACTTATTTTTTTATTTCTATCCATCCCAAAGGCTACTGTTGAAATTCAGGTAGCATATTTTTTTCTTCCTAATGTTAATCAGTTATCCTCAAAACTAATCAGAAGATAGCATATTTTTGTATTTTGTATTTGTAATAAATCTGTTTGAAATTAACCAAAATTCTTCATTTATAAGATTTTTAAACAGCTTAGAAATTTCTCTTGCCAAGTTTTTTACATTTTCAAAATCTGTGATATTTTCAGCAGCAAAAATCATATAATGCAAAGTATTTCCTAATATATAGATCCATTTGCTATCTCTGTATTTTTGCTTGAAAAGCATTTGCTTACTCAGCTCTTTGTTTAAATTCACCTTCATTTTGAAGGGAAAGATTGTTTTTTGTTTTGTCTTTAACTGAAAGTAACTTCTTGGAGTATACCACTGCCAGCCAGTGGTTATCATACACACACAAAAATGGAAGGAAGGAAGGAGGGCAGGCACGCAGGCTAGGGGAGGGAGGGAAGGACGAAATGTCATGAACTAGCCAGTAAACTTCTATAAATATCAAAGATTTTCCTGATCATCTACATCTTACTATGAAATATTACACCATTCCACTCCTTAAGAAAATGAATCCATAAATCCTTTTAATGTAAGGAACATGTAAACTGTAATGTGTCTCAAAATGGTGAAAGCAAATGTACAAAAAAGATAATCCCTTGGGTATATGAATTTTTTTTAAATAAATGATGCTTGGCCTAGGGCCAAGCCTTTTTTGAAGCCCCATGAAAAAAGACAAAGTGTGAACAAAATAAAAATTAATTCTAAGTAGGTATAAACCTAAAAAAAAACCCATAAATATTTTAGATGATAACATGGAGAGTGTATTGACCATGATGAGAGTAGGCAAAAATTTATTAAACAGTCATACACAAAAGAATTAACAAAAAAAAAAAAGATTGATAAATTGGACTTGACCAATATTGAGAACTTTTGTTTATCAAAAGATGCTAGTAAGAAAGTGAAAAAGGCAAGCCACAGAATGGAAAAATGTATTTGTAATATATTTACCTGAAAAAGGACAGACAAAGTCCTTGTATCAAGAATACATAAGAAATGATTAAAAAATAAGAAAAAAAAAGATCATCTAAATAGGCAAAAGACCTAAAAGATGTTTTGGGAAAAAAAAAAGGTTCCCAAACAGCCATTACATATATGAAGAAATTATCAATCTCATTGGTAATCAAAGAAATAAAAGTTAAAATCAGTTATATATTGCCATATATCCATCAAAGTAGCTAAATGAAAGAAAATAATAATGACTTTGGTAAGAATATGAAGCAACTGGAATACTCATGATCTGATGGCAAGAGTGTAAGCTACAAAAAGCACTTTGCAAAATAAAAGTACATGTCCTATAACCCACTTCTAGATATATGCTTTCCAGAAATGTGCATATACTCACCAAAAGGCACTTATGAAAGTTGTTAAACAGAATTATTTCTTTTTTTTTTTTAAGATTTTATTTATTTATTTGGCAGACAGAGATCACAAGTAGGCAGAGAGACAGGCAGAGAGAGAGGAGGAAGCAGGCTCCCTGCTGAGCAGACAGCCCGATGTGGGTCTCGATCCCAGGACCCTGAGATCATGACCTGAGCCGAAGGCAGCGGCTTTAACCCACTGAGCCACCCAGGCGCCCCAAACAGAATTATTTCTTAAGACGCCTGGGTGATTGAGTCAGTTAAGCCTTGGCATGACAGGTCATGATCCCTAGGTCTTGGGATCCAGCGTTGTTCAGCAGGGAGCCTGCTTCCCCCTCTCTCTCTCTGCCTGCCGCTCTGCCTACTGGTGCTCTCTATCTCTCCATCAAATAAATAAATAAAATCTTAAAATAAAAAATAAAAAATAAAATAAAAAAAATAAATAAAAAAAAGAACAGAATTGTTTCTAAAAACCCCAAAATTGAAAGGACATAAATGTCCATTAGCTTACAATAAATGAACAAATTACAGTAAATGAAAACAGGATATATTTACATAATGGAGTAATACACAGTCACTAAAATTAACAAAGTCTTTAGAACAACTTGGAAGAAATCTTATAAACAGAAGAAATCTTATAAACATAAGGTTGAACAAAAGAAATTAGACACAAATAAATACCGATACATGATTCCATGTATATAAAGTTCAAAAAGCAGACAAAACCAAGCTATGCTAATTGAAGTCAGAAAAGTGTTTATTTTCCGAGGAGGGGAAAGATGAATGAGAAGGCACCTGAGGAGGTTTCTGAGCTGTTGGTGATATTTCCATTAATCAATCTGGGTATGTTCAGTTTGTGTAGTTTTTTTAAATATGTATATATGTGTATATATATATACACTTTGTGTACACTTATATTTAAATATATATTTAATATATATATTTTATGTAATATATAAAGTACACAAACATTATATATAAAGTGCATATATATACCTTATGTGTATATATATATTTTTAAAGATTTATTTATTTGACAGAGAGAGATCACGAGTAAGCAGAGAGGCAGGCAGAGAGAGAGGAGGAAGCAGGCTCCCCGCTGAGCAGAGAGCCCGACGTAGGGCTCGATCCCAGGACCCTGAGATCATGACCCGAGCTGAAGGCAGAGGCTTAACCTACTGAGCCACCCAGGTGCCCCTGTATATATATTTTGTATTCACCAAGGTATATAATGATTTGTGTACTTTTCATATATTTCAACAAAGAGTTATTTTAAAAAACAAGAAGGAAAATACCACCACTAGTATACTATTATTCCCTCAATACCCCAAATACTAAACATGGCATCAAAGTATATAAACCAGATGAGGACTCTAGGTTCAATGGGGTATGAAATATTAAGACAGCTTAATTCCTTTCTATCTCATGCACATAAAACATAAGCACATATGCACATGAAACACAGTAAGAATTTCTTCTTTTACCTCAATGGATTGCTTTGCATACTTCCTGGGATGTGCACACTCCACTGTAGAGACCATTGGCATACAATATAGAAATATATATTTTATATATGTATATATAAAATGTATATTTTCTCTCTATATAAGAAATAATATATACTAATATATATTAGTATATAGTATAGTATAGTATATAGTATAGAAGTATATAGTATAGTAGGGATCTGTGGAACTAAGAATGTGCGCCATACTAATCACATGTAGGGGAGCAGTCGTGGGCAGTCCTCTCACTAAATTCATCCCTCAATTCTTGTTCTCCCAAGTGCTCCTCTGTGATCCATCCATCTCAGGAGAGTTGTATCAGAAGCAGAGATCTACATTTATTTATTCAACCAGTTCATCGTATTATCTGAGCAGAGTTTCATAACAAGAAGAACTGAAATATTCTTATAGGTTGTTTTCTTATCTATTTCTTATTTTAAATAGAGAACTTTTATTAAATATTTGTGAGAAATTGAACCTTTGTCCTCTACCTTAACTCTTCTGAATTAGTAATGACCTGTTTTGAAGACTGGGGACTTGGGTAATATTACAAGTACTTTATAGTTCAGCTTTCATTATGGATTTTTAAGTCTTTATGACTGCCTCGGAACCAAATCTCCATTTTCAACTTTGTTTATAAGGACTAATGTTTTCCAAGTTTCGAACTGACCTATAAATTAATCTTTCTAGAACAAATCTATCTGTAAACTAGGGATTTCCAATGTAACTGAATTGTGGAAAATGTAAAAACCAGAAACATATTTTTTATATTTAAATTGATTTAAAACGTGTTTTAAAAAACATGTTTTTCAAATGTAATATATGTTAAAAATACCAAAGGAATGGCATAGGTAGGGATTATCTCCTGAGATTAAGGCAAATTAATTATCTTCATTCTGGGATGGAGATGACTAACAAAGTCAGGAATAGAATAGTAAATGAAAATTGAGAATTTTTCCCAATCCAAGAATAATATAAGGTCAACACAGGATTATGTATAAGTAAATTTCCATTATTATAGTTGGAGAGTAGTTTTAGATTCAGTGAAATATCACAATGAATGAAAAACATTTTTTTAAAAATAGAAGCTAGAGATCAAGCTAGACAGATAACACTGTTCCTTCTGATTATTTTATTTTATATAACTCAATAGGATTTCTTGAGATTTAAAATTTCTTCAACCACTTCACTAAAAATAATTAAATGCAGCTGTTGAGAGCAAACATTCTGAAATCATACCTTTATTAAAATCTCAGTCTACTACTTTCCAGTGCTTGGCTTTTGACAAATTCTTTGACTTTGCTGGGTGTCAGTCTCCCCACCTGTGAAATAGAGGTAAGGACATCCCTCTTGCGACATTGTGAGGATTAAATGAGATAACGCATTTAAAGCATTTGGCGCCACACCTGGAATATCCTAAGTGTTTAACAGATAGTGTTCTCTGTAAATCTTTATATTTAGTGTGGTTTAATGTTGTCAAGTTTCTTTCATTTGTGGTAAGGAAACATGAAAGGTTAACCTTGGATCATGCTGTCTCTTCACTGATATTTAAATTATCATATTCAGCTGTAGGGAAATAAGAACCCTTCTTCGTTCAAGCACAATGAAAATCATGATTTCATTCAAAAAAGTGGAAGTAGTAGATGTTTTATTCAATAAACAGAAATTGCTATAAAACCGAGGTAACCCTCAATTATGTCCATGCAGATGATATAGCTGATAAAAATGTACTGGAGTACTCCAGAACAGTACTGGAAAACTGCCTTTACCATATTTTTCCAAAAATTTATTACACCTAGTTATGAGATGTTAGCCTATATGGAAGGATTGATGTTGCTTCTTTACTTCTGTTGCTTTCTGTGAAAGATGTAAAATATACACCTTAAATCTGCACTATTAATAGATTTCAAATAAAAAATGGAAGGGAAAAGGAAAGCATTTGTGCTTGAGTTCAGCTTGTGAATGAGAACTGAGGAAAAACAGAGGTGAAAAGGGCAGAGATCAGGGCTGCCTGGGTGGCTCAGTCATTATTAGACGCCTGCCTTCTGCTCAGGTCATGATCCCAGGGTTCTGGGATCCAGCCCTGCATCAGGCTCCCTGCTCAGTGAGAAGTCTGCTTCTCCCTCTCCTACTCCCCCTGTTTGTGTTCCTTCTCTCGTTGTGTCTCACTGTCAAATGAATAAATAAAATCTTAAAAAAAAAAAGAGCAGAGATCAGATATAGGTACAACCCTATTCTGTTCTGTAACATTAAAAATCCAGATGACAGGGGCGCCTGGGTGGCTCAGTGGGTTAAAGCCTCTGTCTTTGGCTCAGGTCATGATCTCTGGGTCCTGGGATCTAGCCCCGCATTGGGCTCTCTGCTCAGCAAGGAGCCTGCTTCCTCCTCTCTCTCTGCCTGCCTCTCTGCCTACTTGTGATCTCTGTCTAATCTAAGTGAATAAAATCTTTAAAAAAAAAAATCCAGATGACAATCTGTAGAGAATTAAGTCCAGGTTTTCAAACAGTGCCAACAATGATGGTTTTAACTTCAAAAACACTAACGGTTTTCTCAGGATTGAGGGGTTTATTTCACATCTGAGTATCCCTGTGTATCTATTGTCCGTCTGGGCCACTCAGCTCTCCCAGTCATATGTTAATCCATTTCCTCTCCTTCTTCCGAGCATCTTCTGGCCATTGAAACACCACCCAACACCACACCTCTCCATGCTCTTCACTTTCACTTCAATCAGCGGAAAAGTTCTGGATCTCCTGATACTCATTGGAAAACAAACCAATTCCATGGGTTATTTTGTTTTGATTTTCAAAATTAGAAGAATTAAAGGGCTACTGAGGTAAAGTAACCAATAGAAAAGAATGAAAGCAGAGGATTTGTTGACCTGCGATGACAGGATATAATATGCAGAGAATGATTTCTTTATCTTTACACAAGCCATCTGTGGTTGCAAGGAGAAGACTTTTCAAATGTCTTAAAGGAAGTTTCTTCCTTTATCTTGAATGATGTCATTTGTTTCAAGTATGCTTTTTAATGATATCAACCTGGAAGAATAATTTCTTATAATCAGATTTACACACCATCATCTCTTTTTTAAAAATAGTTAAGAACCACTTAAAATGGCAGAATTGGTGACTGAGCGCTGGAAAGTTTGCTGAGTTTATCATTATACTTACAAAAATTAATAGTAATAATATTATATTAATAATAATAATAACATCATTGTGGCAGCAAATGGAGTAGAAAATACCTGTTTTTTCTTCTGTTCCCAACCCACCCTCATTTTTAATTTTTTTTAAAGATTTTATTTTTTTATTTGACAGAGAGAGAGAGATCACAAGTAGGCAGAGAGGCAGGCAGGGAGAGGGGGAGAACTAGGCTCCCTCCCGAGCAGAGAGCTCGATTCAGGGCTTGATCCCAGGACCCTGAGATCATGACCTGAGCCGAAGGCAGAGGCTTAACCCACTGAGCCACACAAGCATCCCCTAATTTTTAATTTTTACAATCAAATTATTTGGCAAAGAAGAGCATTTTCCTCAACTTGAAGCCAACTCTTCAAGTCCAATCAGCCTGGAAATTTTCAACAGTTTATTATTTACCAACTAGTTATGTTCCATACATCATACTTCTATCACATGCCAATCTATAGATCTCAGGACTGTGGGAATGAGCCCAAATATTTTTACGTGAAAATGATTCTCTATCTTACATGGTGCAATTACAAAATACCATTTCCATCTAGAATGAGTTTGGTGCTGCTACTCCATTAAAGAGTGAATTCAGAAAAGTGAATTCAGAGTGTGGTACAAAGTTAGCAAAAATGTCTCAAATATCAAGACAGAGCAGTGAAATAATTATAGGAAATCATTCGGCATTCTCGTTTCCAAATGAAATCTTCTACAGCTCTGGTTAGATTAGCTCCTTATAAAGGTAAGATGGAAAGCATTTAGACATGTCTTTCGTAATTGTAACTTATAGACACTTTTCAACAGCATTTTCCTGTAGGTCTCAAAAGAACCTATGAAATATATTTACTTCTTAGATGTATATTTTCATTCCTGACTTGTAAATAATGGGGCACTCATAGCCTTTATGAAACAATGAAATTTCACGGGGTTATTCAAATGATTTATGTCCATCTGATTCAATAGATGTCTGTGTTTACATTCCAGTAGCACACACTGGTATTTATGTAAAGTGAGCTATAAAATGAGTCATTAAATATAACATGTTGGAATTCTTGCTTCTTTGAATAGAGGATGAGATACATATTTTGTGCAGACTTGTTCTCAATTAGTGTTAACATACATTCTAAATCTTTTTCTGCAGGTAAATTACGGGCAGTATGTGATGAATATATACATGCCAACATGAATGAGAGACACACTAACAATTACTTACATTATGGTTGTATAGGTAAATAAGCACTGGAAATTGCATTGGCTACTTAAGAGAAGATACTCATATTAGGAAACAAATGTCTTCTTTTTCTCTGTTTGATTTTAGTTTTTACTATAGGAGAAGGACTTACTCATAATATTAACAGGCAATTCATGTCATTTGTTCTACATGTTAAAACTTTTTTAACCCTCATTCTTAATCAATTTAAAACTATTTCCTAACCCTGTCTCCAAAAAGAATGCTTCATTTAAAGAAGATCATGTTTCTATATTCTTGGAGCCTTCTGACATACTTGATTATTTGTGCAAAGAGCAAGGAACTTACTTCTTTCTTAAAATTCTCTTCCTTTTCAGTAGCAAAGAATATATATCTCCAATATATCTGCATAATTATTTTACCATGTTTCTTTTAAGGAAATATTGGTATCCCTCTTTTACAAATATTACTCAATAGAATTTTGGACAGGCTATTATCGTGGTTCTAACAGTAGGTTCTCTCAAGTTAAAAAGAAAAATATTTTTCTTTAATTGACTTCAGTTAGATTACTTTGTAGAGCTAACTCTCTTGACTTTGTGAAAATATTCAGGTAAAATCCTATAAATGTTCCTAAAAAATGGAATGATTTTTGACATGGTGATTTAATTTGGTTTGTGCATTGACTTCCAAAGCAGCACATTCATTCATGTAAACTTTACATATAGGCAAGTCACAGGATTTTTCCTTTTTTTTTTTTTTTTTTTATCTTCTTCATTAGAGATTCTTCACCTTCATAACCTTTGGAGATCACCTTTTACTTTTTTGATGAAAGTTTCTCTTATAAGCCATGGAGATCTTTTCATAGAGAAACTTATAAGTTTTTTTTTTCTTTTGCCTTCCCAAATAGACACCACTCATTTGACAATGTCTCTCCATTATTGCTATTCTATTCCTAATCTATACCTCATGGTCTACTTGACATTTCCTCTTGGATTTTTTTTAAAGATTTTATTTATTTATTTGACAGACAGAGATCACAGGTAGGCAGAGAGGCAGCCAGAGAGAGAGAGGAGGAGAAGCAGGCTCCCTGTTGAGCAGAGAGCCCAATGCGGGGCTTGATCCCAGGACCCTGGGACCATGACCCGGGCCGAAGGCAGAGGCTTTAACCCACTGAGCCATCCAGGTGCCCCTCCTCTTGGATATTTAATAAGCATCTTAACCCAAAAGCCCGATGCTCCTTTTCTGTCTTAATGAAAGACTACTTCTTTCTTCCAGGTTTTAGGCAAAAAAAAAAAAATAATAATAATAATAATAATAATAAATAAAATTTCAACTCCTTTTTAATTTAATTTCTTTTCAGTGTAACGGAATTCATTGTTTATGCACCACACCCAGTGCTCCATGTAATACGTGCCCTCCATAATACCCACCACCAGGCTCCCCCAACCTCCCACCCCCCACCCCTTCAAAACCCTCGGCTTGTTTTTCAGAGTCCATAGTCTCTCATGGTTCATCTTCCCCTTCAACTTCCCTCAACTCCCTTCTCCTCTCCATCTCCCCATATTCTCCGTGTTATTTCTTACACTCCACAAATAAGTGAAACCATATGATAATTGACTCTCTGCTTGACGTATTTCACTCAGCATAATAAATACCCAGTAGTGCAATTGCAGGGTCATAGAGAAGCTCTATTTTTAATTTCTTATGGAATCTCCTCCACACTGTTCTCCAAAATGGCTGCACCAACTTGCATTCCCATCAACAGTGTAAGAGGGTTCCACTTTCTCCACATTCTCTCCAACACACGTTGTTTCCCGTCTTGCTAATTTTGGCCATTCTAACTGGTTTAAGGTGGTATCTCAATGTGGTTTTAATTTGAATCTCCCTGATGGCTAGTGATATTCAACTCATCTTTGCCTCTGTCTCTCACATCGCACATTTAATCTATCATCATATCCTCTCAGCATACCCTTCATAATCTATTCAATATCTTATTACTTACCACCTACCTCCACTGCTACCTCTACCTTCTATGAACAAATCATCATCCTTCCTCTCCTGGACTATTGAAGTCTCCTTACCTTACTGTGATTTTTGTGCAGTTATAGTTTATTTTCAACACAGCAACTACAGCAATTCTCCTAAGAAGTGGTAGATCACTTCACTCTCCTGTGCAAAACCATTCAATGCTGACCATCTCATGTCTCATTCAGAGTAAAGGGGAAGATCCCTGCAAAGGACCACACAGCCCTCCTAGATATGCCCACCTCCCCACCCCCCGATACCCTCAGTGCTCTAATTCACCTTCTATACTGTCTCTTCACTTACTCCAGACACACTGAACTTTTCATTGTTTCCCCAGTAGACCAAGTATGCTATCTCTGGATCTTTGTTTCTTTTCCCCCTCTGTCTATAATGCCTTACCTCCAATATCCACTGGCTCACTTTGTCATTTCCATTGATCTCTTCTCAAATGTCATCTTATCAAAGAAATCTTCCCTGAACACCCTATGTAAAATACCATCCTGTCACCACCACCAATCTCTAAGCATTCATTCCATGGATTGCACTTATTACTATCTGACATGTTATAGATTTCTTGAAATTTGTTTTGACTTTGTCAACTTCAAAACTATTAACTCCACTAAAAAGGGACTTTGTCTTGTCCAATTTGTATCGTAGTGATTGGCATATAAAAGAGTCTCAACAAGTATTAATCGAAAGGATGTGTGAATGAACTGCACAATGTTCTGTATTATATGCTCCTGGCATTATAACACATGTCTGAGGTTGAAATAGTCATGTAAAAAGTATTATCAACAGCCTAATTTTTCTTTAAAATAACCCCTTTTACACAGACTACTTTAATGAAGCGTGGGTACCTGTGGAGTCCTCAAACTCTTGGTTAAATAGTTTTTATTTTAACTTCTAAAACAAAACATACAAAAACCTGGGTTCATCATTATTCTGCTAAATGCTTTCTTTATGTTTCCTATCAGCATCACCATCAACTAATATTTATTGTTCACTTGTTGTGTTTCAATCTTTGTCACTATTACTACTCTGGTAGCTCACACTTTGTCTCTAGAGGAAAAAGTGAAGTTTGTTAGATTAAAAGAAAGAGAAAATATATACCCTAATACGAGCAATGATCAGAATTATTGTCAAATAACTGTAATTTTATTGGTTCAGAGGAGACTCTGAAATATTTCCAGACAGCTGTTTCACCTACCAGGATGTTTTAATAGTCCTCTATTTTCATAATTATTTCATTCATTTCTTACTAATTCCAGGTGGTAGGATTGTGGTTAAAAAATGGATGCACATTTGACTGATGATTGACTGATGAGAGTGTAGGGCCTCACAATATAAGGAATTATGAAGGAACCCTCTGCTTTATTTTTGAAACTGAAAGCACTGCTTTACTACTAGTTTTCATTTTTTTCTTGCCTTCCACTGGGAGTATGTTCTAGTTCCTAGTCACCTCACACTTAATCCTTTAATTCCTTAGCATCCTGGCCACTCAAATTTAATCTTAAGATAACAATCTTATAACTAATATCCATATTTAATTTTCTTTTTGTAGTTTTCTCAAAACTCCTTCTTCAACACTTGTCTTTAAAAATAATACCTGAGAATAAATTATTTACATTAACCATAAGGATTTTTAGGCTTCTATAAACCTTAGGTTTTATAAAATTTATTAAAATAGTATACACATGAGAAAATATGCCATCCCAAGCAAAATATCCCATTACCTGGTGTAAGAGTTTTCTTACTTGGGTAAGCAAATACATAAGGCCTACCTTTTGTACTATAAGGATTTCAAACACACACTAGCAAGCTTTAATTCCTAAACACAGAAGAGTATTTCATTTACTACATCTATTGTATATATGATTATAAAATAATGCTGGAATTTGACATGTTAAAGAATAGGCATCCTTCTTTAGGCATTATTTTAGACCCTAACTAGGTCTGTAATTATTCATTTACAAATGAGAATTTTTTTTTTTTTTTGGAGTCCATCTACAAAATGATTGGTCAGTATCTGGCAATATTTAACACTGTACTTTTTTCTTATTGGTATTGTATGATCTGTTTCAAAGTTAAAAACAAATATATTTATGATGCATTTGAGAGTCTAAAGTTGCTTGGAGCAGTGATAGAAATATTTTTTACATTACTGGGTGCTTTCTAATCTTTCAAACTAGAAACATTTTTCTGCCTTTAAGCTCCCCTTAGATCATCAAATGCTAACAAGTTTTATTCCTCTGGCTCAGCTGTGCATCAGTTCACCAAAGGATTAATGACTATTTTTAAAAATGGTCTTTTGAGATCAGTCTAGGATGGGGAAAAATATTTTACTAAACCTTCTCTGCCTTCGTAAATGGTTGGGGACCACAGAAGAACATGTTTCCAGGAGGCAAGACATTAAAACTCACATCAGCAAGCCACTTGGGATGAATTTTAAACAAGTGAGGACGTTGACTCAAAGATCACATTTTGTAGGTGAAGAAATGAGCTGTTTTCAATAACAAATGGTGTTTTGAGAACTAATTAGAACTTGGAGCAAAAGAAGGCAGCGATTGTGGCTAGTTATGAAATTAGACTTATTTGTAGAAGCTTAAGGAACATGTAAAGAAAGGTGAACCAACTGAACATTTTGGTTTCTGTGAGAAGCTGTGTGATATGAAAAAAAGAAGAAACTTTGGAGAGAGACAAGGAACTATGTATCTAACCTTGAACATTTAGCAGCTTGGCACCTTTGTTATCTTGGACAGACCACATATTACCACAACTATATTTCTATTATCACTGCTGTTATTACTACTAACTATACCTTAAATAACTTGCTCAATCCAAAGAGAAATTAACTTCTCTAAGTCTCTAATTTATTTTAGTATTTATCTTATTTTATTTTATTTAACTCTACCTTTCGTGTTGTTGTAAGAATTAGAGTTAATTCCTATAAAGACGCTGCTTGGCATTTAGAAGAACTTTTTTTTTTTAAGATTTTATTTATTTATTTGACACAGAGACAGCAAGAGAGGGAACACAAGCAGGGGGAGTGGGAGAGGGAGAAGCAGGCTTCTTACTGAGCAGAAGCCAGATGTGGGGCTCTATTCCATTACCGCAGGATCATGACCGGAGCCAAAGGCAGACGCTTAATGACTGAGCCACCCAGGTGCCCCGTCATTTAGCAGAACTTTAAAAATTGAGTACTCTTCCGTTAATAGTGGGTATTAGGACACCCATGTATAGATCTTAAATCTCAACTTACTGAATTTAGCCAGAATTTAATTGTAATAGTGGCAGAAAGCAAGAATTCTTTTCCCATAATCTTAAAACTTTTTGAAATCCAAGGAGCTCACATGGAGTTTAAGGCTACTTTTGATCATAATCCAGTTTCCTAAAGACTATCAAATGGGCCATGTTTACATACTTGACTGCCAATATGTATTGGTTGAATAGAATTTATTGAATCCATACATATAAGTAAAAATGCTAAAGACTTTAGATATCTGGTTTTTTTGTTTTTTTTTTTTTTTTATGAGTCTCCACACCCAGCATGGAACTCAGTATGGGGCTTGAACTCATGACCCTGAAATCAAGACCCAAGCTGAGATCAAGAGTCAGACACATAACCAGCTAAGCCACCCAGGTGCTCCCTTTCATAATTTTTTTTTCTTTTTTAATTAATTTATTTTTTCAGCATAACAGTATTCACTGTTTTTGCACAACACCCAGTGCTCCATGCAAAGCGTGCCCTCCCTATTACCCACCACCTGTTCCCCCAACCTCCCACCCTTGACCCTTCAAAACCCTCAGGTCTGTGAATCGCCAGGTTTACACACTTCGCAGTACTCACGATAGCACATACCCTCCCCAATGTCCATAACCCCCCTCTCCCAACCCCACCTCCCCCCAGCAACCCCCAGTTTGTTTTGTGAGATTAAGAGTCATTTATGGTTTGTCTCCCTCCCAATCCCATCTTGTTTCATTTATTCTTCTCCTATCCCCCTAAACCCCCCATGTTGCTTCTCCATGTCCTCATATCAGGGAGATCATATGATAGTTATCTTTCTCCAATTGACTTATTTCACTAAGCATGATACCCTCTAGTTCCATCCACGTTGTCGCAAATGGCAAGATTTCATTTCTTTTGATGGCTGCATAGTATTCCATTGTGTATATATACCACATCTTCTTTATCCATTCATCTGTTGATGGACATCTAGGTTCTTTCCATAGTTTGGCTATTGTAGACATTGCTGCTATAAACATTCGGGTGCACGTGCCCCTTCGGATCACTATGTTTGTATCTTTAGGGTAAATACCCAGTAGTGCAATTGCTAGGTCATAGGATAGTTCTATTTTCAACATTTTGAGGAACCTCCATGCTGTTTTCCAGAGTGGTTGCACCAGCTTGCATTCCCACCAACAGTGGAGGAGGGTTCCCCTTTCTCTGCATCCTCGCCAGCATCTGTCATTTCCTGACTTGTTAATTTTAGCCATTCTGACTGGTGTGAGGTGATATCTCATTGTGGTTTTGATTTGTATTTCCCTGATGCCGAGTGATGTGGAGCACTTTTTCATGTGTCTGTTGGCCATCTGGATGTCTTCTTTGCAGAAATGTCTGTTCATGTCCTCTGCCCATTTCTTGATTGGATTGTTTGTTCTTTGGGTGTTGAGTTTGCTAAGTTCCTTATAGATTTTGGATACTAGCCCTTTATCTGATATGTTGTTTCTGCTAAGGTCAGGAACACGGCAGGGATGTCCATTATCACCACTGCTATTCAACATAGTACTAGAAGTCCTAGCTTCAGCAATCAGACAACAAAAAGAAATTAAAGGCATCCAAATTGGCAAAGAAGAAGTCAAACTATCACTCTTCGCAGATGATATGATACTATATGTGGAAAACCCAAAAGACTCCACTCCAAAACTGCTAGAACTTGTACAGGAATTCAGTAAAGTGTCAGGATATAAAATCAATGCACAGAAATCAGGTGCATTTCTCTACACCAACAACAAGACAGAAGAAAGAGAAATTAAGGAGTCAATCCCATTTACAATTGCACCCAAAACTATAAGATACCTAGGAATAAACCTAACCAAAGAGGCTAAGAATCTATACGCAGAAAATTATAAAGTACTCTTGAAAGAAATTGAGGAAGACACAAAGAAATGGAAAAATGTTCCATGCTCCTGGATTGGAAGAATAAATATTGTGAAAATGTCTATGCTACCTAAAGCAATCTACACATTTAATGCAATCCCTATCAAAATACCATCCATTTTTTTCAAAGAAATGGAACAAATAATCATATCTTTTTTTAATGAGCATATTGAATTTACAAAATTGCACCAAATCTCCCAGGAAATTGGAAGTGATTTGGGAGTGAAGAAAATATTGTTTATAATTAACTTTTATGTTCCAGGTAATCAACTAAACACTAGAGGGGTATCAAGGTCAATTATGAATATACAAATAGTTTTTTCTTTTCAACAACTGTCCTAAGTGTGCTGTGTTGAACAGTCATCCCACCCACAATTAACAGTGAACATCTACAGTGAACATCTCTAGGGGACGCATTCACCTTAAAGTTCTCTTCCATTACTTTATTTCAATCCATATGCACAGTTTAGTTTGAATAATTTTCTATTACTAAACAATCACTATTGTTTTCCTACTCAATTCATCCTGGGAGGTTAAACTTCAGCAGCTAGGAGGTTTAAAAGTATGTGTGTGGGTGGGGGTAGGGATACTCTGGTTTCCAAATCTCTGCTTCACATTCTCCCTAGTGTGTGCCTTTCTAGGAAAGTTAGAGTTGGGTTAAAGGAATAGGGAGGCAGTTTCCTTTTTTCGCTGCCCAAGACAAAACTATGGTCTCCTCTTTAATTGGTGCAAACTCCTCAAATTGCTCATTGTCTGTGGGCTTGATGTTGACCTATTCACCCTGTAGGTAAAGGTTCCTTCCTATGCAGCTCAAGAAATTAAGCCACACACTTTCATCCTTCTGGCAGCCTCATACTTCATTCCTCTGAAAAGTACACACCTCTGACCCACACCCCTATGATCACTTATAATACTATGGCTCTATGTATTATCTAGTCTCTTTGTGAGTTCTCAGACTAGAGACACCTACGGGATCAGACTCTGAGGTGACACTGCTTTTCTCTTCTTCTCTTAGCCTGGAAATCCCTGCAAAACCTCATCTGTAATGTTTTCACCCATGCTTTGTAGCACAAAGGAGCAGGAAGTCTGATGGCTAAGTAGATATCTAACCAGAAAACAAAAATATGGGTCTCTCATTTCACAGGTACCCCAAAGTGTTTATAAGAGATTTTCTTTGGGCCTCCCACATTGGTTTTACAGAGAAAAAACATGCCACCTATTCAAAAGGGAGATGAACAGATGGAATGGCTACTTTTTATAAAATGTTCTATGATTTTTTGCTCATAATCTTCATTTTGCATCAATAAGAAACAGTAATGATAATAGTATCAGAAACAGTAATGGTAATAGTACCAGAAAGGAGGTGGCCTTAACCGTCAGAGATTCTCTGAACTTAAGACATAAATTTCTGATTTGTCAGTCTTGTGCATTAATTTTGATGCATATTTTATTATCCTAGATGGATTTTTACATGTTTGGCATTCACAATTCAGTATGCTTTAAAAGAAAGAGTATATATGATTTTGTAGTTGAATTGGACCTGGATTTCAATCTCTACTATCTATTAGCTGTATCAATTTATGCCAAGCTGGGGCACCAGGGTAGCTCAGTACGTTAGGCCTCTTCCTTCGGCTCAGGTCATGATCTCAGGGTCCTGGGATCGAGCCCCACATCGGGCTCTCTGCTCAGCAGGGAGCCTGCTTCTCTTTCTCTCTGCCTGCTATTCTGCCTACTTGTGATCTCTCCCTCTCTGTCAAATAAATAAATAAAATCTTTAAAAAAATTAATGGCAAGTTTATTAACCATCCTGAGCTTCAATTTGCCCTGTTGCAAGATATAAATAACAACTTCCTCCTAAGTTGTCAAAATAACTTGACAATGTATAATAAATATAATATATATATATATCCATATCTATATCTGTATCTATATCTATCTATCTATACATACACACATACATACATATGTATATGGAAGAGAGTGAGCAGGGTGAGAAAGGGCAAAGGGAGAGAGAGAGAATCTTAAGCAGAGTCCACACACAGCACAGAGCTGACAAAGGGCTCAACTGCACGATTCTGAGATCATGACTCCAGCCAAAATCAAGAGTTAGCCTCTTAACCTACTAAGCCACACACATGCCCGACCATGTATATCTCATATCAATAATTTGAGGATGTATATTTTATATAAATAACTTGGGAATATGTATGGTAAATAAATATTTAGGGAAATTTTTCTCCATTTAAAGGTTAGGAAACCAATGCTCTGTAGAGATTATAAAAAGCTGTCAAGGTCACTGAAGGTAGCAGAGACAGTATTTGAACTCAGAGCTGTCTAAAGCTAAATAACTTAGGATAATTTCTAAATAACTTAGGATAATTAAATACTTTTTAAAACTAATAGCTTCAGCATAACAGTATTCATTGTTTTTGCACAACACCCAGTGCTCCATGCAATACGTGTCCTCCCTATTACCCACCACCTGTTCCCCCAACCTCCCACCCCTGACCCTTCAAAACCCTCATAGTTTCAGCAATAAATCCAGCTCTCAGAAATACCAGAACTGTCTTAAAATGTCTTAAAGTCAGGATGCTTCTCCTGAATATTTTTTCTTTTTACTTTATCAAATGTAAAATATTATTTAAATTCATTTTAGTTTTAAGGAGGAATCAGCTATTCTAATCATCTCTGTGGAAAAATATATTGAAAGCCATAAAAATCTTGAGAAAAAGTAATGGAAGCATACATTTCATCAATGGGAGACCTATAACTCAATGCTAATATTATAAAGATGAAGAGAATTAAAATTTTATTGAAATCAATATATTGACCAAATTATTACCTATTATAGGGGTAGTAGATTATTTCTGATATGCCATTGTAAAAAAAATGAAACAACTTTTAATGTTAAATTAGATAATATTAGTTACCAAGCTGCTTCAAAGTACCCTAATTATACAATTCACTCCAATTAATAATTACCACACGTTCAAGAATATCTCTTAGACACCTTATTGCTACAAATCATGCAATTATATAATATTAGAAGTTGACCTTTTATTATTTAATTGTATCCTCTTATTCATTGGAGATGAGAAAGTTGAAAATAACATGAGTATTGGATTAGCATAAGATTCGATATCCTTGTTGTCTGGATAATCACTTGACTAGTAGAACGTTACTTCATTTCCTTGACTCTGTTTTCTTGAAAAGTATTATAAGGATCAAATGAGATGATATGTATGGAAGTACTTTATAAGTGATGAAATTATTGTTTTATGAATCATGGACTGCTACATTTCCTTGCATAGTTTGCACGTGTACACACCACTGAGAGACTCTATTTTGTGCACCCTAGGGGACTTGGAAGGACAGCAATGGAGTTTGTACTTTGACCATCGACCTTAAGTCCCACTGCCACCAGTTATATTCACCACTGTAAAATGGCTCAGGAGGGAATACTCCAACAAGACAAAAAAGAGATGGAGAATCCTTATCCTACTTTAGGAGTTAGCCAAAGAAGTATTAAAAATGATCTTATCCCGGGGCGCCTGGGTGGCTCAGTGGATTAAGCCGCTGCCTTCCGCTCAGGTCATGATCTCAGGGTCCTGGGATCGAGCCCCGCGTCGGGCTCTCTGCTCCGCAGGGAGCCTGCTTCCTCCTCTCTCTCTCTCTGCCTGCCTCTCTGCCTGCTTATGATCTCTCTCTCTGTCAAATAAATAAATAAAATCTTTAAAAAAAAAATGATCTTATCCAGGATGCCTGGATGGCTGTCAGTTAAGCATCTGACTCTTGATCTCAGCTCAGGTCTTGATCTCAGGACTGTGAGTTTAAGCCCCACATTGGGCTCCACACTGGGCTCCACAAAACTATCTTATCCTTTTGTCTTTCCAGAGTCTAGAAAGGCTAGAACCTTTTTTTCCCAAGATCCCTTTGCAGCAGGGTACTAGTTTAGGTTCCACCTTTGGGAGGCACCACACAATATTTGGAAGGTGAAAAAGAATCAGAGCCATTTTGCTCTGGCAGTAAGCCAGTATGTGGGCAAAAGATAAACATGTTTTTCAAGCAGCTTCACGTATTCTGTGAATCACCTGCATCAGTGGTGCAGGCAACTGAGGGTTTGCAGTGGTGTCCTGAAACTGATTATTTCCTTTGTCTTTGCTGCAACTTCTAGATTTCCTGAACGTTAGTGATGCCTTTCTTGACCTTTGTTTTTCTAGCCTTTCTAATGCCTTTGTATGCACATAATTTATTATATTAAAGTTCTTCTGTTTTCCTTACAAAAGCCTGACTGATATGCTATCTCACTTTGCTGATATATTTGTGAGAATTTCTTTATCAAGTACCTAATTGCTGCATAACACACCACTCAAAAACTTCATGACTTAACCAAACAACAATGGAATTAAACTAGGAATCAAAGAAAGATATCTAGACAATCCCTAAACATTTGTAAATTAAATAGCACACTTTTAAATAACCCATTGGTCATAGTAGAAATTGAAATAGGAACTAGAAAGTATTTTCAACTAAATAAAAATTGGAGCACAACATATTAAAATTTGTGAGGAGCAGATAAAGTACTGTTTAGAGGGAAATTTATAGAACTAAGTGCCCGTATTAGAAAAGAAGTAATATTTTAAATCAATGACTTCAAATTCTATCTTAAAATATTAGAAAATGAGCAAATTAAATTCAAATTAAGGACAGTAGATAAAAATTTAAGAACACAAATCAATAAAATAGAACATAGGAAAATAATAGAAAGATCAATGAAGCAAAAACTTGTTAAGAAGATCAACAAAATTAATAAATGGCTAGTCAGACTGCTCAGGAAAAAAAGAAAGAAGGCACAAATTAACCAATATCAAGAATGTTACAGGTAAAAAAAAAGAATGTTACAGGTAACATAACTACAGGTATTGTAGATGTTTAAATTATAATAAAGAAATATTATGAACAAATTTAACGATGATAAATTTGACAACCTAGATGAAGTACATTGTAAGACACCAACTACCAAAGCTCATCAGGAAAAAACAGTTAAACAGAATGGCCCTAGATTTATTTAATATGTTGCATTTGTAGTTAAAAACTTTTCTTCAAAAGAAACTTGGGGCCTAGATGGTTTCATTGACGAATTCTATCAAATATTTAAGAAATAATGCCAAATTTACATAAATTCAGCCATAAAATTTAGGAAGAGAGAATACAATTTATTCCATGAACTCAGTATTTCTCTACTATCCAAGAATGCAAAGAAAGAAAACCATGGACCCATATACCTCACAAAAATATGCAAAATTTCTTGGCATCTTAGCAAACCTATGTTAATGATTTACAAGAAGAATAAAACATAATGATCAAGTAGGGATTATCACAGTAATATGTTTTGTTTAATATTCAAAAATCAACCACTATAATTCACCCTGTTTAGAGAGTAAAACAGATATATATATATATATATATATATATATTTACCTCATTAGATGCAGAAAAACTATTTCTATCAGCAAATAAGAAATAGAAGGCATTTCCTTGAATGTAATTAGGAAAGACTGAATACCTTCTTCAATATCAGGAACAAGGAAAATATATCTGCCTCTGATTTCTATTCAACATCATACTGGAGATTCTATTCTATTCTATTTTGTTGCAATAAGGCAATAAAAATATATAAAAGTATCCAGATTGGAAATGAACAAGTAAAACTATATTTATAGACAATTTGATAGTCTATGTAGAAATAGGAAGGAATCTATAAAAATAAGTCATTTGAGGGACGCCTGGGTGGCTCAGTTGGTTAAGCGGCTGCCTTTGGCTCAGGTCATGATCCCAGCATCCTGGGATGGAGTCCCATATCGGGCTCCTTGCTCAGCAGGGAGCCTGCTTCTCCCTCTCTCTCTGCCTGCCACTCTGTCTGCCTGTGCTCACTCTCTCTGACAAATAAATAAAATCTTTTAAAAAAAAGAAAATAAGTCATTTGATAATCTTTGAAGGAACTCAGAAATTCACCTCATTATCTAACCTCCATTTATGTCCTTATTTCCATCTAATAATTTCTGCTACTCTTCAAGCACCATCATTGAAGATTTCCATCATTCAATATCCTGTTAGCATTTCATGTATTTTATTATTTAATTAGCTATTTTACAATAGTAGTCTTTAATGTATATATTTGTTTATGCTAATACACAGCTTTCAAGCTACATTTTAATTTAAATAAATTGGGAAAAACCTAAAAAATATTACTCATTTTAGCAAGGTTGCACAATACAAGGTCAATATATAAAATCATTTTTTGTATACTAACAATAAGAAATCTAAAACTAAAATTTTAAATACCATTTCAAATAGCATCAAGTTAAGAAATTCTTGGTGATAAATATGTCAAAAATATTCAAGACCTATAAACTGAAAACCACAAAACATTACTGAGACAGAGTTAAAAAACAAAACAAAACCGAAATAAAGGTATGTATCATGTTCAGGGATGGAAAACTCAGTATTATTAAGATGTCAATTCTCCCCCACTGAATCTATAGATTAATTCCAATCCTCACTCACCCTCCAAAAAAAAAAAAAAAGGAAAAAAGGAAAAAGAAAAAATCCAAACACCTTTTTTGTGGGAATTCACATGGTGATTGTAAAATTTCGATCTACAGAATCCAAAATTATTTTGAAGAAAACAAACTTGGAGACTTAAAACCTAACTTCAAAATCTATTAAAAGGTAGTTAAAACAGTATGTTATGTTATGTAGATAGAGAAATACATCTATGAAACAGAAAAGAAAGACCGGAAGTAGACTCACACATATATGGTCAACTTATTTTATTTTATTTGTTTTTGTCAATTGATTTTTGACAAAATTAACAAAGCAACTCAATGTGAACTCACATTTTCAGTGAATGGTGCTAGGACAACTGATTAGCTATATGCAAAAACATGAACTTTGATCCTTATCTTTTGACTAACACAAAAATTAATTCAAGATGAATCATTGACATAAATGTAAAACTTTTTTTTCTATAAACAAACAAAGGAAAAGTATTTGTGAACTTGGGCAGGTATTTTTTTTTTTAAGATTTAACAGTAAAAGCGTAATTCCTAAATTAGTATGTATCAGATGGTGAACGGCTAAAAATGGCCCGAGGTCACTAAAGATGGTGGTAAGAAAATAAAAATTAAGAAAGATATTTATAAAATGTTGCTTTTGATTCTCCCTCTGTTATCTTTGCCTAATTATTGTCTGCTTTTTATTAATGGAAACTGGCAGCAACATCATACAATGTTGACATTGATTCTGATAGAATAATAACCACAGAGGAAAAAATCCCTGCTGAGGTGATAGAAATACATACAGATTGCCTAGGCTTTTGCTCTTTTACTACTTCCCATTCCAGACCTCAGAGTTGGGATTTATTTCTCTCTACAGCTTACCCAGCTGGGATTTACTTCTCTATACAGCTTACAGATGAAACTGTGATCAGAAAATCTGCCTGATACCAAGCCAAAATAATATATGATAATTCAGACTTCTGATTGGATTCAGAAACAGAAACCATTAATATGTTCCATACAAAAAACCTACTTAAAAACACCCAATCTGGGTGAAAATAAAAGGATGGAGAGATATATACCAGGTAAATATAATGAAAAAGAAGTATAGGGAAATAGTATCAGTACTTGATAAAACAGATTTTAATAGAAAAATATATGATAAGGATAGTTCCTGTAAAAGATATAATAGGGCAAGGAGATCTATCTATCATAAGCATATGCCCATCTAGTAATATGGACTCGAAATATTTCAAAGCTATAGCTAAACAGCAGGAAGACAGGTATAAATCAACAACTATAGCTGTTGGCTTTTTGAAGACCTTTCTCAGAAACTGATAGAATAAGTAGACCAAAAATAAACGTAGACCTTGAAGACTTAAAGAATATAATGAAAAATTTTGAGCTGGTATGTATTCGTATCAGTCTATCATCTATCTATCTATATCTCAGCTTTACTTAACAGACATTAAATACATTGCTGATCGCTCCCTAGAACATACAGAACATTAATAAAAATACATCATGTACTAAGCCATAAAGGAAGCTTAAATAAATTCCAGAGGATCAACATTTTATAGACTTCTTTGTTACCAAAATGAAGTGAAATTAGAAATAAAGAACAAGAGCACCTGGGTGACTTAGTTGGTTAGGTGTCCAACTCTCGGTTTCGGCTCAGGTTATGACACCAGTGTCATGAGACAGAGCATCAAGTGGGGCTCTGTGCTCAGCAGGGAGTCTGGCTGAGAGATTGTCTCTCCCTCTAAAATAAATAAATCTTTTTAAAAAAAGAACAAAAGAAATAAAAAAGAACAGCTAAGAAAAACCTGTTATTTTTACGCTAAATAACATTGTTTAATAGTTTTTGGCAAAACCTGAAAATTGCAAAGGAGATGTAAAGATATTTAGAACTTGATACAGCTAAACCCATACTTCTAGGAATATTGATACCTTTTAATACTTTTATCAGGAGTTAATAAAGACTAATGCACCAAATATTCAACCAAAGAAGTTGCAAATGGAACAAAAGAGAGAACTCAAGGAAAGAAGAAGGTGGGAAATAAGGGCAGGAATAAATGAAATAAAGTATAAATAGAAAATACCAACAAATTCAAAATCACATTCTTTAAGAAGTGTTGAGTGGGCTAAAAGTGGTCCTATCTCTTTCTCCATTGCTTGATGACTATGAAGCAACATGTGGCATTTTCCTGGCATAGTGTAGGTGTCTACCTAAGTAACTGAAGACCCTATCTGTGTTAGTAAGAGGCAAGTGGAGTCATGCTGGGGATTTTCAGAAACAGTTTTCTCATTCTCATTCCCTTGGTTGCCAGAAATCAGTCTACTCTTCCAGTTTGGGACCATGTGGTATAGACTATGAGTCCTAGAAGTGTTACAGCCACTTTTTCTTTCCACTGGGAAGTCAAGTCTAGCTGAGAATTTTATGTGATCACCAAAACCTGTTTCCTATTTCTTCCTAGAGCTATAAGGCATTTTTTATACCCTCTAATTTAGGGCTATCACATATCCTTATGACTAAATTCTGGTGACTGCAATATATACTGAAGTGTTTGTGTTGCTTCTGAGCAAAGTCATAAGAATTAAATACACCTCCCTTGTGTTCTCTTTTGTCTGATTCTAGAGAACCCAGGATTTAGAAGAGAGTAGAACCATAAAATTGAAGGAGTCTGGGTCCTGAACTGGCAATATAGAAGGCAGCTCGACCAGAAACACTCACAGAATTCAAAATTATTTATTGCAGCAGCTAATTAAATTACTTGCCTTGGAATTAAGTTGATACAAAGAAGACAGTAAAGATGTAAGAAAAACTAGGTGATACCACTGAGCTGCTGAATCAAATAATCCCTGAAACTCAAATTATCCTGAATCTTTCAGTAACAGGAATGAATAAATCGCCATTGCTGTTTAAATAGCATGAATTGGATTTTCTTTTACTTTTAGCTGAATGATAATTTCATGAATAATAAGACCAAAACCAACCAATGAACAAAGGGCACAAGACTAAGCCAAGCCACAAAGAGCAAGGCAAAGAGATACATCAACAGAACTATTACGCAAAATAAGCAAGGTTCTAGCAATAAAGCAGAACAGCCAATCTGACCCAGAACTATCAAATTAGGAATCCGTGGATCTGAGCCTGTATGTAGAGGTTAAGTAGCCCCATGTACACAGGAGGCTATACCTGAACTGTATAAATAAGCCAGCTTCCCATTATGACAGAGACATATATCAGAGACTGGCTGGCCATCAGCCAATAGAAGTCTACTTTAGGTAACTAATAGTAATAGAATATCTTTTTTAAAGTCTATTCTGGGGCACCTGGGTGGCTCAGCCATTAGGTGTCTGCCTTTAGCTCAGATCGTGATCCCAGAGTCCTGGGATCAAGCTCCACACAAGGCTCCTGCTGGGCCGAAAGCCTGCTTCTCCCTCTTCCACTCTCCCTGCTTGTATTCCATCTCTTGCTGTCTGTCTCTCTGTCAAATAAGTAAATAAAATCTTTTAAAAAATTAAAAAATAAAGTCTTTTCTGCTCTAGCAAAGGACTAACCTATAGATTCTTACCAGTCCACCCTCTTGATCTCTTCTCCTTACCCTTTATATATCCTTTCTTACATCAGTGATTGTGACTATTTCACTCTCTCTGACTTCTCATACATATTTTCTGATATATTTTATTTTTTCATTAGTATAATCTGTAATTTAGTATATATGTTCTTTACATTGTGTACTGTATATCTCTGTCTGCTATCATTTTGGCTTCTGGTATTACTATTTATGAGAAACTATGTCCTTGTAATACATCCTTTTGATTGTTAAAATTTAATGCGTAATGCTAATGTTATAGAAGTATCTTTCATTAACAATAAAAACACCTTGATTATTTCAAGCAATCCCTAAAGATAATGCTTTTTGCATATTCAAGGAGAATGGGTCAACAGTAATGAAGATCACTGTATCAATAAATAATATAATTTAGGGGCACCTGGGTGGCTCAGTGGGTTGAAGCCTCTGCCTTCGGCTCAGGTCATGATCCCAAAGTCCTGGGATCGAGCCCTGTGTCGGGCTCTCTGCTCAGCAGGGAGCCTGCTTCCTCCTTTCTCTCTGCTTGCCTCTCTGCCTACTTGTGATCTCCGTCTGTCAAATAAATAAATAAAATCTTAAAAAAATATATAATTTATCTGAGATAATTAGATCACATTCCAAATCCTATTTTAAAACCTAATAGAAATAGCTTAACTGCTCCCTGGGTCTGTTTTATCAGTAAGTTATGATGAATTTCAGGATTCTTAAATTTTTATATTGTGTTATCTGAGATTTTAATAGCTCAGCATGTCTTTATAATTGCAGCTGCAAGTGATCAAGATTGTATCATTCTACTGCAGTCCTAAGAAAAATTGGAAAGTATCCAAATATAAAGTTTTCCACAGTTAATCATGAATAAAAAAGAGATAAAATTACGTCCAAGTCAGAAAAATACTTGAGCCTCAATAAAGCAGAATTTCAAATATAATCATCTTAACTTGTTGTGTAGAAAGAGAAATAGTACAGACTACCTATAAGTACATTTAAAAATACATTTTGACAATTTACCAGTGAGTTGTTCCGTTTTTGGACCTCTAGTAAATTAGCAGATATTAGGTGCACTTTCTCCCTTCAGGAAACTTAAACCTCAATAGTTTTATTTAGGATTTAGTGTTTCTATTAAAGAAAAAAAACACACTATAAATTAAGTGAAAAATTGCACCAAACAAGATAAAATGAATTGATTTAGACAAAACACAGACTAGGAAACTGAAGAGCTCATTTCCCTCATAAGAATTATTTAATTTTTCTGTACCTGCAAAATCTGGACACCATGAGTCTAGTAGGTTATCATGAATCAGATAATCAGTCTACCTACTACCCATGAAAAGAGATTAACTATAATAAGAAGAAAAATTATAACACATTAAAATGATTACATGATGGGATAGGCAGAGTTCCAAATCGTTATAAAACAGACTACTGTCTAAGGAACCCTTAATATTACTTTTGTAAATAATGGCAAAGAGTATTTTGTTTTTTAGATTGAAGGACTAAAATGGATGGATGTCTAAGTAAATTTTCAGTGGAAGAACAATGTTTCCTGGTATACTACAATGGAGTTAAGCAACTTGAATGCAGCTCGGTTAAAAGTTACTAAAACAGAGGCTTGGGTGGAGGAAATCTTAAAAAAAAAAAAAAAAGTCTTAAGAGAACAGTACATTATCCAGCTCAACCAAATAAAAGAAAATACTATTTTATTCTTTTTTATTATTCTTGAATTTCTAACTAGATTTGAAAAACTAAATACATTTAGAACACTTTCCAAATAGCCCGAAAAATGGAATTTTGACAGGAAAAAAATGGTCCTTAAGGTAAATAAACCCTTGATGTACATTGATTCATGAGCTTGTATCTAACTTGTATCTAATTAATGTAAAGGGCAGAAAGCATTGTAAACCACACTGTATGTCATGAAACATTTCATTATTGAAGTTTCCAATTTTCTCATACACAAATGGAAAAGCTAGAGATTCGAGAAATAAACTACAAAAATAAACATCTACTAGGATTTGGGAATATTAGTATATTAGATTTTACTGGGTGCACAGTTCCTTAATGAGACAGAGTGTCTTATATGTTTCAGAAGACCTCTGTATATCCATTATTTTCCTAAGACAATGATCTTTCTGTTTGTAAACACTGGTCTAAGGAGTAGAAAAGAGGGATTATAAAAGTGGTTTTGCAAAAGTAGAGAAGGAATTCCATTTTCTTAAGGGAAAGGGTATTGAGAACTTGGTTAAATTGAAATCATAGTAGCTCTTTTCCTACTCTGAATGAGAACATTTATTTTCCCATACCTTGAGCTGAAGAAACAGCAAATGCTGGTATTTTTTTCTTTTTTTTTTTTTTCATTTTATTTATTTTTTCAGCGTAACAGTATTCATTCTTTTTGCACAACACCCAGTGCTCCATGCAAAACGTGCCCTCCCCATTACCCACCACCTGTTCCCCCAACCTCCCACCCCTGACCCTTCAAAACCCTCAGGTTGTTTTTTCAGAGTCCATAGTCTCTTATGGTTCGCCTCCCCTCCCCAATGTGGTATTTTTTTCTTAAAAGGAAACAGTAACTATCCTTATTTCTTTTAAGTTATTTCCAAATGTGAAATGTGTTTTATTTTTCAATTAATTATTTATTTACTTATCAACATATAATTTGTTTCAGGGGTACAGGTTTGTGATTCATCAGTCTTAGACAATACACAGCACTCACCACAACACATATCCTCCCCAATGTCCATCACCCAGCTACCCCCTCCCCTTACCCCTTTCTTCATGCTCAGGCTTAAGAGTCTCTTATGGTTTGTCTCCCTCTCTGGTTTCCTCTTGTTTCATTTCTTCCTCTCTTCTCCTATGATCCTCTGCCTTGCTTCTTAAATTCCACATATCAGTGAGATCACTTGGTAATTGTCTTCTCTGATTGACTTATTCTGCTTAGCATAATACCCTCTAGTTCCAGCCACATCCTTGCAAGTGGCAAGATTTCATTTTTTATGGCTGTGTAATATTCCATTGCATGTATATACCACACCTTTATCCATTCATCTGTCAATGGACATCTCAGCTATTTCTATAGTTGGACTATTGTGAACACTGCTGCTATAAACATTGGGGTGCAGGTGCCCTTTGGATCACTACATTTCTATCTTTGGGGTAAATACCTAGTAGTGCAATTGCTGAGTCATAGGGTAGCTCTACTGTCAACTTTTTGAGGAACCTCCATACTGTTTTCCAGACTGGCTGCACCGGTTTGCATTCCCACCAACAGTGTAGGAGGGTTCACTTTTCTTTGCATCCTCACCAACATCTGTCATTTCCTGGCTTGTTAATTTTAGCCATTCTGACTGGTGTGAGGGGGCATCTCATTGTTGTTTTGATTTGTATTTCCCTAATGCTGAGTAATGTTAAGCACTTTTTCATGTGTCTGTTGGCCATTTGGATGTCTTCTTTGGAGAAGGGTCTGTTTATGTCTTCTGCGCATTTCTTGATTGGATTATTTGTTCTTTGGGTGTTGAGTTTGATAAATCAGAGGGGGAGATGAACCATGAGAGACTGTGGACTCTGAGAAACAAGCAGGGTTTTAGACCGGAAGGAGGTGGGGGATGGGTGAGCCTGGTGGTGGGTATTAAGGAGGGCACATATTGCATGGAGCACTGGGTGTGGTACATAAACAATGAATCTTGGAACACTGAAAAAAAAAGATAAGTTCTTTATAGATTTTGGATACTAGCTCTTTATCTTATATGTCATTTGAAAATATCTTCTCCCATTCTGTCAGTTGTCTTTTGGTTTTGTTGACTGTTTCCTTTGCTGTACAAAAGCTTTTTATCCTGATGAAGTCCCAATATTCATTTTTGCCTTTGTTTCCTTTGCCCTTGGAGACATGTCTAGCAAGAAGTTGCTGTGGCTGAGGTGGAAGAGCTTGCTGCCCATGTTCTCTAGGATTCTGATGGATTCCTGTCTCACGTTGAGGTCTTTCATCCATTTTGAGCCTATATTTTTGTGTATGGTGTAAGGAAATGGTCGAGTTTCATTCCACATGTGGTTGTTCAATTTTCCTAGCACCATTTATTGAAGAGACTGTCTTTTTTTCCATTGGATATTCTTTCCTGCTTTGCTGAAGACTAATTGACCATAGAGTTGAGGGTCCATTTCTGGGTTCTCTGTTCTGTTCCACTGACCTATGTGTCTCTTTTTGTGCCAGTACCATGCTGCCTTGATGATCATAGATTTGCAATATCCTCTGGCTATTCAGGGTCTTTTCTGGTTCCATACAAATTTTAGGATTATTTGTTCCAGTTATGTTATCCTTATTTCTACTCTTGTTCTACTCTATCCTTTGAAAGAAAGTACAGTGGACTGAATGTTTGTGTCCCTCCAAAATTCTTATGTTAAAATCCTTATCCTAATATAATGGTATTTGGAAATAAAGCCTTTGGCAGCTATCTTGACTATAAAGGTGGAGTCGTCATGAATAGGATTAGAGTCCATATAAGAAAAGGTCAGAGAGCTAGCTCTCTCTCTGCCATGTGAGGATACACAAAAGTATCAGTCTGTAACTCAGAAGAGGAACCTGAGTACTGACCCTTTGATCTCAGACTTCAAGCTGTCAGAACTATGAGAAATCAATTTCTCTAATGTATAGGCCACCAGTTTATGGATTTTTGTTATAACAGCCTGAGCTGACTAAGGTAAAAGGGCACCCAGAGCTGGCCTGGTACTCATATTGTGGCCATGGTGTTCTTCTGTTAAACATAATCTCACAGATGACCAATATCTGACATGGCCAGATATGCAGACAGTTAGTAATCATTTTTGAGCACAGTTACATACTAGGTCACTGTGAAAACCTAAAACGACCAAATGCCCCTCTCTCCCAGCTAATACAAATAACTGTGGCTTTTTGAATGTAAAACTAAACCACTTACAACTTTAGCTTTACTCTTCTGGCTTCTGAAATAAAATTCATTAAGATATCCAATCGTATATACCACATCTTCTTTATATATATATATATATATATATATATATATATTTATATATATACAAATATATATAATAATTTATATAATATAAATATTATATATATATATTATGCTGGGCAAAATAAGTCGATCAGAGAAAGACAATTATCATATGGTTTCACTCATATATGGAATATAAGAAAAAGTGCAGAGAATCTTAGGGGAAGGGAGGGAAAACTGAATGGAAGATCATCAGAGAGGGAGAAAAACCATGAGAGACTATTAACTATAGGAAACAAACTGAGGGTTGCTAGATGGGAGGTTGGGGGGGTGGGTAATTGGTGATGGGCATTAAGGATGGCATGTGATGTGATGAGCACTTGGTGTTATACACAACTGATCAATTATTGAACACTACATCTGAAACTAATGGTGTACTATATGTTGACTAATTGAATTAGTCAATTAAATTAAAAAAGATATCCAATCACAGAATTACTCATTCTTCCTGACAGCATCTTTGAACCCTCCCCTAAATCACATACCACAAGCCCAAATACTATAAAAAGTTCTTCCTATTATTTTCTTACCAAGGCACCCCATAGTTCCCATGGTTATGTTTCCTGTGCTGTAGCAAACATTATTAAGCCCAAGTTTGACTACGGTTGTGTTCCTGGTGATATTTGACTAGTGGACACCAACTTTATGTCATTAGTCTCAATAATGTAGCATATTTCATTTTTTAGGACAAGATAGTCTGATTAATTACATACAATCTAAAAGGCTTAAATTCCAGGTTCTACATGTAGATTCAAGAAGTCCATATCACAAAAGCTGTAATTATGTGGTTACTTTTCCACCTAGCACTACTGTATCTCTGGCCCATTATATATAAACTATTCTTTGAGCCACTAATTAGAAACCTTTTCTCTGAGCATTAGACAGTAAAATTAAAAAAAATTAAGAGGTATATTTTGGATTCACATCAATTAACAAGTAAAGCATAGCTGCAAGGTAATGGAAAATAACTAAAGAATCCCTCACTGAATCATTTTAAAGTATGCATATACTCAAGCACAGGAACTACTCTAGGATACTTTTTATATTCAACTGGGGTCAATAGTAGATAAATACAACTATTCACATTATGTTGGCAATTCTTTAATAGAGTCTTGATTAACATTAACCAAGTGAATAACACAGAAATCAAGTGATGCTTTCATACCACTTGATGGTATTAACTCTAAGCAACACAGGAAGTTCAAATCCTGTCCTGCCAATCACTCGTGATCAGTCGCATCTGGTTTCCAAATAGTTACTCACAAAGATCATGAGCTGAATGGGGATCTATAGAATTAATGTTCTTAGGGTCAGACTTTGGAAAATGCTGGGCAAGTTATAGTTACAAGATTAAAAAAAAATCTCTCTTATACCAAACGTACAGCAATGATTTTCTTCTGTCTTTATTCATGCTCTCATAATGTTCTACACTATTAGTAGCAACACAGGCTCCAGATGTGCCTTTAAATACTTTTATAAATATGAAGAGCTGATTCTGGAATCTTTCTTTGTTTCTCAGTTCACAATGTGTGCATTATGTTTGCTAAAGCTGCTGTAATAAAATACCACAGACTGGGTGGTATTAAACAAAAAGTAAACCAAAGTAATTTATTTCTCATAGTTCTATAACTTAAAAGTCCAAGATCAAGGTGTAGGCAGGTTGATTTCCTTTGAAGTCTCTGTCTTTGGCTTACAGATGGCCAACTTCTGGCTCTGTTCTTGTATGGTCTTTCCTCTATATGCATGCCCCTGGTGTCTCTGTGTCCAAATTTCCTCTTACAAAGACACCCATCAGATTCCATTAGGGCCTACCAATATGAACTCATTTGATTTTAATTGCCTATTTAAAGACCCTAATTTCAAATACAGTCATATTCTTAGGTACTGGGGGTCAGGACTTTAACATATGAATTTCAGGGGAAGGGTACACATTCATCCTGTAACAACATGTAATGTACTCCCTTTCCCAGCCCACCCCCTTTCTACTTTTATGTTTTCTCTTCATCCCTAGTTTTCAGAAATTTGTATGATGGACTTTGGTGTGCTTTTCTTTGTGTTTTATCTTTTTGGAGGGGGGCTTTACTGTGCTTCTTGGATGTGTGATTTTATAATTTTTTATTAAATTCAGAGTATTTGGGGACATTTTTCCCCTCAAATACACCTTAGGTCTTCCCTTTACTTTTGGAATTCCAATTACACGTATTCTAGGCCTTTGTATCTCTGTGAATTGTCTATTTGAGTATTTTGTCTCTTGAATTTGTTGTTATGCAGAGTTGCAGTTGGGGGAGCATAAAGAATTTTTTAATTTTTTTATTTTTTATTAACATATAATGTATTATTAGCCCCAGGGGTACAGGTCTGTGAATTGCCAGGTTTACACACTTCACAACACTCACCACAGACCATACCCTCCCCAGTGTCCACAACCCAACCACCTTCTCTCTACCCTACTGCCCCAGCAACCCTCAGTTTGTTTTGTGAGATCAAGAGTCTCTTATAGTTTGTCTCCCTCCCAATCCAATCTTGTTTCATTTTTTCCTTCCCTACCCTCAAATGCTCCACGTTGCCTCTAAAATTCCTCATATCAGGGAGATCATATGATAATTGTCTTTCTCAGATTGACTTATTTCACCCAGCATAATACCCTCTAGTTCTGTCCACATCATTGCAAATTGCAAGACTTCATTTCTTTTGATGGCTGCATAGTATTCCATTGCATATATATACCACATCTTCTTTATCCGTTCATCTGTTGATGGACATCTAGGTTCTTTCCATAGTTTGGCTATTGTGGACATTGCTGCTATAAACATTCGGCTGCACGTGCCCCTTCAGATCACTACATTTGTATCTTTAGGGTAAATACCCAGTAGTGCAATTGCTGGGTTGTATTTTCAACTTTTTGAGAAACTTCCATGCTGTTTTCCAGAGTGGCTGCACCAGCTGAGCATAAAGAATTTTTTAAGGTGGCTGAATTGATCTGTTTTTTTTCTTTGCTTCTGATTTTTAATTATACAAAGACACTCCTTATATCCAGAATATAAAGGAATTAACATGTTTTCTTTTAGTACTTCTATATTATTTTTTAACATTTGGTTTTCTGGTTTATTTAGAGTTCATGTTTTAAACTTTGTGAAGCATGGTTTTAAGCTTATTTTTTTTTCCACACTGACTACCATTTTTCCCAACTACGTTTTGACATTGCCTAGAGTTCCATATTTATCATATACTAAATTTCCATGTGGGTGTGTATCTGTTTCTAACTTTGCTATTATTTTCTTTTGGTCTTCTGTTTATTAATGGGTCAGTATCACACAGTTTTAAGTATGGAAAATTTGTAGTATTTCAATAACTATTAAACTAATCACTTGCAATTGGTATTCTGCTTCAGGATTTACAAAAAAAATTTTTATTTTTATTATTCTGTATGAACTTTAGAGTCAACTTGTCTAGCTCTATGAAAAAAATAACTTGGCTGATTTTTATTGAGGTCATATTTATAAATTATCTAAAGCAGATAATTACACATGACATGTTGAAGTGAATAACGGATTTTTTTTTCATTTGATGCAGCCTAGTTTTGTGTTTTTCACGAGTGTTTTAAAGTTTTCTTCATATAGATTTTACATATTTCTTTGGTTTATTCGTAAGTAATGTCTTTTATTTTGTAGCTTTTGTAAATATGGTTTTATTTTTCATTATATATTCTCATTATTGTTGTGTTTTCATGTGTATTGATTTTGTATGTTAACTTCTTTTTCTGCTACTGTACTTATTTCATTTATTGTTTGAGTTCATGGTTTCATAGATAGGTACTGGGAGGTATAACTTGAATGAGTGTCCTGGGAGCTAAGAAGCACAGAAAGCAAAGTGTTAGTAGACACTGAGAATTTGTATCACTTCCTTTGATTCTAGTACCAGATGGCAGGTCTAGAATCGTAAAACACTAGCTAAGATGGACAGCACTTGTGAAAGCATGGTAGGCTGAATTACAAATGTAAGGCAGTTACTATGCCTTTCAGGTATTCTCTTCTTATAAGAAGAGACTTTTCTATAAGTATTCATACTGTTTTGCCTTGCCAAGGCCATTGCCTTTTTAGAGACCCATGAGTCCTCAAGAAACTATTAAATTATTATGAGTATTTATTTGCATTCATCTCAATTGTCAAGGGATGAGGAAAGCCTGGACAGAATCTTTTCTAGAAATACAAATAATGTTGAGGAAGATGCAGGTAATACACAAAAACATAATTTGATGAGCAATGAGCCAATAGTCAGACAAAAAGGTAGGAACGCTTCCAAGATGATGCTTCACCACAATTACCCTCCAGTTTAAGGTCCAATTTAGAGTAGAGGGGAAAAACAATATGAGAGAGACATCTAAGTGCAATGCAGTTGTGTTGCTCTGGGCATCTCTCTACCCTGTGACTGCTGGGTCACTAACTTTGGATGGCTGTCCTCAGGGCATGCATAGGATTAGGTAGGAAGTCCAGCTTACCTGTCAGTGAGTGGTGATTCATTTATGCTGGTACAATGGTATTTATTTCCACTGTTCTATTCCCCCATTTTTCTGTAAGTAGAATAATACTGAATTACATGTAACATATATTTTACCAATATAGATTCAGTGGTGATTTTGGCAGATTAATTCTTGCTGTAAGACTCCCCCCAAAAAAATAGCAAAGGAAAACTAAATGGGATGACACCAGAGTCAAGGTTACTAAATGCCTTTTGACCTATTATTCATTCTTGGTTTTGGATGCTTCTTGCTACCAAATGGTAGAAATTGGAAGGTAGGGGGGAAAAGGAAAGTGTAGAAAAAAGACCAAATCAATGACTAAACCCTGGACCTGACATGACTAACTATTCATCACCTCTATCATCCAGCTTCATTTCTTAAAAATCATTAATGATTATATTAAGTGAATGAATGAAAAAGGAGCTCAATATACATGTTATGGATATAATGCAAAGCTGATGTAAATAAGACATTAATGGTAATGTCTTATTTACCATTTTCACTCATATTCACTCATTCGTCTCATCTTTATATTCTCAACAGTTTTTTTTTCCATTTTATTTATTTTTTTCAGCGTAACAGTATTCATTGTTTTTGCACAACACCCAGTGCTCCATGCAAAACGTGCCCTCCCTATTACCCACCACCTGTTCCCCCAACCTCCCAACCCTGACCCTTCAAAACCCTCAGGTTGTTTTTCAGAGTCCATAGTCTCTTATGGTTCGCCTCCCCTCCCCAATGTCCATAGCCCCCTCCCCCTCTCCCAATCCCACCTCCCCCCAGCAACCCCCAGTTTGTTTCGTGAGATTAAGAGTCATTTATGGTGGGAATGCAAGCTGGTGCAACCACTCTGGAAAACAGCATGGAGGTTCCTCAAAATGTTGAAAATAGAACTCCCCTATGACCCAGCAATTGCACTACTGGGTATTTACCCTAAAGATACAAACATAGTGATCCGAAGGGGCACGTGTACCCGAATGTTTATAGCAGCAATGTCTACAATAGCCAAACTATGGAAAGAACCTAGATGTCCATTACCAGATGAATGGATAAAGAAGATGTGGTATATATACACAATGGAATACTATGCAGCCATCAAAAGAAATGAAATCTTGCCATTTGCGATGACGTGGATGGAACTAGAGCATATCATGCTTAGTGAAATAAGTCAATCAGAGAAAGTCAACAGTTTTTTTTTTAAGAAAATGGACTTTAGTATAATAATATTTAAACCTAGCAATTACTATTTATTTAATTTTTTTTTCTTTGAGTGTAGCTGACACACAATGTTATATTAGTTTCAGGTGTACAGTATAGTGGTTCAATTTCTCCATACATGATGCTATGCTCACCACAAATGTAAATACTTTCTGTCACCATACAACCTTATTACAAAATCATTGACTATATTCCTTATGCTGTGCCTATTACTGCCATGACTTATTTATTTCAGAACTGGAAGACTATTTCATATTCCCCTTCACCCATTTTGCCCATCCCCCAATTCCTCTCTCTTCTGGCAACCATTAGTTTGTTCTCTGTGTTCATAGGTCTGATTCTGCTTTTTGTGTGTTTGTTTATTCATTTTTGTTTTTTAGATTCTGCATGAGTGAAATCATATGGTATTTGTTTTTCTGAGTCTGACTTACTTCACTTAGCATAATACACTCTTATTTATCCCAGAAACAGAAGAGCCCATGATGTTAAGCTCTTTAAATCAATGTTTAACTCTCAGATGATTATGTTTAA
Organism: Meles meles; assembly: GCF_922984935.1. Taxonomy (NCBI): domain Eukaryota; kingdom Metazoa; phylum Chordata; class Mammalia; order Carnivora; family Mustelidae; genus Meles; species Meles meles. Next base: position 96,913,058 of record NC_060067.1, read on the forward strand.
AGCAAATACACCACTTATTGTAAAACCGTAATTCAAACTTAATGTTCCTTATTTTCCAAAACACACTCTTTTAAAAATGAGTAACAGCCCAAAACTTTCAGAAACATGATTCTGCATGAATCTAAGTCAGAAAGTCCCTGCAAAACTGTGTGTGGTTTTGATATATATTTATGTCTATTATATATGCAGCTTAAATTAGATATTTCCTGATTGCATTGTATTTGCTTTACTTAGCTTAGTTTTATGCTTGTTACACACACATATTTTAAAATTAACGCCTTATAAAATTCCGAAATGCAATTCTAACTCATTATTTGGCTATGTGTGGTTTTGTACAAATTCCAGTAAATTTTCTGCCTGAGTCCTACTAATAAACATCAACTTAAGAATGAAACCATATTCCAACACATCATTTCTTCTAGTGATAAATAGCATGCTAGCTCTGGAAAATATTTAGCACAACATTGTGCAGTGTGACCTTCCTCCAAGGTCAGTCAGAAACAGCTGGTCATCCTAATTCCCAATGTAAGCATTTTATTAAGGCAATGTAAATTCTCCTTAGATTGTACCCAATACTTGGCAAGATATCAAAAGTGGGTGTGAGAGAAGGCAAACACCCAAGAATCAAGATAATAATATTCTAATAAATTCAATAACTGAATTTCAATAAACTCAAAAACTGAATAACAGACTTCAAATTATTATTTTTTTTAGATTTTTATTTATTTATTTGACAGACAGCGATCGCAAGTAGGCAGAGCAGCCAGCAGAGAGAGAGGGGAAAGCAGGCTCCCTGCTGAGCAGAGAGCCCGATATGGGGCTCGATCACAGAACCCTAAGATCATGACCTGAGCCGAAGGCACAAGCTTAACCCACTGAGCCACCCAGGAACCCCAAATTATTTTTTAATGTGATAAACAAACATCAAAATTTTATATGAAGACAAGATCCATCTGTACTTGCAAGACCCCCTCTCACTCAACTCATCCTACTCTAAGTTCTGGTTTCAATACAACTTTATTTATAAAAGTGGATGGATAGCCCATAGGTCATAGCTTGTCATCCTGTTTTTGCTTTTTTTTTAATATCATTTATCTTGAAAAATGTGTGTTTTGGTGCTCCCTTAAAATGCATTTGAGATGAATACTTCACTCATCTCACTCTATATGTAAATATAACCTGGCTCTTGTGTCTATGTATGTCAAGCCCTATTGAACAGTATACTTCAAATATCTGTAGTTGATTTAACATAAAGTATATCTCAATGAAGCTGTTAAAAATGAAAAACTCTTCAGTTGTGAAGCTGTAGAAACTTTTATTTACTTTCACTCCCATTCACTAATTATTCACAGGGCATAAATTTTACTGGCTTGTATTTAAGGAGAATGTTATCTCTTCTGTTTCCATGTTCTTCTCTGTACTGATGTAGATTATGGTACAGTATGAAAAAGAAGGGACCTATGATTACTTTCTGACAATGTAGTTGTGTACTAGTTGGAATTAGGTTTATCCGTGAGTTATAGAATAATAGCAGTAGTTTAAACAAGGTAAAGTTTATTCCCTTCTCTCTTCTCTTTCTGAGCTACAACCTTCATCCTTTTGGCTTAAGTAGGTGACCTCTGAGCTCCCGCAGCAAAATAGGAAAACATAAAGAAGAGGGCAAAGGGGACATTCCAGCTGTCTCTTTGGGAAGGTTTCTGGGAGCTACTACCATAACATACTTCTGTTTTCATCCTTTCCACAGATTGTAGCCACATGGACACATAACTTAGCTATAAGGAGCCCCAGAAATTATTCTGGGTGGCCATATATACAGAATAATGTATTATTATTCATTAATAATAATGAATTAATTCATTATTAATAATGACTATTTCATAAATAATATGAAATGCAAATATTATATTATAGTACTATAAATATTAATGTGATTAAATATAAATATTATAATATTATAGATATTGTAAATAAATAATAAATAAATTATAAATTATTTATGAAGTTATTATTTCCATAAATAAAGGTAATTTATCTTTTATCTTTATGGAATTGGGAGTCACCTTTCTCCTCTCTAAAATAAGGGGGTTTGCTTCATGACCTTGAGGTCTTCCCAAAATTTTATATACTGTATTATAATTCACTCAGAAGCAAAAGTGAACCTAATTTGGGGGACACTGGGAATGAAAAGAGGTAATAGTAATACAGTTAAACCTGAATGAAAATGGGCCCTCTTATTTGAGTTCAATAACACACAAAGAAGTACATTTTAAAAAGTAGTTATACTGAATGGTAAAATGCCTCTTTAAATCTGTATTTATATATTCTAAACTGGATATAAAAACTGGGAGTTATTTTGATAATGTTTGTCACTTACATTTGAAAACATGTTTAATTTTTCCCATGAATAAAGACCAACCTTTTTATCCTTTTTCTCTTGATTAAAAACTATTTTAAGCTAACTAAGATATGCATGTTCAATCTGATATTTTTTGTCTTTGGGGGAAGATTTAGTAAAAATGACTAATTTGTTCAAATGTCATATTGCAAGACAACAACCAGTATTTAAAGATATATCTGGAAGATTTTAGAATCATTTAACCTTAAGAAGCTGAAAAGAAAGCATGGAAAAAAAGATATTAATGTATTTCTTAATAACTGTAAAGATCTCTGACCAGAGAAATTCAATAAAGAGCAGGAAAGATTAGTGATTTTGAGGAGACACTCGGGAACTAGAAACATTTGAATTAGAGCTTATTTTGTAAATGTTTAAAATTTCCTATTTTCCTAAGGTCTAAACAGCCTCACAAACCTGCTATGAGAACCCCACCCAGGTGACCGGGTGTGGCAGTATGATAAGTAAGGTTGGTCTCTGCCACAAGTTCCCCTTCTTACCCTCCCCTGACTGTGATCTAGTGACATTCAAATACATCAATAAATGTATTTTTTATACATTTATTTCACCCCTTCACCCTTCACTCCTTTGCTTGCACACTCCACTCTGATCCCCAATAAAGTAAGTTTAACTCTTAGTTTAAAATATCAAGAGGGGGGCACCTGGGTGGCTCAGTGGGTTAAAGCCTCTGCCTTCGGCTCAGGTCATGATTCCAGGGTCCTGGGATCGAGCCCTGCATCCGGGAGCCTGTTTCTCCCTTTCCTCTGCCTGCTGCGATGCCTACTTGTGTGCTCTCTCTCTCTCTCTGTCAAATAAATAAGTGTCATTTGCGAATATCTTCTCCCATTCTGTAGGTTGCCTCTTTGTTTTGTTGACTGTTTCCTTTCCCATGCAGAAGCTTTTAATCTTGATGAAATTCCAAAAGTTCATTTTCGCTTTTTGTTTCCTTTGCCTTTGGAGACATATCTTGAAAGAAATTGCTGTGGCCAGTGTCAAAGAGATTACTACCTATGTTCTCCTCTAGGATTCTGATAGACTCCTGCCTCATGTTGACGTCTTTTATCCATTTCGAGTTTATCTTTGTGTATGGTGTAGGAGAATGGTGGAGTTTTATTCTTCTATACATAGCTGTCCAGTTTTCCCAGCACCATTTATTGAAGAGACTGTCTTTTTTCCACTGGATATTTTTTCCTGCTTTGTTGAAGATTATTTGACCATAGAGTTGAGGGTCCATATCTGGGGTCTCTACTCTGTTCCACTGGTCTATGTGTCTGTTTTTGTGCCAGTACCATGCTGTCTTGGTGATCAGAGCTTTGTAGTAAAGCTTGAAATCAGGCAATGTGATGCCCCACCTTTGTTTTTCTTTTCCACCATTTCCTTAGCAATTCAGGGTCTCTTCTGGTTCCATACAAATTTTAGGATTGTTTGTTCCAGCTCTTTGAAAAATGCCAGTGGAATTTTGATCAGAATGGCATTAAAAGTATGGATGGCTCTAGGCAGTATAGACATTTTAACAATGTTTATTCTTCCAATTCATGAGCATGGAGTTTCCTGTCATCTCAGTTTCTTTCATGAGTGTTCTGTAGTTCTTCAAGTACGTGATCCTTTACCTCTTTGGTCAGGTTTATTCCCGGGTATCTTGTGGTTCTTGGTGCTACAGTAAATGCAATTGATTCTCTAATTTCTCTATTTTTTCATTGTTAGTGTATAAGAAAGCAACTGATTTCTGTACATTGATTTTGTATCCTGCTACATTGCTGAATTGCTGTATGAGTTCTAGTAGTTTGGGGGTGAAGTCTTTTGGGTTTTCCATATAAAGTATTATGTCATCTGTGAAGAGAGACAATTTGACTTCTTCTTTGCCAATTCGAATACCTTTTATTTCTTTTTGTTGTCTGATTGCTGTTGCCAGGATTTCTAGTACTATGTTGAACAACAGTGGCAAGAGTGGGTATCCTTGTCGTGTTCCTGATCTCAAAGGGAAGGCTGTCAGCTTTTCCCCATTGAGGATAATATCCACTGTGGGTTTTTCATAGGTAGATTTTATGAAGTTCAGAATTGTTCCCTCCATCCCAATGCATTGAAGAGTTTTAATCAGGAAAGGATGCTGCATCTTGTCAAATGCTTTTTCTGCATCAACTGAGAGGACCATGTGGTTCTTCTCTCTTCTGTCATTGATTTGTTCTATCACATTGATTGATTTGTGAATGCTGAACCACCCTTTTATCCCAGGGTAAATCCCACCGGGTCATGGTGGATAATCTTTTCAATGTACTGTTGGATCCTATTTGCTAGGATCTTGTTGAGAATCTTGACATCCACATTCATCAGGGATATTGGTCTGAAATTCTCCTTTTTGGGAGGGACTTTGGTGATGATATTTGCCAATGACTCTATGGACAAAGGCTGATATCCAAGATCTTTAAAGAACTCCTCAAACTCAACACACACAAAACAGATAATCATGTCAAAAAATGTGCACAAAATATGAACAGACACTTCTCCAAAGAAGACATACAAATGGCTAACAGAAACATGAAAACATGTTCATCATTAGCCATCAGGGAGATTCAAATTAAAACCACATTGAGATATCACCTTACACCAGATAGAATGGCCCAAATCAACAACACAGTAAACAACAAGTTTTTGGAGAGGATGTGGAGAAAGTGGAACCCTCTTTCATTGTTGGCGGGAATGCAAGTTGGTGCAGCCACTTTGGAGAACAGTGTGGAGATTCCTTAAGAAATTAAAAATAGAGCTACCCTATGACCCTGCAATGCACTACTGGGTATTTACCCCAAAGATACAGATGTAGTGAAAAGAAGGGCTCCTGTACCCCAATGTTCATAGTATCAATGGCCACAGTCGCCAAACTGTGGAAAGAACCAAGATGCTCTTCAATGGACGAATGGATAAGGAAGATGTGGTCCCTATATACTATGGAGTATTATGCCTCCATCAGAAAGGATGAATACCTAACTTCTCTATCAATATGGATGGGACTGGAAGAGATTATGCTTAGTGAACTAAGTCAAGCAGAGAGAGTCAATTATCATATGGTTTCACTTACTTGTGGAGCATAAGGAATAACATGGAAGACATTGGGAGATGGAGAAGAGAAGTGAGTTGGGGGAAATTGGAGGGGGACAAAAACCATGAGAGACTGTGGACTCTGAGAAAAGAACTGAGGGTTTTTTTGGGGGGGTGGGGTGAGTCTGCTGGTGGGTATTATGGAGGGCATGTACTGCATGTAGCACTGGGTGTGGTGTATACACATGAATTTTGTGTAAAAATGAATTTTGGAAGACTGAAAAAAATTAAATTAAATTAAATTAAAGAATGGAAGAGGAAATCTAGCTTATCATATTTCAAGTGGTTTGCCCAATACTTTATTATTGTTTTACTCACTGATTTTAAATGTTACCTTAACCATTAATCAATTTCCCTTAAATAATAGGGTCTCTTTTGGAATATTTATTCTGTAATTTTTTTTGTTCATTCATTTATTGTGCCAATGCCAAACTATTCTAATTATTGTACTATTGTATTTTAATATTTTTTATATTTGTATATATTTTAATATATATTATATATTTATATTTATATATTTATTATATATTATATATATAATATATATATTTTTAAATATAACTCATAACTCTTCACTTTCAGAGTATTATGGTTATTTCACATTTATTTTATTCCAGATAAACCTGGAATCATTTGTCACATTTTTTAAAAAATATTATTTATTTATTTATTTGGCAGACAGAGATCACAAGTAGGCAGAGAGGTAGGCAGAGAGAGAGAGGGGGAAGCAGGCTCTCCACCGAGCAGAGAACCCGATGTGGGGCTCAATCCCAGCACCCCAGTACCATGACCTAAGCTGAAGGCAGAGGCTTTAACCCACTGAACCACCCAGGCATCCCCATTTTGTCACATTTTATATCATTGTGTTACATTCCAAATAAATTGAATTTATATGTTAGTAAAGAAAAAAAACATCTTTTATTTAAATGTTGTATTCCTACCTAAATACATACATAAATAAATAAAATGAAATAAAGTAAAATACCAGAATGGTAAATATAAAGGCCTGAGCTGTAGCAGACTGGCCTCCGATGTCATAGGAAAATCAAAATATCATCAGTAGTATGTGTAATGCTGTATTTATGATGCCTTTTTATGGACTTTGGCTTAATTATAAAATTCTATTTTTTTTCTTTTTTTAACTTTAAAATCAATGGAACCCAGGAAATGAGGACAAAGAAAAAGAACATTAATTAGTAGGGTCTCGATGAGCATTATAGTAAGAGGGTATCATGCTGGTCTTTCTAATACACAGTAGAAACTCAGCCAGTCATGTCCATAGTGCTTAATTCATAGATTCATAGCTCTAGATACTACATTTCTCAGTCAGGATGAACGAGTCCAATCAGCCAGGTCTGCAATGATTCCTAGTTTTAGTATGAAGACCAAGTTTTGATAGATGAACAGTTTAGAATGTCTAAAATTCCCAGTGAAATCCCCTGGTTATAGTTGAATTAAGGTGGCCCAATTATATATATATATATATTATCGTTAACAAATACTTTAAAAATGACAATTATTATTAAGTTTTCCTAAAGAATTATGTTGCCATAAATGGATTTTTTTTTTTACTTGACTGTTTCTGGGTGCAAAGTGATGGTGAAATACTACTTAGTCTAATACTCCTCTCACAATATACTACATAAAAATGAAAATGCAAGAACTGTGATGTGTTACCCAAAAGTCCAAGCTGATAAATCAGTAGAGGCAAAGAGACTCCAAAATTGGATCTTCTGGTTGTATGTTACTTCTTTCTTATACATATACATTATTTTTTCTTGAAAATGGCTATTATATTTAGTAAAAATTCAAAGTATATTTAAATAATTATTTTAAAATATTAGAAATCATCTTTAAAATCTAGGCTTCAAATGAAATAATCAGAGATTTTACATAAATTTGTCAATATCAATTTGTCACAGGCTTGGTATTTCTCACCTCTTTTTCTACTCTCTATATTCATTGGCTAAATATATAAATATATAATATAAAGTCAACATGTTTACATTAAGCCCTCTCATTTGCACACAAACATAGTGCCTAAAAAATCAAAATTAAACCTTTTTCTTAATGGCAGAGTGATTTATATGTTGCCTAAATTTTCGTAAGACAAGAAGCTAGAAAAAATCAAGGAAACAGACCCTCTATGCTATAGTTTTCAAAACAGAACCTGCCCTGCCAACACCTTGATTTTAGCCCAGTGAGATCCATGTTGGATTTCAAACTATATATGTATATATATATGTGTGTGTGTATATATATATATAAACTATATATATTTTAACTATATACATATATATGTGTATATGTATATATAATATATTTATAGTTATATGTAAATAATATGTATTACATGTATACATATAGACATGTATATATAAATATATATATAATTATATATAATATATAATTATATATATAAATATATAATTATATATAATATATATATTATATATAATTATATATAAATATATATAATTATATATAATATATAATTATACATAATTATATATAATTATATATAATATATAATTATACATAATTATATATTTATGTATATATTTATATATATAATTATATATATATTTATATATAATTATATATAATTATATATAAATATATATAATTATATATAATATATAATTATACATAAATATATAATTTATATATATATTTATGTATATATTTATATATTTATTATCTTATATATTTTATGTAAATATATAAAATATATAATATATAGTCATATATAATATATAATTTACATAATTTAAACATAATATATAATTTATATTTATATAATATTTAATTTATATAATTATATATAGCTATATAATATGTAATTTATATAATATATATAATGTAACTATGAATAATATATCTGTGTTGCTTTAAGCTACTAATTCCATCATGATTTATTATTCTAGCAATAGACATCTAAGTAACAGCAAATATAAGCAATATATATAATATACAGATAAATCTATGGTAAATATAAGAAATAGAAATAAAATAAATATTACAGATATATGTATATATGTGTGTATATATATTATACTTATATTCAATAATAGCTCACCTTGCTAAAGCGAGCAAGGCATCCAAACATGAAACAATTAGAAGGTAATAGAAATTACTGTGTAACAAAGTGCTAACTTGTGCAATTCAGAGAAAATGTAAGACTTCAGAGAAAGATGTGTTTGAATATCAGTATGAGCCCATGGAACTGGATAAGACTTCTCCTTAAGGAGAGAACTGCAGGATTATATGCAAGATGTGATTAAGAATTCCTTTATAATATTGACCATGAAGAATAGCTGGAATTACATAACACAATTAAAAAAAAAGAATAATTGGAATTAAAAGAAATTTTGGAATTCTCATCTTTTTGTAATTCTTTCAGATCACAGATGAAGTTTTTTGTTTTTCTTTTTTTATTTATTTGGCTTGTTGTTCGGTTTTGTTTGTTTCTTCCTTTTTCAAAATAGCTTGCTTTGATTGATGGTGAGGCCCTCGAGATCTGGGTTAGAATTTGAGACCTTATTTGAACTCAGAAGGAAATGGTGCCATGGTCATTTAGAGGTGTGTATTAAGGTCCCAGAAAAGAGTAAGACTTCCCACACTTAGTTTGGATATTACCACAGCTAATATTCAGCTTATACCAGTTGATAAAATATGGAACTATACTGAACTATATAAACTATTCAGGCTGATAAAAAGTGACTCCCTAACTCCCCAAATATCTCACTATTACCTTGGCTTCTTTGATTCTACCATGGGGCCCTGAATTATTCTTAATTCAGCAACTATGGAACAAATGTGCAGTAGCCATACTGGTTGCTTTATTGAATAAAGGTAGGGTGTTAGACTAGATGATTTTTCAAGGTCTGTTTGAATCCTATGTTTATGTAGTATCTAGAACAAACAATATATATACTTGGTTAAAAGAATATATTAATTTATGTTTATAGATGTAATTTATTCTGAATCAAATGGAAAAGTAGCTGTATTAAAATTTAGTTCTTAGGAGCAGCCTGTTAATCACCATCATGGAAAAGCTGTTGGTATAAACACTTCATAAGATGCTTAGCAATGACCTCACAACAGTAGCAGGAGTTGGCAGATGCATGCCATTCAGTTTTCTCAGGCCAAATAGTACAGTTTCTTGGCACACTTTGAAAAAATTCTAAAAATGGCATTTTCCATGTGTAAAGCAATGAGAATGGAATGTCTTTTCTGTTACCACCATATATAGAAGGAATCTGGAGTTTCTTAAAAACATGTAAGTTTTGTTGTAGTAGCTAGACACAATGCCAACATATGGTGGCTAGAGAAACAGACATTCAGAATTATCTTATGTAACAGAATTAAAAAATGAAAAACATTTCATTAGCAGTCACGCTGGGAGAATGTATGTATTTCAGTCATGACCATATAAAAACAATTAATTCAGGAAATGGCACCATATTCAGGTACAGCTGCTGTTCTCATTTATGCTTTTATCTATGAGGTCATGGTTGACTTGTTGAACTAGCCAAAACTGGACATTTTCTGTAGAAAGCAAACAGGTTGCCAGAAGTCATTTTGTAAGAACAATTCCCTCTATGTCTCCCAAGCCTATGAAAAATTACATATTTCCTATGTTTATCCCAATCTTCATCCAGATTATCTACTTTACCTGAAATCTTTGCACAATCTGAGCACTGAGCCAGTTGAGTAAGTCTAGGATCTATGACATAGAACTTGCTCGCCTTTTTTTTTTTTTTAAAGATTTTATTTATTTATTTGACAGAGAGAGATCACTAGTAGACAGAGAGGCAGGCAGAGAGAGAGGGAAGCAGGCTCACTGCTGAGCAGAGAGCCTGATGCGGGACTCGATCCCAGGACCCTGAGATCTTGACCTGAGCTGAAGGCAGAGGCTTAACCCACTGAGCCACCCAGGCGCCCCAAACTTGCTTGCTTTTAAGGAAAATTAATCAAAATATCAGAAATGAGAATGACCCAGAATTTTATTACTTATATATTACTTATACTCTGCCATTAATGATATTTAAATTGCATTGTCTCCCTCCCAATCCCATCTTGTTTCATTTATTCTTCTCCTATCCCCCTACCCCCCCATGTTGCTTCTCCATGTCCTCATATCAGGGAGATCATATGATAGTTGTCTTTCTCCGATTGACTTATTTCACTAAGCATGATACGCTCTGTACCCCTGGGGATAAAAATACATTATATGTTTATTAAAAAAAAAAATTTGGAAGGGGAGGCGAACCATAAGAGACTATGGACTCTGAAAAACAACCTGAGGGTTTTGAAGGGTCAGGGGTGGGAGGTTGGGGGAACAGGTGGTGGGTAATGGGGAGGGCACGTTTTGCATGGAGCACTGGGTGTTGTGCAAAAAGAATGAATACTGTTACGCTGAAAAAATAAAATGGAAAAAAAAATTGCATTGTTGCTAAATCTAGACCTAAAATTTCTTTACTACTTTTTATCAAAGTTCTTCTGGGCTTGGCAATATATTAAACTTCAAATCTGAGTAAAAAACGAACATATACATGTAAGATTTGTAGGTATAATTGCAAACTTTAATTACAACATCAGAGTTTGGCTTGTATTATAATTAATATTGTATATGCATGTTTTCTTACGAGACTGGGCTTCTTCTGGATGAAATCCACAATCCACTTTTATTTACCGAGAACACAGAGTTATCTTGAAAGGAGATAGTAAGCACTCAAGAATTGAGTTCAGTTGAACTGGATTTCATATTCAAAGTTTTATAATACATATATTTTAGGGACAACATTCTGCTTGGATGATGCCTTTCATTGCTTATGCAGGGCAGTATAGTTGAGTGTAACAGTCTTGAATTGATTTTTTTATGAATTTAGGCAAACCAAAATGCATTTTCAGAGATATTGCTGTTGTTTTCCATCTTTTGTTACCATAATATTCATAATGTTAAGTAAGAATAAAATATTTCTATTTTCTTTTCAGCCCTTACAATTATCTCCCAAACACAAAACAGTGTTAAAGAACTGGGTTTGAGCCCAGTATTTGTTGCTAATTAGTATTTGAATCTAACTTCTCAAGGCTTAAAGTTGCAATGAATTTTTAAGATGGGAAAATTTGTCTACATAATCCCTAGTGTCTCTTGAAATCCAAAGTTCTATTTTCTAACATGTCATTTGTGCTTACAAAGTCCAGTAAGATACGGGAAACAGAAGTAAGGCAAGCCATTCAATTCTATCCTCAGTTTAAGAAAGAGAAAGTTGTATTTAAGTATTGTCAGTATTTACCATTGTACCATCCCAGGCAGTAGGTGTAAATACCTATCAAGATTCCTCTTCCTTGACCTGGGATACAGTACTCAAATATTTGGGCTCTGATTTCTTTATAGGCAAAAGAAAAAAAATCCTTCTTAAAGCTGCAAAATGATAGAATAGAGATAGCAAGAGATTTGAATGAGCTCATTGAATCAATGGTAGAAATAGGATTAAATCAGTTCTGAGTTCAAGTTCTTTATTTAACTTACATAAATGACATGTTTTCACATATGCAGCTTTATTTTTTCACACTGCTCTATATGAGATTTTCTTCAACTCTGACACATTTCCACCCCCTTTAATAATGCTTCCCTTCCTATGTTTCTTATCCTTATTTCTTTCCTTTTAGGTTGCTTTATATTTTTATTTCTTTTAAATTTTCCATTCATTCATCCCCATGAGAAAAATCACAGAAACAACTCTAATTATTTTCTCCTTTTAACAGTAAATGTAATAGTAAAAGCATTAAGTAAATACATATTTAATGCCATATTTAACAGCATGCATTAAAGTTTACATTTTAATGGACCTTGAGCTAAATGAAAATACATAAATTCTTTCCCCTCTATCAACTGTAAAATTCTACTTGAGATGATTTAATCAGTGTTGTGTTGAGTCTTTTTAAAAGTGATTGAATGCTAATTACTAATCTGTTTTCTAATTAAACAATCTTTTAAGGTAGGAATTCAAACTGAGTGCTTAAATTAGTGGTACTTAACTTTTAGCAGTGGCCACATTTAATGAAAGAAGAAAGATATTATTGAAATAATAGAGAATAGTGAAGGTATAAAAGAAGAGAAAGAAGCAGGATTCAGGAGGTTAAGAAACAGTGTGACATAATTCTAACACATCTTTACTCTTTTGAGTTCTTGGTAATTTTTTTCTTATGGATCCCTATAAGCTAAGAGAGTTCTCAAATTTTAGAGAATCAGAATCCCCTGGAAGGTTTATGAAAATACATAAACTGGGTCTTACCCCCAGAGCTTCTGATTCAATAGATCTGGAGTAAGATTCAATGGGTCTACTTTTCTAACTGGCTCCTAGGAGGTGCTGATGCTGTTAGCCAGGAGACTGTGCTTTTGAGAAGTGCTTGTTATATGTTGTCTAGTGACTTCTATATTAAGAAAAAAAAAACTTTTTAAATATCAAAATTTTTTTTAATTTAAATTCAATTTAATTAACATAGAGTATATTAGGATAGAATTTAGTGATTCACCAGTTGCATATAACACCCACTGCTCATTACATCAAGTGCCCTCCTTAATGCCTATCACCCAGTTACCCCATCCCCCCACCCACCTCCCTCCAGCAACCCTTAGTTTGTTTCGTATAGTTAAGAGTCTCTCATGAATTGTCTCCCTTTCTGTTTTCATCTCATTTTATTTTTCCTTTCCTTCCCCTATATTCATCTGTTTTGTTTCTTAAATTCCACAAACAAATGAAATGATATGGTTTTTGTCTTTCTCTGACTGACTTATTTCATTTAGCGTAATACTCTCTAGAGTTCCATCCACACTGTTGCAAGACTTCATTCTTTTTGATGGCCAAGTAATATTCCATTATATATATACATACCACCTCTTCTTTATCCATTCAACTGTTGAAAGACATCTGGGCTCTTTCCATAGTTTGGCTATTGTGGACATTGCTGCTATAAACACTGGGATGCATGTGCCCCTTTGAACACTACATTTATATCCTTTGGATAAGTACCTAGGGCTGCAATTGCTTGTCATAAATTAGCTCTATTTTTAACTTTTTGACGTACCTCCATGCTGTGTTCTACAGTGGCTGCACCAGTTTGCACTCCCACCAACAGCGTAAGAGGGTTCCCCTTTCTCCACATCCCTGCCAACATCTGTTATTTCCTGAGTTGTTAAAACCAGCTCCTGTTCTGCCATCTAAACTTTGCACTCAGTAGTTTCTTTTCTGGACTTAGATGGTATGAGCTCTCTTTTTACGAAGATGCTTTTTTATTAACACTCTTTAACTGCTTTAAGCAAGATTTTATTGCAAGGGTGAGAGTTTTCTTTAAATTCTGGTTTGATCAAGCAACAAAGGCAGGCTGGCTGGAAACATGATTACAAATAGAGAGAATTTACAATCACTATAACATTAAAATAAGTATCTGAGATATATTAGGAAAGTATCCAGAGAAAATGTATGTTATTTTCACAAACCAGAAATCGTTCCAGACTTCTGAAAATAGCAGCAACAGGCATAGAGACATAGAGATTATTACATTTACCATGGTTTTGCAAATTCCCCAAGAGTATATAATACGAAAATCTTAATGTTATAGAGGTGACATCATGCATATTGCTGAAAGGTTGAACCATGCAGTCACTCATTTTCTTCAATTTAGATGAAATAATTTGTTACACTAATAAATAGAAAAAACTTCCTCATATTATCATTTTATGACTCCATGTATGTTGCGGCCAGCGTGACAAATCGACCAGGAAACGTGAAGGTAAGAGGATGGTGAAAAGAAGTTAAAAAGACAAAGAGATGGGGGCAGGAGGAACACTGAGGAGGATGTCCAACAGTGCTGAGTTTATTAGGAGCATTATGGCCATATATATAATAGTTATACAATAAGAGAAGCAATACACCCGTGTCTAGTTAAACAACCACAAATTCCTGTAATCAGTTCCCCTAATCAATCTTGTAAATGATTACGCACAGACTTCACGATTCCAAAAGGCTGGAGCTAAGACATTGTTTCAATATTGATTCAAGAAGTAACAACAATCCCAAGAGTAATCTACAAGTTTGTGCTGGGACAGCAAGGACCAGTTAAGGATTTACAACCCCGTCCGAATTGTATTCAAAGCTAACTGCATGTGGGAAGTCACGTGGGCGAGCGCACAACACATAGCACAGACTCTTTCTCAGTGCAACTCAACTCCATTATCTTCTGTCTTTAATCAGCCAGTTAGACAATAGAGGAGACACAAGTCAGGGCCTGGTTAGGTTCTCGTCTGGAGCCTTATCGCGGCCTCCCACACAGGTACACCATCAGAATCCCATAAAGTATTTATTTGGAATTTTTTTATATCTGGGGCTCTTATTTTATTGGGAGTAGATAGGTTTGGTGTAATCAAAGTTGATTAACAATTACAGCTAAACTAGGGCTTTAGAATATTCTCTCTTCAAAATGAACAAACCTTTTATCACTGGATTCAAGCTTATCATTTTTTTTAATTTTTAGAAGTCCAAAGGGTGGCATAATTCCTTAGTGATTTCAAAGGTGACAGGTAAAGGGGATTAGAGACAAAGCAATTCTTGTTTTGATGACAGGAGGGCTACTGCATCACTGGGGTGCCTGGGTGGCTCAGTCAGTTAAGCCTATGCCTTAGGCTCATGAACCTAGGGTCCTGGAATTCCCCCACCCCATTGGGATCCCTCCTCTGCTCAGTGGGAAGTATGTTTCTCCCTCTCCCTCTGCCGCTTTCCTGCTGGTGTTCACTCCCTCTCTCTTTCTTTCTCAAATAAATAAAATCAATCAATAGAGCCAAGTGCTAAGATAATTATACTGTATCTTTCTGTCTTTGTCTCTCTCTTTCTCTCTCTCTGTTTTAACTTTACGTAATATGTCAGAGAACTCAGTTCTTCTTAACAAAGCCTGAACTGAGTCTAAACTTTTTGGAATTTTATCAAAGTCTAACCAACCCACAGGATCCCTGAATGGCTCAGTTAAGCAGTTAAGCATCTGCTTTCAGCTCAGGATGTGATTCCAGGGTCCTAGGACTGAATCCCGCACCTGGATCCTTGCTCAGTGGGAAGCCTACTTCTCCCTCTGCCTGCTGCTCCCTCTGCTTGTGCTCTCTCTCTAACAAATAAATAAATTAAATATTTTTAAAAATGATAAAGAGGTCAATTTTCCAAGAAGACATAATAATTCTTAATATGTATACATGTAACAACAGAGCATTAAAATACATGGGGCAAAAACTGATAGAAGTGAAAAGAGAAATAGATAAATCTACTATTATACTTGGAGATTTCAATTCCCCTCTATCAGAAATGGACATATCCAACATGCAGAAAATCAAAAAGGACACAGTTGAACTTAACAGCACCATAAATCAACTGAATATAATGTACCTCTATCAATTACTTCATCTAATAACAGCAAAATTCAATCTTCTCAAACTAACATAGAACACTCACCAAGACAGACTACCTTCTGGGCCATAAACATGTTACAAAATTTAAAAGAACATAAATTTTACAATGTCTGCCCTCAGACCACAATGAAATAAAACTAGAAGTTGATAACAGAAAGATAACTGAAAAAACCCTCAAATACTTGGAGATTAAACAACACATTCTGAAATAACACACAGCTCAAAGAGGAAATAACAAAATAAATTTAAAACTTTGAACTAGATTAAAATGAAAATAGGACTTACCAAATTTTGTGAAATGTAGTGAAAGCAGTGATTACAGAAAAATTTATAGCAGTGAATGCATATGTTAGAAAAGAAGAAAAATCTAAAATCAATAATTTAAGTTTCCACCTTAGGAAGCTAGAAAAAGAAGAACAAATTAAATCCAAAGTAAGCACAAGAAAAGATATAATAAAAATTAGAGCAGAAATCAATGAAACTTAAAATAGACAGTGAGTGGAGAAAATCCATTAAAAAAAAAAAACTGATATTTTGAAAAGACCAATAAAATCAGTAAGACTTTAGCCAGGCTAAGAAAAACAGTAAAGAAAAGACATAAACCACTAATATCAGAAATGAAAGAGAAAACATTACTACATATATTGAAAGGATAATAAAAGAAATTATGAAAAACTCTATGCCCATGAATTAGATAACCTAAATCAGATGAACTAATTCCTTGAAAGACACAATTGGCCAAAAGTCATAAAAAAAGAAACAGATGATCGGAATAGGCCTATATCTATTACAGAGATTGAAATGAATAAATATACAAACTTCTAAAAGAGAAAGCACCATGCCCATATGAGCTCATTGGTTAATTCTATCAAATATTTAATGAAGAAATTATACCAATTCTCCACAATCTGTTTAGAAGATAGAAGCACAGGGAATACATTCTAACTCATTCTATGAGACCAGTATTATCTACCAATACTGGTCTACCAAACCAGACAATGACATTACCAAAAAAGAAAACTAAACCCAATTATTTCCCACAAAAACAGATTTTAAAATCCTCAACAAAATATTAGCAAAATGAATCCAGCAGTGCATTAAAAGAATTAAACATCAGAACCAGTTGGAATTTCTTCCAGTAATAAAATATTGGTTCAGTGTTCAAAAATCAATTAATGGAATTCATCATGACAACAGACTAAAGAGGGAAAATCGTATGATCATATCAGTAGATGTAGAAAAAGCATTTGATAAAATCCAGCACCCATTCATTATAGAAACCCTCAGCAAACTAGAAAATGATGGGAACTTCCTCAACTTGATAAAATACCTACAAAAAACTTATATCTAACATCATATGTAATAATGAGACAATAGAATATTTATCCCTAATATCAGGAATAAGGAAAGAATGTGTCCTCTCACCTCTCATTTTAACATTGTATTAAAAGTCCTAGTTAATGCAATAACACAAGAAAAAGAACTAAAAGCTGTCCTGATTGGAAAGGAAGAAATAAAATTGTTTTTATTTGCAGATGATGTAATTATTTATGTAAAAAAATCTGAAAGAATTGAGGAGGAAATTCCTGGAACTAATAATCAGGTATAGAAATGTTGCAAGATGCAAAATTGATATACAAAAGTCCATTATTTTATTATACACCACCAATGAACAAGGGGAATTTGACACAAAAAAACACATTGTCATTTATGTTACCATCTCAAAGTATGAAATACTTAGATCTAAATCTAAGAAAATACATTTAAGATCTATATAAGGAAAATTACAAAAATCTGATGAAGAAAATAAAAAATTTAAAAAAATAAACAGACATTTCATGCTAATGCACAGGAAGACTCAATATTATCAAGATGTCAGCTCTTCTCAATTTTATCTATAGATTCAAACAATCCCAGTCAGAATCTCAGCAATTATTAAATTAATAATAATAATAATAATAATAATAATAAATGAATAAATAAATAGGGGTGGAAAGAATCTTTTAGGGGTGATGAATGTTTACAGAATAGCTTGTGATGGTTGTTTCATGAGTACGTACTTGTCTTCAAACTCATGTTGTATGGATTAAATACATAAAGTTCTCATATCGATCATATCTCAATGAAATTGTTTAAAGAAAGGAAGCTATAAGTAAGTGGAAGAATATACAATGAAAAAAAGTCTCTGCAAGTTATTTTGTGAAATTCAAAAAGTTTATCCTAAGGTTTATATAGAGAACCAAGAGACCCAGAAATAGCTAACACAGTATTGAAAGAGAATAAAGTTGTAATATTGATACTACCCAACTTCAAGACTTACTGTAAAACAATACTCAAGACAGTGTACTGTTGGCAAAAGAACACACAAATCAATGAATGCAATAGATAAAGGGCCCATAATTAGACCCATAAATGTAGTCAATTAATCTTAAGCAAAAGAGCAAGGACAACACAGTGGAACAAAGACAGTCTTTTCATCAACTGGTGCTAGAACAACTAGACAGTCACATGAAAAAAAATTAGTCTAGACATAGATGTTATGTGGTTCACAAAAATTAACTCTAAATGGGATCACAGACCTAAATATCAAATGCAAAAGTATAAAACTCCTGGAAGATAACATAGGAGAAAATCTAGATGATATTGTATATGGCAATGACATTTTACATACAACACCAAAGGCAGAATTCATGAAAAAACGAATTGATAAGTTGGACTGCATTAAAATTAAAAACTGCTTCATGAAGCACTGTCTTTTTATGCACAAAAAAATAAACTTTTCACAAAAGAATGAAAAGACAAGCCTCTGGAAGAAAATATTTCCAGATGATGTATGTATCTGATAAAGGATTGTTATCTAAAATATACAAAGAACTCTAAAAACTCAACAATAAGAAAATGAATAACTGATTAACAATGGGCAAAAGATCTTAATAGACACCTCACTAAAGAGGATATACAGATGGCAAATAAGCATATGAAAAGATGTTCCACATCATATGTCATCATGAAAATGGAAATCAAAGCAACAGGATATATATCACATCTTTATCCATTCATCTGTTGATGGACATCTAGGTTCTTTCCATAGTTTGGCTATTGTAGACATTGCTGCTATCATGGAATACTATGCAGCCATCAAAAGAAATGAAATCTTGCCATTTGCGACGACGTGGATGGAACTAGAGGGTATCATGCTTAGTGAAATAAGTCAATCAGAGAAAGACAACTATCATATGATCTCCCTGATATGAGGACGTGGAGATGCAACATGGGGGGTTAGGGGGATAGGAGAAGAATAAATGAAACAAGATGGGATTGGGAGGGAGACAAACCATAAGTGACTCTTATTCTCACAAAACAAACTGGGGGTTGCTGGGGGGAGGTGGGGTTGGGAGAGGGGGAGGGGGTTATGGACATTGGGGAGGGTATGTGCTATGGTGAGTGCTGTGAAGTGTGTAAACCTGGCAATTCACAGACCTGTACCCCTGGGGATAAAAATACATTATATGTTTATAAAAAAAAAAAAGAGAGAAAGGATAAATACCCAACTTTTGTAGCAACATGGACGGGACTGGAAGTGATTATGCTGAGTGAAATAAGTCAAGTAGAGAGAGTCAAGTATCATATGGTTTCACTTATTTGTGGAGCATAACAAATGACATGGAGGACATTGGGAGGAGAAGGAAGTTGAGGGAAATTGGAAGGGGAGGTGAACCATAAGAGACTATGGACTCTGAAAGACAACCTGAGGGTTTTGAAGGGGCAGGGGGTACGAGGTTGGGGAACCAGGTGGTGGGTAATAGGGAGGGCACATATTGCATGGAGCACTGGGTGTTGTGCAAAAACAATGAATACTGTTATGCTGAAAAAATAAATAAATAAATAATTTAAAATTAAAAAAAAAAGGCAACAGGATATACACTACAAATCTATTAAAATGGTCAAAATTCAAAACTGACAATTCCAAATGCTGGCAAGAATATAGAGAAGCAAATACTCTCATTCGTTGCTGATGGGAAGGCAAAATGGGGTACAGCTACTTTTTAAGACAGTTTGGAAGCTTCTTTTCTTTTTATTTTACTTTATTTTTTCAATGTTCCAAGATTCATTGTTTATGTACCACAGCCAGTGCCCCATGCATACATGCACTCCTTAATACCCATCACCAGGCTCACCCATATCCCTCTGCCCTGCCCCTCTAAAACCCTCAGTTTGTTTCTCAGGGTCCAGAGTCTCTCATGGTCCATCTCTCCCTCCGATTTTCCCCAAATCACTTTTCCTTTCCTTCTCCTAATGTCCTCCATGCTCTTCCTTATGTTCCACAAGTAAGTGAAACCATATAACTGACTTTCTCTGCTTGACTTATTTCACTCAGCATAATCTCCAGTGCCGTCCATATTGATACAGAAGTTGGGTATTCATCCTTTCTGATGGCTGAGTAATATTCCATCATATAGATGGACCACATTTTCTTTATCCATTCATCTCCTGAAGGGCATCTTGGCACTTTCCACAGTTTGGCAATTGTGGACATCGCTGATATGAACATTGGGGGTACATATGGCCCTTCTTTCACTACATCTCTATCTTTGGGGTAAATACCCAGTAGTGCAATTGCAAGGTCATAGGGTAGCTCTATTTTTAATTTTTTGAGAAACCTCCACACTGTTTTCCAAAGTGGCTGCAGCAACTTGCATTCCTACCAGCAGTGTAAGAGGGTTCCCCTTGCTCCACATCCTCTCCAACATTTGTTGTTTCCTGTCCTGTTAATCTTTGCCATTCTAATTGGTGTTAAGGTGGTACCACAATGTGCTTTTGATTTGAATTTCCCTGATGGCTAATGATGATGAACTTTTTTTTAAAGATTTTTATTTATTTATTTGACAGACAGAGATCACAAGTAGGCAGAGAGGCAGGCAGAGAAAGAGAGGAGGAAGCAGGCTCCTCACTGAGCAGAGAGCCCGATGCGGGGCTCGATCCCAGGACCCTGGGATCATGACCTGAGCTGAAGGCAGAGGCTTTAACCTACTGAGCCACTCAGGCGCCCCCCCCCCCCTTCTTTTTTGATGATGAACATTTTTTCATGTGTCTGCTAGCCATTTGTATGTCTTCTTTGGAGAAGTACCTTTTCATTTCTTATGCCCATTTTTTGACATGATTATCTTTTCTTCGGGTGTTGAGTTTGAGTTCTTTATAGACTTTGGATACCAGCCCTTTGTCTGTAGTGTCATTTGAGAATATCTTCTCCCATTCTGTGGGTTGTCTCTTTGTTTTGGTGACTGTTTCCTTTGCTGTGCAGAAGCTTTTGATCTTGATGAAGTTCCAATAGTTGATTTTCACTTTTGTTTCCTTCGCCTTTGGAGACATATTTTGAAAGAAGTTGCTGTGGTCAATGTCAAAGAGGTTACTGCTTATGTTCTCCTCTAGGATTTTAATGGATTGCTGTCTCATAGTGAAGTCTTTCATCCATTTTGAGTTTATCTTTGTGCATAGTGTAATAGAATGGTCGAGTTTCATTCTTCTGTATGTAGCTATCCAATTTTCCCAGCACCATTTACTGAAGAGACTGTCCTTCCCCACTGGATATTTTTCCTGCTTTGTTGAAGATTATTTGACCATAGAGTTGAGGGTCTATATCTGAGTTCTCTGCTCTGTTCCTTCATTCTATGTGTCTGTTTTTGTGCCAGTACCACGCTGTCTTGGTGATCAGAGCTTTGTAATATAGCTTGAAATCAGGCAACATGATGCCCCCAACTTTGTTTTTCTTTTTCAACATTTCCTTGGCAATTCAGAGTCTTTTCTGGTTCTATACAAATTTTAGGATTGTTTGTTCCAGCACATTGAAAAATGCCAATGGAATTGTACTGAAAGTATAGATTACTCCGGGCAGTATAGACATTTTAACGTTTATTCTTCCAATCCATGAGCATGGAATGTTTTTCCATCTTTTTGTGTCTTCAGTTTCTTTCATGAGTGTTCTGAAGTTCCTCAAGTACAGATCCTTTACTTCTTTGGCTAGGTTTATTCCAAGGTATCTTTTTTTTTTTTTTAACTTTTTTTTTTATTTGTTTATTTTCAGCGTAACAGTGTTCATTGTTTTTGCACCACACCCAGTGCTCCATGCAGTATGTGCCCTCCCTATTACCCACCACCTGGTTCCTCAACCTCCCCTCCAGCCCCTTCAAAACCCTCTGGTTGTTTTTCAGAGTCCATAGTCTCTCATGGTTCATCTCCCCTTCCAGTTTCCCTCAACTCCCTCTCCTCTCCATCTCCCCATGTCCTCCGTGTTCTTTGTTATTCCAAGGTATCTTACAGTTTTTGGTGCTATAGTAAATGGAATCAATTCTCTAATTTCCCTTTCTGTATTTTCATTGTTAGTGTATAAGAAAGCAACTAATTGGGGCGCCTGGGTGGCTCAGTGGGTTAAAGCCTCTGTCTTTGGCTCAGGTCATGATCTCAGGGTCCTGGGATTGAGCCCCGCATCGGGCTCTCTGATCAGCAGGGAACCTGCTTCCCTTCCTCTCTCGCTGCCTGCCTCTCTGCCTACTTGTGATCTCTGTTGGTCAGATGAATAAATAAAAAAAAAAAAAATCTTTAAAAAAAAAGGAAAGCAATTAATTTCTGTACATTGATTTTGTATGCTGCCACATTACTGAATTGCTGTATGAGTTCTAGTAGTTTGAGGGTGGAGTCCTTTGGGTTTTCCATGTAAAATATCATGTAACCTGGGAAGAGTGAGTTTGACATCTTCTTTATCTATCTGAATACATTTCATTTCTTTTTGTTGTCTGATTGTTGTTGCTAGGACTTCACTGTTGAACAACAGTGGCAAGGGTGAGCATCCCTGTCATGTTCCTGATCTAAATGGGAAAGCTCTCAGCTTTTCCCCATCGAGAATGACTTTGCTCTGGGTTTTTCATAGATAGATTTTATGAAGTTGAGGAATGTTTCCTCCATCCCTATACATTAAAGAGTTTTATTCAGAAAAGGATGCTGTATTTTGTCAAATACTTTTTCTGCATCAATTGAGAGGACTATGTAGTTCTTCTCTCTTCTCTTATTGACTTGTTCTGTCACATTGATTGACTTGTGAGTGTTGAACCACCCTTGCATCCCAGGGATAAATCCCACCTGGTCTCATGGTGGATAATCTTTTTAATGTACTGTTGGATCCGATTAGCTAAGATTTTGTTGGGAATCTTGGCATCCATATTCATCAAGGATATTGGTCTGTAATTCTCCTTTTTGATGGGGTTTTTGTGGAGGTTTTGATCACTTTTTCAATCTCGTTACTAGATATTGGTCTAGTCATGTCAATTTCTTCCTGTTTCAGTCTTGGAAGGTTATAGGTTTCCAGGAATGCTTCCATTTCTTCTAGTTGCTTCACTTATTGGTGTATAACTGTTGATTACTGTTTCTATTTCCTTGGTGTTAGTAGTTTGGCAGTTTCTTACAAAACTAAACATACTCTTACTACTTTATGGTCTAGCAATTACATGCTTGGTATTTATCAAAATGAGATGAAAACTTATTTCCACACAAGAATCTGCATATGAATCTTTATAGGCAGCTTTATTCATAATTGCCAAAACTTGGAAGAAACTAAGATGTCCTTCAGTAGTTAATAGATAATTAAACTGTAGTACATTCAGAAAATGAGATATTATTTCATGCTTAAAAGAAATGAGCTATAGGGGCACCTGGGTGGTTCAGTGGGTTATAGCCTCTGCCTTCAGCTCAGGTCATGATCCCGAGGTTCTGGGATCGAGCCCCGAATCTGGCTCTCTGCTCGACGGGTAGCCTGCTTCCCCCCTCTCTCTGCCTGCCTCTCTGCCCACCTGTGATCTGTCAAATAAACAAATTAAAAAAAAATCTTTAAAAAAAATTTTTAAATTTATAGATAAAACAACTTAAATTTTAGATGTACACTCTGTAAGAGACCTTATACATCAACTATTCCAACTTCCTCTTTTTACAAAGAAAACTGACACCAGATGTCATGATTAAGTCAGGACCACAAGTGTAGATCCCTTGTCTCTACTACGCAACTTTGCCATTACGCCTGTTCCCACTGAGAAATTTCAGTTTCTTCAAAATTCAAAGTGTACAACTCATTAATATTAATAAATACATAAGATGTCTACAACATATTTTATAAATCCTTTTAACATAACATGTTAACTTGAATTCTTCCTAACGTATGTTTTGTCAAGTGTGTTGGGTTCAAGGAAAGCCATAAGTGCTTAAAAATCATGAACTTAGTATTATTCATAAGAGAACCATTTATTCAGAGTAATGGTAATATAAACCATGCTGCCCTCTGAGCCAGTCCTCTCCA
Source organism: Meles meles (assembly GCF_922984935.1). Classification (NCBI taxonomy): domain Eukaryota; kingdom Metazoa; phylum Chordata; class Mammalia; order Carnivora; family Mustelidae; genus Meles; species Meles meles. The sequence continues at coordinate 96,937,346 of NC_060067.1, forward strand.
GGAATAACTTTGCAAAACAAGCCTGACCTTCAGAAGAGACTTTTAGCTAAAGAAAAGAGTGCTCAAAAAATATCCTGTGCTTTTTTTCCTGTTAGAGAAATAAATATCCTAGGAAATTGTAATCCAAAGGAGTTACATGAATTCCTTGTAGTAATATATTAAGTCAATGGCATAATTCCTTGTTAATCCATCTAGTTTATATTTCTAAATTCTGTATATGTCATAGTCATACTAAAATCACTCAAATATGATTCTATGACATAAAATAAAATTGAATCTATTAGAACCCAAGAAATAAAAGAGATCTTTATTGAGTGCCTCACAGGAAAACAGGGAGCATGCCTTCACTTAACACTTTCTCTAATGCCTACTTTTGACTTCTTCCATTAAATATTTTGAAAAGTTTTGTTCCCAGAAATTAAAGTAATGAAATGACATGATACTTTGTAGGACCTATAGAAATATTAAATCTATTTTGCTAGGTTCACCAGTAGGTAAAGCATTCAATATCACTCAGTTATTTTTCATCCATCTGTTCAATATTCAGAAAGTGGCCTTTCTAATCATCCTTTTCTCCATGAAAAGAAACAAAGAGAAAAACTCAGCAATTTTCATAAAGATAAATAATACAGGAGGTAGATTATTATTAAGCCTCATCAATAGCTGTTAACAAAATGTTTCTATAACTTGAATCTAAATATGATAGAGTACTATTAAGGTGAACAATTGTAAAACAAAAACAAAAATTTTTTTAAATGCTTTAAAAGAGAAACCTGCTTTGTAGGGCTATTTCAGCTTCTGTTTTTCTTACCATTTTCTTATGATACAGACTCTATAGGCTTACATCTGATGTAAAGCTCTTTTAAGAAAACTTAGGTCTATTATGTTCACTTCTTTGACAATGAAACTATATTTCTAGGTGACTTAGATGAACAGTAATTTTAATACTTTTTAAACAAACAAAAATTTAAGAACTAAATCTGAGTTCTAAGTCTTCAATATTTTTTTCTGGCATTTTATGAAATCAATAAAATACTGGTTCTTTTTTCCCCATAAGTGGTCTTTCTATTAAAATTATTCACTAATTTGCTTGCTTTTTTTCTGTTTCCTAGAATTCCTGATTATTCCATCACCTTTTTGATTATTTTACTAATACCAAACCAGTTATATTATTTTCTCCTTTTAATTTTTTTTCATGGCTTAAACTAGCCACAATTTCCTTTGTAGACTTCATTCTTTTTTCATACCAGGACCTTCTTCTTCTTTAATTCAGCAAATCAACTTATAACCGCATGGAGTTCATATTACACATTCAGTTTAAGGATTTAAAATAACACACAATTAGTGCCTTCTTAGCGCAGTAGGCAGCGCGTCAGTCTCATAAAATAACACACAATTATACTAAATTTTATTTTCATTTTGCTCTACTTAATTTTTTTTAGTATATGTGCTGCCAAAGTGAGCACAATTGCTCAACATAATTTTTTAAGCTGTATAGGCCAATTCTTGTAAAATGTATGAAAATCTGGTTCATTATAATTTCATGAGTGAAAAAATGGCCTTAATAAACTTAAACTGTATTGGAAAGGATATGCCCTAAAAATGACATGCACTGCTTCTTCCGTATCATACTGATGGGCTGATTGACAATGCCGAATACTCCTGAAATTGCCAGCTTGCTAGGTAATAAAATTAAATGAATGCTGCACCCGGTCAGGCTGACCAGAAAAGATTGATGGGGAGGTATTAAGTTGTTTTCTCTTTTCTTCCGAAAGCTGAAGTAAGTTAGCAACTGAAAATACAACGTAGCCTTTTCCTTCCTCCTATCACTCCCTAAAGTAAAGTTTCCAAAAACTAGACTGACTAGCTTGTAATTGTTTAAAGCCAAAAATCAATCAATCATACGTTCTGCAATGATGTGTGTGCATGCACACACATAATATGATACAACTAGTTTAGGTAAAATAAAAGCTCACCAAAGTCTTCCTCCTGTGATGCAATACCAAATAATCTATTTATTTTATTTAGTTTATTATTTTTTTAAAGTAGGTTCAATGCCCAGCTCAGAGCCCAATGCAGGTCTTGAACTCATGATCCTGAGCTCAACACCTGAACTGAGATCAAGAGTCGAATGGTTAACCAACTGAACCCCCCAGGTGTTTCCCAAAATAACCTATTAAAGAAAGAATTCAAATATAAATTAATTACCTTTATCATAAACATCTATTGACTATCTTATACTTTATACATTACCAATTATTTTTCTGGGACTATAAGGATTAAGGAAAAAATTTTCAACTTAAGAAACATAAAATGTAGTTGAACACAGGAGCTGACATGGGCTTCAATTAATATATTATAGGATGGAGAATAAGCGACCAAGTATGAGGAAAGGATTGTGGCAGCTTGGATGGAAGAGTTTCTGTGTGTGTGTGTGTGTGTGTGTGTGTGTGTGTGTGTGTGTGTGTTGACAATCTGAGGAAAAATTTTAGCTGACTACTGAAAGTTCACTAAAATTAGAATATATGAAAATGGTAACATAAAGACATTTTCTGGGGGTGCCTGGGTGACTCAGTGGATTAAACCACTGCCTTCGGCTCAGGTCATGATCCCAGGGTCCTGGGATCGAGCCCCCCATGGGGCTCTCTGCTCAGCAGGGAGCCTGCTTCCTCCTCTCTCTCTTTGCCTGCCTCTCTGCCTACTTGTGATCATTCTCTCTGTCAAATAAATAAATAAATAAATAAATAAATAAATAAAATCTTTAAAAAAAAAGGACATTTTCTGGCACTTAATAGAGCATAGAGGAATGGCTGCAAAAAATACATATATGAAACATATTAAGGAATTGAAATTTGCCAAGAGGGTTGAAATTAAAAGGAATGGTGGAAAGTAGAGTTGAGAAGACAAATGGGTCAGATCATTTAGGAGTATGAATTTGTAAGCAATGAGGCTAAGCACTATTCTGTAGGCAATGGGAAGTCAATAATGATTTTACAATAAAGGAGTAATCTAACTGCAGTCAGCATCAGGAGGACAACCTTGACAACAGAATATAAGAATGGAAGGGAAGACAAGACACTGAGTATGCATTATTATTTTTTTTCCAGTTGGCAGTGAGAGAGAGAGAAGAGGGCAGAGACTTGGTTAGAGAACCACGGGAAGATTTTATCATCTTTCATTTGGGTTGAAAGATATAAGGTCACTATTGGCCCAAATGGTGGTAAGTTGTAAAGTTATCACCATTAGATGTAAGAAGGAAAGATTTAGGAGAAGACACCATGAAGCAGAGATAGTAATAATTCTCTCTTAAAGGAACTACACATACATGCAAGATTCTCCAAGATGGAGGAAGGGAAAAGAGTTGATGTTTCAATGTTGGTGACAATGCCTCTGAATTCTCCCACCGCTCTTGGGTGAGTCTCTAGATGGAGGTGAGGGCTGAGAATGACCTAAAACCACCTTAATTCTCTCCAGAGTTCTGAGGGTCAGAAGTCTTTGGAGAAATTTCTCATGTCAGAGTCATGTGTTAATGATAGATTAGGAATGACAAAGTCTAGTATCTTGGTCAGAGAGAAATGTGATATCCACATCCTAAATCCCCTGAGTCCTGAAGCCTAAGTGTCACTGGAAAGCAGCTGAAACTTCTCCAGCTGAACTGTCTCTATCAGAGACTTAAGCAGTTAGCTGAGGAGATAGCACAGTGGAAAATGGAGTGAACATTTGAAGACTATGATTGGGTCACAGATACCACAGCAAAACAAATGGGATGAACGCTATGACTAGACTTTATGGTTTCTGCTGACTAACTTCTGCCCCTCACTAAAGACCACTACCTCTCTCTGTGGTGTTCACATTTCCAAAGGAAAATAAATAATTTGTTCAAATGGAATTTAAGTGTAAATATTATTGAAAGGTAGAATCTGAGAAATAAGAGACCCATGTAAACGTTTTTTAAACACATAAACTGTCACAATGTAATCCATAAGACACTGAAATACATTTTGTAAACAGGTAACAGAAGTGAAAATACAGATAAGGGTGGCCCACCGGACAAAGGGACATGTGATACATGCTGAGAAAGTCACTAAGGGTTGCATTAAATTGTCCATGTGACCCAGTTTTTGTGATGTTTTGTCAACATCCCACAGAGTACTGAGATGAGGCTTGATGAAAATGAGCATTTTGACACGTACAACCTACAGAGCTTACAGTTTACTACTATAAACACAAAAGATAAATTCTGAGCAAATCTCAACAGGAGATATGAACCTGGATGATATTGTGTGAACTGGGCTTCTGTAGTCTCCTCAGTTCTTCAAGGGAACTATGTTTAGATTGGAAGTGACAGTATTCAACCTGTCCCAAATGAGGTTCTGCCAAATATTTTACACCCTAACAATATCAGCTTGAAACATATACTGTATTTACACATAAGTAGCAAATATTGCCTTTAGAAAGCTTCATCACCCAGCTTCTTAGTTTTGGGCTCAGTTTCTTATACTACCACCCATGGCTTCTTCATACATTGTCCATATGTTATACAGGAATGACACACACAAAGGACCTCACACTGCTACTGTGTGACAGCAAATAGATGGTGAGCAAGTGGAATCAGTTCAAAGCCTAGTTGGAGCTGAGCACTATGGGTCTGGTTAAGGTAAGCTATAGGGGTGGCAATGTACAAGTTTAGGTTCTTATCTTCCTTCCTCATTTGTCCTCCATTTCTTACTACAAACTCAGTGTGTCTTGTCCTTACAAAATGGATATTCCCAAATGACTGAACTTTCCTCTGCTTCCCATCTTTCCTACATAACCTACCAACAACTTACTTCTTTTGAAGAACATGGAAATTCGTTTATACTATTTTATCCCCGTCATTATTGGCGTCTACCAATTTTCAGCAAACTCTTCCCTGTCTGTAATGGTTTTAGTAAATACTTAGTACAGTGAATATGAATTTAAATGCATAAAATTACATATGCAAAAACATAATATTTTTAATTTTTTTAAACCAAATTTAATTTTTACTTTTGAATCTTCTTTCTACCTGAAACCACAAAATGTATCCATGTCACCATAAGAAAATAATGAAACTCTTAGGTGGGGCCAGCCACAGCATTAAACGGACTGAGAAGCAGACACTCACAGGGCACCTGGGTACCTCAGGTGGTTAAGCATCTGCCTTTGGCTCGGGTCAGAATCCCAGGGTCCTGGGATTGAGGACCACATTGGGCTCTCTGCGCAGCAGGGAGTCTGCTTCTTTCTCTCTCACTCTCCTTCTGTGCTCTCAATCTCTCTCAAATAAATAAAATCTTAAAGAAAAAAAAAAAGCAGATACTCCCTTTCCTGCTGAGCTGTGGAAAAGGGAAACATCAACCCAAGGAAGAAGAGAGAGAGGGGCAAGATGTCAAATTTTTTAATGAGTTGAAACATAATTTAATCTGTAAATGACTAGGGTTACTTAGTTTTTTTCTCATAAAATAATTGTCTCTGTCAATTTTATAGCAAGACCTAAAAGATGTGATTCCAGAAACAATAGGAAGTTCATCCCTCATTCTGCAATAAGAGTACACTCTACAATTTATTACGACCATCTTTCAACTTCATTTCCTGGACTTGGGTTATTTGGAGATATACATACTGTCCAAAGAATCTTATTTAACTACTCAGTGATACTGGTGACATTCAAAATTACATCAATAAGATTATCTGTCTATCCTATTTATCATTCACTATTTTAGTCCCTCAGCTGATCATAAAACAATAATTGATTTTCTCTCTACTTTCTGGTCTCTTATAAACTGAATCCTACTCTCTCTTCACTGCTCTTCCCCAAAACTTTCATCAGAATTGGAATTATATTACCTTTAAAATAGGATATAGGGTCTTTTTCTGTTTTACTCACTATTCACAGTGTAGAAAAGTGGCTACTATCTAGTACGTGCTCAATAATGAATGTGTGTCTTCCCCCACTGTACTGGAAGGTCCACGTGGCATAAATGTATCAATACTGCATACTTTCCTCTTCATGGTACAAAATTCATTTTGGAGATTTATACGGTAGTCATTCCAACTTACTGTTTGGGCCCCACTTACATTTCCTCTCATCAATTATTCTATACACACTAGAAACTTCACCTAGTTGGCAAAGCCCCAACTCTCTTGACACATGCCATGCATTTTTTTTTATTGAATTCTCTCGCCACTAATCTCCTATTTAAAACCCAGTCAATCCTTTAAGATCTTGCTCAATTTGGGCTCTAGGTCAATACAATTAAAGTCCTGTAATTAAATACAAATCCATCTAATGTTTAATTCACCTAACAAAGTATTTGAAGAATTCATTTTTCTAAAATACAAAACATCTTCCATGTAATGAGGTAATTTCACCCTTTGAGAATTTTTGCATATGTGTTTGTATTTTGTGTACTTTTGAATATTTCAAAATGTCTAACTCAATTTATTTAAAGCATCCTGTAAAGCCTTAATTCTATATTGTTTTATTTTTCAATTTGATGTGTTATATTGACAAACTGTAGAGTTCTTACTCATTTGGATATTTTCAAATATTTTCATATTTAAGTTTGATCTAAATGGCTCTGATTGGTTTGCTCATGAAGGGGGTACACTACAATAGGAAGTGGATGGTTTTTTAGAACTTCAGTTCTTTGGATTCATCCCTAAAGTGACATCTGTCACAAGGAAAATGATTTGTTGAACACTAGTTGTGGTCAGAGACAATAAATAACAGTAAATGTAGCAACAGTCAATTAGCAGAATCACTGTATTTGTTTTAGTAACTGATTATGAGAAGCTGTGATGATGGGACTTCAGAAAAATCTCAGAATCTTTCATTTCTTTGGTTGGCTTTTGTAGTCTTTTTCCAAATCACAGAACAAAAAGTAAGCCCTAAGTACTATTACACAAGAAACTTCTATGTTAAAACTTTTTGTCCTGATTCATTAGGTAGATTTCAGTTTAGATGCCCTCTTTGCATTCCCACAGTACCCCATAACTTGTAGCACTTATCCATATCCACAATGAGAACATCCATTTGACAGTGTCTTCCATCAGAATGTGAATTCAATGAACGTAGCAATCATATCTCTACTGTTTACCATGAAGTTCCTGGAACAAGGTAGTTTTCTAGGAAATAATTTTGCATGAATAAGTAAGTGAGAACATTCTAAATTCTACTTAAACATAGCATGTTAACATCAACACTAATTTATTTCTAAATTATAGGTTAGTTTTCTGAAACTATCAAACACATGTAATATCATATATTCAGTTTATCACAATTTATACATTGCATCATTCTAGCGATGCCTCACACATCAAAGTCTAAATAAGATGCCCTTATGTTTATGCATTATCAGTGAGTGGCTGCACATGGAAGTCCTGATAAATGCTGACCTATAGCATCACCTAAGATCATAATGGAAGAACAAGAATACAGGGTTTAAGAGCACAGGAAACACATGGGGAGTCTTAATCTTACTAAAAATCCTTAATCATATACCATACTAACTATTCAAAAATAGCAATGTTTTAAAAAGAGTGATTTTCATTAGATGCAGTTTTGGGTTTTATTTATTTCTGTTTTTGTTTTTTTGTGTTTTGTAATGATTTTAGAAACAAACCTTCATATAAGATGTGACTGTCCTAGTTAAGATCCATCAAAAACATGAATTTTAAAAATGTTTTCCCTCTACTCATTTAAATTATACCAACCATTGTAGAGAATACTCGATCTTATTCATTCAGCTTTTATTCACAGCTCCAACTACAAATACAGCTCCTCCTTCTGAAAGTATTTTAATACATTTTGTTTATATAACCCTTTGGCAAGACAGCAAGAATGAGTTGTTTTACACATACATGTTCTCATTCTTAAAATCTTTGTAGAATACACATCTCTTTGCATCTTCCTAAACACCAAACTATGTGATTTATGTAGAAGGGGCATTGACTACTTGATCTGAATTTGTATTGGGCAACCAACAAAACCGAATGTAAATTAGCTTGTACAAACGTTATTATAATCCTTTGACCCATGTAAGAGGAAAGTTAAGAAAGGACCTGGCTTCAGGATAACTGGATCCAAGGATTCTATAGTTATTGGCTAGAAGCTTTTACTTTCTATCCAGTTTTCATCTGTGCTCTTGTTTTTATTGTTGATTTTCTCAATATGAAGCCAAAATGGCTTTCATAAATCCTCATTTCCACCCTCTATTTTAAAAAATGCACATAAGCTTCATATCTACATTTCAATCACTGTTAATCTTTACAACTTTAAACTCAGTATTGTGGTGAAACAGTGTTAAAATAAATTTGTAATAGAATCTAAACTCTTAGAAATATCCGAACTACACATTGTTTTCCATGTTAGAACAGAATGATTCTTTTTTATCAAAGCAATATAGTAAATAAAACCTATTTCATCACATTCAAGTTACGTGATAGCAGAGAATAAGTCACTCACTTTCCAACCTGAGATCAATATGCACCTTTGTTTTTGTGCTTGGAAAATTTTGTATGATGTTCATTTAAAATGCAATGTTTCTATGTGTTGCATTTTCCTGGGAACACGGATTCCTGAGGTAATTAGGATGGAAAGTCATAAAATCAGCAACCATAAAAAAGAAATCCTTTTTGCTTATGTATGGTCATAGGAAATTTCTACAGTTCTAACTTAGGTTATTATTTCTGTAACTTAGCTGTTTACATACAACAGAGGCTTATTGTTCAAGAATTAGTATCTATTTTCTGTTGCTGCTTCTCTTTGGAGAACTCAGGGACAAAGTAGAGAAAGCATAGTCCCAGATGGCATATGCTTCATTTATATTGACACTGAAGCCCAGAAAACATGTCCAGAACTCGCCATCCTGATAACTGCCCAGACAGCAGACATAAATTAGACCACAACACACATTTTCCAGCTATTACCTGCTTAGGTATGCACCAGGCATACTTCAATATGCACACAATCTAGAGCTGTCTTGGGTCTTCCCAGTGAGTGGGTCAGAACAAAGGTAGCATGATGGGCAAACAATTGATATCTCAAAATGAGGAAGGTAACAAGGCAGCCAAACCAGGATGAAAGGAGGCCTGGTCTATGTGGAAAGTGTGACAAAGCAGTTCAGGTGCCATTTCTCTCCAAATACTGCCAACATTTCTTAGAAATCAGAAACATGGATGAAAGGTAGATATATGTGTAACCTCTCTGATTTGAGAAGCAGTGCATTTATCAAGTCTTTATTTCAAATTATGCTGCCCCTTTCCAGGAAGGCACCATTATTTTCCTCCTCCTGAATTCTCTTCTGCTAGTATCCCAAATCCTATAATCCATCAATGCGGAAGACTCTGTGGCAGAGGGGTCCTGAATGCAGAGGACAATCTCTTTGCTCTGGAATGATTGTGAGGCCTCATGCAATTCCCATGGTTCTGTGATCCTTCAGACACTGCATTTCCTTGGGCATAGGGAGGAAATTTATACCTTCACTTAGTATTTTGAGCCATCTTTCTTAAATCAGAAAACTAAAAAAAACCATGAAATTTCATGAGTGCATTTTGTGCCATGAATTATAAATATTAAATGTATTATATAGATGATTGCATGATGTATTAGTTTTCTATTGCTGCTAAAACAAACTGTCACAAACTTCACAGTATAAAAAACCCACATTCATGACCTTAGAGTTCTGTAAGTCAGAAGTCCAACAGATCTCATCAAGGTATTAGCAGGTTGCATTCTTATCTGGAATCTAGAGAGAATCCATTTTCTTGTTCATTTAAGTTGTTGGCAGAATTCAATTTCTTATCATTATAGAATTAGCATTTCCATTTCATTGGTGGCTATTCAAAGACCACTTGATTCTTTGACTCACGGCCCCCTTCTTCCATCTTCAAAAGCCAGCATCTGTGGGCCAAATTCCTCTCATGCTTCAAATCTCTCCTATATCTTCCCTGGTCACATCTCTTGATGAGTTTCTGTCTTCCTCTACCACTGAGGAGTCCATGTAATTACACTAGTACCACCCAGGTAATTCAGGATAAAATCCCTTCTTTAAGTCTGCTAATTGGCAATCTTAATTACATATGCAAAATCCCTTTTCCTATATTTAGCTACAGGGGATTGGGATATAGACATTAATAGGGGACCTACCACACACACTTATAAAATTCTCTTTAAAAATATTTACTCCCTTGGGGTGCCTGGGTGGCTCAGCGGGTTAAGCCTCTGCCTTCGGCTCAGGTCATGATCTCAGGGTCCTGGGATTAAGCCCCACATCAGGCTCTCTGCTCAGCAGGGAGTCTGCTTACCCACCCCCCGCCTGCCTCTCTGCCTACTTGTGATCTCTCTCATCCCGTCAAATAAATAAATTATACCTTAAAAAAAAATTTACTCCCATAAAGACTGATTTTTATAAACTGGCACATACAATAACCTCAATCAGTACTAGACACATTGTTTTCCTATAAAATATCGGTTATTATTTTCTTTGTTGGAAGTATCTACTGTTAAAAAAGAGACAGCAAGCCCATAAATGGAGGCACTTATGCTAAAACCTGTGTCAGCAACCCAAACTTAATAACCTAATTTCAGTTTTACGCCCCTAGGAATGTAACCTTTAACTAGTCAATATGGCATTACCTGATTACTCCTATAGATAATCTGCCCAAAAGACCCCTTTTTCCATTCCCCTTAGGAAGATCCAATCTTTACTAAAAATTTCTTTTCACCCTCTTTCTGCCCTTAAAAACTTTCCTTTTCTACAATTTAACAGAACTCCCTTCTGTTGGTAGATGGGATGTTACCTGACTCATGAGTCATTGAATAAAGCCAATTTAATCTTTAAATTTATTCAGTTGAATTTTTGTTGTTTAACACTAAGAAGAAACTAAGTTTCTGTTACCCTATTTAAATCCCTAAAACTTCTCAAGGGATAAACAAAACAAAAAGAATTGTTGATACTTGTAGGTTATTACTTTACTTCATTCAAAGAATTCAAAAACCTTTCCAAAATCTTGAAAGATTCTTCCAGAAGGCACCCAGCTAATGTCATCCTTTCTGCCCTACCTCATATACTTGGCAGACATTACCTAATTTTAGCTATTCTAAGCAGATAGGAATCTCCATGTTTCTTTAATAGCAATGAGGCTCTAGAGACTCTTAACTATAGGAAACAAACTGAGGGTTTCTAGAGGGGAGGTGGGTGGGGGATGGGGTAACTGGGTGATGGGCATTAAGGGGAGTACTTGATATACTGAGCAGTAGGTTTATATGCAACTGATGAATCACTAAACTCTACCTCTGAAACTAATAATAAGCTAATGTTAATTGAATTTTAAAAAATATTTTTTTAAAAAATAGCAATGAGGCTCTAAAGCTTCAGTTTATCATTTCTTGCTCATAAATATCATACTTTACTGTCAGGAAATCTTTCTTGTTATTTCACACAAAAACTCCATGATACAATTTAAAGCTTTCTAACTTCCTCCCTTGGAAAGTAATGGATTTGTACCTTGAAGTGCTACTGAAGTTTTGTAAGTTCTCATCTCTTCTCCCTCGAAAGTCTTTTAAAAACCCAGAAGTTTCTTATATTGAGCTATGTTCCCTCTAAACGTATATTTTGAGGGTTTTTATCATGAACGGATGTTGTACTTTGTCAAATGGTTTTTCTGCATCTATTGAGAAGATCATTTTGTTCTTAATCTTTCTTTGAGTGGTGCCTGGGTGGCTCAGTCATTAAGCATCTGCCTTTGGCTCAGACCATGATCCCAGCGTCCTGGGATCCAGGATCAGACCATTTCGAGCCCTGCATCGGGCTCCCTGCTCTGCAGGAAGTCTGCTTCTCCCTTTTCCACTCCTCCTGCTTGTGCTCCCTCTCTCGCAGTGTCTCTCTCTGTCAAATGAATAAATAAAAATCTTTAAAAAAGAAAACCTTCCTTTGATTAATGTGGTGTATCATGTTAATTAATTTGTGAATAGTGAACCACCCTGACAACCCAGGAATAAATCCCACTTGATCATGGTGAATGATTTTTTAAGGTATTATTGGATTTGGTTTGCTACTATTTTAGTGAGAATTTTTACATCCATGTTCATCAGGGAAATTGGCCGGTAGTTCTCTTTTTTTTAGTGGGTCTTTATCTGGTTTTGGTGTCAGGGTAATGCAGGCCTCATAGAATGAGCTTTTTCTATTTTTTGGAATAGTTTGGAACAGTTTGAAAAATAGGTATTAACTCTTCTTTTTTTTTAATATTTTATTTATTTGACAGAGAGAAATCACAAGTAGGCAGAGAGGCAGGCAGAGAGAGAGGAGGAAGCAGGCTCCCTGCAGAGCAGAGAGCCCGATGCGGGGCTCGATCCCAGGACCCTGGGATCATGACCTGAGCCGAAGGCAGAGGCTTTAACCCACTGAGCCACCCAGGCACCCCGTATTAACTCTTCTTTAAATGTTTGATAGAACTTGCTTGTGAAGCCATCTGGCCCTGGACTTTTGTTTTTTGGGAGGTTTTGATTATGGATTCAGTTTCTTTTCTGGTTATTATTCTGTTCAAGTTTTCTATTTCTTCCTGTTTCAGTTTTGATAGTTTATATGTCTCTAGGAATTCATCCATTTATTCCAGGTTGTCCAATTTGTTGAAAGACTCCACCAAAAAAATAGCTAGAACTGATACAAAAATTCAGTAAAGTTACAGGGTACAAAATTTGTCAAATATTGTCAAAACGTCTATAATACCCAAAGCAATCTATACATTTAATGAAATCCCTATCAAAATACCAACAGCATTTTTCATAGAACTGGAACAAACAATTCTAAAATTTGTAAGAAACCATAAAAGACCCCCAAATAGCCAAAGCAACCTTGAAAAAGAAAAGCAAAGCTGGAGGTATCACCGTTTCAGACTTCAAGCTATATTTCAAAGCTGTAGTGATCAAAACAGTATGGTAGTGACACAAATATAGACACACATATTAACAGAACAGAATAGGAAACCCAGAAATGAACCCACAACTATAGGGTCAATTAATCTTCAAGAAAGCAGGAAAGAATATCCAATGGGAAAAAGACAGTCTCTTCAACAAATGGTTTTGTGAAAACTTGACAGCAATATGCAAAATAATGAAACTAGACCATTTTCTTACACCATACACAAAAATAAATTCAAAATGGATGAAAGATCCAAACATGAGAGAGAAAACCATCAAAATCTTAGAGGAGAACACAGGTAGCAACCTCTCTGACATCAGCTGTAGCAACTTCTTTCTAGATATGTCTTCTAAGGCAAGGGGAAAAAAAGCAAGAATAAAGTAGTGGAACTTCATCAAAATAAAAAGCTTTTGCACTGAAAAACAACCTGAGGGTTTTGAAGGGTCAGGGGTGGGAGGTTGGGGCAACCTGAGGGTTTTGAAGGGTCAGGGGTGGGAGGTTGGGGGAACAGGTGGTGGGTAATGGGGAGGGCACGTTTTGCATGGAGCACTGGGTGTTGTGCAAAAAGAATGAATACTGTTACACTGAAAAAATAAATAAAATGAAAAAAAAAAAAAGCTTTTGCACAGCAAAGGAAACAATTAACAAAACTAAAACACAGCTACAAAATGGGAAAAGATATTTGCAAATGACATATCTGTTAAAGGATGAGTATCCAAAATATATAAGAACTTAAAGGAGCACCTGGGTAGCTTGCTCAGTTAAGCATCCAACTCTTGATTTCATCTCTGGTCATGATCTTGGGATCTTGAGATCAGGTACCATGCTGGGCTCCATGTTCAGCATGGAGTCTGTTTCTTCTTCTCTCTCCACTCCCCCTTTGCAATGGCTCAATTGGTTAAGCGCCTGCCTTCAGCTCAGGTTATGATCCCAGTATCCTGGGATCCAGCCCAGTGTTGGGCTCCCTGCTCAATGAGAAGTCTACTTCTCCCTCTCTTTGCTCTTGGGCTCTCTCTCTCTCTCAAATAAATAAATAAAATCTTAAAAAAAAAATGCGCTTCAACTGAAAAACAGGTGTTGCTTAGCTCTTATGAATTCTTTGTCAGGGATTGTAAATGACAAGGAAATTCTCCAGTTTGGGAGAAGAAAAACTTAACTATGGGAAAAATAAAGACAGATCAAATTCCTTCTGTCTAGAGAACCACAATATATGAAGAATCCAAACTAACGAATTTCCATAGCATTTTGTCTGAACTTCTTTGACGAAGCTTTTAACTGCGTACACTGTATCATAATCATTATGAACATGTCTTATCTTCCATTTTTTAAAAGACTTTATTTATTTATTTGCCAGAGAGACAGAGAGAGAGAGAGAGCCCAAATATGGGGAGCAGCAGGCAGAGGGAGAAGCAGGCTCCCCACTGAGCAGGGAGTCTGATGCAATGTGGGACTCCATCTCAGCACCCTGGGATCACGACTGGAGCTGAAGGCAGATGCTTAACCGACTGAGCCACCCAGGTGTCCCACATCTTACCCTCTAAACTGGAATTACAGAACCATTGATTTGAATCATTCCAGTTCTTACCAAGCACTTATACAAAAGAATAAAAGTGTTCCTGCTCTAGGATTAATACTCCAATTCATTGGGTAGAGGTCTGTGTTGGAAATATTCGTAGATGTCACTTAAACTTAGAGGCAGCTAACTCCATCTAATTAGTAAAGATGTATGGAGGAGGTTAAATCCTGCATGAATTCACAATGCCTCGTTAGGTAAGATATGATAAATACAATCCTCCTTGGCAGAGGTTAATTATAAAGCAAAGAAGAAGTGACCAGAAGAATGCCTGGCTAGCTAAAATATGATAAACACTATCTTCCTTGGGAGAAGCTAGTTGAAGAGCAAAGAAAGAGTGACCAGAAAACTGGGCCTCATTTTAGGTTTCTGGGCTGAAAACAGCCAAATCCTATTTGTGGCCCAATGTTATCTCTCAGGGGACAGGTTAGATATAAATCCTTAATAGTCACCTACTCCTTGACTGCAAGCCACAAACTCAGAAAGTTCTAACCTGAAAATGTCACCATCCTAGCTACGGAAACATTACATTCCTTTCTGAACTTCAGTCTTTGATAACATGCATAATAAAAATGGAGGTAGAGCTTCTCCACTAGAGTATCTCATCCCCAGGCTCTCTGCTTTCTCCTACTTCGGTGTCTGGAGTAATCTTTTCATTCACCATCGTGGGGTTTGCTGGCCAGACCCGACAAACTCCAACAAGTTTTAGCAAGGTGAAGAAGGACCAGGGAGCAGGATGGGTATCCTTGTAATGGGAAACTACGTAAGTAAAGGAAGGGAGATAGAAATATCTTTTTAGAGTGATTTTGAGGAAGCTCACAACATTAAGCAGAGTAGAAGATGAAGGTGAAGATGTAGACAGGAACTGGACACTGGAGTAGAATTACACGAAATTCTTATAAGTGATTCCATACTGCTCTATCTATGCATGCCAGCACTGGGCATGTGTATTTGACACCCCCCCCCCCCCAATTTAATAGCTCTCTAAATTACCAGAGCTCCACATATCCCTAGAAAACACAAAGCAGAACACCTTTATGCTCCTTCCCCATTACAGGATATCTGATGTGGGATTAAAAACCTGTTTTTAGTCTCACAATCCCCTTCACTATTTCTCTCAGGCATCCTAGGAATGCTTATGAAAATGGAAATTTGCTATGGTTTCCTTTCTTATACCAGAATTCTTTGGGTAGATATGCCCAATGTATCTGTTATTTTATATACACACACACACACACACACACACACACACACACACATACACACACACATATATGTGTGTGTGTATATATGGCTATATACTACCCATTTTGTCTCATACATATAGTACACATTCAGTAAATATTAATAGAATAGAAAACAAAGGGACCAATCAATCAAACAGTCTTGCCTGGTGCATACTAAAGCACTCAACAAATGTTTTAAATATGAGTGAATAATAAGTACACACAAAGTTAATACCATGTAAAAAATGTAAATTATTTTGAGATTAAACTGCTGAAAAAGGATGAGACCAGTATATGGACAGAAATGACTAAATCCTAAGTAATGTGTTTGAAATGAGTAGTCTAAAAATTAATAAAAGGAAGACAAAAAGGTCCAAGAAAATATATAAGGAAGTGGAAACCTAAGTTGTATCTTAAAGGACAAGTAAGCAGTGATTTTCAGTCATTCTCTATATTATACAGATAAATAGTGGGGATGGGATAAGGAAGTTAGAACATGCTTATGAAAAGGCCCAGGAACAAAAATATACAGAGAACATGTTTGAGGATCCCAAGTTATCTGCCTCATGTTCTCCATCTTTAATAGAGAAGTCACCAATCTTTGGTAGATTTACTCCATTCCATGGTTTTATTGGTTATAGATTCAAAGGCTTGGAAATTACATGGCTTTTCCTCTGCCACAAACCTGCTAACAGTGTCATCAATTACTTTCACCCAGGGCAATGACACAGTAACTATTCTATGGTTCACCTGAGATTGATAATATGCCTCACAGATCTGGAGATAAAGACTTTGGACCAATGATTTATAGATGTAGATTCATGTGCATTTTTTCCAATATCCCACAATAATGCATTCACTATGCAGTTAGTCTTTTGCTGTGAAATGTGGGAAGATAAATTGGACAATACATCAGACTGAGCAGAGCAACAAGCTGTTTGCTAAACATGAAATCATGATCCAATTTCTGTAATAAAAAGTGATTCAGAGATTCTCTGCAGCATTCTGTATTTGGAAAGCTACCCGAAGGAAAGGAGGTTATATGTAATAAAAACAAACAGTGAAGGATTACTCATAATCATAAGTTTGTGGAGAATAATGGAACATATTTAAGTACTGTAGATAGATTAAAACAACAATCCAAAAAAATCAAAAGACTAGACTGGAGCAATAGGTATGAACTTGAAGATACAGTTCATTAGAAGGTCTATAAAACCAAATCCCTAACACTACTGTCAGAGAGAAAATGACATATACTATTTTAGAACAATTTAACTCTCTCTCTCTCTCTCTAGCATTTGTCTATCTGTTACTTATCTACCCATCATCTACAATTTTAACTTACTGCTTTCTTATATTGCTTTACTTCTAAAAGATGCCAGCCTACATAATTCCTAGAGTAAAACTTTTTGTTGTGATGTTAAAAATTGCCGTCTTGGTTCTATTTATTTTATATATTCACTCTAAGTTTTAGTATATATGTAAAATACACATTTACATATGTGTATATGCAAATATATGTGTACATATGTAAATATGTAAAATTTTAGTAAAAAAAATGAAGATTATTTTATTATACTTCAAACCAGTATAGCTATGCTTTTCCACAATTTACTGAAGAATAATATATATATAGAAAGTACATATTTCATAAACTACTCATAGTCATATAATGACCCTGGTCAGAAATATAAAATGGTCCGAAGTATTCTTTAATGAGTATGTCTTAATTATTCCAAAGATCAAAACATCCAATCTTCTATCTCATCTATGATAATAAATTCTGTATGACTCCTGAAACTACTGAAAATGCATTGAGCTTTCAGAATATTTTGTCTCATAACTTCTTCATTAAATTTCTTATTCTTTCAAGTTGCTGTAACAAAATAAGTGAAATCTCTCCTTTTTGTTAAATTAAAAAAAAATCATAGAACAATATCCCCAATTGTATTACTTCCATATTTCTGCATAACAATATTAACATGAGCTTTGCAGCTAAAAGTAATACAGATTTATTATTTCACAATATCTGTGGGTCAGGAATATAGGCAAGGTCTAGCTCAGTCCCCTGCAAGCCTGCAATCTAAGTGTCAGACATGACTGGGTTTCATCTAGGGTTGGGAAAAGATCTACTTTCAAGCTTTCAGTTATTGGATTTTAGTTTCTTATGGACTACCAGACTAAGGGCTACTTTTTATTTTATTTTATTTATTTATCTAATTAATTTATTTATAAATAAATAAATTATTTATTAAATAAATATATTTTATTTATTTATTTATTTTATTTATATGCTTACTGACATACTTGGATAGACCAAATCCACACCATGATAACTAACAGTTGCCAAAATATCAGTGGCTTGAAACAAAAGTGTTTATTTTTCACTTACACCAAATGTTTTTTACAGGTCAATTAGGAACTTAACCATAGTTAAAACCTATTTGACAGCCATGCTATATCTATCTATATGCATCTGCCCAATTTTCAGAAATACAGATATGAAATATGATCTTTCAAGTAAGGTAAATTATTTGTGAATAATTTCATTGAAAAATAAATCTTATACAAACATTAAACTTCACTTTACATTTTTCAAATGAGTCAACTTACAAATGATTTTGAGGAATTTTCCTATTGAATAGAATTACTCATAGACATCATAAACAATAATCTTTTGATGCCAAAAGTAAATCATGAAACTTTCCTGATGATCTGTAACAAAGATAGACAAGGAATAAATTCACTAATTTTTTAAAAGGAAAACAGACATGATAAAGAAATGAGGAATTACTAAGATGATTGATATTCCTTCCTGCTTGTATGTAATATGGTGTACTAGATAGCCATACCAGCTTTCTTTCAATATGAAAGTAACAATTACATTATCTTCAAAATATACTGCAATTAGAATGGGCTTCTATAAATAAATGTTGCTTTCCTTACATAAAAAGATGATGACTGTTTTTGTCCCTCTTGAAAGAATATGCTGTCAAACATTCATTTGTTTAAATAGCATCTTCATTTTACTAAGTGACTGCTTCTCTTTGGGCATACTACCAATAAAATTTTCTAGCATTGAGCAAAATTATATAAGTAATTATAAAATTTGACAGAATGTCTGCCTTATACAAAACTGTTCAGGCAATGACTGAAAAAAGAATTTAATGCAGTTTATCTGGTTAGACTGATTATATTAAGAAGTTAAAACTAGGCACCTGGGTGGCTTGGTCGTTAAACGTCTGCCTTCAGCTCAGGTCACGATCCCAGGTACTGGGATCTAGCTCACATCGGGCTCCCTACTCAGCAGGAAACCTGCTTCTCTCTCTCCCACTTGCCCTGCTTTATTCCCTCTCTTGCTGTCAATCTCTCTCTGTCAAATAAATAAATGAAGTCTTTTTATTTAAGTTGAAATTATGAATGATGCCACAAATTTTTAACAAGTGTCAACAGAATCAAAGCTATAGAGCTATGACTTATAGGAACTGCATATATAAAATTTAATGTTTCTGAAATCTGAATTTCTCTTTTCAGAAACTACTTTAAAATAGTAATAAGTTTACTCTTTTAATTTAATTTACCTTTTTTTCAGTGTTCCAAAATTCACTGATTGTTTATGCATCACACCCAGTACTCCACGCAATACGTGCCCTCCACGATACCCGCCACCAGGCTCACTCCCTCCCCCCCACCCAAAACTCTCAGTTTGTCTCTCGGAGTCCACAGTCTCTCATGGTTTGTCTCCCCCTCCAACCTTCCCCAATTCACTTTTCTTCTCCATCTCACCATGTCCTCCATGTTATTCCTTATGCTCCACAACTAAGTGAAACCATATGATAATGGACTCTCTCTGCTTGACTTATTTCACTCAGCATAATCTCCTCCAGTCCCATCCATGTCGATAGATAAGTTGGGTACTCATCCTTTCTCATGGAGGCATAATATTCCATTGTATATATGGACCATATCTCCTTTATTCGTTGGTCCATTGAAGGATATCTTGGTTCTTTCCACAGTTTGGTGACTATGGCCATTGCTGTTATGAACATTGGGAGTACAGGTGGCCCTTCTGTTCACTACATCTCTATCTTTGGGGTAAATACCCAGTAGTGCAATTGCAGCTCTATTTTTAATTTCTTAAGGAATCTCCACACTGTTTTCCAAAGTGGCTGCATCAATTGCATTCCCACCAATAGTGTAAGAGGGTTGCCCTTTCTCCACGTCCTCTCCAACACTTGTTGTTTACTGTTTTGTTGATTTTGGCCATTCTAACTGGTATAAGGTGGTATCTCAACGTGGTTTTGATTTGAATTTCTCTGATGGCTAATGATGATGAACATGTTTTCATGTGTCTGTTAGCCATCTGTATGTCTTCTTTGGAGAAGTGTCTGTTCATGTCTTCTGCCCATTTTTTGATACGATTATCTGTTTTGTGTGTGTTGAGTTTGGGGAGTTCTTTAGAGATCTTGGATATCAGCCCTTTGTCTGTAGTGTCATTGGTGAATATCTTCTCCAAAGACCCCATCAAAAAGGAGAATTTCAGACTAATATCCCTGATGAATATGGATGCCAAGATTCTCAACAAGATCCTAGCTAACAGGATCCAACAGTATATTAAAAAGATTATCCACCATGACCAGATGGGATTTATCCATGGGATAAAAGGGTGGTTCAACACTCAGTCAATGTGATAGAACAATCAATCAATCAATGTGATAGAACAAATCAATAAGAGAAGAGAGAAGACCACATGGGCCTCTCAATTGATGCAGAAAAAGCATTTGACAAGACACAGCATCTGTTCCTGATTAAAACGCTTCAAAGTATAGAGATAGAGGGAACATTCCTCAACCTCATAAAATCTATCTATGAAAAACCCACAGCAAATATCATCCTCAATGGGGAAAAGCTGACAGCCTTCCCTTTGAGACCAGGAACACAACAAGGATGTCCACTCTTGCCACTGTTGTTCAACAAAGTACTAGAAGTCCTAAAAACAGCAATCAGACAACAAAAAGAAATAAAAGGGATACAAATTGGCAAAGAAGAAGTCAAATTCTCTCTCTTCACAGATGACATAAAACTTTATATGGAAAACCCAAAAGACTCCACCCCCAAACTATTAGAACTCATACAGCAATTCAGTAATGTGTCAGGATACAAAGTCAATGTACAGAAATCAGTGGCTTTCTTATACACTAACAATGAAAATACAGAAAGGGAAATTAGAGAATCGATTCCATTTACTATAGCACCAAGAACCATAAGAAACCTGGGAATAAACCTAACCAAAGAGGTAAAGGATCTGTACTCGAGGAACTACAGAACACTCATGAAAGAAATCGAAGAAGACACAAAAAGATGGAAGACCATTCCACGCTCTTGGATCAGAAGAATAAATATTGTTAAAATGTCTATACTGTCTAGAGCCATCTATACTTTTAATGCCATTCTGATCAAAATTCCACTGGCATTTTTCAAAGAGCTGGAGCAAATAATCCTAAAATTTGTATGGAGCCAGAAGAGACCCCAAATTGCTAAGGAAATGTTTTAAAAGAAAAACAAAGGTGGGGGCATCATGTTGCCTGATTTCAAGCTTTACTACAAAGCTCTGATCACCAAGACAGCATGCTACTGGCATAAAAACAGACACATAGACCAGTGGAACAGAGGAGAGAGCCCAGATATGGACTCTCAACTCTATGGTCAAATAATCTTCAACAAAGCAGGAAAAAATATCCAGTGGAAAAAAGACAGTCTCTTCAATAAATGGTGCTGGGAAAACTGGACAGCTATATGTAGAAGAATGAAACTTGACCATTCTCTTACACCATACACAAAGATAAACTCGAAATGGATAAAAGACCTCAATGTGAGACAGGAATCCATCAGAATCCTAGAGGAGAACATAGGCAGTAACCTCTTCGATATTAGCCACAGCAACTTCTTTCAAGATATGTCTCCAAAGGCAAAGGAAACAAAAGCAAAAATGAACTTTGGGACTTCATCAAGATCAAAAGCTTCTGCACAGCAAAGGAAACAGTCAACAAAACAAAGAGGCAACCCACAGAATGGGAGAAGATATTTGCAAATGACAGTACAGACAAAAGGTTGATATCCAGGATCTATAAAGAACTCCTCAAACTCAACACACACAAAACAGATAATCATATCAAAAAATGGGCAGAAGATATGAACAGACACTTCTCCAACGAAGACATACAAATGGCTACCAGACACATGAAAAAATGTTGATCATCACTAGCCATCAGGGAGATTCAAATTAAAACCACATTGAGATACCACCTGACACCAGTTAGAATGGCCAAAATTAACAAGACAGGAAACAACAAGTGTTGGAGAGGATGTGGAGAAAGGGGAACCCTCTTACACTGTTGGTGGGAATGCAAGTTGGTGCAGCCACTTTGGAGAACAGTGTGGAGATTCCTGAAGAAATTAAGAATAGAGCTTCTCTATGACCCTGCCATTGCACTACTGGGTATTTACCCCAAAGATACAGATGTAGTGAAAAGAAGGGCCATCTGTACCCCAATGTTTATAGCAGCAATGGCCACGGTTGCCAAACTGTGGAAAGAAACAAGATGCCCTTCAACAGACGAATGGATAAGGAAGATGTGGTCCATATACATGATGGAGTATTATGCCTCCATCAGAAAGGATGAATATCCAACTTTTGTAGCAACATGGACGGGACTGGAAGAGATTATGCTGAAATATGAGTGAAATAAGTCAAGTAGAGAAAGTCAAGTATCATATGGTTTCACTTATTTGTGGAGCATAACAAATAACATGGAGGACATGAGGAGAGGGAGAGGAGAAGGGAGTTGAGAGAAATTGGAATGGGAGATGAACCATGAGAGACTATGGACTCTGAAAAATAACCTGAGGATTTTGAAGGGGCGGGGGGGGGTGGGAGGTTGGAGGAACCAGGTGATGGGTAATAGGGAGGGCACGTATTACATGGAGCACTGGGTGTGGTGCAAAAACAATGAATACTGTTACGCTGAAAAGAAATTAAAAATAAAATTAAATTAAATTAAAAAAAAGAAAATAGACTAGAAGTCATAAAACTGTGTAAAGCAGGATAGCCAGAGTCAGTTGGTGACAGACACTCCCCTTCAGAGCCGTATGACTTTGAAGAACCTTTCGAATAGCTTCGTGAAGTACAGGATTTCTCTCTGCTTCCAACAGAGCTCCCTTAAGATGTGTGATGGTGAATGGTGTGGGACAAATTCTAGCAACCTCTACTCTCTCCCCTACCCAAGGACAAAGCCCATCAGAAGGAAAGGAGGGATCATCTTTTAAGAAAATATGACTGCCTCTGAAGCTAAATTATGTCAAGATATAAGATCAGGAATGTTCAGATGCTGCTTATCCCATCTTAATTAAATTTGAACTTTGTTGGGGGAAAAATACCTCAGTTTCAGGAAAAGTTGTTTTGACTCTGAGGCTGTTTGGATTCTGTTTTATGAAAATATAAATTAACATTTTAATCAAGAAAAAAAAGAAAAGAAAAAAAGTAATAAAAGTTTATGATTAATTACAGGTGTTAGTGTTCCTACTGAATTAATTAGTCATGGCACCATTTTTGTCTTGGCCAAAGTAATTGAACTTTACAACCTAATCCTCACCACAACATCACGTGATGACCAAGGTTAAAGACTCAGCAACTTTATACAAAATGCATAAGCTAGAGAGATTAAAACAAACAAACAAACAAACTGGGTAAAGCTACGGGACTGGAAGAACATTAAAGAAAGTCACTGAACTGAAGTCATTTCAAGGAAGCTAATCTGGTAAAGAGGATAATGAGAAGTGTCCATAAATAGTAGCATAATTAAGTGGGAAACTTGTAAAGATAAATGAAGCTCCCACTGGAGTGTAAAATGTTGGTTCTCAAAGTGTGGTCCTCAGAACAAAGCCATCAGCATCACCTAGGAACATGGTAGAAATGCAAATTCTCAGGCCTTACCTCAGACCTACTGAGACATAAACTCTGGAGTGGGACCTAGCTGTCAGTGTTTCTGATGATTCTGATACTAAAGTGTGAGACCCACTGGTAGAGAGTCTTGGAAACAAAGAGAGGAAAAGAGAAAGAGGGAATTGTTCACATGTTGAATGCTTCTGAGAACATGAATAAAATGAAGATATGACAGTGTCAGAGCATAGAAGTCACTAGAGACTGTTATGCAAGGGACACAGATGCATACACACTAGTCCCTGTGATGTATTTATTAGGGAAAGTATAGAAGGATTAGAGTCAGTAGAAAGCACAAGTTCCCTTCTATTCATCGCACCATGAGATTAACACTGGAATGTTTGGACAAAACATGAAAGTGCTACATGAGAAGAGTCCTTTCCCTATGGTGCTGCATATATTTATAGGACAGATGAGAAAATTCAGGGAAGTGTGGTCAACCATCCAATAGTGCAAGCTTTCTGGCCAGGGATATGGCCTTGTAAGACAGTAATCTAGTTAGGAGGGGTCACATAGTAATTCTTTTTTTTTTTTTTTTAAAGATTCTATTCATTTTTTGACAGAGAGAAATCACAACAAGGCAGAGAGGCAGGCAGAGAGAGAGAGAGAGGGAAGCAGGCTCCCCGCTGAGCAGAGAGCCCGATGCGGGACTCGATCCCAGGACCCTGAGATCATGACCTGAGCCGAAGGCAGCGGCCCAACCCACTGAGCCACCCAGGCGCCCCAGTAATTCTACTAGTATGAGCTCTAGACACAGCTTATGTTCTTTTGATGAGTGTGTTCAGTGCTGCTGAGCCAACTGTCTGCCAAGTCATTTAAAAGGGGAAGAGAGAGGGCAACTAGTGCCATGCACCAAGGCAGCTCAAAAGATAAGAAATAAGAATCTACTCTGTAACATTAAAAGTAGCACAATTCAGACAAAAGTTTGGCTACATCAGAAGGAAGTAAAAAGTGCTGGCAGCTCAAAAAGATATGGGGTAGGATTTTTTTTTTTTAATATGGGAGATACTACGATGTTGGTGTGCTGGAGAGAATAATTAAGTAGAGAGGGAACACTGATAATGCAGAATTGAAACGGTCACTCAAGTTAACAAAAATATTTGAGTTGGTGAGCAGAGATGGAATCTAGAGAACATGTACAGGAATTGTCATGAAGGTTGAAGTAGAAGAGGAGAGAAAGAAGTACCTAGATTTGAGTGTTTTGTAGGCATTTATTCCTATCTGCTAACTGGATAATCTAAAGGCCTCGATAATTGTCCTAAGGATTAATGGGCTGATGATACAAGTAGTGTTAATGGCTCTTTCTGGACCACTGCTTGGCTATTTAAGTCACCAAGTTTTCCGTCTATGGAGAGACAGAGAAGTAGCATTGGGTCCCACGGTATAATCACAATAAGATGATACAACACCACCTGCCACGCCCTTGGGAACTGTGTTCAGGGCTCATCGTGTTAATGGTCCCCTTCCAGTTCTGTGCATTATTATGTAAAGACCGCCAACGCAGTGACCAAGATCAGAGTCCATCCACATCCATGTGCTTGAAAGTAAGGACTGTTTCTTGACTCTCAGACCAGTAATCTCCAATAAAAGAAAAGTCATATTCCCTATTAGACAATTATCGCCATACAGGGCATGAGTCATTTCTTCTGTTCTAAATGCCAGAACAAAAGTTTCTTTGTTTCCTTCTCAATATTTCTTCCTTCTCTTTTCTCCCACTTACATGGAAATGGTAAACAAAAAGGAAATTAAAAACTGTGATACTAAGAAAATGTGAAAGTTCGTATTGAAGAGTCATCTTTTAGAATATCCTGGAGTTAGACTCAGAGCTTATATAATGACTGAGTTAGAAATGCCTAAAAAGATAGAGAATATAAAATATAATGTACTACAATCCTAGCTCTTATTATCTCTGGTTAATAAAAAGGGCAAAAATGTTGGGGATATATACTTGATCTTTAGAGAAAAAAATTCCATTTCTTTTCCCAATAAACTGAAACCCTCCATAAAGCAATGTTGAGGCAAATGAATTTTTAAGTGTGTGTGTGTGTGTGTGTGTGTGTGTGTTTGCGGTGCTTCATGTATGCTGTGGCCTGTTTTTATAATTTATTGAATGTGATAAGTGAAAATAAGCCATAACACAGTTTGCCTGACAGAACCCTTTTACCAACAATTATAAATTATGTGCAACCACTTGGAACATAACACTGTATTCTGAGAGAAATATAACTGTACAGGACATTACCCTCTTTGATTATGTAATTTATAGAAAATCAACAATACCTGGAGCATGAAATAAAGTCCCTTATTATTTTATATTGCAACACTCTAAAGGCAGAAACACAAACTGAAATGCTCAGTTCTTTGATATTGATGGCAGGCTCTCTATATAAGTTCAATGACCTGAACAATTAACAATGAAGATCAATGGCTTATTATAGTTCAAAATAGACTTTTTGCTCAAATAAAGAGTTAAATTTTTCTACAGTGTCTGCTATGGATAGTTAAGAAGAGCATTTCTCTCATTTGACTTTGCTAATCATAGAACTATGTTGACCGACCTACCATAAATTCATGCTGACTGTTTTCAATTGGGTTCTCAAAGCTACTTGACAATCATATTATTCATTTCTAGATGATAATTTAGTCCATTCCCTATAACTCGAGTTCCAAATCTCTCATCCTCTCAAATCCTCTTGCTTAACTTTCTCATACACTCTAGATCTTCAGGTATCCTGTCTTTTTGTTTACTGAAAACTTTTTTTTAAAGTGTGGGGGGGGAAGCCATAGGAATTCATTGGAAAAATAGATCACTCCTTTTTTTGAGACACAAGCGAAGAATACTTAATAAATAAATAATGAGTGAAGTGAGAGCTTCAGCTTAATAGTCTTAATATTAATGTCTTCAGTAAATGGGGATTAAAGAGTCCACCTTAAAAAAAAAAAAGTGGACTCTTTAATCCCCATCCCCTACTTCGCCCATCCCCCTCACCCACCTCTCCTCTGGTAACCAGTAGTTTGTTCTCCTTAGTTAAGAGTCTGTTTCTTGGTTTATCTCTCTTGTTTTCTTTTTCCTTTTTTTCCATTCAGATTTTAGGATTATTTGTTCCAGCTCTGTGAAAAATGTTGATGGTATTTTGATAGGGGTTGCGTTGAATGTGTAGATAACTTTGTGTAGCATAGACATTTTAACATTTGTTTTTCCCATCCATGAGCATTGGGATGTTTTTCCATTTCTTTGAGACTTCCTCAATTTCTTTCATAAGTGTTCTATAGTTTTCTAAGTACAGACCATTTACCTCTTTAGTTAGGTTTATTCCTAGGTATGTTATGGTTTTTGGTACAACTGTAAATGGGGTTGATTCTTTTATTTCTCTTTCTTCTGTCTCATTGCTACTATATAGAAATGCAACCCACTTCTGTGCATTGATTTTATATTGCCATTTCACTGAATTCCTGTATGAGTTCTAGCAATTTTTGGGTGGAGTCTCTTCGGTTATCAACATAGAGTATCATGTCATCTGCAGAAAGTATAAATTTGAATCCTTCTTTGATGATCTGAATGCCTTTTATTTCTTTTGGTTGTCTGATTGTTGAGGTTAAGACTTTTAGTACTATGCTGAACAACAGTGGTAACAGTGGTCATATTCCTGACCTTAGTGGAGGATGATATTCACTATGGGTTTTTCGTATATGGCTTTTATGATATCGAAGTATGTTCTCTCTGTCCCTACACTGCAGAGAGGTTTAATCAAGAAACAATGCATTTTATCAAATGCGTTTTCAGCATCTATTGAGAAGATCATATAGTTCTTGTCCTTTTTTTTATTAATATTGTGTATCACAGTTATTGATTTGCAGATGCTGAACCACACTTGCAGCCCAGGAATAAATTCTACGTGGTCATGGTGAATAATCTTTTTAATGTCCTGTTGGATCCTATTGGCTAGTATCTTGGTGAGAATCTGAGCATCCATGTTCTTCAGGGATTTTGGTATACAATTCTCCTTTTTGGTGAGGTCTTCATCTGGTTTGGGGATCAAGGTAATGCTGACCTCACAGAATGAGTTTGGAAGTTTTTCTTTCATTTCTATTTTTTAAAATTGTTTCAGAAGAATAGGTATTAATTCTCCTTTAAATGTTTGGTAGAATTCTGCTGGGAGGCCATCTGGCCCTGGAGTATTGTTTGTTGCGCCTGGGTCTGTTCATGTTTTCTATTTCTTACTGTTTCAATTTTGGTAGTTCACGTTTCTAGGAATGCATCCATTTCTTCCAGACTGCCTAATTTGTTGACATATAGTTGCTTATAATATGCTCTTATAATTGTTTGTTATTTCTTTGGTGTTGGTTGTGATCTCTCCTTTTTAATTTTTTATTTTATTTATTTGGGTCCTTTCTCTTTTGGTTTTGATAAGTGTAGCTAGGGATCTATTGATCTTATTAATTGTTTCAGAGAATCAGCTCCTAGTTTCAATGTTCTGTTCTACTGTTCTTTGATTTCTGCTTCATTGATTTCTACTCTAATCTTTACTATTTCTCTTCTCCTGATAGATTTGTCAGAGAAAGACAAATACCATATGATTTCACTAATACGCGGAATTTAAGAAACAAAACAGATGAACATAGGTGAAGAGGAGGAAAAATAAAATAAGATGAAAACTGACAGGGAGGCCAACCATGAGACTTAACTAAAGGAAACAAACAAACAAACAAAACAAACTACAGGGTTTCTTGAGGGGAGGTGGGTGGAGGGATGGAGTAATTGGGTGATGGGTACATCATTACCCATGATGTAATGAGCAGTGGTGTTATATGCAACTGATGAATCACTACATTCTACCCTGAAACTAGTAATACTGAATATGTTAACTAAATTGAACTTAAATTAAAAAAAAGAAAAAGAAATGCCTCTCAGTCCCACCTCTCACTCCTAACACTGCTACCTGCTTTGTTAATGTGCAATCATAGCTCCTCACCTTAGGCCTCCCTGTCTCTCTCTTGTTTCAGGATACAGGACCTTTCTGATGCTCTGGTGAGGGTTTTCAATTGAAACCTTCTCAAAGCAGCCTACAAGTAAGACAGAGTTCATGCCTAAGAGGACACCCTTATTCCCTGGGCAGAAAGCACTGAAAATCATTTCCTATGATTCCTCATAAGCTTCCAGAGAATCTAGCCCTAGTGCTTGAAGCAGTGGGCATTCTGCAATGAACATTTGTTTTGGCTTTGCCTTCCTCCTTGTTTTATTACCTTTGCTACTTCTCAGATTATATTTCCGAATTAACCTACTGTACCCAATCCTTTGTCTCATTCAAAAAAAAAAAAAAAAACCTAGGCTAAGAAACAGTAATATATAAAAATGTAAGAGTACGTATAAAAAAATGTAAGGGTATATATCTTTTACCCCTCCAATTCCATTTTTGCAATTTCTCCAAAGGTAAAAAAGATGGAATGAGGCAGACACAAAAGATCTATATACAACTATAAAACATATTCCTTAAATGTCCAATTTTCAGAATGCAACAGACTAAATTTTTGCATTAGATTGTTTTTTGGGTCAGTATAGCTCCTTCTTTTATAAAGTCTTCAGTTTGTTTATAACATTAGGAAATCTAAACCAAGTTTTGACATTGCTATTAAACAGATGTCTAAATACTATGAAAATATGGCTAAAAGTCATTGTCTCTGATGCTTATAATGACAGCCAAAACTTTAAGTAAATTTGTACTCTGTCTTTGTTTATGGGCATGTATTAGTTTCACTATAAAAAAAAGTAAAATAAACCTTTTCAATTTATGATTAATTTAAGGTTCTATGGAAACTTCCCAGATCCTAAGAACAGAATGTAGGTATGTAGTAATTTTATCATTGTTTTATAATTCCTCAAAATTAAAATAGAGTAGTAAAACAAGTATTTTCACAAACTAGAGTTGATATACATTAATCTTTATCTTTATAAAATAAAATCAGTTATTACTGGGAATTACTTTATTTCATACATGAAACATGGGTAAAGAAATTTGATGCTTTATTATTCTTTAGGGTATCATAACAAGAATGCCAAGAATCCTTTTAAAGCTTAAAAATCTGAAATAAGATCAGTTACATTAGCAAATTGTTTCTGCAGACACTTACAACATAAAAAAATAGAATGAAAAGGTCCAGAAGTAAAGATTTTTAAGATAATTTACCTAGAATAACCAATTTTAAAAATTTCCTTATAGCTTTCCAGAGAGTTGACCAGTTTTTTTGTTAAATGCATATAATAAAATGTATCTGTTAAGTTTCAGTGAAACTCAAATTTTAGTTAGTTTGTTATATGTATTCTTTTTCCCTATTTATTTTTTCATTATGAATAAAGTTGAATATTTTAAATAATTTTTTGATATTATTTTGTCAATTGTCTTTTATGTCCACTGCATAATTTTTCCATTGGGTCTTATTTTCTTTTTGGTTTTTGAGATTTAATTTTATACTAAGAAAATTACCTCATTTCAAAATATAATATAAAACATTTGGTTATTTAATTATTGAGTTAATTGCATCTTGGAGAACATGCTCATTTCATATTTGTATAGGTCAACTTTTTAACTTTTTGAAAATTATACATCAGGGCATCTTTCTTGTCGAGTGACAAATAATTTTTCTAATTTTTCAGTTTTTTTAACTTTTCAAGTATTTCTTTACATTATATAATTTTAAATATTTAATGTAATTTGCTGATTATACCTTATCTTTTTGAACTTGGGATTTTAGGACATGCTTACAAATTACTCTACTTCCTGGCAAAGTTATTAAAAATAAACTAGCATTTTACTGGCAGAGGTTGGAAAGATGGCAAAGTAGGGGATCCTAGTGAATCCAATGAATACAACTAGATAATATTCACAGCACTGTAAATAACCCAGAAAGTGACCTGAAGACTAGCAGAACAAACTCCACTAACTCAAACTAAGGTAGAGAAGAGACCACGTAGATGAGGGTAGGAAGGATGGAGACAGCAGTAGAGACCAAAACAGATCTCAGGCCATCTGCAGAAGGGAGGGGGCCAAAGGTGTTGAGAGGGGAGAAAAACAGACCCTAACACCATGGATCCCACACAGGGAAGATGAATGCCCATAACATTTGACTTTGAAAACTAGAGGGGCTGAATTTCATGAATTCTTATAACCTGCAGGACATAAAGCTTGGAATTTTAAAGATCAGTGGGATCCATTCTGGGAAAGCCTGGAGAGTGAAAGGAAACTAAGTCTTTGTCCTTAAAGACAGCAAAACAAAGAGCCTGTGGAGATACAACAAAGGAGCAGCAATTTGAAAAATGCCTGGGGCAGGGCGCCTGGGTGGTTCAGTCATTAGGCACCTGCCTTTGGCTCAGGTCATGATCCCAGGGTCCTGGGATCAAGCCCCACATGGGGGCTCCCTGCTCAGCAGGGAGCCTGCTTCTCCCTCCCACTCTACCTGCTTGTGTTCCCTCTCTCTCTGTGTCTCTCTATCAAATAAATAAAGTCTTTAAGAAAAAGAAAGGGAAAGACAAAGAAAAATGCTTGGAGCATATAGAGGTAGAATTATTTACTAAGCTCAGAGCTTGGTCAGAGGGGCAGTGTTCATAGAAGGACTTCTCCAGGAACAAAGGAGCTGGCAGGCTCCATTTCCCTCCTCTGACCCTCAGCAAGGCCATCTGCAGGAACCAGAACAGAAGACATTCACTACTTAACTTGCTTACACTAAGCCCCTCTCCTCTATGGTTTGGTGATTCCACCCTTTCCAGTCACACTTGCTTCAGTCCCAGCATTGAAGATCCCCTCCCCAAGAAGACCAATTCAAGCCTTGCCAACAGCATGCCTCCCAACCAGGGCACTATGCAGGGTCTTGGTTCCAATGGTAGTGGGCATCCCCTCCACAGAAGACTGGAAAACACCTTGTTAAAAGTGCATGTCCAGCCCACACATGCTTGCTGATTTGCCCCAATTATCCAGCCCTGGGATGGTTGTAGTGGCAGGTCTCATACTATAAGCAGACCAGCAAGCACCTTATTAAAACTATATGCCCTGGGGCACCTGGGTGGCTCAGTCATTGAGCGTCTGCCTTTGGCTTAGGTCATGATCCCAGGGTCCTGGGATCGAGCCCCACATCGGGCTCTCTGCTCAGCAAGGAGCCTGCTTCTCCCTCTCCCACTCCCCCTGCTTGTGTTCCCTCTCTCACTGTGACTCTTTCAGTCAAATGAATAAATAAAATCTTTAAAAAAAAAAACAAAACTATATGCCCTGCCCCTCCAATACACTCTTGGCTGGAGCCCATTCAAAACAGGGCCATAAGCCTGGCAGTGTGCTAACAGTACTAACAGGAGCCAGAATCACTCCAAAGTGATCCTGATCTTGGGTGAGGGGATGGTAACCACACATACCAGTCAGATGGTAGCAGCCCAAGCAGGGGGCTAGGGGCAGACAGCTTATCTGATCATCACTGGCCCCACCAACCAATAAAAACTTCTCAAGGTATAACACTGGGAAAGTGCCCTGCAGTTTGATGTGACTGCACTGGCAAATGCCTGGCCTGACTCAGTTTGAGCCCAATATGGTCCCGGACTAGCCCACTAATACCACAGGGACCAAACATTGCACACAACAGTTAAAGAGAACCACTGTAGATGACTGGATAGAAGGAAAAAGTGGCCAAGACACAATAGCAGAGGGCACACAATACAGACAGAAGACACCCCTGATGTGCCAGGTTCTGGTGAACAGGGAACAGTGTACTGCTTTGCACAACAGGACCTCTTCTTCATAAGGCATTACCCTCAAGAACAGGAGACATAACTGACTTACCTAAGAGAGAAAAAGACATAGAGAATTAAACAAAATATGAAGACAGAGGAATATGTTCCAAATGAAAGAACAGGATAAAACCACAGCAGAGACCCAAGTAAAATGGATAGAAGCAATATACTGGATAGAGAATTTTAAAAAATGATTATAAAGGTACACACCAGACTTGAGAAAATAGAGGAGGACATTAGTGAGACCCTTAAAAAAGAGAAATAAAAATCAATCACAGATGAAGAATGCAATAAATGAAATTTAAAAATACTAGATGGAATAAATAGCAGGCTAGAGGAAGCAGAAGAATGAAGTAGCAACCTAGAAGACAGAGTAATGGAAGGTAATCAAACTGTGAATGTGAGAAAAAAAATTATGCAAAATGAGAATAGATCTAGAGAACTTGGTGACTCCATCAAGAGTAATAACTTGGGGATCCTAGTGATCCTTATAGGAATCCTAGAAGAGACCCTAGAAGAGAGAGAAAATGGGGCAGAAAATTTAATTGAAGAAATAATAACTGAAAACGTTCCTAATTTGTGGAAGAAAACAGATATCCAGAACCAGGAGGCACAAAAATCACCCAACAAAATCAATCCAAGAAGGTCCACACCAAGACACATAGTAATTAAAATGGTAAAAGTAGTGATAAAGAGGGGGGAAAAAAAGACAGTTACATACAAGGGAAACTCCCTAAGGCCATCAGCAGATTTTGCAAGTGAAACTTTACAGGCCAGAAAATGGAGAGGCATGATATATAAAAATTGCAATAAGGGAAAAAGCTACAGCCAAGAATACTCTATCGACAAGGCTATCATTCAGAATAGAAGAGAGATTTTCCCAGACAAACAAAAGGTAACAGATTTAAGACCGCTAAACCAGCTGATGCCAAAATTCTTGCTTTCTTGCTTCATATGAGGGCAATAGCTAGATTCAGTTCTAATTTTACTGTATTACAACTTACTTTTCTGACTGAGACACCCAGGTTCCTCTAGACTCATTCATTTTTATAATTATTTTTGTATTATTCATAAAATATTTTTATATTTATTTATACATATTTATATTAAAAATATATATTTATTTTATTTATAAAATAATATTTTATTTTATAAAATAATATTATTTATAAAATAAAATATTATATATAAAACATATATAATATTTTATATTATATCCTCTCTTCACTATATGCCCATTGATTCTTCTTTTATTCATGTTCTAATGATTCCTTTGTATCACTTTTAATTTTTAATTAGTTTACATTTCTAACTTACAGCATATTTCTAATTTATTTCAGATTACATAGGATATTAGTAATAAAAAATAAATTACTAAATTTAAGGTGAAATTAAGGTGAATTTAAGGTGAAATTATAAAAACAGAATATATATTTGGGATTGCTGAGTATTTTTCTTTCCTCCCTTTTCCATATTAATATCCATTTTATTACTAAAACTTGAGACCTACCCAGTTTTACTGTAATTATTTCCACATCCCCCAAATGCTACCTTTATAAGAGACTCATGGGGGAAACTAGCTGCATTCTCATGATGTTAACCAAAAGTGAGGCAACGTTAAGCAGGACAGACCACCATCTCTTACTCCCCATTATGAGGTTCTGGGTAAAGAGAAGGGGTATACTATCCTAGTGTTAACCCCATGGAAATACAACCATTATTATAAGAAAAAAGTCACCCACAAACAAAAACTTGACTGAAATATTTGGTAATAATTATTCTTCCTACTGTTTAAAGGTAGTGGATATTGTATTCATAATTTTAAAATTTGATTTTTTATATTTAATATTGTTTTTAATATAATATTGAAGTGTCAACCTAAGCAAAGTTATTCACTAAAAGAAAAGACAATCAGCGCCAGTACCAAGGGTTTGATCTAAAAATTATGTAATCCATCAAATGAGTTAGGATATAACTGAACTTTGTTCTCTTTCAGGAAATTTCTTTGTCCTTTAAACTCATAGCACTTAAATAATCTCTTTTTATAAAATCCTATACTGCTTTATTAGATCTCATAAATTAAATCATTATTTAATATTTGGTGTGAATTCAAAATGATATCACACCTATTTTATAAGCTTCAGTACAGTAGGGCTCTTCTTGGTAGCCTGAAACATGCCTAGTATAATGATATAAACTTACAGCTGTAATTATCTCTGTGACCCCATCCCACTCAGACATTCATTAATGAATACACCAGACTGTTCAGGCCTTCACAGTTGTTCCACTCCTGATTGCTATTTAAGCAAGAGCTGGCTTTAACAAGGTTGCCCTCACTTCCTTTTCCTTTCCTATTCTCTTTCTTTCCAGATATTTTTCATTCAGAATAAACCACTTATTCATGAGACAAAGTTACCAAAAAAATCTGTTATCTTTATCTTGCTTCTACACAGAGCTCCAAATTTCCAATTTTTAATATATAACTGCAATGATAAATAAGTAGACATAAAAAGCTATTTGTTTCATTTTTCTCCTATAGTTGCAAAAATTCTCACTGTGTATCTTTTCTCTAGGAAGTGAGTACATTAAAAAGTCTAGAAAATATTTTTTTTCCAATGATAAGTTTTTTTAGAGATGGAATTCTCTATCCCAGTTTTATATTTTGATTTATAAGTACTAAACACATTAAATTTTTTAAAAGGATTTATTTATTTATTTATTTGACAGACAGAGATCACAAGCAGGCACAGAGACAGGCAGAGAAAGAGGGGGAAGCAGATTCCCTGCTTAGCAGAGAGCCCAATGTGGGGCTCGATCCCAGGACCCTGGGATCCTGACCTGAGCCGAAAGCAGAGGGTGAGCCACCCAGGTGCCCCTAAACACACTAAATTTTTAGATCCCATTTTCCTTTCTCTTTAATGTTCTTACCCTGAAACTCACATAAACACAGCACTTCTGCAAATATATACTGAACAGCTAATCAGACTAATGATCAGCAAGAAGCTTTATAAAATAAGAAGGGAAAAGGACGTAAGAAATGTAGCAGCATTAAAATATACTTTCATCTAAAGATCTTTTAATATGGATTTATGTATTATGTACATTCTACGTAAGCTACATAAGTTATTAGGATATTCCCATCCAGATGACTATGATGGAAATTTTATATTTAAATTTATGTAAACCAATAGTATTTGTGCATGTTTACTTCCATGTATGTATATTATATGAAACATCCATAAGCATATATAAATAAATGCCTAGGGCGAAGGACAGCAAGGTTAAATCATGTAAAGCCAGCAAAATTTGCAGATTGTTGCAAGTTAGGTGATAAAGAAATTGAAATAAAATTTTGAATTAATGTTTTTAAAAAAAATCCTATAGATTTACAAATATAAACTAGAAGTAAAAAACTGGTGACCCAGAGAAAAATCCAATGCACAAATTTATTCCCATTGTCCTAAAACCATGTCAGTCACCATAGTTTCATAAATTTTAAAGAATTATTTGTTAACATTTAAGTATATATGAATTCTCATAAAACCTAGATTTTTGGGCTCTTGAAAAATCAAATTTCTGGCAACACTGGGCCTGAGTTCCCAAAAGGCAATGATCAGCTGAAACTGTGCTGCAGCTTGTCTTCATGGTTTTTAGCACTTGGGGAAGTCTTCCTATTGCTTCTGCTGGACTAAGGACCTCAGTGGCCTAATATTTTCATAGATAGTTTTTTTTAATGAAACATTTCTGGTATCCATATTGTCAAAAATAGGAAAATGGAAAGATCAGCAGCAAGGGCTATGTATTTCAAAATAAAGTGGGAGTAAGGAAGGGGAAAAGCATATGGTGGAAGCGTAGACAGTTTCTACATGTTTAATATCAAGCAATAAAAGAAGGTTTTTTAAGAAAGAGTAGTCTTGCCTGCTTTACTCATTTATTCATTCCATTTAAGATTATAAACTTTGTTTTAAAAACTTATCTGTTCCTGTTTCCCATCAAATTAGAAAGAATAAACAGAAAATATCCTAGCCCTGCCAAATCTAAATTCCACTAGATTACTATTTCTTACCCAACCCTACTTCTTTTTCACCACTTATGTTAAAAATATTACCAAGTGTTTAACTCCATGACAGTTGTTTTCAATCCTGGCTGTATACTAGAATCACCTGGGGCACTTTAAAAATACCACTATCATATCCCCACCCCTAAAGGTTCTTATTTAACATTTGTCAAATGTGTCTTTTGCATCAGTGTTTTTTTTAAAAAGCTCCCTATATGACTCTAATAGAGATCCAAAGTTAGGATCACTGCTGTATGGATTTTGTCGCCTGTTGGTAATGGAATATATGCACCCTCTGCCCTCTCTTTTCTGCAAATTTCATGAGTGAATGTAGTCACTTAACCTGGTTAGATCTAATATATTTCCTTATAAAATACTATAGGAGGTATCACCAGACCAGTTCTTCCAGAAGCCAACCTAAAGCAAGGATTATAGTGACAGAACACATTACCATTTTGCAGGAGCAATCACAAAGGCTGTGAGGAGAGCAGAATAAGGAAGGGAGACAACCTAACCACAGGTGAATTTCAGGAAAATTTCCAGACACCCTGATACCATGAGGAATTCTGGTGTGTAACTATACCTCAAAGTTGATCACACAGGGAGGCAAAGAAATCTGGCTTTTATACTCCTAGACCAGTCAATGACTATGGGGCATTGGGGAATATCCTAAGAACTCCCAGATGTCCAGCAACTTCTCCAGGTGAAAAGTCTCCATTGCAGTCCTCCAAAAGTCCTAGGTAAGAGGCATTGGCAGGAAAGTACCCAGAACCTGGGGGATGGGTGAATAGAGAGAGAATAAGGGATCCCAGGGGGCACCTCTGTTGGACATCATGCAAAAGCATTCCTTACAGCTCATCGCTGCACTCCTAAAGAAAAGAAAGTGTAAGATGGTGGTGGAGGATACAGTGGGGTTGAACTAGAAGATATCTAAGACGTTTTATGGTTAAAAAAATAGTTATAAGACACTATCTGAAACAAGCCTTTTGGATCTTTATATTCTAACTAATAAATATTTAAAAAGATTCTACTTTCTTTCTGCTTCAATAATCTTTTGATTCCTATTTTGGTAACTGCTTGACAATTTGACAGGGATACTAATTAACACCTAAAACTTAATTCTTTCAAGAGGGGTGAAGGAAACACCTTAGCGCTTTAAATAATGAAGGAAAATTCATTGTTCACATTCACAATTCAATGTTTCACAATGGCACTTTTTCACTCTTACCAGTCAGAATGCTATGTTACTTGTAATCAAATTTGGAGCCATGTAACACAACCAAAGGTTTACATAAGTGAGAATGGAAATAAAATATACACTTTTATATTTACCAATATTTATTTAAATATAAGTACTTAAAAATAATGAATGCATTAAGCAAGAGGCATCTATTTACAGTTTAGTTTCTGTTATCTGTTTTAATAAGAAATCCCATGAAGGGCTATGCAAGACTTATGTTTAGATGGATTAGTCTTATAGGAATTACATTCCCTTATTTGCAGGGAACACATTTTTTCAGGCAGTTTAAATCCCTTTGCCAGGGAATACTATAACAAATGGAACATAACATTTTCACCCAAAATGAAAAATGGTAACTAAGTAATTTACCCTAAAAGTATAACAATAATCCTAAAGATGATATTTTCAAGCATATTAAATTTGACTTGCTGAAAGTCTTGAAGAAACACCACTGTTGTAGAAATTCAGTGTACAACCTCAAAATTCAGCCACAGAAAATCAGTTTAGGAATCCTGACCAAGTTTTTGGACCAGTCCCTGTAGCTTAACTCAACCCTTTTAAAAATATGTCACTTTTTGGTGAAGGAGTCAAGATGGCGGAGAAGTAGCAGGCTGAGACAACATCAGGTAGCAGGAGATCAGCTAGATAGTTTATCAAACCATTGCAAACACCTACAAATCCAACAGGAGATCAAAAAGAAGAGCAATAATTCTAGAAACAGAAAATTGACCACCTTCTGAACCGGCGAAGAAGTGAATCCAAAGCGACGGGAAGATAGACCGTGGGGGGAGGGGCCGGCTCCCGGCTAGTGGCGGAACAATGGAGCACTAAATCAGGACTTTTAAAAGTCTGCTCCACTGAGGGACATTGCTCCAGAGGCTAAACTGGGGTGAAGCCCACACGGGGACAACATGACCCTAGGTCTCGCGGGGTCACAGAAGGATCGGGGGTGTTTGAGTGTCACAGAGCTCACAGGTATTAGAGCCGGGAAGCGGGCTAAAGAGACAGAGCTGAGGAGTGAGCTCTCAATTCGGGGTTACCTTGAACCGTAATCCGTGACACAGGCCACTGATCTTGTGGGGGTCCCCACAAGATCTGGGGAGACCCCTTCTGGAAGAGCTCGGGGATTTGAGGGGTTCAGAGAATCCAGGCGGAGCTGTGTGCCAGAGACAGAGATGCTTGGTCACAGGCTGGGTGAGCTTGCAGTGCAGCCGGAGGCCAGGGAGCAGGGAATGATTGAACGCTTTTCTCCTAGGGTGCACTGAGGAGTGGGGCCCCGAGCTCTCATCTCCTCCGGGCCAGAGATTGGGAGGCCGACATTTTCATTCCCATCCTCCGGAACTCTATGGAAAGCATTCAGGGAACAAAAGCTCCAGAAAGCGATCCCGAGCAGATTACTTAGCCTGGCCCCTGAAGAGGGTGGTGCAAGTCCACCTGGGGCAAAGACACTTGAGAATCCACTTGAGAATCACAACAACAGGCCCCTCCACCAGAAGATCAACAAGAAATCCAGCCAAGACCAAGTTCACATACCAAGAAGAACAGTGAAATTCCAGAGGAGGAGAAAGCAAAGCATGGAATTCAGGTCTTTCTCCCCATGAATCTTTAGACTTGCAAAGTTAATTAATTAATTTTATTTTTTTTTCTTCTGCTATTTTTTTTAACTTTTACCCTCTCCTTTTTTAAGTATTTTAACTAGTTTATCTTAACAATACCTTTCATTAAAAAAAAATGTTTTTTGAACCTACATTATCAGAGACATATTTTATTTATCCTTCATTGTATCTAACTTTATTTTTTGTATGCATATAGGGTTTTTTTCTTCCAAAAAATTCAGGGTACAACTTCTTCTAATAAATCAAAATACACCCT
This sequence comes from Meles meles, assembly GCF_922984935.1. NCBI lineage: Eukaryota > Metazoa > Chordata > Mammalia > Carnivora > Mustelidae > Meles > Meles meles. Next base: position 96,977,024 of record NC_060067.1, read on the forward strand.
AAATCTAGCACCGGGCTAGTTCTAGTCTCCAACCCGAGGAAATTCTCTCCACTTTCTTTTTCTTTATTCTCCCAACCAACTTATCAACTCCTTTTTTAGAAATTAAAAAAAAAAGACTTTTTTTTTCATCTTTATAGTCATATTCCATCCCTTTATTGAGTTTACCCTTATATATGTTTTTCATTCTTTAAAATTTGGGGAGGTAGTTTCTTCTAACAGACCAAAATACTTCCAAAATTAAGTGGATGACCCTGTTCTAGTCACCACTCTAATATACATATATTTTTTCTCTTTTATATTTTTTCTTTATTTGTTTTCCTATTTAAATTTTTTTTCTGACTTCTTTTTAACCCCCTTTCTCCCCCCCATGATTTGGGGTCTCTTCTGATTTGGATAAAGCACAGTTTACAGGGGTCTTTGCCACCCTTTTATTATTTTATTTGCTCCTTCATATATTCTTATCTGTACAAAATGACAAGGCAGGAAAAACTCACCACCAAAAAAAAAAAGAACAACAGGCAGTACCAAAGGCTAGGGACCTAATCAATACACACATTAGTAATATGTCAGACCTAGAGTTCAGAAAGACGATTCTCAATGTTCTAGTCAGGCTCGAAAAAGGTATGGAAGATATTAGAGAAATCCTGTCCACAGAAATAAAAGCCCGTTCTGGAGAAATAAAAGAATTAAGTCTAACCGAGTTGAAATAAAAAAAGCTATTAATGAGGTGCAATAAAAAATGGGGGCTCTTACTGCTAAGATCAATGAGGCAGAAGAAAGAACTAATGATATAGAAGACCAAATGACAGAGAATAAAGAAGCTGAGCAAAAGAGAGACAAACAACTACTGGACCACGAGGGGAGAATTCGAGAGATAAGTGATACCATAAGATGAAACAACATTAGAATAATTGGGATTCTGGAAGAAGAAGAGAGAGGGGAGCAGAAGGTATATTGGAGAGAATTATTGGAGAGAATTTCCCTAATATGGCAAAGGGAACAAGCATCAAAATCCAGGATGTGCAGAGAACCTCCCTCAAAATCAACAAGAATAGGTCCACACCCCGTCACCTAATAGTAAAATTTGCAAGTCTTAGTGACAAAGAGAAAATCCTGAAAGCAGCCTAGGACAAGAAGTCTGTAACATACAATGGTAAAAATATTAGATTGGCAGCAGACTTATCCACAGAGACCTGGCAGGCCAGAAAGAGCTGGCATGATATATTCAGAGCACTAAACGAGAAAAATATGCAGCCAAGAATACTCTATCCAGCTAGGCTATCATTGAAAATAGAAGGAGAGATAAAAAGCTTTCAGGACAAACAAAAACTGAAAGAATTTGCAAACACCAAACCAGCTCTACAGGAAATGTTGAAAGGAGTCCTCTAAGCAAAGAGAGAGCCTAAAAGTAGAGATCAAAAAGGAACAGAGACAATATACAATAACAGTCACCTTACAGGCAATACAATGGCACTAAATTCATATCTCTCAATAGTTACTCTGAATGTTAATGGGCTAAATGTCCCAATCAAATGACACAGGGTATCAGAATGGATAAAAAAAACAAACCCATCTATATGTTGCCTACAAGAAACTCATTTTAGACGCAAAGACACCACCAGATTTAAAGTGAGGGGGTGGAAAACAATTTACCATGTTAATGGACATCAGAAGAAAGCTGGGGTGGCAATCCTTATATCAGATCAATTAGACTTTAAGCCAAAGACTATAATAAGAGATGAGGAAGGACACTATATCCTACTCAAACGGTCTGTCCAACAATCAGATCTAACAATTTTAAATATCATTGCCCCTAATGTGGGAGAAGCCAACTATATCAACCAATTAATAACAAAATCAAAGAAACACATCAATAATAATACAATAATAGTAGGGGACTTTAACACCCCCCTCACTGAAATGGACAGATCATCCAAGCAAAAGATCAACAAGAAAATAAAGGCCTTCAATGACACACTGGACCAGATGGACATCACAGATATATTCAGAACATTCCATCCCAAAGCAACAGAATACACATTCTTCTCTGCTGCACATGGAAGATTCTCCAGAATAGGTCACATCCTGGGTCCTAAATCAGGTCTCAACCGATATCAAAAGATTGGGATCATTCCCTGCATATTTTCAGACCACAATGCTCTGAAACTAGAACTCAATCACAAGAGGAAATTTGGAAAGAATCCAAATACATGGAGACTAAACAGCATCCTTCTAAAGAATGAATGGGTCAACCAGGAAATTAAAGAAGAATTGAAAAAATTCATGGAAACAAATGATAATGAAAACGCAACGGTTCAAAATCTGTGGGACACAGCAAAGGCAGTCCTGAGAGGAAAATATATAGCGATACAAGCCTTTCTCAAGAAACAGGAAAGGTCTCAAGTACACAACCTAACCCTACACCTAAAGGAGCTGGAGAAAGAACAGCAAAGAAACCCTAAACCCAGCAGGAGAAGAGAAATCATAAAGATCAGAGCAGAAATCAAAGAAATAGAAGCCAAAAAAACAATAGAACAAATCAACGAAACTAGGAGCTGGTTCTTTGAAAGAATTAATAAGATGATAAACCCCTGGCCAGACTTATCAAAAAGAAAAGAGAAAGGAGCCAAATAAATAAAATCATGAATGAAAGACGAGAGATCACAACTAACACCAAAGAAATACAGACAATTATAAGAACATACTATGAGCAATTCTACGCCAACAAATTGGACAATCTGGAAGAAATGGATGCATTCCTAGAGACATATAAACTACCACAACTGAACCAGGAAGAAATAGAAAACCTGAACAGGCCCATAACCAGTAAGGAGATTGAAACAGTCATTAAAAATCTCCAAACAAACAAAAGCCCAGGGCCAGATGGCTTCCCAGGGGAATTCTACCAAACATTTAAAGAAGAACTAATTCCTATTCTCCTGAAACTGTTCCAAAAAATAGAAATGGAAGGAAAACTTCCAAACTCATTTTATGAGGCCAGCATCACCTTGATCCCAAAACCAGACAAGGGTCCCACCAAAAAAGAGAACTACAGACCAATATCCTTGATGAACACAGATGCAAAAATTTTCACCAAAATACTAGCCAATAGGATTCAACAGTATAGTAAAAGGATTATTCACCATGACCAAATAGGATTTATTCCAGAGCTGCAAGGTTGGTTCAACATCCTCAAATCAATCAATGTGATACAACACATTAATAAAAGAAAGAACAAGAACCATATGATACTCTCAATAGATGCTGAAAAAGCATTTGACAAAGTACAGCATCCCTTCCTGATCAAAACTCTTCAAAGTGTAGGGATAGAGGGCACATGCCTCAATATTATCAAAGCCATCTATGAAAAGCCCACTGCAAATATCATTCTCAATGGAGAAAAACTGAGTTTTTCCATTAAGGTCAGGAAGATGGCAGGGATGTCCATTATCACCACTGCTATTCAACATAGTACTAGAAGTCCGAGCCTCAGCAATCAGACAACAAAAGGAAATTAAAGGCATCCGAATCAGCAAAGAAGAAGTCCAACTATCACTCTTTGCAGATGATATGATACTATATGTGGAAAGCCCAAAAGACTCCACTCCAAATCTGCTAGATCTTGTACAGGAATTCAATAAAGTGTCAAGATATAAAATCAATGCACAGAAATCAGTTGCATTTCTTTACACTAACAACAAGACAGAAAGAGAAATTAAGGAGTCAATCCCATTTACAATTGCACACAAAACTATAAGATACCTAGTAATAAATAAATAATAAATAAATCTAACCAAAGGGGCAAAGAATCTATACTCAGAAAATTATAAAGTATTCATGAAAGAAATTGAGGAAACAGAAAGAAATGGAAAAATGTTCCATGCTCCTGGATTGGAAGAATAAATATTGTGAAAATGTCTATGCTACCTAAAGCAATCTACACATTTAATGCAATCCCTATCAAAATACCATCCATTTTTTTTTTCAAAGAAATGGAACAAAGAATCCTAAAATAGCCGAAGGAATACTGAAAAAGAAAGCCAAAGTTGGTGGCATCACAATTCCAGACTTCAAGCTCTATTACAACACTGTCATCATCAAGACAGCATGGTACTGGCACAAAAAGAGACACATAGATCATTGGAGCAGAGTAGGGAGCCCAGAAATAGACCCTCAACTGTATGGTCAACTAATCTTTGACAAAGCAGGAAGAATGTCCAATGGAAAAAAGACAGCCTCTTCAATAAATGGTGCTGGCAAAATTAGACAGCCACATGCAGAAAAATGAAATTGGACCACTTCCTTACACCACACACAAAAATAGACTCAAAATGGATGAAGGACCTCAATGTGAGAAAGGAATCCATCAAGATCCTTGAGGAGAACACAGTCAGCAACCTCTTTGACCTCAGCCGCAGCAAAGTCTTCCTAAGAACATTGCCAAAGACAAGGGAAGCAAGGGCAAAAATGAACTATTGGGACTTCATCAAGATCAAAAGCTTTTTCACAGCAAAGGAAACAGTTAACAAAACCAAAAGACAACTGACAGAATGGGAGAAGATATTTGCAAATGACTTGTCAGATAAAGGGCTAGTATCCAAAATCTATAAAGAGTTTATCAAACTCAACACCCAAAGAACAAATAATCTAATCAAGAAATGGGCAGACAGCAGGCACCTGGGTGGCTCAGTCGGTTAAAGCCTCTGCCTTCGGTTCAGGTCATGATCCCAGGGTCCTGGGATTGAGCCCCATGTCTGGCTCTCTGCTCTGCAGGGAGCCTGCTTCCTCCTCTCTCTCTGCCTGCCTCTCTGCCTAGTTGTGATTTCTCTCTGTCAAATAAATAAAATATTTTTAAAAAAAAGAAATAAAAAAAAAAAAGAAATGGGCAGAGGACATGAACAGACCTTTCCTCAAAGAAGACATCCAGATGGCCAACAGACACATGAAAAAGTGCTCCACATCACTCGGCATCAGGGAAATACAAATCAAAACCACAATGAGATACCACCTCACACCAGTCAGAATGGCTAAAATTAACAAGTCAGGAAATGACAGATGCTGGCGAGGATGCGGAGAAAGGGGAACCCTCCTCCACTGTTGGTGGGAATGCAAGCTGGTGCAACCACTCTGGAAAACAGCATGGAGGTTCCTCAAAATGTTGAAAATAGAGTTACATTATGACCCAGCTATTACACTACTGGGTATTTACCCTAAAGATACAAACATAGTGATCCAAAGGGGCACGCGTACCCGAACTTTTATAGCAGCAATGTCCACAATAGCCAAACTATGGAAAGAACCTAGATGTCCAACAACAGATGAATGGATAAAGAAGGGGTTGTGTATATATATATATACAATGGAATACTATGCAGCCATCAAAAGAAATGATATTTTGCCATTTGCGATGACATGGATGGAACTAGAGGGCATTATGCTGAGCCAAACAAGACAGTTGGAGAAAGACAACTGTCATATGATCTCCCTGATATGAGGTAGTGGAGATGCAATGTTCAGGGTTTGAGCGGTAGAAAAAGAGTATATGGAACAAGATGGGATCGGGAGGGAGATAAACCGTAAGAGACTCTTAATGTCACAAAACAAACTGAGGCTGGTGAGTGGAGGGGGGAGGGAGAGAGTGGTGGGGTTATGGACATTGTGGAGGGTATGTGCTATGGTGAGTGCTGTGAAGTGTGTAAACCTGGCGATTCACAGACCTGTACCCCTGGGGCTAATAATACATTATAAAGTTTATTAAAAAATTAGGAAAAATATGTCACTTTTTGCTTTTGTCAGAAAATTGCCAAAATGCCTATACTAAATAAATAGGACAGGACTAGAACACAGTCAAAATCTAAATTCCTTGACCACTTTTTTCTTTAAATTAGTAATTAAGCAAAATAAATTAACAAGTTGTAAGAAGAGAGAGAGAGTGTGTGTGTGTTAAGGGAAGGAGTAATTTTAAGTATCTATTTACCTATTTTATATCATATACATCATATCAATGATCTCATTTAATACTAAAGGACCCTAATACACACATCAAGCATAATTACAGGATAGGACACTAATAATTATACAGGTAAAAGTATTTATACTAGCTGACACAGCTTCTTAACTCTGAAATTGAGACTGAAATCTGTCTGCCTTCAAAGCTTATGCTCTTTTCCACCACATCCAGCAAGAAAAATGAAGAATGTGATTCAAAAATATATTAACACCATGAAACTTTCTGCCTTTTCTAAGATCAAAATCTAACTTTATAAATTCTGGTTTAGGTTTAGGTGAATGGGTCAATCCTGGTGATCTTTCTTATCTTTTGAAAATTTTTACTTTTTATATTGCAATGAAGAAAGCCATATTTGAAATTTCTCTGAAGAGCCATCAGAAAATGCATAAGAAAAATAAAGAACAGTTGCCAGCTGACCTTGTCCTCCAACTGTGTTCTGAGAGCAAGAATGGAAAGGATTCATGCCAGCTTCCTGACATCTAAATTTCTTTATGCCTGGGTAATGAATTCTGAAAACAACCCACACTTTCTTTGTTACTTGTATTTTGTTTCAAAAGGAAATATAAAAAGGAATAGAAAACCATTGTTTCCTTGATATTTTTTTCTGGAATTTGGCAGCACTGACAGAAGCATTTGTTTCCTAACAAAAACAGACACTTAAAATCTCAGGTGTTCAGTGTTTTGAAATGACAACTTAAGGTAAGGACAGAATTGTTAATTAGGATTCCAAGAGCAAAGACTGTAAGTAAAGAGAGTGATTTTGATGTGGAAGACAGAATTCAAGTTTATGTAGGCATTCTTTCCTCTGATATCTTAATTTATGTTTTTGATGAAGAAATTCAATTTCTTTCATCTTGTTCTAGAAGTGTATTTTCTTCATGGATCTCACCAAAGTAAACAGGTTTCTGTGTAGAACACAATGATACCTACTACAAGTACCTGCCGGAATCCAGGACTTCTCCTAATACTGGAAAAGTAAGAGTGAATAAAACAGAGCAACCCTGCCTTCAGGGAGACAGATGAAAAGCAAAATATATAAATAAAGTATACAGTACGTTAGAGATAAAATAAAAGTTTTATGCAAAGAATAAAAGAAGGAAGGGGATCTGATGGGGTGGGGGCCAAAATCTTAGACAAGTAATCAGGGAAGGCTTCACTGAGAAAGTGACTTTTTAATAAAGAAAGTGCAATGTGAGTATTAGGAAGAGGGAATTTCAGGCACGGTGCAGCGAGTGCAAATGGAAACTTGTAAAGCAGCCTAGGAAATGGGTCATAGATTATCAGTAGTGCCAATGGAAGGAAATGAAGTTATACTACTCAGAAGACAGTTATGTATTCTACTAAGCTATAAATACAAATATCTTAGGAAAGTTTCTTTGGTGCAAGTAGTTCAAATTTTTAAACACACCTACATTTAAAAGAGAAACAAAGAATAAATGAAAGAAGATGGGATTGGGAGGGAGACAAACCATAAGTGACTCTTAATCTCACAAAACAAACTGGGGGTTGCTGGGGGGAGGTGGGGTTGGGAGAGGGGTAGGGGGTTATGGACATTGGGGAGGGTATGTGCTATGGTGAGCGCTGTGAAGTGTGTAAACCTGGCGATTCACAGACCTGTACTCCTGGGGATAAAAATACATTATATGTTTATAAAAAATAAATTAAAAAAAGAGAGAGAAACAAAGGAAGAAAAAAATTTGGAAGGCCATTAGGGTGTTTCAAGAAACCAAGAGAAATGGGGCCATGACAAAAGCCAATCTGGAAGTGAGAACAAACTAAACGGTGACAGGGAATATTAGTTATGAAAGGAAAATAATCATTTAAACAAACTGTCACCTGAAGCCATCTCTTATAAACCTAACTGCTTTCAACTAAAGTGTACCGTGCCATCTCACTTATGGCTGTTTGCCTTCCTTCTCCACCTTTATTTCTCTGAGCTGTGCCGCTCAGTTCCTTATCAAATGGAACAAGGACTGCATTTAGAATCATAATACCTGGACCTCAGTCTCATTTCCCCATCTCACTAGTGCATCTTAGATAGATTGCTTCACTATCTTAGACCTGTTCATTAAATAACCACATTTCCTTTCAATTATATTTTATGACACTAGTAAATATATGACTGCTATTTGATTGTATTCCATGTGGAATTAACCCTTCATAATGAGATCACTCATGAAGGAATTTTAGAAAGAACAGAAGGAGAATTAAACATATCTTAGTGCAAAACCTATGTTTAAAGGGTAGAAGAGAGGTTAGGCGGATGGACCAGAATCAGAAGAGTAAAAAAATAAGCATAGAAAGTAATAGAAGATACAGTCACAAAAAAGAGCTGGATATCAGCAGTGTCTTCTGAATAGATATGAAGGTCAATCACTCAGAAATAACCATTAACATTGGTGACAAGATTACCGGATAACCAATGATGGAAAACAGGTTTGTAGAGAGAAAGAGGGGACAAAGATGGGGTGCTCGAAGTGGAGAAGCCAAACTGCAATAAGTTTTATAGTGAATGGATATTGATTATAGAAAGGAACACTCATTACTTTTTAGAAAATTTGGTTTATTTAACTGGCTTAATTTAAATTAATTGTAATACTGATCATAATCCTTCTGACAAACTCTGTTTCTTTCAAACATGTGTCCAGTCTAATGCTAACAGTATATAGTTCATGGACAGATCCCATGCACAATTAACAAATCCAGACAATGTTATTGACTGTTTCCTATGATTCCATAGATTGTCTTCCATAAAATTTTGGCTGTGGAGAAAATCTAATAAGAAGCAGATGTTCTCTCATTGAAACCTTCTGTACCTTTGAAAAGTAATTAAGGAGATCAGTTTAAGTAGTAACTTCCCTGCTATACTCACTCTGGTCATCTCATTATATGATCAGGATACAGGCACTCTGTTATTACCCTCAAAGATATCATTATTTTTAAATATAAGGAATTGAAAGATAGTAAGCTCTTTATTTCCCCTGCAATCCCATAGCTCCACATGACTGGAAGCTTCAGATTTTTCAGTTATTTATTTGAGAGAAAAGAAAATGACTTTTTAATACCTGGATATTTGAACTCTAAAATCAACTGGATCCAAGATTCAAGGTCAACCAATGCAACGGATAATTTTCTACCTTTTCTTTCCCAAACTAAAGACAACTTACTGATTCAGCCATGCCAGGAATGATTATTGGATTCATTTTTTTCCTGAAATGGATTATAATTCTAAAAAAACACCATTAAAGTCTCTCTCTTTGGGACTTTTTTAATCTTATTTTTTTAATAATTTTTTATTATGTTATGTTAGTCACCATACAGTAGTAAGTACATCATTAGTTTGCGATGTACTGTTTCATGATTCATTGTTACCGCATAACCCCCAGTGCTCCATGCAATATGTACCCTCCTTAATACCCACCACATAAGACAGATATCCCCCTACCCTCCTCCCCTCTAAAACACTCAGTTTGATTCATGGAATCCATAGACTCTCATGGTTTATCTCCCCCTCTGATATTTTCCCCTTCCTTCTCCTAATGTCCTCCATGATCTTCCTTATGTTCCACAAATAAGTGAAACCATATGATAATTGTCCTTCTGTTTGACTTACTTCATTCAGCATGATCTTCTCCAGTTCCATCCATATCAATGCAAATGTTGGGTATTCAACCTTTCTGTCATTCAACCATTATACGTATGGACCACATCTTCTTTATCCATTCGTTCTGTTGTAGGGCATCTCAGCTCTTTCTACAGTTTGGCTATTGTGGACATTGCTGCTATGAACATTGGGGTGCATATGACCTTTCTTTTCACTACATCTGTATCTTTGGGTAAAATACCCAGTAGTGCAATTGCCAGGTTATATAGCAATTTTTAATTTTTTGACGAAACTCCTCACTGTTTTCAAAGTGGCTGCACCAACTGGCATCCCTTGCTGCTATGAACATTGGGGTGCATCTGACCCTTCTTTTCACTACATCTCTATCTTTGGGGTAAAATACCCTGTAGTGCAATTGCCAGGTTGTACGGCAATTTTTAATTTTTTGAGGAAACTCCTCACTGTTTTCCAAAGTGGATGCACCAACTTGCATTCCCACCAACAGTGTAAGAGGATTCCCCCTTCTCCACATCCTCTTCAACATTTGTTGTTTCTTGCCTTGCCAATATTTGCCATTCAACTGGGGTACGGTGGTATCTCAATGTGGTTTTGATTTGAATCTCCCTGATGGCTAATTATGTTGAACAGTTTTTCATGTGTCTGTTAGCCATTTGTATGTCTTCTTTGGAGAAGTGTCTGTTCATGTCTTCTGCCCATTTTATGAATTGGTTATTTGTTTTTTGGGTGTTAAGTTTGAGAAGTTCTTTATAGATCTTGGATACCAGCCCTTTATCTGTAGTGTCATTTCCAAATATCTTCTCCCATTCTGTGGTTGTCTCCTTGTTTTGTTAACTGTTTCCTTTTCTGTGTAGAAGCTTTTGATCTTAAGTCCCAATAGTTCATTTTTGCTTTTGTTTCCTTTGCCTTTGGAGACGTGTTTTGAAAGAAGTTGCTGTGGTCAATGTTGAAGAGGTTACTGCCTATGTTCTCCTCTAGGATTTTGATGGATTCCTACCTCACATTGAGGTCTTTCATCCATTTTGACTTTATCTTTATGTATGATGTAAGAGAATGGTTGAGTTTCATTCTTCTGTACATAGCTGTCCAAATTTCCCAGCACCATTTATTGAAGAGACTGTCTTTTTTCCATCAGATATTTTTTCCTGCTTTGTCGAAGATTAGTTGGCCATAGAGTTGAGGGTCCAAATCTGGGGTCTCTATTATGTTCCATTGATCTATGTGTCTGTTTTTGTGCCAGTACCATGCTATCTTGGTTATCAGAGCTTTGTAATATAGCTTGAAATCAAGCAATGTGATTCCCCCTTTTTCTTTTTCAACATTTCCTTGCTGATTCAGGGTCTTTTCTGGTTTCATACAAATTTTAAGATTGTTTGCTCCAGCACTTTGAGGAATGCCGATGGTATTTTCATTGGGATGGTGTTGAAAGTATAGATTGCTCTGGGCAGCATAGACATGTTAACATGTTTATTTCTCTGGTCCATGAGTATGGAATGTTTTTTCTTCTTTTTGTGTCTTCTTCAGTTTCTTTCATGAGTGTTCTATAGTTTCTAGAGTACAGATCCTTTACCTCTTTGGTTAGGTTTATTCCAAGTTATCTTATGGTTTTTGGTGCTATTGTAAATGGAATCAGTTCTCTAATTTCTCTTTCTGCAGTTTCATTGTTAGTGTATAAGAAAGCAACTGATGTCTGTGCATTGATTTTGTATCCTGCTACACTACTGAACTTATGTAAGAGTTCTAGTAATTTGAGGGTGGAGTATTTTGGGTTTTCCACATAAAGTATCATGTCATCTGCAAAGAGAGTTTGACTTCTTCTTTGCCTATTTGAATACCTTTCATTTCTTTTTGTTGTCTGATTGCTGTTGCTAGGACTTCTAGTACTATGCTGAAAAAGAGTGGTGACAGTGGGCATCCTTGTCATGTTCCTGATCTTAAGGGAAAGCTCTGTGCCTTTCCCAATGAAAATGATATTCGCTGTGGGTTTTTCATAGATGGTTTTTATGAAATTGAAGAATGTTCTCTCTATCTCTGTACTCTGAAGAGCTTTAATCAGGAAAGAATGTTGTATTTTGTCAAATGCTTTTTCTGCTTCAACTAAGAGGTCCATGTGGTTCCTGTGTCTTCTCTTATTTATATGTTCTATTACATTGATTGATTTGCAAATGTTGAACCATGCTTGCATCCCAGGGATAAATTCCACTTGGTCATGATGAATAATCCTTTGATCCTATTCGTTGGAATCCTGTTGAGAATTTTGGTATCTGTATTCATCAGGGATATATTGGTCTGTAATTCTCCTTTTTGATGGGGTCTTTGCCAGGTTTTGGGATCAAGGTAATGCAGGCCTCATAGAATGAGTTTGGAAGTTTTTCTTCTGTTTCTATTTTTTGAAACAGCTCCAGGACTATAGGTATTTTTTCTTCTTTGAATATTTGGGTAGAATGCATCAGGCCCTGGACTCTTGTTTTTTTGGGAGGTTTTTGATCACTGCTTCAATCTCATTACTGGTTATTGGTCTACTCAAGTTGTCAATTACTTCCTGTTTTTGTCTTTGTAGTTTATAGGTTTCCCCAAATGCATCCATTTCTTTGAGGTTGCTTAATTTATTGGCATATGGTTGTTGATAATAATTTCTAATAACTTTTTCTTTTTTAAGATTTTATTTTTTATTTGACAGAGATCACAAGTAGGCAGAGAGTCAGACAGAGAGAGAGGAGGAAGCAGACTCCCCACAGAGCAGAGAGCCTGATGTGAGGGTCGATCCCAGGACCCTGAGATCATGACCTGAACCAAAGGCATATGCACCTGAGCCACACAGGTTCTCCCTAATATCTGTTTCTATTTCCTTGGTATTAGTCATGATCTCTCCCCTTTCATTCATAATTTCATTAATTTGGATCCTTTCTCTCTTTTTTTGGATAAGTCTGGCTGCTGGTTTATTGATCTTATTAATTCTTTCAAAGAACCAGCTTCTACTTTCATTGATGCGTTCTTCTGTATTTCTGGTTTCTAATTCATTGATCTCTGCTCTAATCTTAATTATTTCCCTTCTCATGTGTGAGTTAGGCTAAATTTGTTGTTGATTCTCCAGGTTTTTAAGGTGTAAAGTTAATTTGTGTATTCAGAATTTTTCTATTTTTTTGAAAGAGGCTTATATGGCTATGAATTTTCCCCTTAGGAAAACACCCTTAGGTGTTGGACTGATGTGTTTTTGTTCTCATTGCTTTCCATGAATAGTTTAAGTTCTTTGATTTCCTGGTTGACCCAAACATTCTTGAGTAAGACGGTCTTTAGCTTCCATGTGTTTGAATTTCTTCCAATTTCTTCCAATTTTTTTCTTATGATTGAGTTCCAGTTTCAAAGCAGTATGGTCTGAGAATATGCAGAGAATAATCTCAGTCTTTTGGTATCAGTTGAGACCTGATTTGTGACTCAATATGTGGTATAGTCTAGAAAAAGTTCCATGTGTGTTTGAGAAGAATAAGTATTCTGTTGTTTTAGGGTGGCATTTTCTGTATATATCTATGAGGTCCATCTGGTTTAGTGTGTCATTCAAAGCTCTTGTTTCTTTGTTGATCTTCTGCTTAGTTAATCTATTACTGAGAGTGGAATATTGAGGTATCCTACTATTATTATTGATAATGTAATTATCAATATGTCTCTTATTTTGCTTAACAGTTGGCTTATGTATTTGGCTGCTCCTATGTTGGGGGCATAGATATTTACAATTGTTAGATCCTCTTGTTGGATAGCATGGACCTCTTAAGCATAACACAGTGTCTTTCTGTATCTCTATTACAGCTTTTAGCTTAAAATCTTATTTGTCTGATATGATGATTGCTACCTCAGCTTTCTTTTGAGGTCTGTTGACATGAAAAATGGTTCTCCCTCCCTTCACTTTCAGTCTAGGTGTATCTTTAGGTCAAAATGAGTCTCTTGTGGACAGCATATGGGTGGGCCATGTCTTTTTATCCAATCTGCAACCCTGTGTTGATTCATTCACATTGAGAGTGATTCCGTCTGGCCCTGGGCTTTTGTTTGTTTGGAGATTTTTGATGAATGTTTCAATCTCCTTACTGGTTATGGGCCTGTTCAGGTTTTCTATTTCTTCCTGGTTCAGTTGTGGTAGTTTATATGTCTCTAGGAATGCATCCATTTCTTCCAGATTGTCCAATTTGTTGGCATAGAGTTGCTCATAGTATGTTCTTATAATTGTCTGTATTTCTTTGGTGTTAGTTGTGATCTCTCCTCTTTCATTCATGATTTTATTTATTTGGGTCCTTTCTCTTTTCTTTTTGATGAGTCTGGCCAGGGGTTTATCAATCTTATTGATTCTTTCAAAGAACCAGCTCCTAGTTTCATTGATTTTTTCTATTGTTTTTTTGGTTTCTATTTCATTGATTTCTGCTCTGATCTTTATGATTTCTCTTCTCCTGCTGGGTTTAGGGTTTCTTTCTTGTTCTTTCTCCAGCTCCTTTACGCGTAGGGTTAGGTTGTGTACTTGAGACCTTTCCTGTTTCTTGAGAAAGGCTTGTACCGCTATATATTTTCCTCTCAGGACTGCCTTTGCTGTGTCCCACAGATTTTGAACCATTGCATTTTCATTATCATTTGTTTCCATGAATTTTTTCAATTCTTCTTTAATTTCCTGGTTAACCCATTCATTCTTTAGAAGGATGCTGTTTAGTCTCCATGTATTTGGGTTCTTTCCAGCTTTCCTCTTGTGATTGAGTTCTAGCTTCAGAGCACTGTGGTCTGAAAATATGCAGGGAATAATCCTAATCTTTTGATACCGGTTGAGACCTGATTTGTGACCCAGGATGTGATCTATTCTGGAGAAGGTTCCATGTGCACTAGAGAAGAATGTGTATTCTGTTGCTTTGGGATGAAATGTTCTGAATATATCTGTGATGTCCATCTGGTCCAGTGTGTCATTGAAGGCCTTTATTTCCTTGTTGATCTTTTGCTTGGATGATCTGTCCATTTCAGTGAGGGGAGTGTTAAAGTCCCCTACTATTACTGTATTATTATTGATGTGTTTCTTTGATTTTGTTATTAATTGGTTGACATAGTTGGCTGCTCCCACGTTACGGGCATAGATATTTAAAATTGTTAGATCTTCTTGTTGGACAGACCCTTTGAGTAGGATATAGTGTCCTTCCTCATCTCTTATTATAGTCTTTGGCTTAAAATCTAATTGATCTGATATAAGGATTGCCACCCCAGCTTTCTTCTGATGCCCATTAGCATGGTAAATTGTTTTCCACCCCCTCACTTTAAATCTGGAGGTGTCTTCACGTCTAAAATGAGTTTCTTGTAGGCAACATATTGATGGGTTTTGGTTTTTTATCCATTCTGATACCCTGTGTCTTTTGATTGGGGCATTTAGCCCATTAACATTCAGGGTAACTATTGAGAGATATGAATTTAGTGCCATTATTAGCCTGTAAGGTGACTGTTACTGTATATTGTCTCTGTACCTTTCTGATCTACTACTTTTAGGCTCTCTCTTTGCTTAGAGGACCCCTTTCAATATTGCCTGTAGAGCTGGTTTGGTGTTTGCAAATTCTTTCAGTTTTTGTTTGTCCTGGAAGCTTTACTGAAAGATATATTTTTATTTTCATATTGCCTGTGAAATCCTTGTTTCTATAGATTGTCTCTGTAAACTTCTGTTCTATATCACTCTTGGGGTCTTTCATCTTTTCCAGTAACCCCTCCCTTCCCCGCTTAATATTTCTTGCAGAGATGGCCTGGTGGTCACATATTCTTTCAGTTTCTGCCAGACTTGGAAGCTCCTTGACTCTCCATCCTTTCTGAATGACAACCTTGCTGGATAAAGTATCCTTGGCTGCATGTTCTTCTCATTTAGTGTCCTGAATTGTCTTGACAGCCCTTTCTGGCTTGCCAGGTCTCTGTGAACAGCCTGATGTTATTCTGATGTTCCTCCCTCTGTTCATAAGAAATCTCTTCCCTCTCACCACTTTCAAGATTGTTTCCTTGGATCTAAGATTTGTAAAGTGTACTACTATATTTTGTGGCATTGTTCTGTTTTCATAAATCTTGGAAGGGGTCCTCTCTGCCTCTTGGATAGGAATGCTTGTTTCCTTCCCCAGGTTAGGGATGTCTCAGATACGATTTGTGAAATATATCTTCTAGACATCTCTCCACCCTCTTAGGGATCCCAATAATTCTGATTTTGGGATGTTTCATTGAGTCACTAATATCTCTGTTTGATTTCTTGAGTTTTAATTTGTTTCTCCCATGCTGCCTCAATTTCTTTCTTTTCTATCATCTTATCCTCATCTCACTAATTTGTTCTTCTGCCTCGTTTGCGCTGGCAGTTAGATTATCCAGTTTAGACTGCATCTCATTCATATCATTTTTAAGTCTGGGCTGATTAGATCTCATTTCTGCCCTTATAAATTCCATATTGTCATTAATATTTTTCTCAAGCCTAGATATCTCCTTGATAATTTTTACTCTGAAGTCAATTTCTGACATCTCGGTTATATCCATATTCATTAGTTCTGAATCCTTCCTTTGTTGGGGGTTCCTCCTCTTAGTCATTCTGTTGAGGAATAGTTGAGGGAATGTACAAGGTCTAAATTATTGACTGCAACCCAAGCAAGATGCACCTATATTATAGGGACCTTGTTCTTCCAGCCTGTCTTCTGGGGGAGGGGCCTGCTGCACTGTTACTCAGGCAACCCAGTTTGGGCAGAGTTGCCCTGCTCCTTGTAAGGGGGCGGTGGGGGACAGATTCAGTGAAAACCTGTTTTGGGGGGCTTTTGTTCTCTGGCAGCTTTCCCTGGTGGCTTTCCACATCTCTTTCGAGAGTCAGAGCAAAAGTGACCATATCCCAACCTCTGTCTCAGAACGGGGATATCGCAGTCTGTTCTTCACTAAGCTCTACATGCCACACTACCTCTGTTTCTGTCTGTGCCACTAAAAACCACAGCATCCTGGGTTGTGTGCCCCACAGCAGCATTCCCAGCCTTCACTTTCAGGTCCAGGCATGTCTCTGCCCTTTGTGTTTCTAAAACCACAAGCCGTCCCCAGAAGCTCCATGTTTCAGTCTGGGGGGCTACTCTAATGTCCCTTCCCTTATGCTGCTGGTTTGCAAGTCTGTTCCCGGTCCCCAGCGTGGGAGTCTTTTGCCTTCCTGGTGTAAGATCAGCGATGCTCCCTCCAACTTCTATTTATCTACCAGTATCTGCCCACAGAATCATGGCTCCCCACTTCATACCTCAAGACCAAATGCTGGAGATACTCTGTTTGTGAGATCCAGATATATCCTTTTACATCTCAGGCTGATGCAAGATGGGTGTTCAGAATGGTCTGGCAGATATCCAGCTCAATTCAGGGGACCGGTTAAATTGGGCCCCCTACTCCTCCACCATCTTTACTCCTGTTTGGATCTTGGTCAGACCAGGTTTATTATATTTCCCACTCACATACAAAGATGTTGATTTGGGCTTCATTTAAAAAAAAAAAAGGGGGAGAGGAGTCAAGATGGCGGAGAAGTAGCAGGCTGAGACTACATCAGGTAGCAGGAGATCAGCTAGATAGCTTATCTAAACATTGCAAAAACCTGCAAATCCAACTGGAGATCGAAGAGAAGAAGAACAGCAATTCTAGAAACAGAAAATCAACCACTTTCTGAAAGGTAGGACTGGCAGAGAAGTGAATCCAAAACGAAGGGAAAATAGACCGCAGGGGGAGGGGCCGGCTCCCGACAAGCAACGGAGCAACGGAGCACAAAATCAGGACTTTTAAAAGTCTGTTC
This sequence comes from Meles meles, assembly GCF_922984935.1. Taxonomy (NCBI): domain Eukaryota; kingdom Metazoa; phylum Chordata; class Mammalia; order Carnivora; family Mustelidae; genus Meles; species Meles meles. The sequence goes on from NC_060067.1 coordinate 96,994,445, forward strand.
CACAGGGACATTGCTCCAGAGGCTAAACGCGGGGTCAGCATGGCCCCAGGTCCCACAGGGTCACAGAAGGATCGGGGGTGTCAGAGTGTCGCAGAGCTCACAGGTATTAGAACGGGTTAGCCGGTGACAGAGACAGAACCGAGGACTGAGCTCTCAGCTTGGGGTTACCTTGAACAGGTCTCAGGCTGGGTGAACTCGGAGTGCAGCTGGAGGCTGGGGATACGGGAGTGATTAGGTGCTGTTCTCTGGGGGCGCACTGAGGAGTGGGGCCCGGGCTCTTGGCTCCTCCGGGCCGGAGACTGGGAGGCCGCCATTTTCATTCCCGTCCTCCGGAACTCTACAGAAAGCATTCAGGGAACAAAAGCTCCCGAAACTGAACCCAAGCAGATTACTTAGTTTGGCCCCCGGGAAGGGCGGTGCAATTCACCTCAGGCAAAGACACTTGAGAGTCACTACAACAGGCCACTCCCCCAGAAGATCAACAAAAAATCCAGCCAGGACGAAGTTCATCTACCAAGGAAAGCAGGTTCAATACCTAAGACAGCAGCGGAATTCCAGAGGAGGAGAAAGCAAAGCAAGGAACTCATGGCTTTCTCCCCATGATGATTTAGTGTTGCGGTTAATTTAATTTTTTTTTTTTTCAAATTTTTTGCTTTCTTTTTCTTCTTCTGCTAAATTTTTTAAAACTTTTACCCTTTTCTTTCTAATGTTTTTTAACTAGTTTATCTAATATATATATATTTTCTTTCTTTTTTATATTTTTTTGTTTTCTTTTTTTAATTTTTTTCTTTTTTTTTTTCAGAACCTCTTTTTATCCCCATTCTCCACCCCCCCCCCCACGATTTGGGGTCTCTTCTGATTTGGTTAAAGCACATTTTTCTGCGGTCTTTTCCACCCTTTTAGTATTTTACTTGCTCCTTCATATACTCTTATTTGGACAAAATGACAAGGCAGAAAAATTCACCACAAAAAGAAAAACAAGAGGCAGTACCAAAGACTAGGGACCTAATCAATATGGACATTGGTAATATGTCAGATCTAGAGTTCAGAATGACAATTCTGAAGGTTCTAGCCGGGATCGAAAAAGGCATGGAAGATATTAGAGAAACCCTCTCTGGAGACATAAAAGCCCTTTCTGGGGAAATAAAAGAACTAAAATCTAAACAAGTTGAAATCAAAAAAGTTATTAATGAGGTGCAATAAAAAATGGAGGCTCTCACTGCCAGGATAAATGAGGCAGCAGAAAGAATTAGTGATATAGAAGACCAAATGACAGAAAATAAAGAACTGAGCAAAAGAGGGACAAACAGCTACTGGACCACGAGGGGAATATTTGAGAGATAAGTGACACCATAAGACGAAACAACATTAGAATAATTGGGATTCCAGAAGAAGAAGAAAGAGAGAGGGGAGCAGGAGGTATATTGGAGAGAATTATTGGAGAGAATTTCCCTAATATGGCAAAGGGAACAAGCATCAAAATCCAGGATGTGCAGAGAACCTCCCTCAAAATCAACAAGAATAGGTCCACACCCCATCACCTAATAGTAAAATTTACAAGTCTTAGTGACAAAGAGAAAATCCTGAAAGCAGCCTAGGACAAGAAATCTGTAACATACAATGGTAAAAATATTAGATTGGCAGCAGACTTATCCACAGAGACCTGGCAGGCCAGAAAGAGCTGGCATGATATATTCAAAGCACTAAACGAGAAAAGTATGCAGCCAAGAATACTCTATCCAGCTAGGCTATCATTGAAAATAGAAGGAGAGATAAAAAGCTTTCAGGACAAACAAAAACTGAAAGAATTTGCAAACACCAAACCAGCTCTACAGGAAATGTTGAAAGGGGTCCTCTAAGCAAAAAGAGAGCCTAAAAGTAGAGATCAAAAAGGAACAGAGACAATATACAATAACAGTCACCTTACAGGCAATACAATAGCACTAAATTCATATCTCTCAATAGTTACCCTGAAAGTTCATGGGCTAAATGCCCCAATCAAAAGACACAGGGTATCAGAATGGATAAAAAAACAAAACCCATCAGTATGTTGCCTGCAAGAAACCCATTTTAGACGCAAAGACACCTCCAGATTTAAAGTGAGGGGGTGGAAAACAATTTACCATGCTAATGGACATCAGAAGAAAGCTGGGGTGGCAATCCTTATATCAGATCAATTAGTCTTTAAGCCAAAGACTATAATAAGAGATGAGGAAGGACACTATATCCTACTCAAACGGTCTGTCCAACAATCAGATCTAACAATTTTAAATATCATTGCCCCTAATGTGGGAGAAGCCAACTATATCAACCAATTAATAACAAAATCAAAGAAACACATCAATAATAATACAATAATAGTAGGGGACTTTAACACCCCCCTCACTGAAATGGACAGATCATCCAAGCAAAAGATCAACAAGAAAATAAAGGCCTTCAATGACACACTGGACCAGATGGACATCACAGATATATTCAGAACATTCCATCCCAAAGCAACAGAATACACATTCTTCTCTGCTGCACATGGAAGATTCTCCAGAATAGGTCACATCCTGGGTCCTAAATCAGGTCTCAACCGATATCAAAAGATTGGGATCATTCCCTGCATATTTTCAGACCACAATGCTCTGAAACTAGAACTCAATCACAAGAGGAAATTTGGAAAGAATCCAAATACATGGAGACTAAACAGCATCCTTCTAAAGAATGAATGGGTCAACCAGGAAATTAAAGAAGAATTGAAAAAATTCATGGAAACAAATGATAATGAAAATGCAATGGTTCAAAATCTGTGGGACACAGCAAAGGCAGTCCTGAGAGGAAAATATATAGCGGTACAAGCCTTTCTCAAGAAACAGGAAAGGTCTCAAGTACACAACCTAACCCTACACCTAAAGGAGCTGGAGAAAGAACAGCAAAGAAACCCTAAACCCAGCAGGAGAAGAGAAATCATAAAGATCAGAGCAGAAATCAAAGAAATAGAAGCCAAAAAAACAATAGAACAAATCAACGAAACTAGGAGCTGGTTCTTTGAAAGAATTAATAAGATGATAAACCCCTGGCCAGACTTATCAAAAAGAAAAGAGAAAGGAGCCAAATAAATAAAATCATGAATGAAAGACGAGAGATCACAACTAACACCAAAGAAATACAGACAATTATAAGAACATACTATGAGCAATTCTACGCCAACAAATTGGACAATCTGGAAGAAATGGATGCATTCCTAGAGACATATAAACTACCACAACTGAACTAGGAAGAAATAGAAAACCTGAACAGGCCCATAACCAGTAAGGAGATTGAAACAGTCATCAAAAATCTCCAAACAAACAAAAGCCCAGGGCCAGACGGCTTCCCAGGGGAATTCTACCAAACATTTAAAGAAGAACTAATTCCTATTCTCCTGAAACTGTTCCAAAAAATAGAAATGGAAGGAAAACTTCCAAACTCATTTTATGAGGCCAGCATCACCTTGATCCCAAAACCAGACAAGGGTCCCACCAAAAAAGAGAACTACAGACCAATATCCTTGATAAACACAGATGCAAAAATTTTCACCAAAATACTAGCCAATAGGATTCAACAGTATATTAAAAGGATTATTCACCACGACCAAGTGGAATTTATTCCAGAGCTGCAAGGTTGGTTCAACATCCTCAAATCAATCAATGTGATACAACACATTAATAAAAGAAAGAACAAGAACCATATGATACTCTCCATAGATGCTGAAAAAGCATTTGACAAAGTACAGCATCCCTTCCTGATCAAAACTCTTCAAAGTGTAGGGATAGAGGGCACATGCCTCAATATTATCAAAGCCATCTATAAAAAGCCCACCGCAAATATCATTCTCAATGGAGAAAAACTGAGTTTTTCCATTAAGGTCAGGAACACGGCAGGGATGTCCATTATCACCACTGCTATTCAACATAGTACTAGAAGTCTGAGCTTCAGCAATCAGACAACAAAAGGAAATTAAAGGCATCCGAATCAGCAAAGAAGAAGTCCAACTATCACTCTTTGCAGATGATATGATACTATATGTGGAAAACCCAAAAGACTCCACTCCAAATTTGCTAGAACTTGCATAGGAATTCAGTAAAGTGTCAGGATATAAAATCAATATGCAGAAATCAGTTGCATTTCTTTACACTAACAACAAGACAGAAGAAAGAGAAATTAAGGAGGCCATCCCATTTACAATTGCACACAAAACTATAAGATACCTAGGAATAAACCTAACCAAAGAGGCTAATAATCTATACTCAGAAAACTATAAAGTACTCATGAAAGAAATTGAGGAAGACACAAAGAAATGGAAAAATGTTCCATGCTCCTGGATTGGAAGAATAAATATTGTGAAGATGTCTATGCTACCTAAAGCAATCTATACATTTAATGCAATCCCTATCAAAATACCATCCATTTTTTTCAAAGAAATGGAACAAATAATCCTAAAATTTATATGGAACCAGAAAAGACCTCGAATAGCCAAAGGAATATTGAAAAAGAAAGCCAAAGTGGGTGGCATCACAATTCCTGACTTCAAGCTCTATTACAAAGCTGTCATCATCAAGACAGCATGGTACTGCACAAAAACAGACACATAGATTGATGGAACAGAATAGAGAGCCCAGAAATAGACCTTCAACTCTATGGTCAACTAATCTTTGACAAAGCAGGAAAGAATATCCAATGGAAAAAAGACAGCCTCTTCAATAAATGGTGCTGGGAAAATTGGACAGCCACATGCAGAAAAATGAAATTGGACCACTTCCTTACACCACACACGAAAATAGACTCAAAATGGATGAAGGACCTCAATGTGAGAAAGGAATCCATCAAAATCCTTGAGGGGAACACAGGCAGCAACCTCTTCAACCTCAGCCACAGCAACATCTTCTTAGGAAGGCAAAGGCAAGGGAAGCAAGGGCATAAATGAACTATTGGGATTTCATCAAGATCAAAAGCTTTTGCACAGCAAAAGAAACAGTTAACAAAACCAAAAGACAACTGACAGAATGGGAGAAGATATTTGCAAATGACATATCAGATAAAGGGCTAGTGTCCAAAATCTATAAGGAACTTATCAAACTCAATACCCAAAGAACAAATAATGCGATCAAGAAATGGGCAGAAGAAATGAACAGACATTTCTGCAAAGAAGACATCCAGATGGCCAACAGATACATGAAAAAGTACTCCACATCACTCGGCATCAGGGAAATACAAATCAAAACCACAATGAGATACCACCTCACACCAATCAGAATGGCTAAAATTAACAAGTCAGGAAATGACAGATACTGGCGAGGATGTGGAGAAAGGGGAACCCTCCTCCACTGTTGGTGGGAATGCAAGCTGGTGCAACCACTCTGGAAAACAGCATGGAGGTGCCTCAAAATGTTGAAAATAGAGCTACCTTATGACCCAGCAATTGCACTACTGGGTATTTACCCTAAAGATACAAACATAGTGATCCAAAGGGGCACGTGCACCGAACGTTTATAGCAGCAATGTCCACAATAGCCAAACTAAGGAAAGAACCTAGATGTCCAACAACAGATGAATGTATAAAGAAGAGGTAGTATATATACACAATGGAATAATATGCAGTCATCAAAAGAAATGAAATCTTGACATTTGCGATGACGTGGATGTAACTAAAGGGTATCATGCTTAGTGAAATAAGTCAGTCGGAGAAAGACAACTGTCATATGATCTCCCTGATATGAAGATATGGAGATGCAACATGCGGGGGTTAGGGGGATAGGAGAAGAATAAATGAAACAAGATGGGATTGGGAGGGAGACAAACCATAAGTGACTCTTAATCTCACAAAACAACTGAGGGTTGCTGGGGGAGAGGGCGTTGGGAGACGGGGAGTGGGGTTATGGACATTGTGGAGGGTATGTGCTATGGTGCGTGCTGTGAAGTGTGTAAACCTCGCGATTCACAGACCTGTACCCCTGGGGATAAAAATACATTATATATTTATCAAAAAATAAAAAATAAAAAAAATTTTCAAAAAAAAAGAAAAAGACTCAAAGGAGAGGAAAAAAAAAAGCTCTATATGTTTTTATTTATTTTATTTTATTTTTTTTTTTTATTTTAAATGGCAGGTTTAGAAATATTTTTTCCTAAATATTGTTTAAATAAAAAATATGGAATCTAATATTTTCCTTGTCATTTCCTAGTCTTTTCTGCTCCGTTTCATCTTCCAGCTGAATGGAGTCATAATATTTTTAGAACTACAAGAGAATTTAACTACCCAGTTGAACATTCTTATAATTTTTTACAAAACCCTTTGAGAAACAGATATGTTATGAATACTATTCCTAGAAAAATGCATATGCACACATAAAAATAATATGGGCTTATAATTTCAGAGTTCTGTGAATCCCAGGATAAGATCCCTTGATCTAATTCAACCCTCCAATTTATAAATAAAGGAAGTCACAAGAGGGTACTTTTTTTAGACAACCAACTTATATGTAACATGATGGAAATTCAAAGATCTGTGTTCAGATAACCCAGTCTTTCTACAAGGCCACATTGATTCTCTGTGAACATGTTCTATACAAAAGGAATTATAATTGTCCAACAAATTTTGGTTGTATTGAAAGTAAGGTACACACTGGGATAGGTCACAAAGAGGCTAACAGAGTCTTCTGGAGACCTGACATACCAGCTGGTAACCCCAGACTGGAGACTATTTGGCATAAGTGTCATCTGCTCAGGAGTGATATCTCTGAAACCTATCTAATGATGCTTTTGGAGAATTACATATGATAATACATGAAAAGGGGTTACCAGTGTTCTTGGAATTTAGTAGTAAATAAGTAATAAGTTAGGCGGTAGTAGTAGCAGAAGTATGATGACTAGGTTATGTAGAAATTAAATTGTCAGGATTCCCTGCCTTCAGGGGGTCAATGGATTGATTACGTTATGTGCAGACTTTTAACAACACAATTCATTAACAACTACTTTAACAGGTGCTCTTCCTTTTAGTCCTAATATTTGCAGGGTTCTAAGTATGGAACTTAAAGCTGCTATATTGGTTTGAGTGTCTAAGTTAAGCATATATGAATAAGCCCATTTATTTCTGTTTAAGGCTTATAATTGCAATTGAAGAATTGGTCATGAGGTGAGCACTGTTATGGCTTTCTACTATAGCTTTATGACCAATGTGTCTCAGTTTTCTCACATATTTAGATAAGTAAAAGCCACTGTATAATAAATAATCTATGTTTTTACTATTTAAAAAATAGAAAAACATGAAGGTCAATAATTTTAAACAAACAAAACTACCGCAAAATTTAATAATTCAAACACTGGCTCCTGTTTTAAAGGCACGTGGCCTGACACTAAAAATTTGATTCAGGTAGACCAATGACATCACATACTCACCCAGAGGGTATGAAACAGTTTATTACATAACTGAGGCATTACTGAAGAGAGGAGGACAGGCCTCCAAAGTAGATGTGAAATGGCTTGAAAGAGCAAAGAAAGAAAAAGGGCTGAGGTTTTTATTGCAGTCAGGGGATAGAGCTGGGGTGAGCATTCCCTTGCATAGTCAGGAACTTCCACTATTATTTGAATCACCAGGGCCAAAGGAGGGAATACCTGGGCTTTCTTAGCAGCTTGTCCAGTACTGGGACAAAGAGAAAAAGATAGGTGGGCTTAAAAGCTGTCAGCAATCAAAAAATCAAAGAAATGGAATGAGTCTTCATTATACTGCATGGTGAGGCATCATTACACTGAAATTAGCCACTACCAGTGTTCAACCACTCTCAATTGATTATTTTAGCCCTATTTACAGAAACCATGAAACTCATCTTCTGGGTGTCAGAAACCTCTTTGGAACAGCTTCAACTATTAGGGCCACATAGACTATAATTTCACTGAAACAGGCTTCTGACAACACTGTCTTGCCCCTTTATACCAGGCTCTGTTCTTGAAAATGATTTAGTTACATACAGTTCTGCAAGAAGGAGAAGTCCCCTCATATAATTATGGAAAAACACATAGCAAAAATGATGTCTATGCTTGGCATATTTATACATGACTATCTTTTTCTAACCAGTAAAAGACTTTGCTTACATTCTAAGAATTTAAAACTAAATATATTTAACTTCTTTACCAAATTATATAGATTCATCCAAGTTTATATCTACTTTTAAAGTACCATATATATTTTCCTGTTGACCATTTTAAAAGAGCATGTGTAGCTGTACACCAAACAAATGGCAACTGTAAATAACAGTGACAGAGAGTTGTTTCTTTTCACTCTAAGTGCCAAATTACTATATAGTATACAACACAAGTGCTTTAGAGGACAGACAAATCTACTTGAGATAGACTGAACAAGGGGGATCTGAGAGAAGATTAAGACAAAGTGAATGGAATGGAGGGAATTTCAGGTAGGGAGTAACGCATAACATATGCATGGGTAGGTATTAATTTAAGACCCCCGTTTGAAAGCAATGTACGTATGTATGTATGTATTTTAAGCATACTAACACATAGGTCCAGGATATAATAACAGAGGGAAAGGACTGATTATTCCTTACACATTCAAGGCTCATGAAAATTCTTTATGTTCTAAAGAAATCCCTTTATAAAGAAGTCCTTAGATATTACTTAGAAATTACTTCATTACTTCATTACTTCAAATTACTACCTTAGAAATTACTTCATCTGCTCTGAAACAAGATTTGCAAAACATGAAACTACATGAGAAATATGAAAAGTTAGAGATTTCATAAGGGCTTCTGAGACTAAAGAAAGGCTATTGAAGATACAGCATGAGTGGAAGAGAGAGGCTACCCAAGACTTAAGCAGAACCCCTAAGATAGTACCATCTGTCAGGAACCACGTCTGAACTTAAAACCATGTTCATGTTGCTGGTATGTACTTAAGTTCAACATGGTGTTTTTTTAATGAATTTAAAACTTCATTTTCTTGGCAGTAAGTGCAAAAGGCACTATATAATACTGAACCAATAAAACCTTTTGTGGAGTTTGGTTAGTGTCTAATTGAAATCAAATTTTTTTTTTTAATAGACCATGTCTGTAGCTTGCCAGTCACCTTAATTAGAAGACAAACTATTCCCATTAGAAGGTTATCCTATTCTTGGGGCACCTGGGTGGCTCAGTGGGTTAAAGCCTCTGCCTTCAGCTCAGGTCATGATCCCAGGGTCCTGGGATCAAGCCCCACATCGGGCTCTCTGCTCAGCGGGGAGCCTGCTTCTCCCTCTCTCTCTCTGCCTGCCTCTCTGCCTACTGTGATCTCTGTCTGTCAAATAAGTGGATAAAATCTTAAAAAAAAAAAAAAGGTTATCCTATTCTTGAAATCAGTAGGTTAATGTTATGATAAAGACATTATTCTGAGAAAATACACTGTGTGAACATGGGAATTATTGGGGTTTGTTCCAAGTCTAAAAGGGCAGGCATTCTGTGAGTATCAGCATTCAGATAGGGTTGCTATTAAGCAAGTTGAGGACAGAAAGTTCTCTTCAACATGTTAAGAGGGCATATTATTACCAAAGGAAACTCTTTTCCTTTGCTTTAGAATTACTCTTCAATAGAGATTATTATTTCCTGTGCAGTGAATAAACCATATATGTTCATTTTAGAAAAGCTGAAATAAACTCCTCAAAAATGTAATGAAGATGGAAACTCATAATCACTTAACTCTGAGATAGCCACTGTGTATACAATATTGTTAGAGCCATGGAGGAAAGTAAATGCAGTCTTCCTACCCACCTTCTCCCCAGCAAAACCTGCCACCTTTGGCTAATGGTCTGTGATTTTTCACATATTATTCTCTGAGTCCAGGGGTCTCATCAATCACAATCCTTCTCACCAAGGAAGCTAAAAAATTTGAGAAGTATACATAGGAGCTCTTTAGGAACTAGTATGTAGTAGTAGCTTTGCTTTTCAAAGTACAGATTTTTTTTTTTTTTTTGGCAAACTGGTTTTGAAAACACAGCTTAATTCAAAAACCAAAATAAAACTAACTTTCATTTATTAAAAAAATATTGATAGAGGTATGCCAAGAACTATTCTAAGCACTGGGGATACAACAGTCGTCTTACATTTTTATGGAGCTTTCACTCTAGTTGAGAAAACACACACAACGAAGAATAATAAACTATATGGCATATCCAAGAATGTTTAAAAGAGGGTGCTAGGAAGGGGATTGCTGTTTTAAATAGGGTGGTCTGGAAAGGCCTCATGAAGAAGGGGACACCTGAGCAAAGACCTGAACGGCATATTTGAGGAAATAGCATTCCAGGTAGAGGAAACAGTGAATGCAAAGGCCTTAAATTGACAGCATGTCTGGTTTTTGACTTCTACCTTCCTGAGCTGATTGTTTTACGGGTAACTGGAGAACCACAGCCTACTCCAGCGAGGCACAGAACAGTATGACAATCCCCATCCTTCCCACTCAGCCATTCAATCTTATTTTATTATAGAATACACTCCATTGGAATAGTAGCAGAGAAAGGGCATGTTTATCTATAATATGTACAATGAGAAAAGCAGAATCAGGATTTGAGGCTATGCTGGAAGATGTCGTTTTCTTCAATCTCACCAAGTATAAAAAAGACATCTCTCTTACCACGGAAAGGACAAAAATGGGAGGAGAGATAGAAATCAGAAGTGACCTCTAAACTGAAGAATTGAATTCATATCCTTTACCTCTTTCTGAGTGTGGGAAAGAATAAGCATCTTCCTTAAATTTTTATATTATTTTGCATATCTTCTTCAGATTGTGTAAAGAAACTGAAACCTCTATTCTAGTCAGCATGAGTAAATTCTGCAGTAACAGAATTACTTCTACTGTCTTCTCCATGATTACTGTTGAATCATTTGGGTTAACTGATTGCACTGAATAAACATGTGAATAATTTTCTACGTGGAGGATGAAATCTTGGCAAAAATCTACGTGAGAGTTCTGTTGTAACGTCAATAGTTACTCCATATTTTTATGAGAAGTTACTTTCCACTTCTTGAGTTCAACTAAAAAGTAAGGGAAAGGGAGGCAGAGCACTGACTCAGAGCTCTGACCACGTAAAGAGTCAGAGGTAGATAAATTATATCCTTAAACCAAGCCAGGAAGGAGCTAAAGTTGCTTGCTATACTTTCTCATCCAGTAGGAATCTGAGCAAGTAAAAGAGAGACAGACATAGATGGAATGAACAGATGATCATGTATATATCCATTCTGATCATTTTCACAAAAAATAATTAGCATTTCAAAATACCAACTGTGCAATCAACACATATCACAAGGAAATTCACAATACAGCATTTTAAAATGTTTGAACTATTATAAAGTCAATTTCCTGTACTAATCACCAGTTTTCATACAGATAACTTCAGTATAATTCTGAACATCAAGGATGGTAGATAGGAAATGGAACTTCTTATTAAACTGATGTAGTTAATTAAATCTCACCCAGCAAAAACACATATTCTTATAAAAAACATTCAAAGCTACTTCATTTTATGTGCCATTTCAGCTCTAGCCCTCCAAATGAAATTTTTTTCAATAAAGAAAAACATTTCAAGTAGTGTTGAAACATTCTGTGGACAGCAAATTGTCGAATTAGGAAGGAGCCATGTTCATCTTATTTTATGGAGAACAAATGATGTTATCTTCTAAAAATTATACTCAAAGTATGTTTTCAGAAATACTTGGGAAATGGCTACCTAATCACACATCTATGACTTCCTTTCTCTCTTTATTTCGGTCAGAAACAGCTCAACTTGTATTTTGAGTAAAATCTATTCCTGGAAAATGATGGGGCTCCCAAAACACATATAAAGCTTCCATTCCAGAGAAAATAGGTCAGTCAATGCCAGCAAAATGTCAGCATCGAAATATTCCTGCTCACAGAATGTCCCTGTCCACAGAAGGACTCAGGTCCAGAGGCCTGGAAGGACATCTTCCTTCCTGATAGCATCTGCACAAACACTACTGATCTCACAGTCACAAGTGCACTCCAGCTCAGAACAGTAGATGGCTTTAACACATACAGATGAACCACCCAGCCCGCTTACAATGTATATGGTATTGGATTATTCCTCAATCAAACAAACAAGTGCTTATGGCAATAATAATGCAGGGATTGTGGGAAAATTAAAACATAATAGTATTGGATGATATATTTTAACATATAATGTGAAGATCATAACACAGTTGGATTTTCTCACACATATTATTTTTTATTGTGGATTACAAGTAGTGCATGGGAGGACAGAGAGTACATCATTTTCTCTTCAATAAGTAGGGCCTTTAAAGGACTTTGCTCTATATGTGTAGTTGTGATAAAATTCCAATAATTAGGATATAGTTAACCACATTTTAGTAGAAATTGACTATTGAAATCAACTGTTCTCTTTCAGTGCAGCTAGGAGAAGGCTATCTCCCACCCACTTATGCTAAAAGGCATGCAAAGCAAAAATCCTGAACATCTAATTTCAGCTGAGCCAGCATAGTTGGTGCTTGCTAAATAGCAAAGAAATACAAAGTGTATCTCTAATAATTTCAAGTCAGGTTCCTTAGAAAACCTGCAACAATGACTGCAATACATTTGAAAGAACTCTCACCCAAATACACGAATAGACAGAGAAAGATTACAGATCATAAGAACACACTGATTTTAAGGAGTTACACTAGGCCAGGTGTTCAAAAAAGTAGTTTTCATTGAGTACATATTTAGTTGGAAAAATAGAAGACAATCTTGAACGAGCTCTGATGTAAATTCTTAAGGTTTTAAAACATAGCACAATGACACCGAGAACTACAAAATAAATAGAGTTTTAGGAAAAAGAAAATATAGTTTCAAAAATTTTAAGTTTTAGTAATGAAACTCAAAAGTGCTATAAACCAAATTGTGTCCTGGGAAAATCAAAGGAAGATACAGATCAAAAATAATAGAAGGCACAAATGAAAATATAACTGATATGGAACTAATCCAGGGCTTCATAAAAAGAGAGAGGGATAGCTAGGCAAGAAGAAATAATCAAACAGATAATGGAAGAAAGATTTAAAATTTTTAAATAGAAAGTCTCACCGAGTTTAAAATAGGATTAATTTACAAAAAAGTGGCTAGAAAATTTTCTGAGTAACAGATAAAGAGAAAATTTTATAAGGCTATAATCAGAATAGGTTAGGTACAGAAGAGAGAGAATAAAAATTTCTGATGTAAGTTAAAACAAAAACAAAACAAACCCAGATTTTCACAGTAAATCACCATAATCCAAGAATAATTTCTTAGCAATTTTTCATTCTGACACAAGACAAAAGACAACATTTGACAATATGCAAGGAAACTAAAAATATACCAATATTATAATAATTCTAAGTAATTAATAAAGTTCAGCAGAGTGAAAATTAAAAAGGGGAAAAGATTTCTAGCAATCTTAATCCATTCAGACTCCTATAGCAAAATACCAGACAGGATAGCTTAAACACCAGAGAATTATTTTCTCAGTTCTGGAGGCTGAAAAGTGACAGCATCATTGTTTCTGGTGATGGCTCTCCTCCTGGCTTGTAGATGTTGCCTTCTCCTGTGTCCTCTCATGGCAAGGACAGAGGAGAATGTAGCCATCTATAAGCTGTCTTCAAGAAAAGGGAAAAGGGGTACCTGGATGGCTCAGTTGGTAGAGCATACAACTCTTGATCTCAGGGTGATGAGTTCAAGCCCCATGTTGGATGCAAAGCTTGAAGAAGAAGGAGGGGGAGCAGGAGAGGGAGGAGAAGAGGGAGGAGGAGGAGGAGGAGGAGGAGGAGGAGGAGGAGGAGGAGAAAAGTGATAAAGGCAAGAAGAAACAGCGATAAATCCCCTGAGACTGCCCACATTGCTTCTAAAGAGCCACTCCATCTCCTTGCTTTGCCTCTAGTTGGTGAATTTCTTCCATTCTTCCCCCTCTAGAATAAGTATGATTGCTTTGTTTTGTTTTGATTTTTATTAATCTTTTATGCCAAGCCTCTTGAAACATGTCTGACAACTGCTAAAATAGTAGGTTCCTTCTCTGGTGGCTCACAACTTTCTAGCATATTGGCAGCTCCTGGAGTGATGTGATAAAGAAGATGGTATTCCTTGCTGGTATCATTCTGTTCATTGCCCTGAGATATCTCCTTCCTAGGGCATTCACCACTGTATTTTTATTTCCTAGTTTTAGTTGAAATTTGGTTCCTTACTGGAAAACAGTATGGAAGTTCCTCAAAAAGTCAAGAATAGAACAAACCTATAATCTAGCAATTGCACTACTAGGTATTTACCCAAAGGATACAAAAATACTGATTTGAAAGGACACATGCACCTGATGTTACAGCAGCATTTTCAACAGCAGCGTTATCAACAATAGCCAAATAATGGAAAGAGCCCAAATGTCCATCAACTGATGAACAGATAAAGAAGATGTGGTATATATACATACAATGGAATATTACTTAACCATCGAAAAGAATGAAATCTTGGAAGGGCACTTGTGTGGCTCAGTTAAGTGTCTGCCTTTCAGATCAGGTCTTGATCCTAAAGTCCTGGAATCGAGGCTTGTATGAGACTCCATGCTTGGTGGGGAGCCTGCTTCTCCCTCTCCCTCTGCCTGCCACTTCCCCTGCTTGTGTTCTCTCTCTCTCTGTCAAATGGATAAATAAAAATCTTTAAAAGAATAAATCTTGCTATTTGTAATGATATAGATGGAGATAGATAGTATTATGCTAAGTAAAATAAATCAGTTAGAGAAAGACAAATACCATATGATTTCACTCATATATGGAATATAAGGAATAAAACAAATGAACATGGCAGCAGTGGGGGAAGGGGGTAAAGGCAAGCCAAGACAAACCATAAATGACTCTTAATCTCACAAAACAAACTGGGGGTTGCTGGGGGGAGGTGGGATTGGGAGAGGGGGAGCGGGCTATGGACATTGGGGAGGGGAGGCGAACCATAAGAGACTATGGACTCTGAAAAACAACCTGAGGGTTTTGAAGGGTCAGGGGTGGGAGGTTGGGGGAACAGGTGGTGGGTGATGGGGAGGGCACGTTTTGCATGGAGCACTGGGTGTTGTGCAAAAAGAATGAATACTGTTACGCTGAAAAAATTAATAAAAGGGGGAAAAAATAAATAAATAAATAAATAAATAAAGTCAAGGCAGGATGATTTGAAAAAAAAAAAAAAAAAAAAAAAAAAGGAAAAGACTCCTAACTATAGAGAACAAACTGATGGTTCCTGGAGGGAAGGGGTGCATAGTCTAAATGGGTGAAGGGTATTAAGAAAGGCACTTGTGATGAGCACCTAGTTGTATGTAACTGATGAATCATTTAAATTCTACATCTGAAAATAATATGACGCATTAATATTACATTAATATTAAATATTAAATATTAAAATATAATACATTAATATTATGTTAACAAACTACAATTTAAATAAAAAGTTGAGCAAAAAAATGAAAAAAGAAATAAGTAAACATAGACCTAAAAAAAATGAGTTTATTTCTGGGCTCTCTACTCTGTTCCAATAACATATGTGTCTAGTTTTGTGCCAGAACCATACTGTTTTGATTACTAGAGCTTTGTACTATATCTTAAAATTGGAATCATGACACCTCTAGATTAAAATACATGTAGTTTTTAACTGAGAAGTCTGGATCCAGGCAAAAATCCTGTGTATGCTCTATCAGGCCCAATCATCAGTAATCACAAAGGCATTACCTGGCAGTACCATGGGTGGAAAGCTGCTATCCCCAGTCCCAGCTTGGTGTATAGCTAATGCACTGGGAGAAACTGCAGTAAAAAAACCCAGCCCCTCAGTGCCTGCAACACCCTGATAGCCTTGCACACAAACAAACCCATATTCCTAATCTTACTGCTTCCATTCAGACTTCCTTCTCAGGGCTGTCTCTAGTTAGACGCTTTTTAGGTGCCTTCACTGAGACTTCCTATGAGGTGCTGGGGATGTCCTTGAAGACACTTTTCTCCACTATGGTTCAGTAGCTTTCACTCCTAGCCCTTCTTTCTCTCCCTCCCTGGGGACCCAGGTTCATAAAATGGCAAGAGCCTTTAGTTCAGATGCCCTTGACAATGAGACAATTTTTTCCACATGTATTGCCAATCATCTGACTGACATTCATTTGATGCTATTCCATGGAGAAAAATGAAATATTGAGGGAGCTAGCACTTTTCTCTTAAGAAGTGAAGAAAGGGTTAATTACTATCTTTAACTTAGCCCACTATCATAATTGACAACCTGGACACCTGGAAGCAGTTGAAAATAATCATGTTATTAAAAAAATCATAAGCAAAAAAACAAAACAAAAAACAAAAACGGCTTGACAGAGTTGATTATATGGTAACTAAAACATGTCAAGAACATCTACAAAAAGTTTAAATACAAGTGACAGACAAGAATAAACTATTTATAACATGTGTAACAGAACAGGGATATCTAGAATATATAGAATGTTGCTACAATTTAAAAAGGAAAAGAAAAATTCACAGAAAAAAATAAAAACAGACAACAACACACACACAGATTATCAATAAGAGAAAGAGATAGAAACAAAATATCATTTTTTTACTGATCAAAGTGAAAAAATATGATTTAAAATATGGCAAATATTCACTGTTGATTAAACTATGGGGAAATGACCTTTCTCATATACTGTTGGTAGAGTGCAAATTTGTATAAATAGTCCCAAAATTACACCTCTAGGTTTCTATCTACAGAAATAGTTGCATAAGTACACCAAAATATAGGTACAATAATATTCCACTTAGCATTACCTATAATATTGACAAATTAGGCATATTTTAACAAATTTGGACATCTATAATATGATATGCTATGCATCCATGAAAAATTATAATGTTTCTGAGTTAGAATGGAAGGATGAAATCAGATTCTTCTCTAATCCTAATGAAATGTACATAAAAGGTAAAACATAAAAAAAAGAGAGAAACCATTTACAAACATTCAAAGTCAGCTTTATCCTGTATTAAACAAGGAATGAGAAAGTTAAAGACGAATAAGGTAATTAGAATAAAAGAAAAGAAAGATGAAAAATCAGCTCTTGCAGTTTAATAAAGATGCAATTAAATCTACTGTTATGTATTCTCTCACTTTTATTGAGAAAAATGAACATATAATAAAGACCAACCAAAAATATCTATCATATAAAGTAATATAAAAAGGATAAATTACTCTATTAACACAAGTAGATTGGCTCTAAAGGCAAAACCCAGTAGCAACCTGTGTACAAGAAGCAAGAATTAAAACAAGTGACTCCTAAGAATTGAAAATGAAATTACCATTTTTACTCTTAGTGATGTAAAAAATAAATGCAATAAAATAAGGTTTGGAACATTAATACTAGTTAAGGTAGAAACTGAAGCAAAAATATATGAGACACATAACTTCATTAATAATAAATGGTAACATTTACAAAGAAGATTGTGAATATTTATATATTTTATTAAATAGAATTTCAATGTATAAAGCAAACACTTTAGGAAATGCAATTAAAAGTAAAGGATTAACAATAACGAGAGATTTTAACTCATCTTTCTCAGCCACTAAAGAATCAAAACAAAGAACATACCTTTCTTTCCAGTTTTTATGTAGTATTTTAAGATGTGACTTTACATCATTCTATAAGGAAAATATCAATTTATTATAAAAAGGTAAAATACTGGGATAAAATTACCTGATCAAAAATTAATCCAAATAAGAAACAATAAAAAGAAAATACCAAAAACATCTTCTGCCTGGACAGTATCTTTTATTTTGATTCAGGAAGAAAATAACTGAAATAGCCAACCATTCTGAAAACACAAAATATAAAAATAATAATAATAATATAGAGAGGAGACATCAGTGGATTTAGATGGTGATTGTTGTGGAAAAGAAAGTCACTGAATGAATTAATCATTCAACACACACACACACACACACAAATAGAAAAAGTTAGAAAAAAATAAAAGCTAAAGAGAAAGAATGAATTTGGGGGAAAAAAAAAAGCAACAACTAATAAATCAATTCCAAAGGTACTTTCAAAAAATACAAACAAGCAAAAAAATAATTAAGCGCATATCTAATCTAATTGAGAAAAAAGAGAGAAGATATATAACACACAGAGATATTCATATGAAGAAATTATTATAGAGGGGGAGGAAATTAAAATAATAACATAGTTTGTTCAAATATATGCAATTAAATTTGACAACCTGGAAAAAATAAATGCCTTCTTTCCTAAGAAGATAATAATTTCTAAAATCGACCACAAAAGGAATATACACTGAATACTGTCTAACGTTTGTTGAATGAGAAAAATAACAAAGCTGCTCTGTAGAAATGATATAGAGACCAGATAGTTTTAAGTGAAATCTGTCACACTTTCAAGGAACAAGTAACTCCAACTATCTAAAATATTTCAGAATATGTCAGAAGGAAAGCTTCCAAATGTTGTTTATGAATTCGCTGATCACAAAACCAGACAAAAACAGTAAAGAAAAAAAGAAAAAAATCACACTTAAATAATATTAATGCAAAATACTGGCCTATACCTTTGACTACTAGAGTAGAAAGATAATAGGAATTTGGATTCATTTTAGAAAACTATTATGATACTACAAGCTCTCTTAATATATTCACTATATTAATAGTGTAGCAGGTTTTGTAGACTGGCTCTCTCAGTAGCCATTTAAGGCCTCTTTGGGGGTATGCTTTCCTTGTACTTCAGAGGCTGGGAGTCTAAAATCTGCATTTCTCAGGCACACCTGAATCTATGAACCAAGGTGTGATTGTGGTTTCATCAATCAGGCATGCAAATGAGATTTTGAGGCCTGAATTTGGAACTAAGTTAAGCAAGAAGAGAGGCAGGGAATGGGAATCTGCTTTGTGATTTGATTTGAAGTAGAACTTTGCAGACCTAAGGGCTACCAGCTTCCTGATTCAAATTTGGTTGAATGGCATGGGCAGCTGCTTTCCAGCTGAGGCCAGCAAGTATGATACAAAGGGATGGGCCTTACTTGGAATTTCAACCCAGAGCCAGCAACTCTAGCTCTTTAAAAGATTTTGAAAGCCATGAAATATCTGCTGTGAAATCCTTGTCTGCTTAAACTAGCTAGTGATATCTGTCGCCTACAATTGATAAATAGGTCAAAGCAAAAGAACACAGGGCCAGGTTTCCTGACATCAAAAAGACTTTGAGAAAATGCAACTATCTTGATTCCTGTTAAAATTTCTTGGAATTGGGGGTGCCTGGGTGGTTCAGTGGGTTAAAGCCTCTCCCTTCGGCTCAGGTCAGGATCCCAGAGTCCTGGGATCGAGCCCCGCATGGAGCCCCGCATGGAGCCCCGCATC
Organism: Meles meles; assembly: GCF_922984935.1. Taxonomy (NCBI): domain Eukaryota; kingdom Metazoa; phylum Chordata; class Mammalia; order Carnivora; family Mustelidae; genus Meles; species Meles meles. The sequence continues at coordinate 97,013,840 of NC_060067.1, forward strand.
GAGCTCTCTGCTCAGCAGGGAGCCTGCTTCTTCTCTCTCTCTGCCTGCCTCTCTGCCTACTTGTGATCTTTATCTGTCAAATAAATAAATAAAATCTTTAAAAAAAAATTTCTTGGAATTGTAATATATATGGATACTTCCATAAAGAAACAAAATATATGTCTTTAAAACAAATTGGTATTATGCTTATTGGAAAAAACACTCAAAGTATTCTCATTAAAGTATAACATAAGGTTGGCCATCTTTGCTATAATTTTTTTTCTTCACTAAAATTTTTAAGTTATATTTTCTGGAAGTACTACCCAATACAATTGGAGAAGTGAAAGGAGAAAAGTGCATAAAAATTAAACAGGAGAAACAAAATTTTTATTTTCATAACTGGAACATCCAAGAGGATCAACTAAAATTACTAGAAAAAGATGATCTAGTTATTAAATTAATATAAAGAAGTACAGCTTTTTTTGTTTACAAATAATGGCAGAAAAAATGGGGAGAAATCCTATTTATAAGCCACCAAAACCAAAAGAAAATAAACATAACTTAGAAATAAACCTAACAAGCAACATGTCAGTTCTATATGCAGGTAACTTTCAAACCCAGACATAAAAGACTTGGACAGACAGTTTCTTTAAAAAATATATCTATATATAATATATATATATATATATATAATTTATTTATTTATGAGAGAGAGAGAGATAACATGGGCAAGAGGAGGAGCAGAGGGGGAGGGAGAGAGAAAAGGAGAGGATCTGAAGCAATCCTTGCTGAGCACAGAGCCCTATGCAGAGCTCCATCTTAGGGGCCTAAGATCATGACCTGAGTGGAAACCAAGAATCAGACACACCCAACCGACTGAGCCACCCAGATGCCGCAAATAGATAGTTTCTTATTACATATGAATAGTCAGTGTTTTAAAGACCTCTAAACCATAGTCTACACATTTTATATGACTCCAATAAAAACAACAGAATATTCAATATCCATTTTTTGGAACTAGTTTAAGTGATCAAAAAAGTTTACAGTGAAAAAGGCATTCATGAAAAACCACAAAAATTCTGAAATGTTACAGACGAGATAATTTATGACACTACTTAGCACCTATGAAAACACATTTTATGGTGACAGTCATTAAAAGGATGTGAAGTACTTTTATGATTAGATGGTGAGTTTCTAGATATAGCCCTAAAAAATTGTCAACAGTTGGTATATGATAAAGGTGGCCCGGCCAATTAGGGAGAAAGATTTTTATTTATTCCTTAAGTTTTATTTAAGTAATCAAGAGTCAGATACTCTTCTAACTGAGCCAGCCAGAAGCCCTGGGAAAAAGACTTATTTTTTTTTTTTTTGTCAGACAGAATAACAATTTAAATAAACAAACAAAAACCCCCCACAAAATTACTAAAACAAAAAAAACGAGAGAATTTTAATACAATCTTGCATTAAGTAATTCCTTTCTAAGTAAGACACAATACACAAAAGCCATGAAGAAAATTACTGATAATTTCAAGTATATAAAAATTTTGTATGTTAGCAATATTATAAACTAAGTATAAAGTCAAGTAGCAAAATGAAAATACATATAATTACAACACATTAGCCAAAGTACAAATTTACATTTTTACAAGAACTTTTTTCAAAACTTTTTAAAGATATAAGTCATATACCATACTGTAAACCATTTAAAGTTTTTTGTATATTCAGAGAACTGTACAACTTCACAACAATGAATTTCAGAATATTTTCATCACCCCAAGAAATGTGTATCCATTAACAGTCACTCCTCCATTTCATCCCAACCCAACTCTCTCCGCCATAGGCAACTTTCTGTCTCTATAGATGTACCTATTCTGGGCATTCCATTAAAATGGTTTGTTATTATATGGTCTTTTGTGATTGACTTCTTTCACTTAGCATTTTTTTGAGGTTCATCCATATTGTAAGGTAGCATGTTTCAAACAAAACTGCTGGGTCATATGATATTCTATTACTAAAAATAGAATATCATATGACCCAGCAATTTTGTTTCTAGAGATATACCCAAGATAAATGAAAACATATGTTCATACAAAATCTTGTACAAAAATGTGTCTAGTAGCATTATTCATAATTCCTAAAAAGAGGAAATAACTCAAATGTCCATCAGCTGATGAATAGGTAAGTAAAATGTGGTGTATTCATACAATGATTATCATCAATAAAAAGAAATTCATCAAGAAAAAGAAATGAAGTATTGATACATGCTGTGCCCACTTTACATGCCTACCAAAGTGTAGGAGGATTCCAATTTCTCCATATACTTGAAAACAATTGCTATTATCTCTGTGAAATGTTATGTGGTTTTAATTTTCACTTCTCTAATGGCTAATGATGCTAAGAATCTGTTCGTGTGCTTTTTGGCCATTTGTATATTTTCTTGGGATACATATCTATTCAGAATTTTTTACACATTTTTAAACTATATTACCTTCCTGTAGAGTTATATAGAGTTCTTTATGTATTTTGTCCCTTAACAGAACTATGATTTGCAAGTAGTTTCTCAAATTTACTGGGCTGTCTTTTCCCTTTCTGGATAGTGTCCCTTGAATTCGTTCCAGACTTCCCTTCCCCAGCACGAAACCACCCTATGAGCAAGGGCAATCAGAGTCCCAGCACTCTGAGCCTGCTGCACTTGGGGAAGAGCCTCCATTCCACGCATGGAGAGGGAGTGAAAGAAAAGAGCCCGTAGTCTCTTGGGTACATTTTTTCAGAATTTTGCCTCTTCATCTTGGTGTCAAAGGGAATGAGAAATGCTGGTGGCCTGCTCCTCTGGGTGAGATGCTATGTCCCTTGGTTGGAGCTGAAAACACCTAGAGCCTCACCTATTTGGTCACACCTACCTAGAGGGACGTGAGCACGAAAGCAGTAGGTCATGGCTCAAATGCCACAAACACTCTTTTTCCTAAGATTTGGCACATTTTTTTTTTCAATTAAGTGGTTCTTCATTTGCTGTATTTACTTAGGACAGTTTTGAGAGATTTTAATTGGTTGTTTTTTATAATTTTTACCAATTGTAATTGTTTCCTTGGGGACATATCACAGGGTTCCTGATGCCACCATTTATGAAGTGGAACTCTACTAGTTTACCTTTAAAAAGGATTAAAAAAAAATGTTTTAAAGAAGATAACAACCAGAGAGCTTGGGTGGCTCCACTGGTTGGCGTCTGGCTCTTGATTTTGGCTCAGGTCATGATCTCAGCATCCTGAGATCAGTCCACAGTGGGCTCTGTGATGGTCGTGGAGCCTGCTTAAGATTCTCTCTCTCCCTCTCCCTCCATTCCTTCCCACCCTCTCTCTCTCTAATAAACAAATAAACAAATAAATAAATAACAACCCTTTACCTTTAATTTGACTATTCTAGCTGTTTCATCTGAATCACAGAATGTTACATTTAGAAGGAACTTTTGCAATTATCTGTTACAGTTACCTCATTTTAATAGATAAAAGACTTTGCTAAGGTTCACATAGGTAAGCAATGCCAGAAGGAATACAGGATCTGTTGCCACTTGATTTACACATTTTTAATGTCAACTTGAGAAGGAAGTCTTTATATAACCCACTTTCTAAGCCCAGGCAGGAAAGAACAGCATTATCATTGCCTTCTTTACATGTGTATCATACCTTCACCATGTGCAGCGCCTTTTGTTTCTTTGCACAGAGTGTTAGGTGCTGTGAAGACAGAAATGCAAGGGAGTGCCCAGGATGAGCATGAGAATGGGTAGGAGGTGGCTGAGGGCACTGCTGCTGACAAAAATGTCAGCAGCATATCTGCTATTTTTTGAATGGTCATTTTGGACAGACTAGGTAGTAATCCCTTTCTATTAAGGATGTGAAGGAAATTATTTTAGCCACTAATTTTAGTCCTTTTTTTTTAACCAATTTCAGTCTTGTGCCACTTTTTCCACAATCAATGTCTACTTAGTGATTTCAACATGGTTTGTACTAAAGATATTTTCTTTTTTTAAAAAGTGTTTGTAAGATTTTATTTATTTATTTGACAGAGATCACAAGCAGGCAGAGAGGCAGGCAGAGAGAGAGAGAGAGAGAGAGGAAGCAGGCTCCCTGCCGAGCAGAGAGCCTGATGGGGCTCCATCCCAGGACCCTGAGATCATGACCTGAGCCGAAGGCAGAGGCTTCACCCACTGAGCCACACAGGCACCCCCTAAAGATCTTTTCTGATCCACAAAAGAAATCCTAGGTTTGACTGGTAGCATGAGGGTACTTATAAATACAAGCATGACTGATAGGCTGGGGTTTAAATATGCCTATAACTGAATGTTAATTGTTAAAGATAGTAAGTAGTATCACTTAAAGGAGTTAATTTACTGGCTTCAGATAAATATACATTTTAAAAACTCACCAAACTTCCAACAATTTCATCAACCTTCTCTTAATGGTCTGATATATATTTTCCCATTTCTACCTCTGAGCTAAAAGAACACAAGCATATGCCTACAGATGAAAAAAGCCATAAAACCTTCCCATCCTCCAAATCTCTGCCTTCCTCAGCTAGGCAAAATGCCCAGATGCCTGACTTTGAGGTCAAGTTGCAACACATATTTATGTAAAATATCTCCTTGAGGCTAGCAGTTTTAATATATTATTTCCAGTTTTGAATTTCTGCTGAATTTTGTTTTATTTGATCTTTGATGCAATGTTTGAAAAGATACAATCAAGAAGCAACTAAAATGTAATATAAAAGTGGTAGAATGGGGTAAGATAAAATAATAACAAAGTACACTTAAAGTAAATGCATTATTTGAAGAGAAAATTGGAAATGAAAAATATAAAAACATAAGGAGGGGGAAAATGATTAAAAGCAAATCAGGCAACAGAAGTGAGAAAAACTGGAAAAGATGGAAAAGCCAACAAAATAATTGGAAAGGTATAAGCCTGTAAATAGTAGTTTTTACTGTTTAATTGTATACTCCCTTGTGCTCATATTTCTAATCCTGTGAATCATCATTGTCACTGCTTTCTTGTCTATTTCTTTTTGGCTAGAACATGAAGACTGGAAGGATATAAGCAATAAAGAATGCCTTCTGGGTAACTTCGTGTTATCATTCCAAACTTCAAAATAACATCCAATGCTGACTGAAAGCAAAAACTTCTGTAGATAAATAAATGATGTAATATGTTAGTATTAGGCTACATATTAAACACATAGAAAGGAATTTTCTTTATAAAATATTTAGGTTGGAGTAATTGCCTCTTTCTCCCGAACCAATTCTGAATTATGTCAAGACATAGATCTGTTCTTGAATCAAAGGAATATCTTCGGACAATAAAGTGTAAATACTAACAAAATCTGGGTAGATGCCTGAGAGACTCACCTTGTAAACAAAATAAAGGATATCTGTGGTACGATCTGAGATTCCTTTTTGCATTAAAAAAAAATGTTCCTACAAAGTTATAAGAATAACAATATTCTTGCTGCATCTTCCAGATAAAAGGTCTCTGGATATGTGAAAAGCTTCTGAACTATTTCTCCAGAGTGTATCCTGATAACAGGTCAACAGAGTTTGGTCATCTGGTTTCCCTACCTACAACAAATTAGAGGACACAAATGAGAAAGCAGGAAATGACACCTGAAAACAGACACAACTCCTCAGGCATAAGTGACAGGTGACAATGAGAGACTTGAGAGAAGACTCTCTCAGAAACTAAACATGGGGTCAAATTAAAACAAAATTATGGAACTCTGGGCACAGTGAAAGACAGTTAATCATTTATAGATAGATGATAGAGATGATAGATAGATGAATGAATAGGTGAAAGAAGAAAGAAAGAAAGAAAGAAAGAAAGAAAGAAAGAAAGAAAGAAAGAAAGAAAAGGGAAGGGAAAGGAGGGGAGAAGAAGGGAGGGGTAAGGGGAAAGGGGTTAAGGGGAACAGGAAAGAGAAAGAGAAAGAAAGAGAAAGAGGGAGGGAGGAAGGAAGGGAGGAAAGGAAAGGAGAAGGGAGGGAGGGAGGGAGGACCAGAAGGAGAGGGAGGGAGGAAGAAAAGGAGGAAGACGGGGAGGAAGGATGCAAGACAGGGAGAGAGAGAGAGGGAAAGAGGGAAGGAGGGTGGGAAAGAACAAGGGACAGAGGAAGTGGCCTCTGGAAATAGGCTTGTGTATCCCCATAGAATGAGGAAGTTCATGTAGCTCCCCATGGAGTGACTGGCTTATCAACTCTAACTACCTTTGCTGCTTCAAATCCTAAACTATTGCCTGTAGCTTCAATATCTTCCAAATTTTAAACTAGAAGATCTCATTTCGTTAATCCTAAACTTGCATAATAGAGGTTTGAGAAACCAACCTAATTTTTTAGTTCTGTTCTTAGCTTTCCATGAGGATTTAGTTCCACTTGTACCTGTGTTCGGGATCTAGATCCTTGGAGACCTGCCTCATTCTCCAGTTTTCCGGGGAGTTTGATCCCTTTCTGTGGCTGAATCTCTATTCTTTCTTGCCAGAACTCCCTTGTTGCCACAGTCGCATCTACCTGGACTTCAAACGACTGCTTCCTGCCAGGTTAGCTCAATGTGACATCTGTATCATTAACAGGCTGTTTACTGTGGCTCGTCACTGATTCCCACTGTCCCCTTGCTCAGCCTTCTCCCACTACAAGCAACAATACTCATTCTACTGCCAGGTGTCTGACCTTAGATCTCTTGCCATCCCATCCTGCCATCACCCAGACCAGCCATCACTGAAACACAGAGAAGAGCTCAAGATCTGTTAATTTCCAATTTTTAGAAGGCAAGGATAGTAGAACGCTTTGTCATAAGCTGTCATTAACAAATATTAAAGAGGGGCGCCTGGGTGGCTCAGTGGGTTAAGCTGCTGCCTTCAGCTCAGGTCATGATCTCAGGGTCCTGGGATCGAGTCCCACATCGGGCTCTCTGCTCAGCGGAGAGCCTGCTTCCCTTAAAAAAAAAAAAAAAAACAAAAAACAAAAAACAAATATTAAAGAAAAGGTAAGGATCTTCAGTGAGTACATCCAGATGTCTGGAAAAAACATTCAGGTAGAAAAATTCATTTTTTAACAATGTAAGTACAAGTAAATAGATTCACTTGATCATTATTCCATTTGGCACAAATATATTGAAGATAAGTACTTAAGTACCTCTTTCATATAAGTACAGTGCGAGGTACAGGGACATTAAAGGCCTCTTACACCTCAAGGGCTCTGGCCCGAACAGGGAGTCAGGGAGGAGTTGTTTCTGCTTACAGAAATGGTAAGAATATTACCTGAAGCAAAAAGTCTCACTGTTCACATTATCTCTTGCACCTAACCCAACATTTATGTGAAAGAGGTTTATACCATAAATCAACCAGTCTAGATACTTCTCATATTAAGCATTTTCTCTTTTCTGTGTTTTCACAGACTTTCACAAAGTCCTCACAGGAGAAGTCCAGCAAACAATCAGGTCATCCTGCCACTAATAGCTACACCATTAGGCTGTGCTCAGGTTTAAAGGATTTGACAAAATTTTCATGGTAACTGCACCTCTGAGGCTGCCCAACCTGATCTATATATACCCTGCACAGTGGCTTACTTCAAGTTCCGAGCACCTTTGTATTGCTAGAGCAACATGCCTTGTCAAGAAATCAGCAACAGACAAAAGCCAGTTATCCTATATATCCCTTTTGCATTGCTCTCCATTCTAATGTTCAAAACAACACATTCCTCAGTGAAGAAAAATAATTCAAACATGTTTTATGATCAAATCTTTTATTGAGAGGAAAATTCATTACAAAGCCACTAACAGAATATCAAGAAATTTCCCCCATATTTGGAAAGAAATTCATCAAAGAAAAATTTGTCCTCTTTTTTTTTTGTTTGTTTATATTAGTCATCTTTATTTTATTGCTCTATTCACCTGATTGGAGGGTCACCAATAAATCTCAATTTTGTTCAGAGGTAGCATTATGACTGAGAAAATTGAGGAGTAAGGTCCGTATCATATGATCAAGGCAACCCATTTATCAAAAATATTCTGACAGAGAAAAGAAAGTGAACTACTTTGTGCTATTAATCGTGGCATCAAGTATAAATAAAACCAGAGCCAGTGCCGTTATCCTTGAATTGCTCTCAAAGGGAAAAACCAAGTGAATTAAACAACCTAAACTGATCATATTGAAATGGATGCATTCCTAGAGACATATAAACTACCACAACTGAACCAGGAAGAAATAGAAAACCTGATCATATTAAATGCAGTGATGCAGGCAAATATTCTCCATGTCTTATAAATAAGTTTTACAAATTTGTAAACACTTCCCCTTGAGCTATTCCTCATGAGTATTAATTTACTATATATGTTTTAACTTGCTTCCTTGTGTCCTTATGACATAGTAATGAGGATGCTTAAACACTAGACAGAGGCAGAACATGAAACATCACCAAACTGCTATGTCCTTCACTGATGAGACATAGAATTATCACTCGGTCAACTAATTAATGAGTCGATAGAGTCCGTGTGGACTTGATGCCAGGCACCATGACATAATAGGGATTGTGCTATCTGCAAGACAGAATTTTGCCTTTAGAAGGAGAGTTTCACTTCTGTTTGACATGTCTTTGACAGCAGTGGTGGATTTTTAATTCTGCCCAACTTGCCTTCTGTTCTATGAAGACAAACATCAATGTCAACAAGAAGACCTGTTTTAGCTAAGATGAAGTATATTGACTGGCCAAGTGTAAGTAGTATTTTAAGATTCTCTTCTTATACTGAATTTTAGAAACTCTAAGCAGATTTCTTTTAGTTTATATTATGAATTATGTGTCATGAATGCTTCACATTCATATTCTCAAATTTAATGAAATGAGTTAATATACACAAAATTGCCTCATAAATTCTAAAGCTTTGCAAGTAAAAATGTGTCTTTGTAATGTTGATTTTCATAAGAAAGAAAAAATAGAATGGAGTTATACTTGGTTAGTCATTACTGACAGTCATTCAGTCATTATAATACATTACAGGCAGTCAGATTTATAAGCAGCTTCGTAAGAATAAACATGCTTTAGGGTTCTGTTGGAAGAGGGACAAGTCCTTCCAGTTGTCTAACATCTGCAAAGATCCACATATGGGAACTCTGGAAACCAAGTATTAATGGTAAAGCTATCCCATCAACATGTGAGTACTCACCTCTGGGTTTTTATGTAAGAAACAAATAAACTTTTACCTAATAATGAATATCTGTATATTTGAGACCCTTTATCATAGTAGCTTAGCCTCTCTCTTAACTAATACAATTTCTAATCTACTACTTATTTGTTTAAATATGTTTATTGCGGTGCAGCCACACTGGAAAATAGTATGGAGGTTTCTCAAAAAGCTAAAAATAGAACTACCCTACCATCCAGCAACTGTACTATTAAGTATTTACTAAAAAGATATGAAAATACAGATTCAGAGGGATACATGCAACCCAATGTTTACAACAGCATTATCAACAATAGCTAAATTATGGAAAGAACCCAAATGTCCATCAGCTGAAGGAGAGATGAAGAAGAGGTGGTATGTGTACTCACACACACACACAAACACGGAATATTACTGAGTCATCAAAAGTAATGAAACCTTGTCATCTGCAATACGTGGATGAGCTAGGTAGGGTGTATCATGCTAAGCAAAATAATTCAATCAGAGAAAGACAAATACCATATGACAGAAGACAAATCACTCATATGTAGAATTTATGAAACAAAACTGATGAATATATGGAAAGGGAAAAAAAAGAGAGAGAGGGAAACAAACCATGAGAGACTCCTAACAACAGAGGAAAAAACCTGAGGGTTGATGGAGGAAAGTGGGTGTAGGATGGGCTAAATGGGTGATGGGTATTAAGGAGGGCACTTGTTATGATGAGCACTGAGTGTTGTATGTAAGTGATGAATCACTGATTTCTACTCCTGAAACTAATACTGCACAGTATATTAACTAACTTGAATTTAAATAAAAAATTGAAAAGAAAAAAAAATACTTATTCTCAAACAATATATAATGTTGTCTTATAGTTTTTGAAATACATGAAGATAATTGTACCACAGACATCATTCTATTTTCATCTTTTGACTCAAACAACAGTTCAGCGAATATTTTTGCATAGTCTTAGTGTGTACCTTTCCAAGAGTTTTGAGTTTTTCAGTTTATGTTAAAGATGCAATTGCAAGATGTATATGTACATGCTTCACTAAGTAACTGCCAAATTGCTCTTCAAAATCTCTTTATCAGTTTTTATTGCACCAGCCAACACCCTTGGCAGTACTTAATATTATTCAACTTCAAAATATTTTTGTCAATCTTGTTGATGGAGGTTGATAATGGGAGTTGTTTTATATTCACCTTATTCTTGCTTATTTGGGTTTATACTATTATTCTTTACCTATCTTCTTGAAATAACAATATATCTCATTTTTTTCAATTTTTGTTGGTAGTTGAAAGATGTATAAAATGCATCATTTTTCCCCCAGGTACTGCATTAACTATTTTTCACAGATTTTAACATGCATTGTTTACCTGGTTATTCAGTATTAAAAATTTAATAATTTACCCATTGTGTTCCTCTTTAACCAGTTATTTAGTGTCTTTCTCTTTTTTTTTGTATGTTTATAGTCACATAGGATTCTTTAATAGCTAGACATTTATTACTGATTTCTAATCATTCTACATTTTGGTAGGGAATTAGTCTGTATAATATTGATACTTTAAAAATTATTGGAGCTTTTCTAGGGAACAAGCATATTGTCAATGTTTGTAAATATTCTATGCATGTTTGGAATGAACATGACTTTGATATTTATTGAATAAAAAGATAAATTTATATGTACCCAGTATACACACAGATATATACATAAGCTTATTGATTTTTCTATTGAATTTTTCTGTAACTTTACATATATTTATTTGCTTGATATACCATTTCTGAACAAGTCCTCTAAACACTTCCCAGCTCTTATTCATAACATATCCTGCATGAACCATTCTCCCCATTCTAAATGGGATCAAACAATACCTTCCAGAAACTAGAAGCTAAACTTATACTCAAGCCTATGTTTTTTCTAGTTCATGTAATTTTCTTGCCAATATTCTTTTTTTTTAAGATTTTATTTATTTATTTGACAGACAGAGATCACAAGTAGGCAGAGAGGCAACTTGCCAATATTCTTAAATATTGTGTATGATATATACCTAAGGATTTATTTTTATTTTTCTATTGTGTTATGTTACATCATTAGTACATCATTAGTTTTTGATGTAGTGTTCCATGATTCACTGTTTGCATATAACACCATGCCCTTCTTAATACCCTCTTCTCTCCCTCCCTTCTAAAACCTTCCCTTTGTTTCCTGGAGTCCATAGTCTTTCATGGTTCATCTCCCACTCCGAATTCTTCCTCTTCATTCTTCCCTTCTTGTAATATGTCTTCCATGCTATTCCTTATGTTCCACAAATAAGTGAAACTGTATGATAACTGACTTTCTCTGTTTGACTTATTTCACTTACCTAAGGATTTATTTAACTGTCCCTTTGGGGAGATGGGAATTCAGCTTTTGCATTACTACCACTATTTCTTAATACAAGAAATTTTATAAATGTATCATTTAATTATGAAATATACCCTGGAAAGACCAATTACTATGAAATAAAATAATACCTTCAGATTGAAAAACATTATTATGCACTTTAATAAGAAAGAGTTGAAAAAGGAAAAATAATTAGATGATACATTAAAATGTCTTCCTATTGATTTCTTTTTTGCATTTTCAGACCAATTCTCTATAAATTATGGCAACTTCACGGTAAAGAAACTTTAATTAAAATGCCAAGTGCAAAAGGACAGGTTTTGGCTGACATATGTAAATTCAAATAAAAAAGACTGTAGGGAAAGTGAGACTTCATCGAAGGTGACATGATTGCAGAAAGAAGATGTGCTGAGCAAGCACCTCAGCAGAACAAGCAATTTGGGGCAGTGCCATAAGCTACAGGCACCTCAGAAAAGCACTGAAAATGTAATTGAGAATCGCTTGGGTAATTAGACCCCAAAATGGCATCAATCTTTAGGACTGCAAAGGCAGAGGAAAACAAAATTGGCAATCAATAAAAAATAGAGATAATGCAAAAAACAACAACAAACACACATATAAGGAGAGGCACACCTTGCTTTAACTTCTGGGTAAACAGCATTATAAAAATCTGTTTTTTTTTTGTTTTCTTTCCATTTTATTTATTTTTTTCAGCGTAACAGTATTCATTGTTTTTACACAACACCCAGTGCTCCATGCAAAACGTGCCCTCCCTATTACCTACCACCTGTTCCCCCAACCTCCCACCCCTGACCCTTCAAAACCCTCAGGTTGTTTTTCAGAGTCCATAGTCTCTTATGGTTCGCCTCCCCTCCCCAATGTCCATAGCCCCCTCCCCCTCTCCCAATCCCACCTCCCCCCAGCAACCCCCAGTTTGTTTTGTGAGATTGAGTCATTTATGGTTTGTCTCCCTCCCAATCCCATCTTGTTTCATTTATTCTTCTCCTATCCCCCTAACCCCCCATGTTGCTCTCCATGTCCTCATATCAGGGAGATCATATGATAGTTGTCTTTCTCCGATTGACTTATTTCACTAAGCATGATACGCTCTAGTTCCATCCATGTCATCGCAAATGGCAAGATTTCATTTCTTTTGATGGCTGCATAGTATTCCATTGTGTATATATACCACCTCTTCTTTATCCATTCATCTGTTGATGGACATCGAGGTTCTTTCCATAGTTTGGCTATTGTAGACATTGCTGCTATAAACATTCGGGTACACGTGCCCCTTTGGATCACTATGTTTGTATCTTTAGGGTAAATACCCAGTAGTGCAATTGCTGGGTCATAGGGCAGTTCTATTTTCAACATTTTGAGGAACCTCCATGCTGTTTTCCAGAGTGGTTGCACCAGCTTGCATTCCCACCAACAGTGTAGGAGGGTTCCCCTTTCTCCGCATCCTCGCCAGCATCTGTCATTTCCTGACTTGTTAATTTTAGCCATTCTGACTGGTGTGAGGTGATATCTCATTGTGGTTTTGATTTGTATTTCCCTGATGCCAAGTGACGTGGAGCACTTTTTCATGTGTCTGTTGGCCATCTGGATGTCTTCTTTGCAGAAATGTCTGTTCATGTCCTCTGCCCATTTCTTGATTGGATTGTTTGTTCTTTGGGTGTTGAGTTTGCTAAGTTCCTTATAGATTTTGGATACTAGCCCTTTATCTGATATGTCGTTTGCAAATATCTTCTCCCATTCTGTCAGTTGTCTTTTGGTTTTGTTAACTGTTTCCTTTGCTGTGCAAAAGCTTTTGATCTTGATGAAATCCCAATAGTTCATTTTTGCCCTTGCTTCCCTTGCCTTTGCCGTTGTTCCTAGGAAGATGTTGCTACGGCTGAGGTCGAAGAGGTTGCTGCCTGCATTCTCCTCAAGGATTTTGATGGATTCCTTTCTCACATTGAGGTCCTTCATCCATTTGGAGTCTATTTTCGTGTGTGGTGTAAGGAAGTGGTCCAATTTCATTTTTCTGCATGTGGCTGTCCAATTTTCCCAGCACCATTTATTGAAGAGGCTGTCTTTTTTCCATTGGACATGCTTTCCTGCTTTGTCAAAGATTAGTTGACCATAGAGTTGAGGGTCGATTTCTGGGCTCTCTATTCTGTTCCACTGATCTATGTGTCTGTTTTTGTGCCAGTACCATGTTGTCTTGATGATGACAGCTTTGTAATAGAGCTTGAAGTCCGGAATTGTGATGCCACCAACTTTGGCTTTCTTTTTCAATATTCCTTTGGCTATTCGAGGTCTTTTCTGGTTCCATATAAATTTGAGGATTATTTGTTCCATTTCTTTGAAAAAAATGGATGGTATTTTGATAGGGATTGCATTAAATGTGTAGATTGCTTTAGGTAGCATGGACATTTTCACAATATTTATTCTTCCAATCCAGGAGCATGCAACATTTTTCCATTTCTTTGTGTCTTAAAAGTCTGTTTTTTAAGTTAAATGTACACAGATGTAGATTCATACACATTTGAGTGCTCCTCTGTGTGTGTGTATGCAAATGAAACAGATATGCTAGCACAACATAAGGGGTCACAAAGTGTTGTTCTGCAGCCCTCAAATTTTGTAAAGATATTCTAAAGGAATGTCTCCTCTACACCAGAAGTAGGGATGGGGAATCAGGACAAAAAGACTTTACAGTGTAAGAACTCTTCCAAAAGAAAAGAAGTCAAGTCATCCTTTTTATTAGTTCTTTCCCCCCTAACTAATGAAGTCTTGTTAAAGCCAAAGAGAGAAAAGTGAAACTGTTGTTTTAAAAAATAACATGGAAGCTATTAAATGCAAAAAAAACAATCAGCAACAGAACGAAGATTCAAAAAAAGAGGTGCTTTTCCATCCAGTTTGCCTAAATGGCACCTACTTTAGAGACTAAATAACTCTGTTTCTATTTCAGAAAACGAGCAAGCCAGATATAATTATATAATCTAAAGGCTTGTCAAACACAGACTAGTGGGGAATACCACGTCTTTGACTATGCTTCCCACTTGACATTTCCCACTTATCATCTTTATATTTCCTTTCTCAGACGTGGGTATATTTGAACAACAACAGAAGGTCAGATTCTAAAGGTGGCCTTGCCCAAGGCTAAGCACATGGTATAATAACAGTCACTGGGGCAGCCCACTAAATAAATTATATACATATCTAAAACTAGAAGTAGCATAAATTCCCTTAATGAAATTGTCATTCCTCCCTCTTTCAAGTGCAAGATTATCTATACCATCTACTCTATCAATTCACTCATTCAAAAACAATCAAACTCTTACTATGTTTCAGGTACTATGATAAGTTCAGGGGACAGGGCAATGAAAAAACAAAACCAAAAATCCCAGCCTTTATGGAATTTATACTCTATTCTAGTGGTAGACAGACAATAAGTGAGAAAAATAAGAAAAAGTATCTAGTACATTAAATAATGATGATTGCTGAAGAAAAATTTAAAACAAAGGATGGAGATTGGCAATAAGGTGACAGTAGATATTTAACAGTAGGAATGTTTAGGATGTAAAATATATTTGGCAAAATAAAAAACAAAAATTTGAACTGAGTAAGTAAAAGAATGGATGTCTAAAGAATGAGCTAATGAGTTAAAATATGGGATTATGAAGTTTTCTCATCAAATGGTAGAAAAGGACAAAAAATGAAAATGTGATAGTTACATGTAGGACAGATATAGATACACTTATATCTGCATAATGAAGTCCTAGAAGGAGGATAATTCCTTGAAAAAAGGAAGAAATATTGGAAAAAATAATGAAGATAAACTGTCTTCAAAGTGAAGGGTTATAATCCAACAACTTCTCACTACCTACACTGCTACTACCTGAATCCAAGCTATCGCCCCTGGCTGGATAACTGTAGTAGCCTCCTAATAGCCGAATGGCTATTAGGCTCCCACTCTTTCCCTTCTATAATCTAGTCTAACATAGCAGTTACAGGAGACTCATCAAATTTTAAATCATAACACATCACTCTTCTCGCAAAACCCTAAAACTGCCACTCTGATTAAAAGTCAAAATTTTTACACATAGTATCCAGATGTTTGTTCCTAAACCATTCCCCAAGAAAAGTAACCAGTGTCCCTTGGAGAAATGGCTGATTCTAGAGCTTAGGGAGGAAACACACAAAATGAATTTGAAGCATCTTAAAGTTCCAGAAATTAAGGAAGTGTTCAAATTAAACACAACAGTGGGTGTTTGTCAAAGGGACAGAAGAGCCAATTGAAAGAGTTCTCAATGGCCAAAGTTAAAACAACATAACCACAAAATGTAATGTAGTATTGGATTATAATCTAAAGTAAAATAAAAAAAAAGTTAGGAGTCTATACTGATATAAATATTTAACCAAACAAATAAAGTAGAAGAAATAAATTTCAGAGGAATCCCACATAATTTATGCAGACACTTGTCTTCAGGAAAGGTGGAACAGGTGGGACATAACAATATTAGGTGGAACATAACGCAAACTTTTTAAATGTGGGCTATGCACAGTGACTACCTAGCAGAGAGTACAACATGGAAATGGGAGGGAAAAAGAATAACTTTACAGTAGATAAACCTGATAAGCAGTACTCCAGCCAGGTGATCAAGACTGAAAGCAATAGTGGTGTATACACACCATATATATATATATATATATATATATATATATATATATCCACATCACATGGATAGGATGTATCTTTAATGTGATATGATAAAAACATAACTTTGTTTCTGTGGTCATCCTCCCCAAAACACAGCCTAAATCTAATCTTGAGACAGACATCAGAAAAATTCCAACTGAGGAGCATTCTATAAAACATCTGACCTGGACTCCTAGAAACTATTTAAGTTACCAAAAACAAGGATAGTCGAAGAAACTGTCACAGCCCAGAGAAGTCCAAGTGTAAGTGTTGAGTAGATGTATTTTGGTAACCTGGAAGGGATCCCAGAACAGAAAAAGAACACTAGGTAAAAACTAACAAAAACGGAATAAAGTTTGGATTTAGTTCATTTAAAGAACAAATTCTTAAAGTGACCTGAAATCCTCTATATGTTCTGGCTTTCCTAGTATTTTCTGGCCACATCTCTTACTATTTCTCCCACTTTGATCAGTTTAACCTCAATGTTCCCTACTGTTCTTATACTCCAGAATGTGCTGACCTTATGGCTTCTCACAGGTTGTTCTCATTATCAAGAACTCTCTTTCCCATCATCCTGAGACTTACTCTCTCACCTGTTCAAATCTTGTTCAAATGGAACCTATTCAATGAAGCCCATCCTGATCACTGTATTTAAATTCTAAATATTAGTCCCCCCTCCCCAACAATCTCAAACTAACCTTAATAATCTGTAACAAACTATATACTCTACTTATTTATTATGTTTATTTTAGATCACTACTCTTCAACCTCTTTCTTCTCTTTCAAGGTACAAATTCAATAAGTGAAAAATATGTAGGGCCATTTTGTTTATAGATCTATTTTAAATGCTTAGAACAATGAGTAGATAGAGGATCTATCTACATAGAACTATTTCACGCAGAACTATTTCAGAAAATTTTAAAACACTGCTATGATCTGAAAGTTTGTCTTCCCAAAATTCATATGTTGAATTCATATGTTGAAATCCTAAACCTCAAAGGTAACGGTATTAGTGGATGGGCTCTTTGGGAGATACTTCAGTTATGTGGGCAGAGCCTTCATGAATGGAATTAGTGCCTTATAAAAGAGGCTCCCGGGAGATTCACAGCCCCTTCCACCATGTGAGGATCCAGGGAGGAGGTGCAAGCCATAAACCAAGAAAAGTGACTTTACCAGAATGTGATCATCCTGGCACTATGATCTTGGACTTCCCAGCCTCCCAAACTCTGAGGACTAAATTTCTGTTGTTTATAAGCTATCCAGGCTGTGTTTTGTTATAGCAGCCTGAAGAGACTAAGACAAATATCAAACACAGAAGGAAGGTTCTAAAAATTTTAAGACCAAAATAGCAAAACAACTACCAAAGAACAGTAATTAGGTTAACATAGGACTCCCTCAAAAGCCACAAGGTATAAGAATAAACTGAGGGAATATTTTAACTATTAAATGAAGAGAACCTAGAAATTCCAATTTCATATCCTACGAAGTGTCAGTCAAATATGAAGATACAACAAAAAATATTTTCAAACTCTGAAAAGCACATAGAAAATAGTTTCTGAGGAACTGGACCAATAAGAATAGAAAAAACATCCAAGATATACTGCAATACTTAAGGAAAGGTAGTAATAGTGATAAAAATTAGTTGGAAAATATTTCACTATCTAAAACACATAAAAATAACTATGAGAAAAAGGAAAGAAGGAAGAAAGGAAGGAAGGATGGAAGGCGGGAGGAAGGAAAAAAGGAAAGGAATTCTAAATAACCCAGAATTAAAATTCTAGATGATACTAACATTACCGAAGTGAGAGGGGGTTCAAGGGATCTAGCAGCATGCCAAGAAGATTTTAACATTCCTGTTTTCCTAGATGCAGATATAAATATAAATGTAACAGTAACAAAGAAAAAAAGGAGAAGAATTCTGTAGAAGAGAGACAAGCTGAAATGAAAAGTAAACAAGTCAGAAATAAATCCAAAATATCTACAGTCACAATCAAAATAAATAAATGATTTAAACTTATCAGTTACAAAATAGGAGCTGCTAGATGGTTTTTAAAACTCCAGCTACAGTTCAATTAGAAGAGACTTAAGTGACACTTAAGGACAGAAAAGCTAAAAGTTAAGAAATCTAATAGTAGGTACATACTATTCAAAACAAAGCTGGTATAATTGTTTTATTTTCTGGCAAATTCAACTTTAAGGGAAAAACTGGTATTATAGATAGGAGTGCTTCATGAAAATTAAAAGTCCGGTTTATTAAAAATTATAACTATAAGCATACTACACCTAATAAAGGTCTCAGAATTTATAAAATAAAAATTAACAGACTTAGGAAAATTGGCAAATTTGCTAATCAGAAGACAAGACTAAAACACAGATTTTTAAAGGAAAAATAGGTACATCAGGATTATAGAATAGGTATCATACAGATAATATCATTTAGACATTAGACAACATAATTAAGTTTCAAGTTAATAAAAGTACAAATAAAAATGTCCACATATTCGGAAATGGGAAGAGCATACTTTCTAAGTAATTCTTCCTTCAAAGATAATATAATGAAAACTGCATGATCACGAAAAGACTGTATGTCAAAATTTGAAGCTGCAGCAAAAACAGTATTTAAAGGGAATTTAAATACCTCAAATAATTACAAAACAAACTAACACATGCTATAATTAATTAACTAAACATACAAAGTAGATAGAAAAAGTAATAAAACTAAAAGCAAATATTAGTGAAACAGAGAGCAAAATGAGTCTCAAAAAGTCAAATGCTGGTTTTTCAAAAGATAAAGTACAAACTTCTAACTAAAATGATAAAGGAGAAAAGAGAAGATATATATATAAATAACATTTTGAATAAAATGGAGAAAATATTAGAAATCAAATGGATATTAAAGACTCAATAAAAATATCAATAAATTTACAAAATTAATTTTAAAATTCTCAAAAAATGTAACTTACCAAAACTGAGTCCAAAAGAATAGAAAAATGAGGACTCATTATTGAAACCATAGCTTAAAATCATCCTACAAGAAAATAATAGTCTCAAATGACTTATGAGTTCTACCATATTTTCATGAAGCAGATCATTACAATCTAGTAGAAACTCTCCTAAACAATGGAAAAAGAGAATATATCTCAAACCTGTGAAATCTTAATGCAAGACTTAACAAAGAAAATTATAGGTTCTTCTCATGAATAACCATAGATGAACAAACCCTAAATCAAGTAGCATATTTGAGATGCATATATGAAAATCACATATGACAAGGTAGGATTTATTCCAGTAATGTAAGGATGGGTTAATACTAGGATGAGTTAACATTTAATGTAAATATCTAAAATCTAAATAATATATAATAATATATAGGACTTAATATATAAATTTCATCACTGATTATCTCAATAGAAATTAAAAAATCATAGAAATATAATAAAGTAAATTTAATAAAATTTAGCATGAATTAATGATAAAAACTGCTACTAAACTTGAAGAACAAAGCTGGAGGTATCACAATCCCAGATTTCAAGATACACAACAAAGCTATAGCAATCAAAACAGTATGGTACTAGTACAAAAACAGATGCACAGAATGATGAAACAGAAGAGAGCACCCAGGAATAAACCTATGCACATACGGCCAATCATTCTACAACAAAAGAGGCAAGAATATACAATGAGGAAAAGAATATCTTCAATAAATGGTGTTGGAGAAACTGGACAGGTACATGCAAAAGAATAAAACTGGACCACTTTCTGACACTATGCACAAAAATAAACTCAAAATGCAATAAAGACCTAAAAGTGAGACCTGAAACTATAAAACTCCTTGAAGAAAAAATAGGCAGTAATCTGTTGGACATTGGTCTTAGCAATCTATTTATGGAAATGCTTCCTCAGGCAAGGGAAACAAAAGCAAAAATAAATTATTGGGACTACACAAAAATAAAAAGCTTTCACACAGCAAAGTAAACCATTAACAAAACAAAAAGGCAACCTAGTGAATGGGAGAAGATATTTGCAAATGATATATCTGATAAGGAGTTAATGTCCAAAATATGGAAAGAACTTATACAACTCAACCCCCAAAACATCCAATTAAAAATGGGCAGAAAATCTGAATAGATACTTTCCAGAGAAGACATACAGATAGTCAACAGACACGTGAAAAGATGTTCAACATCACTCATCACTAGGGAAATGTTAATCATATCCACAATGGAATATCATCTCACACCAGTCAGAATGGCTAAGTATCCAAAAGATAAGAAATAACAAATATTGGTAAGGACACGGAGAAAAGGGAACATTTGTGCATTGTTAGTGGGAATGTAAATTGGTGCAGCCCTTTGAAAAACAGCATGAAGATTCCCCAAAATATTAAAAATAGAGATACCCTGTAATTCCACTACTGGGTATCTAATCCCCAAAATGAAAACACGAATTTGAGAAGATATATGCATTCCTATGTTTATTGCAGTATTATTTACAATAGCTAAAATATGGAAGCAACCCAAGTGTCCATTGATAGATTAATGAAAAGAAGATGTGGTATATGTATACAATGGAATATTACTCAGCCATAAAAATAATTGAAATCTTACCATTTGTGACAACAAGGATAGACCTAGAAGGTATGATGCTAAGTGAAGTACCTCAGATAGAGAATGACAAGTACCATATGATTTCACTTTATGAGGAATCTAAAAGCAAAATATATGAGCAAATAAACAAATAAAAAACAGACTCATATACAGAGAACAAACTGGTGGTTGCCAGAGGGGAGGTGGATGGAGGGATGGGCAAAATAGGTGACAGGTATTAAGAGGT
The DNA here is from genome assembly GCF_922984935.1 of Meles meles. Lineage (NCBI taxonomy): Eukaryota > Metazoa > Chordata > Mammalia > Carnivora > Mustelidae > Meles > Meles meles. Next base: position 97,034,910 of record NC_060067.1, read on the forward strand.
ACAAACTTCCAGTTATGAAATAAATAAATCAAGGAAATGAAAAGAATAGCATAGGGAATATAGTCATAACAATGTAAAAACACTGTATGCTGATAGATTGTAACTATTCTTATCATGGTGAGCATTGAGTAATGCATATAATTACTGAATCACTATGTTGTACATCTGAAATTAACATAACATTGAATGTGAACTACACTTCAATGATATACATTTTATTAACTTGAAATTAAAAAAATAAAAAATAAAATTACCTTAGAAATTAACTAAAAAAATAAAACTACATACAAAGACAATTTTGAACAGAAGATCAAAAATTAATTACAGCTTACTCTATCAAAGGACCATAAATAACTTTGCTATTAAGAGCAATCCACAAACTAGGATCTACAGCATCATCATCATCACCTAGTAGGTTTTAAGATTTTCAGAATCTCTGGGACCACCAGGACCTGTATTTGAACTAGAATCCTGGGTGATTCACATGCACATTGCAGTTAGAGAAATGCTGATCTAGAATAAATTTTCTGACCTGATCACTGTTGACATTTGGGGCCGGATAGTTATTTGTGATGAGTGCTGTTCTGCGCATTAAAAAAAGAAAAAAGGAAAAAAAAAAAGAATAGTCTTAGTACTCTTAGTGAACTTGAGTTTACTCAAAAGGAGGAATACCACAATAAATTTAAGTTACTGTCAGTCTTATACATCTCTAGTTTGATAGTAAGTTAATAAATGTTAACTATATTATTAAAAATAAAAATTTAAATGTAGCCATGCATGGCTCAGTGACGACAGTGGTATACCACAAATCAATGTTTATTATTAAACTAGTTCTGAACACCTGATACATACATTTTTAAAATAAAGGGAATGTGGATCCAATGCAATTTCCACTGAACTTTTTCAATGAGAAAGCAGGGTAGGGATGGGAGACAGATGTTCTTTAAAACAGATAATAAAAGCAAAAGTAAATACAAGGAGCTTCTTAATCACTGACATTAGATTATAGAATCAAAATCTATGTCAAATGTTCAATATAGTAAGATGTGCTCTATAGATGTAATATAATTAGTGGTGTATCTAAATTTTCTAATAGGTCTGGCCTTTACTGAATTCAACCACAAACTAAAAATAGGACAACTTTACCATATAACATGACAGGATATCTCCTAATGAAAGACAACACCTACATTATTTAACCCACTTTGTAAAGAACCTAGCATTAAGCCCTCATGGTGGCACTTAAAAAGATATTTTGTTATTCATGCCCTCAATAAATGGAACTCTAATCATATTTTCAAGTTGTAACAAAATGACATCCTGGCAGAGAAAAACTCATACCAAGCCTTTTTCTTTTCCTTCTTAAGGAGTCATATTTTACACAAATCCTACTGAAAATGCAGTCTCCTTAGTTATCAAGATTTTTCTGTGCATAAAAGCCTATCTTTGTTTTAAGCCTGAAACAAACCCTTGTGCTCACTGAAACTAGATTCCAACTACAAATTTCTCCATAAATGACTTCTTGTAAGGACCACCTATTAAAGCTGATGGATCTTATCCTGAATCTGGATTATATATTCACTGAAAATGACTATATCATTTTGCTGATTATCCTGAAGTGGTCAGAGGACAAATTGTATCAGAAGGAGAGAAAAAAAAATTTAATGTAAAATAAAACATTTGCTCTAAAGACTTTCTTCAGAAAAAAAAATATATGTCTAAACAAGATTTTCTTCATTAAATTTCTAAATATGACCATTTCTGACTTTCTGTCCTTTTTCTGATATGAAAAATCTTATATTTACCATAGCAGTCATTTCATCAGGATTTCTGAACAGCTGACAGTCTAAAGCTCAGGTTTGTGTAAGGAAGAGAAAGAATTCCTGAAACTAAAAGGGAGAAGGTAAATTAAGAGGTCTCTAAACATTTTAATTTTTTACTGATTGAATATTACTAACTGTAATCTGTTTCATTCTACCTTCGGTATGACTTGGGCAGTATCATAGATGCATCTGTAGCCTAGGATTTAGAAAACATTTTATCATATTGAGTTTGTTGGTTGAAGAAATCTTGTAAGCAACAACAGTCCATGGCATTCTTATAGTTTGACCATGCTGACCAATCAGGGAATACTCAAAATCTCCAAAAGCAAGAAAATATTTTTTCAAGTTACAGTGTAAATCAAACTTTTCCTAAGATGCAGTAAATTTAAAAATTGGGCAAAACCTGCAGTTTTTCTTGCAACTTTCCTTTCTGTTGATGGATAAGAGACTAGTCAATGTGATCAAAAGTACTTTAATTTAACATGATACTTAAATAAGGCTAAGGTGAGGAGGGTACATCAGAATATTCCAAAACTAGGCCCTATTTTTGAAAATGACAAGAATTTAACAGAGGATAGAGGATAACTTTTAGGAATGAAGAGAAGTCTGTGAACTCAATGATCATGCAAAAAATATTAACAAAAGATATATAACTAAGATTTTTGGGAGCCACAGACTTGAACATCATGCAGTTTATAAAATGAAATAAGACAGTTATCATTTGAAATATAATGTTTGTTTATGAAAGCCTTTATTTTTCAGTGTACATTTTTGGACTATGTTCTAATGTAAGTATAAACAATTTAAATTATAAAAATTGTTTACTGTCTTGCATTTTTTATAAAATGTCACTTACTTTTCAAAGCATTAAAACATGCTGCCTAATATAATGTGTAAAATTGCTTTGTTAGACATTAGTTGAAGATTTTCAAGAGCACATAAATTCAATGGATAGCTTAAGGTCACACTACAATTTCTAGGACAGCTTCAAGAATGTAACAGTAGTAGTTTGGCACCAGGTTGATGGTACACACACTGTTTCATTCTAAGGTTTTAGAGAATAGAAAAGTAAAAGTGTAACTAGATTATCTTTGATGACAGTTCTTTCAGGAGCTTCGAGAATTCTCTCCTTAACAGGAATATTTTACATGGTATTCTCGAGATTAAGAGTATTTTTTTCAAATATTCATTTTGGAGTTGGTACAGATTCACATAAAACTGCAAAGAAATATAGGAAGGTCCCATGCATACTTCACCCAACTTCTCCCAATGTTAACACTGTGCACAGCTATAGCATAGTATCAAAATCAGGAAACCGATGTGTCTATAAATCATAAAACTTATTTATATTTCACCAGCTGAATATGCACTTGTGTATGGGTGTGGGGTGTGTGTGTGTGTGTAGCTGTCTACAATTTTATCGCATGTGTAGCTTCATATAACCACCAAAACTTCTGGCAATTTAAATGTGTTATCCCACTGACTTCTGGACTCCACAATTTCTGATTATAAAACAGCTGTTGATTTTCCTGAGTTTTTGCATGTTGTAAGCCACACTTCTCTTGCTGCTTTTAAGACTCTGTCTTTGTTTTTGGATTTCAACAGTTTATGATGTCTGAGAATCATTTTGAGATTATCCAAGTGGAGTTCATAGAGCTTTTTGCATGTGCAGATTAATTTTGTTCATCAAATTTGGAAAATTGTTAACATAATATTCAAATATTCTGTCTCTTTTTCTCTCTTCTCCTTTTGGGACTCCCACTATATTTTTCTGTATGCTTGATGGTGTTCCACATGTCTTTGAGCCTCTGTTCTTTCTCTTTATTCATTTACCCTCCTGTTCCCTAGACTACATAATCCCAATTGCTTTATCTTCCAGTTTACTGACTTTTCCCTCTGCTTGCTCAAATCTTTGTTGAGCACCTCCAGTGACTTTTTCATTTCAGCTATCCTTTCAAATCCACAATACCTATTTGTTTTTTAAATATATACCTACCTCTTTATTCATATTCTCTATTTGGGGAGATATTGTTCTCATACTTTCCTTTGGTTCTTTGATAGCTCATTTATAGTCTTTGTCTAGTGAGCTGAACATCTGGGCTTTCTCAGGGACAGCCTATACTGACCACTTTTCTTTCCTGTGTATGGGCCATACTTTCTTGTTTCTTTGTATGCCTTGTAATTTTTTTGATAGCAAAAAATAAACATTTTAAATAAAGATGTGACAAATCTGGAAATGAGCTTCTTGGTTTTCAAGGCTATCAGAGAACTGGAGAGGGAGAGAAAAAGATGAAAATTTGGAGAAAATAAAATGCCACTCATCTCATATCATGGTTCACCTTTCTTGAATAAATTTTCCACATATAGCTGTCAGCCTTGTTAATTTTCAGAATTTGGAAAATTTTATAATTTTTTTTTTTTTTTTTTTGGCAAATGTCCCTTTTGCTTTTGTGGAGGAAGGGACTTATAGAGGATTTCATTGTTATTTGCCCATCTCGTACCTCTAATAGAATAAAATTAAATCTAAATCTCGTACCTCTCGTACCAGGTTGGAAACTTGGAAAGATCTATAGATCTGAGACAAATGCTGTATCTTGTTTTGTTTAGTTTTGTTTTCAGTTTCTTGAATCTGTAGATTTATATCTTCCACCAAATTTGGAAGGTTTTAACCATTATTTAAATAGCTTTTAAGTTCCACACCTTTTTTTTCTCTACTTATGAGACCCTAGTGATACAAGTATTATAGCTTTTGTTATTATCCCTCAAGTTCCTGAGGCTTTTTTTCTTTTCAGTTTTTTATCTTCATTGTCCAGACTGAGTAAATACTATTGATCTACATTCAAGTTTTTTGATTCTGCCCTCTTACCATCTCCATTCCACTGCTGAATCCACCTAACAAGACTTTTATTTGGGTTCTTATATTTTTAATTCTATAATTTCTATTGGTCTTTTCTATAACTTGAATTTCAGTTTATAACTGAGATTTTTGGCTTATTTATTTGTATCCAGAGTATTTGTAGCTGATAATTGAAGCAATTTAATGATAGCTCCTCTTTAAAATCCTTGTCAGATAATTCCAGTATCTGATTCATATCAGGATTAGTATAAATTGACTGGTTTTTTTTTTTTTCCTCATTCAGATTGTTATTTTCTTGGCTACTGGTATGAAAAGTAATTTTTTAAATTATATCATAGACATTGTGATTGTTTTGTTAGGAAACTTTTGATTCTATTTAAACTTTCCATCTTAGGTTAGTGTCTATCTGTTGTCTTTAGAAAGACATCAGAATTCAAATTGTCATTGAATTCAGACAATTCAAATTGTCTGTTCCAATGACAGTTTAGTTTTCTGTGACTTTATATTATTCTGGTCTCCTTTCTTCTTCTGGTGTTGTTGGGGTTCCCACTCAGTCCCTACTGTCACCATTTGCAGGTGGAGGAGGCACATCCCTGGACCACCTGTTGTGACTGAACAACCTTTTGGGGAAGAGTGCAGAAGCCTCTGTGTTTGGGTTTTCTTATGTCAGTGGATGAAGACAGGGCTTCACTGTTATCACCACCATTGCCACCAGACTGGAACACCCACTGATGTCCCAGTTATACAACATGGACTAGGATGGTCTATGCCTTACTGCTCTGCTGCCAGAGGACTGGACTGGCCAGCAGCCTAATTTGTAGAGTTGTGCGTGACATTCCTCCATTAGACCTCTTTTGGAATTCCTCTCTCTCAGTCCTTTGGCCAGAAGGAGCAAGCTCTTCATGCATGTTTAGTTAGCTGATTGGCTTTTATCCAAGCTTTTTGGTGATTCCAGGTTCTGTCTAGCATCCAGTCCAGTGGTATATGGGAAATAAAGGAAAAACGTAGAGAGATTACCATGTTGTCATTCTTCAAGTGCCAAAGTCCCTAACTTGTCCATATTCTTCTTTCAAGCTTTCAAGTTGGAATTGTAATGCAAAGTATAACTTTGCCAGAGGCTGATGAAATTACTAGTCTAAAATTATCAACTAAACCACTCATATATGTTTTCTTATCTTACTGCTTAGCAACCACACATATTCATTTTAATATCTTTACATAGATTGCATTTGATTATCTTAATGACATCATTAATTATATCTGGTAGATTGCTAAAATATCTCTACTAACAAAATTAATCTCTTTTGTGACCTGTCTTATACTCTGCAGTGGTTACAGAGGATATCAAAGAAGTGAACATGTATGTTACTAGATACAAATGTCTATGTGTTTGTTAATATTTGATGCCATCATCCAAAATAAACAGAAAATATAGAAATGCAGACTAAGTTGCCTCTGTGTTAAAAAGCACAACAAGAATATAAAGTTCTATCTATCTTTTAAGATAAATTTAAAGATGGATATATTTTGTGATTAATAAAGTGCTGGACTCTTGCTAAATTTTTTACATAGGAAAATAAGACTTGAAGTTTTCTTTTTTTCTTTTTTTTTTAAGATTTTATTTATTTATTTGACAGAGAGAAATCAGAAGTAGACAGAGAGGCAGGCAGAGAGAGAGAGGGAAGCAGGCTCGCTGCTGAGCAGAGAGCCCGATGCAGGACTCGATCCCAGGACCCTGGAATCATGACCTGAGCCGAAGGCAGCAGCTTAACCCACTGAGCCACCCAGGCACCCAACACTTGAAGTTTTCAATGCCAAGTGAAGGTATGTAGTGCCATCTGGAACAACAGAGTTTCCTGGCCAGGCCTTATTTAACTATCCACTTTAAAACTTTATTATTTCAAGCCAGGAATCATTATGTGGAGGTATTGGCATGGAATTAGAGAATATTTACTTTCATGACTCAAGAACTATTTCATTTCAAATGTGTCCTGCTGCTTATGAATTAAAATTAACTAATGTTAAAAGTTAACATAGAAAACAAAAAAAAAATTACCTTTAGATTTTCTTAGTATTATTATTCTAACTTGCTCAGGCTATTTTATTATTATTTTTTTGGAAGTTTGTTTTGAAGAGCCCATCTTTGAACAGTATGCTACTGGATACTTTATTGTGCTTTTTAATACTTATAAAGCAAATGGGCACATAAATAAGAGATTTAATCAAACATGTTTTTAAATATTTTAAATGGCCACTCTAAGTCTTTCTAGTTTTTAGTAATCATTTAGCTAAGTTTTCAAGAAGTAAACCAAGACTTACAGTAAAAGGGCCTAACTACATTATTCCTTCAGCTTTTGAAATCCACTCTGAAATAATATTGAGTAATTTTAAAGGTTCAGATAATGAGGTATTAACAACCGAAATTCATAAGAAGTAAAATGGAATGTTTTAAAATATTAGGCATTTCAAACTGAAGATATAGAGAATAAAATACACTCAATGAATTACCTTTATCTCTAACTTAAGTTTTCTTAATGTATAGTTGATGTAGAATAAACTCTACATATTTAACTTACCCAATGTGACAAATCTGCAAATACATATACATTCATGAAACCACTGCCACAAAGTATTGAATATTTCCATCAACTCCAAAGTTCCCTCATGCCTTTTGTAATTGCCCATTCCTCATAACAAAACTATTTTTTTTTTTTTTTTTGGCTATTCTGGGTCTTTTGCATTCCCAGGTGATTTTATTTTATTTTATTTTATTTTTTAATTATTTTTTCCCCAGGTGATTTTAGAATCAATCTGTCAACTTCTACCAAAACAAAACAAAACAAAAGCCTATTGGGACTGAGTTGAATTTATGATTAATTTGGAAAGAACTGAGATAGTGATAACTCTGAGTCTGACATCTGTAGATGTGCATATCTGCCTATTTACTAAGATCTTTAAATCTCTCAGCAGTGCTTTCAATTTTATGTGTATATGTCTTTCAAATCTTTTGTCAGATTTATCCATAAGTATATCATAATATGATGCTATTATAAATGGTATTCTTTATTTTAATTTCAAGTTGTTCATTGCTAGCACATAGAAATACAATTGCTTTTTTATATTGATCTCATATTCTGCAATTGTTAAATTCACTCTTCATTTCTATGTCTTTTTTAAAGATTCCATCACATTTTTCTATATAGACAATCATGTCATTTATAAATACTAACAGTTTTACTCTTTCCAATCTGGACATCATTTATTTATTTTTCTTCCTTTATTGCATGTGCAAGAATTATCTGGTTCAATGTTAAATAGAATAGAGAGTGGATATCCAATTCGTTCCTGGCCTTAAGAAAAAAGTATTTAGTTGTTCCCCAATAAATATGATGTTAACTGTAGGTTTTTCATAAATGCCCCTTATCAAGCTGGATCACAAGATTGAGCCCCACATGGGCTCTCCCTCTGCCCCTCCCCTCATTCATGCTCTCTCTCTAAAATAAGTAAGTAAAATATTTAAAAAAATAAAAAATAGGGATGCCTGGTGGCTCAATTGGTTAAGAGGCTGCCTTCGACTCGGGTCATGATCCCGGCGTCCTAGGATCGAGTCCCACATCGGGCTCCATGCTCAGCAGGGAGCCTGCTTCTCCCTCTGCCTCTGCCTGCTGCTCTGTCTGCTTGCGCTCATTCTCTCTGACAAAATAAGTAAATAAATAAATAAAAATTAAAATTAAGATGACTATATTTTTTTCATAAGTTTGCTAATACGATGAGTTTTGTCCCTACATGCAAGACTGTTTACCATTCAAAAACAATAAATAAAATTCATCATATTACCAACCTAGAAAAAAAACAGCATATGATCATTTAATCAAACATACATTTTCCTTATTTCTAGATTCGATATGCTAAAATTTAGAGTACAGTTTTTACATCTATGTTAAGGGAGATAGTCATCTGTCTTTATTTTTTCTTGTAACGTCTTCTTTTCTTATTGTTGTATCAGGGTAATTCCGTCTTTACAGCATAAGCTGGGAAACATACCATCCTTTACTATTTCCTGGAAGAATTAGAATTAGTAGTATTAATTTCTCAAATGTTTAGCAAAATTAAGTAAGGAAGCCTGACATTTTCTTTTTGCCAAATTTTTAAATTACAAATGAAGCTTCTTTAATTGCTACAGGGCACTCACATTATGCATTTCTTTTAGGTAAGATTTGGAAGGTTGTCTTTCTACGAACTTATTCATTTCATCTGAGTTTCCAAACTTACTGACAAAAGGTTGTCCCAAACATTTTATCATTCTTTTCATAGCCACATGATCTGTAGTGATGATATCTCCCTCTTTCATTCCTGATATTGGTAATTTTTGTTTTCTCTTATTCCTGATCTGTCTGGAGGGAATTTACCAGTTTTATTTATTTTCTCAAAGAACCAATTTTTATTTTTATTTCATTGTTTTCCTTTATTGTCTCCTATTTTCCTGTTTAGTGAATTTCTGCTCTGATTTTCATCCTTTCTTCCACTTTCTTTGGATTTAGTTTACTTTTTTTTTTTTTCTAGTTTCTTAGGATGGAAATGGAGTTATTGATTTGAGAACCTTTTCTTTTCTAATTAATGTAGGTGTTCAGTGTGCTGTTAATTTCCCAATAAGCACTGTTTTAAGACATTCCACAAACTTCGCTTTGTTCTGTTTGTATTTTCATACATTTTAATTTTCCTTTTGATTTCTCCTTTGATCTGAGAGTTATTTATAAGTTTGTCATTTAGTTTCCAAATAGTTGGGGATGTTTCAGAGATGTCTAGATTATCTGTTTCTAATTTAATTCTATTGTGGTCAGAGAACACAAAAACGGGGGCCAAGGGACGTGAAGAAAATGGGGAGTGACAACTAATGAGTATGGGGTTTCTTTTTAAGTGTTTAAAATGGCCTAACAGTGACTGTGGTGATGGTTGCACAATGCTGTAAAACACTAAAACCCACTGAATTTATACTTTAAATAGGTTAGTTGGAATTATAGCTCAATAAACCTTTTTTTAAAAGTAGCTGTATATTACATAAGCTCAGCAGTATTAATGCCCAAAGCAAAGGGATTAGTTTAGCCTCTTTAAGCAAACACATTTTCAAAAAAATAAAATACAGTGGAAACAGATTATGTATGTCTGTATAATTAAAATAAAATTCAGAACCTGATCAATAATGCTATATCAATCACATTAAAATGAATTAGTCAATAAAAGTGAAAGGTCCAGATTTTGATCATTACACATTTCAATAATTTCTTTAGGTTATATTAACCAACTACAAATCTTAGGATTTCCTCCTTTTAAATTAATATTAATAGAATTCATATCTCCATATATGTTGACTTGTTTATTGCCTATATTTCCTACATTAAAATAACCTCCATAAGAACAGTGATACTGGGGCACCTGAGTGGCTCAGTGGGTTAAAGCCTCTGCCTTTGAATCAGGTCATGATCTCAGGGTCCTAGGATCAAGTCCAGCATCCGGCTCACTGCTCAGCAGGGAGCCTGCTTTCCCCTCTCTCTCTGCCTGCCTCTCTGCCTACTTATGATCTCTCTCTCTGTCAAATAAATAAAATTTAAAAAAAAAATCTTTAAAAAAAAAAAAAAGGAACAGTGATACCATTCACCATGTATCTCCATGGCTGGGACACTGCCTGGCCCATAGTTGGCACTTAGTGAAGTTGTGCTCAATGAATGTGCAGATGACTGACTCAGAACCAAAAAAGATCTGAGAGAAAACTGATGGTGGGGAGGAAGTTATTTCTTCAAAGTAGTACATAAAATATGATAGAGCTAGGATGACAACTCACTTTCTGAGTGTTCTTTCCATCACATTTCACATTTTCACAAAGTAAAACATGGTTAAATGGAAAAGTCAGGATATGAGGTAAAATTACCTTGGTTTCAGTTCCCTTTTCAATACAGCAAACTCATTTAAATAATCATGGGCAAATTATCTTGGAAATTAAATTTCCTCACTTGAAACACACATAATGACAGCTTATTCATAAGACAATGGTTAGAATGAAATGAAACTATGAAAATAAACAGTCTGGAGGTGTAAAGCATTATGAAAAATTATACATTGTTATTATTCCCTTCTCTTCATTTCACATTTTTCCCTAAAAAGTAATTATTAGCCTACTGAAAAAAATATATAATTAGAATAAAATTAAGATTATGTTTGAGGGTACCCCAATGTATTTTTGATTGCCTTGGAAATGTTATATCTTCCTTAAATTCGAATCCTAATTGACCTTATTTTTATGGGAATTACCTATGAATTCCAAAAACTGAAGGTTACTATTGGCCTTTATTTTTGTCCATATGTTGAGTTCATGATCTTCTATAAAACTGGTTTATTAGAAGATTATTTTATGAAATAATAATAACAATCAGGAGAATGAAGCTTGATCATTGCAAATATTTTTGTTATGGCAAAATTTAGATACACAATGAGAAAATTTATAGGGGAAGTAAATAAGGAAACATCTACATTCCATCCATATTCTATATGGCCCTGATAGAAGTTTTTAACTTTCCCAAAATCAGTTTGAGCGAATATCCAACAATTATTTCACTTTTTGAATAACTAATTTAAGAACAATAATAGGAAACCTCAAGTCCTTAGTTTCCTTCAATCACCAGAAATGAAACCAGTAAAAGGCACGTTTTGCATGGAGCACTGGGTGTTGTGCAAAAAGAATGAATACTGTTACGCTGAAAAAATAAATAAAATGGAGAACACCAAAAAAAAAAAAAAAAAAGGTTAACTTCAAAAAGTATTCAGGTGTTTTTAAGGGTGTGTGGGTGGCTCAGTGGGTTAAAGCCTCTGCCTTTGGCTCAGGTCATGATCCCAGGGTCCTGGGATCGAGCCCTGCATCGGGCTCTCTGCTCAGCAGGGAGCCTGCTTCCTCCTCTCTCTCTGCCTGCCTCTCTGCCTACTTGTCATCTCTGTCTGTCAAATAAATAAATAAAATCTTTTAAAAAAAAAAGTATTCAGGTGTTTTCAACCCTAGCCTAATTCAAACTATTTTTTTTTAAATAAAGAAACATAATGTGAATTCTTATTTTTAAAAATGCCAATGAAACTGTGTGCCTCAATTTGTGATACATCAAATGATAAGCCTTATCTGAATTTGTTTTGGACCTGACTGATAATCGTGCTGTAAAGCATTTTCAAAATGCTTTTTTATAGCTTTCAGAGTTTATGGTTCTCATTTGGAGGGCCTATATTTCTTTTTTTTTTTAATTAATTTATTTTTTTTCAGCGTAACAGTATTCATTGTTTTTGCACAACACCCAGTGCTCCATGCAATACGTGCCCTCCCTATTACCCACCACCTGTTCCCCCAACCTCCCACCTCCGACCCTTCAAAACCCTCAGGCTGTTTTTCAGAGTCCATAGTCTCTTATGGTTCACCTCCCCTTCCAATTTTTTTTTTTATAAACATATAATGTATTTTTATCCCCAGGGGTACAGGTCTGTGAATCGCCAGGTTTACACAATTCACAGCACTCACGATAGCACATAACCTCCCCAATGTCCATAACCCCCTCCCCCTCTCCCAACCCCACCTCCCCCCAGCAACCCCCAGTTTGTTCTGTGAGATTAAGAGTCATTTATGGTTTGTCTCCCTCCCAATCCCATCTTGTTTCATTTATTCTTCTCCTATCCCCTAACCCCCCACGTTGCATCTCCATGTCCTCATATCAGGGAGATCATATGATAGTTGTCTTTCTCCGATTGACTTATTTCACTAAGCATGATACCCTCTAGTTCCATCCATGTCGTCGCAAATGGCAAGATTTCATTTCTTTTGATGGCTGCATAGTATTCCATTGTGTGTATACAAATCAAAACCACAATGAGATATCACCTCACACCAGTCAGAATGGCTAAAATTAACAAGTCAGGAAATGACAGATGCTGGCGAGGATGCGGAGAAAGGGGAACCCTCCTACACTGTTGGTGGGAATACAAGCTGGTGCAACCACTCTGGAAAACAGCATGGAGGTTCCTCAAAATGTTGAAAATAGAACTACCCTATGACCCAGCAATTGCACTACTGGGTATTTACCCTAAAGATACAAACGCAGTGATCCAAAGGGGCATGTGTACCCAAATGTTTATAGCAGCAATGTCTACAATAGCCAAACTATGGAAAGAACCTAGATGTCCATCAACAGATGAATGGATAAAGAAGATGGAGGGCCTATATTTCAACCTTAATTTATTTATCTGGAATAGATCTGATGTTAGTCACAGTGTCTATAATACGTATGAAAATACTTCAGCATATATAGTGTTATGTTGTGTGTGTGTGTGTGTGTGTGTGTGTGTTGTTGTTGTTGTTGTTGGGGGAGAGGGCTGTTAGATTAAGCTATGCTCCTGGAGCCATTAGTCATTCTGATCAGACATGTAAGTATGTACAGTCTACTGAGCAACTAACAGCATTCAAATCCAAATACAGGGTCCAAAAATTTGAACATCAAAATAGTGATAGTAACAGATTATGTAACCCATATAACAAAGTAAGGGCCACAAATCCATACTTATAAAATTAAATATGAAATAAATAATTTAATAGGGAGAAGAGAATGTTCTTTCTTTCAGTAGAGAGAAAAAGAATTAGAAAATCATCATTTGGCAAACATCTTAGTAAAGATTGTTTTCTTCAAAAATTAACAATAGATGCTAAAATTAATAACTGAAATTTTAATAAGAAATAAGCTATTTTTATGGCCTCAAATTATCTATTTACAAAACACATATTAACTACAAAAGAAAAAATAATAACTTTATAATGGAAAAACTGGATAGACACCACAAAATTAACCTCCTGATACAATGCATTGAAAAGGAAACAATATCACAATATCAATATGCCAAAAATGCATAATCTGAACCTAATCATGAGGACATATCAGACAACCATAAACTAAGGGGCACTCCACAAAATCAATCATTAGTACTCTCCAAAATGGCAAGATTATGAAAGACAAAGAAAAACTTAGAAATAACCCAGATGAAAGGAAACTAAAATAAATACTGTAGGGACATTTTTTTTCTTTTGTTATTAAGATCATTAGTAACACAACTAGTCAAATTTGAAGAATCTAGGTAAAGGAGAATCATGATAGCAAATGTCAAATAATTATGTATTTGTATTATAGAGACTGATAAGAAAATGTGATAAAATGTTAATATTTGGAGAATATTATATGTTAATATTTGGAGAATCTGGGTAAAGGACATATAGGGATTCTTTACATTATTTTTTTAGTTTTTATGAAGTCTGAAGTTATCAGAAAGTAAAAATACATTTTAAAAGGAAAATTTCAGCCCAAACATCGTCTATAAGTTTTCTCTCAGAAAGCCCCCTGTACTTTGTAGAGGATTAATTGCTACAGGTCTTTCTGCTATTGTATCTTGGTTGGCATCAAACACTGCATTGAAAAGGTCAAAGGCATTTTTATTGGTAAAATCTGTGATGCTTTAAATGGCCTGTTGAATGTTAGAAATGTTTTTTTCCTGGTAAATGAAGGGTGTTAATATGAATCAGCAAAACAACTTTAGACCTTGCCTCCCTAGCGTGAGGACAGTACAAGAATTCAGTGAGATGTTATCTAAATGTCTAAACAAGTCTTTGCTCATCCACAAACAGGATTTTGGTTGCCTGATGCTCAGCTGTAAGGATGGAAGAACCATTTGAAATCTTGGCTTTGACTTCCAGTGAGGTTTTCCTGTAAATTGATTTTTGAATATCTAACAGAACACAGAGCTGGTACTTACAGAACAGATAAAGAAACTGTTTTTGTGCTTGCTTACCAATAAATGTTTATTCAATGTGAGTGAGATTTAATTTGAGATTTACTTTTATTATAACCTGTAGCAATGAGGATAGCTAATCCTCATTGACCTCAAACTCCTTTGGTGGCTAACATTTATCTACTGGAAAAAGCTTAAAATCATAGGCACCCAAATTGGCTTAGGACAGTTTGCAACAATGTTGAAGTAAGAATGAAAATCTCAAGGTACATTCCCCATTGCTCTCTACCTACAACCTCTGCAGTGAGAGGAAAAGAAGTTGATTCCTAACTGTGAAATTACCAAATAAAATGCAAAAACAAAAGAAAGCTGAATTGGAGATTTTAAGGTTTAAGCTCACAGAGACTATATTTTCATAGGATAATGGAAGAATTAAACATCTGTAGACAACTGGGGCTATCAGTTCAGCATTTCACTTTTCTGCATGTTAGGTGGCTTCTGTTTTGCTTAAAATTTCATATCATAGAAGTGCTCATGAATGGGTTTATGTGTCTGTACACATAAGCACATATGTCCTCTTTTGTCTGAGGAATCTAGGTAGTTTTAAGTTCTGTTTAAAAAATGAATAATTATTACAGGATATTTCATTCATTCATTCAGTCACTACTTATTGAGAACTTACAATGTGTCAGAGACTATTCAAGTATTTAGGATAAATCTATTATAAATCAAAATGGGAAATTCTAGCGCTAATGTGGTTACATTCTATTTCATTTAATAAAAAATTTCTAGACTGGAGGAGGAAGATGGTAGCAGAGTAGAAGGACCCTAGGCCCACCTCAACCCATGAATACAACTAGCTAACTATCAAATCATCCTAAATACCTGAGATCGACCTGAAGACTGGCAGAAGAAACTCTACAACTAAGGGAAACTGAAAGTAGAGAAGAAGCAACATCAAAGCAGGGAAGTACAGAGACTTAGCTTAAGACAGAAATGGGTGTGGTCACTGAAGTCGCAGAGAAAAGACAAGAGACAGACTAGCACACAGAGGAGCCCACACAGGAAAGATGAATCCCCATAGCAACTGACTTGGAAAGTGAGAGGGGCCAAATTTCATGATTTCTTGCAACCAGCAGGGCTTAAAGTCTGAAGTTTTAAAGATTCGTAGGCTCAACTTAGGGCTGCTCTTAGAGAGAAGGCAGGCAACAGCCCATGCACATACAGTACGGCAACAGCAACCTGAAGAGCAACTGCGACATGGTGGGGAGGTTATTTGCTCGTCTTGAGCATGTCCCAGAGAGGCAGCATTCATGGAGAGACCAGTACCATTTTCTTCCCCCATCCCCTCAGCATAAACACAGCACCACCTGTGGGAACCAGGGTAGCCCAGACACTGCTACCTGCTTACACCAAGCCCCACCTCCCACACAGTGGTGTAATCACCCTTCCCAGTCACACCTGTCTCAGTCACAGTGGGGCAGATCTCCTCCAAAAGAAGACCAGCCCAAACCCCTACAAAAGCCCCATCTCCTGACCCAGGAGTTTTGAAGAGCTTCAGTTCAGCAGTAGTAGAGACAGGGTCTCATTTTACAAGCAAACCAGAGCACACCTAATTAAAACTCATGACATTCAGGCCAGGGACCAAAGACTGCTCACAACAGGCAAAGAGAGCCTCTACAGATGACTGGTCTGAAGGATAAAACAGCCAGGATGCAATAGCAGACCATGGTAGCACACATTGGAAACACTACCTAAAGCACCAGGCCCTGGGGAAAAGGGGACACAACATGGTAAGGCACTACAGGAACTCTTCTTCATAAGCCCATTACCCTCAAGGACAGGAGATGTAGCTGACTTTCCTAACATAGAAAAACAAGCACAGAGACTTAGATAAAATGAGAAGACAAAGGAATTTGTCTTAAATGAAAGAATAGGACAAGGCCATGGCCAGAGATCTAGGAGAAAAAGACATAGGTAACATGCCTGATAGAGAATTGTAAGTAATGATCACAAAGATACTCACTGGACTTGAGAAAAGAGTGGAAGACATCAATGAAACCCTTAACACAGAGATAAGGAATGACATAGGAGAGAAAGAGATCAATAAACAAAATGAGAAACACACTTGATAGAATGAACAGAAGGACAGAAGAAGCAGAGGAATGAATTAATGACCTAGCAAAATCTCTCTAAGAAGGAAGTTCATAGCAATACAGGCCTACCTCAAGAAGCAAAAAAAAAAATCTCGAACAACCTAATCTTACATCTAAAAGATCCAGAAAAAGAATGACAAAACCCAAAACCAGCAGAAAAAAGGAAAAAAGATTAGAGCAGAAAGAAGTGATATAATTCCAAAAACAGTAGAACAGATAAATGAAACCAGGAGCTGGTTCTTTGAAAAGACAAACAAAATTCTAAACCTCTAGTCAGACTCATCAAAAAAACAAAGAGAAAAGAGTCAAATAAATAAAATTACAAATGAAAGAGAAGAAATACAACCAACACCACTGAAATACAAACAGTTCTAAGAAAATATTATGAAAAACCATATGCTAACAAACTGGGCAAGCTAGAGGAAATAGATAAATTCCTAAAAGCATATAACCTCCCAAAACTGAAGCAGGAAAAAATATGAGTCAGTAGTCAAAATGAGTCAGTAGTCAAAAAACTCTAACACACAGGAGTTCAAGACCAGACAACTTCCCAGACAAATTCTACCATACATTTAAAGAAGAATTAATACTATCCTTCTCAAACTTTTCCAAAAATAGAAGAGGATGAAAGCTTCCAAATTCATTCTGTGAGACCAGCATTACCTTGATACCAAAACCAGATAAAGACACCACTGAAAAAGAGAACTACAAGCTAGTATCTCTGATGAACATAGATGCAAAAATCTTCAACAAAATACTAGCAAACAGAATCCAACAATAAATTTGGATTGAGTGAGATTTATTCACCATGATTGAGTAAGATTTATTCCCGGGATGCAAGGGTGATTCAGTATTCACAAATCAATCAATGTAAGAGACACATCAAAAACATCACATCAAACAGTAAGAGAAAGGAAAAAAAAAACATAAGATCATTTCAGTAGAAGCAGAAAAACAATTGACAAAGTACAACATCATTCAGAATAAAAGCCCTCAACAAAGTAGGTTTCAAGGGACAATACCTCAACATAATATAGGCCATATATGAAAAATCCACAGTGAACACCATACTCAATGGGGGAAAACCAAGAGCTTTTCCTCTAAGGTGAGGAACAAGCATGCTTACTCTCACCCCGGTTGTTTATCACAGTACTGGAAGTCGTAGCCACAGAATTTGATAACAAAAAGAAAGAAAATGCATAAATATTGGCAAGGAGGAAATAGAACTTCCACTATTTGCAGATGATGTGATACTATATATAGGAAACATTAAAGACTCCACCAAAAACCACTAGAACTAATAAATGAATTCACTAAAGTTGCAGGATATAAAATCAATGTGCAGAAATCTGTTGCATTTCTATATACTAATAATGAAGTAGCAGAAACATAAATTTGGGAACTAAATTTATGATTTACTAATTTACGGTTATACTAAAATTTACAATTTCAGCAATTTTACCAATTTACCAATTTATGATTGTACTAAAAATAATAAATACCTAGGAATAAACTTAACCAAAGAGGTGAAAGACCTCTACAATGAAAACTATAAACATTAATGAAAGAAACTGAAGACAACATAAAGTAATGCAAAGATACTCCATGCTCATGGATTGGAAGAACAAATATTATTTTGCTAGAATAATGAAATAAATGACATCATGAAATGTTACAATGTTAGATTAATTGGGATTCCTGAGGGGGTGGAGAGAGAGAGAGAGGACTAGAAGATATATTTGAGCAAATCCTAAAGCTAAGAACTTCCCTAATCCAGGGAACAAAACAAGTATTCATGTCCTAGAGGCATAAAGGACACTCCCCCAAGATCAAGGAGAGCAGACCAACCCCCAGGCATGGACTAGTGAAACTCACAAGTCCTAAAACTAGGGAAAAAACATTTTAAGGGCAGCTAGAGGGAAGAGATTCCTTATGTACAGAGGGAGGAACATCAGAATAATGTCAGACCTGTCCACAGAGATCTAGAAAGCTAGAAAGGGCTGGCAAGACGTATTCAGGGTACTAAATGAGAAGAACATGAAACCAAGAATACTTCATTCAGCAAGGCTGTCATTTAGAATGGATGGAGAGATAAAGAACTTTTAAGACTGGCAAAAACTGAAAGAATATGTGACCAAAGCCGGCCTTGCAAGAAATATTAAAGGAGGTTCTGTAAAAGGAGAAAGACACCAAGAGTGATATAGAGCAGAAATTTACAGAGGCAATCTACAGAAACAAAGACTTCAAAGGCAACATGATGACAATAAAATCATATCTTTCAATAATCACTCTCAACATGAATGGCCTAAATGCTCCCATAAAATGGCACAGAGTTGCAAACTGGATAAAAAGACATGACCTATCCATGTGCTGTCTACAAGAGACTCATTCTTAACCTAAAGATACACCAAGACTGAAAGTGAAGGGATGGAAAACCATTTTTCATTGGACTGCAAAAGAAAAATGGGGCAGCAATTCTTACATCAGGCAAATTAGATTTCAGGATAAAGACTGTTGTCAGAGGGACACCTGGGTGGCTCCATTGGTTAAGCAACTGCCTTTGGCTCAGGTCATGATCCCGGAGTCCTGGGATTGAGTCCTGCATCGGGGTCCCTGCTCAACATGGAGTCTGCTTCTCCTTTGACCCTCTATCCTCTCATGTTCTCACTCTCTCTCTCTTTCTCTCAAATGAATAAATAAAACCTTTAAAAAATATATTTAAAAAAAAACTGTAGTCAGAGATACAGAAGGACACTATAGCTTTCCTAAAGGGCCTATACAACAAGAAGATCTAACAACTGTAAATATCTATGACCTAACATGGGTCAGCTAACTACATAAGCCAACTGTTAATCAAAATAAAGAGTCATATTGATATGAATACATTAACTATAGGGGACCTTAATACTTTATTCTCAGCAATAGACAGATCATCTGAGCAGAAAAATCAACAAAGAAACAAGAGCTTTGAATGACACCCTACACCAAATGGACCCAAACATATAAACAGAACATTCCACCCTAAAACAACAGAATACTCATTCTTCTCAAATGCCATGGAACTTTCTCCAGAATAGACCACATACTGGGTCACAAATCAGGTCTCATCTGATACCAAAAGATTGAGATTATTCCCTGCATATTCTCAGAACACAATCCTTTGAAACTGGAACTCAATCACAAGAAAAAGTCTGGAAGAAATGCAAACACATGGAAGCTAAAGGCCATCTTACTCAAGTATGTTTGGGTCAACCGGGAAATCAAAGAACAACTTCAACAGTTCATGGAAACCAATCAGAATGAAAACACATCGGTACAAACCCTATGGGATTTGGCAAAGGCGGTCCTAAGGGGGACATACATAGTCATCCAAGCCTCATTCAAAAAAACAGAAAAATCCTGAATATGCAAACTCTCTTTACACCTTAAAAAACTGGAGAATCAACAAAAAATTTTGCCTAACCCACACATGAGAAGGAAAATAATTAAGATTAGCACAGAGATCAATGAATTAAAGACCAGAAATAGAGTAGAACATATCGATGAAACTAGAAGCTGGTTCTTTGAAAGAATAAGAACGATAGACCACTGACCAGACTTACCCAAAAGAAAAAAGAAAGGACTGAAATTAATAAAATTATGAATGAAAGAGGGGAGATCATGACTAACACCAAAGAAATAGAAACAATCATTAGAAATTATTACCAACAGTTATATTCCAATTAGTTAAGCAACCTCAAAGAAATGGATGCATTCCTGGAAATCTATAAACTTCCAAGACTGAAATGGGAAGAAACTGACAACCTGAATAGACCAATAATTAGTAACAAGATTGAAGCAGTGATCAAAAACCTCCCAAATAACAAAAGTCCAGAACCTGACGGATTCCCTGGGAATTATACCAAACACTCAAAGAAGAAATAAGACCTATTCTCCTGAAGCTGTTTCAAGAAATAGAAACAGAAGAAAAACTTCCAGATTCTTTCCATGAGGCCAGCATTGCCTTGATCCCAAAACCAGGCACAGACCCCATCAAAAAGGAGATTTTCAGACCAATATCCCTGATGAATACAGATACCAAAATTCTCAACAAGATTCTAGCTAATAGGATCCAAGAGTACATTAAAAGGATTATCCATCATGACCATGTGGGATTTATCCCTGGGATTCAAGAGTGGTTCAACATTCACAAATTAATCAATGTGATAGAACAAATCAATAAGAGGAGAGAGAACCACATGATCCTCTCAATTGATGCAGAAAAAGCATTTGACAAAATATAGAAATCTTTCCTGATTAAAACTCTTCAGAGTATAGGGATAGAGGGAGTATTCCTCAACTTCATAAAATCCACCTATGAAAAATCCACAGCAATATTAATTCTCAATGAGGAAAAGTTGAGAGCTTTCTCACTGAAATCGGGAACATGACAAGGATGTCCACTCTCACCACTGTTGTTCAACACAAGTAATAGAAGTCCTAGCAATAGCAATAAGACAACAAAAAGAAATGAAAGGTATTCAAATTGGCAAAGAAGAAGTCAAACTCTCTCTCTTCACAGATGACATGATACTTTACATGGAAAACCCAAGACTCCACCGCCAAACTATTAGATCTCATACAGCAATTCAGTAATGTGGCAGGATACAAAATCAATGTACAGAAATCAGTTGCTTTCTTATACACCAACAATGAAACTAGGAAGAGAAATTAGAGAACTGACAATAGCACCAAAACACATAAAATAACTTGGAATACACCTAACTAAAGAGGTAAAGGATCTATACTCTAGAAACTACAGAACGCTCATTTAAGACACAGAAAGATGAAAAAACATTCCATGCTCATGGGCCAGAAAAATAAACATGTTCAAATGTCTATGCTGCCTAGAACAATCTGTACTTTCAACGCTATCCTGATCAAAATGCCATTGACATTTTTTAAAGTGCTGGAACAAACAATCCTAAAATTTGTAAGAAACCAGAAAAGACCCCCAATTACCAAGGAAATGTTGGAAAAGAGAAACAAAGCTGGGGGCATCTTGTTGCCTGATTTCAAGCCATTTTACAAAGCTCTGATCACCAAGACAGCATGGTCCCGTCACAAAAACACACATAGACCAATGGAACAGAGTAGAAAGCCCACATAGAGCAGGAAAAAATAACCAGTGGAAAAAAGGATAAATGATTCTGGGAAAATTGTAGAGTTACACAGAGAAGACTGAAACTCGACCATTCTCTTAACACCAGACACAATGATAAACTCTAAATGGATGAAAGACCTCAATGTGAGACAGGAGTCCATCAAAATCCTAGAAGAGAACACAGGCAGTAACCTCTTCGACAATGGCCATAGCAACTTCTTTCAAAACACGTCTCCAAAGGCAAAGGAAACAAAAGCGAAAATGAACTATCGGGACTTCATCAAGATCAAAACTTCTACACAGCAAAAGAAGCAGTAAAAAAACAAGGAGACAACCCACAGAATGGAGAAGAAATTTGGAAATGACAATACAGATAAAGGGCTGGTATCCAAGATCTATAAAGAACTTCTCAAACTCAACATCCAAAAAACAAATAACTAATTCATAAAATGGGCAGAAGACATGAACAGACATTTCCCTGTACAAAGGTTAACACACACACACATGAAAAACTGTTCATCATTAGCCGTGAGGGAAATTAAAATCAAAACCACACTGAGATACCATCTTACACCAGTCAGAATGGCAGAAATTGACAAGGAAAGAAACAACAAACACTGGAGAGGATGTGGAGAAGGGAACCCTCTTAACTGCTGGGTGGGAGTACAGGTTGATACAGCCACTTTGGAAAACAGCGTGGAGATTCCTCAAAAAATTAAAAGCAGAGCTATTGTATGACTCTGCAATTGCACTACTGGGTATTTACTCCCCAAATGCAGATGTAGTGAAAAGAAGGGCCATACACACCCTAATGTTCATAGCAGTAATGCCCATAATAGCCAACCTATGGAAAGAGCAGCGATGCCCTTCAGCAGACAAATGGATAGAGAAGATGTGGTCCATATATACAATAAAATATTACTCAGCCATCACAAAGGATGAAAAAGGCAGCTTTTGCTTCAACACGGATGGAACTGGAGGAGATCATGCTGAGTGAAACAAGTCAAGCAGAGAAAGTCAATTATCATATGGTTTCACTTACTTTTGGAACATAAGGAAGAGGACATTAGGAGAAGGAAGAGAAAAATGAAGTAGGTAAATTGGAGGAGGAGACAAACCACAGAAAACTGTGGACTCAAAGAGGGTTTTAGAAGGGAGGGGAGTGGGGGGATGTGCTGGTGGGGGTATTAAGAAGGGCACATATTGCATGGAGCACTGGGTGTTTTTCACTAACAATGAATCTTGCAATACTACACCCAAAACGAATGACGTACTATATGATGACTAACATGACATAAAAACCAATAAAAAAAATAAGGAAAATAAATAAAATAAAATACAATATAACAAAATAAAATAATAAATAAGTAAAAAGTTAAAAATACCCAAATAAACTTCTTCAAATTCCTTTTCCTCTTTCTCTAATGTTCTTTAATTCCTGAGCTTTTTAATTTATTTTTTTAATTTCTTTTCAGTGTTCCAGAATTCCTTGTTTATGTACCACAACCTATGCTCCATGCAATATGTGCCCTCCATATACCCACCACCAGGCTCACCCAACCTCCCACCCCACACCTCTCCAAAACCCTCAGATTGTTTTTCAGAGTCCATAGTCTCTCATGGTTTGTCTCCCCCTCCAATTTCCTCCAACTCCCTTCTCCTCTCCATCTCCCCATGTCCTCTGTGTTCTTATGCTCCACAAATAAGCAAAACCGCATGATAATTGACTCTCTCTGCTTGACTTATTTCACTGAGCATAATCTCTTCCAGTCCTGTCCATGTTGATACAAAAGTTGGGTATTCGTCCTTTCTGATGGAGGCATAATACTTCATAGTATATAGGGACCACATCTTCCTTATCCATTAGTCCATTGAAGGGCATCTTGGTTCTTCCCAGTTTGGCGACTGTGGCCATTGCTGCTATGAACATTGGGATACAGATGGCCCTTCTTTTCACTACATCTGTATCTTTGGGGTAAATACCCAGTAGTGCAATGGCAGGGTCATAGGGAAGCTCTATTTTTAATTTCTTAAGGAATTTCCACACTGTTCTCCAAAGTAGCTGCACCAACTTGCATTCCCACCAACAGTGTAAGAAGGTTCCCCTTTCTCCACATCCTCTCCAACACACGTTGTTTCCTGTATTGCTAATGTTGGCCATTCTAACTAGTGTAAAGTGGTATCTCAATGTGGTTTTGATTTGAATCTCCCTGATGGCTAGTGATGAAGAACGTTTTTTCATGTGTCTGTTAGCCATTTGTATGTTAGACACTTCAATGGAGAAGTGTCTGTTCATGTCTTCTGCCCATTTTTTGACATGATTATCTGTTCTGTGTGTGTTGAGTTTGGGGAGTTCTTTATAGATCCTGGATGTCAGCCCTTTGTCTGTATTGTCATTTGCGAATATATTCTCCCATTCCGTGGGTTGCCTCTTTGTTTTGTTGACTGTTTCCTTTGCTGTGCAGAACTTTTGATCTTGATGAAGTCCCCAAAATTCATTTTCGCTTTTGTTTCCTTTGCCTTTGGAGACGTGTTTTGAAAGAAGTTGCCGTGGCCAATGTTGAAGAGGTTACTGCCTATGTTCTCCTCTAGCATTCTGATGGATTCCTGCCTCACATTGAGGTCTTTTATCCATTTCGAGTTTATCTTTGTGCATGGTGTAAGAGAATGGTCGAGTTTCATTCTTCTACACATAGCTGTCCAATTTTCCCAGCACCGTTTATTGAAGAGACTTTTTTCCACTGGATATTTTTTTCCTGCTTTGTTGAAGATTATTTGACCATAGAGTTGAGGGTCCATATCTGGGCTCTCTACTCTGTTCCACTGGTCTGTGTGTCTGTTTTTGTGCCAGTACTATGCTCTCTTGGTGATCACAGCTTTGTAGTAAAGCTTGAAATTAGGCAACGTGATGCCCCCACCTTTGTTTTTCTTTTTCAACATTTCCTTAGCAATTTGGGGTCTCTTCTGGCTCCATACAAATTTTAGGATTGTTTGTTCCAGCTCTTTGAAAAATGCCGGTGGATTTTGATCGGGATGGCATTCAAAGTATAGATGGCTCTAGGCAGTATAGACATTTTAACAATATTTATTCTTCCAATTCATGAGCATGGAATGGTCTTCAATCTTTTTGTGTCTTCTTCAATTTCTTTCATGAGTGTTCTGTAGTTCCTCAAGTACAGATCCTTTACCTCTTTTGTTAGGCTTATTCCCAGATATCTTATGGTTCTTGGTGGTATAGTCAATGGAATCGATTCTCTAATTTCCCTTTCTGTATTTTCATTGTTAGTGTATAAGAAAGCCACTGATTTCTGTACATTGATTTTGTATCCTGCAACATTACTGAATTGTTGAATGAGTTCTAGTAGTTTAGGGGTAGGATCTTTTGGGTTTTCCATATAAAGTATCATGTCATCTGCAAAGAGAGGGAGTTTGACTTCTTCATTGCCAATACTTACTTTCTAACACAAAGGAGATGACATAAAAAAATTGGAAAAAAAAAAGACTTGCCAATTTCTTACTGGGTAACATTAAGCTAATTCTTTATCACATCAGTTTCTTCATGTGTAAAATATATATGCCTTAAAAAATGTTCTGAAAATTAAAAGAGATATCCTAAAACCTGACAGAGAATACGCCATGGCTGACTATTTTTCAAAGAGGTCCATCCTTTCCCTTAGGCTCTTAATTTCATTATCTTTTTTTCTCTTGTCCAATCATCTCTTTCTTCTTCTACCCTTACAATTCACCCTGTCTCTTGACTATTTTCATCTAGTTTATAAATATACTGAATTTCCCCAGTTCTTAAAACAAAACAAAACAAAATCACCTTCTCTCCTTACCCTGTGTTTTGCTCAGGTTATGTATTATCCCTTATCTCTATTTACCTCACAGCCCTGCTATTCTTGAAGATGTCATCTAGGTTTATAGGCTATACTTTGTTATTCAACCTCAACTCCAACACACTGACATCAGGATTTCTTGTCCACTATCTGCTCAAATTCTTCCTTATCAAAGCTGCCTAATAATTTTTTTTAAGATTTTATTTATTTATTTGACAGACAGAGATCACAAGTAGGCAGAAAGGCAGGTGGGAGGGGGGCAGGTGGAGAGAAGCAGACTCCCTGCTGAGCAGAAAGCCCAATGTGGGGCTCCATCCCAGGACCCTAGGATCATGACCTGAGCCGAAGGCAGAGGCTTTAACCCACTGAGCCACCCCGGTGCCCCATGCCTAATGATTTCTTAATTTCCAAATCAGATGACTGGTTCTCTTTTACATAAATCCTGACTATACTGCAATATTCAGAACTATTATCCCCTCCGTATTGCCTCTCTTTCCTTTTTAACTTTATGACACTGTTTTGTTTGTTTGTTTGTTTTTGTCTTTTCTCATGCATTTCTAAGGGACTCTGTTCTATATTCTTTAATGGTTAATTTTTCTTTAGTTACCTCTTGAAAGTATATCTCATCAAATTCAGGACACAAAAATCTTAGTTGATATACCAAATTTAGTGTCAACCGTGCTCCTGGTTTTATGAACTCCTGCAGCATACATCCAAGTGTATATATCAGCTTTTGCCTTCCTACTGTATTCCAAATCTATCTTTCCAAGTGGCTATATAATGCTAGCTTCAGAGTGATACCCTGCTGGAACTCAAATACTTTTAATCAAATTGTGAATTCATATGTCCCACTCAAGTCTGTTTTTTGTTTCCTTTCAGAGTTCATGGCACTGCCACATTTCCAGTCACCTTGCTCTAGGGTTAAAGAAATGCTTAAGTCTTTTTTCAGCTAATATAGTCAATCAACACATTCAGTCCATTTTAACATAAACATTCTGAGATTTAACGCCTTCATTCCAATCACTTTTTATTCTCATATACTTATTATACATTTATTGATCTAAAACCAGAGCTTTTTCTAAAGTGGATTATAACTCCTGCCCCATTCATTCTTCCTAGCACCTTTTATTTTTTATCATCTAAAACACAGATCTAATCTACATCAGTACTATCCTTAAAAAGAGAGAGAGAGAGAGAGAGAGAGAGAGAGATGATTCACATTACAGAAAAACAGAGCAATTTTTTCACAGATCAATTTTGGGTATGTGACCTAAGCACATTCTAACTGCAATAGTTATCTACTATGCCTCTTAACCGCACCATAATCTCTAGCCATGCTGAACTTAATTTACCTGCCACTGTCCCTATACATATGTACATATGTTCACAATCCTTTCGGGATCACATCCCGAAAAGTCAAACTTTTTTTTTTTTACATCAAAGTCAACTT
Source organism: Meles meles (assembly GCF_922984935.1). Taxonomy (NCBI): domain Eukaryota; kingdom Metazoa; phylum Chordata; class Mammalia; order Carnivora; family Mustelidae; genus Meles; species Meles meles. The sequence goes on from NC_060067.1 coordinate 97,061,979, forward strand.
TTTTTTTTAAAGATTTATTTATTTGAGATAGAGAGCATGCATGCACAAGAACAGTGAGGGGAGAGGGAGAGAATCTCAACAGACTCCCTGATGAGCACGGAGCCCCATGTGGGGCTCGATCTCATCACCTGAGCCAAAATCAAGAGTCGGAGGCTTAACTGAATGAGCCACCCAGGGGTCCCCAAAGCCGAATTTTAATACTCTGATTAATAGTCTTCCAGATTCAAATCTGTTTTATGACAAAGGAGTACTCTGTAACTACATTATACAATAAAACCAGTTTATTGGAATTTTGTAAGCACTGATGGTCCCATATAGGACTGTCACTTTCTGAGGATATATGTTTTAATACCACCGTTTAGACTGTGACCAACAGACTGGCTGCATTAAAATCACCTGGATTGCTTGTTAAAAATCAGGTGCTAGTGTTCCCTTCTGACTAACTATATCACTGTATCTAGGGATAGGGATCCAAGAATCTGCTTCTTAATAAACTGGTATTATATACACTAACGCAGAGCACAACTGTTGAACTAAAATGGTACTGACTTTGGAATCAGATACATTTTGTCTTTGGTTGTATGACCTCTCAGCATAAATTTTCTTGCCCATAAAATGAGAACAAAAAAAATAATATCTAACACATGAATCGAGTGGGAAAAATAAATACAAAAGAATATGACTTGGACACCTGGGTGGCTCAGCGGGTTAAACGTCTGCCTTCAGCTCAGGTTATGATTCTGGAGTCCCAGGATCGACTCCCAAGACCGAGTTCAGCACAGGGCTCCCCACTCAGTGGGGCGTCTGCTTCTTCCTCTGCCCCTCCCCCGCTCATGCTCTCTCTCACTTTCTCAAGTAAGTAAAATCTTTAAAAAATATATAAAAAGAGGGGGAGGGGGCTATGGACATTGGGGAGGGTATGTGCTATTGTGAGTGCTGTGAAGTGTGTAAACCTGGCGATTCACAGACCTGTACCCCTGGGGATAAAAATACATTATATGTTTATTAAAAAAAAAAAAAATTTGGAAGGGGAGGCGAACCATAAGAGACTATGGACTCTGAAAAACAACCTGAGGGTTTTGAAGGGTCAGGGGTGGGAGGTTGGGGGAACAGATGGTGGGTAATAGGGAGGGCACGTTTTGCATGGAGCACTGGGTGTTGTGCAAAAACAATGAATACTGTTATGCTGAAAAAATAAATAAAATGGAAAAAAAATAAATATAAAAAATAAAAAATATAAAAAATAAAGTAAAAGGGGCCTATAATATCATAGACATTCATTGATACATAATTTTCCTTCCCTAACACCATTCCCCAAACCCTACAGACTCAGAAATTACATATTGGTATTTCAAATATATACAGCAGATAGCAGGTATTATCGATCATGATACCTTACACACCAGAAAGACTACAAAATGTTTACTTTCAGAGATGGCAGTAAGGAAAGAAAATTTCTTTCTAGAAATATTTTATTAGTGTGAAAGACACTGTAATTAAGGCAAATTTTAGAAGACTATTTAAAGATCATTTGTGAGTACTTATGAAACTTATTGATGATAATGAGAAATAGTAATGATTCACTTCCATAAGTCATGGAAGAATACTTTCACTTTAAAAGGCAGAGTATTTCCCTGATGCCGAGTGACGGGGGGTTAGGGGGATAGGAGAAGAATAAATGAAACAAGATGAGATTGGGAGGGAGACAAACCATAAATGACTCTTAATCTCACAAAACAAACTGGGGGTTGCTGGGGGGAGGTGGGATTGGGAAAGGGGGAGGGGGCTATGGACATTGGGGAGGGGAGGCGAACCATAAGAGACTATGGACTCTGAAAAACAACCTGAGGGTTTTGAAGGGTCAGGGGTGGGAGGTTGGGTGAACAGGTGGTGGGTAATGGGGAGGGCACATTTTGCATGGAGCACTGGGTGTTGTGAAAAAACAATGAATACTGTTACGCTGAAAAAATAAATAAAATGGGAAAAAAAAAAACAAAAAAAAATATGGAGCAAAAAAAAAGGCAGAGTATTGTACATTTAGATCTGTGTAATGGCAAATACACTGTGTACTGTGGATCAAGCAAGGCATTTAACAGCAATATAACAATTGCCTTCTAGGTAAAATTGAGAAATATAGGTCTGATTATTATACTTCTCGGTATATTGGTAGATGCCTACCTGCAACAAGCACATCTACAAAAGTGTACTTCTGCTCTCACAGCTCATCTGCCCAAAGGGAGTGCCATCTTTAATATGTTCACAACTTTGTATGGGGGTGTTATAGATTAGTCTCAAGTTGGTTCCTACAAACAAAAAGGTGGAGACGTAGGAGACAGAGTTTCCCATACACAAGGAGCACTATGATTCTGTTATCTCCTACCACAGTCACCAAAGTGATGAAAACCTCACCCTTTCTTAAAGCCCAATACAGTACAGGATGGAAAAGGAAGAAAGCTGGACAACTGGCAAGGCATAGTGCTTGGGACAAAGGATGACCCAGTAGCTACCTAAAGAGACCAGTAACTAAATACAAGATGGTAATGAGGATAAACCAGCAGCTGCCACCAGGACAGGGAGGACACTGAGTAACAAACACCTCCCCTCTCATGGGTACTCTGTAAACCTCCTGGAACTTACTGGAAGTCCAGGCCAAAGAGTGGATGAACCTGAACTAAGATTACATTTTTGCCAGCTGGCAAAATAGGAGATGAACAAAAAAACTGATTTAAGTAATATAAAAAGTAAAACACTGCATGACCTGAGACTCAAGTTCAATCTACATTTGTAGAGCAGGTATAACTATTTGAAAGCTAGAGTAATTAGACTATATTTATATAATCATTGCACTTATCATAACAAAAAGAAAAACAAATAACTCAGAGGAAACTCCATATAGTTGACTGGCTTGACTGCTATTTTGGAAGATATAAACATTTCTAAGAAATGCCTTTGTCAATACTACTTCTTGTACTTTCTCTCTTGCCTCTCACCAAAGACTACCCTTGTTTTTAGCACCTACAAAATACACTTTTAAAAGCATCCATGCAGTAGCACAACTGTTTTGCATCAGTAATTTTATTGCATGTGAATGGAAAATTAAGTGAAATGCAGTGCTGCAAAAATTCTAAAGAAAATTAGACTTGCAATTATAAACTTAACTTTCAATATCACACTTTCTACTGTTACCAAGATGGTATAACGAAGTCTTCAGCTGTTCATCAGGAATGTCATTCCCTTTAGGGCCTGACATATTCCACTGATTAGATCCTAAATCATCCAGAGAAAGCTGCAGAGTCCTAGAGCCTGGTCAGTCTCAGTCCTGCTTTTCTGTAGCCTGAATATAATTAGTTGGTATTGTATCTGGCCTCTGTACCAAGCTCACAAACTGAATGGAGTATTTATGGTTCTTGCTTAAATGGCAGAGACACCCAAAATTAATGTGTCTGCTCACTGCTTCTGTGCTAGAATTATGTAATTTGACTCACTCCCTGTACATGAGACAAGATTTCTTCTTTACTTGTTTTTTACTCTTTCTAAAAACATAATTACTTAAATTTGAATGGAATAAAAATAACTCTAGCATATTAAAATGATGTGCTGAGTAGCACTTGAAGTTGCATAAAGAAAAAGGATCAAGATGCTTTGTCACAGAAAGGCAAAAATGAAAGTTCTGTGAATACGAACAATTTATTCTGTAAAACAAAATATCAGTATCTCTAGAATATGTTTTATCTTTAAAAAATGACAAATACTGGGGCACCTGGGTGACACAGTCAGTTAACTGTCTGATTCTTAGTTTTCGCTCATGGTCGTGATGTCAGGGTCCTGGGATGGAGCACCCAGGATGGGCTTAGGGCACAGCGGGGAGTCTGCTTAAGAGGAGCTCTCTGCCCCTCCCCCGCCCCATGGGCACACTCAAATGCTCTCTCTCTCAAATAAATAAATATGACAAATACTTTTTTTGTTGATTATAGAAACGTGAAAGTCCAAAAACTAAAAAATTAAACTTACTTAAAGTTCATCTGTAAGAGACAGAATCCCATATTTTGATGAGTTCCATTCCATTCCCCTCCAGAGGAGAAAAAGTGCACAAAAGTACACTTTAAAAAACTAGATTTATGTGGTTTGGAAATTTTTTTCTTGATAATGTATTCTTAACAGATTTGAGTATAATGAAATATTCATCCACAGTACCATTTTTAAAGATTGCACAAGATAAGATACCACTGTAAAACTTTAAGACAAATTGATTAGCCCATCTCTTATTGTTAAGCTTAGTTGGTAAATTTTTTAGCTCTGATAAATCAGGCTTTGATAAATAATTGATGTAATGGAATATTTATGAAGATCCGTAAACAAAATTCTTAAGGATCAATTCTTAGGGCTTAATAGCAGGCCATGAAGTAACCACTTTTATTGCTTTTTCTTGCTGTTGTCATGGCCAATTCATCCTCAAGAAACTCTCTACCAGGATTAATCCTGGGGTGCAGTATTTCAGAGTGTTCATGTTCCCAAAGCTTTACTGACATGGAGCATTTCCCCCATTTTACTCCTACCAGTTTGAGATACGTGCCATATCCATTTTACTTTGTCTTTGTTGTCTTACCAATGATTTTTAACATTTTTTAAATGTTTATTTACTTGTATATATTCATACATGATTTCTTAAATTCTTGTTCTTTTCACATATTAAATGGAGAATTTATCTTTTTCTTCACTTTGAAGAGCTCTCTTTATTAAATAATATTCTATGTAGAATATAGTCCCAATATTATTTTTACCAATTTACTACTGCTCTTTTAAACTCTTTATTCACATGTAGCATAGGTACAGAAAGTACACAGCTTGAAAATTTTCACAAACTGTATCCATCTGTGTAAAAAGAGCACCTTGACACCAGAGACCTTTCTGCTCCTTCTAGTCCTATTCTCCCCTGCAAAGGTGATTAATATTCTGACTTCTAACAGCTAGTTCCGTTTTGTTAGTTTAGCTTCATTTGTTTGTTTCTTTTAGCTTCACATAATTGGAATTATACTATATGTGCTGTTTTGTGCCTGGTTTCTTTAATCAACATTGTATTACTGAAATTTACCCATAGCATTGCATTCATCCCACTGAATTCCGCTGCATTCTATTGTGTGACTCTCATACTGTTGGTGATAGGCATTTGGGTAGTTTTCAGTCTGGAGCTATTAAGTAGAGTGATGCATATTAAATATATGATGGTCACTATTCAAAATAAATAGAAGAGTTGGAATATAAAGTTTAGGAAAGCTCAAGAAAGTGGAAATAAAATTAAGAGATAAAAAATGTGAGGAAAAAAACATAAGAGATCCAGAGGACAAATCTACAAAGATGTGACAGCAAAAAGTAAAATAAAAACCAAAAACATAAAATTGAGAAGATAAAATCATTTGAAAAATAAAATAAGCATAATTTCAGAAACCTTCAGATTAAAAGGGACTACCTTGCAATAGTAGGACAAGTGAAAGCTGACCCATAATTGGCATAGCAATATGAAACTTAACTATCTCAAGAATAAAATCATCTTTAGGAGACAAAGAGGGTTGGTGGGTGAAATGGGCGAAGATGGTAAAAAAGTACAAACTTCCAGCTATAAAATATATAATAAAATATAAAATAAATTTTATAAAATATAAAATAAATAAGTCATGGGTGACTACAGTTGACAATACTGTATTGTATATTTGAAATTGCTAAGATATTAGATCTTAAAAGTTCCAATCACAAGAAAAAAATTTATAACCAAGCATGGTGATGGATATTAACTAGACTAATTGTCATATAATAATAATTTTGTAATATATACAAATATTGAATCATTATGTTGTATACCTGAAACTAGTATTATATATCAGTTATCAATATATATGCATAATCAATCATATCTCAAGTTTTGAAAAAGAATAACATCATCTGGGGGTGCCTGGGTGGCTTAGTGGGTTAAGCCTCTGCCTTCGGCTCAGATCTCAGGGTCCTGGGATCGAGCCCCACGTCGGGCTCCCAGCTCAGCAGGGAGTCTGCTTCTCCCTCTCTCTCTGCCTGCCTACTTGTGATCTCTCTCTGTCAAATAAATAAATAAAATCTTTTAAAAAAAAAAGAATAACATCACCTGAAAAGACAGAGGAACATACTATATATACATACTATATACTGTTCAAAGCAATAAGAAAAACACTGGCATCTCTCTGTCCAACTAACATACTACAACTAGAACACAATGAACCAATGCCTTCAAAAATGTAGAAGAAGTTACTTTAGCCCAGAATTCTGCGTTCATTTACATCATTACTAAATATGGAACTAAAATAAAGATATCATTATTCAATATGTAGGTAAAATAAAGATATCAGTAGACATGCAAAATATCAGAATATTTTACCCTTATTTGAGTAATTATTTAAGAATTTACTCTGGGAGGGGCGCCTGGGTGGCTCAGTGGTTTAAGTCTCTGCCTTCGGCTCAGGTCATGGTCTCAGGATCAGGGTCTCAGGATCAAGCCTCTCATCGGGCTCTCTGCTCAGTGGGGAGCCTGTTTCTCCTTCTTTCTCTGCCTACTTGTGACCTCTCTCTCTGTCAAATAAATAAATAAAATATTAAAAAAAAAAAAAAAGAATTTACTCTGGGAAAAAAATGAGGGTGTAAACATAAAATAGGAAACAAAGGATCTAACCTAGGAGAGCAATAAGGGGAAGTCCCAGCACTTCAAGTGTTGGGCAAGTCTAAAAAGAAACCACTGTAAGATTCTAGGAAAGAAAAAGAATATAAGATGATCAGAATCCAAATATAAAGAAGCCACTTAAATTGAAGGAATTCAATGGCTTTCAATTAAGGGCATGAAACAGTCCAGGAAATAAAGCAAGAAGATGATTCTCAAATGTTCTGCTTTTAGAATCAACTTTTAAGAAAAGCTGTAAAACTTATGGTTAAAAAATAGATTGCAATTTGTATCCACTTTGACCACTTATATGTAAAAGTATAGGAGACAGCTGTTGGGAGGTGGAAAAAAAAGGAAAGGTGGAGGGAAAGACAAAAAACACTTTCATCTTTCAGACTGAGAAAGAAAAAGACATTTTTCTATAATAATCATAGAAGATTGAATATATAATTTGTAGAGAAATATAAATTCACTACTACTCAGCAGTACAAAAATAATGTAGTTGTTTTTTCTAAAACTGATCTAATCTTTCAGATAAAGCTTCTGTTAAATCTATTGTTTCCAGTTTAAACTGGTTTTTGTTTTTAATAATTCATCTTATTCTACGTAAATGCCTTGTCTGCAAAATTTCTTCCCCCTCATATACTTTCCTCTCCTCCTACCCCAATTTGATATTAAGTCTAAGTAGGAGAGGGTTATGTGAGCTCCCGTACTATGTTCCCCTAGGTCCTCTGGCCCCCTCAGGGTTCTTCCTTAATGTGCCTGGGTACTCTACTGACTTCCTCTGCTAATATTTACAATGAAGAATTGTGTTTTGTTCTCTTGGCTCCCTTGGGCCTTTGGCTCTTTCCAGCCGCCCATTCCTCAGCAAAGTCTCCCTCTGGCCCTTGGCTTAGTTCACACATCCAAACATCTCAAACCTCCTCCATGCAGCCCCCATAACAGGCCAGCTGGTTTTCATCTCAGCTACTTCCCTGTCCCCGCAAGACATGAGGAATTGGTCAATTGATTCTATATCACTAAGTCATAAATTACACCCTTTCTCCCCATAACCACACTGAGCCCCCATGTGTGCCCCGCTGTGTTTGTGCAAGAATACATTTCCGCAGACCTCACTGTCTCTGGCTTTCCCTCAACTACACAGTCCTCTGCCCTCTTTCCCCAGTGGTGGAGAGCTAGGGGAAAGTGTGCGAATAGGTGTTTACTGCTTCTCTCCTTCTTCTCTTTCCCACGATCCACTGATGGCAAAGGGTTTTCATTACTCCATTCTTACCTGCCAAGCACTCCCTCTACATCATATCATATTCTCCATATTCCATTGGACTTTCCTTTCTCTTTTACCTATGATGATAGAACTGCTATGGGAGAAAAAAAAGGAATATAAAGAGATATTTGTTTAATGGTTTCCAAATAGTTCACTGCTTAAATATGAACAACAGAGACATTTTTAAAGTGGTATATATAACTCTATTTGGGAAAAGGTGCATGTGTCAGAAGAACTGAAACAAAAAATGCTTAGAAATATTACTCTGTGTAAGCGAATTAGGGATTAGGAGGAAAAGGTCATGGGACAATTGTTTTTTATTATAAATTTTTGTATACTACTTAACATACTGTTTCACAATCCAAGTTTTTATTTCTTTTTGCCCATTATACCATGAATTCATCAGGAATAGTTTCCAGCAGCTCAGGCTCCTTGCCATTGATCCTCAAAGTGAGTTCCTTTCCATAGAGCATGCTGGCACTTAAACAGAACCCTGAAACCCACTTCTTTCTCTCCTTTTGAAGATCATTTTCCTTCATTTGGGAATCAAACTCAACTCACAGAGTACTTAATTTGCAATACACGTACTATTTTAGTGTCAAGAATCATGCCAACTTCCTTCGAGTTTTACCAATATAACATTTGTGGAGTAAGTGTTACAGGACTTTAAGAAAATTACTTAATCTTTCTAATTTTACTGACTTCATCTGCAAAATGGGGATGGCAGACTCAAGAAGCATTAGAAATACAAAGACATATCAAAGCTAAATTCTTGTACCTAAATGTCCTGAGTGCTTGATTAATCTATACTCTTGAAAAAGATTAACATAATATGTCTAAAGTATTTTTATTAATTTTTCTTGGTAAATAAGGAAAAAATTTAAATCATTCAGGCAATTTAACATTCCTTATTTCAGAATATATTTCTTTTATTGTATTTTGCATTGCTGACTTTTTCCATTTGTTTTCTTATTCAGAAATATATTCTTCTTACATTAGATCACTAAATAAAGTCTTCTTGATCCATAATAATCTCCCTTATTATTTTCCTTCTATCATATTCCATTTCATTTCAGGAGATCTATCCAACTTGTTTATAATATCACTGATTATATCAGTGAATTATATCATTGATATAATTTCACATATTTATTCTGTAGCAGAATATTTTTATATTCTTATAAAAATATTCTTATTTTTAAAGATAAATATAAAATTTATATTTTTATGCAGATTTCAATTCTATTAAATTTTTAGTGTCCTACTAAAAATTACAATACTTTATTTCCCAGCTTCCTTTCTATTTTCATCTTTTATATTAAGTGAATAGTTCTTTGCTCTTTTCATAAAGTCTGATTCCTTGAATTATTTTACTAGCTCAATGCAGAAAGGTTGTAAGACCTAATTTTCCTGTAGTAAATCTTTTTTAAGTCTATGTTTTTTCCACATCTTCTATATTATATTCCTTTCAATGTTGAAGTCTATTCCCATCGACCTCAATTTGTTGGAATATGTGCTCTCTCTGTTGACTCATCCTAAAATTGAGAATGATTTATCCAGGCCAGATGTGGGCCATAAACAGACAGAGGACTCTCAGAACTATTCCCTGACCACCTGATTGCTATTAGAACCCTATTCTCAGGTATAAAGCTTCAACTGGAAATTGGCAGATAAATTTCACTTCCCTAGTTCGGTGAGCCTGGGAGCTTCAGGAAGAAGCCAGACCCTTGGAAAGGCAACTCAGTCTCTAGGCACCTCTTTTTAGTGAAGCTGCAGCACTAATTTCTAACTCTGATTCTCAACTTCTTTGCTCTCCAGCCTTTTCTGACATGTATAACATTTGACTCCATTGCCCTCTTTTCTGGTTATGATACCAACCAGATCAAAGAGGACCTACATTATCCTCCTGGATTTCTACAGTGGAACTATGATCTCCCTTTCAGCTTATTTTTAATGCAGCAGCAAAAACAAATGTCTATCCTTGGTCCTTTGCCCTTATCTTGTCCTTTCATTTCAGGGGATTTTTCTCTCTTCAATCAAGAGAAATAAGTCACATTACCATTAAAAAGTTTAGATGGTATTTTAAATTTTTTAAAAGATGAGATGTGGGGCACCTGGATGGCTCAGTCATTGAGCGTCTGCCTTCGGCTCAGGTCATGATTCCAGAGTCCTGGGATGGAATCCTACATTGGACTCCTTGCTCAGTGGGGAGTCTGCTTCTCCCTCTCCCACTCCCCCTGCTTGTGATCCTTCTTTCGATGTGTCTCTCTCTGTCAAATAAATAAAATCGTTAAAAAAATTAAAATATTTGTGAGATTAAGAGTCATTTATGGTGGTTGCTGGGGGGAGGTGGGATTGGGAGAGGGGGAGGGGGCTATGGACATTGGGGAGGGGAGGCGAACCATAAGAGACTATGGACTCTGAAAAACAACCTGAGGGTTTTGAAGGGTCAGGGGTGGGAGGTTGGGGGAACAGGTAGTGGGTAATAGGGAGGGCACGTTTTGCATGGAGCACTGGGTGTTGTGCAAAAACAATGAATACTGTTATGCTGAAAAAAATAAAATGGGAAAAAATTAAAATATTAATGTATTATTTTCTTTATGTATTTTTAAAATATACATTTTTAATTTATTTAAGTAATCTGTAGGAAAAAACTGGATTTCCTCGAAATTGTATACTGTATTTGGAATGTTCAAGTACCAATAATGAGTTGAGAGATGCACAAAATATTTGCCTTTGGCTTATAAGTTATGTTTACTTAATAATCTTGATCTTTCCACTATCTGTTTGCACTATCTTTCCACTTTGCTGCTTTCCTTGCTTGACTTTGCATCATGGGGATTAGGTGGCTGTAGGGGTATAGGGACTAAGCCCTGCCAACTACATTTCTAGGCTTCCACGTCTCTTGGCTTCTGGCTGGTTCTGACTCTGGAAAGACCACCAGGTGGGTCACTGAAAGTGGGAAGAAAGGAAGAGGCTGACAGCTGTATTTCTTCCTTTGGGCCACAAGTGGCATTCCCCATATATTTTCACTCTCTCTTAAACTACTGAGTCCAATTGATAGGCCTATTATGACTGCATCTTCTCACTGGTGACCCTGAGCTTTGGTAAAATTATTCTATTCTTGGGGCGCCTGGGTGGCTCAGTGAGTTAAGCCTCTGCCTTCAGCTCGGGTCAGGATCTCAGGGTCCTGGGATCAAGCCCTGCATCAGGCTCCCTGCTGATCTCTTTTCTTTTTTTCTCTCTGTCTGCCCCTCTGCCTACTTGTGATCTCTATCTAATAAATAAATAAAATCTTTAAAAAAAATGATTCTACTCTTAGTCACTCCAGCCCAGAGATGATGGCTTCTGGCAGTTATTAAATTCTGAGTTGCCTCACCAGTCTGATGGCTTCTTAATTCTTTTATCACCTATGTAACTAATCACCTACATTAAATTCCTTCTGTTTCAAATACTTAGTGTTTTTCAGTTAATACCCTGATTCATTTACAAGTCATTACAGTAATATATATCGGTATCTCAAATTTATATCCATTGTAAGTCTACTTTAGTGTTATGTTCTCTTCACGTCTTTAGTACTATTGATGGTGTTGATTATAACATGAAAATCAATGTGTATTTTTAACTCCTTCTCTCAGATTTCTCCTCAAAGGAAAAAGTTGTTAAAACACTTATGAAATGTACAACTGCCAAAAATTAAAGACAGTAAACATCAAAATAAATAAATAAATAAATAAAGTTGTTCTAACCTCTATAGGAGTTTACAGGGCTATATAACCGTAGTACAAGGCCAAATAATAATACTTGTGTAACTTTTGCTTTATATGGAGTTTTCACATAAAGTACAGCTTTCTACTGTCTTGTATTTAACTGTTTATTAAGCATCCTGACCTGATTTAGTTACAGAATCTTGGATGCCAAATATATACCAATTAACAAGCAGCTGAATTCTAATATTAGGAATAATTTTTTAAATTTTAAATGATATGATGTTACTCATTTTCTGAGCAACAAAACTTTTTCATGATATAATCTGCAAAATTTTTTTTATAAAACTGAAACAATTCCTGATTGAAAAATTATCAGTTTTAATCTTCATGTTAAGCAAAGGTATCAATTCCTTCTTTGCAGTTGGGTAATGCATAATTATATATGTTAAACACTGTATTCTATAAAAATCATGTGCTCTGGTTAAAAAGAAATAGCAATTCATAGTCAATAAAACCCAGTATGAAATTTCCCTGAGAGTCACTTAAAAACTGAACCAAAGCCAATAGGTCTTGCCTTGTAACTACAGAATGGCCCATTTACACAGCTTCTGCTAATGCAGTAAGACTTTTGATGGGCCAAAGTCTTCTGAGTTTTTGCCAACAGACGTGGAAATTTCCTGTCATTACTACATCTGGGTATTATTTTCCTGGAGCGATGTATGTGAAAAGGATCAGAAAAGTTTATGGGTAAATTGATATGATAATTGCTACAGCTTTGTTACATTTTATCATTTTATAATAGCTTAAGAGTTCAGCTGCTAATGGCTTTGGTTATTTTCTTTGTACAGGGCTTGAATTTTTCCCATGGTAGTCTTTGTGCTCCTACCTACACATCAGCTCCTCTAGGGAAATCATCCATACTCTGGTATAGAATTTTCTCAGCTAGAATGCTGTAGACAGAACAAATCAACACCCTGACACAGTGAGAAAAGAATGTGCACACCTTGCTTGAGCCACATTTTTACCTGTACAGAAACACAAACTGTCTAGATAATTAACACCTGGAGATCCCATGAGTTACTTTAGTCACTGTCCTACTGCATTACTCACTATTTTGTGATATCAGTGTATTACCCTGGTAATGCACCTAAGAGCTCTTCAGAAAGCAGTCAACCCTAAATTAACTCAATTTCACTACCAGGCTGGAGGTGAAATTGACTTTCCTATTTAGTAAAATGGGTAATTATGAATCACTTTAACAGAAAAATCACAAAGTAACCAGAAGTAGCAAGTAAACCACTATGATCACAGTTTGGGCAAAGAAGAGGATGGGAATGGCATCTAAGTAGAAATGAAAATGTGAGAAGTCAGGGTTAAGGATGTTAAAAGTACGAAAGACTAAATCAAGTAGTGGTAGAGGAGAAATCCCCTATGCCACTTACCAAGTTTTTGCCTTTCAGTTCCAAACTGATCTTTCTCCTCTCTGCATTCTGATACTGAAGGTGAGACTGGAACCCAACATTTCTGCTTTGCCAGAAGACATGTTATATTCACCCAACAGGAAGTACTGGAAGAAATTGGGAGCCTAGCGGAGGAAGAAGGGATTTGCACTTTCCTGGTTTTTTTCCTACGGTCCTCTTGGCTTCCTCCTGATTCTGAGTATCATCCCAGCAATTCTTTTTTTAACCCCAACAAAGGCAGTTCCTTCCCACAGAGAATACTGAATCCAGATTTCAGTTTTTCCCAAACTTGCAGAACCAGCTTCATCAAGTGCTGTTCCTCAGAGGCACTAGGGTCAGCAGGTTGGTGTTCCTTCTTCCAAGGTCTGGTTCCAGGCACCTCATTTAAGTTTCTAAGTTTTAATAATTCTAGTCTCTTCCCAAGGGTAGTAGCTATTTTTTACAGTTGCTACCTCCATGAGAGTTTATCATTCTCTTTTTACCCTTCCAGTTACTTAGCTAACAACTTTATGCCTCATTAGCAACTCAGACAAAACTCTCTCAGTTAAAATATGTGACATCATTTCTGCTTCTTTTCTGGACCATGCTGATACTACTTTTAAAAAGACAACTAGATTACTAATTGTTCTTTAAATGATTTTAAAACCCACTCTACCAAGATGAAAAGGCAAAAAGAAAGACCTAGGATGGAAAAAGCTATGGAAAAGCATGGAACGTAATAGCTGTCATTAAAAACCTGAGCAATGCTTTTGCTGAAAAATGCAGGGCAGTTAGGGAGCTAGTCAGTGAAGTTTACACTTGATCTTAGCCTAAAGGTGGAGAAGCGATAAGTCAGTGAAGTTTAAATAATTAAAATGAACATGACTTTGACGAGAGTTGATAGCACAGAATTTCTGCCTTCTAGTGCGTCAGAGCCCATCCACCTCCTATCTACAATTCTGTTGACTGAATTTCATAAAGATAGGCAGACACCCTGAGTATAGGGACTTTGTGAGATTTTTAACATTAATAATGCAACATAGTAAAACTGCGACTTGTTATGTATGTCTGTATTCAGTTTATTTCTAGAACTCAGCTAATATTCTTTTCATGGACTGTGGGTAAGACTGCCTTTTCCATTAATACGGTAATACTTTTATAAATTCTGGGAGTATAAACCACATGAAGTTAGCACTCACCAAATGAATCATCATGAGATATAATTATAAAGTGTAACTGATTCAGAATGTAAAGGACAGAGATTTATGCATTGGTCCATTTGTTATTTTCAGTAGAACACATGTAGAATAAATAGTTTAGCAAAGAAATTAAAGAACTGAGAGAAAATGTAGGAAAATTTATGTATTATTGGGAATGGAAAAGGACTTTTGAAACAAAATAATTCCAGAGACCATTAAAGAGAAATTTTATAGATCTAACAACATTAAAATTTGAAATAGTACCTCAAAAATGACCACAAATAAAAAGTAAAAGACAAACAAAATATTAATGATACAAACCTTAGTATATTTCCTAAATAAGCAATCATAAATCAATATAAAATGATGATTACACTAATAGAAAAAAGGAAATGGTAGTTAATATGTAATTCATAAAAAGCAATAAACTAGTCAATAATTATTATCCAATAATTAAAATGCATTAAATGAGATATTTTCCATGCATCAATCTAACAAAAGGTTAATAAAATGACCTCCTTGTACATTATAGTGGGGTTGTGGGAGAGGATACTGTTTAAACATTTTCTTCAAATAAACTGACAGATATATATTTTTTTAACTTTAAAGTATTCATAGCTTTTTAGCCTGGTAATTGCTTTTCTACAAATTAACCCAACAGAAATGATCAAAAATGTTTTCAAAAAGCTGTATATTCTATAAAATATTCATCTTTGCATTATCATTTCAAAGAGACTCAAATATCTGCATTAGAGGGTTAATTATATTATCATAATACTATGAACAATTAGAATATTAAAAAACAATTTTTACTGACATTCAAAAAAAATCATTTGCTCAAAAAAAAACCAAAAACAAAAACAAATGTATATGTGCCTTATGATGCCAATACTAGATTGTCTGTACTCTGTCAATATTCAGAAATAAGTCAAAATGATGAAGGTTATTTCTGAACACTGAAAGATTGGTGGTTCTAAAAATTTGTGCTTTTCTATTTTTTCCAAGATTATATGTTTGGTTGATTTTTTTTTCATTCTCCTTGTCTTTCCTTATCTGTTTAAATGTGGTACTAAAATTACTATGTGCCTCAGTTTTTCAGTTCCTAATCAGATGGCAGTATTTTGTAATTGTTAATCATTTGCTTTTTAGGTTTTTCCGTGGTTAAGAAGTGAAATTTAAAAAGCCATAAATTGAAATATTTCAAGAAACTAAATAATGCATTCATAAGTTTCATTTTACTTATGTAGCAGTTAAGGAGTATCTACAAATTATTTCATCACTAAGAATTTCTTATTCTCTCTCTCTAAATTAAACCCTGGGAGGCACCTGGGTGGCTCAATCTGTTAAGCATTTGCCTCCGGTTCAGGTCATGATCCCAGAGTTCTGGGATCAAACCCTGCAGTAGGGCTCCCTGCTCTGTGGGGAGTCTGTGCCCCTCCTGCTTACATCCTCTTTCTCTTTCTCTCTCTCTTTCTCAACTAAATAAGTAAAATCTTTAAAATAATTAATTAAACCCTGATTCTCAAACAGTTCTTTTTTTCTGATGAAATGATTATAGAAATAATGTGTATTATTTGGAGAACTGTTAGCTCTTTACACAAAGTTTTATTTGTCACATTTACAGTTTCCCAAATATATGGGTATTTACTTTGAAAATGGAATTATTCCTTTTTCATTTATTTTATGATTGAATTTTAAAAGCATTAAAATTAAGATATTTAAGTCTTTTTTGAAACCTTATCATTCTATTTTTACCCTTATAAAGGTAAAGGATTCTTAAAGATATTTCTTTCTAATCTCAGCAGTCTTCTTTAAAGGAAAAAATAATAAATGCTTAAAAGTCCTATGTAATTGTCGAATTAAAATATGCAAATTTTAGTCAATAATATAAGGAAATTTTTCACACATTTCCTGATCACATTATACAGAGTCAGGCACAGATGTGTACATTTTCTCAGAAGGATCTACAGTATCAGGACATTATTTAACCAGAATGAAAAAAAAAAAAAAAAACCTTCTATTACTCCACACTGTTGAAACAGAGTCACCAGTGTTTAAAAGGAAAAAAAAAGTCATTGAAGATGAATGGAAAGCCTCATCATGTTAATTTCATCCTATTTCACTACAAATTCCTTTTAGTACTCTGGGTTTTATATATTATGGCATGCTAGTAAAATACATATTAGAAAATGGTTACACCATTGAACAATTACTGAGAGTCACATTAAACTTAATAGATGCTAGTTGAAAGACTTGCCACTGTAAACACCACTTTCTAAATTGTAAAGGAAGTATGGTTTGGTTGATTATACTTAAGGTGGTTTTAATCTAGCAGAGGAATTAATATAAGAAAGAACAAGTAACATGGAAAGAGTCGCAGTATATTTGTACATGCAAAGCTTTCTTTCATCTGATGGTGAAATTGAAAAAGAGTAGAAAATTTCAACATAACTCAAAGCAGAAATACAAACAACTACTTCTCACTGCATGTAAGTAGTGAAACAAGCAAGTTCAAGAATAAACTGTCCTTGAATATGCACCATATTAATTGCAAAATCACTTGTATTATCCTTTCAGTAAAAATAATGTAGTAAGTATTTGTGGAGAAAAACTGGAACTAAGGACAATCATTGTATTGATTAATTCAATTGCACACTTCTCTTACAAAACCAAATATTTTATATCAAGTTAAATTGCAGTTTACATCTGGCATAGGCACATCTTGTCTGACATTCCTCTACTATCATACAGTGTAGGCATACCGTTTCTTTATAGGTATCATATGGATTTTACCTGGTCTATCAAGCAAAATCAAGTTTTTTCCAGAATGAAAAACAATTTTTCTCCCAATGTCCATGCTGTTCATTATAGTAATAATTCCCAACCTTTCACTAGGGAAGAAATTACACTTACAACACTTAAATGTTATAAACTTGAAATTCTCCAAGGGGGTGACTGTATAATGGAGCTTATACCTGTACAGAAGCACACATAGCCAAACCCAGTATGGGGCAAATGAACCATCTGCTTTAGTATTTTCTAAAATCACTCTAAAACCAGTTATTTTCCTACACTGTGAGAAATAACTAAACTCAGACTCAAACTTTGTCGCAATTTATTCTGGTTGGAGTTTCTAGTGAGGCTGTGGAGAATTTTCTCAGTGTGACAGCTCTCCTGCCAGGGACTAGGAATGAATTGAGCTTTCAGAGCCTGAAGATTGTAACTGCACTCACTTTAATGCCAGGCCCAAGGAGCAGCCAGGAACTACATATAAGGAGAGGTTATGCTCCTTCACAAACATGACTATCTGGTTAGTTTTTCTTTAATATGAAATAACTGATCTTGGAAACTTCTTCATCGTTTTGGTTTATGTAATGAGGCAGAAAATGAAAACCTTTAACAAAAAGCCTCATTAAGACTGTTCTTTAAGGAGCGCTATTAACCTAGTTTTTCCTCTCTTAGCAGCAGAATTGCTGCCCTATTAGTCAGGAAAGGTCCTCTCAGTTCATCTTGCTACCTAAAAACAAACTCTGATTCGACTTACAATCTATAGTAAGAATTATACATAATTTACCTATCCATGGTTATGTACATAGGAACTATAAAGAATATACAAAGTGCAATTCTGATTATCAGGGTATAGCCACTTCTCACTTAAGAACCATAGAATTGTTAAGCTTTGAGTATTCTGAATTGATCTGTTCTTTTTCTCTTGGTCTCACATCATTCCTACTTTTTTCAGCTGGTACTGGAAAGTATGTTTTTTGTTCTAGGTTCCTTAACCAGACAATATAATGTAAGTCCTTTGTGTCTATGGTCTGATTGTGATTGACATTTTTGTACTGGTTCAGCCAAAGGTCTTGGGAAATGGGTGTTAAAGTACTTATTGTAAGAAAGAATCCATTCATAATAGGGATGGAAGGTGAAAACAGATGAAATACTAGATTTATAAAATGAACACAACTATATTTCTTTTGCTACAGTAAATACTATTTACAGTCTCCACCTATCACCCAGAATAGCATCCAAAAGTTTTACAGAAGTGAATTACTTCATGTTCAATACCACTGAGTTTACACTATACTTTGACCCCATACAAATTACAGCTAAGCACCTTTATAATTAGAAAATATGTTTGCTTGTTATATTTATGTATTTAATGTTTAACTCACCTCACCCCTTCCTTTTTTTTCTTCTTTTTTTTTAAGATTTTATTTATTTATTTAACACAGAGAGAGAGAGAGATCACAAGTATGCAGAGAGACAAGCAGAGGGAGGGGGGGCGAAGCAGGCTCCCTGCTGAGCAGAGAGCCCCATGCGGGGCTCAATCCCAGGACCCTGGGATCATGACCTGAGCCGAAGCGGAAGGCAGAGGCTTAACCCACTGAACCACGCAGGAGCCTCCCCTTCCTCTTTTTTAAGAGCATAGACCATAATAATAACCAGTGGATCTTTTTTTCACATATTTAAAAATAGTTCTAGGTGATAGGCATGAAAGTACTGGACAGGTACAAAAACCCAGATAAAATTCTGACTTACATTAGAGTGATCCAGAGGCTGAGAAAAGGAGCTTTAGAAAATGTATGGGAGGGATGCCTGGGTGGCTCAGTGGGTTACAGCCTCTGCCTTCGGCTCAGGTCATGGAGCCTGCTTCCTCCTCTCTCTCTCTGCCTGCCTCTCTGCCCACTTGTGATCTCTGTCTGTCAAATAAATAAATAAAATCTTTAAAAAAAAATGTGTGGGAACTGTGTTGAAAAAGAGAAAGAGTCAGTGACTAGTAGCTGAAGAGGACCTTAGGAGAGAAGAATTTCAATATAAAATTTATGATTTTATTCAAATAATTTATATCATTTTTTTGATCTCCTTGACCTGAAAAATGCTCTGGTTAAAAATCTTCTGCTTTATCTGCTTGTAACTTCTTCCTCTCTTACATTTTTATGCTTTTAATAGTTTTACATTATATATTTTGAAACTATGACTTTTGAAACATGAATGTGATATCTTTTATTTTTTAAGATTTATGCCTAAATTGTATTTCAAGTTTTATAATTACAGCTCTTGTATTTAAGTTTCCACTTATTTTGAGATAATTTTTGTATTTGGTGT
Source organism: Meles meles (assembly GCF_922984935.1). Classification (NCBI taxonomy): domain Eukaryota; kingdom Metazoa; phylum Chordata; class Mammalia; order Carnivora; family Mustelidae; genus Meles; species Meles meles. Next base: position 97,081,376 of record NC_060067.1, read on the forward strand.
GAGGGAGGGAGTCTGACATTCTTTTGCATGTATTGCATATGCGGTATCTATATTTTAATTACAAACTGGACATTTTCAAATACATAAAATTCTCTTTGACATTTTTAATCCTTTTTGCCCTAAATTCTTATATCATCTGTCACTAATATTTCTGCCCTTGATTTCTTTATGCTTTCAAAGACTGGGTAATATTTGCAACATTAATTTTAACTAAGTTATTTTAGTTTAATATTTTATTTTGTGTATCTCATAAACAGAAAGTCACTGAATTATTTTGTAATTTATTTATTTTAATAAGATTTGAACTCAATCATCTTTATTACAGGTGTGCTTATTTGTAATTTTATTTTATATTTCCTTGGTATTTGTTATTTTTTAAAATTTTGTTTTTAATCTTCATATATCAAATACGGTTTATTAGCTCACATGTTTCTCTATTGATTCAGATGTTCTATATCTTTTTTAAACTTTATCAATAATTATCCTCATATCTTTTTAAAATGTGAACTTGTATTTTTTCAACATTATCAATAAAGAAACAATAGGGGCACCTGGGTGGCTCAGTGGGTTAAGACTCTGCCTTCAGCCCAGGTCATGATCCCAGGGTTCTGGGATCGAGGCCCACATCAGGCTCTCTGCTCAGCAGGGAACCTGCTTCCTCCTCTCTCTCTGCCTGCTGCTCTGCCTACTTGTGATTTCTCTCTGTCAAAGAAATAAATAAAATCTCAAAAAAAAAAAAAGAAACAATAACTATCCACTCCTTCACTTAAAGATAAAAACTTTTATTCTATCCCAATTATCAGCCTCATACTTCTTTTTGTTGTTTTATTGCAGTAATTCAAGAACTTAGTTTTATTTTATTATTACTGCTTATTGCTTATTAGTGCTTATTGCTTATGAGATTTTTGCTTAACACTATTTACCTTTACTTTTAAACCATTTGATAGCTGCATTATTTTGTAATAACATTAATAATATTAACAGACTTTAGACACTAAATTTTAAGTTTCACTGGTCTCATCATCTATTTCTTTTTATTTTGCTGTACCTTTACTGATCTTGAGCTCTTTGTAAAAATTATTTATGTCTCAGTTGACATACGTTTTCCAGGCTTTCCTTTTCCTCTTCTTTTCAGAGAGCCTATAGGAGTGGTGCGCTTTCTCATTTCACACATTCCTGCGAATGTCTTTCAACTGTACCCCTTCCCCAATGAATGGAGGGAATCTTCAAATAACAGCTTTTCCTCAAAACTTTAGAGATTTTTTGCCCCCAAAGAATTGCATTAAAGCACGATACTAATCAACTGTTTTCTTTAATAGGCTGTCATTTTATTGTATAAATGATATAGAATTTTTCTATGCATTCTATATACTATATACATGTTTCCCACTCATCTTCTGCCCATAAAAATAATGGTTGCCACCTTATTCCACATACCAGTCACGTACCTCCTCAACAAATCGTGAGTAGTTTCAAACATAGTTAGTAAACCACTTCCACTAATAAGCCTTCTCTTATTGCTATTAACCTGCATTAAAGTTTACCAGAGTTTGAATCCTAGCTCTGTCAGCTGTTATGTTGTGTGATTTTGGACACATTGCATAGCCTCTCTGTGCTGCAGTTTCCTTGTATGTAAAATGGGTATAATATATCGCTTGGGGATTGTTTGAAAGATAAAAATGGGATAATAAAAAGGTGCCTTGGTTAATAATTTAAAATGAACACTATCTTCTTATAAGGGGCAATTTTATAATAATTGTTATTGCTAACACTATCCTTAGTTCCATTATAATAATGTCTGGCTACTAAATGGGCAGAGAATTAAGCAATTGTAACAAAGGCTTATTTAACAAAACATAGCCTATTAACATTACCAAGGTATATTAATGTGGCTAGACTAAAGTAACAGATAAAACATTTAGTGGCCTATGACATAATGGTGGTTTTTGGGTTTTTTTTGGTTTTTTTTTTTTTCAAAAGAAGCCTAACTATTGTGCCTAATAATACACAATGACAAAACATTTGAACCAATGTGAACATGTGTGCAGTGATGTAAATAGCATGATATTTCAGCTTAGGAGGGGAGGTAATAGCTGCAAGAATGCCTCATCTTCCTGTTCATGAATCATTAGCAGAGGGGTATGCTTCGTGTTTCCACAATAGAGCATAACATGTCTACATTACTTCTTTCCTGGCAAAATTCCACCAGACAAATCTGTTTGCTATTTCAAAATGATATGGATATCTTCCCAGAATTGATTTCAGAAAAGAGACTTGAGCGTATTCTCAGATTTTAAAGATCATTTTCTCTGGTTTGTCATGACCAGATTTTAAGGATACTGTTATAAAAGTCTGCAGGGAAAAAAAAATTCTTCTCTGAGAAATCTCAGTTTAAAATTACTTCATCTAAAAGAAATCCCATTGCCATATGTTTGCTTGGCCTAGATTTCATTCAATAAAGCTTTCCTCCTCGTGTATTCTTCAGAGGGAAACAAAATTAAGAGCAGTGTAGGTGCCAGCCATGAAATGCCTATGTCCTGTGTCAATTTTTAATAAGATCTTGTCAGTAACTTTTAAAGGGCTCTTGCTTTATAACCTAGAATTGTAGAGAAAGCAACGTGATTAGAATTTATAAGGGCATGAAATTCTTAATCCCTGCTTTTCTTTCTGAAAAATATAGCTTTCTTCCTTCCTTACAGAAATTCGAAGTTCCTTTCATGTTCACAATCCAAGATTAATTATTTAAAATGCATGTGATGCCTTCTTCTTTCTTGTTTGCTTCTTTCTGGTTTTGTTTACTTTATATACCCATGTATGGATTGGGCATTATTGTGAAAAATCAAAGATATTTAATAAAATAATGTGTAACACCATGGTTGTTGACTCACAGTGTATATTCAACGATGAATTAACTTGGAAGAGAATGGGCAGGGGGAAAGAATATAAAACTAAAGTACTGGGTGAATGAACTGATGCAAAATTATCACTTCTACTTGAAATTAAATGATGATGGAGAAGTTTTAAGAGTATAGTATCAATAGCTGAGTTGCCACAGATAAATTAATATAATTGCTTAAAACATAATGATTGTGAAATGATTTTTAAAGAAACTTGAAAACTTATACTGTATCAACATTAAAGAAAGCCTATTACTGTCCTTTTTTAAAAAGATTTTATTTATTTATTTGAGAGAGAAGAGAGAGCACCGAGGGAAAGTGAGAGGGAGAAGCAGATTCCCTGCTGATCAGACAGCCTGACACAGGGCTCAATCCCAGGACCCAGGGATCATGACCTGAGCCAAAGGCAGACACTTAACAGAGTGAGCCACCCAGGCACCCCTGAAAGACTATTACTGTTACTGCTGGGCTGACATTTACAAATAAAGCATCATATGTGCCTGGAAAGAGGTTTTAGAATGAGAGACTGCATAGCCTGTCCTGCCCATAATGATTATGCAGTAAAATTAAATCCTACTTCTTGTCCTAAGCAAAACTTAGTCACTGACAGAGTTACAGCTACAATTCAGGTCTTTTGTCTCCTGATCTAATGCCTTCCTCCTAACTCTGATATATCCTACCAACAAGAGGTCCTGTCAGTTTCTCCAGGGGAAATTCAGCTTTCTGCATAATTCTATGGCATGTTCTACCCTCAATCCTTGATGTTGACGTTCAAATGTATGAGGTATCAAGTCAAAGAGTACACTGGCTAATTGTGTCAAATCAACAGAGAGAGGTATTCAAGAAGTTATGAATTGAAATTGCAGTAATACAAACTGGGGGTTGCTGGGGGGAGGTGGGATTGGGAGAGGGGGAGGGGGCTATGGACATTGGGGAGGGTAAGTGCTATCATGAGTGCTGTGAAGTGTGTAAACCTGGCGATTCACAGACCTGTACCCCTGGGGATAAAAATACATTATATGTTTATTAAAAAAAAAAAATTTGGAAGGGGAGGCGAACCATAAGAGACTATGGACTCTGAAAAACAACCTGAGGGTTTTGAAGGGTCAGGGGTGGGAGGTTGGGGGAACAGGTGGTGGGTAATGGGGAGGGCACGTTTTGCATGGAGCACTGGGTGTTGTGCAAAAAGAATGAATACTGTTACGCTGAAAAAATAAATAAAATGGAAAAAAAAATCTGAAATTGCAGTAATAAATCATATTTAGATCTATACTTAGATTTAGACCTATATTAGAATTCAATATAGTAGTCAAAGCTAAATTGATTAAGTACTTTCTATGTACCAGACTGTTTTAAGTGCTTGACATCAGTGCACTCCTTTACTGCTCGCAACTATAGATACTCTTATGACCCCATTTTACAGATCTGAAAACCGGAACAAAGATATATGATTAAATTGTCCATGGTCCCATAGCTATGAAGTAGCAAAATTAGGGTCTGAATACAAGCAAATCTGCACCAGAGTACTCATTCTTAACCACTCTTGCAAATTTCCAGTACTTAGTTCATAACAGTGAATCAGTGTGTCAAATCAATGTTGGAGTTGGAAGCATCACCATGTGACATAATCCCTAACTCTTTCTTTCTCCATGGAGCACTTATGCTATCTAGTACATGTGAATAGCCAGAACTTCTCTTACTCCTCCATACCCCTTACAGAATCACAGGCCATAAATCTGAAGAATTTTTCACCACAGAATTGTGAACTAGAAAATTTTGGCTGACAAGGATTATCCACTATCTTGACATAACATTTAATTGGCTGTTAAGAGTTGGGATCCTTCTGGTTTTAAGTTTCCCTTTAATTATTAATAAGACCATCAGTAGCCTCCCTGGGAAGCTACTTTTACACACTCATAAAAACCTCCATGACTTTTAAATTTTCTACTTCATTTCTCTCCAGGATAATTTGCCCTTATGAAATTGAAATGTTGGTAATTATAAGCTACCATACCTTGACACACCAGGATACATCCCATAGGCATTCTGAAGTTGTATAAATAATTCTGCTGTAGAGTACTTTAAGGACATCTACTACACATTTCTGTAAAACTCCCCTGGTTCTTTGGTATACAGGGGACTTAACCTTTCAAGTTCCATGAACACCACTCAATGCTGAAGTTTAAGCACAGAGTGAAATAATTTGGTATTTTGTTAACTAAGAGAACTCTAAACATGTGTGTTTTTACTTTTAATGATCAAAATCTCAACTTTCAAGTGGGTTTATTATTGTTAAACCAACCTGAAAAATAAATGCAGGAGAATGGTTTAGTTAATGACCCATCCATATGCTACACCAATGCCAAAATACCAATAATTTGTCTAGGCATTTTCTCTTTGGTCTTTGTTCCAAACATTCTTAGTTAAAAAGCATCTCCCAATGCTCTTTAATAAGGATTGAACAGAAAGATTCCAATTATTGCCTGCTATCCTCAAAGGAATTCTAATTGCATTTTGAAATTAGCTACTAATGAAATGTGAAAATGTATGCAGAGCCCTAGGAACAAAAGAAAAATAAAAATGTGGAGGATTCACCTAAAGGAATGGAGAAAATATGAAAAGCAAGTACACTCTAGAGGATTATATGAATAAAATATTACATAGTACAGTATGAAACAAGTGGTTTATGACAAAATTGAGTAATCGTTTACACAATTTAGAACCCTGAAAAAAGGAAATGCATTCTTTTCTGAAAGATTTTTTTTTTCCTACCCTTTCATTGTTCCCTCATTTATAAAGCAACAAAAAGCAATCATTGCAAGAACTGCTTAATGATAGAAGATGACCTAGGAGCTGTTGAGCTTTGTGAGCTCCAAGATAACAACAGACAATTGCTAGAGAAGAGCCATGAGAGGATTATAGGGAAAGAAAGCAAATAAGATGGGTGAAAATGGTTAAAAGACAACACAACAATTTGCAGCAAACTACAAGTCTTAAAAGCCAATTACTGAAAAATGATGATCTCTGAGGGATGTTTCAGAACATTTTTCCAAAACCTTTAACTTTAAAGAAATTATTTAATAAAAAGTGTATTAGAATTCTATTTGGTCTAATGAACTGTTTAATTATATTAATTCTAAAATGCTATTTTATCTTTAAAAACTCCCTCTTCCATTATTTCATTGATTATACTTTCAGTTCACTATAGCTTGCAAAAGAATCCTGACAAATTACCATTCTTTTCAGACCTTTGGAAAAAAATCTGAGTAGTAACATATTAAAAACAAGGGGGGGAGGGAACAAACTAATTTAAAATAATTTATTTTAAAGATTTTGTTTATTTATTTGAGAGAGAGAGAGGGAGCATGAGAAGGGAGAAGATCAGAGAGAGAAGTAGACTCCCAATGGAGGTGGAGCCGGATGCAGAGCTGAATCCCCAGACTCCAGGATCATGACCTGAGCTGAAGGCAGTCGCTTAACCAACTGAGCCACCCAGGCACCCCTAAAATAATTCTTATAAATAGATTAGTTTTCCATCAATACTTCCAAAAATTAATGTAGTATACATCATCATAAGCAAAGACTGGTTATTGAGAACAATTTCTAAAAAATTTTATAACACTTTTCCCCAAATAAAAGCAATACATATTTACTGACTCAGTACAGAAAAATGGAGTGTGTCTTTTCTAGCTATGTAATACCATATAACTCATTTAACCCAATTTCTTATCTACAAACAAGGGGTAATCACCTTTATTTTACTTGTCATGAGGACTAATGTGGGAGCTTGTGTACATATTAACATATTAAACATATTAAGTTTCAGTAAGATTTTTGTCTCCTTGCTTGTCTATTGCAGATAAAATACTACTATATCCCTCCTAAATAGTCTATTGACTATAGAGATTATAAGAAGAGTCTTTAAATTGGCAATTGTAAAAAAAATAAAAAAATTCAATAAATTCTAAATGCGCGAGCTCAGTGCCATTAAACACAGATTCTTATTTAATATGGTGTAAAAGAATGTGTTTCAAATTGAGAATAATTATTTTAATTTAGGTGGCTTTGGTGAGTTAAAAAAAAAAATCTGAGATTTTACAATCTTACAAACAGGCTGTTAGTTCAATAGTTTGGACTACGGTCAATACTAATGACCAGTTAATGGTTTGGCAGTTTTCTTAGGAAAAAAAAAAAAAAAAACTTAAAAAGAGATTTTAAAAAAACACCCTAAATTCATTAATCATCTGCCCCTTTGAGTTTCCTTTTGAAAAGCTTCCTTTCTAAGGAGGCATTAGACCAAGATGGCAGCTAGGAAACTGCATCCGCCGCCCTCCCCGCCGCCACCTCACAACAAATGCCAACAAGTACAAGGACATCCACCACGCAAAACAGCTCTCAGAGAGGCTTGGAGTCTACTTCAGAAACTTCAGCAACACGGTGGAACAAGAAGCCTGAGTGTAACCACGCAAAAAGAGAAGGACAATCGCTTCATTTGCCTGCATCGTCCCATACGCCAGGCCAGCTGGGCTCAACACCAAAAAAGAACTTCCCAGCTGGAAAGAATTCTCTTCTCTGTTAAAGAAGAGTTCGTGCGGTGAGCAACCAGTTTCCCCAGCCTTTCAGGACATGAAGGTGCTGCTTTGATTTCACCCTGTTCAGCAAGGCTGAGGCCTATAGAGCCCACGAGGAACACGGAAAGAAAAGCCAGTAGTACCTATAGCAGCCACGCAGTAGAAGGGTCGTCGTTCACAGGGAACTCCTCTGCAGATAAATCCAGCGTTGCCCACCACAGAAAAAGGGACCAAAGGCCAGCACAACTGCCACGGACCCCTGCAGGTTTTACTGGCTTAGCCCCACAGGTATATCCACGGACATCAGCAGCCTTCGCCCCCGTGTGTTCGCCTGGCCCTCGGAAACTGGGAAGTGCACTTAACAGGCTAGCTGGCCTCTGCGGCTGCGCAAGCACAAATTCCCGCCTAGAACCGCAAGGCTGACTCCCTGGCCCTGCCTGCGCTTCGGACTAGCCCCTCCAACTGTGTACCTGCATGCCCCCAGGACACCCCTTTGCACTGCAGGGGACTCTGCTGCTGTGCGCCATGGCAAGACCCAGCTGCCAGGTAGTACGTGCCCATAGCCAGGATGCCTGTAGCTACAAGTGTGCCCACAGGTAGCCCCAACATTTGCTGCCTATTCTAGCCCACACCACTGCATCTGTGTCGACAACAAGTGTCTTCCACCACAGAAGAACATGCAACTGACTCCTGCAAATGAGTGTGTGCATACTACCAATTTTGGCTACTGCCATCGCCTGCCCTGATCCCTAGCCATTGAAACTAGAATTGCCGCTAAGAACCTCAACAGACCTTCCATCCACTGTAGACACACATCTCCCTACCCCACTCCCTGGGTACAACACTCATCAAGGACCATGAAGTTGTAGATGTTGTAGACCCCAGTGGCCTGAACTGAAGAGACATCATGCCCCCTGGACTATCCTCAGTCACAACACACTCCAGCATGCCCCTCCTACAGGTGAAAGTCAGATCAAAGTCAGTCCATAAAGTCCAGAAGAGGAGGCTACTTTTTATATCTGATGATTAATATCCAAAATATATAAAGAACTCATACAACCAAGTACTGAAAAAAAAAATCTGATTTTTAAAATGGGCACAGAAAGCGAGTAGACGTTTTTGCAAAGAAGGTATCCAAATAGCCAACAAATAGGTACATAAAAAAGGTTCAATATCACAATTATCAGGGAAATGCAAATCAAAATCACAATGACGTATCATTTCCTACCTGTTAGAATGGCTATCATTGAAAAGACAAAAGATTATAAGAGTTGGAGAGGATGTGGAGAATAGGGAACCCTTGTGCACTGTGGATGGGAATGCAAATTGGTAGAGCTACTATAGAAGACAGTATGGAGATTCCTCAAACAATTAAAGATAGAGCTACTCTATAATCCAGCAATCTTATTAATAACATATATCCAAAGAAATGAAAGCTGAATATCAAAAAGATCTCTATTCCCATGTTCATTGCACCATTATTCACAACAGGCAAGATATGGAAACAACCTAAGTGTCTATCAATGGATGAAGGATAGATGTGGTATATATATATATTTTTTTCAATGAAATATCATCCAGCCATGAAAAAAAGAACAAAATCCTATTATTTGGTGACAAAATGGATGAACTTTGAGGGCATTATACTAAGTGAAGTAAGCTGGCCAGAAAAAGACAAAGGCTATGTGATCTCTTATATGTGGAATCTAAAAATTCTAAACTTATAGAAATAGAAAGTAGAATGGTTGGTTACCAGGGACTTGGTAGTAAGGGAAATGGGGAGATGTTGGTCAAAGGGTCCAAATTTCCAGTTATAAGATGAATAAGTTCTGAGGATCTAAAGTACAACATGGTGATGGTAGCTAATAGTACTTTATTATATACTTGAAATTGCTAAGATAGTATATCTTAAATGTTATCACCACAAAAATGCAATGGTAATGAGGTGACATGATACAGTTGTTAGTTAATACTATGGTGGTAATTGTTTTTGCAATACGTAAGTATATCAAATCAGCATGTTTATGCCTTAAACTTATACTGCGTTATATGTCAATTATATCTCAATAAAGCTGGGGAAAATAAGAAAACTGCCATTTTCTGAATTTATTATGTGAGATGGAATAAATGGCACAACTAAAGAAAGAAACTAACAGAGAGAGTTTAGAATCTATTTCTGTTGCTTGCTTTCTTCTCATCTCTTCCCTGTTTTTTTGACTACAGACACTGGCATTAATCTCCCCAACTTATAAAAGAACAGAACCAAATAACATGTATTATTTCATCTTATACTGGATGAAATATCTGTATACTAAGTCAATGTTCTGATATACACACATGAGCCTTAGGAGCGGGAAAACCTTCAGTTTTACATTCTTAAATGTCTATTTTCCCTCTGTAAGACAAAAAAAAAATCCCTGCTTATTCATTCATTCAACACTCAGTAAATTTTAGTGGGTACTAAATATGTACAAGAAACTCTTCTAGGAACTGGATATACACTATGAACAGGAAAGAGTCCCTGCTCTAGTGGAAATTGCAATCAGGTGAAGGGACACAGGAAAAAAAAAAAAAAAGGAAACACAAGTACATAATGTTAGTGGTGTTCAGTGGTAGGAGAAAACTAAAAGAGAAGACAAAGAGTATAGTGTTATGGGAATCAAAGGAGTCCTCTTTGAAAGGTGATATTTAAGCAGGCACCTGACTAAAATACATAAGCTCTGTGTATCTTGAAAGTATGCTGTGGAGCAAGCTGTGAGTATCTGGAAGCAAAACATTCCAGGAGAACAGAATTGTAAGTGATCTGAGCAGAAACTTGCTTGGTGTGTTCACAGAAGGCAAGTATAATTAAGCAGTGTGGGGAAGGGTATATGTGTTTGCTAGGGTCAACTAACAAAGTATCACAGACTGGGTGGCTCAAACAACAGAAACTTATTTTCTGTTATTGTGTAGGCTATAACTCCAAGATCAAAGTGTCATCAGGGTTGGTTCTCCTGAGAACCTTTCTCCTTGGCTTGTAGATGGCCGCCTACTCACTGTATCCTCACGTGATCTTTCCTCCGTGTGTGCCTGTGTCCTCTTCTTCTCTTCTTACAAGGATACCAGGCTTCAGTCATAATGGATTAGTGCCCACCCTACTGACCACATTTAACTTAATTACCTATACAGGTCTTTATCTCCAAATACAGTCACATTCTGAGCTACTGGGGATTAGGACTTCAACATGCAAAATTGAAGGGACAAATTTCACTCCATAACAGAGGGGACAATCATGTGAGAGAAGAGCTGCTTTTGTTTATTTGTGGTTTGGTTTTGTGTGTGTGTGAGTGCAATTCTTGCTTTTGTTTTTGTTTTTGAGTGATAAAAGTGAGCCCATGAAACAACAGGAGAAGTGGGAGAGTGAGTTTGGACAAGACTGTCATAGAGTTTTGCTGTAAAATGGACCAATACAATGGGGCAGGATTCTAAAAGCCCATGGCAAAAAAAGGAGGACCCTTTGTAAGCTGAAAGAATGTGTATTACATATTTCTGATGGAGAAAAAAGGGAGATAACTGCAAGGAAAACACTTCTGTACACAAGGTGGGCATAGAATCAACTGTATTCATAAAATATTTCGACTCAAATAGGAAGAAGAACAAGTGACTTCTCTGTTACTTTATTCTTGAGCTTCTTCAATGCATCGCATTCTTCTACTATCTCATACTTTAAATATTTTAAAAAGGAAATAATGAAAAAATCAAAGAAAAATGCAAGGAAGGAAGGGAGGCAGATTGATTGTTTACTGGCTTATGAAGTAGATTTTTTTTTCCTTTAACAGTTGGCCTAATAATTTTTATGAAAGAAACTGTCTTTACTTGAAAACAACCTATTTTAAGAGTAGAACGGGACAGGGGGTGGTTGTGAGGGTGTATGGGTGACTCAGTAGTTAAGTGTCTGCCTTCAGCTCTGGTCATGATCCCAAGGTCCTGGGATGAGCCTCACATCAGGCTCCCTACTCAGCAGGGAGTCTGCTTCTCCCTCTCCCCCTGCTTGTGTTCCCTCTCTGGCTGTCTCTTTCTCAGTCAAATAAATAAATAAATAAAATCCTAAAAAAAAAAAAAAAAAAAAAAAAAAAAAGGGAGTAGAACCAGGATTCTGAAGACCTACATACCAGTTAGAACAAGGATTTAGGGGGGAAAAAAAAAAGCAAAAAACTATGCCAAAACAAAAGGAGAGGGCTTTTGAAAAGAGATAAGAGCAAAAACTGAACATCCTAAGCCAAGGAAAGTCTAGTGGCTAGAAGCCAGAAACCAAGTTTTGAAGAACAGAAAACTCTTTTTTTTTTTATTATTTATTTATTTATTTATTTATTTTTATTTGCTTATTTACAGCATAACAGTGTTCATTGTTTTGGCATCACACCCAGTGCTCCATGCAGTACGTGCCCTCCCTATTACCCACCACCTGGTTCCTCAACCTCCCACCCCCCCCCCCCCGCTGCCCCTTCATAACCCTCTGGTTGTTTTTCAGAGTCCATAGTCTCTTATGGTTCATCTCCCCTTCCAGTTTCCCTCAACTCCCTCTCCTCTCCATCTCCCCATGTCCTCCATGTTATTTGTTATGCTCCACAAATAAGTGAGACCATATGATACTTGACTCTCTCTGCTTGACTTATTTCGCTCAGCATAATTTCTTCCAGTCCTGTCCATGTTGCTACAAAACTTGGGTATTCGTCCTTTCTGATGGAGGCATAATACTCCATTGTGTATATGGACCACATCTTCCTTATCCATTCATCCGTTGAAGGGCATCTTGGTTCTTTCCACAGTTTGGCGACCGTAGCCATTGCTGCAATAAACATTGGGGTACAAATGGCCCTTCTTTTCACTACATCTGTATCTTTGGGGTAAATACCCAGCAGTGCAATTGCAGGGTCATAGGGAAGCTCTATTTTTAATTTCTTCAGGAATCTCCACACTGTTCTCCAAAGTGGCTGCACTAACTTGCATTCCCACCAACAGTGTAAGAGGGTTCCCCTTTCTCCACATCCTCTCCAGCACACGTTGTTTCCTGTCTTGCTAATTTTGGCCATTCTAACTGGTGTTAGGTGGTATCTCAATGTTGTTTTAATTTGAATCTCCCTGATGGCTAGTGATGATGAACATTTTTTCATGTGTCTGATAGCCATTTGTATGTCTTCGTTGGAGAAGTGTCTGTTCATATCTAGAACAGAAAACTCTTAATATAAGATGTTAAATTGGTTTGTTATCTTCTAGCCAAAATAGATTAACAAGGAGCAGATTTTTCCTCCTGCCAGAAACAGTAAAAAAACAAAACAAAACAAAAAAAAAACAAACAACAAACAAACAAACAAACAAAAACACTGGACAAAATAGGAAACAAATATTTTTTAGGCAGTGCAAGATAGTGATCAGTGAAAAAGAAGAAACAAATGAAACCAACACTCATAATTATCCCAGCTATTGACTGCAGAGTTTTGAATGGCAGCCTATAGAGGGGAAATCCAAGCAGATCCCAAAGACCTCTGAGAGAAGGAGACAGAGTGTGGAGCTCAGAAATGCCAAGCTGGCATTTGCAAGACAGTACTGAACAGGAGAGAGTTACACAAAGAGAGAGAGAGCTGCAAAGGAGTCCTTGAAAAGCATATGTACACGAGGAAACCACCTAAGTTCAGGGAATAAACCACTAAAAAGAGCAATCCCTAGAGCTCATACAAGGCCAGGAATGATGTATGTTCTCACTAGCCACATTGGGAAAGCCTTGTAATTCACAGGGCATCCTGTAAAATACTTAAATAGTACAGCAAAATCAGCTTTAGAATAAAGGTTGCTCTTGGTACCAGCATAAAAAAGGAAGAAAGAAAGCCTCAAGAAGTTCAAACTGTTTCCACCAAACCTAATTGCATCGCAGATCGAAGCTGAAAACATCCAACAAGGTAAAATTCTGTGTCTGCTATCCGTTCCCAAATTAACCACCGTGATTAGGAATGAGGAAGACAAACAAACAAAACAAAATACACAACTCTATAGATAAACACAGACTCAAAACTAACAAAGAACCAGAAAGATGATAGTAGATTAGGACATAGATTATAAAGCTTTTTAAGATTTCAAGATTAAAAGAGTAAAGGTAGAACACATTGAAGTAGAGACATGGAAGATATAAAAGAAAGATTCAAATCAAAACTGTAAAGAATAGAAAGACAATATCTGAAAAAAATATACTGCATGGGATTAACAGCTCAATGGACATGACAGAAGAATAATTAGTAAACTTTAAGACATAGCAACAGAAACAATCCAAAACAAATACAGAGAGAAAAAAAAAAAAGACTAAAAAAACATGAAAACAGCAGTGAGCTGTGGGACAACTTAAAGTGGCCTAATACACATTTAATTCAAGGCCCAAGAGGAAGGGGGGTGGGTAAAGATAGATAAAAATACATGAAGAAGTAATAGCCAAATATTTTTTTAATTAAATGAAAACATAATCCACAGATCTGAGGAATCCAAATAAGTCTCAAACACAAAATGTTAAGAAAACTATACCAAGGCATATCAAAATTAAATTGCTTTAAAAAGAAATAAGAAGAAGTCTGAAATAAGCAGCCAGAAGGGGAAAAAAGATACATCATTTACAGAGGAATAAATAACCAAACATTTCATGTCAGAACAGGGCAAGACAGAAAACAGAAGAGCAGCATCTTTAAAGTATTGAAAGAAAAAAAAAGTCAACCAAAATTATATACTTGATAAAAGTAATTTCCAAAAAACATAAAATACATTTCCAGATGCAAAAAGTTTAACAGTAAACACACACTATGAAATTATATAATCTATATAAGTTATAAATTTGTAATTATAAATATATAAACTATAAAATTATAAAAATTATATCAATTATTTAATTTTATTACATGGTAAATAATATAATCCCTATTATACATATTATTTTACAATTTAATAATCTTTATCATTTTATATATATTTTTTTCTTTTTTTTTTAAAGATTTTATTTATTTATTTGACAGAGAGAGAGGTCACAAGTAGGCAGAGAGGCAGGCAGAGAGAGAGGGGGAAGCAAGCTCCCCACTGAGCAGAGAGCCCGATGCGGGGCTCGATCCCAGGATCCTGGGATCATGATCTGAGCTGAAGGCAGAGGCTTTAACCCACTGAGCCACCCAGGTGCCCCACATTTTATATATTTTATGTACATATGAAGTCCTTTAGGCAGAAGGGAGAAGATAATAGATGAGAGTCTGGATGCTGAGGAATTTTCCTCCAGTTGTCAACTACTGTGACCAGTGTGAGAGTTTACCCTGCTTGTAAGTTAAAGGTTAGCCTGCCATAGTTTCATGGGTGCTAATGGAAGCTGTGAGCCTCCTGGGTCAGCAACAGACTTGATAACTCAAAGGGCTGCAAGAGGCACAAGCACAGGCATATTTCATAGCAGTTCTTAGAGCCCCCATTTCCAGAAGGCGATAGGAGGACTGCATAACAACAGCACACACTGTGAGATGCAATGCAAGAGAGAATCCTGAGCTTAGGGGACTCAAATCTTTTACCATAAGCAGTTAGTTAGCCTGCTCTCTGCTCCAGAGGGAGACCCTATTTCTGTCTTCCAAGGCTGTGCCTATACAAACATTCTTTATAAAGATGGTCCAGAACAATGGTCTGTCAGTGCCTCTGTTCATAAGATGTTCAGAAACATGAGACAACCATATTGCCTCCTGACAATATCCACCCCTCACTTCTACATCATCTTGACTTCTGGTGAATCTTTTCATGAGTATTCATTCCATTGGCCACCCGGTAAATCAGACCTACAGAAGGTGGAACAAATCCATTCAATCTGTTCCATAGCACATTTAATTAGAACTGCTATCACAGAATGAGAGCAAATTAGAACTACCGTATGATCCAGCAATCCCACTTCTGGGTCTATATCCAAAGAAGGAAATGATATCACTATTTCAAAGAGATATCTGCACTCCCACGTTCATTACATTGTTATCCACAATAACCAAGATATAGAACAATGTAAGCGTCCATCAATGGATGGATGAGTAAGAAAGATTTGATATATATATTACTTATGTTACAATATATAGAGAATATTATAATATTATATAAACATGTATACTTATATTAATTACTATTTTATAATATATTATTTATTTTTATGTTAGTATTGATAATTGCTTATTATAATTATAAATTATAATATACATATATAATATATAATGATATGTAATATAAAGTTATTAATTATAGTTATTAATGCTATTTATATATTATTGCTATAAATATATATATCATGATATATTATGTTTATATATAATTAAATATAATTCTATTATATGATATTATAATATAAATATATATTATTCATATATATCACATCATATATATCACCTCTTTTAATACATATTGATAGGAATATATACATTATACACACACACACACACACACACAGAAATTATTCAGCCATGTGAAAGAAGGAAATCTTGCTATTTAAACAACATGGATGGACTTTGAGGGCATTATCCTAAATGAAATAAGTCAGACTTAGAAAGACAAATACTTACAATAAATAGTATTTTTTCCTAACTGGATGCTTTACATGATAGGGATAACTGCCAATAAGGTATATGTAAATAATGAGTCAGTTCTCTCTCCAGAAAGCTCCCCTGAGAAAGTGACACTAGCTTCATTTTGGAGAGAATCCCACAGTCATCTGAAAACTACCTGATCTAATGATAAGGTTTCTTACACACTAGTAGGTCTCAGATGACAACCTCAAAGGTATAATTAGCTGCATGTTCAGGAAAAAAAGCAAATGAATGCTTGTCTTCCACACAAGAAGTTCAGTGTGTAGACGCACACAGTGCCCCTAGAAAGAAAATGTTGACAATTCTTGGGCCCTACAACATTTGGGAGAGAACAGGTTGATAGCACCTCCAATGTGGCCTGATAGCTAGATGATGGACCTTAGGGTTCCAGTGCAGTTCAAATAACTGAGTCCAGTCCTTTTGTCTGGAGGGATTGTATAAGGGCTGTCAGTCCAATCGGTCATTTTGCCCTTCACCACCAGCAGGGTGAAATTTGTGCATCCCACAGAATGGCTGAACAATAGTGACAGGAGTGGGGCTAGGGCACACCTTCAGAGATGGTGATGAATGTTTTGCATGAAAGGTGTTGGAACTAGGGCCAACACTTCTATTCCAATAAGCTTCATAGTAAGAGTAAGGGGAATGATGATCAAACTGTAGTCAGAGCTGTCTGGCAGAGGATGGCAGCCTCACCAATAAGTTAAGTATCATTGCAACCATTTGCCACACTAGTTTGTTTCTCCTTCTTGAGAAAGTCTCCAGGGCCGATGCTAAAGAAAAGAAAAGAAGGAAAAAAAAAAGATCTTTATAGTGCCCTGCCCTCTTTTATACTTTCTGGGGTCTGGGGAACTCCATTTCCAGGTGTCAAAACTATTCTTCTCCCTTCACTGAGACAAAATTGATGTGTCCCATTCCAGGCACTTAAGTGTCCAATTCCAGGCACTTAACTTTACCTTTTTCCAATTATTCCCTAATCATACCTAGATCAGGTGCAAAAGAAATAAGAGCCTTCCTGTAGAACTTACCCAAACCCATTACGTCACCTGCTTTGTCCCTCATGGACCTCTGGAAAAAAACTCAGTCAGCAGGCATAGTCAACCAAGTAGTCATTCTTTTTATGACTGAGGACCATGTAAATGGCTGAACCAGCATTAAGTTAGAATACACCAGCTTTTTGGCTAAGCTGTACCTGAAAAGTGTATCATTCAGGCCAACCTAGGATTATAAGTAAAGGAAAGAAAGATGCATCATGGCCAGGGAAGATCAGGTTGGAATCCCAAATTTTCAAAATTGGTTAACCTCCATCCTTCATCCTGATCATTACCCAGTGTATTAGTTTTCTAAGGCTATCAAAACAGGTGATCACAAACTTGCTGGGTTAGAAGAGAAGAAATTTATTTTCTCATGGTTCTGGAGGTTGGAAGTCTGAAGTCATGATGTCCACAGGGTCATTCTCCCTCTAAAGTATCTGGGGAAAAAAACATTTCTTCCTCTCTTAGCTTCTTTTGGCTCCTGGCATTCCTTGGCTTATAGTGGCCTAATTCCAGTCTCCACCTCCATCATCACATGGACAATTTCCCTCTTTGTCTCTCTGTGTCCAAATCTCTCTTTACTTACTCTTTTAAAGACACCAGTCATTGACTGTAGGAGACACAATTCAATCCAATATACGCAGGAACCGTGCAAGAGAAGATAATACCTTTCAAGGGACAGCCACATTCAGTGATCAAACTGCTTTATTGATAGGTGGACCAGAAAGTAGTAAGAGGTAAAGTTAGAATGTTTTTTGAGCCAATTTTAAAGAGGTCAGTTAAATTATACCACTGTAGCTTAAACATTGATGAGCCAAGCTCAGGTATCTAGGGGAACTTCTGTGAATTTAAGGGCCCCATGAAGACAGCAATTTTACTTCAAGAGTCTGAGTAAAAGTAAGTTTTCTCCTAAAAGTAAATTTTCTCCTACTCTTGGTTCCCACTCTGGTCATGATCTAAAGTCATAAGATCAAGCCCCATTCTCAGCTCCACATGGAGTCTGCTTGGGATTCTCTCTCTCTCTCCTTTTGCCTCCTTTCCCCCTGTGCTCACTCTTTTTTTCAAATAAATAAATCTTTTTTTAAAGGAATAGTTATTACTTTTTAACATAAAGTTGAGATGCCACTGGAGCCAGAACAGCTGTCTTTGAGCTATTCTATTTCCATTTGACAAGAGAGGTGTATTGACCCCTTTCCACCTTGTTAGTCAGAATCTAGTTTACCCATCCCAAAAGGAGAATATTGGACCAGAGAGTCATAAAGCCTCCGTGGATTAGCATTCAATTTCTTTAAGACTATAGTAGCAGGCTAATGGCTGCTTTCTGGAAGAACACAATAGACATGTCATAGAAGTGACAAATACAGATACAACGCAAAGGATGCTTCTGGATGAAGACTGTCACCTATTGCCACAGGCAAAATCATCAAAATAATCAGCCACAGAAACATTTAGCTTGAAGGGATTAATAGGTTGGGGGACCCCAAAGGTATTAACATTCTCTATATGTAGTTTTCACTGATTGGAGGACTCCTTTCTGGCATTTACATTATAGGTATATATAAGCATGTAGCACATTTACTACAACTATACATTCAGATAAGAATCTACAGCAACAGAGCAGTGAGGTGGCTGAATAGGACAAATTCCATGAGGTCACATTAGTTTCCTATCACCACTCTGGAACTTTCCCAGACCCCATGGGTTGAATTTGGATGGCCCTCCCAACATGAAACAGGATAGGATGGAGACTTGATTGCCTGACTTCAACAAATCCATAAAACTTTGTGTGCCTCCCATTTCTGATCCTTCCAGCACACTCAGACAGGTGCATATTCAAGGTGCCTCTAAAATTCTTTAGGGACAGGGAGACCTCTGGTCATCTTTCTCCTTAAGTAGCTGAGATCAGGTAAAGGAGAAGCCAAGGGACCGAGTATGTGGAAGCAGAAAGAAGCTCTGTACTAGCAAGGAAGGCATGTTTGTATTCCATTTCAAGCAATACACAGCTGCCCACAGATCCATCAAACAAACATCTAACGTTTTTATTCCTTCCAAAGCACTACATAGGCAGCAGGGTCATCATTACTGACTCCAGCTATTCCAAGGTTGAGGACCCCTTGACTAAGCAGCCACAGCCACATTGCTTTCTGGCTAAGGCTGCTGGTTTGTGCCATTTGACTGACATGGACTTGAATCAAACAGCAGCAATTGCTGTTAAGGAGTCCACCTTAAACCAGGGCTTGTGTTGCTACAGAGTCATGATAACATCTCTCTAGTTTTCACCAGTTTTAACATAAGAAGTAAGGGAAGTTTATAGGGCAATAGGTCTGACCACATGAATTTATCTAGATTCCTTGAATAGGGTAATCATATTCCAGTGGTTCTCTTTCATCAGCTTTATAAACCCAGCCCAGGACAGTAAGAGGCTAAATACTACTCAATTCCTTATTTATGTTTTCCCATGAGAATTTATCTATCCCATAGAACTATTACGAGAACGCTGAAACTTCCTAATAGCAGCCACAACCCACTGGAAAAAAAATTCTGACAACTACAAATGGATATAAATTTGGCATGATGCACTGTATCATAACACAGCCCATCTCTTGCCATTTTTCCTTGACAAACATTACACACCTGTCTCTCCTTTCCCAGGTGATTCAACTAGTTATAATGATTTGCCAGGCTTCTGGCAATAAACATTACAAATTTGCTCCTGTTGTGTTTGGTATAGGCGCATGTCGTCTAACTTGTCTGGAAGGGGCTGTTTTAGTCGGGAATCTCCAGAGGAACAGAACCAAAGACTGTGTGGCAGAAGGGTTGTGGGGGGTGATATTTTAAGGAATTGGCTCTTGGGTTGTGAAGGGTGACAAGTCTGAAATCTGTAGGGCTGGTAGGTAAGTTAGAGACCTTGGGAAGAGATGACTTGCAGTCTTGAATCCAAAGGCATGTGAAGGCTGAATTTCTTCTTCACTGGGGGAACTCAGTCTTTTCTCTTAAGGCCTTCAAATGATTGAATGAGACCCACCCATATTATAGAAGGCAATTTGCTTTACTCAAAGTCTATGGATATAAATGTTAATTGCATCTAAAAAACATACCTTCACTACACATATAGACTGGTAGTGAATCAAAAAGTGGATACCATGGCCTAGCTAAATTGAGACACAAAACTGACCATAACAGGGTAGAATCTTCTGCCTACCCATGAAAAATCTTTAAACTGTTTATTACAGTAGGGCAGAACTGAAACCATATTAATGCAGAAGTCTTCTTACCCAGAGGATAGTTAGCAACAAGCAAGATGCAATGTGATATGCAATCAACTTCCCCAAGTTTTTCTCATTAACAGCCAGTAGAGTATTTTTTGCCGACCTGGCCATTCAACTTGGACAAAACATTTGCTACTATTCTGATGGATTATTCATATCTCACTAATTGGCCCACATGATCCTTATTATTATTCTAGAAAACCATATCTCTATTAGAATCCCATCTTCACCATTAAAACTGCCAAAAACACTGAAGGCCTTGAGATTTTATTCTAGTTGTAAGCTAACTTGGCACAGTTTAAGACAAAAGACTTTATTACTCAACATACAGTGTTTGAGTCCTTAGTCTTTGTTCAGGTTGCTTTAACAAAAATACTATAGACTGGGAGGCTTGTAAACAACAAAAATTTATTTCTTGCAGTTCTGGAGAAGTTCAAGATCAAAGCAGATTCAGTGCCTGGTGGTGACTCACTTCCTCTTTCATAGGTGTCTGTCTTCTCTTCATGTCCTTCCACAGAAGGAGAGAGGGGGCTCTCTGGGTCTTTTATAAGACACTAACTCCATTCATGAGAATTCCTAAAGTCCCCATCTCCAAGCACCATGGAGATTGGATTTCAACATATCAGTTTTTTGGGGACACAAACATGTAGTCTATAGCACACAACAGGTAGCTAGACTATCAGTATATTTGTGCAGCTTCTTTGAGTCCATTTTCACAAGATGGTAAAAGTAGGGCCAGGTCACACCTGAATATGCAGTGGTTTGCATTATAGGAGATAAACTTTTAGTTCAAAGATCCTGAATCTTTTATAATAAGCAGTAAACACTCCAGCCTTTTACTCAAGAAGGAGATACGGTCTCTATCTTCCAAGGCTCATAGGACATGCAAAAAATGCAAGAGGGGGTGACAAGATGGTGGGGAAGTAGGAGGAGGCACCGTTTCAACCTGTACCCTAAAGTGAGTTAATTACCTACCGAAGAACTCTGATCACCCATGAAATCAGCCTGAGATTAGAATTATACACTTCTGGATCTCTGTGGGGGCAGAAGACACCAGTGCGCAGGTAAAGCGGAGTGGGAACATTGGACTGATATCAGAAGATAAACAAAAGGGGGAGGGAGCCACCAGAAGCGACCCATTGGAAAGTAATACCCTAATACGAGAGTGCCCTGCGACTGGGGACCAGCATTATCTTGGAGTCCGGTTGAAAGCACTCAAAAAGAGCAAAAGATCCTGGGGGGAAATTGTGGGAATCTTGGTGGTTAGGGACAGGGGCTTAAGTCCCTGGACCCAGGATAGTCATCCCTGGCACTGAGCCAGAGAGAGTGTGGCAAAGAAGCCAGGTCTTGGTCCCTGAGCTGCCAGCGTGCCTGAGAGTGTCTGGGTGGCGGATCCTGTGAGGGGCAGGAAGGCAGCCTTGCCAGCTGGCAGAACAACAACCTTTTGCATTCTCCATGCGTGAGCCGCGCTACCAGAGTCTAAGTCGTGCCCCCCTCCCCAGAGGTGAGTGCGGGCACCAGCTGCAGAACCACAGCCTTTTGCACTCTCCATGTGTGTGCCATGCTACCAGAGTCTTGAGTCATGCCCCCACACCCTCCCTGAGAGAGGTGCGTGCAGGCACCAGTCTGGCACTTTTAGACCCAGAGAGTCCGAACACTCCCAGCCCAGGCCAGTGGGAAAATCTCAGTGCGTAATCGCTGCTTGGAACATCTCTGGCGGTCTGGAGCTGCCCAGACAGCCATGGCTATAGTGGTTTTGGGTACAAGCAGGAGTTCCTGTGACCCCAGAGATGGTGACTGGGAACGTGCTCTGCCAGCAGCCAAGGGGGAATTTATTTGCTCTGGAGCACCCAGAAGGGAACAGACCTGAGGCTTCTCTAAGAGAGGGTGGTCTGGGGGCAGTTTGCTTTCCTCTAAACTTCCAAAAGCCATCAAAAGCTGCCAAGGCAAGAGAAAACAAACAAAAAAACCTCCAGAGAACAAAAGCCTGAAAAACCGGTTTCCTCAGAGCCCACCCCCTTGATGGGAGCAGGAGGACTTAACTCAGGGAAAGCTGCCTGAAAAACTGTGCAGCAGGCCCCTCCCAAAAAGCCACCCACCCCCCCGCAAAAGACAAGAGAACAACCACCACTACTTCACAGATACGACTTTTATTTTTAATTAATTCCCACTATTCTGGTTCATTTTTTTAATAGATAATTTTTTAAACTATTTACCATCACAGTGAGATGTCCAGTACATCAAATTCCATAATAACCTTTTAACCTGAACTTTTTGATACATATACCTGTGTTTTTCTTTTGCTTTTCTATTTTTTAACTTTATAAGTTTTATTTTATTTTAGTTTATTCATTTTTTATTTTTTTTAAATATTCATATACAGTTAAAACTTCAAAGTAATCCTCTTACCTCAATCAATGCTACCCCTATAGGTAAACCAGTTTTTAATCCCCCTTTATCTTAGGAAAGTTGAGTCCTTTAACAAAGATACCAAGATACATCCAGGAAGAATCAAAAGAAACTTCCTCACCCACGCTGAGAATTTATAACCACTCTCCCAACTTTTTCTTCCACCAGTGTTTCTGTGTATTTGTTTTTGTCCTGTTAGTATATAAATCTTATACTTGGGGTTCTTTTTGACAAGGTATTTTTTTGTTTGTTTGTTTTGCTTTGTTTTTATATATTTATTTTTTTTCTCTTGTCATCTACTTTTATCAGTCTTTTTGTTTTCTGTTTTTGTTTGTATACTTCATAAATCTTACCATGGGGCCCATTTGGGCTGGGTCTTCTCTTTTATTTTATCTTTCTTTTTGTTTTCCTGTCTCTCTCTCTCTCTCTTTTTCTTTCTTTCTTTCTTTATTCTTTCTTTCGGGTGGGGACTCCTGATTGCTCAGAAGCGTTCCAGGGTGCACCTTGCCTGCACCACAGTTGATACATTCAGCTACATCCATTCAGCCATCTCTCACCAAAATGATAAGGAGGAGGAATGCCCAACAGAAGGAAAAATTCAGAGTCTGGGCCTTCTGCAACAGAGCTAATGGCTATGGACATAGACAATATGTCAGAAAGGGAATTCAGGCTAACAATTATCTAGGTAATAGCTAGGTTGGGGAAAGCCATGGATGACAAAATGGAATTGATTAGGGCAGAAGTGAAAGCCACCAGGGATGATGTTCACAATGTTCTCAATGAGTTCCAATCTAATCTAAATTCTCTAAAAGCTAGGGTAACTGAGACAGAAGATAGAATTCATGATCTGGAGGACAAACAGATAGAGAGAAAGGATCAGGAGGAAGCCTGGAACAAACAGCTTAGAAGCCACAAAAACAGAATTAGGGAAATAAAGGATGCCATGAAATGTTCCAACATCAGAATTATTGGAATCCCTGAGGGGGAGAAGAAAGAAAGAAGAGTAGAAGATATTGCTGAATAAATTCTCCATGAAAATTTTCCCAATCTCATGAATGGAACCAGTGTTCATATACTAGAGGCAGAATGTTCTCCCCCCAAGATTATAGAATCTAGGAAGACCTCAAGACACCCGACAGTGAGAATGATTAATCATAATGTAGACAGGACCTCTTGAAAGTAGCTAGGACAAAAAAGTTCCTTATACACAGAGGAAAGCCCATCAGAATAACATCAGACCTGTCCACAGAAACCTGGCAAGCCAGAATGGGCTGGCAAGATGTATTCAGGGCACTAAATGAGAAGAATATGGAGCCAAGAATACTTTATCCAGCAAGACTGACATTCAAAATGGATGGAGAGATAAAGAGTTTCCAAGACCAGCAAGGCTTAAAAGATTATGCAACCACCAAGCCGACACTGAAGGAAATATTAAGGGGGTTCTATAAAAGAGGAAAAATCCTAAGAATATCATTGAACAGAAATATATGGAGACAATCTACAGAAAGAAAGACATCAAAGGTAACATGATGTCAATAGAAACGTATCTCTCAATAATCACTCTCAATGTGAATGGCCTAAATGAGCCTATAAAATGACACAGGGTTGCAGTTTGGATAAAACGAGAGGACCCATCCATATGTTGTCCACAAGAGACCCATTTTGAACCTAAAGGTACACCCCGCCTGAAAGTGAAGGGATGGAGAAACATCTCTCATGCCAATGGGCCTCAAAAGAAGGCCGGGGTAGCGATTCTTCTATCAGATAAATTAGATTTTAAATTAAAGACTGTAGTCAGAGATACAGAAGGACACTACATAATTCTTAAAGGGACTATCCACCAAGATCTAACAATTGTAAATATTTATGTCCTCAATATGGGAGCAGCCAATTACATAAGAAAACTGTTAATCAAGATAAAGAGTCATATTGATATGAATACATTAATAGTAGGAGATCTTAACATGTCACTCTCAGTAATAGACAGATCATCCAAGCAGAAAATCATTAAAGAAACAAGAGCATTGAATGACACATTGGACCAGATGGAACTCATAGATATATACAGAACATTCCACCCTAAAACAACATAATACTCATTCTTCTCAAGTGCACATGGAACCTTCTCCAGAATAGACCAGATACTGGGTCACAAATCAGAGCTCAACCGATACCAAAAGATTGAGATTATTCCCTGCATATTCCCAGATCACGATGCTTTGAAACTGGAGCTCAATCACAAGAAAAAGTTTAGAAGGAACTCAACACCTGGAAGCTAAAGACCACGTTGCTTAAGAATGCTTGGATCAACCAGGAGATCAAAGATGAACTTAAACAATTCATGGAAACCAATGCGAACGAAGACACGTTGGCCCAAAACCTATGGGAAACAGCAAAGGCGGTCCTAAGGGGGAAATACATAGCCATCCAAGCCTCCCTCAAAAAAATTGAAAAATCCAGAATACACCAGCTGTCTCTACACCTTAAAGAACTGGAGAATCAACAACAAATTAAGACAACTCCACACACAAGAAGGGAAATAATCAAGATTAGAGCAGAGATCAATGAGATGGAAACTAGAGATATAGTAGAACACATCAATGAAACTAGAAGCTGGTTTTTTGAAAGAATCAATAAGATCGATAAACCACTGGCCACACTAATCCAAAAGAAAAGAGAGAAGGCCCAAATTAATAAAATTTATGAATGAAAAGGGAGAGATCACAACTAACACCAAGGAAATAGAAACAATCATCAGAAGTTATTATCAATAGTTATATGCCAATAATTTAAGCAACCTAGATGAAATGGATGGATTCCTGGAAAACTATAAACTTCCAAAATTGAACCAGGAAGAAATTGACAACCTGAATAGATCGATATCTAGTAACAAGATTGAAGCAGTGAACAAAAACCTCCCAAAAAACAAGAGCCCAGGACCTGATGGATTTCCGGGGGAATTCTACCAAACTTTCAAAGAAGAAATAACACCTATTCTCCTGACGCTGTTTCAAAAAATTGAAGCTGAAGGGAAACTTCCAGACTCTTTTTATGAAGCCAGCATTACCCTGATCCCCAAACCAGGCAAAGATACCACCAAAAAGGAGAATTTCAGACCAATATCACTGATGAATATGGATGCTAAGATTCCCAACAAGATCCTAGCAAATAGGATCCAACAGCACATTAAAAAGATTATCCACCATGACCAGGTGGGATTCATCCCTGGGTTACAAGGAAGGTTCAACATTCACAAATCAATCAATGTGATAGAACAAATCAATAAGAGAAGAGAGAAGAACCACATGGTCCTCTCAATTGATGCAGAAAAAGCATTTGACAAAATCCAGCATCCGTTCCTGATTAAAACGCTTCAAAGTATAGGGGTAGAAAGAAAATTCCTAACCTTCATAAAATCTATCTATGAAAAATCCACAGCAAATATCATCCTCAATGGGAAAAAGCATACAGCCTTCCTGTTGAGATCAGGAACACAACAAGGATGCCCACTCTCACCACTCTTGTTCAACATAGTATTAGAAGTCCTAGCAACAGCAATCAGACAACAAAGAGAAATAAAAGGTATCCAAATTGGCAATGAAGAAGTCAAACTCTCTCTCTTCGCAGACAACATGATACGTTATATGGAAAACCCAAAAGACTCCACCCTCAAACTACTAGAACCCATACAGCAATTCAGTAATGTGGCAGGATACAAAGTCAATGTACAGAAATCAGTGGCTTTCTTATACACTAACAATGAAAATACAGAAAGGGAAATTAGAGAATTGATTCCATTTACTATAGCACCAAGAACCATAATATACCTGGGAATAAACCAAACCAAAGATGTAAAGGATCTGTTCTCGAGGAACTACAGAACACTAATGAAAGAAATTGAAGAAGACACAAAAAGATGGAAGACCATTCCATGCTCTTGGATCAGAGGAATAAACATTGTTAAAATGTATATACGGCCTAGAGCAATCTATACTTTTAATGCCATTCTGATCAAAATTCCACCGGTATTTTTCAAAGAGGTGGAGCAAATAATCTTAAAATTTGTATGGAATCAGAAGAGACCCCGAATTGCTAAGGAAATGTTGAAAAACAAAAACAAAACTGGCAGTATCACATTACCTGATTTCAAGCTTTTCTACAAAGCTGTGATCACCAGGACAGCATGGTACTGGCATAAAAACAGACACATAGACCAGTGGAACAGAGGAGAGAGCCCATATATGGACCCTCAACTCGATGGTTAAATAAACTTCAACAAGGCAGGAAAAAATATACAGTGGGAAAAAAGACAGTCTCTTCAATAAGTGGTGCTGGGAAACCTGGACAGCTATGTGTAAAAGAATGAAACTTGACCATTCTCTTATACCAGACACAAAGATAAACTCAAAATGGATAAAAGACCTCAATTTGAGGCAGGAATCTATCAAAATCCTAGAGGAGAACATAGGCAGTAACCTCCTCAACATTGGCCACAGCAACTTCTTTCAAGATATGTCTCCAAAGGCAAAGGAAACAAAAGCAAAAATGAACTTTTGGGACTTCATCAAGATCAAAAGCTTCTGCACAGCAAAGGAAACAGTCAACAAAGCAAAGAGGCAACCCAAGGAGTGGGAGAAGATATTTGCAAATGACAGTACAGACAAAAGGCTGATATCCAGGATCTGTAAAGAACTTCTCAAACTCAACACACACAAAGCAGATAGTCATGTCAAAAAATGGGTAGAAAATGTGAACAGACACTTTTCCAGTGAAGACACACAAATGGCTATCAGACACATGAAAAAATGTTCATCATCACTAGCCATCAGGGAGATTCAAATTAAAACCACATTGAGATACCACCTGACACCAGTTAGAATGGCCAAAATTAGCAATACAGGAAACAACGTGTGTTGGAGAGGATGTGGAGAAAGGGGAACCCTCCTACACTGTTGGTGGGAATGCAAGTTGGTGCAGCCACTTTGGAGAACAGTGTGGAGATTCCTTAAGAAATTAAAAATAGAGCTTCCCTATGACCCTGCAACTGTACTACTGGGTATTTACCCCAAAGATACAGCTGTAGTGAAAAGAATGGCCATCTGTATCCCAGTGTTCACCCCATGTTCACCCCAATGTTCACTCGTAATGGTCACGGTCACCAAACTGTGGAAAGAACCAAGATGCCCTTCAATGGACGAATGGATAAGGAAGATGTGGTCCATATACACTATGGAGTATTTTGCCTCCATCAGAAAGGATGAATACCCAACTTTTGTATCAACATGGATGGGACTGGAAGAGATTATGCTGAATGAAATAAGTTAAGCATAGGGAGTCTATTAACATATGGTTTCACTTATTTGTGGAGCATAAGAAATAACATGGAGGACATGGGGAGATGGAGAGGAGAAGGGAGTTGAAGGAAATTGGAGGAGGAGATGAACCATGAGAGAGTATGGACTCTGAAAAACAATCTGAGGGTTTTGAAGGGGCAGGGGGAGGGAGGCTGTGGGAGCCTGGTTGTGGGTATTATGGAGGGCACATATTGCATGGAGCACTGGGTGTGGTACATAAACAATGAATTCTGTTACACTGAAAAGAAATTAAATTTTAAAAAAAAGAAAAAAATGCAAGAGACCAATAGAGAATTATTTTCTAACACAAATAACCATGCTTTACTTTATTTCTTCCCAAAGGTGGGTGGTCTTTTTCATGACTTTTTCTTTTTAAAGTAGATGTATTCATATGTCTTCTTGGGAAAGAGCGCCCACCATGAAACAAAAGGATTCTCTTCCAGTATGTCCACAGTGTGTTAGGGATAGACATGCAGAGTAGTGGGCAAACTAAAAACTGACTTTCTTAATTAGATAATATGAATGAAGAACAAGTGAGTGGAACTCAAGCACTCGGGAGGGTAGGAATATATGAGGCAGATTAGCAACCAAATAATAGACATTATAACTTTGTGAGAGAGTGAAGATCTGGACCCAAATGTGGCAGAAATAACAGAATTTAAGTCACGACACATAGGGTGGGAAAAATCTCTGTCAAGTATATGAGGAAAAGAATAACACGTATTTATTATTAGTGGTTTGAAATATCAGTTATTTCTCTTAGAAATGAAGCTTGTTTCCTTATAGTTATGTGACATTTGACCTCTGAATTTGATTATAAGAGAATTTATGGGGGTGCCCGGGTGGCTCAGTGGATTAAGCCTCTGCCTTCAGCTCAGGTCATGATCTCAGGGTCCTGGGATCGAGGCCCACATTGGGCTCTCTGCTCAGCAGGGAGCCTGCTTCCCTCTCTCTCTCTCTCTGCTTGCCTCTCTGCCTACTTGTGATCTCTGTCAAATAAATAAATAAAAATCTAAAAAAAAAAGAAGACAGTTTATGAAATACTTCAGTGGCTCAAACATAGCTTGAGTTTCATAGCACTATTACAAAATCTAATACAACTGATGAAACAATAAATAAAAATGAGATAGCAAAACATCCTTTCTTATGCCACTCAAGTTTCTTTTTTAGACATACACATACATGTTCAAAATTCACACTTTAATATACACAATCTTGATATAATTTACAATATGGAAAATATTAATTGAAAGTAATTTATATTTTGTAATGTATATTTTAGCATAAAAGAATAATAAATTATTAATAAATATTAATGACACATTGTAAGAAGATCATTTTTTGCTTTGATGTTTCCTTCCACCTTATAAAGCAGAAAGAGTAAATACTACTTTTCTGATATAATGAAACTGAGACCACCAGAGTTGGTAACTGGGTCTGATTTCCCTGACAATAAATCCAGTGTTCCATTCACTATTATTATGATCTTGGAAAATCAGTTTATACTCTCTCCAATTTCTGGGCATAAGCTAGCAAACATTAATGTATAAATCAAGTGATTAAATCACTTATTATATATTAATACACATTTACTGCATTAGCCCCATCACAGTGGTGTCAAATGTACAAAGACTGTTAAAAATCTGTTTTGCCTTTGTTCTTTATAGACCATGAAAATACAAACACAAATATATTTTAATGAATAGATACCTCATAGCAATTTCACCAGCCCATATATGAAACATTTTTGGTTGTTAAACACCTAATTTTATATTACATAAATTAGTAAACATATTATAAAGGATTTTCTCAAGAAATTTAAAGTGAATGTTTTCTATATATTTTTAAGATTTTCTAAAATGCGCAAACATCATTTTTTTTAAATGGATCGATGAGAGCATTTATTGGCCAAGAAAACATACATGAATGCATAGCAACATTTACTTTTGTGTGTTCTTTTTTCCTTTTTTTTTAAATTTATTTATTTTTTCAGCATAACAGTATTCATTGTTTTTGCACAACACCCAGTGCTCCATGCAAAACGTGTCCTCCCTATTACCCACCACCTGTTCCCCCAACCTCCCACCCCTGACCCTTCAAAACCCTCAGGTTGTTTTTCAGAGTCCATAGTCTCTTATGGTTTGCCTCCCCTTCCAATTTTTTTTTTTATAAACATAGAATAAATGAAACAAGATGGGATTGGGGGGGAGACAAACCATAAATGACTCTTAATCTCACAAAACAAACTGGGGGTTGCTGGGGGGAGGTGGGATTGGGAGAGGGGGAGCGGGCTATGGACATTGGGGAGGGGAGGTGAACCATAAGAGACTATGGACTCTGAAAAACAACCTGAGGGTTTTGAAGGGTCAGGGGTGGGAGGTTGGGGGAACAGGTGGTGGGTGATGGGGAGGGCACGTTTTGCATGGAGCACTGGGTGTTGTGCAAAAAGAATGAATACTGTTACGCTGAAAATATTAATAAAAAGGGAAAAAAAAAAAAAAAATGATTCATGAACATAGTTGCCTATGAGCTGAAACTCACATGGGATTCCTATGAAATTTCTTAGCAGCTTCTCTATAGCTTTTCAAGAATAGTCTCACGAGAAATTTCTAATCAGACATGTAAAACAGACAATACATTCAATTTCAAAGAGGCAGTAGAACATAGCAAGATCATAGACAGCTAGGCTTGGGTTAATATCCCATCTCTGCTATCCAATCTCCTTAAGCTTCCATTCCCCCATCTGACACAAGGGGATAAGGACTACACCTTCATTACAAGGTTGTTTGAGGCTATGGTAAACCAAGTCACATGGCACCTGTTACAGAATGCATTCAATATTTTTAATATGTGTAGGGAGATTTAAACATCTTATAGATGCCTGAGAAAATACCTATTCCTGAGGAATGAACTCTCATAATATGACTTCTTATCAAAATTTGTGATAATCTAGTGAGTCAATATTGGCATAAGGCTTTGTTTTATTGTTAATGTAACAGAATAAGAACTAAATAATAGTTAATCTTCCAATGTATCTATCTATAAAACTTTATTGCAATATTCTTCTTCCATCTCACATAAAAGTAGAGAGGATTTTATTATATATTCTGGAATTTCTTTGGGTAAGTGGGAGAAAATTCAGTGGTGAGAAACAGATTCTGTGTTTTCTTACCCTGTTGGGTCTCAACATCACTTCCTTCCTGTCAACATTTTATCTTACAGATACTTTGCACTATTCTGCTCTGTTGGTGACATCACCCTTAAGTTGTAAATACTATTATGAATTCATATTATCTTTTTCTATTTTAATGTGAGAAGTAGAAATCAAGTCTCCATAGAATCTCTAAGAAGAGTGATTAACATAACTTTTGCTTTGTTTTGTTTTGTAGTTTATTTTGGTATAATACCTTGCTAAGTCATGTGGTTCATTAAGAATTACCTTCATGGGCGCCTGGGTGGCTCAGTGGGTTAAGCCGCTGCCTTCGGCTCAGGTCATGATCTCAGGGTCCTGGGATCGAGTCCCGCATCAGGCTCTCTGCTTAGCAGGGAGCCTGCTTCCCTCTCTCTCTCTCTGCCTGCCTCTCTATCTACTTGTGATCTCTCTCTGTCAAATAAATAAATAAAATCTTAAAAAAAAAAAAAAGAATTACCTTCACAAAGACAGATGATATGTTTTAAGTCAACGAATTGCTGTCCTACATAACATCAGTGCTCATGTTGGGCCTCTTGTCTCAGTATAGGGGTTTGTGTGAAGCCCCTTAACCTAAAAATCTTGGCTGATAACATGCCTTGATGTCAGTTTCATTCTGAGTAGGAAAAGACTTCATGGAATTTGACAGAGCCCCTCTCCCAACACATTATTAATAATAAAGCAGGAGAAAAAAAGTAAGTAGAAAGTAGATGGAAGATGAAGAGGTTAGCCTGATGTACTGTTACTATATATTATAGGCTTTGGACAAAGGTGATATGAAAATTAAATTAAATTTAATTTAATTTAATTAAGATTAATTTAATTTAATCTTAAATTAAATTAAGTATTAATTTAAAATACTTAAAATTTTGCTCAAAGCTGATGGAAGACCCAGGGAAGGAAGGCTCCTTCAAATGTTAGTTAACAAACCTCTCCTTGTTTTGTCAGTCAGCTAATGCTACTCCTCTCAACTTCTGAAGTTCTGGACATACATTGAGAGGTGACTATTAGCTTCTGGGGGAAACAAAAAAAAAAAGCTCATCACTGCTACTCATTGACCTCCAGAACCCATCTCCTCAAGTCTAATTTGGAGTCATGACTACCCCAGACAAAAGAGCAATCTGATCTATAAAAAGCTTGGGCAGGGCTGCAAAGATGCAGTTGCACTGACTCTGAAGGAGACAATTACTTTATATTCTATGAAGCGTCATAAAATATACAGAAATTGAATGAGCACTTCTGTGATACATCATGAATGCAATTGGTCATATTAATTGAACAGAGCATAGGTAATATCTGACTAAATGAAAGACAAAATGCTATACAATATAATTATATAAAAACATCTGTGTCAATTTTATTCTGTTAAAAATCATCTGTAAGGGTTATCTCAACAAAAAAATTGTTTTTTGCGTAATGTTGTTTTTTTGTGTTTTATTTCCTTTATGGTGTTACCACTCAGCCAATTTTGGTTAAAGGTACATTTTTCTCACAATGTACTACCAGTATTATACATAAGTTCAAATATTTTTCTTAAATGTAATACATAATAGACTTTTGGAGTGACATTCAGTTTACTGTTCATTTTAATAACAAAAGAATCCTCTTGAAACTTAGTTTTAAACCATAAAATATATGCTATGCAAAATAGATTTTAAATGTTATACTGTTTCTATCACTATAGACTAAATCATTCTGCTGACTTTATGATACAATGGATATTTTAGTAATTAAAATACTAGTTATTTTCTCCAAATGCAGTTTCCATAGAAACAGTACACTTTACTTGTTAGACAAAGAAGGATCAGAACTAACTCTACAACATGTTTTTTCAGCTCTGATTTCACTAAACACATATATATTAAAATCCATTTGAAACATTTAGTACATTTTGTCTTGAGAGCATAAAATAACCTTCACATTTCTTGACAATATATTTAGGATATTTACAATATATTTAATATATAGACATATTTGTTTATACACATTTATACATACATACACAGAGGAAGTAAGCTAGAGACCAAAAGTAATGATATATTTTCCAAGTCTATTAGTTGCTCTCTAAAAATATGACACACTTAGAGATGCCTGGGTGACTCAGTGTGTTGAATGTCCAGTGTCTCAATTTTGGCTCAGGTCATGATCTCAGGGTTGTGAGATCGAGCACCACATCTGACTTCACATTGAGTATGGAGCCTGCTGGGTATTCTCTCTCTCCCTCTCCCTCTGCTTTGCCTGCTGGTGCTCTCTCTCTCTTTCTCTCACTTGCTCATTAAGTAAATAAATAAAATCTTTAAAAAAAATAAAATAAAAAGATGACACATTTAGAAATACATCAATGTAAAACTAAGTAGTTTTGTTTCACGTATTTGAAGAGTTGAGTTTTTAAGCATTTAACATATTTTTAAAATGATATGCAGTCTAACATTATAGTATTTCAGTGTATAAATGCTCATCCAATAGCATCATATTCATTAATGGTAAATTGGTGAAGGTAGAAATGACTGATAAATATTTGCGACCTGTAAAAAAGAAAAAAGGAGCGGAAGACATATGGAAGTTGCCTGTATTGTAGCTTTCTTTGAAATGGGACTCTTTGTCTCCATCTTTTTAGTGCTCTAATATATCAAGTGGTTACTTGGCCACTTGTGAGTTAAGTCAAATCACCTGTCAAAATCTAGAATATACAGTGTTTATAAATATTCAGAATTATCTTCATTCACTCCTTAGTCTCTAATCTAGGAAAATATTGGATTATCAGTTTTTCACAGATGGAACCACCCTTCCTTTCTGGCATACTGTACCTGAATGAATAAGCATAGTGCTTTGGAAATAGTGCAGTAAAATAAACAGAAGTGGTGGTGTAATTTGCCTCCTGTCCGCAACATCAATACTTATTAGGAAATGGTTCAGTAGCCAAGAGAAATCTTGTTTTCATTTTAATTCGGTCTAGGTGTGAGGTTGAGTAAGAAAAGTTAGTGCATTGGGTCAAAAGAATACAAAGCAAATTTTTAAGTGTGATGTGTAGCTCACTAGTGCCCTAAGATCAGGACAAATAGCAAACTATATAAACTTATAGGAGAATAAATTCATACTAGGCATTAGAATAAATGTCTTGATTTATTCTAATAATTGCTATTATTAGATAATAATATATCTCTATATATAATATATCTATTCCTTTGTTCCTCAGTTGCTATTGAGGAATAGCAATTGAGAAAATCGAGGAACAGAAGAAATCATGGAAATGTTACTATCCTATATCCTAGCAAGACCATCCAAAGGCACAAACATGAATTAAGTGAAATCTATGTACCATGCATGCTTTTCTGATCCTTGATGCTCACTTTCCGATCCCTAACTCACCTGTGTTTCTCATTGGCTCCCCCAACAGATGTGACTGAGCAATGTTCGGCTAAATGGCACCAATGGAATCCATGTCTTTTGATCCACGTGTTGCCCTTCTTCAATCAAATATAGCACTTTAAGAGCTATTCCCTAAGGTTACGCTCCAAGTAGAGGAAGTTAATCAGAATAACTACACCAGAAAAATATGTTAATGATTGTTAATTGCTTCACATGTATTTGGAACTATAACTATGGAAAGAAAAAATGATAAATTTCTTTCCTCTGGTAAGTGTTCGAGTTTCATAAAGATGCTGTTGTCTGATTTAAAGTATTTTTATGCTGCAAAAGAGTCAGCATTGACCAAGATATTGCTTAGACTCTGGTTTGGGTTTCTAAAAAAATAAACTACATTAATAGTAATATCTTTTCTACCAGTTGACTAAATAGCAGCCTAAATTCAGCATTCTTTAGGTATGTCCAGGGACTGTTACAGAATTTCAGATTTGATAAAACACACATGTGTTAAACCAGGAAGAATTTAGCAAAATATTTGGTCAGTTTTAAAGTTATTTTTATTTATTGGGTGACATTATTTTAAGACATGTTATATTTTTTATTTGTGGAATTAGAAAATGGCCCAAAGCGATCCAATTTTTATAATATCAGACAGTTTGAAGACATAAATCAGGCCAAATAGATTATTACCTAATAAGCACTTTTCATAAAAATGAAATTTTAGGATCAAGGTGATGCTGGCCTCATAAAATGAGTTTGGAAGTTTTCCTTCCATTTCTATTTTTTGGAACAGTTTCAGGAGAATAGGAATTAGTTCTTCTTTAAATGTCTGGTAGAATTCCCCTGGGAAGCTGTCTGGCCCTGGGCTTTTGTTTGTTTGGAGATGTTTGATGACTGTTTCAATCTCCTTACTGGTTATGGGCCTGTTCAGGTTTTCTATTTCTTCCTGGTTCAGTTGTGGTAGTTTATATGTCTCTAGGAATGCATCCATTTCTTCCAGATTGTCAAATTCGTTGGCGTAGAGTTGCTCATAGTATGTTCTTATAATTGTCTGTATTTCTTTGGTGTTAGTTGTGATCTCTCCTCTTTCATTCATGATTTTATTTATTTGGGTCCTTTCTCTTTTCTTTTTGATGAGTCTGGCCAGGGGTTTATCAATCACTTTGATCCCAAAACCAGACAAGGATCCCACCAAAAAAGAGAACTACAGACCAATATCCTTGATGAACACAGACGCAAAAATTCTCGCCAAAATACTAGCCAATAGGATTCAACAGTACATTAAAAGGATTATTCACCACGATCAAGTGGGATTTATTCCAGAGCTGCAGGGTTGGTTCAACATCCGCAAATCAATCAGTGTGATACAACACATTAATAAAAGAAAGAATAAGAACCATATGATACTCTCCATAGATGCTGAAAAAGCATTTGACAAAGTACAGCATCCCTTCCTGATCAAAACTCTTCAAAGTGTAGGGATAGAGGGCACATACCTCAATATTATCAAAGCCATCTATGAAAAACCCACCGCAAATATCATTCTCAATGGAGAAAAACTGAAAGCTTT
This sequence comes from Meles meles, assembly GCF_922984935.1. Classification (NCBI taxonomy): domain Eukaryota; kingdom Metazoa; phylum Chordata; class Mammalia; order Carnivora; family Mustelidae; genus Meles; species Meles meles. The sequence goes on from NC_060067.1 coordinate 97,117,645, forward strand.
TCCGCTAAGGTCAGGAACACGGCAGGGATGTCCATTATCACCACTGCTATTTAACATAGTACTAGAAGTCCTAGCCTCAGCAATCAGACAACAAAAAGAAATTAAAGGCATCCAAATTGGTAAAGAAGAAGTCAAACTATCACTCTTCGCAGATGATATGATACTATATGTGGAAAACCCAAAAGACTCCACCCCAAAACTGCTAGAACTTGTACAGGAATTCAGTAAAGTGTCAGGATATAAAATCAATGCACAGAAATCAGTTGCATTTCTGTACACCAACAACAAGACAGAAGAAAGAGAAATTAAGGAGTCAATCCCATTTACAATTGCACCCAAAACTATAAGATACCTAGGAATAAACCTAACCAAAGAGACTAAGAATCTATACACAGAAAATTATAAAGTACTCATGAAAGAAATTGAGGAAGACACAAAGAAATGGAAAAATGTTCCATGCTCCTGGATTGGAAGAATAAATATTGTGAAAATGTCCATGCTACCTAAAGCAATCTACACATTTAATGCAATCCCTATCAAAATACCATCCATTTTTTTCAAAGAAATGGAACAAATAATCCTAAAATTTATATGGAACCAGAAAAGACCTCGAATAGCCAAAGGAATATTGAAAAAGAAAGCCAGAGTTGGTGGCATCACAATTCCGGACTTCAAGCTCTATTACAAAGCTGTCATCATCAAGACAACATGGTACTGGCACAAAAACAGACACATAGATCAGTGGAACAGAATAGAGAGCCCAGAAATGGACCCTCAACTCTATGGTCAACTAATCTTCGACAAAGCAGGAAAGAATGTCCAATGGAAAAAAGACAGCCTCTTCAATAAATGGTGCTGGGAAAATTGGACAGCCACATGCAGAAAATTGAAATTGGACCACTTCCTTACACCACACACGAAAATAGACTCCAAATGGATGAAGGACCTCAATGTGAGAAAGGAATCCATCAAAATCCTTGAGGAGAATGCAGGCAGCAACCTCTTCGACCTCAGCCGTAGCAACATCTTCCTAGGAACAACGGCAAAGGCAAGGGAAGCAAGGGCAAAAATGAACTATTGGGATTTCATCAAGATCAAAAGCTTTTGCACAGCAAAGGAAACAGTTAACAAAACCAAAAGACAACTGACAGAATGGGAGAAGATATTTGCAAACGACATATCAGATAAAGGGCTAGTATCCAAAATCTATAAGGAACTTAGCAAACTCAACACCCAAAGAACAAACAATCCAATCAAGAAATGGGCAGAGGACATGAACAGACATTTCTGCAAAGAAGACATCCAGATGGCCAACAGACACATGAAAAAGTGCTCCACGTCACTCGGCATCAGGGAAATACAAATCAAAACCACAATGAGATATCACCTCACACCAGTCAGAATGGCTAAAATTAACAAGTCAGGAAATGACAGATGCTGGCGAGGATGCGGAGAAAGGGGAACCCTCCTCCACTGTTGGTGGGAATGCAAGCTGGTGCAACCACTCTGGAAAACAGCATGGAGGTTCCTCAAAATGTTGAAAATAGAACTACCCTATGACCCAGCAATGGCACTACTGGGTATTTACCCTAAAGATACAAACATAGTGATCCGAAGGGGCACGTGTACCCGAATGTTTATAGCAGCAATGTCTACAATAGCCAAACTATGGAAAGAACCTAGATGTCTATCAGCAGATGAATGGATAAAGAAGATGTGGTATATATACACAATGGAATACTATGCAGCCATCAAAAGAAATGAAATCTTGCCATTTGCGACGACATGGTTGGAACTAGAGCGTATCATGCTTAGTGAAATAAGTCAATTGGAGAAAGACAACTATCATATGATCTCCCTGATATGAGGACATGGAGAAGTAACATGGGGGGTTAGGGGGATAGGAGAAGAATAAATGAAACAAGATGGGATTGGGAGGGAGACAAACCATCAATGACTCTTAATCCCACAAAACAAACTGGGGGTTGCTGGGGGGAGGTGGGATTGGGAGAGGGGGAGGGGGCTATGGACATTGGGGAGGGGAGGTGAACCATAAGAGACTATGGACTCTGAAAAACAACCTGAGGGTTTTGAAGGGTCAGGGGTGGGAGGTTGGGGGAACAGGTGGTGGGTAATAGGGAGGGCACGTTTTGCATGGAGCACTGGGTGTTGTGCAAAAATAATGAATACTGTTACGCTGAAAAAAATAAATAAAATCGGGAAAAAAAATGAAATTTTAAAAATAAAATTTTAAAAAACACAGAAAAGTAATATTTTAAAAAGCAGGAGAATTGCTATAACAGAAACATAAAACTTTAACTTATTGTCTAACTTTATCTTCAAAGGAAGTTAGTGGACAAATGGTCCTAGTACACTTGAATAAAAGCAGTTTAGCACATCAGTGTTTCAGGCAAGCTCCATTTACTGGAACCTTAGTCCCTGGCCTGGACTAAAAATACCAGTGAAGATTCCACACATGCACAGGTGTTAGCTTCCACATGCTTTTAAATTTTTAAGAAGCAGTACCACCACCTGACATCTACACAAAGAATTCATGCATAAATAAGAGGCAACAATCAAAGTCCAAAACTCTTTTAGTTAGCATTTTTAAAAAACACATGGGAGAGAAATAAAAATTGATCTCTGTTCTTGATCTTAGCTCTACCTCTCCCTTTTCCCCTTTGCCTTTGGTTGTGTATTCCCCCTCAGTACTAGTCACTCACCTCATCAACTCTGTTCTACCCATAATTCCACCACAGAGTATCTGGCCCCTCAGACAGACAAAAACAATGCTCCAGCCAGAAGGTCAGTCTGTGGAAGATACCTAGTTCACATAGCTGTTTGTATTTTGGGATTTGGCTTTACACTCCAGATGGCTTATCTCTGAGACCTCATGATTCTGTTAATGTTTCCAACTTCTTTTCTGGGTTAAGACACCTGTGCTTCTCAACCATTCCCCTGTTAGTCCGTTACTTCTGATTGAGACCTTTTTCAGCAGGGCCAAGCTTTCAAACTCGTGGTGGTCTTAAAGGGCTGATGGAGTGGTTCTTCTTACTATGTGTGACCTAGGATACTGGAGTCTGGGGAGGAAGAGAGAGGAGCCAGTATCTGTGGGTGACCTACTACTTTCCAGGGATGGACCTAGGTTCTTTACATGGCTTTCACTCAAAGCAACAAATTATGATTATTATTCCCATTTTTCAGCTTAACAACTGAGGACTCAAAAACAAACAAAAAAAAAGATTGCCCAATTTATACTACTAAAATGTCAATTTGAAATGGACAGGGGTCTATTTCTGGCTCTGCCACTGGATAACTTTGGTCAACTCATTTAATTTCTTTCATCCTCTAAAGCCATATCTGTAAATTATTGTCATCATATTATATTGATACCTTGAAGACTCATAGGCCTCAAAATTTCTGAAACCATAATAGAAAAAATTAATTCATTGCCCAAGATTATTAAAGCTTGATAAAAGAGTAATGAAATGTCATTATACTATTTCTCTAATTTTTTATATAATTAAAATTTGCCATAAAAACAAGTTTTTTTAAGTGCTCTGTTATCTAAGGAGTAACCTACCAATTGAGCCTCACTAAAACACATAAACTGGTGGTAATTTTGGAAATTAGCTTCCTCAACTTTCTGTTTACTTTTCACGTGGAATAGATAGGCAAAAACTGCTATTGACAGTAAGTGTATTTTTCCATTTGTTCCACATTTTGTAAATTCAAACTCCCATGTAACAAAATTCAATTAAGAATATTCTTCACTTAAAAACAAACCCAAATTTTATTTGTCTCTAATAGTTGTGGTTTCCCCTAAGGGGATCAGCAAGCATTTTATTCCTGTGGAAGCCTATTCTGGTGTAACTAACTCCTGTGTTTTATTTACAATCTTACCAGACCTTGCCCAGATTCCTTTCTCTAAGGGGTGCACTTACAGGACAAGAGTTCCATGTTCTGACAGACACTTTGAATTTGAGTATGGTCGAGGAGAGAGTCTGAGTCACTGAAATCTAGAAAATCCACTTTGTAAACCACACCATTCCTGCTGGGGTATGCAATGTTGACCAGAAATGTTTGAGCAAGTTAACTGAAGGACAAACAGTTTCCCACATTCCTAAGGTTCCATAAACAATGAGATGTTCTCTTTTGCAAGATCAGCATTATGAACAGTAATAATTATCCCACTTAAATATTATTCATTCAAATAAGGAAAGCTAGAATGCTTAAAATATAAAAAACTAGCAAAACTCAACCAGATGTTTTACCATGGCTTATTTCATTCTTTTCTTGTAGTCCAAAGTCCCTAAAACAATGAAGGAAGAAATAAATGTTCTAACTTTTATAATGTTGCCTTTAAATTTTCATTTAGTTGTTAAACTCTTAAACTGTATCCTACATACATTCAGAAGAGAATGGGGATTCTTGACAGTTTTAGGACTATCTTTCTTTTGGAATGTCAATCCCCCTGCACTCTTCAGAATTTAATGTGAGGCAAACAACATATGATTGGTGAAGGGTTTTCTTTGAAATGGAAACATTAAAGAGGTAGTGTTTTATTGTGTTTCTTAAACTATTTGGAATCTTAAATTAACTTATTATTTAAAACTTATTTCTGATTCAGAAGTAATTATACGTTAGATTCCAGATATATGATTTTGGTATTTCGAACTCTGTTGGCTCAAAACCCCACCCAGAAACACAAGACTGAACAGAAACGTCTCCATTCCATAGTCACTTTGTTGGCACGAGCTCCTTCCAACATGTAAATGTAAAATGCACATCTTTGGACATGAAAAAAGAATTATTAGAAGTACTCTATTGTATAAGCAAGTAAATGGTTTTAAAAACAGCTGTTGCTGCTATAAGGAAGATAAATATTTGATTTCAGGGCTGCCTGGGTGGCTCAGTGGGTTAAAGCCTCTGCCTTCAGCTCAGGTCATGATCCCAAGGTCCCAGGATCAAGTCCTCATGGGGCTCTCTGCTCAGCGGGGAGCCTGCTTCCCCCTCTCTCTGTCTCTGCCTGCCTCTCTGCCTACTTGTGATCTCTCTCTCTCTGTCAGGTAAATAAATAAAATCTTTTAAAAAATTAAAAAAATATATTTGATTTCATGACACAGAAAATAATAACAAGCAAATATAATTATTTTACAAAATGGCTGGGATCGAGATAAGGTACTTCCAAATATTTTCATCCCACCAAAGAAAAGAACAGAAATACTCCCTGGTCAGTATTTGAGGAAAAAAAGCAGATACGAGCAGTTTTTTAATGGAGACGAACCTCTGTGGAATGATGTTTACTCACCGATAGAATCTTGGAAATCAGGGGCGCCTGGGTGGCTCAGTGGGTTAAGCCGCTGCCTTCGGCTCAGGTCATGATCTCAGGGTCCTGGGATGGAGTCCCGCATCGGGCTCTCTGCTCGGCAGCGAGCCTGCTTCCCTCTCTCTCTCTCTGCCTGCCTCTCTGTCTACTTGTGATCTCTCTCTGTCAAATAAATAAATAAAATCTAAAAAAAAAATTATAAAAAAAAAGAATCTTGGAAATCAGATACTTTAATTTTATTATTTATTTTTTGGTATTTTGGACATAAATGCTGTAAAAAGTAGCCATTCTGTTTGAAGGGGCTCAAGTGACCAACTTCAAAGAAAGAATCAGAAGAATAGAAGGGGTGATCCCAACTATAACAATTCAAAACTGAGGAAGAAGTTCAGCTGAGCTTCCATGTAACATGTAAGTGATATGTAAGAGTAGAGTCAGCAAAATACAGAACAAAATCCACGTTTGAAAGAATTTGTTAGATGCTATACACTTGATCATTTTAGAGCTTTTGTTCATTTTCCCCTTGTAAATAGTATCAATGTACTTGAATTGTAAGAGGCCTGTATTTTGACTATTTTCATTAATCAATCTCCCTACCCATCATAGTCTCTCCATACTTATTCTGCTTGTTCTCCAGGAGGATGATTTCTGCGGCATACCCCCATCGCTGCCACCCACTCTGGTTTCTTGCTGGTTTGACCACTGGGAAGCACCGGCACCTTGGGAAGGTGGAGAAGGAGTGGAATTCAGGACATGTGTGTATCCTCCCCTAGGTCACTCCTTGCTGGATGCCGAGAACTGGCTCCAGCTCCACTGAAAGTCTCAGCTTCTGTCAGATGGCCCTTCCCATGTAGCTATTTTCTCTGCTTTCAGTAAAGCTTCCCCTCATCTCACTCTTTCTCCCCCCACCCTCCTCGAAGCACAGCAAACCAAAAATAATTCCACATGCCTGGGACAAGTGAAAAAAATTCGCTCTATAACAGATTCTTTTTTTTTTTTTTTAAGATTTTATTTATTTGACAGACAGAGATCACAAGTAGGCAGAGAGGCAGGCAGAGAGAGAGAGGAGGAAGCAGGCTCCCTGCTGAGCAGAGAGCCTGATGTGGGACTCTATCCCAGGACCCTGAGATCATGACCTGAGCTGAAGGCAGCGGCTTAACCCACTGAGCCACCCAGGCGCCCTCTATAACAGATTCTTAACAGGGGAAGTTATTTACACCACATGTCCATTTAAATAGCCCATTTGGCTGGAATACAGGTTTGATAGGTCTTTGAGTCCTGGAGAATGAGCATTACCACAAACTTAATCTGTAGTTGAGGATTAGAAAAAATCACTACAGTCCCTAGCTGCTAGTTCCCAGCTATTGAATTAACCTATTTTTTTTCTAATCTAACAAAGATAATCAGAAGCAGCTACTTCACAACATATCTTTACCATTTTGCCTCAGGCCTTCTACCATCACATCATTCTTTATAGTCTTTTTGTGACATAGATATTATACCAGCCTGTTCATTATATTGATGATGTTTTAAGAAAAGCACCTGGAAATCAGGAACAAAACCCCAGATGCCTTGTAAGCCCCATGTATGTCAGAGGGTAGAAGCTAAGCCTGAGAAGTTTCAGAGGTTTGCCACACTGGTGAAGTATTTCAAAGTCCAGTAGCTATGAAATGTCAAGATATTTCTTAGAAAGTGAGAGAAGGTTGTTATTACACTTCTGTCTTACACTTCTATCACTTACTGCAAAGAAAGAGGCACAATGCTTGGTGGGTCTTTTTAGATGTTGGAATGAAATATACCAGGTTTAAGTTGTCAGTTTCAAGTGGGTTCTACATCAAGAAAAGGTTTCATGGCAGGTCCAACTAACCTTCTCTCTGAGTTTTTTTTTTTTTTTTTGAGAGTTATATGTATTAATCTGTATAAGTCACCTAGTAAATACCTAGCATATAGTAACCCCTCATTAAATTAAATAACCCCTCATTAAACCCCTCATTAAATTCATTGCTTGAAAGTAAGTCCTTTAAAGAAATACATTGAGGAAGGAAGGGAAAGAAGTCAGGGTGCTTCAAAAGCACAGATTTTTCATAACTTACCCAGTATCTTTAGTTTGCTGTATTCTAAGTTGGTTCATCTACATATTGCATTTTTAAGAGTGCTTTCAAATGCCAGATATTTAGCTTTGAATTAAAAAACATGAGTTAGCACAGCCAAGAAACTAATTGCCTGCCACCATGCATACAAAAATCAAACTCTTCTAGTACAAATATTTTCATTTAATGTAAAAGCTTCCAACCAAGTCTCCTCCTACAGTCTTCAACCCAGATGGTTTATTCTGTTCCTTTTGTTTTTATGTTATCTAATGGAGTAATGCTTAAATGAAGTACAGAATACATTTTTGCCAAATTATTACCACTTATTTTATAAAAGTTATTGTGCATTTTCCTCTTTCTCTCTATAATTCATAGATAACAAAAGGAGCCTGATTTTGAGAAAAAACTACATTATTTAAGAACCACAAATCACACAACTTCTAATAATAAAACAGATACCACTCTTTTCTTTATTTCGTGGTGGAATCAACTGTCATATAAGTAGAGAATTACATATCAAGATTGATGTCATCTACTCCTGCCTTCCGCTGTGCAATTCATTACAACTTCACAACAAAGATACTGTGGGAAAAACACTACTTTGATGTCTATGATATTGTGCTTCTGCCAGTACTATCACTGCTCATGACCTTGGCAAGTCACTTCACCTCTCTTCATCTGTAGTGTGAAGATGGAGGGAACACATCTGCAATGACTCTTACCTTTCTAGATAGAACTTTGCATCATGTACAAACTCATCTTCTGTGTGTACCGCCATAGGTGTGTACTATGCCTATACCTAGGCCACAGAACATTGACTTATGTGGTTCAAAATAGATGTTAGATAATTTCTTCTTTTATTTTGATGTTAGATAATTTCAAACATGAAAAGAAACCAATAAATAACATTGTCCTTCAAATGCACTGCGTTACTGATTAGGAATATTTTTTGTCCAGTTTTACAACAGTTATGATACAACTGAATGGAAGGCAAATGTCTCAGTCCATTCAGACTGCTATAAAAAAAGTACTGGGTAGCTTATAAACAACAGTAGCTTATTTCTCACAGTTCTGGTGGCTGAAAGTTCAAGATCATACAGCAGCATGGTTGGGTTCTGGTGAGAGCTCTCACCAACTTCATTTCTGCCAACTTCTTGCTGTATTCTTAGTGGTGGAGAACAGAGAGAGGAAGCAAGCGGTGTCATGACTCTTATAAGGGCACTAATCCATTCATGAGTGTTCCACCCTCATGACCTCATTTAATCCTATTTATTTCTCAAAAGCCCCACCTCCTAATATAATCACCTGAAAGAAGGGTAGGGTTTCAACATATGAGTTCTGGGGGGAATTAAACAGTCTATAACAGCAAACACTATTTCCCCTGTTGAAAATATTATTGAAAATAATTTAATATTACCTATTGGATGTTTGCATATAATTTGGAACTCATTTTCTACCTTTGACCAGAGTGCAAATATGTACCAACCGAGAAAAGTAATGGCAGTAAAGCAAGAAATCTCTATAATGAAGCCCAGTAAAAGAAAAGAAAACTATTCTCTTCTAATATCTTCTATCTCTATTCTCTTCTAATATCTATCTAATATCTTCTAACAATGGTTGTTTGATTCCACTGCTATTAATATTCCTTTACAGGGTAGACAAATACCTTTATATATACCAGGAAGTGTTACATATCCCAGAAAACTCATCTAGTAGTATAAAAGTATCTCTGTTCCATGTACAAAATACTTAGTCCCTGTTAAGGCTGAGTCAACAACACTGTCAATAGCACAGAGGTGGCAAAGAGACACGTGCATGGGCATACATCTCAAAGGGGGAAAGAACAGACCGTTTTTCACCTCAATTACTGTTTTCAACTCAATTACTGTACTCAAATACACAAAAATAAATTCAAAATAAATTAAAGATCTAAATGTGAGGCTTAAAACCATAAAATGTGAAACCTAACACACCTAAAAGAAAACATAAGAAAATAATCATTTTGACATCAGCCTTACCAGCATTTTTCTAGATATGCCTCCTCAGGCAAGAAAAATAAGAGCAAAAATAAACTATAGGGATTATACTAAAATAAAAAGCTTTTGCAAAATAGAGGAGACCATCAAAAAAAAAATAAAAAGGCAACATACTCAATGGGAGAAGCTATTTGCACAAGATATCCAAAATATATTTAAAAACTTATACAATTCAATGCCAAAAAAATAAACAATCTGATTTAAAAATGGGCAGAAGACCTGAAAAGACAATTTTCCAAAGAAGACACCCAGATGACCAACAGACACATGAAAAGATGCTCAACATCAATCATCATCATGGAAAAGCAAATCAAAACCACAATAAGATATTACATCTGTCAGAATAGCTAATATCAAAAAGACAAGAAGTAAGAAGTATCTGTGAGGATGTGGGGGAAAAGGAATTCTCATACACCGTTTGCGGGAATGTAAATTGATGCAGCCACTGTGGAAAACAGTATAGCGGTTCCTCAAAAAATTAAAAATAAAATTACCATATGATTAAGTTATTCCACCACCGGGTATTTACCCAAAGAAAACTAAAATTCTGATTCAAGAAGATATTTTCATTTCTACCCTTACTGCTGCATTACTTATAATAGCTAAAATATGGAAGTGAACCAGTATCTACTGATAGATGAATGCATAAAGAATAAAGAAAATGTGGGATGTGTGTGTGTGTGTGTGTGTGTGTGTGTGTGTGTACCTATACACAATGGAATGTTACACAGCTATAAAAAGGAATGAGATCTTGCCATTTACAACAACATGGATGGGCACAGAAGGTATTATGCTAAGTGAAGAAAGTCAGAGAAAGAAAAATACTGTATGGTTACACTTACATGTGGAATCTAAAAAACAAAACAAATTTAAAAAGCAGAAACAGACCCAAAAATACAGAGAACAAACTAATGGTTAACTGCCAGAGAGGAACTGGGTGGGAGGATGGGCAAAATGGGTGAAGGGGAATGGAAGGCACAGGATTCCATTTAAGAAATGAATAACTCACAGAAATGACAGGTACAGCATAGGGAATATAATCAATTGTATTATAATAGCATTGCATGGTGACAGATGGTAACTATGCACGTGGTGAGCATGGCATAATATACAGAGTTGTCAAATCATTATGTTGTACACCTGAAACTAATGTAATATTGTGTGCCAACTATACTTCAATTTTAAAAAATTTTTAAAAGAATAAATTCCCACTAGCACCACAGAATTCTTACTTTTGATAAGTTTGAAGCCAGAAGTGAACTGAACCATACCTCAGACTCCAGCACAGACTTAACCCAAATCAATTCCAGACTGAATTGAGGTGATCAGCCCTTCATTCCTTGTGCCTATAGAAAAAAGGTCAAGGCATTCTATCTCTGTGCTTCTTCCAGACACAACATCTGGCATACTAGTAAAAACAATCCTGATAAAACCATGGTAAAATCCTTACTAGAGGAAGTAGATCAAATGTAAATGTTATTATAAAATGTTCTAGGATGACAAATAATGTTAATGAGTGACAGATAATATGTGATGCATTCAAGATCAAAGTGCAAAAATAATTAGCTAGTTGGGGATTTGCACTTATTTTTAGAGGACAGGAAGATTAAACAGTAGACTTTCTACAATAAGATTGAAATTGGTTCCTTCTTCCTGCTCTCTTTTACCACACAAACAAAATTTGTATCTTCAAGGAGATTCTACAGGATTCTCAACTCTCAGTAAAAAGGTAGCTCTCAAAAATTCTTGCAAAAAATAAAAAAATTTCAAAAAATTCCTGTGAATGCAGGAATACTTTGAGGAGCAGAAATTTCCAAGAATTACCAGGTAAGAATGAAATCAAGTTTTAATAGGACAGCATAAATTAAGCATTTCTCATTAATGAAAAAAGGAGTTAAAAAGTATTTTTTAGTTAATTTGAAAACAGCAGATAAGTTGATTGTATCTTAAAAATATGATCATGTACAGCTAAGCTTCTTTTTTCCAGTTTCTCCCTTGAGTGACTTATATGCATGTATGCTCTAAAGTGATTTTCATGCAAGAAAAAAAAATATATATATATATATAGAAAGAGAGAGAGAGAGAGAGGTATTTTGTATAGATACCTCTACTGGAGAATAATTACATTGTACTGGGCCTGTTTTATGTCCCCACTTGACTCTCATGGCATCTGATAAAAGAAAGGTAGTCATTAAAATTTGAATGAATGAATGATTCATAAACAACATAAAAAACTATGTGAATTTTATCTTCAAAATACGCAGCATTACCTTTATTGTCTACATAGTTCCAAACTGGCCTACCATTATACTTTCAAAAAAGGACTTTTTAGCCATGAGAAAATAGGAGTATTTACTTTTAAACAAAAACAGCCACAAGATTTTTTTTAAAAAATATGTAAAGATGCCACTTGCACAGCATAAAAAATTCCAAACACTCAAAATAATGGTGCAAAGTCTGTGCAATACCCCCACACAGAATATTACTAATCTTCATGGACAGAAATTTTGTAAGATATACAAAATGAAAAGAAATGTTATGATTATATTGAAAGTGTCAATATTATAAAGAAGTTGATCTTTCTAAACTGATTTATAGATGTATATATACAATTTTTAAATTTGTAAATTATTTTTTCATGTCTATCATCTAATTTAATTCCCTTTGACAATCTTGTGAATTTAGTCTTGTTAATCCCTATGGAAGACATGGAGACTCACACAGGACAGACTCCTCAGGTCCCACAAGTTATAATAATAAGGCTGGGATTCAAACTCAGGTCCTGGACTCTTAAGGAAGCGTCTATTCCACTATATCATAAACTTTCCTTGGCACTGCAGCCCCACCAGTCTATACGGCACAGGATTCCCAGGGGAAACATTTTGTTGAAAAGACATTCTTTTTTTTTTTAATTTTATTTATTTGACAGAGAGAAATCACAACTAGGCAGAGAGGCAGGCAGAGAGAGAGGAGGAAGCAGGCTCCCTGCAGAGCAGAGAGCCCGATGTGAGGCTCGATCCCAGGACCCTGGGATCATGACCTGAGCTGAAGGCAGAGGCTTTAACCCACTGAGCCACCCAGGCACCCCTTGAAAAGACATTCTTGATGAGATTGTCATGTCTTTCTCTTGGAATGTAAATTCCATGAAAGCAAGGATTTGTTTTCTGTCATTGCTGTATCTCCGTCATATAGGCTAATGCCTGTGTCATAGGCAGCGATCAATAATTAATTATTATATGCATAAAAATGAAGAATCAAACTTTGTTCTGAAGTAGATGAAGGTAAATACAAACTTAGGTACCACTGGTTTTTAGATTTAATCTAAACATTCAAGTTCAGTCTAAGAATTAGAAATAAGTGTATAGTACATAACATGGCAAGGGATGGCCTACACAAATGAAATAACTACAGGCATCTCCTTGAACTTTAATAGTAAATTTGCTTTGCTAAATTTTTTTCCTCCTATTTCCAACCTAGGATCCTCAGTCATCACTCAATAAAGCAATGAATATACATTCTTTTTGCTATTTACCCAAAGGACTCAAAACTTATATCCATACAAAAACCTGCATATGGATGCTTATAGCAGCTTTATTTATAATTGCCAAAACTTGGGCACCTGGGTAGGTCAGCTGGTTCAGCGTGTACTCTAAGCTCAGGTCATGATCTCAGAGTCCTGGAATCATGTCCTACATTGGGCTCCCTGGTCTCGGCCCCTAACCCCATCCACGTTCATTTGCACATGTGCTCTCTCTCTCTCTCAAAAATAAACAAACAAACTCTTTTAAAAAATTATAATTACCAAAACTTGGAAATAACCAAGATTATTCTTCAGTAGGTAAATTGTGATATATTCAGATGACAGAATATTATGCGGTGCTAAAAATAAATGAGCTATCAACCCATAAAAAGACATGGAGTAGTTTTAAATACATATTACTAAATGAAAAAAGCCAATCTGAGAAGGTGACATACTATATGATTTCAACTACATGACATTCTGGAATAACAAAACTATGGAGATAATAAAAAGAATCAGTGATTCCCAGGGTGGGAAAAGGGAGACAGAGCATAGGGAATTACTAAGACAGTAAAAAAACTCTGTGATGTTATAATGACAAATATATGTCAGGATACATTTGTCCAAACTCATGGAATGTACAAAATCAAAAGTGATCCCCAAAGTAAATTATGAACTTTGGGTGATTATAATGAGTCACTCTAAGTTCATTCTTAGTAAAAAAAAAAAAAAATATATATATATATATATATATATATATCATTCTGGTGAGTGATATACACAACAGCGAGGGCTATGCATTTGTGGGGGTGGGATATATTTGAGAAATCTCTGTATTTTCCTCTCAATTTTGCTGTAAACGTAAACTCCAAGAAATGTATATTTTAAAAAACCAAATAGTTAAAGCATTCTTGAAGGAAAATAAGGTGGGATTTTTTTTTCTACTGAAATCAAAACACTATATTTAATAACTTAATGTTATATTGCAATAACTTAATGTTATATTGACACAAGGATAGAAAAATAGAACAATTTAACAGAATAGAGAGACCACAAATATACCCATTAGATTTATGCCAAAGTGGCCCTATAACACAATGGCAAGGAAAGAAACCATAAATGGTGCAGGTTTAATTGGGTACCCATGTGGAAAAAAAATTAAACCTTAACCCCTGCCTCATATCACACACAAAAACAATTCCAAATAACTTCAAATAAAGTGTAGATACAAATATGAAAAGGAAAGCAGTATCATTTGATAAGAATTTAAAATCATATAGTCACAATCTTGAGTAAAAATTTCTTAAACAGGAAGCAAAAACTTTTAACAACAAGGGAGAAAATGATAAAACAAGTCACTTTAATGTGTAGAAATTGTATTCATCTAAACAGGGCATCAAGAAAGTTAAAAAAGAAGTTAAAAAATGAGGAAATATACTAGCTATACATATAACTGAGAAATGGCTTATATGCTGGATAAAGGAAACACACATACAAAGTCAAGAAAGAAAAAAACACACAACACAAAATAAAAATGGGCAAGAGAGTTACATTCAAATGACAAATCTATGGAAATTTGTAGAACACACTAATCATCAGGAAAATTAAATTAAAACATAATAAGACACTACTGCATACCCATTAGAACTAAAATCAAAAGGACTTTTAGTACCAAGAGATGACAAAGGCATGGAGTAACTAATTCTCGTATTCTTTTGGCTAATGTTAAATTGATACCAAGAATTTAGTAATTTATTAAGTAATATCTTCTAAAAATGCACACCAACATTCCTTATAAGAAAGCAATTCCATTACTAAAATATTCCCAATAGAAATGTTTGCATATGTTCCCATGAGGCACATAGAACTTTCACATTATTCATGAGAGCTAAAAATTGGAAATAAATCCAATTTCCATCAACAATGAAAGGAAGAGATAAATTGTGGTATCTCTTTCCAGTGTAACAAAAACCAGTAATGACAAAGAATAAAAATACTGTACTCATAAAAAAGGGATGATTCTTAGTATTGTAAGAAACAAGCCAGGAACAAAAAATACACATTTTATTATTCCATTTATATAAATTTTAAATCAAACCAAACTATAGTGGAAAAGGGAAAGGATAGAAGTTGAGAGTGTGTAAGGCTGTAGGATTATGTAGTGCTGGTAATTTCGTTCTTTCTTTCTTTCTTTCTATCTTTCTTTCATGCTGGTAATTTTCTATTTCTTGATCTGGAAAGGGAATAATCATTGATCTTTACATTCATATTTTGTGCACTTCTTGATAAATGGATTATATATTATATTAAAGACTCAAAACTATGGTAGATAATATTTTTTATAGAAGTTTGACAACCATAGAAACCATGGGGACAGATATGAGTCAAGTTCAAACATATGAAACATTTCGATAAAATTCTGAGGGGAAATACATTCCCAGTTTATTGAGGGGAAAAAAAAAAACCTGTCTGACTAATCTAAGCTATTTAAATTTCCAAAAACCACTGACAATTTCCATATCAAAGACAGGAAAAATTCTCTACCAAGATGACTAAGGGTTAGAGGAACATTTGTCATGGATGGGAAAAAATAAAAGCGAAGAACAAACTGTACTCTCCAGATGAGTTAAAATAAGAACCTGTGCAATTTAGCATTTTTGTAAGTAATCTTAATGGGGTAAACAACACACTGTTTATATTTACTTGTTAAACTTTATCAGTTTGATTTCACCTTCCCTACTTTTTCCCTCAGGAATCTTCCATATTGCCCTTTTTGTTCATTTATTTGTGAATTTTCTTTTGTAATATTTCTTGGGAAATTTTGTATAGGATTAGTGTGTGCAGATTGTGTGTTGGGCATAAAGTTTCCGTGTAAACAAGCCAGAAGATGCCTTCACTGATTTTGTATTCTACTAAAGAATACAGACAATAATCAGAGAAATAAGTCAGCAAGATAATTGCAGATTTTGAAAACTGCTGTGAAGGAAATTAAAATGATATGGAATACCATTAAAATGATAAGGGATAAAATGAAATGTAATCTTGTTAGGGGGGGGCAACTTTAGAATCGGTGCTTAGGAAAAGCCCATCTGTGGAAAGGAAATTGCAGCTAAAACCTTAGGGATAGGGGAGCCTGGGTGGCTCAGTCTTCAGGCGTCTGCCTTTGGCTCCAGTCATGATCCAGCGGTCCTGGGATGGAGCCCGACATTAGGCTTCTGGTTGGCAGGAAGCCTGCTGCTCCTTGTCCCACTCCCCCTGTTTGTGTTCCCTTTCTAGCTGTGTCTCTCCCTGTCAAATAAATAAATAAAATCTTAAAAAAAAAAAAACAACAAAAAAAACCTTAGGGATAAAATGTCATCAACAATGCATGAGGAACACCTATGTGTATGTAACAGGTACAATTCTAGGTGCTGGGAAATCAACAGTGAATGAGAAAGACAAAATGCAACTTTCACGGCATTGACATTGAAGCCTACAAAAATAAGACTTTCATGCTGATGCAACAATGACTACAAATGAGCTCAATGGGCTCATTAAACTTTTAAAAGGAAAGAGTATCAATAACATAGTGAACTCTTGAAGGAGGGGCCTGCAATGAATTTAAAGAAGGAGGTAGAGACCAGAGCATATGTGATCTGTAGGTCATGAAAAGAAGTCTGCTTGATATTGTTAATAAAATTATACATTAATGGGTTTTAAGCAGAGAAATGGTATGATCAGATTTCATTTAAAAACATATTTGTTGTTTTGTGGGGAATGTTATGAAAAGAAAAATAGTAAACATAAAGAAAAAATTAATAAGCTATTTTCTAGGCAATAAAAGGATAGTAAACTGAACTAAGACTTTTAAAAATTGGAAATGGAGAATAAACAGATTTGGAGAAAAATGTGAGGTTACAGTCCCCAGAATTTACTGAAAGATTGGACGCAGTGTGGAAAAGAAAGAAAGGAATTATACTTTTGCTTTCAGAAGAAACTAGTAGATGGATTTTGATGCCATTTGCTAAGGTGGAAAAGAAAGAGAAGAGTTTAAGGAAGAGGTTAGGGTAGAAAATCAAGAGCTTCTGCTTTTTTAACAGGTATGTTTGAGTGGTATATGAAAGATCTAATTGTGGTGTCAGATAACCAGTTTGAAATACAAGTCAAGCCCTCAGGGATAAATACAAACATTTGAGAGTTACCAGAATAATTACTGAATTTATACCTATGCCAAACGAGAAGATCACCTAAAGGTATGTTAGAGAGGCAAAGAAAGGGTGCCTGGGTGGCACCATTAAATGTCTGACTCTTGATTTTGGTTCAGGTCATAATCTCAGAGTCCTGAGATTGAGCCCTGCATTCGGCTTAGCATGGAGCCTGCTTGATATTCTCTCTCTCTCTATCCCTCTGACCCCACTCCTGCTCGTGCTCATTCTCTCTGTAAAAACAATAAACAAACAAACAAACAAACACAGTATACAAACAAACCCCCCCACATGTACGCACATGTATGCACAAACATGCCAGTAAACATGATTTATATATTTAATATGACAAACTCTCCAACTTTTTAGATTAAGTTTGCATTTCTCCTTGACCTAATAATAGCAATAATAATAATACATTAATTATATCTTGCATTTTGCAAAAAATCATATAATTTATTTTCACATACAGTATTACATTTGAACACAGTGGGTAGCCCATGAGGAGACAAATACTATGTTAAAATTATTTTGGTTAAAAATAAATAAATAAATAATTTATTTTGGTGATTTGAGTTATAGCTGTTTTGTTTTCCTATACAGTGATTTCTAGGTCTTTATTTTCTTTTCCTAAGCATCATTATTATTATTTCTTTAAACAATGTATTTATTTGGAAGAGAGAGAGAGAGAGAGCACAAGAGAGAGAACACAAGCCGGGGGAGGGAGGTGGGGTGCAGAGGGAGAGGGAGAAGCAGGGGAGCCCTGGACCCTGGGATCATGACCTGAGCTAAAGGCAGGCATTTAACCAACTGAGTCACCCAGGCGCCCTGATTTTCTTTTTAATTATACAAATTTTAAGATTATTGTAATAACAGTTAGAAGTTATTTATGCAATTTAAAAATTAATATAATTAGTTTTTCATTTATTAGAGGTGAGGCATCAGAAAAAATGTGTGGTATCTAACATTTGATGTCCACGCACTAAAAAAAAAATTAATGAATATCACTTTTTACCAGTTCCATGAACTCCATGGAAAACATTGATTTTATTTTGTCATTAAGATATTTTGACATATTGACATATATTGACTGCTAAAAATATGTGAGTCTAGAGTCTTAATGTATTTGGAGAATTGTGGCATTTGAATAAATGTGCTAGAAAAATAGATGATGGTTATGGGAAAATTAGATATTTAAAACCAATATTTCAGAAGCTCTATATTTTTCTGGGGCTGGAAAAAAATAGTAAAAATGGCTGGCCAAGAGAAAAAAAAAAGAAATATGAACATAAGACCAAAGAACCAAAAAGGCAACATTTCAGATGATTTATTTATGTGGACACTGAAGTCACAAATGCACAGGATTTAGTAATCTATATTTTTGAATAAAAGAGCTTTAATAAGTAGGCAAAAAGACAACAATAACAGAAAAATGGAAGAGGGATATAATTCAGTGGCATGAGCCTCAAGAATAGTAGTAGGTGTCTGAAGGCAGAAGACTAAAAAGCAAGTAGTGGAAACCAAAATACAAGAGGACACCAACCCAAGGACAAAGAACAAACAGCTTTGTTTTGAGAGGGCCACATTAAAGCTAACACTATAAAGAGACAGGCGGTTTTTTGGAGAGCAAGAATACAAAGAATGTTCCTAGAAGAGATGGAACATGGAGGCTAGTTTTCTGCTAAAGAACAAGGTCTCTAAAGGGAAATGGGATGGGCGTAGGAGGACCAAATTAAGGGCTGGACAGAACAGCATGAGGTTTTATGTTTTTGTGAAGATGAAACCTCTTGTAATCCAATTTCTAGTTATGATTGAGCTAAACAGGGATATGACATGTGATAGCATTGATCTATGTCTTGGAGAAAGAAGGGCAACAAGAACTATTAATCTAGAACAGACTCTACCATCAGTGATGCAGAAGCTTATTACATAGGAGTCCCACAAGGTTGGAACTAATGCGCCATGCACAGTCAAAAGTTCCATGGTTCTAAGGCAGTGTGATAGCATTCACAAGCTGGTAGCAACTTTCCAGGACTTTGAACCATATAATGCCCCATCCACATCCAAGCATTTTTCACAACTTTTCTCAGGTCCTACTTCCTTTGTTGAAATTTTTCTCACCTCTCCAGACCACAGTATTTGAACTCCCAGGCCACTTACTACTGTCGGAACCATTTTTCTCATTATTTAACAACATATGAAATAGCCCTAGGAACTGTCACATACACACATGCAACTTATTGTTTTAAGTATTTAACACATTCATAAAATGCAGATACCACATTTTATCCTTAGGATATACATCTCTCAAACTGCAAATTAAGGTCTACAAATAGCAACTCTTATTTTTCTGCAACTACACTCAGTCTTTGCCCATTCCTCTTAAGGGAAGAAATGTAATATGATCAATTACAGGTGTATGCAGACGTTTATGGATTTCCTAAAAACACATAAATTGTACTTATAAGGTATGTTCACTAATTCTAGAATACTAGGTTTAGGAATTTGCTTTAAAATTTGAAAGTAGAAATTTAAAAGAAATTAAGCATTATCTCATACAGCTAATAGTGGAAAACTTCATCTCAGAAGGATATGCAGGCCAGTCATTCATTCAACAGATTTTTAGTATCTGCTATTGATTCTGATCTGTAATAGATACATGTAGGGGACAAACCTTGATAAGATACAATTGTACCAGAAAGCTTTCAATATATCAACACAAAGTATTTCTTATAAATAGGTGTTTTGTGTATATATTTATAACAATGATGGTTCTATAAAATGATATTAGTATCTACTATCTAGAAGAAAAAGAAAGAGGGAGGAAGAGAAGGAGAAAGAAAGGAATCTGAAGCAAGTCTTCCACTTTTGAGGACAGGGTTGAGAACGAAAAACCACACCCTTCCATATGACCACCAAACCACGGCCATTAGCTAAAGGTCAGACTCAGAATGAACAGATCAAGAATGGCAGATCTGGTGTTCTTAGGTTCCCAAGGCAGATATTTTTAGTAGCATTGATGTTTATCTGTTTTCACATGGAATGTGGATATAAGTCAATGTGTGACTCCACTACTTTTCAGTAGTTATCAAAACATTTTTCTGGGGGTGGCGCAGTCAGTTAAGTGTTGGACTCTTGGTTGCGACTCTGGTGGTGATTGCAGGGTCATGGGATCTAGCCCCATATCAGGCTCCATGCTCAGAGTGGAGTCCGGTTGAGAGTCGCTCTATCTCCCTCTGCCTCCCCCCACCCTGCCACTGTGCTCTCTCTCCCTCTCTCTCCCCTTCTCTCTCTCTCTCTCTCAAATAAATAAATCTTACCAAATTTTTTTTTTCGAACTACAACTTTCATTATATTACAAATGAGTTATTAATTTAAAAAAAAAGAATCTGCTATCCAAAACATGTATAAAACTGGTAGGCCCCATATATGATTCTTTAAAAGTGACAAACTAAAAACTGGGATTTGTCTAAATTATGATAGCTACATTTAAAGTTATTGTTCATATATCTATCCAACAAACATTACTACAATTCTATTATGCATTAAGCACCTAGGAGATCTTAAAGTGTTGTTTATACTGATTTATATTTCCAAGCAATTTATTCTAATCCAAAACCAAAAATATTTAAATGTTTCTTCTGCTCTTTAACACACAGAAATTACTCTTTTACGCAGGTATATAAGCAACGGTAGCTGATTTTAAAAGAGTAAATAGGCAGGGGTAAACAGAAAAAATGAACTTAAGGCCTTTTCAAAATTTATTTTAAAGTACATAGCAATGACAACACAAAATTATCACAATTTTAGTAGTACTAGAATAGTCTATGAAAGACATCTGTTCCTGGGTTTAAATGATGTAATTTTGAGATTAAACATGTGTTTTAACAAACATAAAAAAACTAGAAGGGTCATGAAGAAACTAACAGCAACCAAAACAAGCTGGTTACAAAGTATGCCTTATTCAATTAAAGTTCAGATAAATCAGTGTACACATACTGTAAATTTAAGATGTCCCTAGGCATCAGTAACTTGTATAACTAAACCTGGCATAGCTGATTTTTTAAGGAACTCACAGTTTGTAGTCAATGTACCTTTGAATGGATCTTCTCAATTCTTGCTCTTTTCTCTTTTAAGTAAAAGGTTTTCCACTTTTTTCCCACTGAGCCAAGATATAGTCAAGAAACTGCCTTAAAAGTAAGTGGTAATGTTACTTGGTCTTTAAAGGAAAAGATCAACACTGAAAATAACATGTAGGTTGATACCTGCAACTTTAGATATGTGTGAGCTCATTGAAGGAATTCTCATTTTTATTAATTTTCTTAGGATTAATCCTTACCTAATCTATATCTATGTCCTATGTCAAAATGGATACAATAGAAAATAGATATAGATGGATAAACATACAGTATAATTATCTCTAATATGTAAATGATACACATATATACACATATGTATATACACATACAGAAAGCTTAACCAACAGAATTTTTTTTAGGATTCTATTTATTTTTTTTAAAGATTTTATTTATTTATCTGACAGAGAGAGAGAGAAAGAGAGAGAGAGAGGGCAAGCACAATCAGGAGGAGTGGCAGAGGGAGAAAGGGAAGCAGAATTCCTGATGAGTAGAGAGCTAGACTTGGAGCTAGATCCCAGGACCCTGGATCATGACATAAGCTGAAGGCAGATGCTTAATGACTGGGCCAGCCAGGAACCCCAACCAACAGAAATTTTAATGATATTCTTAGAGCATCATAATACCATTGCCTATTTATTTAGTGGGTTCCCCCAATTTTTTACTAAGTTTGTATTTTAAAAAAAGATTTATTTATTTATTTGACACAGAGACAGAGATCACAAGTAGGCAGAGAGGCAGGCGGAGAGAGAGAGGGGGAAGCAGGCTCCCCGCTGAGCAGAGAGCCCAGGGGATGCCAACTCTATCCCAGGGTCCTGAGACCATGACCTGAGCTGAAGGCAAAGGCTTAACCCTCTGAGCCACCCAGGTGCCCCTAAATTTGCATTTTAAATTGGGATTCAGACTTCTGATTGTCAAGAAAGAAAGAATAAACATATCCATATTCATTAGAACAGAGAAATTTATACAAATGTGAAAGGAAATAAAACCAACTATACCTACATTTAAACAGCAAGCAAAGAGTAATAAACCTTCCAAGCTGGGCCAATAAAAAGGATGCCTTGCAAGGAAACAGTGAACAAATATATTCTATGGAATGGATGCGCATTTTCACTCACCTCATACTCAAGATATCACAATATTTAAAGGAAAAGAAAATCTGAACTACCATTGCATATTTATATTTCCACCAGGAGAATGAATACAACTTTAATAAAATATGCAGATTTTATTTGATAATTAAGGTAATTCCATTCAGAACTAAGTACCACAACAAACTGTGAAAGACCCTGTCAGAGATGGTTTCTCTTTGTTCTTGCAATAAAAATACTGATGTAAAAAAATAAGCTGCAGCTATTCTCCTGGGAAGTTAAAGGCAAAGATGGAAGTCTGCTCCCTTCATCTTCTTCATCTATTCTCTGGATTAATTCAGCAATTCTCCCAAGAAATAGTACTAATTATAAAAGCAATAGTAAGTTCTCAGTGTGTGCAGGTTATTGTATTAGCTGGCTAGGGCTGCCCTCACAAAATACCACAGACTGGGTGCCTTAAACCACAGACATGTATTTTCTCACTGCTCTGGAGACAGAATGTCCAAGATAAAGATGTCAGCATGTTTGACTTTTTCTGAAGCCTCTTTATTTGGTTTGAAGTGGCTATCTTCTCTCAGTGTCCTCACATGATGTTTCCTCTGTGCTGGAGCATGCTTGGTGTCTCTAAATTTTCTCTTTTTATGAGGATTCTAATGCGGTAGAATGAGGCCCCACCCTCACGGCCTCATTTCCCAACTTAATCGCCTCTTTAAAGGCCTTATCTTTTTTTTTCTTTGTTCATTGAATATACAAAGATTTATTTATTTATTTATTTATTTATTTTTATTTATTTATAAATTCAATTAGCCAACATATAGGATATCATTAGTTTTTAATGTAGTGCTCAATAATTCATTAATTGCGTATAACACCCAGTGGTCATCACATCACATGTCCTCCTTAATGCCCATCACCCAATTACCGCATCCTTATCTTCAAATACAGACATTCTAAAGGCAGTGGGGCTTGGGGCTTCAAAATAGGAATTTTGAGAGGAATACAATTCAGCCCATAACGGTTATTCTTACTGTTATTATCTTAATTATTACATGAGTCTAAAAACACACTTATTTTACTTGATCTTCATAGCTACACTGAAGGGTTAAGTATATCTCCATTTAACAAAAGGTTCAAAGACCTGAATTAAGATTTTTTAAAGAAAAAGTAGAGAATCTAGAAAACCTTCACTGAAATTAAGTTCCTTTTGGAAAATAAGTACCACGAAAAATTTCAGTGTAGATTACCTTCCCTATCATCATTCTTTCCAGCCTGCTGCTAGAAAATTCCAACTTGCAGCTAGAAGAAATCCTCCCTTCAAGCAGGCAGAGCACCCACACACAAACAAACAACCATAAATGATTGGTCTAGCAAAATTCTTCAATCCTTAGCTTTAAATTCTTTCCGCTTTGCTCAGAAGAATTCAAAGTTGATTCTGGGTAGCTGATGAACATTTGGTTTTCATCACAGGATTTCTTGCATCAGGGTTTAGCTTTAATCTTTAGGAAAGAAAAGCCACCATGTTGAAAGTGGTCAAAAGATTTCACTGAGTAATTGAGACTAAAACAGTCACCTTTGCTTAGAAGTGAAGTGGTAGTTTCCATGGCAGCAGCTTTGGGGAAGGAGAGTAGCAGCTACAGATTTCTTTAACTGTGCCTTTCAGAAAGGAAGAAAAAAAAAAAGAATCAGATATTCAAATATATCATAAGCTATTCAATTAAGCTTAACAAATATACTTTGGGACCCTACTCTGTGGCCTCCATATTTGTGAATGTCTTTATTTTACTTAAACTAAGCTCTTTTCAGGAGTCTCAGCATTTTCTCAAGTCCATAGGGATCTCTCTACAGGCCTCTATATCACGTTATTCTATCAGACCACACAGATGCCTTTTCCCCTGTTTCTCTTTGCTTTTTTAATTTCATTCCTTTCCTTCTCTCCAAGGGATTAAAAAAAAAAAGATATCTTCTTGCTTATACTCAAGCAAAAATCTATTGAGTTCTGTTGTTTCGATTTAGAAGGAATTAGATGTAACCAAAACCTACTAAAGAAATATATAGAAAGCTATGATTGCAATGTTACATTTCAAGGGCACCTGAGTGGCTCAGTTGGTTAAGCATCTATCTGCCTTTAATTCTGTGCCCTGTCTGTCTCCCTGCTCAGCAGGGAGCCTGCTTCTCCCTCTCCCTCTGCCTGGTCCCCCCACACCCCGCTTATGCTCTCTTTCTCTCCCTTTCTCACACTCCAGTTCAAATAAATAAATACAACCTAAAAAGACCCCCACAAAATGGTATATTTCATCCTTTATAATATTCATCTCCTTGTGTTTCTTTGTTGGGAATAAAGACATATAAGAATTGCTGATGAATTAAGCTGGCTGGAAGTGTTTGCTTGTTTTGTCACATTATGTTTTTGCCAACTCAAAAACTGTTAAATGACTTTATTCTCTTGTTTTGAATTAATCTCTCTTACTGTTGTATATAAATGATATCTACAATGTATTTTTTATGTTTTTCCAAATGGGTGACATTTGAGCTAGAAATACAATTTCCCTTTAAAACAGCATAACAACAATGAGAAAAAGAAAACTCCATTTCAATATGAAAATTAATTCCACTCTATAATAATGATTCAGGACATTTATGCCCTTTTTGCCCATTCCATTTCTTCCACTATCTTATAAACTGTATCTCTTCATTTATATCCTTCTGTAAGGAAGGGGCAATGTTGTAGCCTTGGTGATTTTCCAAATCTGCCCAGAACCATGAAATGAGTGGTCCTTGCAGCCTTTTCACAATAGACATGCTGTGAACTGGTGTGTTTTCACACCTCCCCCCAAGCAGCAGCTCTAAGGTAATCCTCAGGCTCCAGTGGGCACAGTGCCTAACAAAACCAATTGATTCATATACCTATTCGCCAGTTGAAAAGAAAAAGTAGATGAGATTAGATCTGGCATAAAATTTACATATATTTATGTATAGGGGTTGTGTTTTACCATGCTTATAAGATAAATTGTCTTCATCCTAGAAAATAGGTACAAATGAACCAGTTAATTTGTAACAGAACCTTATTAGCAAGTCTATGAATTGGCAGATGTTCTTTTTCTACTTACATATTGAGTTCAATGCTGGTATTAAACTCAATAATATATGCAAAGATGCAAACTTTGAGGTATTTTTAATACAAAAACCATATGCTGAGCTTTTATTTTTTTTCCATTGGTCAGAACATAGAAAATCAGCAGTAAGTTCTTAAGATAATACACACTCAATCTATTGGTTATATGTTTTCATGATTTCTGCCAGTTGGCACAAATATAAGAAATTTACTTACAATTTTAAGCATAAGTTTAGCAAACTTACTTTTTAAAAAAGGGGGTGGTTAGATCTGAAGGAACAATTAATCCAAATTCTTAATAAGCAGAAGTCACTGGGCTGATCTTAAGGATAAAATGTGGTCTAAGAAGGAAGGTGTGCCTTCAAGAAGTTTATAAGATATTTTAGGGGAGAAACCAAAGAAATCTAAAATATACCAAAAACTAATAGCTGAATCCTATAATTTGAGAAATGGGATTTTTAATAGATCAACAAACATTCTCTCATACTCTAGATCAGCAAACATTCTCTCATACTCTTTTATTATGAATCTTAAGACTTTTTTCCTAAGAAGTTATCCTACATGTATAAAATAATCCTCACTCCTACACCAACTATTTTTCCATAAATTTTAAAAGGACAACATCTTGAGATTGCTAGATTTTCAAAATACTTGAAAAGATTATTGGCTAAAAATAAGAAAATTAAATTATACATTGAAATTATTGATAATCAAACACATACAAAATAGTACATTATATCAAAGTATTCAACTGCTCTTAAAATCAATTTATTTAATATAAATGCTTGATGTGGTAGCATATTAATATATTTGATATATAGTAATAGATAACCAGATCTCTAAGAATTCCTAGACTCTATGAAGTCATTTAAATGGTCATGCCCCAACCAAATATGCAAATGTCATTTTTAAACATTTTGAGTGAACAACAATGAAATGCAATTAAATAGCAGGGTTAAAGTCATATGAATAATGTAATAAGCCTCAAAAAAATGTCTTTACCAAAAAAATAAGAAGAAGAATACAAAAACATTTTTAGTATATAATAGTCCAATGATCTGGACCAGGTAGCAAAATTTCAGTAAATGCAGCACCCAAATCAGTATAGCAGTGATACTCTAATTGTTTTATTTTCATTTTCTTCACTTCCAATCTATTAGTAACTGTTGGTTGACCAATTTTCTATCTGAAATGATGCTGCCACTCCGACCTCTAAGTCTCAGTTCATGCTCTCTTCACAAGGTAAGTTTTTGCCTTTGTCTCTCAAATCCAAAGCCACCCATTTTTCTAACCACTGTATTGAGAGAAAGCTTGTTATGCATTTTAGTGAAAATGCGGTATGATTTTATCGTTATGAAGGACACATCTATTTCTTCATGTTCTTTTCAAATACAAGAAGAATTTTGACTGCTCTCTTCTTTCATATCCACAGACTGGGAAGCAAATAGGGAAAAACTGTGACATCACCACAGACACCATGATCCAGAACTGCCTGCACTCACCCATAATCCGTAATTATAAGCTCCCCACTGCCTGATCCTCTCCCCTAAACCTAGGAAAGCGGCTTCAACGGTAACCTAGTGCTGGACTGAGTGCCACCCTCATGGAGGTGGCTGGTTCTCCTTGGATTTTGATCGTTGCCCAGAATCTCTGCATTGGTTCTTGACCTAGAGTTCAGGGGCTTTCTCCCTAGGTTTTGGATTGGTTGCCATCTCTCTAATATGATCCTTCAACATTATTTGAATTAAATTTGGCATTAAACTCAATAATATATGCAGTTTGGTTCTCATTCTCTTCATGGTTCTGACCTTCACTTTTCCTGCCTGCCCACTTTGTTGCTTCCCCCATCACTCTGAACTACTCATCTACTTCTTCATGCACCATTTTCTTTTGTTATTATATTATTTCTTAACCCTTAGCTCCTGAACTGTTCTCTAGTCCTACATGACAAATCCTGTTCACCTGACTAAAGTTCATCTTGCATTATAAAATCTATTACAAACTTTTAAAATAGTGTTTATCTTCCAAATATCAATTTTTGACAGGTGTTTTACATATGACTTACTCTAATCTACATAGCAGGTTATCATTTCCCCCCCTTCTTAATGATGAGAAAAGTGAGACTCGATAAACTTAGACCTTAGTTTCTCTGACTCCAAGTCTACTCTGGGTCTTACAGTCAAGACATTTTTAAAATAGGATTCTCAGGCCATACTCTAGAACTTCTGTTTGTAGTGACTGCCAGGGGCTAAGCTGAGAGAATTCAACCATGAGCCAGGTCTGAGAGCCACGGTACTACACATGTTGTCACTACCATATGATGTGTAAGCTGCATTATGGGGTACACCACCCCTGAAATGAAATGTGGATCTTTCTTAAAACTGGCAGGGGGTTCTTACAGATTTGTGAGGTATAATTTACTCAGGGCCCTTCCGTGTACTATTCTCTTTATCCGAAGACTATGTGACACCTTCCAGATCATATATTATCCATATTTTCCTCTTTTAACCCAAACCCAAATTTGAAGAGCAGGTGGCTAACCTCAGTAGTCTTGGAGTGAGAATTTTTCTCCTGAGTCACAAAAGACCTACAAAAGACAGAAATTATGACTATGAGATCATAATCATATGGACACGTACAAGTTTGCATTATGTGTTAGGAGAAAATAATAATACAGTGACAGTGTGCTCTTTTAGTCATTAGCACAAAGAAGTATAAGCAACTGTATTGTTCCTATGAAGAGATCAAACTTTAACCTAACGACTCTAAAAATAAATCTTTCTATTGGAAAATAACCATGAACATTTCTCATGACTTAAGGATATACTTTATTGTATCCCTATATTCCAACTAAAAACAAGAGGCAAAAATCATTAATTCGTTCCTCTGAGACCTCTTAGGTGCTTCATAGCTTGAAGTCAAATATTAATTTTTTAATGTAAATTGAGATGCATAGGATAGTTGCAATTAATACTGCTACTTGTACTCCTTAATCAAACGAATCATTAAACACTCATATGTCTTAAGGGAATATTAAATGAATCTTTACACTGATGGATTTAAAAAATGAGAACAAAGCATCTAGATAGCTATTTTACCAAACATGATAGTGACCATAATTTTTCTACATTTATGAAAGAGAGAAAAATAAGGAATAGAGATATCCAGTAATCCTCTGAATTAATTAAGAATTTACTGGAAGATAGAGAGAAAACCCAGGATGTATGACTGATGATTGCTCTCTAAATGCAACAGTGCCTCATGATGCTCACATTAATGTTCCTATTTTGCTTTCCCATTGTACCAAATTCTCTTAGTCAAAAATGTCAGAAACACTATCAGTTATGTTTTTCTTGCAAGTCAATAAAATAATCTAAAAACTGATGTTTTAAGTACAAAGTAAATCAGCACAGTGATGGAAACTATCAACAAAGTGAAAAGGCAACCTACTGAATGGAAGAAAGTATTTGCAAATCCTATATCTGATAAGGACTAATGTCCAAAATGTATAAAGAACTTATATTCAATAGTAAAAAAACAAACAAAACAAATCAAAAAACCAATGTGAAGAAGATCTCAATAGACAGTTTTCCAAAGAAGACATACAGATGGCCAACAGGTGCATGAAAAGATGCTCAACACCACTAATCATCAGGGAAATGCAAATCAAAACCACAACGTAATATCACCTCACATTATCAAAAAGACAAGAAATTGTAAGTGTTGGTGAGGTGTGGAGAAAAGGGAAAACTTGTGGACTCTATAGAAATATAAATTGGTGGGGGCGCCTGAGTGGCTCAGTGGGTTAAAGCCTCTGCCTTCGGCTCAGGTCATGATCCCAGGGTCCTGGGATTGAGCCCCACATCAGGCTCTCTGCTCGGCAGGGAGTCTGCTTCCCTTCCTCTCTCTCTGCCTGCTTGTGATCTCTGTCTGTCAAATAAATAAATAAAATCTTCAAAAAAAAAAGAAATATAAATTGGTGTAGCAACAATTCTGGAAGTTCCTCAAAAAGTTAAAAATAGAACTCCCACATAATCCAGCAATTCCACTTCTGGGTATTTATTCAACGAAAACAAAATCAGTAACTCAAAAAGGTATATGCACCTCCATATTCATTGAAGCACTACTAACAACAGCAAAGATGGAAACAACCTAAGTGTCTATAGACAGATGAATAGATAATGTGGGATGTGTGTGTGTGTAATACTATTTAGTCATTAAAAAGAATGAAATCTTTCCATTGCGACAACATGGTTAGACCTCAAGGGCATTATGCTAAGTGAAATAAGTCAGACAGAGAAAAACAAATACCATACAATTTCACTTACATGTGGAACCTAAAACAAAAACAAAAGCTTATAGATACAGAAAACAAACTAGTGGCTGCCAGAGGTAGAAAGTGGAGTCATGGGAAAAATGAGTGAAGGTGGTCAAAAAGTACAAACTTCAAGTCATAAAATAATTAAGTCATGAGGATGTAATGCACAGCATGGTGACTATAATTAATAACAATGAAAATTGCTAGGAGAGTTGATCTTAAAAGTTCTCATCACAAGAACAAGAAAAAAACATCCTGTAACTATCCAAGTTGACAGATGTTAACTAGACTCATTGTGGTCATCACTTTATAATGTATACAAATATCAAATCATTACGTTGTACACCTTATATTCAAATAATGGTATATGTCAACTACCTCATTATACACATACACAGAGAGAAAGAGAGAGAGAGAGAGAGAGAGAGAGAGAGAAGACCAAATAAGGTATGTTGCTTTTGTTTGGTTATTTTATCTGTGGTAGCACTATAAGAAACTAGATCTGGACTTTGGTTAGTCAAAACTTCACATAAAAGTTCTGAGTTGAATATGGTTGATTTTGGAATAAACCCAAATAAGAAAGAGGATCAACTTCTGAGATGGCAGCCCAAGAGGGCATTATGCCAGGAAAGAGTTTAAAAGCCAGGAAATGAATCAGGCTTGTGAATGGAAGGAGTCAAACACATCACTAAATCAGGAGGACCAGGCAGATGGAAAACCAGAAATATGTACCCAGCTTAAAAAATGCCCATTGCAAAGGAGATTGAGGTCAGATGGGCTGATGTTTTCCCGGTTTATTCATCTATTCCACCGTTCTTTTTATCCACAACATTCTGGGTCAGGGTAATTTTCATTAAAGCAAGGCACATCTACTTTCATTATGTGGTGTTCCTTTAACAGAGAAACCGTGTTTTTTAAATGCTGACCTCTTGTCTGAAATTATGCCTTTTATGAACTCTAAAAAATAGGCTAAGAGAAAGATCTCAGCATTTAATATAAATAGCGTATTTTTTCAAGGATGGGAATTTGGCATATATACTAGTGTTGAATTTCTGAAAATTATTCATTCACTTATTCATAATGGATTTTTACCCTAGATAAAGCAGGATCGTGTCAAGTGCTAGAGACTGCATATTAGCAAATGGCCACAGCCTTTATTTAGTAACGTGAATTTCAAAGGAAGAAGAAATTCTCTAGGTCTTCACTCATATTAATATTGCTCTAAGCAAGCTATTATGTATAAACCTGAGCAAAATAATAATAGTAATAATAATCTATGCCTTGAAGAGCTAAGCAAAAGGAGAATGTATCTAATTTGTTTTGTTCTGTTAAACTCCATTTACTTTACACCCTGCCAAAAGATTGCCCTCTTTGCATAACAACCTGATATTTTTAAAATCTTATATTTAAAGATTTTTTTAAATTTATTTTATTTGGACAGAGAGATATCCAGTAGGCAGAGAGACAGGCAGAGAGATAGAGGGAAGCAGGCTCCCTGCTAAGCAGAGAGCCCGATGCGGGGCTCGATCCCAGGACCCCGGGATCATGACCTGAGCCGAAGGCAGAGGCTTTAACCCACTGAGCCACCCAGGTGCCCCCTAAATTTTATATTTATAATTAACATTCAGAAAAAGCATCTCTAAGAAGTATTTCAAAAATATATCTCAAAATTAATATCCAATGACTTTTTAAGGTTTTTCTGCAAATCTGTACTTAAAAAGTCAAACCCTCACCTTACTTCTTTGCCATAAAATTTTCCAGTTATAAAAAATACATACACTTTTTCTTCTATGTTTTCTCTACTTCCATCTATAAGCTTTAACACTTTTGCTATGCTGGAAGAGGGGGGACAGAGGATGTCCAAGCTTTGCTTCATAAAGCCTTAGAAAATGGGGGGTCTGTAAGCAGAAAAACATTTCATCGAGTTACTTTTAAAACCCAAACCATATTAAACCCTGACATTGGGAGGTTTATTGTGGTTTCTTTTAGTTTAACATAGAGTCACTGACAAAGTAAAATACCTCTAAAATGGATGTTTGAAAGTCAAAGATGCTTTTACTTCTCCACTAATAAAAAGGTGAAGAGACCTGGAAATTGAGTTTCTTTGTATATGTTTGAGGTATATTTAATTTTCTACTTCTTTAGTTTTCCTTTAGAGTTTAATTTTCCTGCTTACTATAATAGTATAAAAATGCTTAGAATAAGCATATATGTATACTTTAAATCCTCACAATAACCCTATGAGATAATTATTATCCTTATTTTATGGATTAAGAAACTAAAAAACAAAAAAATGCAAATAACTTGTCATGAAAGTTATTGGCTTATATTTCAATGGTGTCACTGATATTCACTATTCAAATATCACAGGTAAACTATTTTTTTGAGAAGTAAACTATTTTTTGAAAGACTGTCATGTAATAAAATATAAGAGAAAGAGGAATTTTATTCCTAATTATTGATTTTTGAAGTTATTAAAATATAATTACTGATTTAATATACTCTGCTTCCTTGAAGTTGAATAACAAGATTCAATGTGCATATGAGTTTAGGATCAAACTCAAGTGAAGCATTTTCATTAAAATTTAACAGATCTAAGTATAAGTCATTATTTGAAAATTTTTCACCTAACATATATAAATAGCAAAGATTTTTTTATATGAAGCAAAATAGATACAAGTGTCCTTCTTTTTCTTGCTTCTTTTCTTTCTATAATTTTCTTTTTTCCAAATATAAGTATTTTTAAAATTATATTTATTGACTTTATACCTGCATCAAATCCAAAAAGTATTGAATTGTTACCTGTAAATACTTGCATAATGGCAATTTCTTGATGTTAAAGTAGCCATCCTTAATAAGGGTTACACAATCACATATGGTCTAGGCAAGTCTTTGTCAGTTTTAAAATAACACAGTCCTACTCAGGATGTAGTAAGAACGCAAAACTCCACCCAGGTGTGGGATATAAAGCGTGATCATTTCCTGAGAGAGGGCTTAGAGCCCATTCTTCCCAGATGCTTCAGTATTTTTTTTTAGCAGTCTTCTATTTGCTTCTTCCACAGGGAACAGCAGAATTCCAAGCATCTCCCTTACAACCTTCAAAGTCAGATTTCCATCATTTGCAACAAATATTGTGATTTTGAAAAGCTACCATCAAAAGTGTTAGACTATTTGTTCAGAGGCCATTGCAAATCACAGGGAATCATTTTGTTGCCAAATGCTGACTCTGGTAATCTAACTTGTTAATAGGCCATTGAAAATTTTTTCCCTCATTTTAAGCAAATCTTTTATTAAGGGGCAAAATGCCATAACCAAATATCAACAGCTCAGTTTTTCTGTGGTTTTTAAGAACTAGCTACAGAAAAATAACAAGTCTTTGAACTACATGTTAGAACTTGAAAAAAAGCCATGCCTTGGCTCATCTCTCTTTATGTACGCTAGCAATAGTAGAGTAACAGATGCCCTTTTCTGCCCGTGTCCTCCTAATTTTCTTTACTCACTGGACCAACTTGCAATATGGATAAACATAGCTTCTGCTCTTTTTTTAACATGATAATGGTGAAAAATCCTTAATTTGCCTCTACGTCTTTGTATATTTTTTAGCACTGAGACTTATTTGTGCTTGGTTTTTCTATTTACACAATTGCATTATGAATAATCTGATTAATCTTGTTTATTTCAAGTATTCCCCACCCCTTTTATAAATTCTCTGTGCAATTCAGATTCTCGTGTTCCTTTTGTTTTCAATTAAGATAGAATTATTTACTGAACAAGAAAGGAAAAGGTAACAAAATGTGGTTGAAATCACTGGACCTGAGGGCGAAGGCCTGAGTCTAAAATCCAACTCATTCATTCAGACTTTGTCCACAATAACTGTTTTTAAATTTCCAGTTCTGTGACAGATAATGAAAGAATATGGTACACAAAATATTTATTGTCCCCACTCTGTGACACAGTCTGGTGGGGAACTCAAGTGATAACCAGATAATCACACAAATAAACATGTAATTACAAAATGTGATAAATGCATAGGTTGTAGAACCTGACTACACCAGAGAGGCTGAAGAACGCTTCCTGGAGGAAATAACATCAAACTTGAGATATGAAATAACAGGGGAGTAGGGTCAGGAACAAAGAAGACTGGTCCAGGCAAGGGAAAGTGTTAGGGAAAGTCTTGAAGCAGAGTAGTTTATTTATTTTTTAATTTTTAAATATTTTATTTATTAGAGAGAGAGAGAGTAGGCAGAAGCAGAAGCACACACAAGTGGGGGAGGGGCAGAGGGAGATGGAGAGCCAGGTTCCCCACCAAGTAGGGAGCCTGCTATGGGGGTCCATCCCAGGATCCTGGGATCATGATGAGCTGAAGACAGATGCTTAACTGACCGAGCCACCGAGGCACTTTCACAGAGTAGCTTAAATTAGGAATTCTAAGCCCCTAGATAAGAGAAAGAGAGGTTCCAGATGTCCCAAAGGATACCTGTGATATCTTGTAGGATCTACTAGGAGTTGTTAGTGATTTTGGTCTCAATGTTAATAGCAACATGAAGAAATTGAACTCATGTGATCACACATTTGCATTTTAAATGAATTACTATGCCAACTCTGTGGAGAATGGATTAGGAAGATACAAGAGCAGAATCAGAGAAGAAACCATTACAGGAACCCAGAATGTAGATCATGGCCATTTGGATCAGTAGAAGAAGAGAAAAATGGATTCAGAATATACTTCACTTGAAAAATAAAACCAGTAGGATTTCATGATAGATTGGATGTGGTAAATGAGAGCGTTAGCAGGGACTTGCAAATTTGGGGCTTGCATATCTACCACTGACTGAAATAGAACGATTTTGCAAGGAAGATCATAAGTTTGGCTTTAGACTGCTATATTTGAAACTGAGGCTTATAAGGGGTATCTATAAAATGAAAGAGTGAGCAAATCAGCTCCAAGATTCCCTTTCAGCTACATACTTTGATTTTTTCTTCTGTCTCTTTAAAATCTTATCTATATGGGGCGCCTGGGTGGCTCAGTGGATTAAGCCGCTGCCTTCAGCTCAGGTCATGATCTCAGGGTTCTGGGATCAAGTCCCACATCGGGCTCTCTGCTCTGCAGGGAGCCTGCTTCCTCCTCTCTCTCTGCCTGCCTCTCTGCCTACTTGTGATCTCTCTCTCTCTGTCAAATAAATAAATAAAATCTTTAAAAAAATAAAAATAAAATCTTATCTATAGGAAACACCAAGAAATTGAATGTCGTTGTTCTAATAAGTTCCTTGATAATAATCAGAAAATTTAAGAACTGGGAAAGAAGTAAATTTACCCTAATGTTGACTAAGTATATTTTCAAGTGTACTTTCAAAGAAATGACTTTTGGAATCCAATCTGTCAACTATAGATTATTATTTTGGCCTCTAAACTAAATACAGTATTTAATTCCCTATCCATTTTTTTTTTTTTTTTTTGCCAGTGGTTCTCAAACACTATTACAGGTCTCTGTTCCATGGAGAAGAAGAGGAGTAATAACAAAGAACTGGTTAAAAAAAATGCTATTGAAAAGTAGAAAAGTAGGAGCACTTGGGTGACTCAGTTGGTTAAGTGTCTGACTTGATTTCAGCACAGGCCATGATCTCAGGGTGGTGGGATCAAGCTCCACATTAGGCTCCACACGCAGTTGGGAGTCTGTTTGTCTCTCTCTCTCTCTCTCTCTCTGTCCCTCCCTCTGCTCCTCCCTTCACTCGTGCTCTGTCCCTCTATAAAATAAATAAATAAATCTTTAAAAAAATAGTAGCAAATCAGCACACACACAAAAATAAAAGGTCAGTGAAAGTAAATTTTAAGGTCAAGTCTACAAATGTATTAAATAATTCACACATTCCAGGAAGTATAAATCATGATTAGTTCAAGGCAACACTA
This sequence comes from Meles meles, assembly GCF_922984935.1. NCBI lineage: Eukaryota > Metazoa > Chordata > Mammalia > Carnivora > Mustelidae > Meles > Meles meles. The sequence goes on from NC_060067.1 coordinate 97,153,365, forward strand.
CATTTGCTGTGATGATACAGAATCCTTCCTGAAAATGGTAATAATCCCAACCACCTACATGGACATGTTGAAGAATTTGGCTGCTGTGATAAGTAGCCTCCAAGATGGCCTTCAGTGATCCCCATTCCTTGGAATCACACCCTTGAATGAAAAAAATCTGGTCTTTCTGGACTATACTTGAGACCTATCTCCATATCGAACTAAAAGGTAAGAGCCTATCAGAAAAATTTTACTCACTCATGCTATATGCAGAGCAGAGCATCCATTTTTTTTTTTTTCTTTAGCTCTTCTCCGAAAGATTCAACTGTCAGTAGGAAGAGGCAGTGCAAATGCTAGCTATGGCCGAAACTTTTAATTTCCTACCCAAAAATTATATACGTCTAAAAATACCTCCATGTTATCTCATGAGAATATCATTCATCTCCACATGAACCTTGAGAAATCTTAGAAGGATAGAAATAGCACGTTAACATGGTAGTTGCACTTTGAGATTCCTGGGATATGCCAATTATTTTGTATAATTTGTACAACTTCATAAAGAACATTAAATAGCACACTAATAAAAAATTGGTATACTTTTTTTTTTTTAGAAACACATTATTCAAGGTTTTATCTAGCAATTGATAGAACAGGGCTTGTATGTGAGTCTGTCAGTTTCTGAACTGCCTTTTCCCCATGGCCCTATTCTCATCCCTCAAAGATATGCTTGAAGAAGGCAGCTCCCAACTACCCAAGGGATCTTTCAGGCCTTTTCAGATGTCACCAGCTATCATAAATCCTTGTTTCCTCACAGGGCCAGTAGGAGATTTCCTTGCATCTTTCATTATTAGCAATGCATCTGATTATTTTAGAATTCTCCAAAAGTATTAGATTATCTTTTCAAAGGAAGAACTCCTTCAAAGAATGTCCTTCCAGTGGTACAGAATGGTTTTTCTTTGTATCTTCAGTTAATTTCTTCTCTCTCTGTCTCTCCTACAGCCAGATGTGTATTTCTTTCACATTACTGAAGTGTTTACATTTTATTTTGGTTTTATGCCCTCCATTAACTCTAGCAACTCTTTCATCTCTAGACCCTCAGAACGTGTGGGGAAGTGCTCATTAAGCCTTTTCCCTCTCTCAAGCAGGCTGTATAGTCTGTTTAAGATGCTGGTGTTCACCTTCAGCAGGAAGGAGGAACTCTCCCACCAGCCCCTTAAACAGCCTTCCAGCTTTCATCCTCCTAGTTAGGGCTGGCATCTGTAATAAAAATCTTGCCTCTTAGGGCACAGCACTTACCAACTTGCTTTGCTAACTATGCAATAGGAAACAGACACATATATGGTTTTCTATGTAAGCTGGTTTGGACAGGGCTTCATTCCATATGGGAATGAATGGATAGAGATGAAAAGGTTATTTTTTAATTGGGCTCCATCCCCCTATACAGGAAAGAATCTCTGCTGAGCCAGCTAGCTGCATATTAATTCTTTAACCCACCCTTTCTGGAAAGGAAACTGTTCTCTCAAGTGAGCAAGCCCTTGAGTAATGAAACTGGCCTCTGAGTTCAATGCACAACTGTGTTCTGCTACAATATTGCCAGTTGAGAAAGACTTGGCTAGGTAGTTAGAATTCCATTAGCCTCTATTCTAGTGTTTTCCATAATATACTTCTTAAACATTTGTTGAGTGAAAATGTAAGAATAAATTAACAAATATGAGAGTTATGTTATCCCAGTGTGCCCGTGGAAGACAACATCATTTTTTTCAGCAAGACACTTGATGGAATTTAGCAGCATCAGGAGGTCCCAACCGATCTCTTTTCCGAAGGTGGGGATGGGCATTTAACTGAGGCATTTTTAGAAGCTAAGAAGAAATACCAGATATCCCAGGACTTTCATATTTACTGAAGATAATTAGACATAATATAGGAAGGAACTTTGTTTCACACAACATCAGTTTTCATGGCCCCCTTTTCCTTCAGCTAGTGTTTATTAAGAACTTGGTATGGAGCAGGCACTGTGGTAAGCCCTTGGCCTAGAATAGTGAACAAAACCTAACCTAGTCTCTACTAGGCATTAGCCAAATACAAAGTCTTCGTAAGCTGAAATAAAGATTTTGGACAAAAAGGAATATGGAGTAGATGAAAAGCAGGACAGGTATATGATGAGATCTGTGATTTTTTTTTAAGTAATCGTTGAATGTAGAAAATCAATTGGATAAAAGCCAAGTAATTCCTCACTAGTAAAATGTTCTAATGTCATTTTGCAAGGGAACTGACTTTTCAGATTAGTTAATGAAAGTACACATAGAAGAAACCTCATTTTGTGTGCACTTGTCTGGAATTTGAAAAAGAAGTTTTATATTCCGTGAGGGAAAACATGTAAGCTGGGCAACATTCAGGCAAAGTTACTCTATGTTCATGGTATTTTTGGTGTTTACTGTGTATTCTTTTCATGCATGTTTTAACTGGAATAGGGTTTGAGTGGGTGGTAAGCAATCATCCTTCGTTAAAACTTGCTCTACTCATTTGCTCTATAAAGTTTCAGAATACGGTTATCTGTGGGACATTATTTGTGAATCAAAGTATTAGGTCAACACGGATCCTTAAAATAAACCATAATATAAAATATACCATCATAACAGATTCCTCTAGTTAGTCCAGAAAATGACATTGGCAGGAAATTCAGTTAACGTGATATAGAAATGTTAAATTAGAATAGTATTAAAAAAAAGCTTTCTACTGAAAGTAATTTAAATAAAATATATTTCAAAATGTTTAATGAGATAACTCTCCCATCTTTATCTTTCTATCTTTATATAATACATTTTTGTATATGTGCTGTCTCTGAGATTCCATTATTCTTCCACTATTCTTCTATGATCTTTTCCTATTTAACCTCAAATTAGTTGAAACACTGCTATTTGCTTACCATTCCCTACACAGTTTAAACTTTAGAAAGTCTCTGATATTTTATTTACTTCCTTCCCTTGCATTTGATCTTTTCTACTTCACAAGGTATGAACTAGAAATATTCTCATTACAAACGTCATCTAAGTTTACCACACTGAGGAAAAGTATGCTTAATGCAAATCAGAATTATTTTCTATCAATTATTAATTTGAAAAGCACTCATCATACTAGCTGTATACACGTAATTACTGGTTATTTTCTGTTGAGTTCAAATACACATAAATTAATTGGATAGTTCCACAAAGAGATACTATATGATTAAATGTACATTTACATGTAAATTTTTATAATAACATTAACATATCATAAAGTACAGATTCCTTAAAATCATTCCAAATTTATGAATGTTACAAAATTTGTTTTGACATGGTATTAAACTGAAACAAACAATAAATACACTCAATTTCTTTTCAAAGGTTTTTAAGGAGCATATAGGGTTTTTTTTTTCTAGATTTATTTATTTTGTTATTTGAGAGAGAGAGGGAAAGAGCGTGCATGCGCATACACGCGCACACGCAGGGGAGGGGCAGAGGGAGACGGAGAGAACCTCAAGCAGACTCCCTGCTGAAAGAGGACTCTATCCCAGGACCCCTAGATCATGACCTGAACGGAAATCAAGAGTTGGACACTTAACTGACTGAGCCACCCAGGCGCCCCAAGGAGAATATAGTTTATAAAACACTTTGTGGGTCAAAATCCCCAATATGCTAATAGAAACATCTGCAGAAAAATTGTTTTTAATTTATTGTGGTAAGTAAATATAAGATAGCCACAATAGGAAACATGTCTTATAAAACCTTATTTTTATGAGCCAGATCTTCAATATTAAAAGGAAATTATATCAATTGCAATAACATTTAAAGCACTGAAGGGCTCTTCTCATGAGATTATTTTAATATGAAAAGCTGACAACACTTTTTAATAGGGAATGCTGTTTTAAAAGGCATTTGAAAAAAATCTTATCAGCAAAATTAATGCTCTCCATTTTGGACAAGAAATATTGCAAATCATATGTATTTGTTTTAATGTTGCCAAAAGACGGTGTTATTGCTTCAGCTCACCCATTGACTTAAAATAAAATGCTTCCTAAGAGTTGGGGGTGAGGAGGCTAAGCAGGGGAAAGGAGTGGTTCCTCTCAAGAACTCATCATAATATAAGAATATATTCTTTGCCAAATCTACTTATTTTCTGAAAATTAGATTCTTTCTAAATAATTGTGCATAAGAACTGATCTTACTAATGATATACTTATGGAGTGCTGTGTTTTAATTATTTTTTAATTAAAATCTTCTGGCCTTTAATTATAAACAAGAAGGAAGACACCTACTTTAAAAAAGAATAATCAAGAACATAAAGTGAAAAAGGAAAGAAGGAAAGCAGAGGCAAGAGGCCTGTACTTTCATTGACTCTTTAGTCACTGATTTGCTATGTGACCTTGAAAAGTTAAGGAATGACTTGAAACCAGACTCTCTTTACTTATTTGTGAAGTGAATACATGGTAATGGTTACCAGCTGTTTCCAGGATTGATGAGTTTGGGTGTGATCCTCCCATGTTACAGAAATACACCCCAGCTAGGCCTGGCTGAGCCTATTACCAAAAGGGACGGGGTATATCAGGAAGCATCAGGCTTGTGCCAGGCACCACACAGGATGCCACCCAGCTGGAGGCGGTCCAAGATGGTGACTAGGAGGATCCTGAGCGTGCCTCCTGCAGACATACCAAATCTAGAGCTACACATGGAACAATTCTCTCAGAAAAACACCTGAAAACTTGCTAAACATTTCCTTCTCAGCGGCCAGTGAGAAAAGGGGAGGAGAGGCTGGGATGTGGTCTTGTCATAAATCCCAGCCCCAGCACAGCAACCCACAATCAGAAGAGAACTTACAAATCCAGAGCTTCTTTCTGAGGCAGGAAAGGTTGGCATCTTACATCAGGACCTCAACTTTTACAATCTGCACCTGAGTGATAAGACCCCGAAATATCTCACTTTGAAAACAAATAGGGCTTTTGTCCACAAGACCCAAAGGGCTATAGCAAACTGAGAAACTGCCCTTAAAGGGATCATGTGCTGACCTACTCACCCCAGGACCCCAAGAGAAAGTTTGCAAGACACCCAGCCTATATGTGAAGGAGATCCATTTGCTAATCTTAGAGTATCCACCAAATGGACAGCGGCCTGTTAAGATACTCTCTGGGGGCTAAGGTGCAGGCCAGTGTAATTTTTGAGCTCTCTCTCTTCCTTGTTAAAGCCAGTTAAGTGTCAGGGAACTTTTTTTTTTAAATCCTTGGGAGTGTTTTCTTCATGCTCTCCCTCTGCAATGCTCCACGATACCAGTTTCTTTGGGGTGGGCCGGCGAGGGGGGCATTTATACACACAGCATCAGCTGCCCTGGTTTTTATGCCTGGTGTCTTTTGCAGCTGCAGCCCAGGGAGCACCCTTTGATCTCCTGGCTCTCGTGGTCAGGGCTACTTGCATTCCTGGATCCCATGAAACTCTAATAGTCAGACAGTTCTTCATAGACTCAGAGCACTGCACAGATAGCAACTAAAACACACCCCCTGTTTTCTGAGAAAGAGGCCTGTTTGGTTGTCTGGGAGCTTTGGGCTGAAGGGCAGGCTTCTGGTTGAGCTCACTTCATAAGAGCTTACAGAGGTGCTCTCAGGGAAGGAGGTCAGCAGACTCAGGCTCTGTGCTTTTCCCTCTGCCTTGCTCCTTCTCACTGGTATCTTTCAGGAAGGATTTTTTTTTTTTAATATTTTACTTATTTGACAGAGAGAAATCACACTAGGCAGAGAGGCAGGCAGAGAGAGAGGAGGAAGTGGGCTCCCTGCGGAGCAGAGAGCCCGATGTGGGGCTCGATCCCAGGACTCTGGGATCATGACCTGAGCCGAAGGCAGAGGCTTTAACCCACTGAGCCATCCAGGCGCCCCATTCCAGGAAGGATCTTATAACTTTGTCTGAAGCCCTGATTTTTGTAGCTGCTGCTAGAGGACACCTCTACATCACCTGGTTCTGGTGCCCAGCAGGGCTTATGCTCATAGGTCCTACAGGACTGTGTATATTTGCATACTTTAAAAGTTGTTGCCCAAGGCTTTGGCTTCCAATCAGTCTGATTCTAGGTGCTGAGATCTCCCCCTCTGGGACACTGACAGGTCTTGGGACACCCTCACAACTGGAAGCCATGAAAAATAAAATAGGCTAATTAGATAATTACAAAGATTCAAAAGACTACCAAGAGCTAGGGCAAGGTTCAAATGATAATGTTCATCTCTTCTACATGAAGCTATTATTTCAAGACTGGAAGAGTGGCTCTTACACCTAATACATAGAACCATGGAGATTCAAGCAAAACGAGGAAATAGGGGAATAGGTTCTAAACAAAAGTACGAGACAAAACCTCCAGAAAGAAATGAAACAGAGATAAAGAAACAGAGGAGTTCAGAGTAATGGTCATAAAATTGCTCACCAAACTTGGAAGAAGAATGAATGAACACAGTAAGAAGTTTAAGAAAATGACAGAAAATAAAGAAAGTACCGAACAGAAGTCACAGAGCTGAAGAATACAATAACTGAACTGAAAATTACACTAGAGGAGCTCAACAGCAGATTGGATGAAGACTGGATGAAGCAGAAGAAAGGCAGGTCAGGTGAGTATGCAGAGAAGGACGTTGGGCACACTGGGAGAAAAGCCCTCGCCTAGTCACTGCAGAACCAGGAACAGAGAGGGCAACAGGAAAAGCAGGGAGAAAAAGAGGAAAGAGAGACAAAAATCTAGCACATTTTGATCACCACTAAAAAATGCAGATAGACATAGTACTTCACGGTAAAATTATGAGAATTAAAGAAATTGACTTTTTTTGGAAAAACCTTAACAAAATTCCTGAAATATGAAAATGTTAAGAAAAAGGGGTTTTATGGAGGTGGCTTGGGATCCAGACTGACTAGGTTCAGATTCCTATTCCAGTATATGATTTATGTAACTAATTAATTAATTTCCTTTTGTCTCAGTTTCCTTAGTTATAAAATGAAAGTAATGATACTATCCACTCACAGGGCTGATGCAAGGATAAATATGTTAATAACCACATAGCACAAAGAATGGTGCCTGGCACCACTAAGCCATTCAATTAATGTTATAGTTACATTGAGCTTATCACTTCCCGCCAGATTCTGTGCATGATGCTTCACAAGATTATCTCATTTTCCATGTCTAATTAATGTTTTCTGGGGCAAAAAGGCTATATGGTAATTTGTATTCGCTTTGAAAAAGATATCATGAGGATAATATTACATTTATGACTCAAAGATATCTAATATAAATAATTTTAAAGTAGATAGCACTGTACAGTATGCTATTACTAATCTTGAAATACCATAATGAAAAAAATCCATTGATGTTTTATTTATTCCACAAATATTTACTCTTTTTTCACTATGTACCAAACATATGTCGAAACTCTATGCAGAATATTAAAGAGATTTCGTTTGAAAAGTTCTTCTTATTATCTAACAAAGGTTAAGGTCAGAATAAACTTTCTACCAAGTACATTATATTCATTAATTTTATTCCCATTATATTCATTAATTTCCCCTCTAGTTTTGTACTTCCTTTCTACTTACATTCCGCTTCCTATTTTTTTTTAAAGATTTTATTTATTTATTTGACAGAGAAAGAGATCACAAGTAGGCAGAGAGGCAGGCAGAGAGAGAGGAGGAAGCAGGCTCCCCGCGGAGCAGAGAGCCCGACGCGGGGCTCGATCCCAGGACCCCGAGATCACGACCCCAGCCGAAGGCAGCGGCTTAATCCACTGAACCACCCAGGCGCCCCTACATTCAGCTTCCTGTTTTCTTCTCACTTTGGTCTCTGCAATCAGTCCTTGTTGGTCTTTCCATTCCCATCTTGAAATGCTTTTCCTTTAGGAAGGCTCCATCAATTCTAATTCTTTGTATCATGGCCTGAGCTCAGATAGAGCCAAATTAACTATAGCATGAGGATTGTTGCTGTATAGCAAACCATATCCAAACTGAGTAGTCTGAAATAACAGTCACTTCATTTGCTCCTGGTTCTGTGAATAAACTGGGCAATTATGGTCTGGGCCTGCTTGATGGATCTCTATGGTTAGATGGTAACTCAGCTGGGGCTCATGGTCCAGAATGGCCTTATTTATAGCTTGGTGGTTCTAGTATGCCTCATCTCTGGAAGTAGGGATGACTTGTCTTTGCTTCATGTAATTTCCCATCCTCCAGTAGGCTATTACTAGTTTCTACCCACAAGTTCTGAAAAACAGAAAGAGAAAAGGCAAATCCCCAGATACAAGGACTTTTTAAACCTTGCTAATATCAAGTTCACTTGTGACCTACTGACCAAAAGAAGTCATACAGTCAAACTCACATTCAAGGAGAGGAAAAAATGAATTCCTCCTCTTAATTGGAGGAGTTTTACAAAAAGGCAGCATACAAAGATGGGAAGAATTTATGACTAGCGTGCACAAGAGGCTAAGCCTAAAAAAAAAAAAAAAGGCAAAGTATCATAAATATTGGATAAAAATAAAATTTTTGATATTTGAAAATTCTAAAAAGCATTAAAGTGATTATAATGAAAAAAAATCAGTACTACGTTGGATTGCCTTACACTTATAATGATAGAAGATCTTGATGTTTTAAATTACATATGGAGCAAACATAGGCACCAATTTCTTTTCATGACTTAGTTTCTTAGTCTATTTGGGATGATAAAACAAAATAACACAGGCTGGATGGTTGGGGTCTGATCCCACACTGGGTTAGGACCTCTGTTTTAGACTCTCAGAGATATACATCATCTTCACAACACTCATTGCAATTGTAACTAATCACTGTTATCCGTTCTCCCAGTAAACTGCAATTTCCATATAGGTGTGGACCATGCCTATTTTATACCCTGTTGTATGTATCACCAATGACTGACAAATAGTGGACCCTTGTGGGGGTTAATTGAATGAATGGCAAATCACGAGAGAGGAAAGAACAAAGAGATAAGTATACAAACATATCTTTGAAATTGATTAAGAGGGTGTGAACTAAGAAAGGGAATAAATAGTAGAGAGGCCTGTGTGCAAAAGTTAACAAAGGAAACGGCTATCCCCTGAGAGAATGATAACAAATAAAGATGTATTTTGTAGGAATTAAAGTAGAAGAAGGGTGTAAGCAAAGATTTACCATTTTGAGGATTAGAAGGCCCAAAGTGAAACTGAGCCCAAGGGTGGCTACAGTGGAAGTAAGTAGGACATTGGGCAATGAAAGTAGTTGATAAATCAAAAGGCCAGAAATAGTACAGTAGGCCTTGGCAAGAGGGGCACCTGCCGTGGGTTCCCACCCTGTGAAAGACTATTGTCTGGCCATCCTCCAGTCATGCTCCTTTCCAAAAGGCAGGGAGCCCACCCAGAATCTGTATACCTCCTTTGAGATCGTGTTTGGAATGTCTGGGGCCTGGAAATTCCATGCAAAAATCACTCTTCATGTCTTTCCTCCTGAGGGTGGGTCACACAGCTACAGTATGCTCTCTGGATGAAGGGGAGAGCAAGACAGGACTGTTAAAGGGCAGTCTGGCCACATGGTCTGGAGGGGCTACATATTTTTACAAGGGTCTTGTGGTATAGGAGCAGGAGCAGGGGAAGAAAGAAAAAAGAGTGAACAAGGACTGGGGACCACCTAACCCACCAACTAGGAACATGGAACTCTGACAAATCCAGGAATTCTAATCTTGAATCAGGCTTCCAGCTCTCAAATTGGTATCTTTGTTTCCCATATATATTTCTTTGCTCTCCCTATAAAAAAAGAGAGAATGCAAGCTTTCTAGGGCAGAAATAAGTTGGACAGAAGCTAAACTGATGAAGTCAGAGATTTCAAATTGAGTCTTGACTTACTAGCTTGACTTATAACTATTAAATATTTAAATATATGGCATATAAACTTCCATTTTTAATCTTGACACCAGCCCTGAAATGTTAGGGGTGGGCCTACCCATGATGTATACCTTATACTAGAAATCTATGATTCTAAAATGATCTTTCACTGTGGGTTGATCTTGGCTGGTTATGGACTCCTCAGTATCCATAACTCTTGTTTTTATGTGGAAAGTTAACTAGACTATTCCACAACCACTGGCTTAGGTTTAGAGTTCCACCTACTCTTTTCAGATGGACGCTGAGTCATGTATTTTCTCAGGAATCCCTAGAGGCTAGAGGTTTTCTGAACTCAGAGAAATGAATAAAATTAGGGAGAGAAGAAGAACGTACAGGCATATGGTATTGGATGACTTCAAAACACTTTCATGTATATTGTCCTAATATGGTTCTTAGAACTACTCTGTAAAAATAGATAGGGAAGATATTACTTCCTTACTTGACAGTTGAGAAAACTGAAACTCCAAGAGCTTGTGCCATGGTGGTTAGCAGAACTAGAATTCGAAACTGATCTTCAAATATCCTTTTCTTTTTCAAGTAAGGAAAAAGGTGATATATTTACAAAATTTGAGAGTTTTTTCCTTAATGAAATAAGATATGTAAACCTACAGTGAATACATATATGTAATCTCACCATGAGAAGATGGTGTAAGCACTTTTTGAAAAGATACAAATTCCTCTAAGTTGGTTTCTGTTTGAAATCTCTCTGACTTCATCAGTTTGGCAGGTGCCCAACTGGCTTATGCCCTAGAAATCCTGCACTTTCTTTCATTAATGAGAGAGAAAGGAAACCAAAAAAAGTGCATCAGAGGATATAATTTTAGGGATCGTTTTTAATCTAATTCTTTATTTTTACTTGAGGTCACTGCAACTTAGAAAAGCTAAGTCAGTTGCCCTAAATCTCAGAGAGATAGAAGGAAGAGCTAGCATGAAACCACATCAGATCCAGATCTCTGAGTTTTCCCCCTCTCAGTGTCCTATGTAATTGTCTTTACTTCCTCCAGTTATTTTTATTCTTTCTTTCTTGTTACCTTCTATTCTTTTTGACATGGTCTCTGCTACTAGTTTGAAATTATATATAAGATATGCATACATATATCTTATATGTTAACATATATTTTTGTATATATAGTTCTGGTGTACAAAATATTTCACATTATTATTTTCACTATGCATTACTTCAGATGCGTTTTTATGTCCTTTATTATATTCATAATTATCATTTCTAGTTGTCATAGCATTGCATTAGGTTGATGACTCATCATTTATTTAACCCATTTTTCTATCTCTTAACAGTAAGCTTTCTATTGTAGATAGTGTTCCCATGACCAGTTTTATTAACTATTTCTTTTATTCTACTACATTATTTTCTTAGGATAAAACGTCAAAGAATGATACTACTGAACTAATATGTAAAGATATTAGTGGTTTGTATGTGATACTGTGATATATACTGCCATGTTATTTTTTGAAAAATATTTATCAAACCAACACTCTCAGCAGAGTATCAGTTTCCATCCACTCTTACTGATACCACAAATCATATATCATTCTTTTTACTAGTTTAATAGGTATAGAAATTACAATAGTTTGCTTTACTTCATATTCCTTTTGTTATAAATAAGACCAACATTTTTATTCTCTTTGATCTTTTTCTATTTGCATTGGTTGTCCAAATTCTTTACGTATTTATTATTGGAGGTCAATATATTTTTCTTAAAAATTTGAATGAACTCTTTTAGTGGAATACATATGAACTCTTTTCTTGTTATGTAACTAGAGATACTTTCCCAGTTTATTTTCCTTTTTCACCTTAGTTTTGTAATTAATTTTCATACGGTTAAAATTTCCTGTTAAATTGAACAAGAAAAACCAGTAGATACCACAATTTGTTTTTATTTCTCAATGTCTCTAAATTCTGTGGGCCTAGCTTCTCTTGCCCTTCAAACTTCTGGAGTCAATCCTAAAAGCAAATAGTCTTGTGATTGCTCTGCTTCACAAAATCTGATATTCAGATTTAGGATATATATATTGTTATGAAAACTCTAAAGTTCATTTAAAGCATATCTTTTGTCCCTTCCCCAGATCAGTACTACTTCAGCCTGGAAACCTAGAGTATTTCTCTCACTTACTGTTCCCTGCTTAGTACTTCCACCCTTCCTTCCCTATCATGTGAACTTCAACTTCTCCTCCTCCAGGATGAATGTGCAAGGAGGGTGAAAGGTGAGAGAGTCAAGTAAGTCCTTAAATGACCAGTATAATGCACTCTGGGCCTGGCAGTTGTTCAAGGGTAACTTTTTCTTGTATGTGCTCCCAACCAACTTTGACCATCTCCTATCTGCAGTATCTCTAGGCATAAAATGGAGAGTTAGCCCTCCAGACTAGACATTTACCTTTTAATTTTTTTTTTTTTAAGTCTGATTGAGTCTGTGGGAGACCTTTCTGAACAGGACCAAAGACAACTCAAGGCCCCCTTTATTCATACATGGCCCACAACTGGTTCCCAGGAAGACTTCAAACATCCTTTGTCCTGACAAACTGTGGGAGACCTGGCTAGTCCCTGGGAGCCTCTCTCTTTCTCTGGCTCATTGGCAGTCAGTCCTGAAGAGGCTTCTTCAAGCAGTAGCCAGACACGAGACCACTTGAATCTCAGAAGGTTAGCACCTCCCTCCACAGGCCCATGTAGGCAGGGTGAGGAGTTCTCAGGGCACACTAACAAGTTATTACTCTCCAATCACCACATGTTCTGTCCCTCTTATTACCTTTGCATGGGTAAGAATGTTAAGAGTTGTCAAACTGGTTTTTAATAATCTCCTTTGAAAACTGGCATCTTGTTCTGGCACACCTCTTAGGAAAATCACAGCTTTGAATCTTGATATCTTAGTTAAAATTTCTGATTTAATAGTCTGTTGTAAGTATTTTATAATTATCTGTCATTGAAATTTCCATATCACTTAAAAACCAAAAATAGAAGAGTTTCCCTACCTATATTTCATATAATCAATTAAATTTTCTGTTGGGCTTCCTTTAACTTTTTTTTTTTTTTTTTACATATAGCTAATTTCAACTAGATGTTTTTGTCTTGGTATGTGCTATAAGATATGGGTTAATCTTTTTGATGTGGTTATATAATTAACTATTATGTTCCTCATTCTAAATTCTTTCTTTTATTTTGAGAAATTTATTTTAACATATTGTTTTCCTATAGTATCAGTTTTTGGCCTTTCCTTTCTTTCATCAATCAGTATTAAATTAGTGTTGTATAGTAATAAGTCCTATCTATGGTCAGGTAGGATCTTTATGTCATTTGGTAAGAGTTTATCATACATATAAGAATAGTTCACAAACTGGGAGTTTTCAAATCAACAGTGGAGTGAGGCTCAGAGGTATATACTTATCACATAGTTCATATAGTGACAATACAGGGCTGTTTGTTCTAAATGATGATTCGTTATGACACTGGACTTTTCTTAGTGATAGGTTAAAAGTGATTACCTCATGCCAATTTTGGGGAACAGCTTGTTTTGTCTGTTATTCTTCTTACAAATATCATTTGTTGAGTTCTGAATTATCATCGGACTGAAGTTTTATTGGAATGACATTACACTATAAATTAATTTAAGAATAATTATAATAGGAATAAAAATTAAAACAAGCCTTAATACTACTTGCAATGGCAAAGGCTATTCTATGTGCTTTCATGAATTAACTCATTTAAGTCTCAAAACAACTGTGGTCAACTTAATTATTGGCTCCATTTCATCACCTCTTCTGGCATCAACAACTTTTTTATAGCCTCACCCAGGGAAGGACATATTTCCCACCTCTCTAATCTGAGCTTAGTTATAAGGTTTGCATTGGTCAGTGAGATGTAAACAGATAAACAGAGCCTTGATATGTGTTTTCTTGGTTCAGCTTGATCTCTTGTGCTTCACCTATGCCCCAAGAAGAATTTGTGTCCATCCCACTGATCCCAGGAGGAGATGGGAAACAGTTGGAGCAGACCTGGCCCAGAAAATCCTCAAATCCATTAGAACATATTATTGTTGCTTTAAGCCTTTGAATTTTGGGGGTAGTTTGTTATGCAGCATTGTTTGGTGATAGATAAGTAACACGACACACTATGAAATAGGTATTATTATTATCCATATTTTGCAGATAAGAAAAATGAGGCAAAGAGAGGCTTAGTAACTTATCAGCTAGCAAGGGGGAAGTATGATTCCATGGTGCATCTTTTTGATCAACTTTATAACACTGAGTCCTTAGTTCAGAAAACAGTTTATTCAAAACTGTGTATTCAAATATTTTCAACACCCAATATAAATATATACTTTTCCTTATAAAGTCTTTGCACATATCTCATCTGGTTCATCTAACATTTATATGATTTGATGATTATCAATTTCTTTTAATAGATTTTAAGTTAAAATAAAACCCTGTTTTCTTTTCAAACCTACTTTGTTCAACACTTTAATACTATAGAGCTCTATCATTGTCTATGTTGGTAAATTCAGGGGAAGAAAAGAGCTTTAGTACATTATTTGCAGAGACTTTGTTCCAATGAATTAACACCTACTATGTTCCTCATCTCACTGTCCTCTTCACTCTTGACTCTATTAACCTTTCTCACTTCCTTGTGTGTTAGTTCTCTGCTTCTTAGCTATTTGATAATCTGTTCTCTTATGATGTCCTTCTCTTGTTTTCTCTTGGTACAACCACCTGATGTAACTTAACCTAGGTTTTTTCACATTGTAAAATGGTAATAATAGCATCTATCTGCAGAGTCTGTGAAGAGTACTGGGATAGTTCATGAAAAACCACTTAGAATAGTGTTGGCACTGTGCCATTATTGAGTAATGTTAAATAAAACTTGCCATCTTTGCAGTTACATTTCTCTTTTGCTACTTCTTGGTTTCCCTGTGGACCCTATTTTATCTTCCCTATCCTAAATAGCTCTGTCCTAGGCCCCTTTCTCACTTCTTATTCTCCAAATTCCCTTGGGAAATTTTACCTACCCTATCTAGATGTGGATACAATTTTCTCTCCTCCCTTGTTCTCTGAGGTCCAGACCCATATATCCACCTATCAACTGCACTCCTCCATTGGGATGCTTCACATATCTTAAGTTCAACAACACCAGAGCAAGTTTTTCCATTTAGTCTTCAAACTGCTAGTCCTTTCAAGACTTCTACCACTATAAATGGTACTACCATTCAGGCAATTTCCCTAAACCTGAAACTAGGTATAATCATTTATTCCTCATTTTTATTCTCCAATCACTAACTTGTATTAGTTTCGCCACTATATCTTATACATTCATATGGTTTTTATTCTTCTGATTTACGTGATTCTTTTTTTTTAAAAGATTTTTCATTTATTTATTTGACAGAGAGAGAGATCACAACTAGGTAGAGAGGCAGGCAGAGAGAGAGGAGGAAGCAGGCTCCCTGCCAAGCAGAGAGCCTGATGCGGGACTCGATCCCAGGACCCTGAGATCGTGACCTGAGCCGAAGGCAGCGGCTTAACCCACTGAGCCACCCAGGCGCCCCTGATTTACGTGATTCTTATAGTCTTTAAAACATATGACTTTTATAAATTCATACAGTCCAAAATTGGGAACATGCTACTTTCTAGATGCCAGATCAGGCACTTAGTCTTATTGAGTAGCCTTGACTCTAGATTTCACTAGCCTCATTGAGACCAGACACTAGCACATTTCAACCTCGGGAGTCAGTACCTTTGAACAGACCTTTGGCTCATGCCACAGGGAGAATACTACAGATCCTGCCAGAAGACATCACTATAGATGAGCTGGGTTTAGAACTCGGCTTTTCCTTCCAGTCTTTCCTTTCAGTATATTGAATCCAGCAGTGCCTGCATGGTCTATTGCCCCTGTCACTCACCCACTTAAGATTTAATGCCTTTCCCTTCTTTTCTTGATCCTGGTGGCTTGGCTATATCCCAACTTTAATTCTTCCTACCATTTAACAGAAACTCACTGTTCAGCCTTCAGATGTTCTGCCTCTAGATTTATCCACCCCCTTTTCAGCTGGATTTCCCATATTGTATTGATAGATGGCACCAACATCATCCATTAAATAATCCTATCAAAACTTTGATGATTTGTCTTCTAAATCAGTGGTTTTCAAAATTCTATACATACCACAATCACCTGGAGAGTTTTTCCTAACAGAGATATCCCCAAATTCTGGATATTTTGATTTCAGTCTTGGGTGGAATTTCCTATTAAAAAAAAAAAAAAGCCCTAAAATAATCTGATGAGCAGCCAGGTCTAGAAATTGATATGCTACACGGCTATGCAAATAATAAAGAATTTTACTTAAAATTTAAGCAGTAAGAACAGATCTTAAAATTGTGGAAATTACCAGGTTTCCCCGCTGTAAAAATTCTGTTTAAAAGTCTGCTTTCGCACATTTGCTGAATGAAAGATCTTGTCTTTGACAGTTCAGATTTTCTGAGTTTCTAATGTCAAAAACCTTGTTACTTTTGGATAGCTATGTTTATACACGGTTGAAATTTTAGTGCTGCTCACATTATTCAAGTTGTTACAGCTTATTTCAACAGAGACTTCCCAAGAAAGAGAAGTGATCTTTACTTAACAATTACTGAATCAGTTACTTAACCACCCTAATCAGAGAGCTCTTGTTTCTTGAGACAGTGGCTCAAAGCAGCCTTCATTCTGGCGTCTAATGAAGAGTTAATAAAGATGAATAGGGAGTTGATTATATAGAATGCATATTGAAATGGCCATATTAGGACAAACGTTTCTTTTAGACTGTGCATGAATTTAAACTTGGTGACTATTCCTTCATTTTTAAGTACTTACTGTGTTTATAAACCCAAACAAGCAGCAACTGAGTTTTAAATCTTTTTAATAGTCTATAAATCTCTGGAGTGACTATTTTCACAATTTTTTAAGCCTACATTTAAACATTAGCTGTATCTTTCAAGCATCTAATTACATGTTTAGTTGAAAATAAGTGTCTATAGAAGAAAGGGAAATAGGGTAGCAGGCATGCTCTCTTACTAAGCAAAATAACAACAACGATTTATCTAGGTGTAACTAGAACAACTACTTATCAATAGTAAACTAGGCATTTCCGCCCATGCATACTGGGGGCTATGGGAAATTCCTTTATGGTAAAGATTAACATGGATGTTTCAAAGAAATTTGTGCAACTATCCATTTTAGTGTTTTTCTATGATTTTTTTTAACTTCTCTATTTACTGATAGGCTTTTCATACGCACTCCTGAATTCCACCCTGGCATCCACGACCCATGGTCTGTCCCCTAAAGAGCCCCAGGCCACACTGTGTTGTCTTACTCTGATATCCCTCCCTGATGGTGACCTTTCTGACAATACCTTCTATTATTTCTTTTCTTTTTCCATCCTCCAGTCAAAGAAGGTCCTTTACTGGGTCCCTGATTCCTTTCCCACTTGTTTTTCTCTTAAGTGATTAATTACTTCTTTCTAAACTTTTAACAAATGCCCTTCTCGCAGAAGATGATGTAGTCATAACATAGTTCTTTAACTTAAGGAGTATATTGCTGTAGAAATTTCACACTGTGGCAGTTGTGTGATTCTAGCCTTTGTTCCTTCAAATCACTCCCTAAAAATGTCCTGGGATATCTTTTCCTATGTTTTTATCATGTCTTGCCCTAACCAAAAAAACTTGGATAAACTCAGTGCTCTTAGGGTAAAATTCAACCCTTCAAATTTTTTGGACTGAAGCCCTTATATGTTGCCTCTATGTCTATAAATCTAGACCAGAAAGGACCTTAATATGACTTACTTAAGTACTTTCTCATATTACGTCCTTCTCAAAGGACCTCATCACCCTAATGCCCACAAATCAAGTTCCAGTCCTTTATACCTTTTCAAATCTTCTCAATATCTGGTGTGATCTGAACTTCCTAACATCATATACCATACTACCCCAGTCAAAATGTGTCTCAGGCAGTTGGTCTTCCTTTCCTTTTATCTGAAATGTCCTTCCTTTAACTTCCTCTCTTCTTTCCCAAATTTTGATTGTCCTTTAAGGCATAGCTATAGTCCCATCTCCTGATTAAGCCTCACCTGAATAATAGTCTGCACTAATTTCATCTCGAGGCAATTCTATTTCCTCTCTCTCTCTCTTTACTGAATCAAATAGTATCTTTAACTTTTGTAATGTCATCCCATGACTGTGTAATGTGACTATATCTAGGCTAAAATAAACCTATGGTGTTTCTTCTGTAAGTGAAGCTGATTCCTGCACACCAAAAATGATGACTCTCAAGTCAGTAAAAAACAGCTAAGTTATAGAGTGTCTTTAATCTGGGATTTCATGAGGACGCTAAAACTACTGCTTAGAGTGCATGAAACCCAATCTTATTATGAGAAATGTGAAGTTTATGTGCTTATAATACCAGTGTATGTACAGTAAAGGATAGGGCACTCAACAGCCTCTGATTTCATTTTCAAGGTATTCCTTGTGGATGTGGGAATAACTATTATCTATTTCCCACTTTGGCTAGGGCATCCAACCAATGGATTTTTCCTTTGACTCACATGTCATTTGGCCTGCTATAGCATGACTATTCTTGTTTCTTGGCTCTTACTGCTAATTGTAAATAGTTCTTAGTCTCCCTTAATATTCGTACTATTTACTCCAGAAATGACATTTTTAGGGCCAAAATTCTGCCCTTCTATCCTCAATGTGGAGAGCATGCATGCCTTGTGTGAAGATTAGAATTCTCTAACTCTGGCAGCTGTGTTCTGTGCTATGTGGCTAGAAAATATCTTACTGTCCACTTGTGGGAAGATTATTTTTTGAAAAACATGGGTTTTGAAGACAGATTTGCAAGTCTAAGTTTCCTGTAAAAGGGGATAACAGCTTTTCCTCAGCGCCAATAAGCTGCTCTGTTCTGCAGAAGCTAAGGCCAGGGAGGGGTGAGGCCCTCATTTCATCCTGTGATTAGCACCTTGCCTGGTAGCATCCATTCAGCATTCACCTGCACCATGGCCTCCATCTGGGAGCTCATCTGCTTCTATTCAACCCTCATCCTGCACAACGATGAGGTGAGGATCACAGAGGATACAAGCAGCGGGTGTAAATGTTGAACCTTCCTGGCTGGGCTTGTGTGCAAAGGCTATGGCCAATGTGAGCATCCGGAGCCTTATCTGCAAAGTAGGGCCTGATGGACCTGTCCCAGCAGCTGGTGCAGCACCAGCAGAAGGTCCTGCTCCTTCCACCACTGCTGCCCCAGCTTAGAAGAAAGTAGAAGCAAAGAAAGAAGAATCAGAGGAGTCTGACAGTGACATGAGCTTTGGTCTTTTTGACTAAACTTCTTCTGTAAAAAGCTAAACTGTTAAAAAAGAAAGAGGGGTGGATACGGAACAAAATAACATTTCCCTCAGTTTAAAGGTTACTTCCCTGCACCACCTTACCCACTAACCACACCCAGTCTAAGTCAGATTTCTTTGTTTTAAAATTTCTCTTAAATTTGTTCCTTTGCTTCAGAATACTGCAGAATAGTAGGTAACATTTGGAGTTTGGGGATGATTCATTGATCAGCTTATCTCTTCCCATCAGTTGTAAGTTCCACAAGAGCAGACGCTGTGCCTGATATAGTTAACCATTACTTTCCCAGCTACTTGCATTGGCCCAGCTCCTCAGATATTTGTTGAATGGAAAATATGTCATAGAATTGGTAGAGAAAGAAAAGCAATAAAGTATGTAAAGCACTGTATAAACACTATAAAGCATATGTATGTATATATGTGTGTGTATATATGGTATATAATCAGTATATAGAACACTATGGTTATCATATGGTAAGTCATAAATGTTAACATTATTATTATTATCTACTCTTACTTGAAATCTGAACTGAAAAGTGCCCTCTTTCTTGCAGAGCAACATGGAGACTTCTTGTGCTATGTCATTGACTAACCCCAACTAAAAGCAGTCAATCCATCCGAATGCCTGTTGACACTCAAGAACCTTGTTAGGCCTACAAAGCTAGGAGCCTTACCTCAGTGCTTTCTAATCTCCCAATATTCAGTTCAGTCGTTACATATTTGGTGATTTACCTTTACAGAATTGTTAAGATCATATTTCCAAATAGGACTTCTAACACAGCTTATCTCACCACAGACTAATCAGAATGGCCTCACAGAAGAAAATAAACTGGTAGAAGCCTACACACATTAGCAAAATTACCTATATGGAGCCCGTGGCAAGTTTCACAGGTGCTAAGTTTCCATTTTACAAAGGTTTTGCCTAGAAACTAAATAGGAACTTAAGCAACAAAAAGTAATTAAAAACAAATGGCTAAGTGAAACGTATGCTTAGGCAATTGGGAGAATCTGGCTTTTTATGTACCAGCCCATAGTAGGTGTTCAATAAATAACTTGAACAAATTTTGGAAAAGAAAAACATGTCTCAATGGCTCTTGGCATTGATTGCCTCCTCTATAAGTACCACAAATCCCTTTCCTGACGGAGAAGGGCTTTAAAAACCTGTGATTCTAGTAAAAGCAGGCATATCTTCCTAGTCAGGACAAGCTTTTAAAATACTTTCGCTCCACATAGTTTAAAAAAAAAAAAAAAAAAGTGATGAAGTTCCTGGAACTATTAGATGGGAAATGGTTTCTTTACTGCAGGAGTGCAGACTGAGCTCTCAGTTCCTGAGGGTGAAATGTGTAACTCCTCCTCGCCCCACATTCTTGGCTGGAGATGCCCTGTGGGTAAGTTTGGGGAGCGGTAAGAGTAAAGGGTAAATTTCAGTATCTTCAGGTAGGGAGAACCTCTTGAGGAAGTCAGACTGTCAAGGCCAGCAAAAGGGAAAGGAAATTCAATATAAAAACTTGTAGTCGCGACTGTTTAAAAAAAAAAAAAAAACAAACGGGGGGGGGGATAGGCGGGGATAAAGGAGTAGGAAAAATGGAGGGGGGGTGGAGGGGACTAGAAAAGGAAAACTAGAAGAGGAAGAAAGTATGCCACGCAGTTTGTTGTTTCTCCTGCTCTTCTCTCGCACTCCCTCCAGAAGCTAGAAAAAGTTTGCAAGCGCAGCATTCGGGATGGGCGAGAGAGCTCTTCATTTATGGACCCACGAAAAGAAGCGCCCGCTTCACCCCAGCGGATCCGCGCCGCCAAGGTCTGCCCCTTGTCCGGATGATGGAAGGCAGCCGGCGAAACCCAGAGAGGAGTTAGCCCTGGCGGACCCCCCCGGATCCCGCAGGGGCCGAGCAGAGGCTCTCTCCGTCCCGCAAAGCCTCCCCTCCCTCCTCCTCCCGGAAAGGAAAAAGGAAAGACCTAACCTCTACACCAACCTTACCCCTCCCCCTCTTCCTGGAGGAGCTAAAGCAGAAAGTACCGTTCCGTGTTCCGTGATTCACTGGACAGAAAAGAGGGAGGAGGCGGCCAAGAACGCCTGGTGCCAGAATTAAGTAAGTTGGCTGACAAAACGCACCCATCCTTCCGCGCCTCGGCCGGGTGCACCAACTCCGCGGAGACCTGGTGGGCTCGGCGTGGAACGGCCACCGGGGCTGGGACCCCGATTCGCTCCCCCACGCGCTCCAGCGGCCCGCAGGACTCGGTGCCCGACGTTCCTGAAGAAAAGGGGTGGTGAGCCGCGGAAAGAAATCAGGAAACTGGGCCCCCCCACCCTCACTTCGCCGCCTAGTGTCGGGGAGATTGGCAAACGCTCCGGAGAGGACCGGGAGAAATTGCCCTGGAAAAGTGGAGAAAGTGGTCAGGAAGTCAGTCCCCTACAGGCAGCTGTTTATCTGCGAGAGCCAGAGCGAGGCGTGGCGGCTCAACTTCCAGGGCTTTCCAGGTGAGGGGACGCCGGACGGCGGGTCCCAGCGACCCGCGCGCGCCCGCGAGAGCCTCGCCCCGCAACGTCCAGGGCGCTCTGGCAGGGAAAGCCCCCATAGAAGGTGACTCTCAACGCCTTACTAGACTTTTTCTCCCGACAGCTTTTGGGTGGAAGTATTAACTTTGTGTGGAAGCTGCTCGGGGAGCGGGGAGGAGGAGAAAGTGAAATTTGGAGAAGAGCGACTCCTTGTTTTTCCGACGCCGCACCACTTGTAGAAGGTTGACGTTGCTGGATGTAGTGACAGCTGAGAGGGGCGCAGGACTTCTTCCCAGGTGGAGACGGTCCACCGCCTGCTCGGTCTACCCCTCCCGCGTGCATGTGGGCGGCGGCGGCGGCACGCGGTACGTGGTTCTGCGAGTGGAGTCTCAGCCGGGACCCAAGTGAATGGCCCCCAGGGGCTGTGCGGGGCCTCCGCCTCCCCCGCCTTCTCGAGCCTGGGTCTGGCCGGGAAGGATGCTAGCCATGGGGGCGCTGGCAGCCTTCTGGGTGCTCAGCCTCCTGACCTACGGTTACCTATCCTGGGGCCAGGGCTTGGAGGAGGAGGAGGAAGCGACCTTTCGAGCTCAGTCTGGAGAGAGACCGGAGCCCAGTACGACGGCCACCTCCCAACCCCATCTCATTTTCATCCTAGCGGATGATCAGGGATTTAGAGATGTGGGTTACCACGGCTCGGAGATCAAGACTCCCACTCTTGACAAGCTCGCTGCCGAAGGAGTTAAACTGGAGAACTACTATGTCCAGCCTATTTGCACACCGTCCAGGAGTCAGTTTATTACTGGAAAGTAAGTATTACCACTTCGTATATTTATTCCTTGGAGAAATCTTAGGTATTTAATTAAGACCGAGCTCCTAATTTTAAGGAGTAACAGAAAAAAATATGGCAAACGAGTGAATGAATGAAATGTGGTATTGAGTTACGGTGAGTATTAAATTGGATACCTTGTTAATGATCTCGAACGTCTCCTCTCTAGTCTAGGCTCATTTTCTTACTCTCAGAGCCTGCTGGGAAGTGCCCTCCAAGTTTTTAAATGAGGTTAGTACTTGTAGAGTCTCACCTTCCAACCACATGTCTCCAGAAGGGGTCTCCTTTTCCCAATCTATTTTGTTTTTTGAGCATGCTCAGATTTGTTTCAGGCGTCGCAACAGAATTCACCTTCGCCATTACTGATAAGAAAGACAGATGAAAAATGTTCTGCAACTCAGTTTGTTCTTAAATCTAGAATTGAATACTCAAACCTGTATGTTCTCATGGACATAAAAGAGGTCAAGGAAACAGATGGAAAGCAATGTAAAATCAGTGTACAAATGACTGTTCGGGTCTTTGATAGGTAACTTTCTCTAACTGGATCAATAAAGAGGGCCATGTGCAATTACCAAGGTGATTCTCATAATGCAAGGGAATTCAATGATGAATGTTCAGCAGGAGTCAAATTGCACCTGAAGTTTTCTACTGCTCCTCACATGTCTGAGAATTTTCTGGTTAACTCTAAGAAAAATCACATTATTTGGATGCATAAGTAAAGCATTTTTAATTTGTTGCTTTGCTAAATCACTAAACCTTCTGTTTAAGACAGTCACTCATTTTCAAAGTTTATTCTATCCTATTAGAAGATAGGTTACTGTTACTGATTTGGATGTCCAAAGTCAGCCTGTGCAACAGAGATAGACTAGGAGGTCTGGAGGTCAAGCCATCACTGGACAGTGGTAGAAGAGAAGCCTTAGTGGTTCAATATATGTGTCCTGCAATTTCAGTGTCAGGGAATCCTGCTTCACGGAAGTTGTTCTTGGAATTGGATCCTCTCAAAGTAGCCAGTATCCATTGGAAAAAAAAAAGATTATTTTGTAAAAATCTCTGTCTTGCAGAGACTTTTGCTTATAGCATGATTTCCACTGCTGAGCAAACTGTTAGAATGTAGCATCACTGCCAGGAAAAAAAAAAAAAAAAAGGAAAAAAATCCCATCCTTTCCTTTCCTGAGAATGAGAGATTTAAAAAAGTCTCACTGTACTTCAGAGTCATTTTAAAGGTTATTTGTAGCATCAGAAAGTCAAGGGTGTTTGATATTTATAAAGGAGCAGATTTTTGGCTGGAAAATAAGACCATCTGGTGGCCTGCAGGTCAAGTTCTTCATGTCTAATCCCAACCACTCTTACATTTGGCTTATGATATAAATGTGTCATAAAAGCTCACTAAATCTCTTCAACTAATTTAGAGAATTTAGATTTACTGAGATAGCTGATAGTAGTTGAAAACATGTACATGAATTATGTGAATTTTATCTTTCACAATAGAGCATAGGCTATAAGGCTTTTCACCAAGTAAGAACATTTAGTTCCTAAACATTATCTTGCCCTGATAAAATATCTGGTTTTATCTTTCAGTCTTTATGTTTACTTAATGACATGAAACAGAAACGAAGTTAGAATAATTCCTAACTCTTTTCTCTTTTTTTAATTAAAGATAATATACAATGTTTCACTTATTTTAGGCATACAACATATTGATTCAACAACTCTACATATTATGCTATGCTCACCAGAGTGTAGCTAATTTTTCTTTTGTCAAAGGTTGACTCTCTTGTTTTTTCAATGCAATCAAACATCTAATGAAAAGATTTATTCTCCTATTAAAATTTTCTATTCAGTGTGACAAATTGCGTAACTGTTCTATAGACGAGAAGTTTAAATAGATACTGTACTTGATTTAAATTTTTGTTTGATTTAAACAGTTGAAGACATTTTCATTTGCAGTTCTCCTTTTAGACTGGAAGCTTCCTTAAAATGAACACAAATATAAGAAAAGTAGTGACAGAAGCCTAGTTATGGGCCTAATATTAATAGTGCAGAACTCAGGGATTATGGCCATTTGTCCTCTCCATGAGCACATGTGTATACTCTCTGGATATTCTAAAGTAAATCAAAACAAAAATGAAGAGCAATAAAAACCTAACTGTCCTGAATTATTTTAAATGAAATATTTTAATATTTATTTTTACATGGGTTATGTGCAATATGAGAGGATTCAAATCTTTTATAAAGAAAGTTAAGATGATTAAAACTGAGGCTACTTTCAATACTATTAACAAATCAAGCCTTCTTTTATGTTTTGCTGAAGTTCAAAATGTAAAAATCTATTCCCCTATACTGCATAAATGTGCAGCAAATTCCAGATTGCTTTAATAATTTATATCATACCCATCTGGTAATATTAAATATCAGTTAGACTGTCCGTAAGCATTTCCTGTGTACAGACAGATCCCTGTATTGGAGCTCTTAAGTAAGAAGTAAACCTTAATCTCTGGATAGTGGTCTTCAAATTTAAATCTATGAAAAGAATCACTCAAAAGGCTAGTTAAAATGCAGATTCACAGGCCGAACTAGCAATTTGGCTTCAGTAGGTCTGGGGTTGAGCCCAGAAATCAGTAGTGATTTAGCAAACACTTCAGGTTATTCTGATGTTAACAATATCAATAAAAACTAAGGGTGTAATTATTAAGTGCTAACATCCATTGTCCCAGGGTAATGCATTTTTGTCTCATTTAATCTTTATAACACCCCATGAGATAGTCGCTATTGTTATGTTCATTTTTTTATAGTTATGCCAAAAAAATTTCAAGAAACGTAGTAATGCAGGGGCTCTGTATATGGGACTTCCTGAAACAGCACTGTATGTGTTCAAAGTTGGCCTGGTGATAAAAAAAAGTTCAATTGAGAAAGTGCTGTCTATGTTTGATTTATTTCAAAGTAATTTTCTCATCTTTTGTTTTGTTTTTCACAGTTTTACAAATAAAGACATGGATAAATGACATCTTTCTTCTTTTTTTAAAGATTTTATTTATTAATGTAAGAGAGAGAAAGCACAAGAAGGGAGGAGGGATATAGGGAGAGGGAGAAGCAGGTTTCCTGCAGAGCAGGGAGCCTGATGAGGGGCTTATTCCCAGGACACTGAGATCATGACCTGAACCGAAGGCAGATGCTTAACCAACTGAGCCACCCAAGCACCCCATGACATCATTTCTTATTAAAAGAATATAAAGAAGACTTCAGAAAGAGAATTAAAAGTTTTGCAAAATTTAGAGGTACCTGAGTGGCTCATTCCATTAAGTGTCTGACTCTTGATTTTGGCTCTGTGCAGAGTCTGCTTGAGGATTTTGTCTCTCCCTCTGCCTCTCCCCACCTCTGCTGTGTGCATGCGCTCTCTCTCTCTCTTTCAAATAAATGACTAAATCTTTTTTTTTTTTAAGATTTTTTTACTTATTTATTCGTCAGAGAGAAAGAGGGAGAGAGCGTGCGAGTGAGCACAGGCAGACAGAGTGGTAGGCAGAGGTAAAGGGAGAAGCAGGCTCCCTGCCAAGCAAGGAGCCTGATGTGGGACTCAATTCCAGGATGCTGGGATCATGACCTGAGCCAAAGGCAGCCGCTTAACCAACTGAGCCACCCAGGCGTCCCAATAAATGACTAAATCTTAAAAAAAGAAAAGTTCTGCAAAATTTAGACATGCATTTTATGGAGACTTTAGGAAAACTTGACAACCTGAACTAAATTTATCTTTGGCAATAATTTTGTTTTTTTACTATTTTGTTGTTAATTTTTCTACTTGAAGTACCATGATGATGATTTTCATAAATGCAAAGGTAACTCAAATGTGTATTTGTAATAAGATATTTGATAAATTCATTTTGTGTTAGAAAAAACTCCTTCTTCTTGCCAAGGGTACTCATTCTCCTGACTTCTAACACCTCAGGTCAATTTTTGCCTTGTGTTTGAACTGTATCTTAATGGAATTATAGAAAATGTACTCTTTCATGTCTGCCTTCTTTCAACATTACGTTAGTAAAACTTTTCCATGTTGTTGCCTATGGATGTAATTAATTCATTCATCCTCATTACTGAACAGTGTTCTTTTGTATAAATATATGACAATTTATTCATCCATTCTACTGTTGACAGACATTAAGATAGTTTCAGTGTTAGGCACTATAAATAGTGCTGCCATGAATGTATTTGTATATGTTTGTTGATGAACATACGTATATGTTCTTTTTTGATATCTATCAAGAACTTGGATTACTGGGTTATGTGTGTATTCCTTTTCTGTGGATAGTTTCGCAAAGTGTTTCCAGCAGTTTACACTCTTACCAGTTCACACTCCTAGCAGTGTATGGAGAGTTCTAGTTATTTCATATCTTTGTCAACATTTGATATTGTCTTTTTCAATTTAGTCTTTCTTTTTGTCACACACTCGTATACCATTATGGCTTAAATTTGCATTTCTCAGGTGAGTAATGAAGTTGGACATCTTTTTATACTTTTATGGACTTTAACCCCTTTTAAGAAGTATCGTTCTAAGTCTTTGTCTATTTTCTCTTTAGGTGATTGTTCTTTCTTATTGATTTGTGATAGTTATTTATATATTCTGTTTCTTTGTCAGATATTTGTACTGCAGATGTCTTCACCAACTCCATGGCTTACTTTTTCACTCTTAATAGTGTTTTTGATGAACAGAAGGTTTTAATTTTAATGTAGCCTAATTAAGACTCTTTTTCTTTTTATATCCTATTTAAGGTATCTTTGACTAAATCAAGATCTTTTTTTTTCTAAAAGTTTTATTGTTTTATTTTTATATTTAGATCTATAATTCATCTGAAATTAATTTTCTGTTGTGGTATAAGTCAGGGTTCCAGACTATTTTTTCCCACGTGTATCTCCATTTGACCCACACTATTTATTAAAAAAGCCATACTTTCTCTACTACACTGCAGTGTCACTTTTTCATAAATCAGAAAAATGTAGATATCTGGGTCTATATCTGGACTCTATTCTGTTCTATTAGTTTCTTTGTCTATCCTTGTGCAATACTACATTCTTAACTCTTATAGCTTTATAATACTGTATCTGGAATGTAAGTTCTCTGACTTGTTCTCCTTTAAAATTTCCTTAGCTCTTCTTTAACAGTTCATTCATTTTAATATGGGAGAAGAGAGAATATGAATGTACAAATGCAAATAGGTTGGGAGATTTGGTTTTGGAATATGGAGTAGTTCTTTTCTCAATTATTCTACTCTCTAAGTGAAATAACAAATGAGGTCATTAGCTGAGAATAAAGATCTGGAAGTTTAAAGACAGAAATAGAAAATATTCTTCTAAGAGAATGAGAAAGTGAATTAAGTAGAGAAATGCTGTACAAATACAGAGCAGTCAACTGAGCCCACTTGAGATTTGTGGTCATAAATTTAAACAGAGATCGGTCATCATTTGTTTGTTTTTCCTATGCCATGGCCCGGTGCTGATGTGCAGAAGAAGTGCCATTAAAAAGGTAGACTTAGGAGCAACAGCGACACAAGATGGCAGCCACCACGGGCTCGGACAATTTATGAAAACCGAATATACAGCCTTAAAATAGAATGTGGACCTAAATACCCAGAAGCACCCCCCCTTTGTAAGATTTGTAACAAAAATTAATATGAATGGAATTAATAGTTCTAATGGAGTGGTGGACCCAAGAGCCATATCAGTGCTAGCAAAATAGCAGAATTCATATAGCATCAAAGTTGTCCTGCAAGAGCTCCGGCGCCTAATGATGTCTAAAGAAAACATGAAACTCCCTCAGCCGCCTGAAGGACAGTGTTACAGCAATTAATCAAAAAGAGAAACCACAGCCCCCCCCCATTTGATTTAAGCAGTCATTTTCCACAGTAGTACATTTTCTAGATACATCTTGTAGACCTCAAAGTACCGGAAAGGAAGCTCCCATTCAAAGGCAATTTATCTTAAGATACTGTAAATGATACTGATTTTTTTGTCCATTTGAAATATATAAGTTGTGCTATAACAAAAAAAAAAAAGGTAGACTTAAGGGGCATCTGGGTGGCTCAGTGGGTTAAGCCTCTTCCTTTGACTCAGGTCATGATCTCAGGGTCCTGGGATGGAGCCATGCATCTGGCTCTCTGCTCAGCAGGGAGCCTGCTTCTCCCCAACCCCTGCCTGTCTACTTGTGATCTCGATCTCTCTCTCTCTCTGTCAAATAAATAAATAAAATTTAAAAAGGTAGATTTAACTAGATTTGGGGCTTTGGAAGATAGTGGGATCATGGACTCTAAATTGGCAAGGAAAAGAGGAAGACAATAAGAGGTTAATGTTCTCTAAGAAACCACCAGGGTCAATGTATTGACTGTCTTTCTGGGGTTGAAGTGAGGATATTGTAATAAACTTGGAAAGCTAGATAGATATTGGCAGTTGGAGAAATTTGAGCTTGGGATCAAAATCGTGTGAGTAGTACAGTTTTGGGAAAAGTCAGGGGCATGGATGCTAAGATGAGGTGGAAGAAAACGTCTTCAGACATGAGGAAGGCACAGTTTTAGAAGGGCAAGCTATTGGATAGATCACTTCAGCAGATACTGAAATCATTAACAACAATGAGAGAAGCAACATTCAAGAGGATGGTGAACCAGGTGCTGGAATCATTTATGAGTGGGAGGTAAGGAACAGGGCCTGGAACTGGGTAGGTGAAGGAGTCAAATAGGAAAGATAGTCTATGATCTGTTGCCCTGCTTTTCAAAGGAGTTGAGCTTTTAAATGAAGACAAGAGCCAAAATTGTCTGAAAGTGCCAGTGAGGAACTAGGAGGACATTCATCTCTGCTTCAGGCTCTGTGATAATTGGGGTATAGGTAAAAGAACAGCCCCAAGTTGAGAGGATGTCAGGGATACCCAGCAATCAACTAAAGCAAGAAGGTGGACAGAAAGTCCAGAAAAGAAGGGAGGTCATAGTAAATTTTGCTAATGTCAGACTTTCAGTAACAGAAGGCTTCTTGGCAAAAGTTAGGGAGTTAGCAGTGGAGAGGGATTGGTTGAATCAGAGTAGAGATGTGCAGATATATATAGAGATTAGAACCTGTGTGAAAGACAATACATTGGGAAGACTAGAGTTAGAGTGAAAACAAATGGTGCCGAAGGGCATGGTAGGATTTTCTCTACACGATCTCCTAGGAAATGCTGTGTTCAGTTTTACTTTTAGTCTCATTCTGGAGATTGAATGAGCTCCTGACCCTTCATCAGCAACTACTGCAGCCATACTGTATATAGTCAGGCACACAGTCAGGAGCTCTGGGGGCCTCATCTGGTCCAGGAAAATAGGATCCATGTAGTAGGCCTCCTCTATAGACTGCAATGGACTGTACTGGCAGGGAAACTTGTCTCTTGGGAGTTTACAGAGTATTGTTTCTAGTGAGATTATCAGTCAACAATTATGCTAGTGTTGAAAATCCTGAAAAAGTAATTGAATTCTTTCAGCCACTCTCACAGGAGAAAGAGTCACAGAAGCTAAGGAGAGTAGGGTTTGGTGATTCCATTTTGTAGGCATGCGGGTGCACAGACCCATTTCCCCTCTGCTTCTATTGTAAACATAACATCAAGAGTCATGCATGCTTTCTCTTTCATCCGTTTCTTTTATCCAAAGCCTAGTTTTAAGTAATGTTCCACATACTGAGAATACACAATAAATATCAGTTGCTAAGAGTTTGCTTATTACATTTGTAAATATTTAGTTAATGCATAAACATCTAGAGAAATGTTTATGGTTAGAAGTTTAGAAGAAACAGACTTTTTCTTCCAAGCCTCACTTTGGCTTTGGAAAATGACTGTAACAACAAAAAAGAGGGTAGCTTTAAAGCCTCACATATCCATTTCAAAAAGAACAGCTCAATAGAGAAGACCATTCAATAAATAGCTGCCTCTTCCTGTTTGACCTCATAGGTTTTTCTGACAGTAGAATCATGGTCAAGTAAGCTATTGGCACACTTGTGTGATCAAAGTCCCTAATTTTAAATGAGTCTCTTAAAAAAGGTTCCCTCTGAAATGAATCTCTATTCAGGTAATCCTGGGTGAGTTTCCTGAGTGGTTGTTCTGAAAGGTGGACATTTATCGAGGTGTGGAGGGTTGAGAACATTTTGTTTCATCCAAATGACCTCTCCCAGAGATCAAAGGTGGGAGAAGCAAAAGACTTAGAGCCCCTGATTCTAATATGAGCTCAGTATGAAAGCCTCTTTTATTTCAAAGTTTGATTTCATTCAGATTTTTTCCTACAGCAATATTCCGGAATTAATTTCACTACAATATTTTTCTGTATTTTACTTTGATATAATTAGAGAGTGTTGCAATGTTCTTTTATCATTCTAGATAGTAAATATTCCCAGTAGTGTTATCTCATTGAGACATTCATTCCCCTGTGTGCTCTGTTGCAAAAAAAGACTTTTTCCTCTGATCATTTACTCCCTCTCTCTTCTGATTCACTCAGCATATTTGCTTTATTCCACCATGACTGTCATTACATCACCAGCCTCAGCAAACACCCTCCCTGGGTTGCTCTGACAACCACAGAATTGGACCAGAAATTAATTTTTACTGACCACCTTATTGTACCAGTCACTTTTCAAATATCCTGTCATTTGATCTTCACACCCACCCTGAAAGTAAACTAGTTTTATTATTTTGGAAAAATAGTTCTGAAATATTTACAGATGTCTTCCTTTCATGGATGATATATGAAAGTTATAGAGAAATTATATAAGTTGATCACAGTCACACAGCTTCTAAACAACAGAGCCTGTATTTGAACCTAAACTTGGGTATCTTCAACAAGACTCTTGCTGTTTTCATAACCTCATTCTGCCTGATCTGAAAATTGTAAGCATATTAGTCTAGTCTTTAAAACAGTTTTTAACCTTATTTTCCTCTCTCAAGCTTCACACTCCCCTCCAGCAAAAAAGATGATTCACTGTTTCTTGAGCATGTTCCATACTTCACTTTCTTCCTTCTTTTGCAAATACTGTTTCCACTCCTTGGAATTCATGCCCTATCTCTCTTTGCCCAAATGCCAGCCACTCAGACTCACCTAAAATACTACCTTTCCTGTATAGCTTTCCATGATTCCTTAGCCAGAAATAATTTATTCCAGTGATGATCTTTCAGAATCCTTTCTATGACTGTCTTATTACACATGATTTCCACCTCATTCAAAGCTGTCACTGGACCTCATACCTCTGGTTTATAATCTCCATAAATCTCACAGTGCTTTGTACTAATAGGCACTAAGTATATGTGTGAAGAATGAGTGAATGAATGAATGAATGAATAGATGGATAAATGATTATTTCCCTTTGGCAGGCAATGTGATAGAGCAGAAATAGCATAGAATTTATAGTGAGGAGATCTGAATTACAGTGCTGATTCAATGAACAAATTCCTGACTGACCTTGAACAAGTAGTTTAATCTCTCTAGTATTCCATGATTTCACCTGTAAAAAAAAGGAATAATGTTATTATTTATATTGCCAACCTTAAATTGATCAATTGAGTTAATATATGAAAACAGTGTGAAAACTTTTAAGTATGATATAGCTTTTAAGTAAAAATTATTTTAAATTTAGAGCTACAGCTCTGAATTTTTAAGCATATGCAAACTTTAAAGGAATAGTTTGGTTTTTTAAAAAAGTTTTCTGTGATACAATCATATCTCTTTTTCAATTTCAGTCCATCAGTGCAAAGAGTTCAAATTAAATCTCGTATGTTTTAATTTCTATACAGAAGTTTTTTTTTCGCATGATATTCTTAGTTCTGAGATGTTCAGGAAGATAATTAGGGGCATATATTTTTTCAATTTCTGCACTTGAAGATGGTGTGTGTTGTTTTCATCATGCTTGGCAGAATCTGATGGAACCTTGCTAAGCTTGTGACAACTGAAAGCAGATGCATATTTAAACAATGACATTAAGAGTACAACACTAAATGAGAAGAAATGGAAATAGGGTAATGGAAAGGCTGGTGATTAATTACTTCAAATTCCTTCAATCAAAAACAACTTTAAAATTTTACTGAATATCATTAACATATATCATTTGGCTTTGAATGCCAGTTCACCCCAGGGTCTACAGCTCAGAGGGTCCTCAATAAGTTGTTTTGAATTAAGACATTGCTCTTGGCTTCATGGGAAATGAAATATTATATGCTCTGTGACCACTATTTCAGTCACCTTCTAAATGACTATATTCCCTGCAGCATCTGCCTTTAATATTAGGACCTGGGTAAAATTCAACACGGTCAAAATCACACCACTCTCCTGGTTAAAATCTTTTAGAAACTGCCATTACCTATAGGCTAAAGCCTTATTCCTAAGATTTCTATATAAGGACCTTCAAAATATAGCTTCTGATAAAATTCTGGTACAATCTCCCAACACATTCCCATTTATACCTTCTCTGGATTATCATTGCCAAGGTACTTGTACTTTCCCACAAGACTATGTCTCCCAACCCCCATTTTTTCATCTTAGCGGATTTCCCTTTGATAGAATATCCTTCATTCTCCAATTTGTTGCATCCCTCTAGATCCTCTACTACTTTCCCTCTTCTCCAATCCTTCTATGGTCATTTTCTTACCCTACTCCAGGCAGAATCAAGTGCATTCTTCTCTTTTCCTACAGCCTATCCTCTTTATATCTTTATAATATTTGTAATTATTTATGCACCTATTTCTTTCCAATTCTAAAATGCACAACAATACATTAAACTGTAAACGTCTGTCTTTTTAAAGATTTTATTTATTTATTTGTTTGTTTATTTATTTATTTAAGTGGGGAGGGGGAAAGGGAGAGAGAGAGGCAGAGACTCTCAAGCAGACTCTGCACTGAGCATGGAGCCCACTGTGGGGCTCGATCTCACCACCCTGAGATCACAACCTGTGAGGTGAAACCTAGAGTCAGATGCTTAACCAACTGAGCCATCAAGGTGCCCCTGAACTGTAAACTTCTTACAACATAGTCTATTAAACACACACACACACACACACACACAAAAAAATTCCTACTGATTAAAAGGAAGGATTCTGTAAGACACCAGCCAGTAACTTAAGCTATATATGCCTCATTTTCTCATGGGAAAATGACTATGATAATTACAGTACCTATGTAAAAGGGTTTATTGTGAGGATTAAGTGGTATTCTGTACATAGAACATAGAGAATAGAAACCTATCACATACAAATAAATTTATTTATTTATTTATTTATATAAATCTTAATCATCTTGACTATTATCTTCATGCTGGACAACTTTAAGCTATCCCACAAATACTGACTGTTGATAAACAGACTCTCAATAAATATTTATTCAATAATTTTACTGAATCACCATTGCTGATCAACTGAGATTTGATACTGTATTCATAGAGTTATGTAGACACAAATATTCAGATTGGTAAGAACTTTAAGCAATTGTTCAACTATAATTTTAACTTTATCATGTTCAGAGAAAGCAACCATGTTACGTGGAAGTTATTTGAGGAACAGTGTGCTATCTGGGAAGGACAGTAGGCATAGGATGGAAGACCTGGGTCTAAACACCAGTTCCCTCTTACAGTGAAACCTTAGATAGGTTACCTCATACCTGGTGAGTCTCATCAAATGAGAGGGATAGGAGCTAACAGACCAGTACTTTCTGGTTTGGTTATCCTATTGAATAAATCCATGTTGGTGAAAATGTATAGAGTATTGCTTGACATATAATAGATAGTAAATACATTCTGGTTTTAGGTATAACTAAATTCTACAGGGCATTTATTTTGAACAGAAAAGGAAAAATCTTTCCAAAGTTTCAAGTACTCTTTTAAATTTTTTTTCCAAATTGGGGATGTGTAGAGCCTTACCAAAAACTCCGACAATACTCATGAACCTTTTGGGTTTACCTTTTGTAGGCTTTATACACCTTTTCTTGGGTATGATTGACAGCCAACACAGTGCTAGAACTCTTAGAATTCAAAGGGATGTCATGTGTAATTTTTTCCAATCCCTTAATTTTATGACAATGGATAGGAATTCTTTCCACTGACCAAACAGAATCAAAAATAATACATCGCTATCATAACACCAACACCAGTCTACTAACCATCTGAGCCTCGTAGGGAAGACAAGCCAGAAATAATCACTAGGTCATTGTCCCCTTGCTGAGGAGATATAATGTGCTTTTCTCAATACGTGGTTGTTCTCAGACGTCATTGAAGAGGGTAAGGGAACCAGACCTAGATGAGAAAGAGACTGAGGAAACTAACGACCTTATGGGATTACTGGATTCTTCTATGCACAGTATCCGCACAGGCTTTGTGAGCATGGTTTGGCAGCATTCATTTTCCAATAAGGTCCAGCCAAGAGGTACATTGCAGCAGAAAGATGAGTGGCAATCAATATTGGATTAAATTCATGATCGCAAATCCAAAATAGGCAGTCAAAAATGCCCAGTGATTTTTTTTAACTTCCTTTAGTATATGTTCCATTCTTTAGAACTACTATTTCAAAATTTCTCATCTCCTCAAACTGCCAATCATGGGCTCATTACCTTACTTCAAAATTCCATTGACAGAAATAATAGTGAATAATCTATAGCACAATGTTAATGTATACTATAAATTATCTATAATTTTAACATTTTTAATAAATCTGTGATTTATTAGAAATTTATAAAAAGATTTGTCATAATCTTGGATCTGAAGACTTCTAGAATTTTTAAATTGTTTTATCAGACTTTAAAAAATTATCTTCAGGGGCGCCTGGGTGGCTCAGTTGTTTAAGCCTCTGCCTTCGGCTCAGGTCATGATCTCAGGGTCCTGGGATCGAGCCCTGCTTCAGGCTCTCTGCTTAGTGGGGAGCCTGTTTCTCCCTCTCTCTCTGCCTGCCTCTCTGCCTACTTGTGACCTCTCTCTCTGTCAAATAAATAAAATATTTTTTTAAAGATTTTTTTAATTTATTTATCTGACAGAGAGAGTTCGCAAGTAGGCAGAGAGAGAGAGAGAGAGAGAGAGGAGGAAGCAGGCTCCCTGCTGAGCAGAGAGCCCGATGCGGGGCTCGATCCCAGGACCCTGGGACCATGACCTGAGCCGAAGGCAGAGGCTTTAACCCACTGAGCCACCCAGGCACCCCAATAAATAAAATATTTTTAAAAAAAAATAAATAAAAAATTATCTTCAGGGTTGAATAGAATAAGATTAAAGACTGTATTATATCCTTTGAACACACCATGTTTTTGCACAGAATAAGGCTGTAATAAAAGTATGTGAACTGAGTGTATTGAACTTATCAAATTTAAAATGTTTTAGTTTACGGCACTTGGCTGGCTCAGTCGGTTAAGTGTAAGACCTTTGATTTTAGTTCATGTCATGATCTCAGGGTCGTGAGATTGAGCCCCGCATCACGCTCCACACTGGGCATTGAGCATACTTAAGATTCTGTCTCCCTCTGCCCCTCCCCTCACTGTAGGAAAAAAATAAAGTTTTGTTAGTTTAGATAATTTTTAACATATTTTAAAATATAATCTCAAATACTTGAAATCAGGTTGGGTTTTTTTTTTTTTTTCCTTTTTTGCTTTGGTTCTAGTTTGGTTGTCTTTCAATTCTCTGAAGTATAATTTAATCATAAATTTTTCTAACTAAAAGGTTTAGTTGAAGATAAAATCTTAGGAATAGAGATGTAACATTTATTTGGCACTTAAGTGTTAAGAAATCATATATATATATATGTGTGTATATATATATATACACATACATATCATTCTATAATATATATTCTCTAATATGTCTATATATATCTCTCTCTTTCTTCCAATATGTATATAGACCTCATAACTCAAGTGTAATTATTATTACCCACATTTTATATATGAAGAAATCAAGCTCACAGAAATAAAATACCTTGGCCAAAATCCCATAGTAAGTAATGAGGCTAGAATTCCAACCCTAACACTGTGATTGTTCCACTACATTACTCAGATGGTTGACAAGATGGGTTTAGTATAGCTGCATAGCTACTCTTTCGAATGGAAATTAATAAATATCTTATCAAGTAAAGCCACAATGGGCTAAAATAGATATAGCTATTCTAAAAAGCAGAAACTCATTTTCAAACTGGTTTTCTCATACAATTTGGGGAAATTGGAATAAGTTCTTATTATTCACTCATTCCATATCTAAATTAAGGATGACACTATTAGTTTACCTTTCAAAATTTGTAATACTTAACTTGTTAATCAAACTATACTTTCTCATATTGAAATGAAACAAAGAATTTAAATGGTCCAAAGGGATTTAAAATATAATCCCAGCTCTATTTTTGTTACTATGTTTTGAAGTAATAGAGACCTACCTCCTATAAAATGTTGTTTAAATTTGACTTTGGGAAGTTGTAAGGATTTATTTCATATGTATTATCGACCCTAACCTCTTAAATATTAACAATTAGGCATTTAGAACTGTAAGATGTACATAATAGTGCATGCCTAAGAATTACCTGGAGAGCTAGTTAAAGCCTTCATTCCTCTGTGCCCCACCCAGAAATTTTGTTTTGGAAGATCCTGAGTAGGGCCTAGATTCCTATTGCCAGTAAACAGCCTGATGATAATGAAGTTGCTGGTCTGGAGATTACAATGAGTGCGGAGTTTACACTGCAATACAATTTTGGTCTCTAAGACTCCATGACTGTTTATTACCATCTTCTTTCTTTTTTCTTTTCCCACCATTTAACAGCCATTATATGCATAAGACTGTTTAATTTAAATGCCATCCAAGTAGCAAGTGTAGTTAATTCGTCCGGTTTTCTTTATACCCTCTGTAGTTGAAGACTTGTTTCAGGTTACGTGGATCTGGCTCCTAGAAGAGACAGCTTCTCTATTAATGTGCTTTCAGCTCTCCCACAAAATGAATGATAAAAAAGATTCCTATTTTGGGCAAAGCAATTGGCTCAAGAGCAAAAGCAACCGAATTTCTGAGAACTAAATCGTGAAATTAAAGGTGCTAGGAGATAGAGATATTTTAGCACATTGTTCTCTTTTAGAACCTTTCTATCACAATGCCAACTTGGAGGAAATGGACATTTATTTTGAGGTCTTGTTTAAATCAATACATTAAGAATTTGATCTAGTTTGCATCAGTTTCAGGATGAGTTCAAACATATCCTGATTTTTTAAAGTGTTCTAGCTGGTTTGAATTAGTTGAGGAATTCAATGTCATCATTTACCTTTAAATGAAATTAGGTCACTTGGATCAACAGTCTGAGATTTGGTAAAATAATTCAGTGATTTGGTTTTAACAATAGAACTTCTTAGATCTCTTTTCTGATGTGGCTCTGGGTGATCACAGATACCAAAATAATAAAACAAAATAAATACATAATTTAAAATAGGGAGTTTTTTTTTATTTTATAAGACAAATGTTAAGCCTCACCACAAATGTATGAGGAAGGTGAACGTTAATATTTCTCAGTCTTACAAAGGAGTCTCCCAAGGTTAAATGGATACCCTTAGAAGTTCTTATAAAGGAGAAAACTATACATTGACTAGTTTGTCACACTCATGTGTAAACCTTCATGAAGCTTTCCATTACCAGTTAATGATTCTAGAGGTAATCACCCTTAATTTAATTGGGCTTCTTGTTTTTTTTGTTTTGTTTTGTTTTGTTTTGTTTTTTTGCCAAGATTCATTCAGCATTCATTCATTCAATACTGAGCACCTATTCTTTGCCAGATACTGTTCCAGGCACTGGGAGATGTATCAGTCAACACAAATCTACAAAAATCCCTGTTCTCATGACTTTTCTATTTTAGTACAAGGAGATAAATACAAAGAAGTGAAATATATAGTGTGCAAGAGGATGTTTTGCTCTGTGAAGGAAAACACGACAGGAAAGGGGATGGAGGTTAAGAGGGCAGTGTTGTGAAGGTCATGGAAGGCCTCATTAAGAAAGTGAAAGAGGGGGGCGCCTGGGTAGCTAATTGGGTTAAGCCTCTGCCTTTGGCTCAGGTCATGATCTCAGTGTCCTGGGATCGAGTCCCACATCGGTCTCTCTGCTCGGCCGAGAGCCTGCTTCCTCCTCTCTCTCTCTCTCTGCCTGCCTCTCTGCCTACTTGTGATCAATGTCTGTCAAATAAATAAATAAAATCTTAAAAAAAAAAAAAAGTAAAAGAGGGAGTCTTGTTATGTTGGTGCTCTGGGCAGACAGAAGGGCAGAGGCATAGGCATAGGCCCTGTGGTAGGAGCACCTTTGATATGTTCAGGTGCCATTAAGAAGCCCATCTAGCTAGACTGATCAGAGGGAGGATAGGGGACAGTTAGAGGAGGTGGGGCCCAGGTCATTAAAGGAGCCAGATTCTGTAGTGCATTGCAGGCCTGGGCAGGATAGGGAATGTGAGCAAAATGAGAGCCATAGAAGGCTTGGAGCAGAGGTGTAACATGACCTAACTTAGTTTTAACTGAATTGCTTTGGTGCTTGTGGTGCTTGGATAGATTGTAGAAGTAAGTTTAAGGTTTGTAACAGGAAGCCCTGGTACAGAGATTATCCATTACCCTGTGTGGGGAAATGACAGGCTGTGGAGAGGGGGATGGAAAGCAGTAGATTCTGAGTATCCAGAATCTCCACAGGTAAAGCAGACAAAATATTTTCATGGAGTACAGATAGTTGGGAGAAAAAAGAGGAGTCAAGGACAACTTTAAGGTCATTCATTTTGCTATTAGCAGAAAAAAAAGGGGGGGCTCACTCAAGCAGGTGAAGTTACTACTGATTACAAATTACAGGAATGCCTTCAGCAATTACATTTTACACTTCAAAGCCCACCAATAAATGAGAGCCTTTGTTTCTCCCTTCTCCTTTGCCTGACTCTGAGTTTTCACAATATGGAGCGCCAGAACACATGCATTTTTTCATGTAGCAGTATGACTGCCGAAGGGCAGAGTAGGTGGAGTTAGAAGATCTGTATTTGAATTCCAGCTCAGCCACTTACTAACATTTCAAAGGAAAGATAAAGCAGTACAAGGGAATGTGGAGGAGGTGGTTCTGTTAAGACAAGAACAGTGACAGGGCCTCCTTTGGCCCCAAAGTTGCCCAGAATGGCATTAACTAAGTGAAGCCGCCATTCCCATCACTTTGCCACCTCAAACTTGAAGACACAAACCCTACAGAACACATTACTAGTATTAGAGTTGCTCAGATGGTTGCTGAGGAAAGGAAAACCAACAAGCACAGCCAATGTATAAACTGGACGCTCCTCTCTATTGCCATTACACTGAAAATACTGCTACTTCAAACGGATTAAATGTCAGGTGTATACACCACAAACACACACACATGCACGCACACATGTTTGTCCTCTTCAGTTGGATTAATGTCAAGGCCAGAGTTGTCTGAATGGCACTTGGTGGTTGAATCTTCACCTGCATTTATGGAGTTATGACATTTTAAAAATTTTTTTTATTTATTTCTTATTTTTTTATAAACGTATAATGTATTTTTATCCTCATGGGTACAGGTCTGTGAAATGCGAGGTTTACACACTTCACAGCACTCACCATAGCACATACCCTCCCCAATGTCCATAACCCCCCTCCCCCTCTCCCAATCCCACCTCCCCCCAGCAACCCTCAGTTTGTTTTGTGAAATTAAGAGTCACTTATGGTTTATCTCCATCCCAATCCCATCTTGTTTCATTTATTCTTCTTCTATCCCACTAACCCCCCATGTTGCATCTCCACATCCTCATATCAGGGAGATCATATGATAGTTGTCTTTCTCTGATTGACTTATTTCACTAAGCATGATACCCTCTAGTTCCATCCACATCGTTGCAAATGGCAAGATTTCATTTCTTTTGATGGTTGCATAGTATTCCATTGTGTATATATACCACCTCTTCTTTATCCATTTATCTGTTGATGGACATCTAGGTTCTTTCCATAGTTTGGCAATCGTAGACATTGCTGCTATAAACATTCAGGTACATGTGCCCCTTCGGATCACTATGTTTGTATCTTTAGGGTAAATACCCAGTAGTGCAATTGCTGGGTCATAGGGTAGTTCTATTTTCAACATTTTGAGGAACCTCCATGCTGTTTTCCAGAGTGATTGCACCAGCTTGCATTCCAACCAACAGTGTAGGAGGGTTCCTCTCTCTCCGCATCCTCGCCAGCATCTGTCATTTCCTGCCTTGTTAATTTTAGCCATTCTGACTGGTGTGAGGTGATATCTCATTGTGGTTTTGATTTGTATTTCCCTAATGCCGAGTGATGTGGAGCACTTTTTCATGTGTCTGTTGGCCATCTGGATGTCTTCTTTGCAGAAATGTCTGTTCATGTCCTCTGCCCATTTCTTGATTGGATTGTTTGTTGTTTGGGTGTTGAGTTGGCTAAGTTCCTTATAGATTTTGGACACTAGCCCTTTATCTGATATGTCGTTTGCAAATATCTTCTCCCATTCTGTCAGTTGTCTTTTGGTTTTGTTAACTGTTTCCTTTGCTGTGCAAAAGCTTTTGATCTTGATGAAGTCCCAATAGTTCATTTTTGCCCTTGCTTCCCTTGCATTTGCCAATGTTCCTAGGAAGATGTTGCTGTGACTGAGGTCGAAGAGGTTGCTGCCTGTGTTCTCCTCAAGGATCTTGATGGATTCCTTTCTCACATTGAGGTCCTTCATTCATTTTGAGTCTATTTTCGTGTGTGGTGTAAGGAAGTGGTCCAATTTCATTTTTCTGCATGTGGCTGTCCAATTTTCCCAGCACCGTTTATTGAAGAGGCTGTCTTTTTTCCATTGGACATTCTTCCTGCTTTGTCAAAGATTAGTTGACCATAGAGTTGAGGGTCTATTTCTGGGTTCCCTACTCTGCTCCAATGATCTATGTGTCTCTTTTTGTGCCAGTACCATGCTGTCTTGTGATGACAGCGTTGTAATAGAGCTTGAAGTCTGGAATTGTGATGTCACAAACTTTGGCTTTCTTTTTCAATACTCCTTTGGCTACTTGAGGTCTTTTCTGGTTCCGTATAAATTTTAGGATTATTTGTTCCATTTCTTTTTAAATGTGTAGATTGCTTTAGGTAGCATAGACATTTTCACAATATTTGTTCTTCCAATCCATGAGCATGGAACATTTTTCCATTTCCTTGTGTCTTCCTCAATTTCTTTCAGGAGTACTTTATAGTTTTCTGCATATAGATTCTTAGCCTCTTTGGTTAGGTTTATTCCTAGGTATCTTATGGTTTTGGGTGCAATTGTAAATGGGATTGACTCCTTAATTTCTCTTTCTTCTGTCTTGTTGTTGGTGTAGACAAAAGCAACTGATTTTTGTGCATTGATTTTATATCCTGACACTTTAAAATTCCGGTACAAGTTCTAGCAGTTGCAAAGTGGAGTCTTTTGGGTGTTCCACACATAGTATCATATCATCTGTGAAGAGTGATAGTTTGACTTCTTCTTTGCTGATTTGGATGCCTTTAATTTCTTTTTGTTTTCTGATTGCTGAGGCTAGGACTTCTAGTACTATGTTGAATAGCAGAGGTGATAATGGACGTCCCTGCCGTGTTCCTGACCTTAACGGAAAAGCTTTCTGTTTTTCTCCATTGAGAATGATATTTGCGATGGGTTTTTCATAGATGGCTTTGAGGTATGTGCCCTCTATCCCTACACTTCGAAGAGTTTTTATCAGGAAGGGATGCTGTACTTTGTCAAATGTATCTATTGAGAGTATCATATGGTTCTTGTTCTTTCTTTTATTAATGTATTGTATCACACTGATTGATTTGCGGATGTTGAACCAACCTTGCAGCTCTGGAATAAATCCCACTTAGTCGTGGTGAATAATCCTTTTAATGTACTGTTGAATCCTATTGGCAAGTATTTTGGTGAGAATTTTAGCATCTGTGTTCATCAAGGATATTGGTCTGTACTTCTCCTTTTTGGTGGGATCCTTGTCTGATTTTGGGATCAAGGTGATGCTTGCCTCATAAAATGAGTTTGGAAGTTTTCCTTCCATTTCTATTTTTTGGAACAGTTTCAGGAGAATAGGAATTAGTTCTTCTTTAAATGTTTGGTAGAATTCCCCTGGGAAGCCATCTGGCCCTGGGCTTTTGTTTGTTTGGAGATTTTTAATGACTGTTTCAATCTCCTTACTGGTTATGGGCCTGTTCAGGTTTTCTATTTCTTCCTGGTTCAGTTGTGGTAGTTTATATGTCTCTAGGAATGCATCCATTTCTTCCAGATTGTCAAATTTGTTGGCGTAGAGCTGCTCATAGTATGTTCTTATAATTGTCTGTATTTCCTTGGTGTTAGTTGTGATCTCTCCTCCTTCATTCATGATTTTATTTATTTGGGTCCTTTCTCTTTTCTTTTTGATAAGTCTGGCCAGCGGTTTATCAATCTTATTAAATCTTTCAAAGAACCAGCTCCTAGTTTCGTTGATTTGTTCTATTGTTTTTTTGGTTTCTATTTCTTTGATTTCTGCTCTGATCTTTATGATTTCTCTTCTCCTGCTGGGTTTAGGGTTTCTTTCTTGTTCTTTCTCCAGCTCCTTTAGGTGTAGGGTTAGGTTGTGTACTTGAGACCTTTCTTGTTTCTTGAGAAAGGCTTGTACCGCTATATATTTTCCTTTCAGGACTGCCTTTGTTGCGTCCCACGGATTTTGAACCGTTGTGTTTTCATTATCATTGGTTTCCATGAATTTTTTCAATTCTTCTTTAATTTCCTGGTTGACCCATTCATTCTTTAGAAGGATGCTGTTTAGTCTCCATGTATTTGGGTTCTTTCCAAATTTCCTCTTGTGATTGAGTTCTAGCTTCAGAGCAGTGTTGTCTGAAAATATACAGGGAATGATCCTAATCTTTTGATACCGGTTGAGACCTGATTTAGGACCCAGGATGTGATCTATTCTGGAGAATGTTCCATGTGCAGCAGAGAAGAATGT
The DNA here is from genome assembly GCF_922984935.1 of Meles meles. Lineage (NCBI taxonomy): Eukaryota > Metazoa > Chordata > Mammalia > Carnivora > Mustelidae > Meles > Meles meles. Next base: position 97,196,892 of record NC_060067.1, read on the forward strand.
GTATTCTGTTGCTTTGGGATGAAATGTTCTGAATATATCTGTGATGTCCATCTGGTCCAGTGTGTCATTGAAGGCCTTTATTTCCTTGTTGATCTTTTGCTTGGATGATCTGTCCATTTCAGTGAGGGGAGTGTTAAAGTCCCCTTCTATTATTGTATTATTATTGATGTGTTTCTTTGATTTTGTTATTAATTGGTTGATATAGTTGGCTGCTCCCACGTTAGGGGCAATGATATTTAAAATTGTTAGATCTGATTGTTGGACAGACCCTTTGAGTATGATATAGTGTCCTTCCTCATCTCTTATTATAGTCTTTGGCTTAAAATCTAATTGATCTGATATAAGGATTGCCACCCCAGCTTTCTTCTGATGCCCATTAGCATGGTAAATTGTTTTCCACCCCCTCACTTTAAATCTGGATGTGTCTTCGCATCTAAAATGAGTTTCTTGTAGGCAACATATAGATGGGTTTTGTTTTTTTATCCATTTTGGTACTCTGTGTCTTTTGATTGGGGCATTTAGCCCATTAACATTCAGGGTAACTATTGAGAGATATGAATTTAGTGCCATTATATTGCCTGTAAGGTGATTGTTACTGTATATTGTCTCTGTACCTTTCTGATCTACTACTTTTAGGCTCTCTCTTTGCTTAGAGGACCCCTTTCAATATTTCCTGTAGAGCTGGTTTGGTGTTTGCAAATTCTTTCAGTTTTTGTTTGTCCTGGAAGCTTTTGATCTCTCCTTCTATTTTCAATGATAGCCTAGCTGGATAGAGTATTCTTGGCTGCATGTTTTTCTCGTTGAGTGCTCTGAATATATCATGCCAGCTCTTCCTGGCCTGCCAGGTCTCTGTGGATAAGTCTGCTGCCAATCTAATATTTTTACCATTGTATGTTACAGACTTCTTTTCTCGGGCTGCTTTCAGGATTTTCTCTTTGTCATTAAGACTTGTAAATTTTACTATTAGGTGATGGGGTGTGGACCTATTCTTGTTGATTTTGAGGGGGGTTCTCTGCACCTCCTGGATTTTGATGCTTATTCCCTTTGCCATATTAGGGAAATTCTCTCCAATAATTCTCTCCAGTATACCTTCTGCTCCCCTCTCTCTTTCTTCTTCTTCTGGAATCCCAATTATTCTAATGTTGTTTCGTCTTATGGTGTCACTCATCTCTCGAATCCTCCCCTCGTGATCCAGTAGCTGTTTGTCCCTCTTTTGCTCGGCTTCTTTATTCTCTGTCATTTGGTCTTCTATATCACTAATTCTTTCTGCTGCCTCATTTATCCTGGCAGTGAGAGCCTCCATTTTTTATTGCACCTCATTAATAGCTTTTTTGATTTCAACTTGGTTAGATTTTAGTTCTTTTATTTCTCCAGAAAGGGCTTTTATGTCTCCAGAGAGGGTTTCTCTAATATCTTCCATGCCTTTTTCGAGCCCGGCTAGAACCTTCAGAATCGTCATTCTGAACTCTAGATCTGACATATTACCAATGTCCGTGTTTATTAGGTCCCTAGCGTTTGGTACTGCCTCTTGTTCTTTTTTTTGTGGTGAATTTTTCTGTCTTGTCATTTTGTCCAGATAAGAGGATATGAAGGAGCAAATAAAATACTAAAAGGGTGGCAAAGACCCCAGAAAAATGCGCTGTAACCAAATCAGAAGAGACCCCAAATCGTCGGGGGGGAGAAAGGGGATAAAAAGAGGTTCAGAAAAAAAAAAGAAAAAATTTAAAAAAGAAAACAAATAAAGAAAAATATATATATTAGATAAACTAGTCAAAAAATGTTAAAAAAAGAAAAGGGTAAAGGTTAAAAAAAATTTAGCAGAAGAAGAAAAAAGAAAGAAAAAAAATTGAATTAACCACAAGACTAAAGAATCATGGGGAGAAAGCCATGAGTTCCGTGCTTTGCTTTCTCCTCCTCTGGAATTCCGCTGCTGTCCTAGGTATTGAACCTGCTTTCCTTGGTAGATGAACTTCGTCCTGGCTGGATATTTTGTTGATCTTCTGGGGGAGGGGCCTTTTGTAGTGACTCTCAAGTGTCTTTGCCCAAGGCGGAATTGCACCGCCCTTCCCAGGGGCCGGACTAAGTAATCCGCTCGGGTTCGCTTTCGGGAGCTTTTATTCCCTGAACACTTTCCGTAGAGTTCCGGAGGACGGGACTGAAAATGGTGGCCTCCCAGTCTCCGGCCTGAAGGAGCCAAGAGCCTGGTGCCCCACTCCTCAGTGCGCCCCCAGAGAACAGTGCCCAATCACTCCCATATCCCTGGCCTCCAGCCGCGCTCCGAGCTCACCCAGCCTGCTACCGGTTCAAGGTAACCCCGAACTGAGAGCTCAGTCCTCGGCTCTATCTCTGTAGCCGGCTTCCCCATTCTAATACCTGCGAGCTCTGCAACACTCCGACACCCCCAATCCTTCTGTGATCCTGCGGGACCTGGGGCAATGCTGACCCCGCATGGGCTTCACCCCCGTTTAGCCTCTGGAGCAGTGTCCCTCAGTGGAACAGACTTTTTTTTTTTTTTTTTGGTTAAAGATTTATTTATTTGACAGAGAGAGATCACGAGTAAGCAGAGAGGCAGGCAGAGAGAGAAGAGGAAGCAGGCTCCCTGCTGAGCAGAGAGCCTGATGTGGGGTTCAATCCCAGGACCCTGAGATCATGACCTGAGCTGAAGGCAGAGGTGGCCACCCAGGTGCCCCAGTGGAACAGACTTTTATAAAAGTCCTGATTTTGTGCTCCGTTGCTCCGCCGCTTGCCAGGAGCCGGCCCATCCCGCCGCGGTCTATCTTCCCGTTATTTTGGATTCACTTCTCCGCCAGTCCTACCTTTCAGAAAGTGGTTGATTTTCTGTTTCTAGAATTGCTGTTCTTCTTCTCTTCGATCTCCCATTGGATATGTAGGTGTTTGCAATGTTTAGATAAGCTATCTAGCTGATCTCCTGCTACCTGATGTAGTCTCAGCCTGGTACTTCTCCGCCGTCTTGCACACTCCTCCCTGGAGTTATGACTTTTAAGGATTTATTTCTGGTAAGAATTTTTTTTTCATTTGAGGTGTGCTCTTTTTGTCTCTTAGTTTACAAATAGTTAAAAATAGAACAACTGTTTTATTTTTAGAAAACAGTCCTTTAAAAATCTTTTCCATGTTGCTGATCTGTTCTTTTTGTTCTCTGAGTTAATAAAATTGTTCTCTAAATAACTTATGAACCACCCTGAGTAAGTTGTATGCTGGCTTCTGTGTTGTTTTCTGGGGCAAAGAGTTAGCAGCTGTGCAGCTACAGAGATAAGCTTTAGTGAGATAAATGCTTGTTTCAGTGCATTCATTCATGTTGGTTACCCCCTAGTATTAAGATTGAAAAATCCACCCTCCATCTGACCTAACAGTGAGCCCTCACTTTCCCCTTCTTGGATTTTGAAGGATAAGCACTGTAAAAAATTTCAAACTGAGGTGAAAGAAATTTTTTAAATTATTTCTTAAAGAACACTGAATCTCAAGATTCTTTTACACTCTGAAATTTCTCCTCAAAAATCCCCTCATTTTAAATATTTCTGGGAAACTTCAGTGAAGCCAGGTTGTCCTGTCCTGTAGGAGTTGCCTCACTTCCCATTGCTGAGGACTTTCCTGGCCTTTCTGGGCCTGGAATCAGGCTGTAGCCTCACGCCTCCAGTTGTCTACATAGGATCCACACAGTCCCTGCTTTGTCCCAGGGCTTCCTTTTGACCTCAAGGAGCTGGCCAATTCACAGGTTTGTCTGCCACATGTAAATTGATTTATTTCCTTGTTGGACTTGAAACCTGTTCTGTGACTTACAAACTCTTTTTCTGTGGTGGAACTTTTTATTCAAGTGAGGCCTTTGATGGAAAAGCTCAGTATATAAAACAGATGAGAGTAGAGAGCCTGGCAGAGGTTCCTAGCCTCAACCCCTTCCTTCGAAGGCTGGTTCAGAGCCCCTCTGCCCAATCTCCAGGGTTTCCTGGGTCATGATTTGATATATTCAGGCCTATTTTATCTACTCTGGGAGTTATTTCCCAACAGGTCAAGAAAGATACGTGACTGACTTAAAGCTACAGCTGAGTACTTTGTGGACAATTCAGTCATTCTCAAAAATAGAGAATATAGGCATGTAGTTACAAAATGTACAAATAACGACAGTAGCAGCAACATAACCTATCTCTCAATCCATCTTGTATAAATCAATGTTTTGATTACAATGTTGTTCTGTGTTTGTTTGTTTTTATAAATTATGATGTTTGTCATGATGCTTTTAAATAATTGATGATAGTTTTTAAAGACAAGGCAGTTAGTAATTACCAATAATCTTAAGGTATTGTGATACTATAGTGCAGGGGCATGAAAGCCTTTCATATCCAAACTAGGGAACATGGAAGTACAATGAAAATAATAACAAAGCAACAATATCTGTAGAGTAGAGAAGACTTTCCAAGTAATATCAGACTTTCAAGGTGTTTTCTTTTCTTGTCTGCAAATGCCATTTCAGTAGCCCAATAGAGAGTACCAGGAAGCTATTATTTAATTACTAAGTTATAGGTAAGCATGTTGAAGAGCAGTTATTGAGAACTAATACTTCAAGTCTGTCCTCCTTCTATGCATAGTCTATGAAATGCCTACTATGACTCTACTGCCTCATTATTATGTCTGTAATTCTGTAGTAATCGAATCAGTGGGAAATTGCTAAAATGAGAAATGAGAAGTTGGAAAGACAGTAATAAGAATGGAAAAGAGAGCAAAACTTCAAGAGATAATCCATATTAGAATGGATATTGCTGAATCCCCAAAAGAACACAGCTTGAAATGAAAGAAGGGAAGCTACAAGACTTTCAGGAAAGGTCTGTTTGGGTGGCTGGTAGACCATATAACATTAATCAAAATAGACATTAATCAAAATGCAAGGCGGCAAATATTCTGACTTTAAACTGTGCTGCTTGTCTTTATATTTGCATTCTGCTTCCAGAATCCCAATGCCTTTTGATAATATGCAACCATATAAACACATTCTGTGAAATAATTAATCCCACATCATTGCCATCCCATTGTAGTTGCCAAGTGGTCTAAAAATATCATGGCAAATAAATATAAACTAAAACATAGCACATGTCTATAAAATTTTTGTTTAAATGCTACACATGTACCCTTGGAGATAAAAATACATTATATGTTTATTAAAAAAAAAAAATTTGGAAGGGGAGGCGAACCATAAGAGACTATGGACTCTGAAAAACAACCTGAGGGTTTTGAAGGGTCAGGGGTGGAAGGTTGGGGGAACAGGTGGTGGGTAATAGGGAGGGCACATTTTGCATGGAGCACTGGGTGTTGTGCAAAAACAATGAATACTGTTACGCTGAAAAAATAAATAAAATGGGAAAAAAAAATAAATGCTACACATGATCATTGTAAATCCTATATAACAAAATTATAGCAAACTGAGGTTCCTCTAGTAAATGTTGAAATTCAGAAAAACTAAGACATGAAAACAGTAAAATCTTACTTCCCTCTTACTGTGGTCTTTCATAAAAGCTAAAAATTCTGTCTTCTTTGAGACTGTGAAATTGTTCACAGGTTCACATATGTCCCTAACATTTTAATAGCTAACTGTCTCAGAAAGCTTTATGACTCTGACTCATGTTTGGCCAGAATGATTCAATATTAGGGAATCAATTCACTAGATCAGAACTAGTCTGTGCATTTGAAATATTAAACAGAAGATTTTTTAAAGGAAATGTTATGTATATTTAGAAGTAAAGCTATTAACAGAACAGAACACTGGATTGAGGGTGAAGAGAAATTATTTTCCCCCACAGTGTGCTGTTGGCTTATGAGGTTTATGTTCAGTGTGAACCACTCGGAAAGATGTCTACAGCAATTTCAGGCACATTACTTAATTTAACATCTGCCTGGAAAGAAATGTTCTCTTTAGATAGTTCTAGTTATTATTTTTAAATTTTATAGTGCTTTTAAGTTGCTATTTTAAGAAAAAAGGCATCATTTTTATCAACCCCCCCCCCCCCAAAAAAAAACTAAAACCACAAATGGCTTTGATTTTGGAGAGGTTACTAAAAGGGCTGGTGAAATAGGAATAAGAGAGTGGTGTAATTCGTGAGAGAAGTTTGACTTTGAAACAAAGGCAAGGGAGAAATATTCTGGTGATTTAAAAAGTAGCAGGTTCAAAGAGAGGATATTTTCAAGATAGTGAGACATGTGCTTGAGGATGTGGGTGAAGGTACAGCAGAAAATAAAAGGGGATTTAGGGGAAAGTAAATCTTTAAAAAATTGGAAGTGGTACATTTTTATCACAATTACCCTCTCCTCTAGCCTATTTAAGTCTTATTTATCCTTGAAGATCCAGATCAATGCCTGTGTGCCTTTCTCCAAACCCTCCTCACCTTAAGCATTATTATGCATGCATTTGTATATATGTTACAGCTACCAATGAGATATTTAGGTTAAAATCCATAGAGCAAAAATATATAAAATCTGTGATGTAGGGGCCTGATATTTGTCAGAATAAATGGTTTACAGACCATCTATAATTATCACAGGTGTCTGGTTTGGGGAACATAGTACAAATAGAAAAATTACTAATGGATTTCTTAATTTCTGTACACATAGGGAAACCTTAGACCACATTTTATCTTTAGTCATAACATTGATAATATTGTACTACCGGTTATGCATATAATTTTTTACTTAACCCTAATTTTGGCGCTATAACTCTCTCCCTAATTAGACTGGGTTTTCATAGAGCAACGCTTTATGTACAGGGGCATTCAATAAGGTGGCTGATTTGTCATCTCTTTTTTCACCGAACCACCTCACTGAGTCCAAGCTGCATCAGGAGTGCTGTTGTTCAGTTTCTTTTCCATGGTATTTTGGAAGGAGCGAGTAAGAGGAAGTAGAGGCTCCAGGCAGTGGCAACAGCTGGAGGGCATCTCTAATTAGATTCCAGGCAGACTTGGGCCACATTTATAACTTTCCATATGCTGGCTTACAGTTCCTTTTAAAAAGGTTCCCAAAACAACATGCAAAATTAAAAAGATTTGCTGCACTTGTATATTTCACGCAATATGAAGTTGTTTTCCTTGAGCACCTTAGCATGGAACGTGGAATGGTAATCACTGAGTGCTAAGTTAGAAGACGTTATCCAGAAAGGATGTCTTAGGAGGTCTGTGTGCTTGACTGATTTGTTATTTATTCATAAAAGTTTTGAGACTTCCATTACCTCATAAAATTAAAAGATACAAGCCTAGCAGGTGAAATTCTGTCTGACTTTTAAGTTGTTTTCTCTCACGTATGTGATTTGAGGCCTCTCTTGTAAGTTACTGTTTTTTTAAGAAACACAAAAGAAGCAAACCATTGTGTTCAATATACAAACAAATTGGTGGCCGTGAACTATGAAACATGTGTTGTGGATTTGTGACTATAGTGTTGTGCTCAATGGCAGAGAGAAGGTTTGGAGTAGTTGTGTTTTATTTTTTTAGCATTCTGTCCTGGAGAGATTGATTTAAAATTTCCCTTCTCCAGGAAGTTAAAAGTTATATTTGTTGCAGAAGAACTTTAAAGACCCATTACTATTCTCAAATAAATGATGAATCCACTTAATTTTAGATTTTAAATTCTCCATTAGAACTTATTCCTTATTAGTTTTGTACTTATGAAGGATTCGTTTTTGTATTTGCATTCTCTGGAGAGGTATCTGAAATTAACTTTAAAAAAAAAAGATTAATTTATTTATTTCAGGGCTAGGAGGAGCAGAGGGAAAGAACATCTCAAGTAGACTCCACACAGAGTGCAGACCCCAACCCTGGGCTCCATCTCACAACCCTGAAATCATGACTTGAGTCAAAACCAAAAGTCAGGCACTTTGATTGCACCCCTTAAGATTTTTATTAAGATTTTGTTTATCCATCAGAGAGAGACAGCACAAGCAGGGGGAGCGGCAGGCAGAGGGAGAAGCAGGCTCCCTGCAGAGCAGAAGCATGATGTGGGATGCCGGGCTCCATGAGGTGCTGGATCCAAGGACACTGGAATGGGGGCACCAAGGATCCCGGGATCCAGACTGTATCAAGTTCCCTGCTCAGCAGGGAGTCTGCTCCCTCTCCTTCCATCACTTTCGCCTGCTCAATTTCTCTCTCTCAAATAAAAAAATAAAATTTTAAAAATACAAAATAAAAAAAGATATGTAAATGAAATGGTAGTAATACCTTTTGGAGAACTGAATATAAAAGAACTGTCACCATCCCAAGGCACCAGACATCACACTGAAGACTTCATTGCTATTAACTGAAGACTTTATTGCTATTAACTTATTATGTAATGAATCTTCCTCAAAACGTGCCTCCCCAAACCTAGCCTTACCTCAAAACATTTCATACTTATGAGCTGCCCACAATTACGAAAAACAGTAATTGTTCTAAAGTAAAATGATTCTCTAATTTATGATAACATATATCATTATGTAGGTTCATCTTGCCCATACAACTACAATTGCCTATGAAATGGTCCACTGCCACCAGTCTCTTCTTTTCACCATTTTCCCTCCCATAAACCTCTGGAATTGTGTTTGTAAATGACCAGATAGACTGGTCATGTGAACTTTCCATTTTGTGAACTTACCTCTTTGACATGCCTCTTTGTCTTTCCGTAGGCTGTTCCTCTTGAGGTGTTCTTTACTCCTTTCTCAGTTTATATGTGATTTATCCTTCAGAACTCAAATCAAAATTTACTTCCTTCAGTTATTCCTAACTCCTAGATGAGTTTCCCTTTTTTTATTCATAGATTTTATTTATACTTACCAGGATTGTAGCACTCATTGCCATATTCTCCATTGTACACTGAGCTTTTCAAAGGCATAGGCCTTGTCTCAGATATTTAAATTTACCTTGTAGGATTACATGGCATATAGCAAATAGTTATTAAATATTTATTAAGTGAATGTGTGTTCCCACTGATTCTAGCATATTTATAGTATTTCTTAGTATTTTTTATTTTAATGTGCTAGATCCCCTTCTCTTTTTCTGTCAAATGACTAATAAGTATTTCTTTATGTTCTAAGGGAATAATATATTAGCCACACCCTGTAAGAAGAGGAACCTCCTTTATTATTATGAATAATTTGGATCCTAATTTTTTATTCTAAATATATGTTTTCATAAAGAAGGCTTTGCCTCACTTTCTTTCAAAATCAGTACAAGCTGTATCCTCAATGCTATCCTCATATTTTTAGACAAAGAAATTAAATACTATATTATAATTATTTTTCAGCTTGGGCATATTGCTTGAGTGAATATTTAACTTCTCCAGTGCTGGTTTGAAAAATTATCATATTTCCATACAAGTCTTTTTGTTAAGTTGTTCCATCTACGAATTATAAAGTCTTGGTAAAGAGTTGGAGTTCAATGAATACTTGGTTCTCATTTGCATCTTGGTTACAGCTAGTGAAAATATAGCTTATGTCAAGTCAACTGGAGATATAAAGACAAAGGGAGGAGAAAGGGAAAAAGAAATGGTCAAACTGCAAACCAAACAGCTACCATTTGGGTACAGTTGTCAAAGAGGTATAAATATGTGCTGTATATTTTTTAGACATTTTATATCTATTCAGGTTTGATCATTCATATATCCTGTTGAGAAATAGTTATGCTATACCTCTACCATAAATTTCAAATAAAATCTTTTAAAGTTATAATATTGTTTTGTCCTTCCGAATAAGATCCACTAATTTTACTTACTATAAATTATTATGTAAACAGAAATTAAATAATATAAATTATTTGCTGTATTCCCCTAATATCAATTTTCCAATCAAAATAGTATATAATAAGCAGAGGTTGAATTATCGTCTGTCTTTTTATAAGTAAGATATATTATTACCTCAAATAATTAGATAGTAAGTTTTATTTCCTTCTTTAGTAGTTTTGGATATAATCCATTTGCTTATTTAGGTTGGAGTTACATGATAGCCGAACAATCCCCACAAGGGAAAATTTTCATTAAAAAAAAAAAATTCTACAGAAGAAGATTCTAAAGCCTTCTTTAAAAAACTCATGGTTATTTTCAACCACATAGGCAGGTAAGTTTTCCTTTGTAACCAGTTGTGAATTCCAGTTAAGCTTCTTCTATCCTTCTTCATATTCAATGGAATTAGAATACTTCTGAACTATCATTTTCAGGGTGCCTGAGTGGCTCAGTTGGTTAAGCAACTGCCTTCAGCTCAGGTCATGATCCCAGGGCCCTGGGATTGAGCTCTGTGTCGGGCTCCTTACTTTGCAGGGAGCCTGCTTCTCCCTCTCCCTCTGCCTGCTATTCTGCCTGCTTGTGCTCTCTCTCTCTCTCTCTCTCCCTGTCAAATAAATAAAATTTTAAGCTATCATTTTCAGAACTTACAAATGCCTTAATTCATTCCTTAGCCTTTATTTCCTTGACCTTTTGTTTTCATGGAGTGTTTTCTGTGTCATCATGACTGGATCACACATGTAATGAGAGCCTGATGTGAAGTAAATGTTTATAAAGTACTTTAGTTTTCATAAATTATATAATGGTGTATAAAGATATATTTATATTATAGTTTATACGTGACACACACACAAAAGTTTTGTGACACTAAATAATCTCTCAACTTAAACAGGGTAGAGTAGAAGAGACAAAATAGAACACACTAACGCAACCAGCATTGCATTCTTCTAGTAGAAGTGGATTTACATGAAATTTTTTCATGTAGAGGAAAAATATACCAGTGAAAATAAACAGGTTGTATGTATAACTACTAGATTAAGTTCCTGAATATTTGGGCCTATTTTAACCTATGAAAATGGTACTTTTGTACCTAATACATTACTAAAATGATGATACAATGCCAAGAAGTGGCAGATACTATGAAGAAAAATAAGGCAACTTAAGGAAAAAGAGAATAAAAGGAATTGCCCTATTTCTGTAAGGCACCAAAGAAAGGTATCTGTGAGGAGGAAACATTTGCAACCTTAATGAAATGAAGCAAAGGTTATGTCCATGTGGGCTAGGCTAAGGGAGCAGCAGTGGCAAAGGTGTTGGGATTGAAGCTGCGTTGGCATGTTTGAGAAGTGTGCAATGAATGAACAGAGCATGGACGGAAATGAGAACAGAGACAGATTCTGTCTTGCAGCCTGTGGTAAAGATTTTGAAACTTAACCTAAGGGTGAGGAGATGCCACTGAAAGGTTTTGCACAGAAGTATGGCATGATTTAATTTATATTTCAGAATTATTTTTTGTAGCTCTAAGTACTTCGGTCAGGTTGTATGACACAGAGGGCTATAGCCTCTCAGAATAAAGAATAGTGTATCTCCCAGGATAGAATGGAATTTGTTTTCCTTACTTAGAGCCACTTGGGATTTTGAGCTAGTTCAAGAGGATCTGGTCCACAGAAGTAAATTTTGACTGTCAAACTCTACTGTAAAATGTGAACTCACACACCTGCACAAATGCAGTCTGACTCCCCATGCTTCCAAGGCAGGCTTCCCTTCTCCTGGCTGGAGCCCAACCCAAGTGTTCAGAAGCAGGGAGCATCACCACGGTTCGTCACAGGCTGCAGGAGCCTCTGTGGCTTATTCACCTTAACATTGGCCAGCTAGTGAGTGTGGGGCTTTGTCCCTGATGCCAGTGCCCTAGTGGAAGAATTTGGTAGAGTTATAGCAGTGTCCTAAAAAGGCAGCTATCTAGGTCATTTTTGGACCTTTCATGGAGGAAAACCATGAGGTTTGATGAATGACTGAAGAGCACATTTATTTTGGCCTCTGGACAAGATCAAAATCTATAAAGAAACAGACTTGTTAATTGCATTCTTTGTTTCTCTTAAAATAACTGAATCGCCATTTGCAAATGTTTAAAGAATAGCATTCTTATTTTAGCTGCTCAGAATTTTATAAAACTATTCCTTATTTCAATCAAACATTTTTACATTTGGCCCCAAACTAGAGTGAATATATTTGCTTAAAATTTGAGATAATTGTCTTCAACTTTCCTGGAATGTTTATACTATAGAAACATTTCAGGGTTCTGTTTTTTTTATTTTGTTTTGTTTTGTTTTTTAAGTGTGAGCTCAAACATGCTTAACATCAAACTGCTATAGCAATTACATTTTATAAATAATGACATGGCTGTCTATTCTTCCCTCTTCTGAATAAATGTATATCCTTTATCTTTAGTCTAGAAACACTGAAAATAGGGACAGGAACTTTATCAAAGGTGATCAAATTTAGTGTGACTGGAAACTTTCTGTTCTTAGCACATTTTGTTTTAAATCGGTGCTCTTTGTTCTGAGGTATTACGTTGCTCCTAATTGTTGGACCATTTGTGTAGAGCACATGTCAGTAACCATGAGGACCCCTAAGTGAGGTTTTAGGGCTTTTCTATGGCTGCAGTCTATCCAAACTGCAAATTTCAATACATAGAAAAAAATATATTTGGTCACAAGTGGATCCAAATTAAAATGTTTAAACACTTTGAATAGTATTTCCCAATTTTCAGTTTAAAAATGCTGTTTCCATAGTACAAATGGCTCAGAAATATTATCTTCATAAATTTTATTAGTCCATAGCCCCTAACATTAAAAGATACAAAAAACAACATTTTCCAAAAGTAACATTAAAAAGTTTAATCACAACATTATTTAATCTAACCATTAAGAATTGGTTAAAATGTTTTAGAGATAGGCAGCACACCACAGCAGAATTTAGGCTGGATTTAGAATTAAAACGAAACAAAACAACAACAAACAAAAACAAAACAAAACAAAAAAAATCAACTCATTTTGGAATAAAAAGTTATGGCTTAAAACACTGTCTTTTGCTATGTGATCATAATGATCCTCATCTTAGCTTCTTAAGCCTTAGTTGCCTTACCTATCAATGAGGATTCTAATGCTTGTGAAGGGTAAGCAAAACAACATATAGAACAGAAAGCACTATAGATGTTAGTCATTATTCTTTTCTTGGTATTTATCAAGTTGTCCACATATGAATTTGGTGTTTGAAAACACCAAACGGCGCAGAACCTGGGCTTCCAAGTAATTCTGTTGATTTTTTTTCCCCTGAGTTTTCTGTTTAATTATTTAATTTCTGTTTAATCATTTAGATTACCATGAGTCCATGCAGATTTAGGACCTAAAAGAAGTTGGTTAATTGGTTGAGTTAATGTGTAAATAATTACCAGTCTGCCAACTTACTTTGATGGACATTGATGAGAATTTGGGCGAGGGGGAGGGAAATACGGTATATCTGCCCGTTGCTCAAGCTCGATGTATGCAGTGTCACTGCACACATCTGCCCAAACTTTGAGGGTGGTTTAGTGTGTTCCTGACAAAGAGTGTCTCTGGTTTTCACTTCTATCCTTCCGTTATCTCCTTCCTGTGTTAAAAGTACCTTGATCTCCCTTTCCTCAGATTTCTCCAATAATTAATTTCATCCATCTGGCATAGACTCAGAAGCAGATGCTGTGTGCTCACATATGCTAAAGAAAACAGTCAAGAAATTGAGAGGAGGAATAAAAAAGAACACAGCTCTGCTTGTAGGGGTAAAGAATGGGACCAAAATAACACAAAACAGATATACACGCAGAGAATAGCAAAGGGGAAGCATTACTGCATTAGAACAAATTGAAAATCCTTTCTAAGAGGTTCCAGATATCTGGCTCCTGGGGCTTGGGGGTTGAAGATCCACAGACCTTTTTGGAAACAGTGCAAACATAAAAGGCATGGCTCTATTTTCAGCAAGTGGGCCTTTGGTGGATCGCTGCCCAGTGTGATCTGGCTTCATCTGTCTCACTGCTATGAGATAAATTCCCACCTATTGGCAATACCCATACATCAAAAAATGCCTACAATGACTTTGGAAATCTTTGTCCTGGGGACAGTTTGTGCAGTGAGAGTTAAAGGAGATAGATGTGGACTTCTAAAGTACAATCGCTGTTTAACTTTAAATGAAGTAAGGGAAAATATTTAATTTTGGGAAGCAGTGCTTCTTAGGTATTTTGTCTGAGGCAGAATTTGAAATAAACATTCATTTATTTTCTTTTACAAGTATTTAAAAGCTGTATTTTCATAAAGAAAGAAAACATAAACAAGAACATAACCCTAAAATTTTGTTCTATTTCACATTCCTTACAGATTATATATTTTAAGATCAGAGAAACTATTATGGAAACATTATTTATTAATTTCAGTGAAAATTCTGTGTTATTGCAAAGAATATATTACATATACCAGGAAGGAGGGAGGCAAAGAGGAGGGGGGCATGGCTAATAGATTTCTATACATTCACATATGTAATGGATATTTTCACATATCTAATGAGATGTCAGTGACTCCAAGAGACTGGAGGACATCCATCCCTTCAGAAAACCTAAAATAGATCTTGGTGATAACATATTATTTTAATTACTTCTTGTCTGAGAAAACCATTAGAAACCCAAAACAATAAAGCTATAAAGAGTCACACTTACTACTTAGACCTATACCTCATTCTAGAATATATTCTAATATACATAGAAATATTGCCTTTTGAATATCACATTTCTTGAAATAATTTTATTCAAACTTATGTCATGCATCTTTGATATAAATGACTTTATCATTACTCCTGCTACTTTTTTTATCCTTTTTCCCCTAGAGCACTTTATCTTTACTTCCATCTAAGTTATTTAACATTCAGCACTTCTAAAATTCTTTTCTTGTCCTACCACTGATCATTTCTTTTGATTTTTATAGATACTAAATTGAAAATCTTTTTTTTTATCCTTTAAAATATTTTCTCCCTTAATTAATGAGTTAGCATTTTCACTAGGTTGATCTGGTACCACATATGTAGGGCTGGTATTTGGGGTCAAAAGGTACAGGTCCGGGGCGTCTGGGTGGCTCAGTGGATTAAGCCGCTGCCTTCGGCTCAGGTCATGATCTCAGGGTCCTGGGATCGAGCCCCGCATCGGGCTCTCTGCTCCGCAAGGAGCCTGCTTCCTTCTCTCTCTCTGCCTGCCTCTCTGCCTACTTGTGATCTCTCTCTCTGTCAAATAAATAAATAAAATCTTTAAAAAAAAAAAAAACAAAAGGTACAGGTCCTATTTGAAATTAAAATTATTATTGAGAATTCTCATTGCATTACATTTGTCTTAACTCCATTGTACTAAACCAAAGAGCCATATGTTGTCTTTACGAAAGTTTATGTTCATCTCAAGACTTTAAAGAAAATAGAATGTAATAAGAGAATGTATTTTGTTTACATCCTCTTTTTAAAAGGCAGAATGAACTCAAACCGAGGGATTGATGAAGTACAATTACCAGCAAATAGTAGCGTGAGACAAATATGTGTCTGCTCCACAAAGATTCTTTTTTTTTTTTTTTAGATTTATTTATTTGACAGATAGAGATTACAAGTAGGCAAGTAGGCAGAGAGGCAGGCAGAGAGAGAGAGAGGAGGAAGCAGGCTCCCAGCCAAGCAGAGAGCCCGATGCGGGGCTCGATCCCAGAACCCTGGGATCATGACCTGAGCCGAAGGCAGATGCTTTAACCCGCTGAGCCACCCAGGCGCCCCTCCACAAAGATTCTAAGAGAGAAGGCCGATTGTCACAGCTTCTACCATGCTGTCTTCCCAGAGCTCCAATTTCCTTAATCAGGAGACTGTACAGTCTTTCAGCATAGAGAACACAAGCTTCAGAGCTCAGCAGGCCTCACTCTAGATCCCATGTCTGATACTTCAGTTTCTTAATCCCTAGTATCCTTTGTCTAAAGCTCGGATGCTGCTACTTTCCAAAGGTTGTTCCAAGAATGAGAGATATTGTTGGCTATTGCTAGATGATATAGTGGTCAATAAATTGTAGGTATCATTGCTGAATCTGTACTATTTTTTTTTTTTGAATCTGTACTATTTTGATCTTAGTTTTTAATACAGACTTCAACAGTGGCACCAAGATTCCTGGTGTCAAAGCTATTTTTTGATACTGGTATCAAACTTCCTAAAAATGTTGTCATTGCTGTGTCCTCCAACTGGTCATGTCCCAGGTCTAGCCCAGTTCTTATGTGAACCGTATCTAAACTGCAGTTTTGGGATAGCCTAAAAGATTTACCTTTCGCACAGAGGGCAGGCCATCTCTAACCTGTATGTCTCTTGGTCCTTTTAACAAGTGTCACGCACTCAGGTCCCTATTTCTCAGCTCTCTAATGCCCTCTAGTGATTGCTTTCAGCACTACCTCATTTTGTGGTTTATCCTCATACTGAAACTCTTGTTTCCTGGGTTCAGACTGTAAGAAAAGTCAGCTGATTTGAGAATCCACAGTGGATGAAATTACATTCCATATTTTAAACATTTACATATGTATGAAAAAATTGAAAAGCAGCCATAGCAGACTCCTGAAAAGAGAAGGTATCAGAATATTGAAGATGTGTAGGATCTCAGCGACAAAAAAAGGCTAGATTATAGAAACAAGACTGATTACTTGGTTATAGTGCCCTGATAAAAAAATTCTACTTGACTAGGAAATGATTGTAATTGAGAAAGTTAGTAAAGGAATCAATGAGCAATAGAATCTATTTTAGATTCATAGAGGAAGAAATTATGTCCCCAAAATATAATTTACTTTTCTTTTGGCATGCATGTCAGTATCAATGGAGACTATAGATATACTATATCTTAGTTTCAACAAAGTTATTGAAAAGATTATCCTTTTTAGTAAAAAAAAAATTATATTGATAAGTAAAAATTTGAGCCATTCAAAGTGGATTGAGTAATAAAAAAAAACAAAGTTAACCTGAGGGCAGGTCTCCAGTAACACTTTCTAAGGCTTTGATCTGAGTTAGTGTTGTCCCCTCAAAATCTTTTTTTTTTTAAGATTTTATTTATTTTATTTATTTGACAGACAGAGATCACAAGGAGGCAGAGAGGCAGGCGGGGGGGGGGGGGGGGGGGGGGAAGCAGGCTCCCTGCTGAGCAGAAAGCCGGATGTGGGGGCTCAATGCCAGGACCCTGGGATCATGACCTGAGCCAAAGGCAGAGGCTTTAACCCATTGAGCCACCCAGGCGCCCCCCTCAAAATCTTTAACATGTGATTCTGATGAAGACATATGTTGTCAAAATTAATTTGGGAGGAATAACTGAAGTATTGGACGACAAAATCAAGTATCTGCTGGGTCCCTAAATGGCAGGAAGAATGAGAGAAAGTATCCAGAAATGGAAAATTCTCTGTAGACCCACAAATTAAACTGTTCTTCTACAAAACACAGGAAACCTGCTTAAGGAAAGTATACATGAAAAAAAATCATCTTGGGCTTCAGCTGCCTGCATGCTCACCGTGTGCCAACACTGTGACGAGCTGCCAAATAAGCTAATGTGAGTTCTAATAAGTGTAGAGTTGAGATCAAGGAAAGTAATAGTCCCATTGAATTTTGCACTGTTCTTACCACATGTGGAGTATTATGTTCAATTTAAAGTGCCAGATTTTAAGAGGGACACTGACAAACTGAACCTCATGCCAAGGAGATCTGGCAAGTGCAGAGTGCAAGGACTGGCTGAAATCACTGAGATGACTCAGAAACATGGTAGCTGTCTTCATGTATTAGAAGAACTGTAACGTAGAAGAGAGTCTGCATTTGTTAAGATTCCAGACGAGTTGAACCTGGATCAATCCAAATAAGAACCTTCTATTAGCAAACTCTTCAGAAACAAAATGAGCTGTCTGGTGAGAAATTGAACTCCCCGCCACCGGAGGCGTTCTAGAAAAAGCCATAGGACTAAGAAACAAGTATGGCTTTTTAGAACTTTACTGTTCGGGGCAGTTAATGCCTTGCTTATAAACCTTTAACTTTTAGGATCTGTATTTCCTTTCCCTCTCTTTACATTTGTTTCTTCACACCCAGAAACCCTCATTTATTTTCTTTTACTCTCCAATCCCTCCTCCCAAACGTGTGCAGAGTTGGATAAGGCAGTGCCATAAACAGAATTACAGCATATCATGGCCAAGGCTGAATGCCAGTGCTTCAACTGTATGCAGATTTCTTTGAGAAATGCTGTCTCAGACTAGACTCCAGAGAAAATAATTTCCGTTCCTATCCCCAGTTACAGTATAATCAGAAAAGCCTAGCTTCTTAACGTGTAAGCCGTTATATTCGGTGGCCATGAAAATAAAGAGAACACAGTCACTTTAGCATAAGCCTAAGGAGCTTATGTGCAGTGTTTTGATATTCATATTACAGAACCAAGTAGAGTTTATATAACTTCAGAATTTGCAGGTCTTTCGAAGTAAAATCGATTCTCTCCCTCTCCATCATTCCTTCTTTCCATTCCTGCCTCTTTTCTCTCTCTCTCTTCCAAGATTTATCTCACAGCTGTTGCATAGTGTTTCTCAGCAGAATGATTGAGTGTCCCATTCCTTTGTTTCTCTTGAGCTGTTTCCTTATTACCAAACCAAACTGACTGCCCAGTCCAGGGCTCATCTGGCTACTGCCTCCTACATCCGTGGCACTAGAAATAGCTTCCTCTTCACCAGCTGGCAGTAAAGCAGCCATGAGGGTACACAGGGCAGCAGGTTTGGGAAGAGCATCAAAAGAATGGGGAGGGTGTAGAACAGAAATGTCCTTTCTTCTCCATGATGGATTTCCTTCAGGGCAGCTCTAGGCAGCAGAAATCTCTTCAAGGGGAGGGAGATGGAGAAGCTGTTCTTTCAGAAGCAGGTTTATCCTATCAGATGGCCCAATATTTACTACCCCTATGTAATTACTTTTCAGTACATTTTATTAGAAGCTATTTTTATTTCCTGAGAAACCAAGCTTCTCACATCTGTATAGCATGCATTTCTGTGGACCCCTAGAATCCTGGCATTTACAGTGTCTGGCTCCATTCCTGGGTTAAAAGTTGGGAAAACCTAGGAAAGAAATTCTCCACACTTCTCTTTTCCCCAGTCTTTACTGTCAAGTGGAAGAGAGGCTGTAAGCATTAATAACAAGGATCTCCTGCTGTGCAGGGGCGCTGGGAGGTGTAAGGAGCTAATACGACACGTATGGAGCAGAGTACAGATTTCAAAAGCATATTATTAGTGACGAGACCACCGTTTCATCTCTTTATGCCTTCATTTCTCCATGCTTAAAATGACACTAATATATCTATTCCATGGGGTAATTATGAGGATAAAACAGGAAGGAGGTAAAACCCTTAGCATAGGCACTGGCACAGGACAAATCCTCAATAACACTCAGCGATTAACATCATTCCTGTCTATTTTTAAGTTGGGCAGTGAGGGAACCATCAGTAAATACCCAAGGAATGAAGATGGGGACCATGGAATACCAGTGTTAGTTCAGTATGTGCAGACCTTGAGCTGCATTCAGAAATGACTTCTCGAGTGTGCTTCCTCAGCTCCTGTTCATGTGCTTCCTTTTTCTCCTCTGATGAAAGTCAAACAGAAAGGAAAAAGTCTGTCTCTGGCATTCGCTGTATCTTCATTTCTAACCAACAAAAGAAAGTGTCATTGGTGAGGTAGCACATATCTTTAAGGTGTTTTTTTTTTTTCTATTTTATTTTATTTCTTTTCAGTGTTCCAAAATTCATTGTTTATGCACCACACCCATGCTCCATGCAATACGTGCCCTCCATAATACCCAGCACAAGGCTCACTCAACCCACCACCCGCCTCCCCTCCGAAACCCTCAGTTTGTTTCTCAGAGTCCACAGTACCTCGTGGTTTGTCTCCCCCTCCAATTTCCCCCATCTCACTTCTCTTCTCCATCTCCCAATATCCTCCATGTTATCCCTTATGCTCCACAAGTAAGTGAAACCATATGATAATTGACTCTCTCTGCTTGACTTATTTCACTCAGCATAATCTCTTCCAGTCCCATCCATGTTGATACAAAAGTTGGGTATTCATCCTTTCTGTTGGAGGCATAATACTCCATTGTATATATGGCCCATATCTTCTTTATCCATTTGTCCATTGAAGGACATCTTGGTTCTTTCCACAGTTTGGCAACTGTGGCCACTGCTGCTATGAACAGTGAGGTACAGTTGGCCTTTTTTTTTCACTACATCTGTATCTTTGGGGTAAATACCCAGTGGTGCAATTACAGGGTCATAAGGTAGCTCTATATTTAATTTCTTAAGGAATCTCCACACTGTTTTCCAAAATGGCTGCACCAACTTGCATTCCCACCAACAGTATATGTAAGAGGGTTCCCCTTTCTCCACAGTCTCTCCAACATTTGTTGTTTACTGTCTTGTTAATTTTGGCCATTCTAACTGGTGTAAGGTGGTATCTCAATGTGGTTTTGATTTGAGTCTCCCTGATAGCTAATGATGATGAACATGTTTTCATGTGTCTGTTAGCCATTTGTATGTCTTCTTTGGAGAAGTGTCTGCCCATTTTTTGACATGATTATCTGTTTTGTGTGTGTTGAGTTTGAGGAGTTCTTATAGATCTTGGATATCAGCCCTTTCTCTGTAGTGTCATTGGCGTTTATCTTCTCCCATTCCATGGGTTACCTTTAAAGGTGGGTTTTAAGAAACTCTTTGAGCATCTGTTGAGATAAAGAGATAGAGAAAATTCTAAGAGCAAGGGTGCCTGGCAGGCTTGGTAGAACAGCAGGTAACTCTTGATCTTGGTGCTGCAAGTTCAAGCTCTGTGTTGGGGGTAGTGAGTGCCTAAAAATAAAATCTTTTAAAAAACAAAAACCCAGAAAGGAAATTCTAAGAGCAAAGCCAAATACCATCTAAGAAGCATAGAAGAGGATGTGGAATAGCTGTATCCAGTCCATTCGTGGCACAGAACTGCACTCTTCTCTTTGTACTTCTGTAGTAATAGAATTGTTATGTTTCCCAATATGTGCTTTATTTTTTTGCATGTGCTTTAGAATGTGGTTCTAAAATATGATTGCCTAGACACAGAAAAAAATCTATGAAGTGCAATAAAAATCAAAGCTATAAGGATAACATTAACAATATGCTTGGAAAAAAAATTCTAGAATTCAGCATGTTTGCAGATATTATCAGGAAATAATAAAGTATAAGAGTTTGTTTTAAAAAAAATAAAAATGCTTAGCTGTTATAAAATATGACATTTCATATAGCTGTAAGGTTCCAGGGAATGTTCAAATCTTTGTTAACTATAAGGAAGTTTCTGAAGAAAAGAGTAATAATTTTAAAGTTTTTCATGGTTTAAATTTCTTGGTGATTGTAAACTATTTGGTTTACTGATCTGTACTTATGAAAGAAGATAAATTGTGAGAAGTAATTCCTTACCTGGGCTCATAGATAAGACAGTAGAATGAAGCCATAAATAACTCACAAGCATATAACTTCTGTTAGAAACATTCTTCTCCAACCTCTTTGGGTCTCCAGCTGGGGCTCAGAAGTAAGCTGACATCAGACAGATTAACAGGAAAAAAGCATGCAAATTGTATTGAATTTTTACATGGACCTGGAAGCCTCCACAAGAGAATGAAGACACAAAGAAGTAACCAGACCAGGAAGCTTTTAATACCTTTTAAAGAAAGACAGAATACATTTGTGAAGAATGGTAAAGCAATAACAAGGTTTCTTTACACCGCCTTTTTGGCCCTAAATTTCTAGTGATTAGGATGCCTTTCTTCCTTCTAGTACAGGGAGAGAGCCTTCCACATGGGAGGTTTCTCTCCTGCTTTTTGAGAAGGGGTGTTAGGATGACCTTCCTACTGCTGCTGTTTTCTCAGACTCCTTCAGCTTAGGACATTTAGTATGTCAAGGTGTCATAATTTAGAGTGGTGTGTCCTGAACTCCATCACTTCATAATATAATAAAATACTATATTTTAAAATATTTTCATCAGATAACAAAGTTAAAGGCTTACTTTCCAAATGTTTTAATTCAAGAAAATACTCTGTATTCAGATATATTTGGTAATATGTTTTTGCCCTATTACACTTATCTAAAGAAAGCACAAAGTATTTCAAGCTAAGTGATCAAAAACAAAAAGCAAAATTAATTAAAAATGCAGTTCTTATAATTTCCTTATTTAATTGTCAAGGCAGTTTATTCTCTACTGGATAAAGAAAAAGCCATTTTTCACTTATAAATCACAGTTAAAGTACCTACATATCACAATTTGAAAATTTTGAATATATGTCAACATGTCAAAATACCTTATTGAGACAAAAAAAGTCAAATGTTTTCCATGTAGTTCGTGGAATGGGTGAGAAGCGATATTCATCAATTTCTTTAGTTCATAGTCACCAAATGTTAGATACCACTTATTTTCCTGATGCCTCACTTCTAATAAATGAAAATTTAATTATGTTGAGTTTTAAATTGCATAAATAACTTTCAACTGTTATTACAATATTCTTAAAATTTGTATAATTAAAAAAATCATAACTATGTTTAAGAAAAAACAATAAGAACCTAGAATCCACTGTATAGGAAAACAAAACAGCTATAATTCAAATCACTAAAATAATTTTAATACTATGTTTTTTCCTTCTGGACTACCCACTGGGCTCAATTGGAATAATGTATGTGAAAATAAAATTATATAATTTATACAAAATACAAAATATTATAAATGTATTACTATTGCTATTATTAAGGTCAAGGAGAAATGCAAAAACTTATGTAAATTAAAATAGAAGTTGGAGAGTTTGACATATTTAATATATAAATCATATAAACTGGCATGTTTGAGTGTGCATGCATGTGTGTGGGGGTGTGTTTGTGTACTGTGTGTATATAATGCAACCTTTTAAAGATTTTATTTATTTATTTGTCAGAGAGAGAGAGCACAAGCAGGGGGAGAAGAAGGCTCCCCGCTGAGCAAGGAGCCCAATGAGGGACTTGATCCCAAGACCCTGAGATCATGACCTGAGCCGAAGGCAGATGCTTAACAGACTGAGCCACCCAGGTGTCCCTAATGTAAACTTTCTTGATTTCCTTTTTACTCTGAAATGTTTGTTGGAGCCCGTGTGCAAAATTTGAAATGCTGATCCACTGTAAAACATATTTAAATTATCTTTAGAATATGAACATTCTTTTCTCTCAGTACATTTTTTAAATGCTTCTAAAAATGCCACTTGAAGTGCAAAAGAGTCTTCTCTATGTGGAACTTCCATGTGTGTCTGCATTATTGTGCATTAGCAATATTATGCATAATGATTTGCAAGTCATTAAAAGGTGGTGATTATATTTAGGATTTGTTTTCGCTTTAATTTTGGAGCATAGTTCCTATTGTTTCCAGTTGTAAGAAAGTGTAAAGGAGACAGAAAAGAAATCTGTGAAAAAGACATCTAGAAGAGTGAAGGAGTAAGTTCTGGCTCACTCTTTTATTTATTTCCTTTTATCCAACCCCGGGAACACAGAAGTTACATATACCTCCTTCATTTTAGGATTAAAACTCTTCACAATAAAAACAGGCACATTATTTTTATACCAAGGGAGAAAAGTGATTCTTATGGGGGAGAAATTTAAAGTGTGGAAGGGAAGTAGTTTGTGTGACATTGCTTTCCTAGATGACGCTGCCTGCAACCTATAAGCAGATTGATATTTTGAAGCTACCAGTATCCTCTACCAACAATCAGGATTATGGGTTCAAATCAGAAAAGAAGGTATGTGGAAATTATTGGGAGAATTATTTTTCTTTTCATTAGGATGAGAATAAGAAGATCAAAGAGTGGGCAAAATGCAGGTATATACGTTTCTTCTAAAAATAGTTCTTTCATCTATTTGTATCAATGTTAGATCCATAAAGGTAAACCGCATTAAGGATTTTTTTATGAAAATGGAAAATTGCCTGGGTGGCTCAGTCGGTTAAGCATATTCCTTCACTTAGGTCATTATCCCAGGGTCCTGGGATTGAGGCTGGTGTCGCAGGGAGCTGCTTCTCTCTCCTTTTGCGCACCACCGCCCCCTGCCTCCGCTCATCCTCTCTCTCACTATCTCTCTCCCTCAAATAAATAAATAAAATCTTTAAAAAAAGTTACCTTCCTTTAAAAAAATACTATGAAAATGAAGAAATGGGATTTATAATGGCAATTAAACTGGTTTTCTCATAGTTGGTCATAATGGCTTTTTGAGAGAACAAAAAAAAAATCCTTTAAAATGTAAGTATCTTAGGAACAACTGTATATCTATATACACACATATACATAACAATAATAATATTCATTTTATTAATTATTGATTATTTAATTAATTAGGATTTAATTATTTAAATTATTTTCTTTAAATTAAATTATTTAAATAATTTAATGATTAATTATAAATTAATTGTAAAATTAATTAATGTGTAATTAATATTAATAATATTGATATAAATCACAACAATGATGTAATAAATAATAATATAACAATCACAATAAAGACATTTATCACAATAAAGACATTACCCACATCTTGACTGGTCAATTATAATTCTAACTATTCAAAGTTTACTAATTTCTGTTATCTCCTCTTTAAATGTCAGAAGTGGACATTTTAAGAGAGACCACTAAAGAACTAATCACAGCAAATCACTTCCTATTCGGAATTCAAAAATGCCCCTTTGATTTTTACTGCACTATTGTTACTCTTGTTAACATATAATTTCAAAAGATAAAAATACTACTGTCATCCAAATATAAACATGTCAAAGATTTATTTTATTAAATTCATTAAGGAGAAAAATTCATTAAGGAGAACACAATTGAGATGTCAATATTAATTTAAATGAAAATTTGAAGAAGATACATAAGCAATCATGAATACTGAAATGAATTTGTTAGTAAGTGCAAAACTTGTTAGTATTCATGGGGCAATAGTGTTTGGAGTCATCTTTTCTGTAGAGCAGAGATCAGTTCTACCTCTATCAGACAAAAGTCATTTGTTTTGCTATCACTGAGAATCATTTGTATTACCCTTGGTTTTTTGACACTTGACTTCTAACCTCTACAGAACTGTACAATAGCCTAGCCAGTAATCAGACTCACATTCTTAAAGAATTGATAATCCCCAGAGGCTCTGGTAGAACATGCTACCTCCCTGCATACCCCTGAAAGGACATTCGGAAACCTCTTTCCTGTTCTTGAGAAATAGTTCCTTCACTATATATAATTTTATTAAACATATTGGTTTTGATCACTGTTTTTTGTTTTGTTTTTGTTTTTGTTTTTGTTTTTGTTTTAGGTCATGGATCCCTTTTGGTGACTAGATAACTTTAAAATTATGAGACCGTTTATGAAGCCTCACCCACCTGATGAGGAGCAATGACATTAATATAATAGTCTCAAACTTTTAAGACAGAGCTATTGACTTCTTTGTGTGTTCCTTTCCTAGTTTTCCTATTGTCCACAGTTATTTAATCCCAAATCCTAGGAATCTTCTTGACTTCTGCTTATCCATCTCCCTCATCCCAAATGCATAAAGCTACACAGATATATACATACAGAAACCCACATAAACACATATCCCTTCTCTAGCCTTGAGCAAATCTGCCTATAAGCAAATCATTCCCTTCCCTAAGTGTCAGTTCTCTGAGTCTCCTGGTTCTAAACTACAAACAGCACTTGCCTGGGCTAGTTCAGCAACCTTCATACTGTTCCCTCTTTTGTCACCAAAATTGCCTTCTCTACAAGTCAACAGAGAGATTTAGAAAACCTTAAATTGGATCATATTACTTTTCTGCTTAAAGCTTTCCAGTGGCTTTACCATTTCAGTTAGAATAAAATAAAAATTTTAGGACATAGCCTACAAGGCCCAACACATTCTGGTCCACATCCCTGGCCTTGTTACCTACTATCTTCTCTACTTCACTGTATTCCAGCCTCACTGTCTTTCCCTCTATTCATGGACACGTCTATCTGATTCCCAGCTCAGGACCCTTACTTTTATCACTCCTTTTGCTTGAATGACTTTCCCCCCTATCCTTACTTGACTTCATCTTTTCATTCAGGTGTCAATTCAAAAGCTACAGCCTCAAAGAAGACTTCCCTTCCCCCCTCTCTAATGTACCTTTCTTCAGTCACTCTACCAATTGCTTGTTTTAATTTTTTCCATAACAGTTATTACTACCTGAATTTTCTTATTTTCATTTGGCTTGTTTATTATCTGACTCCCCAGTGGGAAGAACAGAGCTGTGGTTCATATACTCTAGTATACCTATAGTGGTGTTCAATTAATATTTGTTAAAGCATAGGTAAACCCTAGTAAAATATGTTTGCAATATGTACTTGGGAATTTCTGCTTTGTTTAGGAATCTAAACTGCTCATGTAATGTGAGAGAACATCATGGAATGGTGCTCAGGCCAGTAATAGGTCTAGTCCTCCATAGTACCATAGAACATAAGAGCAGCAAAGATTCCTGCATAGGGCATTTGTAGGTACTTTAGGACTGGGAGGTACAAGTCCTCAGATGTAGAGCCAAGGAGTAAAGCAGAGATTCAGGGATCATGGGAGCCCCATGATAGGAATAAGAGCAGAGAAGTTTGAAATGGGAGTCTATGGAAGATGCTGACTCCTCTCTGTCAACTTTTAAAAAGTAGCTGAGCAGCTCTGGGCTCACATGATAAATGTTGGCCAAAAGGAGGTCAGCGGCCCCCAGATAAATCCTGTTTGGTTTTCAAGACATGTGTTAGAATCAGCCAAAGAGATGCAAAGCCTACCTTTGTAAACAACTGTCTTGTGATGCTTTGTACTCCTGTTATCACTATTATTATTATTTTAGTATCTAGATACATTTCTGACTCATTAGGTAAGACCTTTTCTTCACATATATTTATTAGTTGCACCAGTTAATTATTTTAGGCTATGATTGAACATACGACTTGGGTGCTATTTAAGTAAACATGTGATATATTTTTTCATATTTTTATGACTTTTCCATTTTAAGAAAAAGTTCCAAAATTCTAGCAGAATTGTGCATTGTGTATGTGCCAAATTAAAATGAAAATCTTAAAAGATCACTCATATCCACTGCTTGCCAAAATCTAAGAACATTCCCTAGTCATTGTTGATTGTGCTTGCTTTGTACCTTAGTGGGAGGAGGAAAGCTCCATGGCAGAGGTGGCATATGAAATGGGCCTTTAAATATGGAATTGGTTTCAAAACAAAGATTTATATCAAGTTAAATCTCAGGAGTAATGTTGTTTGTGTTTATTTAGAATAGTGAGGTAGTGAGTGCTAGTTACCTGGGTCTGTGAAAATTTGCAGCCATAATTTCAAGGACCACATACTGAACTGTCTATACTATGTACTTTGCAGGTAACCGATTTTTAGCAGCAAGATTTTATTACTGTGCTATATCTATAAAATGTTGAATTGAAAACTGTCTGAAAAATTAATTTGAGGATAAAGGGATAGGAGGCAAGAAGAAAAGGTGGAGATGTGAATTCATTGGCTGCATCCATAGTTTGACTGGGTCTTCAAGTAATCCCGTGATCTGATGTTCCTTTGAGTTTCTTGCTCACTACTCATCTCATCCATTCCAGCAAAACGACAGTTCTTGTGCTCGTCAAATTCAACACATTTACCTAACAAATTTCCTTGTAACTGGTATTCAGTTTTCCTCCTTCAGTTTAGTCATACTTAAGGAAGGTCATTCTCTAACCTGCTCTCACCAGCATCCCTACACTCCCCTTTCAGGAACCATGACCTAAATACATTCCCTACTTCTCTAAACCTCTAACTTCTAATCTGTAATAACAATAGTATCCACCTCAAACTTGTGCCAAAGTAAATAATGAAAGGTTTAGAGCATTCTTATTTTTAAATTTTGCAGTTCTAACTTGGCAGTATTAATTTATCATTTTGTCTTTCTATACAGTAATTTATATACACGATTTATTGTTTCATCTAGGTTCTAATTTAATTGAAAGTAGAAATTGCATATTATTTTTGTTTTCACCAAAGAGCTTATGATGGTGCCTTATACATTGGACATTTATGTTTTCAATTTGAATTAAGTGGCATTTTATAGTTGTTAAGAGCACACCAGTCTTGAGTTATGATTATTGGGGGCTTCTGGACAACACATGCCAGTATCAGATACTTTAGTTTGTTGCAAGCCATTTGAAAGCATATAGACCATGCCTTTTTATCTTTCTTTTAAGATTTTATTTATTTGAGAGAAGGAGAGACTGAAAGAGAGAGCACAAACAGGGGGAGGAGCAGAGGAAGAGAGAAAATCTCAAGCAGACTCCCCACTGAGCACAGAGCCCAATGCAGAGCTCAGTCCCAGTACCCTGAGATCATGACCCAAACCAAAGTCAGATGCTTAACCAACTGAGCTACCCAGGCATCCACATGCCTTCTCAGCTTTGCACTGTCCTATTAAGGAAGTGACTTCTCTATTCTTTAAATTTTCCGAGATGTCGAAAAGCAACCTACTTTGACTTGATTATGTAATTGAGAAGTGTTTTGTTTTGTTTTTTTAATGTTAAAGTCCCTAGAAACTCTTAACAAGTGTATTTTATTTTCAGAATATGGACTGTTCACATGTTGCTGTGTATATCACATTTACATCAAGAAAGAAGTCATTCATTCTTTCTAGAAATATTTATGAGCCTCTACACTGTTTCTGGCTCTGTCAGGAGCTCAGAAATTCAGATGTGGAACCAAATGGAAAGATTTATTTACTTTCTGTTGATAATCCCTCAAAGGCTACTCAGATGAAAAGGCTCTTTATCCCTGTAACCTAGAGGTTGACTTCAGGAAGGTATTGTAGAAACTGGAAGAGAACAAGGAAATCAGCTGTGTAGGAACTCTTAAGAACTTAAGAACTCTTAAGAGCCTTGCTTTAAACATATATGCCAAGATTCAAGAAATATGCTTGCCATCTGTCAAAATATTTAGATCTAACATTAAAAAATTCTCATATTCAAATTTATAATCCATTTTGAATTTATTCTTTAACTCTTTCTTAGAGCCAATTTTAGGCCAAGTTTTAAAGTAGGTGGAATCTATCTTTGGTAACTCTACCTCCTTCTCTGGGTCTTCTGTCTTTATTCACATTTTCTAGGCATTCAGGATATTTCTGTTGCTTTTAATTCTTACTGAGGTTTTAGTGACTTTGAGACTCATTAATTTTCTTGTGTTCATGACTTCAATGCAGTATAAATAAAAGCGCTGGCATGAACATATGAATAGAAGACATTAAAGATATGTTAATATTTATT
This sequence comes from Meles meles, assembly GCF_922984935.1. Taxonomy (NCBI): domain Eukaryota; kingdom Metazoa; phylum Chordata; class Mammalia; order Carnivora; family Mustelidae; genus Meles; species Meles meles. The sequence goes on from NC_060067.1 coordinate 97,226,019, forward strand.
TGAAATAATCAAATTCTTAGAAGTGTTTTTTATTTATTTTGCTTCATTATTATTCTGCTTTTATGAGTTACAAAATAAAAGTTTTGGTATTTGAGCTATAATAAAATATCTTCTCCTCTATGATTAATGACAGTGCCTCTCTAATTATTTTTCAATTAAGGAAAGCCTACGGTGAATCTGATTCTGATTCTAAAGGAATCCATTCTAGCTTTTTAAATGAAAATTAATACAAGTGTGATGAGCACAGGGTGTTTCATGTAAGTGATGAATCACTAAATTACACTCCTGAAACTAATATTATACTATATGTTAACTAATTGGAATTTAAATTAAAATGTGAAACTAAAATAAATAAATAAACAAAAATTTTAAGAACTACTTTTATAGTTAGATTATTTAAATATACTATAAAAAGTAGAAGCCAAAATATTTTTTTAAAAGTCACTATTTCTAATCCTAGATATTAAAAAATATATCTTTATGTAGTAACATTCTCTAAATAATTTTTTACGTTTAAGGAAAAAAATGTTATTCTGTGTTTATGGGTTATAGTGGGGAAGACAGTATTACTGTCTTTATGAACTAGGAGTTAAAGACACTATAATTTTTTTATATTCCTTGCCTAATATTTAGTAGGTGAATCCCATATAGGATTCTGTCTAAAAATAAACTGTGAATATTCAACAAGTACCAGTTGTTAATGATGAGTCCTTTTTCATTGTAAATTTCTTCATTTGTAATAGCTAACTTTATTCCCTTCTCCATTCCACCATGACTCTACATTAAAACACACATACTGTACTATTTCAGTGGTATTATACATTAGACACTGTACAATGCACCAATAATAATGTAATGAAGAAGTCAGAAAAGGCCTTCACCTGCTTGGAACTTAACTTACTCTTTCTAGTCAGCAGGGAGAAAGGGACCGTAATAACTCAGTGAGTAAGATAATTTCAGATTATTCTAAACAGGAAATAAACAGGTTAATTTGATTGAGAATACTATTTAACATTCAAGTTTTATTCACACATGTATTCATCCAATTTATTTACTTGTTAGGTAACTAGTATATACACAAGAAATTACAAACTCAAGTGTCCATGTGTGAAGTGTGTAAGGCAGCAATCTAATGGAAGTTGTAGATGTACTTTCAGATGTTCTTCCAATATGTTTTACTGACTAAACCAGAATCCCTTTTTGGAATGTATCTGGTCTACTGCTGTCTACTTCTAAATATCTTCTTTTTAAGGCAACAGATATATTCTCTTTCTTTTGATTGCCAATCTGATTCATGAACATTCATCCATTTATTCATTCCCTCATTCATTCAATAACCTTTAAAGTGACACCTTTATTTCATTGTGCTTGTACAAAATGGGAAACCAGGATGATAAGACTCAGACTCTACCTTCCAATAAATTATAAACCAGGTGCAATTAAATACAAGAAACTGGGCTTTGGAAAAGAGATTATATCTGAAGACATACATGAAAGACATTAAAAGCTATGAGATTATATGGAATCCAAAGATGAAACCTAAGCACTCTAGAGTTAAGAGGTCAGTGGATGAGGGGGATTTCCAAAAGTATACTGAAAAGAAGCAGCCAGTGAGTTAGGGGGAAAACCAAGAGAGTGTGTTCTGGAAGCCAAGTGAAGAAAATGTATAAAGGAGAGGGAAATGGTCAGCTTTGTCAAAAGCTACTCATGGGTCAAATGAGAGGAAGGCTGAATACTGATCATTGGATTTAACAACACAGAGGTCAGTGGTGTTCTTTTAGTAGAATGGTAAATAGAAAAACTTACTAGAATATGTGCAAAAGAGGAGAAAACTAGATGGAGACAACAGGTATCAACAAGTATTTCAAGGAATTTTGATGTGAAAGTGAAGAGAAAAAGAGAATAATTTCCTGGAAAAGTAAATAGGGTCAAGAGAAAGTTTTTTTGAGTTGGAATAAATAATGGCAGCAGCATATGGTAGCTGATGGGAATGGTTCAACAGAGAGGCAAAATTTGCTGTTGCTGAATATAGAAAGATGTTCTTGAGCAGGTAAGAGAGAATGAGATCTATTGCACAAGGTGAAGGATTGGCATTAGCCATGAACATAGGAAGGAAGACAAGTGTGTTATGAATACAGAAGCAAGGAGGTGGTAGATTGGATTGAGTAATTTATGAAAGTTTGAATAGAATCTGAGTGACCCCGTTTCCGTTGGGAAATAAGTAACTTTGCCAGTGATGGGGAGGTAGAGGGAGGAGCCATATGAGATCTGAGGTGAAGGGAATGGTATGAAATATGTATCTAGGAAAGTGAGAGGCAATGAAGGAGGAAAATAAAGTAAGATGAAGGCCAGCATCAGGACCCACTTGAGATTAGTGAGCATGACTTTAACATTAGACCAGTACACTTCATTTTAGGTTGTTCTCTGGAAATGGTTTAGGCAGAGTTGGATTTAATCAGAATTGGAGTTTTACCAATAGAGTATGATAAAGCTAAAGGGAAGGAAAGAGAGTGGTACACATGTGTAAGAAGGTAATTACAATGATGGCACATGGAATTTAAACTAGGCAATTAGGCATGGGGTAATAGAAAGGTAATATAATGGATTACTAGTCTCAAAGAGAACAATTTTTTTATTAATTAGGATATTAAAAGGAATGAGCAGGAAAAAAAATTGGAAACTATGACTAGAGAATGAGGTGCTTAAAATTGTGGTTAGAGTGGGGTTTCCATAAATGATAGTGAGAAGATCACTGGAGTTGGTAGCTAGGTGAAAAGACCATGGGAGGAGAGGAAGTCAAGCAATCAAGAGTCCAAGGCATTGTAAGAAACATTTGTGAGGATACTGAAGTAGAATGAAGAATGTTTTATGGTATGGTAAGAGCCAAATCTTCAAGAACTTAAAGGGAAGAATGATATGGAGAGGGGGTGCTAGAAAGATGTGATTACAGTAGATTCCATAGTCTGATAACATGGGATTCAAAGTTTAGGGTTTCAGGGAGAAGAGAATTATTTGGAAGTGGTAATGAAATGCAAGTGGGGTTTTTGCATTCCAGGGCACTTCCAGACCCAGTGGTATGAGAGGTGTCAAAAAGAGAAGAGCCACGACTTGAGAAGGTTATAGGGGATAGAGTGTCTTCACAAGAGAGCCAATTTTCAGTGGAAACCGGAAGATAAAGGTTACATTCAAGAGGAGACTGAAGATAAAGGGGACTATGCTTATGACTGACTGAGAGCTCTAGAGGGCACAGTGTGCTAGGGAAGAGTCCAGGATGGGAACAGAAAGATGAATATACAGGGCCTTCTGAAAATTAGAGACTGAGACATGAGAGGCCCAGGTTTTACCTGGGGTGTGACCAAATAGGACTGGTGCTGAGCAGGAGAGTAGGGGAGACCTGTCAGTGGTATGGGAGAGTGCCTTGCCTATGGCCTGCAGAACTAAGAATATACTATTGGGAAATAAACATATTTAACAAATGACGTTTGATGTTCATAAGTGGAAAGGTAGAATGTGAATAAGAATAAGGTCTAACTAAAAAAAAAAAAAAAAGAATAGAGTCTAACTTTTTGCTAGGAAATTCTGCTTTAGATCATTTGCAAATTGATGATATTCTGTAGAAATTTAGCCTAAGCTGATCTTATATAAAAGAAAAGGCCTTTTAGGGATTATCTTTTATGAGTTTTGTCAGATCTAGGCTGATAATTGTGGTTCCAAATATTCACATATGTCTTGACATTGACTTCATGGGAAAATCTGGAGTTTCACGTAATATGATTTGTTTTCCCCATATTTTCTTTCAGTTCTCCAGAGTCTGATAATATTTAGTTTTATTGTGGTAAAAGGCACTTTGTTCTCTGGGCAAACCAATTTTCTGGTCCATGCATCAGATTTAATTACTCTACAAACACATATATACTATGGGGCACCTGGTGTCTCAGTTGGTGGAGTGTGTGACTTTCAATCTCAGGGCTGTAGGTTTGAACCCCACATTGGGTATGGAGATCGTTTAAACAATAAAATCTTAAAAAATACATTTATGCTCTTAAATTCTCTGCTTATGAATAAAAACCAGGTAATTGCCAACTAAATAATAACAAATTGTTTAAGTCTCTGAACTATTTAACTTTTCTTTCATTTCTTGCATCCTTTTCTGACTTTTTAGCAGATTCTCTTCATTGCCATTTTTGAGGCTATGATGTTCAGTTTCTGTCTTTGTTGGTTTCTTATCACTTTTTCCTGATTGAGATTAATAATTTCATTGTCCTCTTGTTTACATTTCAGTTTGTCTTGACATTAAAGTGCATTTGAATTTCTCCTGGATCAAGATATTTTCTTCTTCTCAATTTAATTCTAATTTTTACTTTTCATTTGTTCTTATAATTATTACTTTTATTCTTACAAATCTTTTGAGCCTCTTGACATAAGTTCTTGCTTACACGCAAAGCTTCTGCAGAGGAAAGACATTGGTAATTCCAAAATAATCTAAAAATTCTTTTTAATCATGACTAGGTAAAAATACTTTCTTGAAGACATTTACTTTAAACCAAGTTCACTAACATAATAAAATCAGGGATGCAGCTGGGGAGAGTACATCTGTTTTTTCTTGGGGGTTGTTGTCCTCTCTTCTAAACAGGTGGAAATAATAGCCACTCCTTTCATCACTCAATTGACCTCCTCCACTACCATTTTTTGCTTTGGTTATCTCATTAATTCTTTTCTCCTCTTCACTTAATCTTGGATCATGGCAGGTCCAAAAGGAGTGTAAAGTTGTTAGTGAAGAGGAAAAATTCATACTTATTACTTTTCTTCTTGCTCAAAATGTTGAATTTGGGCCAATGCAGAGAAAGCTGAGCCATTAACAGTCTTTATTTTTATGCGTATTTATTTATACTTCTATTGGCTACAGTTAGCAGACTTAGAAACATGTGTGGACCATATTGAAAAATCAAATTAAAAAGCAGTACTTAATTGTTGATACTTAATGGGATGATATTTAACTTTTTAAGTTTCCTTGATCAGGGTGTGGTATTTTTCAGCCACTGCATTGAAAATGAACCTTTTTCTGATATTATTAGATCATTATTAGATTCTCTTTTTTTTAATATTTTATTTATTTATTTGACAGAGAGAGAGGTCATAAGTAGGCAGAGAGGCAGGCAGAGAGAGAGGGAGAAACAGGCTCCTTACTGAGCAGAGAGCTTGATGCAGGGCTCAATCCCAGGAACCTGAGATCATGACCTGAGCCGAAGGCAGAGGCTTAAACCACTGAGCCACCCAGGTGCCCCCATTATTAGATTCTTAATAGCCAGGATCATAAGATAAAGTACTCATATTTTTGCTGTAGGGATAAACTTGTCTCAGGAACTGGACAGATTAAAGAGTCCAATAAATGAGGCAACCAAATGACAGAGCAGTCTCAAAGACTGCCCCTTTGATTTATTTTTTTGGATGACTTGCAAATCATTGTTCCTCATTCTGAATTACACATTCATTCTTTTTTGTATATGTGCTAAGGCCATTGGTAAAATTAACAGTCCCCACCAAATGATTTACATATACCACAATTCTTGCCTAACATGTTAATTTTGTAGTTTAGTTCTCAACCGGGTTCATCCTTTTTTTCCCCTTCTGAGTTTGTGAAGATGCTGTTTTCACACACCCCTTCACAGTAACCCACACTGTTGTATTGTCTACAGTGATGCTAGTCCTCATTCTATGGAACTTCCTTTGATTGACTGGACACTGTGAAAAATGAGGTATATGAAGTTAGCTTCTAGAGCTCTCATTTTCTATTTCAGCATTTCCTTCCCTTGTAACTGAGATCCATTGCCTCATTGCACAGTTCTCTTCTGGTATACCTCATTACCTCATACTTCATTTTCTGGATACCTTCATGGCTCCATACATGTCTCTTCCAGGTTCCATTTTTTTTTAAACTTTATGGTTCTGCATTCCTTAGTAGATGTACTCTCTACTTGCTGTAACTTGAAAGCTAGAGCATCTTGAAGACTATAGAGTTCTACTGGCAAAGTCATAGCTGCAGACATCCTAATTAGCTAGTTTTACCTAAGCTTTTACCACGCAAGGCCCTTACGCCCATCCCCAATCCTGGCACTTGTCTACCATATTGAACCACTTAAAATTCAGCCACTGCACTTATTCACATCATTTAGCCTCTGTTTTGAAAGGTTCTTTCCCACCCTTCTTCACCTTTCCGTTCTACATTTGGTCTCTGCTTAAATATGCCCAGGGAACATTTTCTTGAACTTTCTTGATCTGCAAATATTTGAGTCCTCATATCACACTGTCATCACCCCTATTTAAGCACCTAACACACTGGATTGAAATCACCTGGACATTCATCTCTTATTATTTGGCTATAAACTCCTTAAGATAAAGCACTATGTCTTGTTCACCTTTGTTTGAGCAGCACATTTTTGGAGAAGGGAGGGAGGGGATAAGTAAAAGAGGGAAGGAAGAAGTTAGTTATACAACTAAAGAAGTCTAAAGAGCTGTGGCTCTTTTCTTCTACCTTTAACAGACAAAAGTAAATATTTGCTGGAAAACCTTCATAAGATGAAGGATAGGGACATAAATCTGAAGTTTTATAGTTATGGCATAAAATAAAACAAATTATCTTTGTTCTGAGCTATTCATCTCATTGTTTCTGCCTGATTTACTTCTTATGATTCTTTTAGAATTTTATGTCACTTTGATTTGCAAATGTTAGATCCATGCATTGCTCTGGGAATATATTTCATATTTTATTGATTATAGGATGCCATTAATAGTGGAGAACCCAATATATAAAACCACATAAAATATGTAAGTCAGTTATAAAATACTTCACAATTTGGGAGTTGTTACATTATGAAAAATGTGTATTTTAGGATTAAGGACTATAGTAATAACAGTAAAATAGTAATAACAGTATAATATATATTATAATATATATTATATATATAACTATAGTAATAACAGTAAAGTCTAACATTTACTGAATGCTTACAAAATGCCAAGTACTTCACATACATTATAATACTTAATTCTCAAAATAACCCAGGTGGTATATCTACTATTATTATCATATTACATACAAGGAAACTAAATGCACAGAGAGGGGTCTGTGGGGGGGTATAGTGTGGGTATGTAGAGAGAGGAAGAGAGAGAGAGATTGATTGTAAAGAATTGGCTCACATGATTATGGCAAGTCCAAAATCTGCAAAATAAGTCATCAGGCTTGAGACCCAGGGAATGGTTGGTGTTACAGTTCAAGTCCAAAAGGAGAATTGTCTTTTCTTTTTCTTTTTATTCTTTTTTCTTTTTTATTGTGTTGTGTTAGTCACCATACAGTAAGTACATCATTAGTTTTTGATGTAGTGTTCCAAGATTCATTGTTTACATATAACACCCAGTGCTCCATGCAATACGTACCCTCCTTAATACCCATCATGGGCCAACTCATCCTCCCAACCCTCTCCCCTCTAAAACCCTCAGTTTGTTCTTCAGTGGAGAATCAGTCTTCTTCTATCCAGACTTCAGCTGAAGGAGGGTAATCTGCTTCATTCAAATCTGCTGATTTAAATGCTGACCTCATCTAACAAAAATATTTTCACAGAAACATCTAGAATAATGTTTGAACAAATATCTGGGTACCATGGCCTACCCAAGTTGACATATAAAATGAGTATCCCAAAGTTCACCAAATACTTTGTATGCAGTATGACAAATTACATTGTTCCATGGTGTACACTGGAAAGGAATTTGACTAGTACTGAAGTAAGTTGCTTTTATATAGTCAAACAAATTTGACATGTTTAATAAATCACCAGATAGAGCACTCTGGGTTAATGTTATATTGTCTCATGGTATTCTAAAACTCTTTGCTGCTATTTTATTATTGCCAAATATCACTTTTTTGTTTTCTGTAATGTATGAGTAAAAGTATGAAGAGTGCTTTAAATGTTATCATTTTCTCCATAGTGAAAATACAACAGTGATTGATGGGAGTTGAAACCACTGTTACTTCCTTCCATCAAATAACTAGAGAACATATCTAGAATAGTTCTATATTTGAAAAAAAAAGCTTAGCAATAAAGCTGATAGGAAGATATTATGTTATGCATACTATAATTAAACACTGAACAATAGCTAATCATAAAAGAATAATTAGAATATTTGTAATAATCTCCTTGTTTATGTTTCAAATGTGAAAATTAAGTGTTAAATTACATTTCTTCATTGATTACAAACTCCTATAATTGGAGCTATTTAAAATTTAATAGCAATATTTGATTTGGTCTGGTTTTTAATTTCACACCAAGAATTTCAGCTCATTACTTTCCTAACACAGCATCTTTGACTAAGACGTGATGTTTTACTTAAGCAGAGGACTGCCCTTGGAAACAGAAGTAGAGACAGAGCTATTTTCTGTATTTTTTTTAATTGTTTTTGTGTTTGAGTGAGACAGAGGGAGAGAACATGAGCTGGAGGTGGGGGGCAAAAGAAGAGGGAGAAGCAGACTCTCCTCTGAGCAGGAAGCCCAACCCCGATGACTTCCAGCCCACAACCCTGGGATCATGACCTGAACTGGGGCAGACACTTAGCTGAGAGAGTCACCCGGGAACCCCTATTTCTTATATTTTTAAGTGGTTTTCTGTGTGGTTGACATTACTTTCCTCACAAACTGTGGTATTGATTACTGTTCTCTTTCCCACTAGAATAGGGACGATGAATCACGAGGAAAAAAATCTTCCCTGTTCATGTTGTACAAGCATGATGGTTGTTACTTGATTGATTAATTCTTAGGACTATTTGAGAACTCATTGATATTTGCCTATTTGTTTAGACTCATTGTCCACCTGAAGTTTTCACCAATTTACCCCATTCCTGGTGTTGTCCACCAGGTGTCTGCATGTGGCTGTTTGAAAGATGAACTTCTGTGCTGCATTTGGGTTAGAAAATACTGAGTTACAGCCTTTATTTTAGTAGTTTGCAAAATACAAAGTGACTGTAGCTTTCTGACTAAGAAGACAAGTTATGCCATTTGGCAAGTTTAATGAGCACAAGACTGGTGAGATCATTCCTAGAATTATGGGTTAATAATCACTAAGATGGTGGCTTCATTTATATCCTGGATAAGCAAACCTGTTTAATCAGCTTTATGTTTAACCTAGCTCTTGGTAAAAAGTTACATTCCTGGTAGATTAAACACAGTTTGTAGTTTCAGGTGAATAATTCTGAGAGCCTCTCGACCCTCCTCAACAAACATTAAACAGAAAAACTCATTCAAGATAAAAAGGAAAAGAATCTTACTTAAATCTTTTGCACACACCTCCCACCATCCAGTCTCCTAACAGCTTGGCTCTTTGTGTTCTTCCTTCTGTTGGTGGAATGAGTAATACTCCACTCAGTTTATGGAAGTTGCAGAGCATGTGTGTCAACAAGATTCTTTTCTCTCAAGACTTGTCATCAAATACCATGGCTTCCTATATAGTTTCTTTTCATTTTAAGCAAAGCTGACTCAAAGTTTAAAGCTTCTAATTTTTCTTTCCACACTCTGGTTTCCCACTGGTTTCACAGTTATGGTCATTTAAAATGTGTATCTGCATATCTATTTCAGAGAACTTGAAGCAACATTCTGCACTCTTTGATGAATCTCATTCAACTCCATACAGTGCCTACACCATCCAGCCATCCCATTTCATTCCCAGTTAATGCTCCAGTATGTCATTGTTGGTGCCATTGCTTTTAATCTAGCACTTTCCAAACCTTGTTAGTGTCCCAGATTAAATCATTCAAAAATGTAAATGTGACTTTTGTAGTTATCATGGGCCTTTGGGTTATTTAAAAATTCTAAAACTTCAGGTGCACCTGGGTGGCTCAGTGGATTAAAGCCTCTGCCTTTGGCTCAGGTCATGATCCCAGGGTCCTGGGATCCAGCCCCACATTGGGCTCTCCACTCAGCAGGGAGCCTGCTTCCTCCCCTCTCTCTGCCTCTCTTTCTGCCTGTCTCTCTGCCTACTTGTGATCTTTGTATGTCAAATAAATAAATAAAATCTTTTTTAAAAAAATTCTAAAACTTCAGTTTTACTCTAAAATGTGATAGTGTATATTAAATACTCAATTGACTTTACCATAGTAGGCAGTTAAAACAAACAAATTGTCATAAGTCATGTCGCTCCATGGACTTTTTAAAAAGTTTACATATAATGTATTATTTGCTTCAGGGGTACAGGTTGGTGAATCGTCAGTCTTACACAATTCACAGCACTCACCATAGAACATACCCTCCCCAATGTCCATAACCCAGCCACCCTCTCCCTTCCCACCCCATCCTCCAGCAACCCTCAGTTCGTTTTCTGAGATTAAAAGTCTCTTATGGTTTGTCTCCCTCCTAATCCCATCTTGTTTCATTTTTTCCTTCCCTATCCCCCACGACTTTTATTTAAGTATGGACCACTCTTTAGTCAGCCTCTAAGGAGACATATAGGCCTCTGGATTCTTTGTGATTTCTCTCTTTAAACAAGTGTTCATCTTAGGAGAATTCCATCCATCTTTCAGCTTTTAACTCCCAATAAAAATAATTTATTCATAGAACGTTAGAACTGAAAGTCCTGGAGACTCCCTAATTCCAGACTTTTTATATATGAAATTTTAGTTTTTCCTGATATTGGTTAGTGTGCTTCTTTAAGTGTATTACCAATTATTATTCTGGTCTGTTCCTGCAAATGTATGAATAGTTCACAGTGTACAGAGATGTTGTGAAGTGATAGTGGATGATTTTTGTTTGGTGCTTCGTGCTATGAACATGTGCTTTAAGCCTTTTTACCTGTACCTAATAGCTACTGAATAATTTTTTAGAGAATATTTTATGATGCTTCAACATTCATGGAAACATACGTATTCTGTAGAGCCTTTTTGTTTTCATTCACACTGAAACTAGCCTGTTCCAAGAAATAGAGAGTGATTATGACCTTTGGCACAATGGTAGTATTAATTTTTCTCAGAAACTAGCTGTTGGCTTTACACAAAGGATATCAAGCTGCCTTCTCTTTTATTGAAATTCAAAGGAATGTAGAGCACTGTATTCGATACTCAAAAGGAAGTGCTTCATTTTAATAGAAACAGTGCATTTCTAGATTCTACCAGAAATTGCTAATAAATCTTAACCCTACTCATTTTACAGAGCATGATTTCCTGTTAAATATGAAGCTATTTCAACAACCAGATTATCTCTATGGGAGGGATCTATAGGACTGTCTTGCTTCATGCTCTTGTTACTTAATAATGATAACTAACCTTCCATAATATTTCATTATTCAAAGAGGGAATTTATATATTTTATCTTATTTAATTTTCACAACAATCTGAAGAGAAAGGCAAGCATATGATTGTGACCATAGTAAGTGAAAGTCAGGTATCACAGGAGGTAGAGATTGAAGTACAGTCCACAGCTCACTTCCATAGTCAGGACTATCAAAAGCCATTTCCATTGTTTTTCTTTGCCTTTTTCAGCCTGCACTCCTCCATCGCCCCATTATTCCAGATTCCTCTCTTTGTTACACTGAACCATGAATCTCAGCCTTTCTCCTGTCTCCACAAGATCCCCAATGCTTTTCTGAGGCATGATTAACTTTTCTGAAAATGCAGGGTCATGTTGCATAGCAACAGGTTTCAGCCATTTCCCTGACTCTTCGCCTCACAAACTACTCCTTCCCAAAGTCCACAAGCCTCAGAAATGTCCCTCCACCTCATACAGATGGGGAAAATTAGGTTTAAGAAGCGTAAATGATGAAGCCAAATGATGAAGCACGATGTGAAAGCCATGTGTCTCATTACAGATTCAGGGCTCCAGTCATGACTTCAACAATATTAACAGTAACCATTTGTTCAGCCATTACAGTTTGCATAGACATTTAATTTGCATTGACATGTTTTAATCTGTTTAATAAACCTATGAGGGAAGTATTACTATTCCATTTTGCAGAAGCAGATATGGATACATACAAAATTGTCTTACCTAAGGCACTGCCTATTTGTTATTATTTAACTTTACCCTTTCCTTTGAGATCTCACTTACATATAATTGATTTCAACTACTAACCTAGGAATTGAAAGTAGTCTGGACTTCTTTTTTTCTTTTTCTTTTTTTAAAGACTGTATTTATTTATTTACTTAGAAAGACCACAGGCTGGGTTGGGGAGGAGGGACAGAGGGAAAAGTAGAGAGAATCTTCCGCAGTCTAAGTTCCATGCTGAGCGTGGAAACCGTTGTCACAGGGCTTAATCCCACAACAACCCTGAGATCCTGACCTGAGCAGAAATCAAGAGTAGGTACCAGGAGCCTGTACCAGGAGCCCCTTCCAAGGATTTGTGTTAATAACTAGGAACTCACAGTCTCATGGTCACTTCTTTCAATAGCCCTTGATCTCAGCTGAATCTCATATTCTAGTCTGGGTGATATGTCTCTCAGCTTCAGTGCAACCCAAATATGAAAAATAGTCCTTTTTATTTATTTGTTTTTAACTTTTTATAAAAACCAAACCCAACTACTCTGCTCAGTGGGGAATCTGCTTCTCCCTCTCCCTTTTCCCCTCCGCCCACTCATGCGCATGACTTCAACAATATTAACAGTAACCATTTGTTACTTTTCTCTCTCTTTTTCAAATAAATAAATAAAAATAAAATCTTAAAATCAAATACTCTAAGAGCAATTTAATAAATATTATAGAACATTAAAAAGGGGGAGGGGCCTGGGTGGCTCAGTTGTTAAGCATCTAGAAGCTAAAGGAAGTGATATGGAAAATTTTCACAACTAATGTACATTTTGCCAGTCAGCTTACTAAAAAAAAATTTGTTTCATTTTGCTACAGAGTTAATAATGGATTCAGTAGTGGAAATTTTACAGTTAATCTCATATTCTTTTTATTATAAAATACTGGTTCATAAAATTATTCCTTATTTAGCTTTGATAATGATCGATGTATCTATTCAGAAAGTTTTAACCATAGAATAATTTAAGGCATTTTATAACATCAGTGTTCCTCATTTTTGTCCTCAGGGTCTTCTTGCATTCTTAAAAATTACTGAGGATCTCAAAGAACTTTTTTTATAAAAAATTTTTTTACCATAGTAGAATTTTAAACTGATAATTAAAAAATATTTGCTTATTAATTCATTTAAAAATCTAAGCCAATTACATGTTAACATAAGTAAGATTGTTTTATGAGTACAATAGTCCTCCCTCATCCACAGAGACTATATTCCAAAACCTCCCAGTGGATGCTTAAAACTGCAGAAAGTACCAAAACCTATATGTATTCTATTTTTCCTATATAAAGTTTAAAAATTAAACTCTCTAAGAGATTAACAATAACTAATAATAAAATAAAATAATTATAACAATATGATATAAAAATGTTATGTGAATATGGTTTCTCTCAAATATCTTATTATACTGGATTTACTCCTCTTGTGATAATGTAAGATGATAGAACGCCTATAGGACAACATGAAGAGAGGTGAATGACACAGGTGTTCTGATGCAGTGTCAGGCTACTATTGACCTGACAATACTTCAAGAAGATCATCAGCTTCTGGACCATAGTGGACTTTGACTAAATGAAACCACAGAAAGTGCAACTGCAATCAAAGGGAGACTGCTCTATAACTGTAGTCTTCCAAAAAATAATAATGAGAAGATTAGCACTATTTTTTTACATTTGCCAATCTCTTTAACAGATAGTTTAATAGAAGAAAATTGGATTCTCATTGCTATATCTTATTATTATTGAAGTATATGAAGAAAATTCAACTTCATGGAGGCATATAGTTGGAAAAGGAGAGGTATTTGAGCCATATTTTCAGATAAATGTGGATATTCTTCTTTGATACCACATCAAAAATTTGAGAAATGGTAGTTTCTTAGAGAGTCTTACTGTGTTAGGTGAGATCAGACAACCGATAGGTTGGAAAATGTGTTAAGTCTGCCAAAATTCTAGTAACCACATTGCACTCTATAATTTTTTTCTATTGTGTTTCAATTTGTTAGAAATTGTTCTAAGCACTTTAGATCTACTAATTCATTTAATTGTCTTGGTAACTCAATGACAAAAGTGCTGTTATTAACTTCATTTTATGCAAATAAGGAAACTGAGGCCTCTGAATCTCTGAAATGAAATTTCCATGTTTCTGCTCAGTTCTGTTGTTTTTACAGGATAATAAATTCAAAGTAAAATAAATTTAATGATAAGGATAAGTAATAGAATTTCAAAGTTACTGAAAAGCATATGACATATGGAACACTAATAATACATTGGTAAATTACAAAGGGAGATCATATAACCCTCCTTTAGCAGACCAAAATCACTTAACTATTCCCTTAGTATGTTTCCACTTATATTATCCATTGAAGTAGAATGATCAATTTTTGATAACTTGTTTCTAACACATTATTTTCCTGCATATGACATCTAAGAACTACATTAATAGAACTTTTGAATATAATCTAGCACATGGCCCTTTTGTGTGCACTTTCCCTTATATTGCTATAAAAACACCTTAAACTAATTTTAAGAATCTGTGTTTGGGATCCTAGTAAGAAGACAGCTAAAACAACATAGGTTTTCAGGATTTACGTAGCTCTCTAGGATTGCAAAATCTCAAGAACATAGAGATAACAGTTTGGGATCTTATAATACTAGTTTTTAGAGGAGTTGTCAGGAAAAAGTATAGCATGAGGACATATAATTCCTCTCAACGGCACAGGAAAGGAGCAATGAGCACTAGCAGAAGCAGTACCATAAAGAACAGTTTTTACTGCAATAAATCTTAATGGTACCTTCTGGGAGATTTCCAGAACAGAGTCAACTGAGAAACCTATGCTCAATAATGGGTGTGCTTTCCCAAGGTCATAAATGCAAATTTGTATAATATGTTAGAAGCCTATTTGTTATGGTATGAATAAAGAATAAGAAAAAAAATAGATAGTGTATCCCACCTTAGATTTAACTATCAAATCTTCAGATAGATAAAATAAACATTAATTATTATTAAAGTACTCAGA
The DNA here is from genome assembly GCF_922984935.1 of Meles meles. NCBI lineage: Eukaryota > Metazoa > Chordata > Mammalia > Carnivora > Mustelidae > Meles > Meles meles. Next base: position 97,241,085 of record NC_060067.1, read on the forward strand.
ATTTGGGGGAATAAGTTTATCTCTACTTCTGAAATATATCAAGATGTATATATTAAATTAATAGTGGAAATTATGACTCAGATAGATAAGTTGGTTTTTGTTTATAAGTCATTATAACTCAGCATATTGTAAATATTTCTATAGACTCAATACCTGTTCTTGTCACAAACTATTTCCATTCAGAATATTTATTTCATAAAAATAAGGCTAAGTAATTGGCAAGAACTTGGGTCTCCCTGTGGAGCAATGTGAATTGTATTTTTTCAATTCCTCATAAACATTTAGGGAAATAGACATATTTGTCAAGTAAAAGGAAAGGAAAGAAACTCTGTGGGGAAAACAATTGATGATTGGAAATTCCAATCAGAATGCTGGGAAGAAAGAAAATGGGCAAGATACTAGTTTATTAGTTCCAAGCAATGGAATCACATATTTGCTTTGGTTTGGCTTTGGTTTTATCACTTTTATACAATAGGGCAGTGGAGGAGGAGGACAAGGAGTTGAAAAATGATGGGCAGGAAGGGCGCAATAAAAGACAAGAGGTGGTAATAATTAGTATAATGAGCATTTGTATAAAATTTTACAGTTTATAGTATGTTTTAAGCATTTTATTTTATTTAATCCTAACCAAAAAGGGAATGGGCTATCCTGTGGAGTTGGTGCATTGCTAGTATTGATATCTATGTTGAATCCCATATGAATCCCTATGTTGAGTCCCAAGGCTGCATAGCCAGTAAGGAGGAGGATTCAAATCCAGACATTGGGATTCCTAAGACTGTGGGTTTTTCTTAGTACTACCACATAGGCTGGATTGTTTCCACAATACGTCCTAGAATACATCTTCGATGTCAGGCCATTGGGCACAACATCCAGAGATAATATATGGCCTCTACTAAACCCTCCACCAACCTAATATAACAAATAGAAAGGTATACATTTTCCCACTTACTATTCAGGAAATGGCTGGCTGTCCTCCTATGAGACATTGGGGCTGCAGACCCAACCCTGACCACCAGGACAATCCCCCTGGAGAAAATAAAGAGGATTGTTGCCAGAGCACATGTGAAATAAACACTGTGAACTTTACCATTAGTGTCCTTTTAAGCCTGTAAGCAGTGAGCCCTCTCCTGAGGAAAATAATATGCTTGTATAATGATTACTTTCCACTTTACTTGTAATGTTTGGATAAGTTTCCTGGGGGAAAAAAATAGAGGTCTGACTAGCACCTGCAGCAAGAAGGATGAAGATTAACTGTGATAAAGATGTTCTGATGGTAAGCCAGAGTGGGGAGAATCTCCTCCCCTGGTGTATGTTTCAAGGCAATAGGTTTTATCTATTAGAGATCTTCAGCGTGTATTTATTTTTCCTTTTTATTTCTAGTTTTAAACATTATTTTTATTATCACTGTGTAACATTTCAAACATATCAAAGCTTTTTGAGAATACTATGACAAATACTCTGGTCATTTTTCTACTTTTTTTTTTTTAAGAAAAAAAGATCACAAGTAGGCAGAGAGGCAGGCAGAGAGAGAGAGGGAAGCAAGCTCCCTACTGAGCAGGGAGCCTGATGCAGGTCTTGATCTCAGGACCCTGAGATCATGAGCTGAACAGAAGGCAGAGCTTAACCCAGAGACCCTCCAAGGCGCCCCTCATTTTTCTACTTAAAGAAGAAACTTGAGGGGCACCTGGGTGCATCAGTCAGTTAAACATCTGCCTTTGGCCCAGGTGGTGATCCCAAGGTCCTGGGATCAATCCCCACATCCCACATTGGGCTTCCTGTTCAGCAGGGAGCCTGCTTCTCCCTCTGCCTCTGCTCCTCTCCCACTTGTGCTCACTCACTCTCTCCCTCTTTCTCAGATAAATAAACAAAACCTTTTTTTAAAAAAGTTGAATGAAAAGAATTATTATATAAAATTAACACAGCTATAGCCATCTGTTATATATATAGTAGATTAAGGAGTAGTTATAATAATTATTAGGACAAGGGGTCCATTCTAATTTGCTAATTTTCCTATGCTCATTTAAAGCTACGTATAAAGTTCAGCACTTCAGAATATAAAATATCAGTTCCACATCCTTATCGGCCAGCACTATTTGCTTATTAGTGCTTCCATTTTAATAATAAATCCTAAGCTATTCAAAATAATTCAATATCTGTATTCAAGACAGAATCAATAGTCATCACTGTTAGAATTTAGAGAGAAACCAATAAAAGGACAAAGTCACAGACAGAAGTCCATGAATTCAGCTTTTAGGAAAAAAAATTATCTAATACATACCATTTGGTACCTAAGTGCTAAATCTAATGATGCCTGTGTGAAAATGCATGACTCTAGCCTTGAGAATTTGGTCATTACCAATTAATGGAGTTTTTATTCAACAGTTCCCTTTTTCTTTAGTTGAAACTACTATGAAGGATAGAATTATAAGCATCTTTTAAAAATAACGCTAATCAACTGAAAGTGTTAGTAAACCTAGTGGCTTTGAAGAATGTAAGTTCACCACTCTCTCTATAGATTTCCTGGTGTAATCTGAAACCTGTCCTCATCCATAGACAGCAGGGAGAGACCCAAAAAATCAGTCACTCCATGTTGGTAGGTGACATTTTGGGGGGGTGGGGTGACATTTTTAATAGTAGCAACAGGAATTTACATAAAAGTCTTGTCTTGGGTGGCAGCAAGTTGAATGGATCCCTGCACCCTCCCCCAAAATCTTAAAAGCTTATAAAGAGGCCCTAACTGGACTTGGTCACCTATACGGTGCCGGTTCTTTCAACATCACATCACCATCTCCAGGCTCTGTCCTTGGAGCAGCCTCTGGGAACAGGGAAGACAAGTGGAACCCACATTCCCAGGACCAGGGAGAGGGTCAGGAGCCTCCTAGTGCCCATGTCCACCTCAAGGGTCAATTGACAGGCATGTCTTTTTGGTCACATTCCCCAACAATTATATAATGATTACATATTCCCTGCTAAACCATCTTTACTTTGAGTTTATTTTCACCTGACTTGCAGCTAAGACACTAATGAGTTCCACATGAGTTTGACATGAAATACTTTCACCTATGTGTAGGTAATTTCAGTGCAAAGATACTTAGTTATTTGGAAAGTAATTCCTAACCATGACTAAGAGGAAGTAATTCTGTTCAAGACAGCAAGAATGTTACCACTTTTTTGTGGAGCTAATTCCTAGAGAAGTCACGTGGTGAACATAAATGTCAAACACTTCATAATTTTTTGTCTTCAAAATTAGAACTATAAAGAAAATGTTGGGCTTAAATATGGCAGCCCTGGGGCACCTGGGTGGCTTAGCATCTGACTTCAAGTCATGATCTCAGGGTACTGGGATCAAACCCCATGTCAGGCTCCATGCTGAGCAAGGAAACCGCTTCTCCCTCTCCGTCACGGATATTTTCTTTAACACATCCTGTCTCTAGGGCAAAGTTGATAACATAAAATGTGGTTTAACATTTATGTATTCTCTGGTCCATACCTTCAACTGCATTTTCTGTTTAGAATAGAGGACATTAGAATTTGCACATTTAAAAAAATGATTTAGGGGCGCCTGGGTGGCTCAGTGGGTTAAGGCCTCTGCCTTCGGCTCCGGTCATGATCCCGGGGTCCTGGGATCAAGCCCCACATCAGGCTCTCTGCTCAGCAGGGAGCCTGCTTCCTCCTCTCTCTCCCTGCCTGCCTCTCTGACTAGTTGCAATCTCTGTCTATCAAATAAATAAATAAAATATTTTAAAAAATGATTTAATAATACTCTGTGGTAGTAAAGAGAATAGCAAAAAAAATTAGAAAATTTTATTTTGACAGGATGGTTACATTTTGTTTTATGAAATATATATGGTCTTAAAATAGTCTCTATAAATTTAATAATTGTAAATACATCTCCGGAGTTCAATTTTACTCTGTAAATAATTTTACAGAAAAGGAACATACTAACTATATAAGTGATTATTCATGTAGACAAGTGTTTGGTAATCTTTTATTTATGTCTTAGATCTTTTTTTTTTAATGGAGTAGAAAGTATCAGTCTTCAAAAGCAATAATTTCAGAAGGAAAGACAACATGGAAAAAAAAAGTCAGGGAGAAGACCGTCTATCTGGGAAGTAAATTTGCCTTTTGATGGAAACTACCAAGAATTCACACAGACACTATAGATAAGACTATAACCAAACCAAATAAAAGTTGGATCCACCTGATGTGCAGCAAGCCAGTAAAAACTGACACTCAGCTTTTGCAGTAAAGAAAGACAGGCTATTTATTGGTATGGTTCCACCCAGGAGAATCGGAGCTAAAACTCTAAAGTTCCAAATTCCTTGATGACTTGCAGATGAAGGATTTTAAGAGCAAAATTTGGGGTGGGGGTCTCCTGAAAAGGGGGACACCGTTGATTAGGCCCATGAAGTCATGCTAGCAGGTGCTCTGGTGCCACTATGCCTGATTTCCTGGAAGTCTTGTCCATCTCAAAGAGACTTGGAATCTGAAAAATATCTGTATTCTTTATGCCAGAGAGTCACGAGGGGCATCTGGTGATTATATTTTTAGAGTAGTACTGATTAATACCTTAAGGTGAGTAGAGTTGCATTCCCACAGTTTCCTTGGTCAGTCCAGCCCTGCCTGGGGCAATATGATCTCTCGGATTCATTCGTTCATCTGAATTGACAAAATGGATACTGGCTTTAAGATTAAAAGGAAAATTTCCAGAAAGAAGTCACTTAACATGTAATTTGCAGCCATGTTTCTAATGAGACCAGGAAAACTGTATTCACTGTAGCAAAAGCTTTGATGTAAATGTTAACATACTGTACATGAGCAAGGCAATTTCAAGGATGAACAGCAGGTGCGGCTGATGAGGAAAGACCATTCAAAGCCAGGAATTTTTAAGTTACTTGACAAGTTAATCTTTTTTTTTTTTTTTTTTTTTTTGGTTAAATGGAGCATCTTCTCTGGCTTCTAAGGGATAATTATAGAATTCATTTAGCTCATTCCATCTGCTTTCTTCTGGTCTAAAGGTGGTCTCCTGAGTAGATCTCTCTAATAGGAAGAATATTGCTTGATGAGAGGAATATTTTCATTCATTTAGAATTTAATTTCTTTTTTTATTTTAAATTAAAAATTAGTCCCATATGTAATTATGTAATTTTAACACCCATTCACCTAAGTTTCACTTATAATATATATAAGTTATATGTAAATTTATATATCAGGAAGTGAAAGCTACCTCTTATTATTAATATCTCCCTGGAAATAATCATGTTTAACTCTTTGGAGAATACCTTTACGTTTTTCTCTTTCTATGAATGTACACTCACTCTCATTCATTTACTCATTCAATAAATATTTATCAGTGTCCTGTTAAATTCAGGTGATGCAGTACAGCAGTGTACAGTCCCTGCCCTCATGGAATGTACACATTTTTTCATTATAAAAATGTAATAATACAATAGAAATTCTGTCTTAGCCAAATGTTCTTTTAGTCAACAATACATCATAAGCATTGCACCACATCAGCACTTGGAACCCCACTGTATGGTTTTTTTTTTCTCTTCTCTTCCCATTTATACATCTTGAAATAGTTTATACTCACCATCTATATACATTTTGTCAACCAAAAAAAAAAAAAAGCCAGTTATTTTATTGGCAAAATGAGTTTATTCAGGAATAGTTAAGAATTACAATTCAAGAACTGCAAGCTACAGCAAAACCATAGATAGGCAAATCCAACAGACAAAGAAGAGGAAGATTATTTTATAGAGAAGAAGGTGAAAGTTGGGAAAGGTTGCTCTGAACTAAGGTCCACCAGAAAAAAGTAAGAGTTCAGGGTGACGATGGTTTCTCATTGGCTGAGAAACCAGGGTAGCTGATTTCTTTTAGAAGATGCAGTGTACATGTTTTCCTGGTAGGGCCTATAACTGATCATTCTTTCCTGTTGAAGATTATTTTGTTGTGGTCTATAATTGACAATTCTTCCTGTAACTAATGTTGAATGGATAGCTCCTTCTAGCTTCCCAACTCCACTTTTGTGGAAAATTAATATTTTCACAGTTTCTACTTTTCATTCAGGTCTGAAGTCACTAAAATCTGGACTTCTACTAAAATATGATTTACTATGTTGTCACGGAGAAAGAATTTCCTCTGCCCTTCAAGGTTCTTCTGGCTGAACTAAGAATCAAATCTACATAAGACAGATTAACAGGAGAAAATCAAATTTAATTTCATACGAGACATGAACTTCCAGAGACAGGCAAAATGAGGTTTATTTGACTTCCTGAGCTAAGGAGAGGGGTAATGGTTTGGGGGTACAAAGAGAAGGAAGTTTATTAGCAGGAAGGTGAGGGGAGATGTTTGGAAAATAAAGGTTGCCCTATTATATGGTTAAGTTTCTTAGGTAAAAAGGAAATTATGTTACTATCTCTCTTACTGGTACATCCAGGAAGTTGTAGGGGAAGTAAAGGGCTTTTTCTGAATTTGCTGTACTTAAGTCAAAATAAATTTCACCCGGGAGGAGTAGCAGGCTGAGATGACATCAGGTAGCAGGAGATCAGCTAGATAGTTTATCAAACCATTCTGAACACCTACAAATCCAACAGGGGATCAAAGAGAAGAAGAGCAACAATTCTAGAAACAGAAAGTTGACTACTTTCTGAAAGGTAGGACGTGCGGAGAAGTGAATCCAAAGTGATGGGAAGATAGACCACAGGGGAAGGGCTCGGCTCCCAGCAAGTGGTGGAGCAACAGAGCACAAAATCTGAACTTTTAAAAGCCTGCCCAACTGAGGGACATTGCTTCAGAGGCTAAGCGGGGGTGGAGCCCTCGAGGAGACAGTGTGCTCTCAGGTCCTGCAGGATCACTGAAGGATCGGGGGTGTCTGATTATCACAGAGCTCGCAGGTATTAGAGCAGGGAAGCCAGTCACAGAGATGGAGCTGAGGAGTAAGCTCTTAGCTCAGCGTTACCATAAACTGTGGTCTGTGGCACAGTCATGCCACTGCTCTATGAGCAGGGACCCCACAAGTGGCAGATCCAGGGAGACCCCCTTGGAAGAGCAGCAAGGATCTGCTGGGCTTGGTGACTCCAGGAGGGGCTGTGTGCCAGAGACAGAGGGGCTTGATCACAGGCCAGGTGAGCTCGACGCACAGCCCGAGGGCAGGGAGATGGGAGTGACTGAGCGCTTTTCTCCGAGGGTGCACTGAGGAGTGGGGCCCTGAGCTCTCCGCTCCTCCGGGCAGGAGATTGGGAGGCCACCATTTTCATTCCCATCCTCCAGAACTCTACAGAAAGCGGAAAGCGATCAAGGAACAAAAACTCCCGAGAGCTAACCGGAGGAGATTACTTACTCCGGCCCCTGGCAAGGGTGATACAATTCCACCTTGGGGCAAAGACACTTCAGAATCACTACAACATGCCGCTCCCCCAGAAGATCAGCAAGAAATCCAGCCAAGACCAAGCTTACTTATCAAGGAAATAGCAGAATCCAGAGGAGGAGAAAGCAAAGCATGGAATTCATGGCTTTCTCCCCATGATTCTTTAGTCTTGCAAAGCTAATTAATTTTTTTTAATTTTATTTTTTTCTTATTCTAGTTTTTGTAACTTTTACTCTTTCCTCTTTTAATGTTTTTTAACTAGTTTATCTTAACAATACCTTTCATCAAAAAAAAACCTTTTGAACCTTCATTATTATAGTCATATTTTATCATTCATTGTATCTAACTTTACTTTTTGTATACACATGGGGCTTTTTCTTTTAAAAAATTTTGGGATATAACAACTTCTAATAGATCAAAATATACCCTAAATCTAGCACAGGACTTTGTTCTAGTCTCCAGCCTGAGCAAATTCTCTCCACTTTCTTTTTCTTTCTTTTCCCAACCAACTTATCTTATCAACTCCTTTTTTAGAATTTTTAAAAAATTTTCATCTTTACACTCATATTCCATCCCTTCATTTTGTTTACTTTTGCTTTTGTATTTATATATACACACATATATGTATATATATAAATATGTATATTTTTTTTGTGTGTATATATATATATATATATATATTTCTTTCTTTAAAATTTTGGGAGGTAGTTTCTTCTAACAGACAAAAAGTATTCCCAAAATTAAATGGGTGGCTCTGTTCTATTCACCAGTCTAATACCTATATTTCCTTTTTTCTTTTTTTTTTTTTTTTTAACTTCTTTTTACCCGCTTTCCTCCCCCCATGATTTGGGGTCTCTTCTGATTTGGTTAACACACATTTTTCTGGGGTCTTTGCCACCCTTTTAGTACTTTATTCTCTCCTTCATATACAGTTTTTTGTTAAAATTTTATTTATTAATTTGACAGAGATAGAGAGAACACAAGTAAGCAGAGTGGCAGGCAGAGGGAGAGAGAGAAGCAGACTCCCTGCTGAGCAGGGACCCCCCCCCCACCCCGCCCCGATGCAGAGCTCGATCCCAAGACCCTGGAATCATGACCTGAGCCGAAGGCAGCCGCTTAACCCACTGAGCCACCCAGTGGGTTAATATATATTCTTCATATATTCTTATCTGGATAAAATAACAAGGCGGAAAAACTCACCACAAGAAAAAGAACAAGAGGCAGTACTGAAGGCTAGGGACCTAATCAATATGGACATTGGTAATATGTCACATCTAGAGTTCAGAATGATGATTCTCAAGGTGCTAGCTGGGCTCAAAAAAGGCATGGAAGATATTAGAGAAACCCTCTCTGGAGATATAAAAGCCCTTTCTGGAGAAATAAAATCTAACCAAGTTGAAATCAAAAAAGCTATTAATGAGGTGCAATAAAAAATGGAGGCTCTTACAGCTAGGATATATGAGGCAGAAGAGAGAATTAGTGATATAGAAGACCAAATGATGGAGAATAAAGAAGCTGAGCAAAAGAGAGACAAAAACTATTGGACCACGAGGGGAGAATTAAATAGATAAGTGATACCATAAGACAAAACAACATTAGAATAATAGGGATTCTGGAAGAAAAAGGAAGAGAGAGGGGCGCAGAAAGTATACTGGAGTATACTGTATATTATATATATATTGTAGAGAATTTCCCTAATATGGCAAAGGGAACAAGCATCAAAATCCAGAAGGCACAGAGAACCCCCCTCAAAATCAATAAGAATAGGTCCACACCCCATCATCTAATAGTAAAATGTACAAGTCTTAGTGACAGAAAAATCCTGAAAGCAGCCTGGGACAAGAAGTCTGTAACTAACAATGGTAAAAATATTAGATTGGCAGCAGACTTATCCACAGAGACCTGGCAGGGTGGAAAGTAGTGGCATGATCTATTCAGAGCACTAAATGAGAAAAACAAGCAGCCAAGAATCCTACATCCAGTTAGGCTATCATTGAAAATGGAGGAGAGATAAAAAGCTTCCAGGACAAACAAAAACTAAACGAATTTGTAAACACTAAACCAGCTCTACAGGAAATATTGAAAGGGGTTCTCTGAGCGAAGAGAGACCCTAAAAGTAGTCAGAAGGGAACAGAGACAATATACATAACAGTCACCTTACAGTCAATACAATGGCATTAAATTCATATCTGTCAATAGTTACCCTCAATGTAAATGGGCTAAATGCCCCAATCAAAAGACACAGGGTATCACAATGGATAAAAAAACAAAACCCATCAATATGCTGTCTGCAAGAAACTCATTTTAGACCCAAAGACACCTCCAGATTTAAAGTGAAGGGGTAGAAAACAATTTACCATGCTAATGGACATCATAAGAAAGCTGGGGTGGCAATCCTTATATCAGATCAATTAGATTTTAAGCCAAAGACTATAATCAGAGATGAGGAAGGACACTATATCATACTCAAAGTATCTGTCCAACAAGAAGATCTAACAATTTTAAATATCTATGCCCCTAACATGGGAGCAGCCAACTATATAAGCCAATTAATAACAAAATCAAAGAAACACATCGACAATAATACAATAATAGGGGACTTTAACACCCCCCTCACTGAAATGGACAGATCATCCAAGCAAAAGATCAACAAATAAATAAAATAAAGGCCTTAAATGACACACTGGACTAGATGGATATCACAGATATATTCAGAACATTCCATCCCAGAGCAACAGAATACACATTCTTCTCTAGTGCACATGGAACATTCTCCAGAATAGATTATGTCCTGGGTCACAAATCAGGTCTCAACCAGTACCAAAAGATTGGGATCATTCCATGCATATTTTCAGACCACAATGCTCTGAAACTAGAACTCAATCACAAGAGGAAATTTGGAAAGAACCCAAATACATGGAGGCTAAAGAGCATCCTTCTAAAGAATGAATGGGTCGGGGCGCCTGGGTGGCTCAGTGGGTTGAAGCCTCTGCCTTCGGCTCGGGTCATGATCCCGGGGTCCTGGGATCGAGCCCCACATCGGGCTCTCTGCTCCGCAGGGAGCCTTCTTCCTCCTCTCTCTGTCTGCTTCTCTGCCTAGTTGTGAGTTCTCTCTGTCAAATAAATAAAATATTAAAAAAAAAAAAAAAGAATGAATGGGTCAACCAGGAAATTAAAGAAGAATTGAAAAAAATTCATGGAAACAAATGATATTGAAAACACAACTGTACAAAATATGTGGGACACAGCAAAAGTGGTCCTGAGGGAAAATGTATAGCGATACAAGGCTTTCTCAAGAAACAAGAAAGGTCTCAAATACACAACCTAACCCTACACCTAAAGGAACTGGAGAAAGAACAACAAAGAAAGCCTAAACCCAGCAGCAGAAGAGAAATAATAAAGATCAGAGCAGAAATCAATGAAATAGAAACCAAAAAAAACCAGTAGAACAAATCAACAAAACCAGGAGCTGGTTCTTTGAAAGAATTAATAAGATTGATAAACCCCTGGCCAGACTTATTAAGAAAAATTGAAAGGACCCAAATAAATAAAGTCATGAATGAAAGAGGAGAGATCACAACCAACACCAAAGAAATACAAACAATTATAAGAACATATTATGAGCAACTATACACCAGCAAATTTGACAATCTGGAAGAAATGGATGCATTCCTAGAGACATATAAACTACCACAACCAAACCAGGATGAAATAGAAAACCTGAACAGACCCATAATCAGTAAGGAGATTGAAGCAGTCATCAAAAATATCCCAAGAAACCAGAGCCCAGGGCCAGATGGCTTCCCAGGGGAATTATACCAAACGTTTAAAGAAGAATTAATTCCTAATCTCCTGAAACTGTTCCAAAAAATAGAAATGGAAGGATAACTTCCAAACTTATTTTATGAGGCCAGCATTACCTTGATCCCAAAACCAGACAAAGATCCCATCAAAAAAGAGAATTACAGACCAATATCCTTGATGAACACAGATGCAAAAATTCTCACCAAAATACTAACAAATAGGACCCAACAGTACATTAAAAGGATTATTCACCATGACCAAGTGGGATTTATTCCAGGGCTGCAAGGTTGGTTCAACATCTGCAAACCAATCAGATGATGATACAATACATTAATAATGTGATAATTAATAATTGTGATACAATACATTAATAAAAGAAAGAACAAGAACCACATGATACTCTCAATAGTGCTGAAAAGGCATTTGACAAAGAACAGCATCCTTTCTTGATAAAAAAACTCTTCAAAGTGTAGGGATAGAAGGTACATACCTAAATATTTTCAAAGCCATCTATGAAAAACCCACAGCGAATATCATTCTCAATGGAGAAAAACTGAGAGCTTTTCCACTAAGGTCAGGAACACAGCAGGGATGTCCATTATCACCACTGCTATTCAACATAGTACTAGAAGTCCTAGCTTCAGCAATCAGACAACAAACAGAAATTAAAGGCATCCAAATTGGCAACAAAGAAGTCAAACTATCTCCCTCTGCAGATGATTTGATACTTTATGTGGAAAAGCCCAAAAGACTCCACTCCAAATCTGCTAGAACTTGTGCAGGAATTCAGTAAAGTGTCAGAATATAAAATCAATGCACAAAAGTCAGTTGCATTTCCATACACCAGAACAAGACAGAAGACGGAGAAATTAAGGAGTCAATCCCATTTACAATTGTACCCAAAACCATAAGATACCTAGGAACAAACTTAACCAAAGAGGCAAAGAATCTGTACTCAAAAAACTATAAAGTATTCATGAAGGAAATGGAGGAAGACACAAAGAAATGGAAAAATGTTTCATGCTCATGGATTGGAGGAACAAATATTGTGAAAATGTCTATGCTACCTAAAGCAATGTACACATTTAATGCAATCCCTATCAAAATCCCATCCAGTTTTTAAAAGAAATGGAACAAATAACCCTAAAATTTATATGGAATAAGAAAAGACCTCGAATAGATAGAGGAATGTTGAAAAAGAAACCAAAGTTGTTGGCATCATAATTCTGGACTTCAAGCTCTATTACAAAGCTGTCATCATCAAGACAGTATGGTACTGGCACAAAAACAGACACATAGGGGCGCCTGGGTGGCTCAGTGGCTTAAGCCACTGCCTTCGGCTCAGGTCATGATCTCAGAGTCCTGGGATCGAGTCCCGCATCGGGCTCTCTGCTCAGCAGCGAGCCTGCTTCCCTCTCTCTCTCTCTGCCTGCCTCTCTGTCTGCTTGTGATCTCTCTCTGTCGGGTAAATAAATAAAATCTTTAAAAAAAAAAAAAAAAAAGACACATAGATTGATGGAACAGAATAGAGAGCCCAGAAATAGACCCTCAACTCTATGGTCAACTAATCTTCAACAAAGCAGGAAAGAATGTCCGATGGAAAAAAGACAGCCTCTTCAATAAATGGTGCTGGGAAAATTGGACAGCCACATGCAGAAGAATGAAACTGGACCATTTCCTTACACCACACACGAAAATAGACTCAAAAGGGATGAAGGACCTCAATGTGAGAAAGGAATCCATCAAGATCCTTGAGGAGAACACAGGCAGCAACCTCTTTGACCTCAGCTGCAGCAACTTCTTCCTAGGAACATCGCCAAAAGCAGGGGAAGCAAGGGCAAAAATGAACTATTGGGATTTCATCAAGATCAAAAGATTTTGCACAGCAAAGGAAACAGTTAACAAATCCAAAAGACAACTGACAGAATGAGAAGAGATATTTGCAAGGGCTAGTATCCAAAATTTATAAAGAACTTATCAAACTCAACACCCAAAGAACAAATAATCCAATCAAGAAGTGGGCAGAGGACATGAACAGACATTTCTGCAAAGAAGACATCCAGATGGCCAACATGCACACGAAAAAGTTCTTCACATCAATTGGCATCAGGGAAATACAAATCAAAACCACAATAAGATATCACCTCACACCAGTCAGAATGGCTAAAATTAACAAGTCAGGGAATGACAGATGCTGGTGAGGATGTGGAGAAAGGGGAACCCTCCTACACTGTTGGTGGGAATGCAAGCTGGTGCAACCACTCTGAAAAACAGCATGGAGTTTCCTCAAAAAGTTGAAAATAGAGCTACCCTATGACCCAGCAATTGCACTTCTGGGTATTTACCCCAAAGATACAAATGTAGTGATCCAAAGGGGCATGTGCACCCAAATGTTTAAAGCAGCAATGTCCACAATAGCCAAACTATGGAAAGAATCTAGATGTCCATCAACAGATGAATGGATAAAGAAAATGTGGTATATAGATACACACACACACACACACACACACACACACATATATATATGAAGGAATACTATGCAGCCATCAAAAGAAATGAAATCTTGCCATTTGCAATGACGTGGATAGAACTAGAAGGTATTATGCTTAGCGAAATGAGTCAATCAGAGAACGACAATTATCATATGATCTCCAATATGAGGAAGTTGAGAGGCAATGTGGGGGATTTGGGGGGTAGGAAAGGAATAAATGAAACAAGATAGGATCGGGAGGGAGACAAACCATAGGAGATTCTTAATCTCACAAAACAAACTGAGGGTTGCCGGGGGTAGGGGGATAAGGAGAGGGTGGTTTGGTTATGGACATTGGGGAAGGTATGTGCTATGTTGAGTGCTGTGAAGTGTAAACCTGGTAATTCACAGACCTGTACCCCTGGGGGGCTAATAGTACACTATATGTTAATTTAAAAATTTAAAAATAAAAATAAATAAATAAATCAAACATAACAAATAAATAAATTTCACCCCAAAGTAGCCCTTCTTGTGGCAGCCTGCTCTTGGCCCCTACAAGGTCATACATGCTTATTGCCAAGTTCAGTTGATGTCTTCTAATTCTCACCTTTCTTGGCTTCTCTACCATATGTGATGCAGTCAGCTCTAAAACTGCCCTTTACTACTCTAATTCAGGCAGCAGTTATTTCATCTCAAAGTCTTTCACTGGTGCTCTTGCTTTTCTTCTGAGTGATTACATTTCCTGGGCTCCATCTTTAGCCTTCAGTCTCCATCTTGTCTTTAGATGGTCTCATGTACTCACATGAATTCACCTGCCACCTAAATGCTAATGAATCTCAAATCTTGGAGTTATTTCTTCTTTTACATCTCCAGCTGGATATCTTACAGGTGCATCCAACCAAACACAGCAGGATTCATCATCTTATTCATTCCTATTCTTCTTCCTACTTTTCTTAACTTAATGCAAAAAAATTCCTTTTACCCCACCACCCAGCCCAGACACTTGGGGACTCATTTTTAACATTCACTGTCCCATGTTCTGCACAGCCTGTAGCACTCTCAGATGTGCCTCGTTAGAGTCTTCTCTTCATCCTTACTGTCACCGGCCTATGTTTCAACTGTCAGTGTTTATCTCAAACACTAGGGCAAACATCCCTGCCTTTGTCTTATTCCACTACAATCTATACTTCACACTACAGAGTATTTTTTCCAATGCGAACTTTTGTTATGTATTGGTCTTTTCAAAAGTTTTTCAGTGGTTTTCTGTGATCATCACATTAAGTACAAAAACCTTTGTGCAGCTGTATGCTATAATACAACTCTATGTAACTTGGCACTTACTTGTCTCTGTAGTCTCATCTTGCATCAAGGTATGTCCAAATCTCTGTTCTCATATTTGGAACTGTTGATCCACAGAGGGCCAAATTCTCTCCCTTTGTGCATTTGAATGTTCTGTTCCTTTCATTGAAATACTCTTTGCCTTCCCTTCAACTCTTCACCTGGCTGACACCTCCTTCCTCAAGAATAACCTCAGATTCATGTTCCCTTGTGACTTCATGCTTTTGTCCATATTGCCCCAGGTGTTTCAAATATCTGCCTTTTCCCCATATTCACCTAGATACTACTGCAGATCAAACATGGCCCCTTTTGAGAGAATTTCCCAACCCTGTATGAGTACTCAGAGAATGCTGTGGTTGTCTTTCTTGCAGTATTTACTCCTGTTATGATGATTCTCTAATTGTTGTCTGTCCCTAACACGAGATTTGTTACCTAATAATCCATCATAGCCCTAATTCAGGAAATGAGGGGAAGCCCTGGTGTGTTGTCATGACAACTGCTCCATCCCGAGGAATCCTAACAAATCAAAAGCTTAGCTTCTGGCTGGGTTTGCCAACAGTGTTGCCCAACAAACTCAGATAAACTTGTCACAAGAGAAGCCAATAATTCAAGAAAGGGGGTTTGGAAAAGAGAGAGAAGTTTATTTTGGGTGCAGACCGCTAGGGGAGGTGGCAGGCTCAAGCCTTAAAAACAGACCTCTCTACTGGCAACCTGAAATTTTATAAGGAGAGGATGGAGAGAGGAGGTGCGTGCAAGAGAGCAGGCAGAGGGTCCATGATCATGAAAGGGGTCAGTATGTGTTCAGCCCATGAACGTGGGTAGGGAAGGGGATGTGTGTGGTCTTCTAGGCAGTCCATTGCTATCTGGGCTTTTCTGGCCTCGTGGTTAGAATGTTCCAGTCATTGCAAAACAACTTCATTAATGCCTCAAGAAAGTCTGATAAGAAATAAGCATAATGGATTTTAGTTAGAGAGTGAGTTAAGCTATCTTTTCTATTTCTGATTTTAACTGCTGGAGTCTATGGTTGAGCAAGAGGGCTTGCTAACTTAGTGCCTTATGAGCAGGAATCATCTCCTTCAAATTTATGACCCCCAAAATTAGGAGTGTCTGGCCAATGGTAGGTGAATGAGTTTTAAATAAGTAAGTCATTCCAAACTATGACTCGTTTTTCATCTCATGAGTGAATATCCAATGAATATCCTTTCATTCATGAGATAAAAATCTAGACATTGAGTTGTTATGTACCTCTTTCCCACTTATACCCTTTGTCAGAAGATATAATTAACTGAAAGATAAAATTAAGGCCCATATCTTGATCAAGTCCCAAAAGTTCATTTTTGCTTTAGTTTCCCTTGCCTTTGGAGATGTGTCTTGAAAGAAGTTGCTGTGACCAATGTTGAAGAGGTTACTGCCTATGTTCTCCTCTAGGATTTTGATGGATTCCTGTCTCACGTTAAGATCTTTCATACATTTAGTTTATCTTTGTCTGGTGTAAGAGAATGGTTGAGTTTCATTCTTCTATATATAGCTGTCCAATTTTCCCAGCACCATTTATTGAAGAGACTGTCTTTTTTTCTACTGGATATTTTTTCCTGCTTTGTCAAGGATCATTTGACCATAGAGTTGAGGATCCATATCTGGGCTCTCTACTCTCTTCCATTGGTCTATGTGTCAGTTTTTGTGCCAGTACCATGCTGTCTTGGTGATCATGGCTTTGTAATATAGCTTGAAATCTGGCAACATAATGCACCCAGCTTTGATTTTCTTTTTTCAACATTTCCTTGGTGATTAGGGTCTTTTCTGGTTCCATACAAATTTTAGGATTGTTTGTTCCAGCATTTTGAAAAATGCCATTGATATTTTGATTGGGATGGTGTTGAAAGTATAGATTGCTCTGGGCAGAATAGTCATTTTAATAATGTTTGTTTTTCTGATCCATGAGAATGGAATGTTTTTCCATCTTTTTGTGTCTTCTCCAATTTCTCTCATGAGTGTTTTGTAATTCCTAGAGTATAGATCCTTTACCTCTTTGGTTAGGTTTATTCCAAGGTATATTATGGGTTTTGGTGCTATTATAAATGGAATCAATTATCTAATTTCTCTTTCTACAATTTCATTGTTAGTGTATAAGAAAGCAACTGATTTCTCTGCATTGATTTTTTTATCCTGCTACATTACTGAATTGCTGTATGAGTTCTAGTAATTTGGGGGTGGAGACTTTTGGATTTTCCACATAGAGTATCATGTCATCTGTGAAGAAAGAGAATTTAACTTCTTTGCCAACTTGAATACCTTTTATTTCTTTTGTTGTCTGAATGCTTTTGCTAGACTTCTCGTGCTATGTTGAACAATAGTGGTGAGAGTGGGCATCATTGTCATGTGATCTCAGTTGGAAGACTCTCAGCTTTTCCTCATCGAGAATGATATTTGCTGTGGGTTTTTCATAGATGGATTTTATGAAGTTGAGGAATGTTCCCTCTATCCCTATTCTCTGAAGAGTTTTTCAGGAAAGGATGCTGTATTTTGTCAAATGCTTTTTCTTCATCAATTGAGAGGACCATGTGGTTCTTGTCTCTTATTTATGTGTTCTATCACACTGATTTTCAAATGTTGAACCATGCTTGTACCTCAGGGATGAATCCCATCTGGTTGCCATGGATAATCCTTTTTTTTTTAATATTTTATTTTTATATATTTGACAGTGAGAAATCAGAAGTAGGCAGAGAGGCAGGCAGAGAGAGAGAGAGGACGAATCAGGCTCCCTGCCGAGCAGAGAGCCCGATGTGGGACTCCATCCCAGGACCCTGAGATCATGACCTGAGCTGAAGGCAGAGGCTTTAACCCACTGAGCCACCCAGGCGCCCCATGGATAATCCTTTTAATGCACTGTTGGATCCTATTAGCTAGGATCTTGTTGAGAATTTTGGCATCTGTATTCATCAGGGATATTGGTCTGAAATTCTCCTTTTTAATGGGGTCCTTGCCTGGTTTTGGGATCAAAGTAATGCTGGCCTCATAGAAAGTTTCTGCACAGCAAAGGAAACAGTCAACAAAACAAAAAGACAACCCACAGAACGTGAGAGGATATTTGCAAATGACACTACAGACAAAGGGCTGATATCCAAGATCTATAAAGAACTTCTCAAACTCAACACACAAAAAACAGATTATCAAATCAAAAATGGGCAGAAGACTTTAGCTTACAAAGGCTACAAGACCTACAAAAGGCTAACAGACACATGAAAAAGTGTTCATCATCAGTAGCCATCAGGGAAATTCAAATCAAAGCCACACTGAAATGCTACCTTTTACCAGTTAGAATGGCAAAAATTGACAAGGCAAGAATGTTGGAGAAGTTGTGGAGAAAGGGGAAGCCTTTTACACTGTTGGTAGGAATGCATATTGATGCAGCCACTTTGGAAAACAGTGTGGAAGTTCCTCAAAAAATTAAAAAAAGAGCTACCGCATAACCCAGCAATTGCACTACTGGGTATTTACTCCAAAGATACAGATGTAGTGAAAAGAAGAGCCATATGCACCCCAGTGTTCCTAGCAGCAATGTCCACGTAGCCAAACTGTGGAAAGAGCTGAGATGCCCTTCAACAGATGAATGGATAAAGAAGATGTGGTCCATATACATAATGGAGTATTCAGAAAGGCTGAATGCCCAACTTTTGCATCAACATGGATAGGACTGGAGGAGATTATGCTAAGTGAAATAAGTCAAACAGAGAAAGTCAATTATCATATGGTTGCGCTTATTTGTGGAACATAAGGAATAGCATGGAGGACATTATGAGAAGGGAAAAATGAAGGGGGAGAAATCAGGGAGGGACATGAGCCATAAGAGACTGTTATCTCCAGGAAACAAACTGAGGGTTTTAGAAGGGAGGGGGTCAGGGGATGGGTGAATCTGGTGAGGGGTATTAAGAAGGGCACAGATTGCACGGAGCAATGGGTGTTATATGCAAACAATGAATCATGGAACACTACATCAAAAGCTAATGATGTACTCTATTGTGACTAACATAACACAATTTAAAAAAAAGAAATTAAGGCCTATAAATAGAATGACAGTCCTCAAGATAAGAGTCTTTTGGAAGGAAATGATAAAGGAACATCTTTCAGAATATGGAAAATTAGTTATATTTTTCTAATTTATAAATATCTGAGTGACATTTAATTCATACACTATAGTCTCTTATACCTGGTTCCTTCCTTTCAAATACCAATTTCTCCTGCACTATTGGCTGATTTTGTATTCTATAACAATACTAGACATTGGAGTCTGCATGGAACCATGAGGATTCATATTTTATCTTTATATGTATCTTGTATTTGTAAGGGTACATTAACTATGTAATTGGATTAAAACAATAATATTGTATTAGGCATTCCTAGACAAAAGAGAATTTGAAACCACTGCCACTACCAGAACCCAGTGATATAAATTAATATTTAAAAAGATTACAGAAGTCTTTACACATTCTAATGCCAAGCTGAAAGGCCCACTTAGCTTTTGTCTTTTAATTTGGCAAGGAAGTGAGAATGATTGCTATTGATTTTAACAGATTTGGCATCAAATCTAGATTTACTGTTGTTCATATGGAATTTTCTTCACATGGTACCCAAAGGGTAATAATAAAAGTAGACTAAATGTGCCTGGGTGGCTCAGTGGGTTAAAGCCTCTGCCTTTGGCTCAGGTCATGATCCCAGGGTCCTGGGATCGAGCCCCGTATCGGGCTCTCTGCTCAGCAGGGAGCCTGCTTCCTCCTCTCTCTCTCTGCCTGCCTCTCTGCCTTCTTGTGACCTCTGTCGTCAAATAAATAAATAAAATCTTTAAAAAAAAAAAAGACTAAATTTCAAAATTAGTTCATTTGTGAAAAACCTATTTTAAAGCTAACTTTATAATATTCAAGGAAAGGACTTAAATATATACGGATGCATTTGGAAACTTCTTTATCAAATACCTGTACGTAATATTATACACTTATGTAAAGCTGCTCTGAAGTTGCACGGCATTCTTTAAGGAAACATTGACCTGTCATCCTTGATCCATGAATTCTTAGAGAGTTAGAAGGCACCTTAGAGGTAACCTAACACTCCTTTCCCAATTCAGATACATCTTTTACAGAATCCCTGGCAGATGATCGTATACTCTATTTTGTTGTTTTTTTCTTTTCTTTTCTTTTCTTTAGTTGTGGGGTGTTTTTTTTTTAGTTGTTGTTTGTGTTGTTGTCTTGCCATGTGCCATTTTGTAATGTTATCCATTAGTCCGAGTTGTATACTTTGGAACAAAACAGAGATCAGCTGGTCCATCCACTGTTCACCAAAATATGAAATCCACAAATTCAGAAGTCCTTGATTTTTTTCTTTTCCTTTCCCGCTACCCTCCCTTCACTGATTTTGTCCAGTTCTAAATTCAAATTTGACATCTGGTTTATCCACTTACTTCCATTTTTACTGCCACTAGGTGGTAGTCCAAGCCACCCCTTTGACCTACACTATTGTAATAGCCTCATTAATCCCTGTTTCTGTTGTCATCTCTTTACAATCAACTTTCTGTACCAGCTCTCTCCATATTGCAATACATACACCACAGGGCAATGCAGGATCGTTCATTGGGATACAAGAACAAATACCAGAAATTCTATTTATATTTATTTTTACCCCATTCTTTTTCATTTCTGTTTTGTGTATGCTTATAATGTTCATAAATTAGTACAGTAGTGCATGTGTGCCATTTATAAATAAATAAGCATACATTTATTTGGGGGACCATGTTTAAATATTGAGTACTCTATTCCAGATATATTCTGATTAGCATAGAGTATTACTTCTTAGAATTTGCACACTGCCCTTATGTAATGTAAGATCTTATTAGCATTTTAGCTCTTTTCTGTTTCACTTTTTTTCAAATTCATAGTCTGATATATCCAACTTCCCAGATCCATAAGAAACATGTAAATCATTGCTTTTTACCATGCAATGCCTTCCATTTATTCCAATTAGATTTTCGTATACTTTTTAAAAAAATGTTTGAAACAATCTCATATTACAGAGAAAGTCAAGTACCGTACATGTACAACACAAATAACATTCGTTCCTGGACCTTTTGAGAGTTCACTGCCAACCTGATGCCCCATCATCTCTAATACTTTTGTTTATATTCCCTACAAACAAAATCTCTTTCTATGTTGGGTCCTGAGACTATCAAAACCAGGAAATTAACATTGTTAATCCCATTTAATCCTTAGACCAATTTAAATTTTGCCAGTTTTCAAAGTATGTCCTTTATCATAACTATTCCAGTTCAGAATCACATGTTACATTTATTTGTCATGTTTCCTTATTCTTTAAATTGGAAAAATTAATCATTCTTTCTTTGATTTACATTACCTTGACACTTTTGGATATTTTAGACCAGTCGTTTTGTAGATTATCCTTCAATTTGGGTTTGCCTCTTGTCTTCTCAGGTTATGCATACAGATTCAGGTTATGCATCTTAGGCTGGCACACACAGAAACAACGTTGTGCTCCTCTCATTGCATCCTATCTGCAGGCACATGACAGTTATTGGTGATGTTAACTTTGATCACTAGATTAATATGGTGCTTATCAGGTGCTTTCACTCTACAGTCACTCTTTAAAAGATTTTATTTATCTACTTGTCAGAAAAGGGAGAACAAGCAGAGGGAGCAGCAGACAGAGAGAAGCCAGCTTCCCACTGAACAAGGAGCCCAATGTGGGACTCGATCCCAGGACCTTGGGATCATGACCTGAGCTGAAGGCAGATGCTTAACTGACAAAGCCATGCAGGCATCCCTGCACAGTTACTCTCTTGTCACATGTTTTGTGGGAGGTATTGTGAGACTATGTCATTATCCTATTCCATAGCAAATTTTTATTATTTGCCAATTTATTTATAATAGTATGGACTCGGGGTTCCCTATTTTATTCAGTGGGTAAAATTTTTTACTATCGCAATTTATTTTGATACTCACATTGTCCCATATTCGGCCAGTGAGAGCCCCTTCATTCAGGCTTCTACATCTTTCTGCTGTATTCCCTTCACTCTTTGAGCACCTTCTTAATTTTTTATCTATATTTCACCTTCTTTGTTTTGACATTTCAGGCCATTTATATTACTTTGAGTCTTGATTAGGCCACTTATAATATCAGCTCTTCCTCCTATATGATATATATCAATATACTATTTTGTATTTTGAAGAATTATTGATCATCAAGCTAGTTGCTGCTGCCTAATCAAAGTCACTATCAAGTCAAAGATTCTTCCCTGGATTTCAACCATCTCCTTTTTTTTTTTTTTTCTTTTTTAAAAGATTTATTTATTTATTTATTTATTTGACAGAGAGAGATATTACAAGTAGGCAGAGAGGCAGGCAGAGAGAGAGGGGAAAAGCAGACTCCCTGCTGAGCAGAGAGCCTGATGTGGGGCTTAATCCCAGGACCGGGGATAATGACCTGAGCCGAAGGTAGAGGCTTAACCCACCGAGCCACCCAGGCACCCTCTCCTTGAAAGAAAGTAATTTGCTAATGTTCAGTGCTCTTCTCCATGACTAAAAGCACTGACTCCATCCCAACCTGATCCTTAGGTTCAGAGAATTCATACATTAAAGTCACTGCCATTACTAGTAGGATCTTGACTTGGAGCTCACTTAAGGATATCAAAGCTTTGGGTACCAGGAGGTGGTGGACAAAACAAACAGCAATTTTGTCCCTGGCACACACTTTTTAAAGTTTATTTTATTTCTTTTCAGTGTTTGAGAATTCATTGTTTATGTTCCACACCCAGTGCTCCATGCAATACGTGCCCTCCATAATACCCACCTCAGTATACTGCTTAATTGAACAAATGAATAAATGCAAATAAACTAACCCAAATTTTAAATGGGTCTAACTGTTCAATAATCTGTGAGTGTTCATGGAAAAGCCTTTAAAGCCAAAAATCTGGATTCCAGATTTTTTTTTCAAGGATTACAGCTGTAAAACTTGACAAACCACTAAATTACTCTAAGTTTCAGTGTTTTTTGCTTTTGTTGTTATTAGATGAAAATAACAAATGGAACACTCCTGCCTCATCCACAGACTTATACAAGCCAGAGAAATCATGTAAATGAAAATTATCTGTATGCCTTAATTAGTATTAACGTGTAACATTATCATTCTTTTGGTGAATATACAATGTCACCATATGATTATTTTTTTCATTATTTTATAAGAAAATGAGCAGATTTTTGAAATGCCCATCATTTTCCTAAACTATTTACCTAATGTTGATTTAACAAAAAATGGAGCTTAAAATTTTTTAAATTAAATAAAGTAACATAGAGAAGAAAAGAAAATGAAGCTAACTTAGTTTTTTGAAATACTCACAGATCATCTACTTAAAAATTGTTCTCAGATTTCTCTGGGATCAATATAAACCTCACTATTTGATTTAGAAAAATCCTTCCTTTCTTTAATTAGAAAGTTAGAACAGATTTGCTTCTCAAAATTGATGACATTTTTTCCCTGCCCTTTGATTTTTCGAAAAGTACTCATTTTACTTTTTTTAAGATTTTATTTATTTATTTGTCATAGAGAGAGAGAGCACAAGCAGGGGGACAGGCAGGCAGAGGGAGAAGCAGGCTCCATGCTGAGCAAGGAGCCTGATGTGGAACTTGATCCCTGGACCCCAGGATCCCAAGGCAGACGTTCAACTGACTGAGCCACCCAGGCATCCAAGAAGTACTGATTTTAACTCTTAAAAAGAATAGAGAGAGAATCAGATTTAACTTCTGTCATTCAGGAATCAATTTCACAGGTTGCTGGGGCAGGCTGGAGGAGTTGGGGGTCATCTCTATATCTCTATTCTATCTATAAAATTAACATAAAAGTGTCCTACTTCTCATTGTTATAATGAGAACTAAACGTAATAATGCATGTGAAAGAATGCCTATAAATAATAAAACTTTGTACAAATATGTAAGGAACATATGACTCAGAACTTGGAGGTAATAATAGTAAAACCTGTCATTTATTGATGTACTCTCCTTACCAGATTCTATGCTCTTTTTCAATGTTACAACAACCCAATATGTATTATTATCCCTATTTTACAGATGAGGAAACTGAGGATCAGAGGGGTTAAGTACTGCCCAAAGTCACACAGCTAATAAGCAGTGGAGCAAATTCAATCCCAGGTCTGTCTGACCCCCAAACTTTACCATTAAACCATGACCCAAATTCTACCCCAGACTCCACCAGTTTGGCCCCAAAGGCTTGAATCCATTTAATGAGTCTGTCCTGAAAAGTTCTCCTCTGTTTATGAGCTGCTGCCAAACCTTAATGTTGGTTCTAAATTTTCCAATATGAAGACTGTTCTAGGTTGTGGAAACCATACAGTTAATAGTTCTAATGTCTCTTATTTATCTGCTAACACTGTACCGTCTCCTGAAAGAAGCAGATCTCTTCTTTCCTACTCTTTTTTATGTGAGCATTTTCTGTATTTCATGCTTTTCAAAAGGCTCAATTACTTTTGCTTTTAGTACTAGCTGAGAAAATGCCCAGTTTGATTATAAAGACGCATTGGTTAGCCATTCAATGAATTGAATAGATACTCTCACCAAGTACATTTTTTTGCATAGAATTATTTAGTTAATAATTCATTAAAATTCTCACCCATACAGATTTTTCCATTTTTAAATTTACTTAGTGCTTACACTGATAGGTGTTACCAATTTGTCATGTACTCATACAAAATCGATGGTTTCACAAGTAAATGTTCTGGATCCTGAACTGGATCATCAAAAATTATCAAGGATATTTTCTGAATTTGGTGTTAAATAATGCTTGTGAAATGCTTATTTCTTTGAGAGTTTTTATATTTTAAATTACTACAATTGTGATCATTGTGAAACTTTGACAGCTTAATGATCAGCAGAGTAGACAAGTCCCTGTGGAATGCTGCTTTGCATTAGTGATCACATTTCCTTATGGGGCCTACCAAACCATCAATGTTACTGCAATTTCAAAAGAATTCACAGTTACATTATCCTGTCATTTGAAAATTTAAATAAATTGCACTATTCACCCAAGGTATGTATGACATGATGACCTTTCAGATTCAATCAGTTTTTAAAACTTTTAATTTTGATCTCAGTATTACTCTTTGTAACCTGATTCCAAGAATATTTTCACATCTACCTTAAAACCTTCTGCAATCTTCATTTTCTCAGAATTTCTGTACTTTCTATTTTAAAAGTCCTTTTGAACTTATATAAAGACTATAGAATCAATTCCTTTTAAATGTTTTGAATAGGCACATCTTGACCCAAATGAAAATTCATACACTTATGTGATGCTAACTCTTCTCTGAGGAAAAGTCCTTGGCAAAATATCCTTGGGACAAGAACAATGCTGGAAACTAACATTCACTTAATTTTAATGTATAGAAGGTGTTGCCTTGTTTTCTTAGGCTATAAGTGAATGTAATTTTTTCTTAAATTGAGACACTGGAAAAAATACGAAAGGACTCTTTTCCTTCTGTTTTGGGGTAAATGTAATCCTTCTTTAGCATTAGCTAAAACCCTTACCCTAAAATGGTTTTTCAGAATAATGTACTGTGAACCAGAAAAATTTCCTTTCTCTTTACAGAGATCTAACAGGTTGGGGACTAATTATAAAATATATTTTGACAATCAAACAGCAGACTTTTATATAACTTTTGCTTGTATTTTTAGTGCTTCAGAATTAGCTTGAAATAGATCTCAGGAAATGATTCGGGAGCTAATGTGAGATCTCCAGACTAAAAACTAATAATACTCTTCTAACATTTGTATCCTTTCCCTCATCACATTAGCTTTCTATGTCATATAATTAATTAAGAGTTTAAAGTTTATTCAGATTAATTCCATTAGAAGAACTTTAAAAACACTGAGATAAGGGTGCCTGGGGGGCTCAGTCAGTTAAGCATCCAGCTCTTGATCTTGGCTTAGGTCATGAGAGATTGAGCCCTATGAGAGCTCCATGCTCCAAGTTCAAGATTCTCCTTCTGCCCCTCCCCTGTCCCACTCACACTCTCTCTCAAAACAAAACAAAACAAAACAAAAGTGCTTTGAGATAAGTGGTGAAATTTTAGTTTCAAAAGTACTGATTTAGAGTCAAATGTATTTCAAATGTTAAATATGAAGCTAATTAGGATAAGACTTCTGAGTCAACCATAGAAATGCTGAACTGGTAGTATTTTACTTGAGGTAAAGTTTCTCTTCATAGAAACATTGTTTAATTTAAGAATCATTGTAATATCTCTTTTATCCTGCACTGACAAAATTTTTACTCTTGTCAAGGTATCAGATACACACCGGACTTCAACACTCTATCATAAGACCTACCCAACCCAACTGTTTACCTCTGGACAATGCAACCCTACCTCAGAAGCTGAAGGAGGTTGGCTATTCAACACACATGGTTGGAAAATGGCATTTGGGTTTTTATAGAAAAGAATGTATGCCCACCAAGAGAGGATTTGATACCTTTTTTGGTTCCCTCTTGGGAAGTGGTGATTACTACACACACTACAAATGTGACAGTCCTGGAATGTGTGGCTATGACTTGTATGAAAATGACAATGCTGCCTGGGACTATGACAATGGCATCTACTCCACACAGATGTACACTCAAAGAGTTCAGCAAATCTTAGCTTCCCATGACCCCAGAAAGCCTATATTTTTATATATTGCCTACCAAGCTGTTCACTCACCGCTGCAAGCCCCTGGCAGGTATTTTGAACACTATAGATCCATTATCAACATAAATAGGCGGAGGTATGCTGCCATGCTTTCCTGCTTAGATGAAGCAATCAACAATGTGACCCTGGCCCTGAAGACATATGGTTTCTATAACAACAGCATTATCATATACTCTTCAGATAACGGCGGTCAGCCCACAGCAGGAGGAAGTAACTGGCCTCTCAGAGGTAGCAAAGGAACATACTGGGAAGGGGGCATTCGGGCTGTCGGCTTTGTGCATAGTCCACTCCTGAAAAACAAGGGAACAGTGTGTAAGGAGCTTGTGCATATCACTGACTGGTACCCCACTCTGATTTCACTGGCTGAAGGACAAATTGATGAGGGCATTCAACTGGATGGCTATGATGTCTGGGAAACCATAAGTGAAGGTCTTCGTTCGCCCCGGGTCGATATTTTGCATAACATTGACCCCATTTATACTAAGGCGAAAAATGGCTCCTGGGCAGCAGGCTACGGGATCTGGAACACTGCCATCCAGTCGGCCATCAGGGTGCAGCACTGGAAACTTCTTACAGGAAACCCTGGCTACAGTGACTGGGTTCCCCCTCAGTCTTTCAGCAACCTGGGGCCCAACCGGTGGCATAACGAACGAATTACCTTGTCGACTGGCAAAAGCGTATGGCTCTTCAACATCACAGCTGACCCATATGAGAGAGTGGACCTATCTCACAGGTATCCTGGAATCGTGAAGCAGCTTCTACGGAGGCTGTCACAGTTCAACAAAACCGCAGTGCCTGTCAGGTACCCCCCCAAAGACCCCAGAAGTAACCCTCGGCTCAATGGAGGAGTCTGGGGACCGTGGTATAAAGAGGAATACAAGAAAAAGAAGCCAAGCAAAAAGAAGGCTGAGAAAAAGCAGAAGAAAAGCAAGACAAAGAAGAAACAGCAGAAAGCAGGTTCATTTCCAAATTGCCATTCAGGTGTTTGCCATTATCGTGGATAAGTACACATTTTTTCCAAAATTGGTTAAACTTAAGTCAGTCTTAGTCTTTTAGCTGTTTTCTAGGTAAACCAGCAAATCTGGCTCAATAATATCACTGCCATTTAGCACCAGACTTATTTTCATGTCATGGTCGCAAGGAAAACAGGTCTATTCGGCGCCAAAGGTGCTACCATTGCAAGCCACACGTGGAGGAGGGTAGAGACATTTATTCCTTTTGTTCCTTTATCAAAGTGCTCATTAAGGATTTCAGCTGTTGTGCTTCAGTCAAGAGACCAAACACTTGCATTCTTTCAGCAGCAATCAATGAGTATGTTAATTTTTTTTTAAGGTTTTTTTTTTTTTTAATTTATTTGACAGACAGAGATCACAAGCAGGTAGAGAGAGAGGAGAAAGCAGGCTTCCCGCGAAGCGGAGAGCCTGATGTGGGGCTCGATCCCAGGACCCTGGGATCATGACCTGAGCTGAAGGCAGAGGCTTTAACCCACTGAGCCACCCAGGCGCCCCGAGTATGTTAATTTGATGGAAGTTACAGGGTAGTGTGATGGAAACTACTTCTGAGTAGTTTTGAGGTTGCCTCGCCTCAAAAGGCCTTGAAAAATATTTTTTCTTAGTGAATTATTTTATCTCTATCTTATGATACTTGGTTTTTCTAATTAATTCCATTTCATGTATCATTTCCTTTCCTGTGAAAATAAGCTGTTTCCTCCCGTGTAAACAGCTTGCACCTCATTTTATCACGCATGAGGGAATGGCAAATAAGAATGTTTGAGCACACTGCCAAAACGTGAATGTAACTATTTTCTAAACACTTTAACAGAATGACATTTCAACATAAAGTACATAATTTATTTTACAGAAAAAAATATTTTGTTTTCATAAAGTTATACAAATGACTTTTATTTTATTTTCTATATACTGTTAGAAGTTTATTTCATGTCTTTAAGATTACCAAGCACTGTAATACTATAAATTACTGTAATACTGTGTGAATTCATAGAATAGAAAAAGAAAATTAGAAAAAATGATAATCATCATTGTTCAACCATTATTTTAAATGTAAAAAGATGAATATATTCCTTACAAATTACTTGGAAATTCAGTGTTGTATGGGGTTGAGAAACACCTTTATTGTTTCTATCATAAACATTTGATTTATGTGTCTTTATTATTAAAATGACTTATTTCACAGCACTAACAAATTTAGTGTGGCTTTCCTGATCCAATTTCTAGATAAAATTATATTATTCGTCTTAACAACAAAAATCTTTACAAATATGCAATTGAAGGTATGATTTTCTAACAGCCATAGTAAATAATAATACAGATTTTGCAAATAAGAGGTGTTTCCACTTGGCTATTTCAGAGACAAAAATATTATTTTTGTTAATCTATAACATTTATAATGATCCTCCTCTTACACAAAGTAGATATGGTGGGGATGTGATTTTAAGTTCTCAATTAATGACCACAACTTTTTTTTTTAAGATTTTATTTATTTATTTGTCAGAGAGAGTGAGAGCACACAAGCATGGGGAGCTGCAGACAGAGGGAGAAGAAGACTCTGCACTGAGCAAGGAGCCCAGTGCGGAACTCGATCCCAGAACTTGAGTTCATGACCTGAGCCAAAGGCAGATGCTTAACCGACTGAGCCACCCAGGCATCCCCTTCCATATCTTTTTTCAATGAGAATAAATTAGCTCACAATCTTCTATCTGGAAATGGCTTCACAGATGTTATTAGCTATTTGTAAGAATACCTGCCACCTGCACACGATGCTAGGTAGACTGATTTAAGAGAAGTTTGTCTTGCAGGGTGTGTGGTGGCTCAGTTGGTTAAGCAGCTGCCTTTGGCTCAGGTCATGAGCTGGGCTCCCTGCTCAGCAGGGACTCAGCATGCTTCTGCTCCTTCCCCCCACTCAGGTGCTGGGCGCTCTCTCTCTCTCTGTCTCACAAATAAATAAATAAAATCTTTTTTTTTTAAAGTCTGTCTTGCCCTTAAGAAACTAAAGTCTAATATAATAATCATGTAAAAATATTGAACAAAAGTATTTTCAAAATACTATCAGCAAATCTCTAGGTATTTCAAGATGTCCAGGAAGGAAAATGGTATACAGTTGGCTTTCACGTCCTAATCATTAAAACTGTGTTAATACTGTGCATTTAGTCTCGGGGGTCATTTTCCTAAACTGTGATTCTCAGGCTGCTTTTCCAGAGCTGTCTGTGGCTCTTTCAAGTGTAAACTGCAATTCTTTAAAACCTCTGATCCTTTTACTAGGAGACTGAAAGAAAGTCCTGGACTGAAAAATAAGTTTTCCGCTAGTTTTGTCAGAAAGCAGTTTGTGGATATGGCTATGTGTCTTGGGTGAGAAAGGATATAAAGCAGTTAATTCAAATAAAAAAGCAACAAAGCAACAAATAGCAAGGCAGCAAACACTTTTGGTGCTTTTCCAGCAAAAACAACCACCCCAGGTCTGTCAAGTCTACTAAAGGAGTTGTTTCATCTATAGTTATGTACTCTAACCCCACTTTTCAAAAAATTGAGTGACTGTTAGTTTGCTTGAATGGGCTGTTTTTGAAAATCTTAAGGATAGAGAAAACATTGTGCCACTGACAGTTGAATAAGTATACAGTAAATACACTTTAGCATTTGCTACTCCAAGGTCCATGAATTTGGCATCAGGATTAGCTTCTTAAGCATTTTTTTCATAGGATTCTTGAGCACCCAAATTGTGAATTTGTCGGTAGCCATCAGAATATGCTGGCGGAAATAAGCTGGCTTCCCAAAAGCAGCACGCAAAATTCTTACATCATAAGCTAATAAATTCATTGTTCCCTATTAGGGAAAATTACTTCTCAAAATTTATACATTCATTCAACAAATATTTATTAAATCCTCCTATCTGTCAGGTAAAATTCTAGGTGCTTGGGATAGATCAATGAACAAAAGGTTTAAAAATGTTTACCTTTGTGCTCTTGCCAAGTTAGGCAGACAATAAATAATGAACATAAGTAGTAAGCAAATTATATACATAGTCCCCCACCTTAGGCACAGTTTTCCATGGTTTCAGTTACTCTAAGTCCACGTAGCGCCGAAGTAGATGATCCTCCTTCTTCTGTATCTAAGGTCAATAGTAGCCGTCCCTATGCCTATGTCATTCATCTCGCTTCATTTCAACACTTTGGGATTTTTTTCTTATCACATCATCACCAGAAGGCTGAGTTCAGTACAATACGATATTTGAGAGAGAGAGAGACCACATTCGTCCAACTTTTATTACAGCATGTTGTTATAATTATTATTTTTTATTAATTATTGCTGTTAATCTCTTAATGTGCTTAATTTATAGATTAAGCTGTATCTCAGGTATGTATGTATAGGAAAAAACATAGTATATATATAGGGTTAGGTATTACCCGCAGTTTCAGGCATCTCCTGGAGGTCTTGGGACCACTGTATACAGGTACTATATAAAGTAATATGGAAAGGAAAAAGTAGATCACGAAAAGGGGAGGATTCATTCAACACCGACTTTATCCACCTGTTCATTCAACATTTGTGAAGTGCCATATGCAATGATATCTGCTAGGGTCTGGTGACAAGTATTATCAGACAAAGTTCCTGCCTTCAGGTCTTGTACACTCTCCTGGGAGACACACACCAACTGAATAATCAAACCTCCTCATCTCCTCCACGCTTCTTCCCTAATTGATCTCTCTCTGCAGCACTTTTCACCCTTTAATATATTTCATGTTTTACTTACATATTTTCTTTGTTCTCTGACTCTTCCCTCTAGAGTATAAGCTTCTTAAAAGTGGTTTATGTCTGCTCTGTTTACATCGTATCACCAGTGTATAAAGCAACACCTGCCTCAAAGTTAGCATTCAATATATAATTTTGAATGAATAATCACATATATCCATATATTCAGCTATATTTGCTTCAATTTCCATTTTCCATTTTTTTGTTTGCTTTCCGCTTCTTATACAGGGATTTCACTTTTGAAAATAGAACTCATCATCCCTAATACTTTCCCTCATAATAATAGCAATAATGTGAAATACAGACATTTCTAGCACTATAAAAAAAAGTAACTCTGATAATGTATGTTGTAAAAAGAGTGTTATAGCAATAGCCAAGCAAAAGTCACACAAAATTGAGAGCGATTTTTATCTATATAATCTTTATTACCTAACAGGGCAGAATACTATTTTTCTAACACTACACTGAGTATCACAGAATGCATTAGCCGAAATGAGAGTTTCCAGAAAGGAGAGGTAGGGGCTTAAATTGTGAATAATTTTTTGTAGCACGTGATAGAAGGAAAAAAACATAAATAGCAAATAAACCTCTATGTCTTCATAGAATTATGAAGCCACATGGACTATTGCTCCTATCCTTGGGTGTTCTATTATAAACCTCTCCAATCTGGCAGAGCAGAATTCTTTTTGGAAGATAGGTTTTTCCCTAAGCTGGTTGAAGTATCTCTATGAAGTCTGTTGACTTACTGGCTAGCTATGACAATATTAAACCCAGGACACCAAAATGTCCTTGTGAGTTAGGCAGTCACATTACTTAACCTTCCATTTCATATATGACTTGACAGAAATTTCCTTTCTCTCAAATTTTTCTACAGTCTTATATTCTTAGTTGATTAGCTTATGCAATTTTGTGTAAAATTAATTCCAACAACTACAAGGAGCAAGAAAACAACATAGCTCATGAGAAATGCCTCATAGTCACTCTGCAGAAATTCTCTAGTTGAAAATTTTAAGTGAGGAGCATCTTATGAATCAAGTAAAATTTGTCTTTCAGAATAAAAATCCAAAAACAATTTTCAAGAGGACATATTAATCTCTCTGGAAACCATACTTTAAAGAATTAATGTTCCTTCAGCCTTGAGAGTTGTGAATGACTGGTGGATACTTTCAACTGAACTTCAAAATCAAAAAAAAACTATGAGAAAAAAATTTTTTATAACTGAGGTTAACAAAAACAAAACCTTGATTTTTATGTAGCATCTGAAACTGTATTTTCTCATGTCACCATCACCAGACCTTCCAGAGGCTCTTTTTCAGCAAAAAAATGATAGCGTAATTCATCAGTCATGGAGATGCATTCTACATGTCCCACTAACATTTCTCTATTTGTAGCTTTTTGTGATTGGAGTATCAATGCCCTCTAGCACCTGGGACATAGGGAATTACAAGCATATAGCATCCACATTATCTCTACTTTGCACTACACTTAATTTAGCAACAAAATATAAGGGTTCAGAGTCTATCACCCCAAAATATGCTGCCTTGGCATATTGGTTAATTTGAGTGAGTTAAAGTAAGTTAAAAATGTCAGATGCAAAAGGGACCTCCTGACATTTCTTTTTTTCTGGAAGGAGGAGATAAAACTCCCATGAAAAGTGCCCTCCCTATACAAGAGGAAGGAAGACATGCTTGTCACCAGAGAAGGGTGCTGAGAGAAATCTGTACAAACTTGTTAAACTGATCCTCATCTCTCTAGTCATTTTTCCACAGTTAACTACCCTACCCCAAACCCCTTTGTTTTGTCATGTTGTCACAATTTGCTACCCTTTGTCCAATCTAGTACATAGTGTTCACTTCTAGCTACTTCTTTGTGTCTTCATTTTCTAGTGAAGGTGCCCATGTACATATCAAAATAAAATATACAGTCTTTTTATTAAACTTGTTTTTCTTGTCTTCAGGTTTTGCTCAAAGACCTAAGAGTTAACTTAGCCTTTCAAAGATTACAGTGACAGCTGCTAAAATAAGCTATTATTTTCCAGCTGGGAGAAGTGGCTGCAGTGACAGTCAGACTAGGTAAGCGGATAAGTGGAGAGGTTTTTCCCCAATTTTTTTTCTTTGGCTCCATGCCTGTGTACTTCCTAGTATCTGGGCTATGGTTGGGCTGTTTCTTTCTGTCCTCTTTGGCTCCACGTTTTACATTTTTAGTACCTTCATTATCCATCCCTGAGTCCCACACCACTTCCTGCCACAGAACTAGACACAGAGACACCTGTGTCCAACAGATTAGGGAATCCAACAGATTCCTCCCCTTCTAAATTTCCCATAAAGAGATGAGTGTGTAGAGCTACCCTCATCCCCACTGGTGACAGGAAGTCCTAAGCCCCCCACTTAAACCTTTAGCAGCAGAGATCATGGTAGAAGGGAAGTGGCGGGGGTGGAAGAAGAAGTGTTTCCATAGGAATAAAGTGAGGTACATCTCCCTTCAGGTTTGAGCAGCTTAGCAGCTGTAATGCCCAAAGCCTTACTTCACTTTTGGTAACTAATTAATGCTTTCATCTCCTGTCTGCAGGAGACTGTTATGCCCGAGTTTTCGCGTCTGAGAGACCACCAAGGAGCCAACACCAATGCAATCACACGAGGGTTTATTCAGCAAGCTTAAGCTTGGGCCCAAGTATACCCGATGCAGTGGAGTAGGGACTTGGACCCGGAAGCAGATTACAGTCAGAGTTTTTAAAGGCAGAGCAGGGGTGAATTCGGTGGTGGGTGAGGACAAAGGGAGTTATGGATGATGTAAGACTCTAAAGAATTTTGGAAGTGAGGTCTCCAGGACCTTGAGGGGCTAGCTATTGTCTGGGGAAAAGGTTATTCATTACCAGTAATAAAACCTTCTCGTGAGACCCTTTAGATGTGTAGCAGTGGGCCATATGCTTGGGAATGATTGCTGACACTATCTTGGAGGTTTAGAGATGAAGTTTAACATTTCTCCTATCAAGTGTCCTTGTTAGTGAGATTTAGGTTTAGAAGAAATTTAACTTATTTTACATTTCCTTCTGCCTCAGCTTCCTTTAGTTTTATGGTGGGGAGGGCGACATTAATGTTAAGATAGCTTCTTTGTTGTAAATCTCTAGAACATTTGTAAACCAAGGGAGACTCCTGTCTTGCAGAATTGTGATCTCTCCAAGTTAACTATTTGTTTTTCTTTTAGGGCAGCCAGGGTGCCTGAGGAATGTCACACATACTACCGAGGGGAGGGGAGCGGGTAAAGAGGGGGTGCAAGGTGCCAGCTTTTGCTTCGTCAAGATGGCTGTACTTATGTGAGGGCTAGACTCGAGGTGGGTACAGCCTTGTTTTTCTTGGCCTCCACAGAGACAGCAATAAACAAAGTATTTTCTACTGCTTTGGGTCTACCCAAAGCCTACCTTTAGGAATTCCTGTTCTTTCTCATCTAGCCTGGAGGAGAAAGCAACTGGGACTTCTAACCTTGTCTATCTATCCACAGCCCAATTTGGAGATTTCCTGAGCCTTTTCTTCCCTTGCCTGGAAGAGAAAACAAAACCCAAAAGCACTATTTGGGTGCTTGTCCCAATCCTACCTCCTGGTCCTCAGCCATCCTTTCAACATGGCAGCTTCTAGTTTCTGTTGACATCTTTCAAATCCTGTTAGTCAGCCTATGAGGTTCTCCTGTGTCTCTTCCAGCAAACCAGCTTTCAAAAAGGATCCCATCCTTCTCAGCAAAATTGATACATTTTTACTATTTATATTTCTTCATAGTTATCCTGAAAGAAACCCTGACCTTGCTGGGTTAGAGATCAGAGTCATTATTATTATTTACCCATGATGACATCATCAATTTCCCAGAGGTGACCTCATAACAGCCCATGGTTAGGACTCCATGTCCAGGAATTGTATCACAAGAAAGGAACCTAGAGATTAGGAACTGGGGTTTTATATAGGAGCAGGATACCTTCCCCCACCCCCCACCCCCCCCCACCCCACCCCCCCACCCCCCCCCCCACCACCCCCCCCCCGCCCTCCTGAGAAAAAAAGAGAAACTTCGGCCCTGCAGGCTTTCACAATCCTTTGGAATGTAAATGAATTCTCTCAAGAAGAGCGGGAAGTCTGCGCCACAGAATGCAAAGCAATGGGCTGTGAAAGAGGTAAGTTTCCTTACCCTTTGAATGAGAGCAGATGGTTCAAGGTCTATCTAATACCCTGTAACTTCCAAGGCTTGTCCTCTCACCCAGGTGCCAGTAATGTTTTCTCTGAAAGTCCTAACTCTGCAGAACCATGAAAATATCCACTTCTTGACACAGATCAGTGGTTGCCTGTGGCTGAATGTTGGAGCAGGATTGACAGCAAACAGGTAGGAGAAAACATTCTGGGGTGAGGGAAGAATTTTAAAACTGAACCATGGGGTCTTGGGATCAAAATGGTGAATGGCCTGCTGTTGCAGCACTAAGCTGGGGGCTGGAGGGTATTCGGAAATGCTATCACAATACCAAAGGGTTCAAGAAACTGGAGTTAGTGCGAGATGATACAGTATGTGAGAATGATGACCTGAAAGAGGCCGGGAGGCTTCCTGAGAACCTGTAACACCACAGGATGTTTCACACTGGGAGAGCACAGGATCTGACCAGGAGGAAACAGATTTTGCCTAATGAGCCGTGGACACAATACGAGGAGGGTAAATTCTACCTTGAACCCCGTCCGAAAGTTGTTCTTTGGGAAACAGAACAGAGAGAAGGATGCGCAAAGAGAAATCATGGAGTGGACATCTGTGGTTGCAGCTGCCCTCAGATATTTTCAAGAAGTTGGGTAAATCTGAAGTGTACAACTGAGAACTATTTGGGCTGCAAATGTACTGCTTTAAATAAATGTCTATTGTAATTTTAAAAATTTTAATTTAAAACAATGTTAATAAAAAACTGAGTCGCAGGGATGATTTCACAACTGCACAATGTACTAAAAATTACTGAACTGTACACTTGAGGTAGGAAACTAAAGGGACTCCATGAAGGACTGCTTTTTTTTTTTTTAATATTTTATTTATTTGACAGAGAGAAATCACAACTAGACAGAGAGGCAGGCAGAGAGAGAGGAGGAAGCAGGCTTCCTGCTGAGCAGAGAGCCTGATGCGGGGCTCCATCCCAGGACCCTGAGATCATGACCTGAGCTGAAGGCAGAGGCTTTAACCCACTGAGCCACCCAGGCACCCCGAAGGACTGCTTTTTTGCTGCCTCTATTCTTACAAGGGCCTACGTCTCTACCTTACACATACCTTAATATATGTCCTCTTCATGAAGGTCAAGGAGTTACTGATTTCTTTGGAGTCTTCCAGCATGATAGATAACATCTAAGGAGTAACTGGACGAGGTCACCAGTGACTCCAGACACCTTGATGCCAAGACTCTTGGCGTCAGGGCTAAGTGACTTATGGAGGGCACCTGAGCATTTGTCCTTGTTTTGACTTGTTCCTGGATGCTTGGAAGGACACGTACACCAGACCACCATCCTCCATAAAACCCCCAGACACTAAGCAAAGATGACAGTCTCTCTCTTTCCTTTCCAAGTCTCCTGGGCACTTGGTCTGAATCTGCACTCTCTCTATATCTTCAATAAATTCTCTCATGTCCTCTTGGCTTCCGTTCGATTTCTATACTACAGGAACCAAGGACCATCTCGGCTGGTCCTGTGGGACCCCCTCTGCGTCCTTGGACCTGACCTGCCTACATCACACTTACAATGGGCAAATTGTGTAGTATGTAAATTATTCCTCAATAAAGCTTTTAAATATAAGCCATAGATTGGGAAGATTATTTATAACAACCATAACTTAACAAAAGATCAGTTTCCAGGTTATATAAGGAACTCCTACAAATCAATAAGAAAAAAGATATAAGGTTCCCTCACAAAAGATGACACTTCCAAATGGCCAATAAATATTTGAAAATGTGCTCAAAATCTTTAGGCATTAGGGAAATGCAAATTAAAGTCATAATACTATACACATTACACCCCCACCAGAAAGGCTAAAACGAAAAAGACGAAACTAAGTGTTGGCAAATATCTTGAACAACTTGGTGAGATTGTTCATGGATGTGTAAATTGGTGTAACTGTGTTAGAAACTTTGATCTATCAATGAAAATTGAACATATATATCCCTATGACCCAGAAATATCACTCCTGGGTATATACCCAAGAGAATGTGTGTGTGTGTGTGTGTGTGTGTTTGTATGTATGTGTGTATATGTATATTTTTTTCACCAGAAGTCATACAAAAGGATATAGCATGATTCATACTAGGTCAACACTGAAAAACACTCAAATGGGTCCATCAACAGTAGAATGAATAAATGAATTATAATATACTCACAAAAAGAAAACACTTCTATTCTTCTACTCTCACCAACACTTCTGACACCACATATGTGGGATTTTCCACACCAAGAAATACCCCAATTCTTGGTGGACACCAACTAGGTATCCTTCAATTTAACTCAATTCTGACACAAACTGCCTGGAGTTAGCACAGATCCCACAGGTTAAGTGCTCAGTCCAACAAGACTGCCCTTCCCCTCCTTCTGACTCCAATCAGAAGTCTATGCCTCCCATACTTCTGACTGGTGGCAAACAATAAATCAAGAATTCCCAAGACTCCCTCTTAAGGTTTGATAATTTTCTAGACTAGCTCACAGAACTCAGAAAAAGAGTTTACTTACTAGAGCATTGGTTTACTATAAAAGGAAACAATTCAGGAACAGCCTGACAGAAAAGATACGTAGGACAAAGTGTGGGGAAGAGCACAAAGCTTGCAAGCTCTCCCCAGGTGTGCCATATCTCCAACACCTTCATGTGTTCAGCATCTCAGAAGCTCTCTGAATCCCTTAGGTTAGGTTTTTTAAAAAATATAGGCTTTATTACATAAACATGGTGGATTAAATCATTGGCCATTAGTGTATAACTAAACTTCGAGTCCCTCACTTCTCCCCAGAGGTCAGGAGATGGGGCTGAAAGTTCCACTAATAATGTTGGGTGCCCTGGCAACGAGCCCTAATCCCTAGGGACTTTCCAAACATTACCTCATTAACATATTAACTTAAATTCAGGTGTGATTGAAAGGAACCTATTATGAACAAAAAATGATGCTCTTTTCACCTTATGCCTCTAGAACTGTTTCAGAAGCCAGTAACAAGAACCAATATTATAACAATGTTCCTATGGCTCCTATCACTTTGGAAAATATAATGGTTTGTTTTTTTTTTTTTTTAGATTTTTATTTATTTGACAGAGAGAGACAAAGCAAGAGAGGGAACACAAGCAGGGGGAGCT
This sequence comes from Meles meles, assembly GCF_922984935.1. Classification (NCBI taxonomy): domain Eukaryota; kingdom Metazoa; phylum Chordata; class Mammalia; order Carnivora; family Mustelidae; genus Meles; species Meles meles. The sequence goes on from NC_060067.1 coordinate 97,279,910, forward strand.
GCAGAGAGAAAGGGAGAAGCAGGCTTCCCACTGAGCAGGGAGCCGGATATGGGGCTCGATCCCAGCACTCTGGGATCATGACCCGAGCTGAAGGCAAACGCTTAACGACTGAGCCACCCAGGCGCCCCGGAAAATATAATGGTTTGAGGAGCTTCGTTCAGAAGCTTGGAGGAAGACCAAAACACATTTTTCTTCTTATATCACAATATCACATCCATACTGTGGAACGTTATTTCATAGAGGGATAAGAGTGTGCGGGAATCAGCACAAGTGGAACTTTGAGGTTCTATTAATTATCTCGGTGCTGCTTATGGGAGTATGTTCATTTTTTACAAATTTATTAAGCTGCTCATTTTTGGTTTGTGTACTTTATTTTTGTTATACTTCACACCAACCCTACCACTACCAGAGTTCATTGTATATGTAGAGTCTACAATATGTCTACTCTGTGTGTGTGTATCCCATACATATAATAGGTGTATAAAATAGCATGTCTACTGTTTACCGATCCCATGACACAGCAATATCTACTCCCAGAGATTTGCCCAAACCTGGTGATAAAACTAATAGGTAACTAGCAGAATATCTTACACACTATGGTATACAATTAACATTGAACACAGAACAAAAAAAGGCCTGAAAGAGTCACCTACTATTTTAATCATGTTTTTTACCACATTAACCAGCACGCAGAAATCAGTGGGACCTAAATAAATATCACCTCCATTACATTATAGATGACTGCCACCAGGTATCATGCTAACAGGTTTCTTTCAACTGATTGAAACTGTAACTAATTTTATTATTTTTAATTATTCAAATCCAAATACTTTAAAATTAAATCATAAAACTAGGGCAATGTGAATAATCATATTAAATGGTAAGTGCAATTTTATCTGTATATGCATTTCATTCACAACTGATTCATGTTTAATCACAGTTCAAACTCAATTCTAATCAAAAGTACTAACAAATGTAAATTTGAAATAAAGAACCAATGCCTATATGCATTTATAGGTTTCTGGTTATATGATACTCAGTGAGAAAGTATGAATGCCCCTCGAATTCCCTCTTTTGTTCTTAACGTTTTCATGACTATTTCTCTATTTCTCTGCCCCTCTCCACTCCATTCCACCAGCACTTCCTCTATTTTTCTATCCCCCACTCCTCTTTGGCTCTTCTTCCTCATGATCACCTTTTCCTCTCCATCTTTGTTTCTTTTTTTAAGATTTTGTTTATTCATTTGAGTGAGAGAGAGCATGAGCGGGGGCGGGGGTGGGGGAGAAGCAGGAAACAACAGTACTCCCCATTGATCAGGGAGTCGGACATGGGGCTCAATCCCAGGACCCGGAGATCATGACCTGAGCTAAAGACAGGAGCTTAACTAGCTGAGCCACCCAGGCGCCCCTCTCCATCTTTTAATAATCTCCACTGTTTAAAAACTAAGCAAACTTACTTGTTGAAAGTCAACATTAACTCCTCTTACTTCTGTGCACCTGTTGTTAAAAAAGTCTGAACAGGGGCGCTTGGGTGGCTCAGTGGGTCAAGCCTCTGCCTTTGGCTCAGGTCATGATCTCAGGGTTCTGGGATTGAGCCCCGAATCAGGCTCTCTGCTCAGCGAGGAGCCTGCTTCCCCCGCCCCCCACCTCTCTCTGCCTGCCTCTCTGCCTACTTGTGATCTCTCTGTCAAATAAATAAATAAAATCTTAAAAAAAAAAGTCTGAACAACATTTCGTGCTAGGATGCACTGTTCCCAGTAGCTGCTTAACGTTCTACCCTAATCTAAAAGTGAAAAAGACTACTGATTGAAAATCTGTTTCACCTACAGTCAAAGGTAGTGATCACATTTCAGCAATAGAGAACTTTATTTATGGGGCATCTGCGTGGCTCAGTTGGTTAAGTTAAGTGAGCGTGGCTCAATTAATCAAGCAACTTCACTGGACTCGGGTCATGATCGTAGGGTTGTGAGACTGTCCCCCTGGGCCGGCTCTGTGCTGGGTGTGGAGCCTGCTTAAGATTCCCTCTTGGGGGGGCGCCTGGGTGGCTCAGTGGGTTAGGCCGCTGCCTTCAGCTCGGGTCATGATCTCGGGGTCCTGGGATCGAGTCCCACATCGGGCTCTCTGCTCAGCGGAGAGCCTGCTTCCCTTCCTCTCTCTCTGCCTGCCTCTCTTGTGATTTCTCTCTGTCAAATAAATAAATAAAATCTTAAAAAAAAAAATGAACTTTATTTACTATTACCAGATTCTTAAGTATCATTGTGAATATATTTGTATGTTTAATTATAATCATATGTTTGCTTGAATTATGGTTCTCAGAAGTAATTCCAACTGTTATTGGCTATTAAATAAGAAAATGTATTTGTAGCTCAAAAATTTGTCTTGTTATATTTCCTGGTGGAAAAGGCATGTATGCTGACAGGATGTTAATTAATTTTAATGGATTCACATTATTACCCAGCACAATAAATCAATAAACAAGGCTCTACTTTGTGGATTGTGAATTATTAGTATTTGTATTATTTTCTGTTTGTCTGCATTGTAATATTTTTATATAGATGACCTTTTCTAAATAAAATTGATGTAAGATTTAATTTTAAATACTTGTGAACAAAGAATGTCTCACCATATTCTATTAAACTGGATTAATCCATTCAAGCAAGAAAGTTTAAATTAGATTCTACTAACATTCAGCATTTATGCACTTGTCAAATTGCCTAACTCATGCTGTATTGTAGGATAATTTTAGTAAAATATATTTTGAATTATTCTAAATTGTCTTAAATAAGTTGACTGATACATTTACAAGACAATAGTGTTTTATGAGGTATGTAATTCCGTCTCTAAATTTGATTTATTTCAATTCAAAACAAAGGGATAGTTATGACAAACTTCAGGTTATTAACACATTATATTCCTCCTTTTCCCTCTAACCATCATTTGACCATTTTTTTTCTACTATGAGTTATTCTGTTTCATTTATAATTCTTAAATAAATATTGGGGGGGTTGTCAATATGAAAATGCTATAATTTCCTTATAACTTGTTATTAATGCTAATTTACTCCATAATTTATTTGCCCTTTAAAGCGTCTTTCTCTTTGACATTTATCTTAAAATTTCTTTGTAGGAAGCCAGTTACTGAGCTGAAGCATTTCATTAGCTGATTTGGATGCTGTACACGCTCATGAAATACTGCCAAGTAGATCTTTGAACATTTTGCCTGTCATTGCTTGTCTTTTCTCTTACACTAAAAAGTATCATGTACATTCTTTACATACAAAATACACATTTCTGAAATCTGACTTCCAAAGTCCATTTTTTTATCTTACCCTCGAGGAGTGAAGGAACTTAAACACATAGATTTCAACTGCTGTTCAAATGTACTAACATCTCTTTATCTTAGGAAAGATACTAAAGAAAAATGTATTATTAATATTGTTGTTATTATTATTATTTAATATCTCTTTGAGAACCTTGAAGTATCATTTACTTCATATATGTCCCTTATAAATAATGAGTAATAGAGTCGCATTAGCCAGGTCAAGTTCATTCTCCCAAGTCTTCCCTCACATGTGTCATTTTAAAAATCCTCCAGAAGTCAAAAATTAAACCAGTGTTGATGAATGAACTTCCTATAGCTGTGTGTGAAAAGAGAGAGAATGCCTGTTTTCTAAAAACATCACTAACTTCATTCCATTTCTTTTTTACCCCCTTTCTCTGGATCAGACTACCAGTGTTGATGAGTAAGTGGAAGAGAACTAGGTAGTGAGAGGCTTCACATCACTGGCTATATATCCTCTACAGAGAACACAAGAATTTTACCACTTAAATTCAGATCTTTTATTTACTTCTTGCTTCCAAGATGAGAACCATGAGAAAGATGTAGGAAAACTGCATTCTCTTCAACCAGCTATTTGTATTTATTTTTCTATAAAAAAGGAAGCTGGGCTAAATCAAAGCAAGACAACAAAAGGCAAAATTGATTTTTCACAAATCATAATGCTTAAAAATAGATGTCACTGATTCCCTTGAGCTTGACACATTACTCGTGGGTCTCACCTGAGCCTCACATCATCCTTTGGCTAGAGGTGGTTAACAGAGCAACAAATAATCACAAGCCTGAAATCATCAAATGATGAGTTCAGCCAATCTTCTCTCAGTACCTCACACTCACTTTTTGGCCTGGAGAGACTCACAGCCAGGGAAAGTAGCTGTTCCTATTTGTTTATAAAAATATAAAGTAGTGTGTACCTAATTGCACATAATAATACAATAATATTATTATTGCTAGTAATAGACATATGTTATTATTTATTATGGTTACTAATAGAGTTACAGTTACTAAGGGGCATATTTAAACATATATCATTGCTAAACTCATTATAAGAGGCATTAGCTTAAGTTAATTAAAGCTCAGAAGTAGATTAAAATGTTTTTTTTAAACTGTCTTTGGTGGCTCTCTAAAGCAAACTTAGGATGAACAGACAAAATTAGAGAGGTAAATTTTAGGTCAGTATAAACAGAATGTTCTAACGATTAATGTTGCCTTCACTGGAATATGGCAGACCCAGAAGTCTACCTGTGTTTCCTGTTATTGAAGGAAACATAGCAGAAGTGGAATCACTAAATAGGAGGGACATATCCAGACTCTGTGTGTTAGTAAGAGCCAGGAGACTTGTCCACAGCCCAGACTGCTATAATAGTTGGGGTCCAAAACCACCTTCCACAGGCACCCTGAAAAATGGCTCCCATAGCTTCTCTAGTCCAGTGTTCCTTCCCAGGGGTAATTCTAACTAATACATAGTAATTGATGTGAATATATACGTATGTAATTTATTTGTTTTCCCTGACTTAACTGAAATCAGTAGAAAGAACAACAGATTTGTTCCATATTCAGAAGCTTGTGAACACTCAGGCTCAACTTCTTTCTTTAGAACGTCACTCGAATTTTCTCGCTCATGTCTTCATCTTTGTCGATGGCATAAACCTGTCCCAAATTCTTTTCCAAACCTATCTCTAAGGAAAATAGGGCCACTCTATTTATGATTTGCTTCACATTCACGTGGTTTTCTTGTTATAATGTTTTAGCGTAATATGATACTCCTGTTGCCAGGGCAACCTAAAAGCACAATTGTTTCCTTAAAACCTACACCTACCTTGTCAAACTCCCTCTGTATTCCTGTCTGGTCTCACTTTTGTGTCATTAAGATGTAAGCATTCGGCAGTTTCCCTCTTCTTATTTTGGCATTTTTCACAAGGTCTTGTTGGTCTATACACTTTTTCCTTTGATTCACGGACATTTTATTTTTATTAACTAATTCAAATACATTTTGCCACATTAAAAACAAGATTTTGTTTGCATCTTTTACATGTTTCTCTCAAATTTTTCATCTTCATTAGACAAAATAAAGAGAAATCAGCTTATGTGTTTTTTTAAAAACCTATATTTTAGGGGTGCCTGGGTGACTCAGTCATTAAGCGTCTGCCTTCAGCTCAGGTCATGGTCCCAGGTTCCTAAGATGGAGCCCTTCATCGGGCTCCCTGCTCAGCCGGAAGCCTGCTTCTTCCTCTCCCACTCCCCCTGCTTGTGCTCCCTCTCTCACCATCTCTCTCTGTCAAATAAATAAATAAAATCTTATAATAATAAGTCAAATAAATAAAATAAATAATAATTCAAATAAATAATAAGTCAAATAAATAACATATAATAAAATATAAAATAAAATAAGTCAAATAAATAAAATAATAAAAAACAAATAAAAACCTACAGGAGCATTACAACCACTTTTTAACTTGTGCGTTTTTAGTTGCATTGTAGAGTCATGTCGTCTTTAAGATACTTAAAAAAAAGTTCAAATTGACTTCTTTTTTTTCCTTTTGGTGCTAAAATTGATATATTCAGCCTCTGGAGCCCCTCTGACAAGCTAGCTTCTTTATCTCTTTTTCATACTACCTCAGGTATTTCTGAAAGCGTCCTTGTTTTTGATAACATCAAGACATTTCAAGTCTATTCTTATTTTCCTAATTTTAAGTGGAGTCTGCTCTACTCCAAGCTGCCCTCATTACTTTTGGGGGGGAAGAATAGTAGAAGCCATATGTTGGCATTGGATCATACATTAGACTATTCCATGTGATTACAGGAGGTAGGAAGAGTGACACCAGAGAACCAACCCAAGAAGTTCCTGCTTGTGTTATTAACACACACTGAATACTGGAACAGAAGAGTCTATTCACGAATAACAAAGGTATAATATTGTAGCTTTTTCAAAATTATAGAAATTTAAAAGTGCAAAAGTAGTTCACAAAAGTGAAATTTTGTGACTGATTTTTCCTAGCATAATGAAACAAGTCATGTGCAGCTACTAGAGTCTGCTGGAAGAGAACGGACCCTCAGTAACAAGAGTGTTTGCCGATAAAAAATTCTGCTTTTTCTTCTTATATTCAAAACTGAAGAATGCAACTTGAGGAAACTAAACTGGAGTTAGTTTCTTTCTATGAATGATAGGGCTTTCAAATAGATGACCTGGGAAAGAGGTCAGAGGGCCTATACCTTCTGATGTTAATCAGTTCATTACTTTAAATAAAACAGCACTGGTAAATGAAAGAGTCAAGATCTCAGATGACAATTTGGCATTTTGTGACTGTAATTCATATGTCACAACAAGGACAAATAAACCCTTGTGTTTCTACCACCTCCTAATGGTTAAAATCTAGACCCCCATCACATCAATTATCTGGCCAAATATCCAGTGGAAAAAGGAAAACTTAAAGTAACTCGAAATGATTTTCATGTATGTTTGTACTTTAATAGTATATAAAGTAACAGACATTTTCAAAATGAAGTTCTGGAACATCCTGAAGATACATTCCATAAAGTAAAACTTCAAAAATTATTTCTTTTTTTTTAGGATGTGGCTTTGTGGATTTGTGAAAAGTATTGCCCTTTGTTTTAACATTATTTGGAACCTTTAGGGACAGATTAATTATTGCCAAATTTCCTGCAGCTGGCAGCCATTCATATGATGCACATGTTTGCGATCAAATCTCCCTCAAGAGCTTAAGGTGTTGCATCAGATAAGAGTTGTTTCATAAACCTTAGCTGTGTTTCCAAGAGCTGTTGTTTTTCTTAATTACATCAACTACAAGTTTGCTGAATACATTCATAAATATATGCTGAGCATTACTTCGAGGTTGATCTTCATTTATTATAACTGCTCTTTGCTTATTGAAGGACAAAACCTGAAATTAACTGTTACTATGAAATCAGTAAGAGTTCATAAAGAACTAAACATTAAATAAAAACAAATCCTACTAATACTTGGCCAACAGATGAGAAGCCAAAGACTTCAACTGGATTTTTCACTAACTTATACTTTTGGCTGAATATTCTGTGGGGCAAGAACCTGCCTTTTTCTTGTACTAATTTGTAGAAGACTAACAGTCATAATCACTCAAATTTTTAAAATTATTTTACTAATATGACTGAGAAATGGAATAGAAACGAAAAGAGAACATGAATTTTGCTTCCAAGTACAGTGTAGTTTAGGACTCAGAATTAGTCTCAAAATTATGAAATTGAATTTATATAGGAAATTAGCACCCTAAAGTTCTCAGGTTGAGTGGCTCTGTATACTATTCATTCTGGACAATTACACAAACCAGAGTGCTTTCTTACCTATATTTCACATATTTTACCTTCATTGTTTATTTCCAATCTATTTATAGTTTGATGTTATCTCCAACAGCCACAGTTGTCCATATTTTAAAACATGATTGTTTTATTACAAACATTAGTTTTTTTAATACAGACCAGGGAATTCAATGATCTTCAATGATGTCTGCATACTATTTATGTAGTGGGCAACTTGTGTCTTCAATAAGTTATTATAACACAATGTTGTGAAGTACCAATGGAAAATTTCATACTTTCCCAGAATTAATGCCTAAAGGTCCATAGTCTGACACCAAGTAATACCAGTGTATTCTTTTTTTCCCAGAAGTGATGCCCAGAATCCACAATCTATTGTCAAATTCTAAAATCAAAAACTACCAGCAGTAGGACCAACCACTTTGAAAAGATTTCTGGGGGTGCCTGGGTGGCTCAGTAGTTTAAAGCCTCTGCCTTCGGCTCAGGTCATAATGCCCGGGTTCTGGGATTGAGCCCTGCATCCGGCTCTCTGCTCCGCAGGGAGCCTGCTTCCTCCTCTCTCTGCCTGCCTTTCTGCCTACTTGTGATCTCTGTCTGTCAAATAAATAAATAAAATCTTTAAAAAAAAAAAAAGATATTTCCTCAACTCAAAGCAATTCTCTTTTAAAAAAAAGAAAAGAAAAGATTTCTGAAAGGCACTATTTCAGCACAGCTGGAACAATCCATTATAGCAACTCTCCATTTCTCCACTTCCCCTGAACTATATATAAAGAAGGAAGTCTAGAAGTCATCCTTAAAGGGAATGAGAGTTTGTGGAGCAGCTTTCCATACTCCTCCCATAGGTGAGGAGGAGCATTTAAATATTCTTTCTGATCCTACATGGGTGAGGACGTCAGACACACTGCCTCTTCCACTAAGTTGTGACTGCTGATCATCTTCATGTGAAATTTTCTAATCTACAGAACCAGCAGGGTACTTGCTGCCCTAAACTTAAAGCTACTGATGAGAGAAGAGACGGACAAGAGAGAGGAGGAGAGACAACTACCAGGGGGTATTGCCTGTATCCTCACCGTGGGATGTGGCAAGATTACCTGTTTCCCACAAGCACAATGGGCATAGGTTAGAAACTGAGTGATTTTGCTAGTACCTCCTAGAGAGCTACCAACAAGAATCCCCACCACAACAGGTAATGAAGTGAAATCCCCGTGGCAGAAATAGGGAGAGCAAGTGGTTAAGCCTCAGCTGATTCTCCCAAGCCATGGCTGTAAAGAGTAAGAATCCATTAGGTCTTTTCACAGAACCAGGGAACCTCTGCCTGTTAGAAAACAAACATCTGGATGCCTACCACAGAGAAGTAGCTGGAACTGACAGAACAAATTGCCACGGTGGATTTAAGAAATGGAAGAGCATTTCAACTAACAAAGGGAACATTAGCCAATTATCCATAGGCAGCTGTACATGGAAACACGTTTTGACTCTTCTCCCTCTCTGCCTCCACACCAGAGGACTAAGAGCTTGAGAAACTTCAAGGTTGTGGGATGCCTGGGTGGCTCAGTGGGTTAAAGCCTCTGCCTTCGGCTCAGGTCATGATCCTGGCGTCCCGGGATCGAGCCCCACATCGGGCTCTCTGCTCTGCGGGGAGCCTGCTTCCTCCTCTCTCTCTGCCTGCCTGCCTCTCTGCCTAGTTGTGATTTCTCTGTGCCAAATAAATAAAATATCAAAAACAAAACAAAATGCCAAAGTTGTAAGAGCGTTTGCTCCACTTCCACCAACACATGTCCCAAACCACTAGGCTGGACTTAGAAAGGAAAGGAGAGCTTAAATTGGTTATAAGATTTACATTCTTTTTCTTATGGGAAATGCCTGTGTACATCGCATTTGTGAAAGAAAGAGCTGTTCAATCTGTAATTCCATGGTAACAATTATTTCCTGTCAGTACTGAGAATATATTATTCCACTGTTTCCTCTTCCGCTTCTGCTATTGAGAAATCTAATTTTAATCTAATTGTTCTTCCTTTGTGGTTAATCAATTTTACTCCCTGATGCTTTAAGTAACTCCTCTTTTTTCATTAATGTTTTAATTTCACCACGTGTAGGTGTATATTTGTTTTAATTTATCTCCTTGGAATTCATTGAGTTTTCTCAATTTGATACTGGTACATTGGTGCTTTTATAAGATCTGAAATGGCAATGATCTCTTCAAATATGTCCTTTTCACCACCCTATCTATTTTATTATTCGGAACTATTGCTAGGGGTATCTGAAACTCTTTCCTCAAGCCTCTCTTTCACATTTTCATGCCCTTCTCTCTCTTTGGTGGTCCTGGATAATTTCTTTGCATCAATTTTCCACTGAGTTATTCTTTCTTCGACTGTGTAATGTGTTATTTTATCTATTGATCAGTTTAAATCCAATTTTATATTTTAATTTTTAGAACTTCTATTTGGTTCTTTATCAATAGTAATTTGGTCCTTGTTTATATTTTTAATTCACTCTTAAAGATTTAAAAAATTCTCATTTTTCTGATTATTACTTCTACAGGTTTTGCAGGTAGGTTCATGTTTTATTTCTGCTAACTTTGCTTATGGCTTATTTCTTCATGTTTTTAATGACATCTTATTGAGAGGTGATATTGATTGGAATTCTGAGAAATGTTTGAAAGTTGTTTCTGAAGTTCTTTTCTCCATAACACATCTATGTTTTCTTTTGTCAGGTTCTTGGGGCCACTACCAATCCAGAATCATTTTAACCTAATTATTGGCTTGGTTTTAAAGTCACACAGTAGTGTGAATTCATGCCATATTTCCATGTATGTTAAAATATTCTGGTTAGAGAGCTGCCTTGGTGGCTTGGCCGGTTAAGTATCCAACTCATGGTCTCAGCTCAGGTCTTGATCTCAGAGTTGTGAGTTCAAGCCTCACATTGGGCTCCATGCTAGGTGTGGAGCCTACTTAAGAAAAATTCTGGTTAGAAACTCTTAAAAGATTTTTGTTCTTCTTGTATTTGTTTTTAATTTTATATTCTGTTCTACACAAAGCAAATGTGTTTTAATGTGTGCTTGGAGTTTGTTTTAATCAAGTATGGTAAGATGAAAGATATGGAGGCAATTGCCTCAAAGAAAGACTTTCTTACGATTTCCCAGAGAATGGGCCATGCATGCCCGGCAAAGCCATGTGGGGAATCACCAAGGTTGGTCAGAAGGCAGAAGGAGCAAGAGAAAAATATGGACAGAGGTTTTATCATGATTTTTGCAAGAAGGGAGGTGTGGGCAAGCTGAGCAAGCTTAGTATTGTATAGTTTGAATAATTGGGGGGGGCCTCTGGACTATAAAGTGGTCCCTAATTATTGGGTACTTGGCATTGGGGTGATTTAAAGCAAAGAGGATCTTGTCTTGTGTGAGAGTTACACAAAAGAGGCGGCTGAGTTTAAGGACTCAGGATTACTTGGTTTGCATATGAGGGTATGCTCACAGGCTAGTCCTTAGCTAGCTCTAGGAATTAGGCAGCCTTGGGAAGGGCAGTCTTCCCAAGATCAGCAAGGCACCAAGATGACCAAGTAGTATACAATTTTAAAACAAACTAATAAACAAATATAATACCCAAGGTAGACGTGAAAGTATTCTCCATATCTTCTTCTGTAAGGGCGTTCCCCCTCAAGTTCAGTCACTGAGGGTATTGTTCTCTGGGAACCAGGCTCTCAGATTTTTAAAGTTACCACTGACTCAGACTTCTATGAAATTCAGGCCCGTGGTTTGCCTCCAGCCCTGTGGGTACACGGGCCTTACAAATCCAGGCTCAAGATTAGTAAGAATTAGCAGGGGCTGTCTGGCAAACACTGACTCTACTGCTCACAATCTGGTATGTGGGGTTTGTTATTGTTAGTTCTGCCTTCTGATGATTTTTCTGAATTTACTACCACATCAGCAATGATTTTTAAAATATTATCACATTTAATTCATTATTTCAGGCATTCTCTGCTTCACTAGTCAAATATTTTGCTAAAATTAAAGTCTTTGGGATGCCTGGGTTTCTCAGTTTATTTAGGCTCAGGTCATGATTCCTGATCTCACTTTTGGGCTCTGAGGGCAGAGTCTGCTTCAGATTCTCTCTTCCTCACTCAATATTTCTCCCCTCCAATCACTCTCTCTCTTTCTCCAACATAAATTAAAAATAAATAAATAAAATCTTTAAAAAAAATTATTTGATTTACCCTTTAATGTCTGTTTGCTTGTTAAAAGTTATTCTTAAATTCCATTACAAGCAAGAAAAAAATTCTAAAATAGTCACTAATTAAATTTCAATTTGGATTTTTTTTTAGGCTTTCAAATGGTTTTGTACATTTTGAGCAATTGCCATGAAAGTGAAGTTACTTGAATTTTTGGCTAAATGTTTTGTAATTTTTATTTTCTCTAGAAAATTGAAAACCTTCCCTGTGACTTCATATCTCGCAATCTGAAATTTAATTTTAAAATCTGAAAACATCTGTTTTCCCTTTTCAATATTGAAACTATTTTTGTAAAAGACATCAATATTTCTTAACATACAGATCAAATTTTCCTATTTGCTCACCTTAGAACATAGAAGCCATAGATCTTATCTTCTGAATATCCGATATCCTCTAAAATGGGTAGTAAGAAAACATTTCAAAAGCCAACCAAATTAGACTCTGTACATATTAGATAATAATATAAATGTGTAGTCCATAAATTATCATCAGGAAATAAAATTTAAATTACATAGGATGTTATTTAAATGCTGCAATTTAAATACCAAATTAATTTTCTCAGTTTGTTTTCATTTCAAGTTCTGATGCTACTAAAAAATACAAAAAGTTGATACTACAACTCTATTATCATGAGACAACTATGCTTGATTGTTCAACACAACAGTTTTAATTTATTGTTTCATTATTTTATTTTAATTAAAATAACCCAAAACTTCCTAAGAGTCATTTCAGCACTTTTATGTTACCAAATTGGGAATTCAAGCAACTATTGTCATTAATTAATCATCATTTCCATTTTCTTAGGAGTCATGCCAGATCTGACAGCTAACTAGCAAGCAGGAAGTTTAGAAAGGCTGGTTTAACAAAAGGGATATGAACAAACATGTTCTGTATTTCATGTCTATTCCAAACTCATTTGCCAATTAAGTTATCTAGCTTGTGAGAATTAAAGTATTCTAGTCTATTTATGTCCAGATTAGCAGACAGAGGAAAGAGGAAGAGTACTGAATAAATTTTCCTTCTATAAGAATTTGGGTCAATCTCAGTAACCATCAAAGATGCACAATTTGGGGCGCCTGGCTGGCTCAGTTGGTTAAAGTCTCTGCCTTCGGCTCAGGTCATGATCCCAGGGTCCTGGGATTGAGCCCTGCATCGGGCTCTCTGCTCCGCAGGGAGCCTGCTTCCTCCTCTCTCTGCCTGCCTTTCTGCCTACTTGTGATCTCTGTCTGGTCAAATAAATAAATAAAATCTTAAAAAAAAAAAAAAAAGATGCACAATTTAACATAAGGTATTTTTCAAAGCCTTTCAAATTAGCGAAGAAAGTGTGGAAATACCAGGGTTAGACAAAGTAGAAGTAAAAAAGATTTTTTTTGCCCTGTTTATATAGAAATTGCCACAGGACGAATTGACATCATATATCATTAAAAACTTTTTGGGTCTCCTGGGTGGCTCAGTGAGTTAAAGCCTCTGCCTTCAGCTCAGGTCATGGTCCCAGGGTCCTGGGATCTGGCTCTCTGCTCAGGAGGGAGCCTGCTTCCTCCTTTCTCCCTGCCTGCCTCTCTGCTTACTTATGATCTGTCTGTCAAATGGGTGGAATTAAAAAAAAAAAAAAACAACTTTTAAAAATGTGTATGTTCTTAATTCAACTCAACTTTCAGAACTTTTTCCTAAACAGAACAAAACAGAGGTAATAAAGGTGTAGATACCAAATGTTTGTAATTGTGAAAGCGTCCAACAGGAGTGAGGTCCTTTACTAAAATCAGATGAAGGAATCTGCATAACTCTGCTCTTTGAGGAAAAACATGCCTACCCTTGAGTTGACTCTTAAGTCACCTGCAATGAAAACCTTTCTTTATGAGGGATTTCTCCTATCAGCCTGCCTTTTGCCTGGTTGTTTCCTGCCTTTACTAAAATTTATTTCTGTAGTTCATCACCTCAATTTTCACCTAAAATTTGTTATTAATAACTTGTATTCTGTCCTTAATTTTTATTCTATTTTATTTTGTATCTTAGATTTTTCAGGCTCTTATTTTCTTATGACAAAATTTTATTTCTATAGTTTTAATACAAAAACTTTATATTCTTAAAAACTTTTAGTCTTAATAACCTCTTTCTTAACTTTTTAGTTTTTAGACCTTACTTCTTATGTTGAATCTATTTATTTTCACGTCTATTTAATTTTCTCAACTCAGTTGCCTTTTCTATATTTTAAAATTAATATTTTTTCTTTGGTATAAATTCTCTTACCTTAAAATTATACTCGATTCCTGCTTCTTTTATTTTTAGACTTAATCTATTTTAAATCTGTTTTTCCATATATTATTACATTTTAATTTTTTTTCCCTGTTATGTTGAACAACCTCATTTCGTGGCTCGTGTTCAAGAGGAGGCTCCTGGCCATGCCCACCCTTCCTCCCATCTGCATGATGAGGTCAGGTGACTGTTCTGGCAAAGTCCTTATTAAGCTCAGCTTTCACAGGAGAATGTGGGTTCTGCTTGCCAGCTCCATTGAAACTTAACTGGCAATTAACTTGAAATGTAACTGGCAACATGTTGCAATTGCAATCCAGTTCTTAACAAAGGCCTATTTGAAAGAAACATGACTGACTGAAGACTGGGAAAGAGTTGTGCAATCCTTCTATGTCTAAGTGCTTCAGTGTGAATCCCTGGATGAAGTCAGATCATCAGAAAGCCTACACCTGAATTTATAGTATTCTGGTACTATCTAGGTTGATCATACTAGACTTGGTGTTCTCTCATTGGTCTATTTGAATTTTTTTTTTTTTTTTTTTTTAGAATTTATTTATTTGACAGACAGAGATCACAAGTAGGCAGAGAGGCAGGCAGAGGGAGAGGAGGAAGCAGGCTCTCCGCCAGGCAGAGAGCCCGATGTGGGGCTCGATCCCAGGATGCTGGGATCATGACCTGAGCCTAAGGCAGAGGCTTTAACCCACTGAGCCACCCAGGCGCCCCATTTGAATATTTTTAATAAATTGCCCTATGAAAGTGTTAATATATCTATGGTAGAGAAGTTCCCAGGAGCATAGTGTCCTGGGAACAACTGCTTTGTTTTTGGTTTTGTATGACTATTGATACGGTCGATTCTGTCTTATTGACTCTCTGAATTGTGTAACCCATTTTTCCCCCCTTTTTGTTGGCTGCTAGCACAGAGTCAAAATCATGGCTCTTGTCCAACAAGCACATAGTATCTCTTGGCAAATATTTTAGTACTCCTGGTTTCATTATATTTCTCTCATTTCAGTATTCCCTCCGCAGTGATTTTCTTGGTTACATATTTTTATTTTATCCATATATATTAATGCATTGTTATACTTCACCTTAAGGAATTTTGAAATCTGAAATACTCTGAAAGAGGGAGAAGCAGAAAAGATCAGCATTATAACCCCATTTTACGCATTAAAAAACCAGGACAATGTGATAATAATAGGAAGCCATTCAGTAGCAGAACTGAAATTGGAACAGCCACCTTCAAGTTATGAAATGACTTAAAATTCAAGAATCCAAAGCCATCAGACTCTTCTCTTATAATTGCCAGCTTTCCATCAACACTGGAGATCAACCACCAGTCAGAAATAATCAAATTCTTTGTGCCGTTTTCTCTACTTTATTTTGAGTAATATTAAAGTTCCAGAAATATCAGCCCAGGCAAATCCAGCGAGTATAAGTAACTAAAAGTGTTAGCTCCCACCTCTTTGCCATATGTTCAGAAAAATCTCAGACAAGTTCAACTTCATGTTTTGTGAACCACCCATCTAGAAACATTGCAAGCTTTACTTGGGGGGGCAGGGAGAGGAGTTGTGGCAATTTTAAACTACACCAGTATGGTCAAGGATATGTAGAAGAACATAAAAGAAAGATTCATTTTGCCATAAATATTCAATTTTGCCATTTAATATTAAACAAAATACCTAAATAATACTTGCAAATATTTCAGGTATTAGATGAAATGACTCTACCAGACCCAATTTCTAAACCACAAAACTTGGAAACTCAACCTCTGCTCTATAGAACTTTATATTTGTTTTGGAGCTTAATACTGTGTAAGTACCATCCAGAGATTTTTCTTCAAGACTCTCTTTGCTTTGTTTTTTTTCTCTGATTATAAAAGTAGCTATTCTTATTGTAGAAAATTAGAAAAGCAAAAAGCATAGAAATAAAAATGAAAACTTCATAGAAATCATTTTAGCTAACATATTTTCAGCACCTACTTAGAAAAAGCAGAAATCTAAGCATCTTACATACACTTTCTCTACCTCCCAACAATGCTATAAAATAGATATACGGCTTAGCTCTATTTTATGGTTGAAGAAAACAAAACTAATGAGTTCCATTAAGTGATTAAGTGAATAAGCCACTAATTATAAAAATTGTAATTGGTATTTGATGTATTACATTCTAGTTTTTATTAATTTGCAATAAATAATGGATGGATAGGGATACACAAAGCTAAAGACAGATGGATAGATAGGTAGGTACATAAGTAGATAGATGATAGATAGATGGATAGGCAGATACAGATACTTTTCTTATTATTAGGACAATCATGTTTGAAACCTGATTCTGCCACACAAAATTATCTCATAAGCAATTTTTTTCTGTGTTGAAATTTTACCAAAAATTTAAAAGACTGCTGAGTCAGTTTAAATTACATTCAGCTGGAAGGGACAGCAAACCTAACAGATAAGCTTAGCATTTAAAACATGTAAGTGCTTATCTACCTACAAGAATTCCGAGGGCAGGCAGATGTGAAGCAGGGCAGTAGTTCCAGGATGCCATGAGCAATAGAGCCCTTTCCATCTTTCCCCATGCTGTTCTTAGGATATAGAAGGGCATCCTCCTACTGTCACCTTACTGTCATATAGTGGCTGCCACATCCGTAGCTGCCATGTTTCAGAAGAGAGAAAAATAAAAAGGAAAAGAGAAAAAGAAAGAGGGACATGACCAAAGGTGTTATGCCTCAGAAGCCCATCTCACCATTACCCATATCTGGTTCATACAGTATTTCAGTTAACTTACTACTGCTTAACAAACCACCCCAGTACATAAAGGCTAAAACATCAACAAAATGGCAGACAACCGCCAAATGGATAGGTTTTACTAAAGAGAGTTAGTCCCTGCTCTGAGTGAAATTAGCTGGGGCTACTCCACTGGGTCTGGAGAATCCAAGATCGCTTCTCCCAGAAATCTAGCTGGTGTGGCTAGAATGACTGGGGATTGAATGGACCTCTTTTCTCTGTATAATTCCTCCGGGATCATTTTCTCTCCCCATAAACTTTTTCTAGTTATACAGTTGGAATTCTTTACATGATGGCTGGCTTCCAAGAGCATGAAAAAAACAGAAGCTGCAAAATTTATTGAGACCTAAGACCAGAAGTCAACCAACATCACTTTCACACAGTCTACTGGCCAAAGCAAATCAATGACTAGTCCATATTTAAGGGTAGAAGACTTTCACCTCTTGATGGAAGGAGGGGCATGTATATAGAGGGATGGAAGGAATTGTCGGTGGCCATTTTTGGAAATAGTCCACCACATGTAGATACTCCTATTCCAGTTACTGTTTCAAAACAAAACAAAAACTGAAGTAGGGGTGCCTTCCTGGCTCAGCTAGAAGAGCATGTGCCTCTTGATCTCAGGGTTGTGAGTTCAAGCTCCACACTGGGTGTAGAGATTACTTAAATAAACAAATATAAAAAAAAATCTGTAGTAGATCAAAAAGAATTCGATTAACAATGAGTCTGCCTTAGTTAAAATCTTTCTTCTTTTTTTTTTTTTGTAAGGAATTCCCATTCTTTTTCTCACTCTCTGTCCCCGTGCACCCCCTCTTTCTAGTTTTCTTATTCTCTCTAACTCTCAATTTGCTTTCTCTGCAACACACACACATACACATAATCACCTAGGATAAAATGATTTTAAAAATTTGATTAAAAATTAAGTATACAGCACCCCCTTCCCTCTCTCTTTCCCTCTCTAAAAAGAAAAAGGGGGCACCTGTGTGGCTCAGTCAGTTAAGCATCCAACTCTTGGTTTCAGCTCAGGTCATGATCTCAGGTCTTGAGATCAAGCCCTGAGTTGGGCTCTGAACTGGGTGTGGAGCCAGCTTAAGATTCTCTCTCTCATTGGGTGCTTGATGGCTCAACTGAGCATTTGCCTTCGGGTCAGGTCATGATCCCAGGGTTCTGGAATCAGCTCCTGTATTGGGCTTCTTGCTGAGGGGGACCCTGCTTTTTCCTCTGCTTGCTGCTCCCCCTGCTTGTGCTCTCTCTCTCTTTTAAAAATTTTTAAAAAGATTCTCTCTCTCTGTCCCTCACCTCTCTAAAAAATTAAATATACAGTATATGCGGTTTAATCTTAACTAAAAATAGAAAAAAAAATCACACACACAGTTTTCTGTGTGGGGGGTTATAGATAATCTTTTTGTTATTTTTTCAGTATTTTCTGATTTACCATGATAATATGATACTTCTGGATCAGAAAATAATAATAAATGCTCTTTTCTGAAATCCGATTTTTTACTAATGGTATGATATTCCATTATATAGATGCAAAAAGATGATATACACATTCCCTTATGATTGGATATTTAGGCTGTTTATATTTTCCCCATTAAATCATGCAAAGATAAATGTATTTGAATAAATATAAGTTTCTTTTCCTAGAAACTATTTTCCAAGAAATGTTATTTCCATTTAGACTTTGGCCAGCTGTATATAAATCAGTCTAAGCATATCTTCAGCACCATTGGGCATTTCAGCATTTTAAAAACTTATAACTTATTTTTACTTGCATTTTTTATTATTAGTGGGTTTGACATTTTATAATGTATATTTATTGGCCATTTGTTTATTTTCAGGTCTGAATTGTCTGCATCCTTTCCAGTTTTTCTGTTGGAACTAAAATGTTTTTAATTTATCATTAAGTCTTCATACAACAAAGCATATTATGTATAGTAGTTTTCATATATATATATGTGCGTAGTTTTCAATATGTATACAATACATATGACAACTGTAGTTACCAATTTGTATATAAAGTAATCTGGGGAGAGGAAAAAAATGGATCCTTAGTCTATACCACTGGTTTTCAAAAGAGGTGAGTGTGTGTGTTCAGGTCAGGAGGAGAGAGCTTAAATGAACTGGGCTTTGAAAATCCCAGAAAAATTACTGCTGTAGATTAATTTTATAACAAAGAAGTTTTAGTCTATGAATAATAATTCTAGATTTATGCTTGGTATCGCTCATTTTTTTCAAGCTGAAAGAAGGATTATATTGGAGGTATTTTCTTTAAAGAATCTTTTGCAAGGTTGGTAAAGGGGAGGCAGGAATAAAACATCATTTTCTAAAAATAGTGACATTTACTTATGAAATTGTGGAATTCTAAACAACTATACTCTGGGTAACTTAAGGGCTCAAATCCAATAGTTTAGATTTTTTTAAAATCTGCTTTATTTAACACTAAAAATTGTGTTAAACATAAAAGCCAGGTCATTCCTCTTGGCTAGTACTAATGGCTAAACGTTGTATAATTTCTTTCTTTTTTTTTTTTTTAAAGATTTTATTTATTTACTTGACAGACAGAGATCACAAGTAGGCAGAGAGGCAGGCAGAGAGAGGAGGAAACAGGCTCCCTGCTGAGCAGAGAGCCTGATCCCAGGACCCTGGGATCATGACCTGAGCCTAAAGCAGAGGCTTTAACCCACTGAGCCACCCAGGCGCCCCACGTTGTATAATTTCCAAAGCACTCTTCGTATACTTAAAAATAATGAGATGATACAATCAAACTAATTGCATCATTTTATTCCTTACAATGGAACAAATATATCCTATGAATTCATAAAGAAAGATTCTGGGGACGCCTGAGTGGCTCAGTTGTTAAGCATCTCCCTTTGGCTCAGGTTATGATCCCAGAGTCCTGGGGTGGAGCCCCTATTCAGGTTCCCTGCTCCCCAGGAAGCCTGCTTCCTCCTCTCCAACTCCCGCTGCTTGTGTTTCCTCTCTCACTGTCTCTTTGCCTAATAAATAAATAAAATATTTGAAAAAAAAAAAAAAAGAAAGAAAGATTCTGGTGTGCCCATGACATGTACATTGTCTCATGAGCATAAAAAACTTTTTGTTATTGTCATTAATATGGACAATTAACACACCGTTAAATGGGTTACATTTTGTTTAGCTTTCGAAAATTACATGGGGGAAATTCTATACTGACATAGTACTATATAATAAAAGGAACATGATAGAATGTATCATCCAGATGCAGAGTTTTAGATTAGTGGGGTACAGTTTTACTAAATTGGCTATACAGAACCTAGAGGAGAAAAAAGGAAATAAATGGAAAATTTTCTTATGTAATATCATCCACCAGAGGGAGCATAGACAGTCAAAAAGAATATAAATAATAACTAAGGTTGACCATTAAACTAAATAGATTTTCCCCTAGGCTTCAGTATTAAAAAGAAAAAGCAGATTCCTAAATGACACCAGGCCTCTTTTAGGGGAGCAGAATGTCATAAAAAATCAGATATCATTTTTGAACAGTGGCTTTGTGGCTATATTTGTATTTTGAATCAGGCCTTTCATCACAACAAATTATAAATAAAATATGAAACCTTTGCTTCACACATTAATAGTCAAATGCTTATATAATGCATGCTTAAATTATTTTTCACTTTACACAGTGAATCCAAACCAGATAAGAAGAAAGCACCTATTTTTAAAGTCTATAGCCTCATTTAATCTAGGCAAATGTGAATAGGAGAGAAGTAGTTGCTAAGAGATGACAAAGTTCACCCAAACCAACGAAATCTTAGAACATCTCAAAGAGAACAAAGCCAGAGGCGCCATCAGCTCATGCAGCCTTCTGAGCCTACCTGCATATTAAGTGACTATAGAAATCCCTTTCTGAAATGCTACGGTTTTGAAAAGAATGTAAACCATACTGTGGTTCTACAAGGCCAACACTGGAAGTATTTCTGTGCATTATCTCAACGTTTCTGGTTTCCATCTTTTCTGATCATGCGGTAAACGCTGCTATTGTATTCAGTGACCATTCTATAACTAAAAAGCATCACTAAACATAATTATTACAGTGTTACGACAGTTGCGGTCTTCCTTTATATATGTTCACGGAGCTGCCCATGATTGCACAGATGGTAGAGTTGAAGCCTGGGTTTGCATTCTGTAGGATAACTGGATGTACATAATCATACGTGTGATTGCCCCAAGCAGTCTTCCATCTAGGCTTTTCCAGTTAAGATCTGAGTCTCTGCAACCAGTAACTGTTTTCCCTTTGTGCTTCACAGGGGTCAAGAGCTCACATTCTTCACTATTTGAGAGAGTTGTGAAGGGTTGTATTTTGTTAAAGAAGTTTTCTTGAATTTGTGAACATTCTGAAGGAAATTCTTACAATACAGAAAGCACTAACTTTTGTGGGAATACTTATTCTGCAGACTATATTATATAATATTATGTCTACATGTGTCTGCAGTCTCCTATCTGATACTGTTAGTACTCACTGTAGCTATTAGTAGCATTTTATACTGAGAATCAGCATGAGATTGGTTGTGTACTTTTGTAAATAACCAAGAGATATTTAATTAACACTTGACAGGTGAGTGAATTAATAAATGATATTGAAGTTTTGGCCCCGAAACTACTTTGATTATGAGATGATTTATTACTGGGTCAATAACTAATGAATTGTCTGATATAAAAGGTAGTTTTTTTTTTTATTTTACTTTATTGGAACACTACTAAAACATAACTAAATTCTGACCAGTAGTATTAAACATTTCTCAATTTATTTTATCGGCTCCAAAACCTACAGAACATACTAAAGGAACTATTTCAAAACCACATTTAGGAATAATTCAAAAATCTAAAACAAAAAGGAATTCACTACTATGAAAAAAGCAAGTAAAAGGTGTTCTTAGCATGTTAAATCCAATTGTTCTGCTTTTTATCAGATCACTAACTAAAGTATATAAGTTTTAGGACACTGAATTTTGAAAATGCTCTGAAACTTAGGGTATATACCAAAACCAGAAAGTAATGAAAAACATGTAAAATAGTGGTTTGTTTATGTTATAACCAGCATTTGAATGTGAAATTTTATTCTTTTTTATGTGATGTTATTTCTTCTCTTATTTTATACCCAGCAGCCTGAGCTTCAGTACCAGCTGATCCTGAGGCAAGAAAGACAGTACGGCACAGTCATTTGTAAAGTAAAGCTAATTTTTGGTGAATCATTCAAGGAATTCATTGCTTCTCAACATTTCAAATTAACCTTTTCAGGTCACACATTATTAGAAATAAATCCAATTAAATTACATAGCTTCTGTGTAATGATTTCCTCTCAAGATACCATTTCCATCTCTCCAGGGAAAAATGACATTTAAAAAAACTAAAACTAGAGAAATTATAATTTTAAACTTTGTGTAATGCAAATATATGTGTTGCATTTAACACTATTACTTTCTTATATGTCTGTCACATGAATAGATCATCCAATCAAAAATACCCAAGAACGTGGCTTCCCACAGACCTGATTTCCTCACATGAAGGAGACACCAGAGACACTGAGGTAAGAAGCATCCGAAGAAATTTACATCTTGCATCCTCTAATTTTTTTTTTAATGTTAATGTTCTCTTACCTTTTGGAACTAAGACCGAAAATAATCAAGGAAAGTAGGTAAAACAAGATGATGAATAAAAGGAATTTTTAATTTTTAACCCTACATTTTAACCCTACTAAATGCATTTTTTTTTTTTAAGTATTCAAAACAAAGACTCACAGACACTTTCCCTATGTTCCTTTACTGAGGCCTGATAGACTCTTAAAATGTAACTGATCTCATATTCCAACAGTTGGGATCTGGAGAAACATTTATTTTGTGACATTCACTCACAGCTATAAATGTCCCTGAACTTTAGTAATTGTGTCCTTGTTTTCAAATCAATGGACATTTTTGAGCACCAGCTATTGCTAGGTGCTATGTCTTGCGGACAGAAATATGTTCTATTTATAGTTGACTACCTGAATTTGAGCTCAGGCTTGACACTTGCTAGCTTGCCATCTAGGACCCATCCTTTATTATTTTTTTTAAATTTTTTATTTTTTTTTATAAACATATAATATATTTTTATCCCAAGGGGTACAGGTCTGTGAATCACCAGGTTTACACACTTCACAGCACTCACCATATCACATACCCTCCCCAATGTAGGACCCATCCTTTAAATACTCTAAGTCTTACTTACCTCATCTGCAAAATGGGGATAATATCTACCTTGGCAATGTGAAGTAATGAAGGTTAGATGCATAAAATATCTTGTCCATTGGAAAATACCAAGCAAGTAAATATTATTATTGTACCTTTAGTACCATAAAAATGCCTTATTTATTGTTTTTAACTGCTTAAGTTAAATGTGAGTTAAACTGGTTAAGTTTAACTGGTCAGTATAATGTGAATCATGCAAACTGTGCTTGACAAATAGCGGATAAACTAATAACATTTGTGAATAGCTCATAGCAGTGAAAAACTGCCTCACTCTAAGAGAACAGTGTGAGGTAGAACTATAGTTCTACAGTGGCATTCCAGTCCCCATTTGCTGCTAATCCCTGGACCTTCTCTGGAGACTGCTTTCCCTAGTGGACCCAGAGACCTGGTTTGGAGATGGGCAGTGCTCTCCGAGGGCAACAGGGTAAGTAGAACCAGATAGTAGCTAACAAAGAGACTTAGCTCCTGCATGTAGACTTACTTCAACACTGGTGTTGGATTTCTGGGATTTTGTTCCACTCTGGTAGATGGAATAGAGAATAAAATGGAATGTCTTCCCTTCACATTCATTCATTCACATTCATCTATTGAATAAAATTTGTACTGTTATCTACATCAGCTGTTAGTAAACCTTGACATCTAAGGAGTAGTTGGTTCCATTTTTTAGGCAATCAGATTCTATTTAATGTTACCATTTATATCCTATTGCCATTAATGAACACATTAAGTATTCTCATTTCCTTTCGTAAATCTGCCTTTTTTTGCCTCCTACCACACGATCCTTTTAGCAGAATAATAGCAGTCAAAAAAACACGTTTTTTCCCAACTATTGTTATTTGCCTCAATATCTTTATGACCAAATGTACACATCCTTTACTTAAAAGCTGTAAAACAGAATTAAGAGATGTCCTCTGGCTGTTTATAATCTGAGACTTTAAACAATAGCACACCAACTTGAAAGGCATGTCAGTGAGAGATGAGCAAATATTAACCAGTGTAGCTCAAATAAATATAGATTTGAGTTCCTACTATGTGTCAGGCTCTATGCCAGGCATTTGGGATTAAAAATATAAGTAATAAGTGTTCTTTGTTTATGAAGAACTTATAGATAAATGTGTATTACGACTTAGTTAACTACATATAAGATAGAAAGCAGTGAAAGGGACAGAATGAATCTCAACAGAACCCAGAAGCCAGAAAAGTCAAGACCTAGGGTAAAAACTGAAAGGCTTCAATTCCATGTAAGATAGAAGCGGGAGGGTGGTAAGAGCTTGTAGTCTCATCACTTCTCTGGGACTGTTTCCTCATTTAGGAAGGTAAGAAAATGGCTCAGAAAGCTTTGATGACGCTATGACTTTACTAGTTTTAAAATATGTCCACAGGTTCTTAGATTCTCCCTTCAAAGAGTGGAGCTTCATTCTCTTCCCTTTGAGTGTGGGCTCGTCTTCCTGACGACTGAGAACAGACTATGGTGCAAGAGACTGGGAATAAGTCATAAACTCATTGCCTGCTTGCCCCTTGCTCTCTTTTTAAAAAATTATTATTAATAGATTATTTCTTTTATTTAAGAGGATAGAGTATTGCTCTTCAGTTGACAGAAAGTGAGTTCTTCTTGCTCTCTTTTGGGTTGCTAATTCTGGGAGAAGCTACATACCATGTAAGCAACCCTACGGAGAGGCCTACATGGCAAGAAACTGGGGCCTTCGGCCAAAAGTCGCATGACCGAGCCATCTTGGAAACAGACCCTCTGGCCTAGTCAAACCTTCAGATGGCCACAGCCCTGGCTGGCACTTTTACTGTAATCTCAAAAAACCCTGAGCCACAACCACCTAGCTAAGTCATTTCTGGTCTCCAAACTTCCAGAAACTTTATGAGATAATAAACATTTGTTGTTTTAAGCTATTGGGTTTGAGAGTAATTTGGTACAATGCATTAGCTAACTTGTACAATGGCACTGGTGTATAAATTAATAATGTTATATAATGAAAATGCTATAAATAAATAATGAGTAATAATTTTATATTTTGGCATGGAGAATTGGGGTTTACTTACAAAATCATAGAAGACTAGAGGAAAAGATACAATTTGGTTAGAATTGGGCCATATAACTTGATAACTTGGCTTTGACCCTACACACAGCAAGAATGCAAGCCCACTGGGTTGGTTCATTATCATACAACTTTTTATGAGCCTGACTGGCACTCAGTAAGTATTTGTTGGACAAGGGAGCAATGAAAAATGACAAGGAAATGTGTTAGTCTGAGGATAATATGAACACTAATGTTAAAGAATAACCATTTTGTGCGAGACACCATGATAAAGAGTTCAAATGAATAAACAAAGAAGTACTTAATATTATTCAAGATGATCTGTATGCAAGTATCCATTGCTTAAAACTAATTTGGAAAGAGGGAAGATGTAGAAAAGGAAACTGATAGAAATAGAATCCTCTCAGGCAGAGCAGAAACAGTGATCATATGAACCCAAGATAATCCTAGAAATTGTGCCTTATCAGTGTCTCAAATAGAAGATTTTTTCCCCTAGTCTATATGATTTTCCACAAAGAAAAAAAAATTAGTAAAAGAGTGTGAATCCATGAAATGCAGTTTTAACCAGTGTTTATTTAAAACTACTTAATGCCCAAAACAATTACATGAATAAGGCCAGCTTGCTTACCATTATCTTTAATGTTGCCAATATAATCATGTATTATTTTTAAAAGGTTTGTCCTTTATCTCAACATATTGAGCTAAAGCCACAAATAAAGACACAATAATGGTGATGATAAATTAAAATTTAAAAATGTTGCAATATTTATTGGTTATATACAAAAATGTTTTACTTAAACCGTGTACTTTAAAAATTTATAAATGCAGATTCCATTAAATGTCACCTCGATCAGGGTCTAGGTACATCATTAGAGTTTGACAGAAGAGATTTGGGCTTCAAAACAGACCCAATTATCTACTCTCATACCCTTTCTTTTTTACATTTAATTGGAGTAACAGCCATCTTTCCTGCTTCTTATTAGGACTAAATGTTCACACACCAAATGGCTTGAGGTAGAAGAGACTATTTTATTCTCTGCAACTCACATTCCTTCAAATACTAGAACCTATACACCCTTAACTAACTTGAATTACGCCTTTTTACCTAAACAATATCAGCAATTAAAAACAAATAAATTGAGGGACACCTAGACAGCTTCGTAGATAGAGAATGACTCTTGATCTTAGGGTTGTGAGTTCAAGTCCCATGCTGGGTATACAGATAACTTAGAAATGAAATCCAAAAAACAAACAAACAAATAAATTCAACTATAATCTCTTTAAAAATCTTTTTTTCTTAAATATTTTACTTATTTGACAGACAGAAATCACAACTAGGTAGAGAGGCAGGCAGAGGGAGAGAAGGAAGCAGGCTCCCTGCAGAGGAGAGAGCCCCATGCGGAGCTCAATCCCAGGATCCTGGGATCAGGACCTGAGCCGAAGGCAGAGGCTTTAACCCACTGAGCCACCCAGGCGCCCCTCTTTAAAAATCTTGAGCACACATTGGGGCACCTGGGTGGCTCAGTGGGTTAAGCCGCTGCCTTCGGCTCAGGTCATGATCTCGAGTCCTGGGATCGAGTCCCGCATCGGGCTCTCTGCTCGGCAGCGAGCCTGCTTCCCTCTCTCTCTGCCTGCCTCTCTGATTGTGAGCTCTCTCTGATCTCTCTCTGTCAAATAAATAAATAAAAAATCTTTAAAAAAAAAAAAATCTTGAGCACACATATCTGATACACCCGTTCCAGCTCACTTACAGGCTATACCTAAAAGATATATGAGGCACACATGGGGCATTTACAGAATGACTTTCAGAACTGCCCCCTCGCATCTTGCTGCTTTTCCTTGTTCTTCTGTGCCGAACCTTCACCTGTTCCCTCGTGTGCTGCCTGACACACTGATTGGCTGCAGTCCCACCTGGGGAGTTTTGGCTCCGTGTCCTACCGCTCCAAATCACAGTTCTTCTTCTGCACATCATCTCAAATTACACACTGATAAGGAGCTCTTGTGGAAATATCTCCAACCCTTCTACATACCTGTGACCCTCCTCACAGCTGATATTTGGCCAGGCCTGCCCCACAGGGTAGGCACAATGCATCACAGGTTTGGCACACATATGCGAAGGATTATCCTCCCCTGGTGTGCATGCTATCATCTGACCTTCCCAGGAAAACCGGCCTTCTGCCACCTCCAGTCCTCCCTATGTAACTCTTTTTAAAGCGATCCTGTTCCTAAAAGTGTTTTCTTCAATATTTCTCTCAGGTGCTAGATCATTCACTCTGCATCAAACCCCCAGAGCAAGAGAATAAGAGCCATTGTACATGCAAATATACACACGCCTTATTCGTGGCAGGGAGCTTCCACACCTCAAAAATAATTAAAACAAAAATAAAAAAGCAGAAGTTGGAAACTTGGCACCCAATATTAATGCTTTGCCCACCCCTGATATGCACAAACACACCAACAATCCAAAGTGCGTTGAACTCAAGCAGTGATTGATAGGAGCTCATAACAAAATCCTTGGGCCTTCTTCAATTTCAAAAACCTGACATGGACTACTTGGAAGGGTAAAAACAAGAAAAAATGACTCTGAGATCAATATTTTCCATGGATGGAAAGAGTTTGGAAGAAACCATAGAGGAGGAAAACAAAAACTAAAAAACCTTGCCCTTGGCCTGTGAGTGTTTTGTCTTTACAAGGTCACACGCCAGTGCATTCCCAGGACCTTGAAGGTTGTGTGGAGTAATAGAGAAGGAGTAGAGCAACAATTATATTTTGAGCTCCCTCCCTGTGTTGGGAGCATCAAAGCTCTGCCTTCAAAGAGCTTACTTTCTCATGGAAGAGACAGAGAAAAACAAAATAAATAAAGAAGTTTAGAAAACACGACAGGCAGTGCCAGTGGTTTTAAAAAGAAAAAAGAAAAAGAAAAAAATTGGGCAGGTTGGGAAGGAGTATGGCAAGTCCTGTTAGGTGAAACGTGGGGCCTGGGAAGGTTTTTCTTCAGAAATGACATTTCAGCGGAGGCCAGAAAGAGACGAAGAGTGAGCTGTGTAGAACTGTGGGGAGAATTTCGGGCGGCAGGAATAATGAACGGAAAAGTCCGGGGCCAAGAACATGTGTGGAGGTTACAATGAATAAAAAAAAAAAAACCAAAGCGTGTACAACAAAGAAAAAGGAGAAAAGAGGTAGAAAGTTACTTCCTAAAAGTAGTCAAAGGCCAGATTGCATAGGTCCTTGTAAACTGTGGTAAGGGCTGTAGAACTGTTTTCCCCTCCAAGTGCCCTTGGAAGCCATTCTGGGGAGCTTTGATGATTGGTCCCATTTTTTCCGCTTTCTTGTGATAGGATGATACACTTACACACAACCTTGGCCATAGTCCTGTGCCGTCCCCTCCCACGCGTGTAACGTGTATTTCCTTACACCAGTGACACACACGCCTTGCTTTGGTCAATGTGATGTTCTCTAATGTGACACAGACAGGCTTACATGTGCTCACATGTACCTGGGTTGTCTTGGCTTCTGGAGCTCCCTTGATTACCATTGGAAGAGTAGGCTCTAGGCTGTCACTGCGCCGTCAGCAAGGGTTCCGGAATAAGACTCATGGAGCACGCTGGAACCCATCCCGAAGCCAGAGGCAGAGTAACCCCAGCTGACCTGTGGGCGAGTAATGTTGTAAACTACTGAGAGTCAGAGTGGTTTGTTTAGCAGCTTTATTGAAGCAAGAGCTGATGAATACATGACGGGAGGGTTTAAGTCAAAGGAAGACAGTAATCTGATGTATTTTAAGAGGACCACTCTGACAGCTGTTTAGAGAATAGAAGGAAGAAATATATGAGTGGAAATAGAGCAATTCGGAGGCCACTGCAAGAATCCAGCTGAGCAAAGACAGTGGCTAGATGCAGTGGGGGAATGGGTTTGTGGAGCTGACGGGATTTGGGGGTGACTGGGAGGAAGTGAGGTGTGAGATAAAGAAAGAGTGTGACAGCACTATTGTACAGCAATTTTATCATCCAGCTTGTTATTTTACCCAGCACACCAGCCCAGTCTATGTTGCTAAGCATAAAAATCAGCATATAAAGAGTGTTTTTGTCAACTGCCATGCATTCAGGGACTACAGTTGCTATAGCAGCCAAGCAATTCTCTTTGGGCAGCCAGGTGGAAACCAAATTGTCTTGAAGAATCCTAGAGCTGGATAGGGAGATTTTCTCTAATACCACACGACAAACTTCATCATTGCCTTTTTTTTTTTTAACAAGAATATCTAAATTAGGATGCTATCTACGGCTTAGTACATAATTCTCTTTTTCTAAAACCAACTCTGTTTTTCCATTTTGCAGTTCATAGTTTGTGCTGAGAATTTTACAGATATTGGTGTTTCAAGAGGTCATTCTGTCAAATTCTAGGACATCTCCCTCCTCAGCTGAATGCGTACACATTGTTCGGTTTCAGAATGACCAGTGTACACTGCTCATTCACATAAGGGCTTTTGACTCAAATATGTATCTTCTCTCCTACCTAGGAATCCAAGTCAGACGGTAATGAAGCCTCAAGGACTGCCTGGCCTCTCCCTTGTCGTACTTCTTTCATGCAAGGAGCCAAACTAAACCTGGAAGTCTGATCCTGCCTCTCTTCCCATATGGCTCACCCTGGCATTCCTTTCACTAAATACCAAAATTCTCTACTTGCATAAAATACACCCAGCTCAGGAACTCTTGTACTCTGTTGGTGGGAATGTAAATTGGTACAGCCATTATGAAAACAGTATGGAGGTTCCTCAAAAAATTAAAAATAGAACTACCATATGATCCAGCAATCCCACTTCTGGGAACATGGCCAAAGGAAATAAAATCAGTATCTTGAAGAGATATTTGCGCTCCCATGTTCATTACAGCACTATCGACAATAACCAAGATATAGAATCAACCTGAGTCTCCAGGAATGAATGAATGGATAAAGAAAATATGTCATATATAATGGAATATTATTAAGTCTTAAAAGGGAAGGAAATTTTATCATTTGCAATATGGATAAATGGATGAAAGTTGAGGGCATTGTGCCAAATGAAATAAGCCAGACACAGAAATACAAATACTTTGTGATTTCACTTATGTGAGAAATTCAAAAGAGTAAAACTCATAGAGAGTAGAATGGTGATTGTCAGGGCCTGAGCAGTAGGGGAAATGGGAAAATGTTGGTCAAAGAATACAAACTTTAAGCTATGCTGGATAAAAATGTTCTGGGAATCTAAAGTACAGCGTGGAGACAATAATTAACAATACTACACTGCATACTTAAAATTTGCTAGGAAAGTAGATCTTAAATGTTCTCAGCACAAAAAAAATGGCAACTATGTGAGGTGATAATACATTAGTTAATCTGATTTTGGTAGCCATTTCACGATGTATGCATAAATCAATGCATCATGTTGTATACCATAAATGTACACAATTTTTGTCAATTACGCCTCAAGAAAGCTGGGGGGGGGGCGGAAGTACATTCAGCCCTCACCAGTAGTATGCCAAAGGGAGAAAGACAGCCTGGAGTCCCACATGTACGGCCTTCACGTCTCCCATTAAAGCTTTAGTCTCCAACTCCCATGATCTGAGTGACACACTATCTTATAGTGCACCCAAGCCACCATCTGCACTTATATCTAACACACTTTGTTTCTACTTTGTCTATTTTGTCCACAATGGCCCCTGATAGGCATTGATGCTCCTCCTCCCTGAGGAGATCAGAATGAGGGAGGACAAGCAAGTGCCAGTACTTTGATGAACTTATTTCTATTTCTGAATATCTACCACACAGCATAGTAGATTACATACTTCTTATTGTTGTACCATATGACATTCAGAATCAAACAATCTAAAAATGCCTAATGTCCACCTGCCAGCCAGGGAGGGAGCTGTTCTGGTAGACCATAATAGAGAACTAGCCTCTAAAGCTTGCAGCTCTTCATAATAGACAGCATTGATGTAAAAACGACAGCCAAACATTCATTGAACTCATTAAAGTCCTAGGAAACTCAAGAGTACTCAAAATAAATTGCATTTTGGCACAAAGGGTTTAAGGAGAAATCTCCTAGGAAAGAGTTTAGAATTGCTAGAATTGCTTGCAATCTGTAGGAGGGCTACATTTCCTGCATTTTAAAAAGAAATCTCATAAATGTTCGAGAGAGATTTATTGTCTGTGGTTTCTATGCAGCCAGAAAGCACTAGGTAAATAAGATGCCTTACTGGTGAGAAAGCTGTTACTTGTTCTTATATCCTCGGTGAGTATGAACATGCTATCACAGTACAATTGAATCCATATTTAGAGACACTAACCAGGCACAGAACCTGCACAATGCAATCATACTCCTCAGAGAAATGATTGCTTCATGCAATATCCCTCATGGATTCTCTTTCCCTTCCTGTTCAGGGACACATGTGCCACTTAGCCTCTTCCATCACATTACAGGTCACAGAGGACAGGTGGCCTTTGTGTCCTGTCTAGAATCGTAAGAATCCAGATAAACTAAAGGATTAATGTCACATGTTTTTAAGAGCATAATACTCTCTGGAAACAATATTATTAAGACAGCCCTTCAGGAAATAATGGAATCTTTTCTTTGGGGTTTTTAATAAAAGGTCTTTCACATACTAAAGTATGATAGTGAGAACACCCATTGCAATATTTCTTGGAGCTACAGTTCACAATATTTGGAGTTAATATTTCCTTATTTTCCCAAATCATGTTTCATTAATTTGATTTTCCATGTTTTGCCTTTTTATGTGTGTATGTTTTAGCTTCAGGAAAATGCATTCAGTTGCTGTGCTACTTGACTAATAGATTTGGATAACGAACAAGGAAAAAATAGAAAGATAAACATAGAACTCAATCGTTATTTACAATTATGTGCCACTTTCTAAGATGGCCTTAGACTTGCCTATAGCCCAATTTCTTCATCAGTTTCTTTTCTTTTCTTTCTTCTTCTTCTTCTTCTTCTTCTTCTTCTTCTTCTTCTTCTTCTTCTTCTTCTTCTTCTTCTAATATTGTGATCCTTTCTCTGCAGAGCTGGTTTACTTTACAGCTGAGATTTTAAAAATATTTTATTAAATATTTTGAATCTAAAAAAAAAGGACAGTCTTTCAAGGATCCATTATTGTTAGATCTTGGGAGAGAAGAGATTTTTCAGCATCTTTTGAGAGAGTCAAACTCTATGTCAAATGTTCTCTTGAGTTAAACATTTACATTTGAGGAATCAGGAACTATAACAAAGTTCCACTACTCCTTTCCATAGGACCTTGAGCAAGTTCCATTCTAAACCTCCATATATCCATTGTTTCCACGGTGATATGTGGTGTGTGTTTGTGTTCCTCCTCACTGAGGGGGTAGGAATGAAGGAGAGGTGAGGAAGGCCAACACCTCATCAACTTAATTCTTTTCTTGATTCTTAGCATACAGTACTGAGTACTATGTCTAGATAGTATAGAATGAGATAAAGCCTTTGATTTTAAGAACTAAGAAATGCTTTATAAATTTGTTTAAACTTTTTAAAATCAATATACATATTTGGAAGAATGTTTTTAAGACATACAATGTATATATATGACCTCTGTATCTCCCAGCCTGCTAGACATTTGTACTGGTATGTCTCTGAGCACCTCCAGCTCAACACATTCAAAATCAAACCTAGTATTTTTTTTCTCCCACGAACAGTCTTCCTTCTAAGTTCCCTACCTCAACATTTATTTCATCTGGTCAACAAAGTCCCAAACAAAAGCATTGTCCTGTGCTCCTCTCTCCCCATTTCCACCATCCTATCACGCAATAATCAGAAATCCTGCCTGTCATAATTTCAAACTTATTTATTCTTTCCCATTTCCACAGTCACTGCTAGACCTTTATCACCTCTCATTTTGATTATAAAGAAAATCTCCTAAACAGATTCTCAGCCACCTGTCTCTCATTTCCCTCCAATCCATCTAGCCCAGTGCCAGAATTATTTTGCTAAATCTTAATCTGATAATATCTTTCATTGACTTAAAAACTGACTTTGGTGACCCCCTGTCGTCTGTAAGTTAAACTCAAAGTCATTTCAATAATGATTTTTTAAATTATCATCTAATACTACAAGCCACACCCTCTACTAAGTGTGATGAATAGGAAGAGGAAAAGGCAGGGCCTCCTAAGCAGTCCATAGTGTACTTCTGGGAGAATTGGATATATTAACAGCTATTTACAATACAGGGTAATGGATGCAACCACAGGAGCAGCAAAGAATAGAGAGTGACGACTCATATTAGGGTCTTCAGAATGGGAAGATGTCTGAGTTTGGGACGGGTATGCCAAGTAAAGGCAATGGCACATGCAAAACGCCTAAGAATCAAACAGCACTTCGGGATGTATTTTTTGCAGTTATTTTTATTGCTAAGAATGTTGATATCAAGAATGAGACCGGATACACTGGAATATGAATCACTCTTGGATATGGTGTTAGGAGGTTGGTAGTGGGGGTAAGGTGGATAAGCTGGGAGTGGTCAAGACACAAAAACAACAGGTGAGGGGGTGATAAATTATAGTTGAAATATCCAAGTGCAGGTCAGAGATGGATAGCTTGAGAAGGACTTGACTACTTAGTGCTGGAGGGCAAAGCACGGAAAGCATGAAAAAGAATGCAGGCAGCCAAAGGAGCAAAAACTGGCTCTTGGATAATGGCCAGCAGAGAACTAGAACTCAGTCGTACAACTACAGCAAAGTGGATTCATCCACCAGCTTGAATGAGTTTGGAAACAAATTCGTCCCCAGTTTCTCGCAAGGAATGCAGCCCCAGGCAAAACCTTTGTTTTAGCCTTCTGAAGCCCTAAGCAAAGAACCCAGCTGGGCTCGCATGGACTTCTGACCTACAGACATTGTGAGAAAATAAATTGTGTCACTATTAAGCTTGTGGTAATTTGTTACAACAGCATTGGAGAACTAAGAGCAAGATCATGTTCAAATTAGCTGTGTTTACACACTGATTATACTCATTAGAAGTTCAGCTCCTTGAACTTAGGAACCTCCCGTTACCCCTCCATGAGGCTTCGTCTTAGGATACCACTGGACCAGAGAGGAAGTGCAATCAAGATTCAACCGAATTTACTGGAAGATCTTTAGGTTCCTCATCTCTGCCTCATAACAGACCTTCAGATTGTGACGTGGTTGTTAGTAGTTTCATCTGAACTTAAGCACTTCATCTTGGGCTTAGAAGAGCATCTCATTAATACTGGGGTCACAACATGATCCTGAGTTCGCTTCAAGAATCTAAACATTTTGTTTGAGGGTTACTTCAACAACTTAAGATATTTTGTTATCAAAGATTTCTGTAACCTAGCCCTAATTACATGCCCTATAACATGCCCATTCCTGTGTCTGCCTGATAGCCGGTTCCCCTGCTGTCTTCTCGTGTGCAAGTTGGGTTCCTGAATGTGGTTTCTCCTATTTTGGTCAGAGCCCAGGGCTTCCCCCCTGCAAAAGTTACAACTCGAGTTATCCACTTTGTAGCCCTCAGCTAAGAGTCATTCTCCCCACCCCACCCCAGGTGTGACCTTCCAGGTAAATTGCCTGTGTGAACAAAAAATTCTGCTAGATCAGAACCTCCTCTTTCTAGGAGTGGTCTCCCCTGGCACCCCTTCCCTGGAGATAGGACGTTCTAATAGCTGCACGGAAACGTGATTTGCAGGTTACAGAACTAAAAACGTGTTGATTTCATATTAAAATCTTTTCTTTTTTAGAGTCAAATTTTTGAGCTCTAATCTTTCAGGATCCATTTAAAAACTCTAATTGCTTCCATTTCCTAGATGCCTGTGTGCCCCTAATTTCTCATGTGAAAAATGAGGACAGTAATAATAACCAGGCTGTGGGGGAGGACTGAGTGAGTTAACAGATGAAAAGTGTTTCAAGCTAGCAATTCCACTTCGGGGAATATGTTAAATAGCCCTAAAAGCATTAGCTAATAAGAATGTATGTGTAAGAATGTTCAGTGCATTTTGCTACCACATTGTGGTGGCAAAAAATAAAACTGGAAACAACACAAATATCTCTCCAACTGTGTATAGTTAAATAAATGTGGTACATACACACTACAGAACATTATGCAGTTGTTTTAGACATCTGTCGGGTATCATCTCACATCCTCTCAGTCCACACTTTACTCCAGCTGTTGCTGTAGCAACCAGCTGCTTATAGGTACGATTGACAGCAACCTCCTTCAGCTGCATCACATATTTCTTGATTTGTGCCCAGAGTCTCAGTCCATTAACATTTGGAACATTTGCAAGAACTCATAGCCATTTCAACACAGGTGCAAACCTGCAATTGGAAAGAACACAGGGTTTATCCTGTCTATTAGAGAGTAGAAACAAGCATATAAGTGGTTTCTCTCCTATCCTTCAAGCAGACAATTCTGAAGATGTACTCTACACGGCTCCTCGGAGGTCCTCGTTTCCCACAGTTCTGGCCAGCTCCTTAGGGAACCACTAGCTGACTTTCCCTTTCCCCCTGTTTATTCTATCTAGTCCTCCATTCCTGGTCCTTGGGATCACTTTCCAGAATAAGTTGCTTGCGGACAAGCCCTTATATCGGGCTTTTTTTGGGGGGGGGGGGGACTCAGATTACAACAGTAACTATTTTATAAAATGAGAAATACATTTGTTGACCTGGAAGGTTATCTATAGTATATTGTTAAATAAGGAAATACAAAGTGCAGATAAATGTGTATGATGCCATTATAAAAACAAGTAACACTAAACTGTGTGTTTCTATAACCTTGGAGAGAGGTCAAAGGGTGCCCATCAAGTTGGCATTGGTCTCTTCAGGGAGGTGAAAGGAAATTGTTAGCTTTTCTTTAGTAATTTTTTCCCATTATTTTACTATAGTCAGCATGTCTTAATTTCACATTTTAAAATATTGTGAAAAGCAAAATGATCTCTAAAATTGGTATCAAGTCAACATGCCAGGAAAAAGAACTTCTAAACCGGGTGATAAGGAAGCAAATAACAGTACAACTGGACTTAAGTTGAAAGACAAAGTCTACCATAAGCCTTTTCATGAACCTTGGGTAAAAAAATAATTTCTTACCTGAGACCTTCATTGTAAAATAAATACCAAAAACTATACTCACAAACCTAGCATACTGGCTGTGACTTAGATACACTCCAGAGATCCCTGAATGAGGAATGAGCCACTCCGTAAGGACTCAGGATGATTAATAGATAAACAGACGGACGTCCACTCCTGCAGCATTTCCAGAGGTGTATTTAGCAAGGGCTGAGCCACAGAATGAGAACAGCTAGTCTCAAGAAAGAGCCTGGTTGAAAAAATGAAGGCTCTCACAGAACAACCAGCAGCAATGTTAGCTAGCATCACGTGCAGTATAAACCTCGGTATGGAGCTCTTCAAACTTCACCGAAGGAGACACACAGTAAGAACTCACACAAGATTTTATAAAACTTAAACATCTAATCTGAATAAATTTCCATTAGCCTCATTTGTTTTTATTCCCAGGGGGGTTCATTATGAATTAGGAATGGGCATTGACCATGTGCATGTACGTTTTAAAGAGGATACTTTTGAATACCTCCCCCAAGTGTAGACCTCCGCTTAAGCATCTGGTCCCACTAGTTAAATATGCAAGGGATGAAAAAAAATTAAAATTATTATTAAAAATTATTTAAAATTATTATTAAAAGTATTAAAATATGATATTATTATTAAAAATTATTAAAATATGAGACAAAAGAATGAAAGAAGCACACTCTAAAAGACATACTCTGTCAAGAAATGGTTAACTTATGGCATGTAACGATAAGTACACTTTTCTATGGCACTAAATAAGTGGACCAAGTAGGCAAACCCTGGGATGCAAAGGCTAAGGTGATTAACCACTGGTTAATTTTATGTGTTAACTTAGCTGGGTCACAGTGTTCAGCTATTTGGTGGTTATCAACTGAATGTTTGGGTCTCCCCCAACCCCTCACCCAACACATATGTTGAAACCCACACTCCCAGTGTGATGGTACTAAAAGATGGGGTCTTTGGGAAGTAATTAGGTTTATCGAGGTCCTGAGCCCTCACGATGAGGTTGGTGTCCTTATAGAAAGATGAAGAGACTAGAGTGTGCTCTCTCTCTTGTTCTGTCTCTCTCTCCTCCTCCTCTCCATGATAAGAGGATACAGCAAGAAGGTAGTCATCTGCAAACAGGAAAAGGGCCTTCACCAGACAATGAAGCTGCCAGCACCTTGATTTTGGACTTCCCAGCCAACAGAACTATGAAAAATTAACTTTATTACTTCAGCCACCAGTCTATGGTATTTCATTATAGCAGTCTGAACTGACTAAGACATTAGCCAAACATTATCCTATTTCTGTGATGTTGTTATTGAATGAAGTTAACATTTAAATTGGTGGACTTTGATTGTCTCTCATAATGTGGGTGGGTCTCATCCAATCAGTTAAAATACTCACAAGAACAAAAGACTGGCCTCTTTCAACAAGAAGGAACTGGAACTCAACTGCCATATTGGCTCTTTCTGGGTCTCCAGTCTGCCATATTTCCTTATCAGATTTTGGACTCACCAAGTCCTTCCCATCGTAGGAGCCAATTCCTTAAAACAAGTATCTTTATATATACACATCTATGGTTGTGTTTCTCTGGAGAACCGTGACTAGTATTATCACAATGTATTCAAATGCTCTGCAAAGTTAATTGACTCAATAATATAATTAGTGGTAATTATAACAGAGAATACTCATTGAATGCTTATCTGAGTTCCAGACATTGTTCTAAGTGCTCTACAATTCAACTCACTGATTCTGCACAATGATGCTATAAAGCTATCACCTCCATTTTACTGTTGAAGAAACTATAGCACAGGGAGAGCACGCTGCTCAGGGTTAAACGGCTTAGTCAGAGGCAGAGACATTTTTAAACTCTTGGGTAATGTTTATTGCCCCAATTCCTACCATTACTATATCTTTTAGCAAAGAAACAATACCATACAAAGACACAATCCTAAAATTAAATATCTTGTATTTCTTCCTCCGTCTTCCCATACTACTCACATTACAAACTACCAGCTGCTCATATAGAAACCTCTAGTCTTCCTTTCAATTCAACCTGCACAATGTTATACACCCTTCTAGGTTTTCTAATTTTTACAGTTTTAAATGTTGGAGATAGGTAGTAAAAATGCAAACTAAATCTTGCCTATAGACGTACCAATAAATCCTGGGCAGAGGAGAGACAGTCCCCCCTCCAAAAAAATAATTATGCCTCTATTTGCAAATTTATGTCAATATTCCTGATCAATAATTGTGTCTGTTCTTTGGATTCTCTCTTGAGAATCCTCATTCCCTTATTGTGAGTTAAATAAAATCCTTTATACAGGCTTATCTTTTATCTTGTTGAAGAATCATGATTTTTACCTTTCTTTAAGAATTATTCTAAATGCAGGGTGCCTTGGTTGCTCCGTCAGTTAAGTGTCCTCAGGCCATGATCTCCGGGTCTTGGGATTAATCGAGCCCCACATGCTCTCTCCTCAGCGGGGAGTCTACTTCTCCCTCTGTGCTCTCTCTTTCTCAAATAAAAATCTTAAGAAAAAATTATCTTTAAACAACATTATGTCATTTATCCACTTTCAAACTTTCAGTGCCTCTTTGATGACTAAGATCCAAGATTCTTGGATTAGCATTCAAACTTCTTTATTACCAGAATACAAGCTACACTTATTTTTTCTCTAACTTTGCCCTTATACACACTTTCCGCTTGAGCCTGGTGGTCTTAGTCATTGTCCTGAGTGCTTCTTGATGTCATGGTTCTGCCTCTTGTTTTAGGTTAGTTTATCTCTTCTTGCATCTAATTCCTATTCTTCCTTCATGGACAAGATCTACTCTTATCTCTTCATAACAATCCCATACAAATCTTTTTTTTTAAGCATTTAGCATTGTCAGTATTCTTTTTAGACTTTATAAGGTGCCCTTTATTCCTTTAAAGTATATCCTGTTGCTCCAGACACCATATATTCTTTTATTTCCCTGTATCCACCATAATACCTAGCCCAATCCCTTGTACCATGACTTGATTATTAGTTTAACAACTGACTGGGCACATTAGAGGGAGAAAAGCTTCTATTACACACTCTGTCTTAAACCCTATTCCAAAGCAAAAGTACACATTTCACTTATAAAGTCTAACACTTGTTATGCTTTGGAAAATTACTATTAAAAAAATAAGGAGGTAAAGATACACACACACAATAATAGCTTGATTACGCTCAACAGGGAATGCATCTTAAATTCCTAGTTATGAATATTTTAATGAACAGTATCAATAAAAGCCTCTTACCCTTTGGCCTATTTGTGATGCTAAGGATTCAGTTAGTAATAATAGCTCTTTGAGGACAGAGGGAACTCAAAATAATTTCTTTTTCAAGAGCATAAAAGGCAAAGATCCTCCAAGGAAGTTTTATAAGCCATTTCTAAATAGAAACAATTACCAAACTTTCTAAAAGCATGGATGAATTGTTAGTTTTGATAAAAATAGATTTAAGCTCCATCTGACAAAAATACAATGAATAGACTCACAGAAAGCAAAATATTTGCCATAAAAAAGAATCCTCAAGTTCTACAAAATACGTACAATGCTCAAATAAAATACACTTGAAAATCTTACCGTTGTTCTGTTAGTGAAGGTCACACATCTAAATTGAGAAGTTTTTGCCATCCTCATTGTCAACCTCTCCCTCATGCTCATCTAGAAAGCTGGGTGATTAAAAGCGTGAACTTGGTATTTGGGGTCCTCACTTTACCATTTGTGCGACCTGGAGCAAGGGACTCAACATTCCAAAGCCTTAATTTGCTCTTTCACAA
Source organism: Meles meles (assembly GCF_922984935.1). Classification (NCBI taxonomy): domain Eukaryota; kingdom Metazoa; phylum Chordata; class Mammalia; order Carnivora; family Mustelidae; genus Meles; species Meles meles. The sequence goes on from NC_060067.1 coordinate 97,320,007, forward strand.
GATGGAAGCAATGATGGCACCACCCTGCAAGAGTCCCATGAAGATTAAATGAGATAATGCTCGCAACACACAGAGCATAAAGCTCGGCACATGCTATGTGCCCGGGAGATGGCAGTTATTGTTATTGTGACATAATACGTCAGAGGGAGAAAAAAACACACAGCAAATGCTTTTGAAGAAGTAATAATGGTTATTGAGATAGATGATGTTTGCAAAGCCAAGAGTATGTCAGAATTGGTCTGACACAGAATTCAGAACAGCTATAAGGCTTAAACAATAAGATGAAGTGAGAAGCTTTTAATAGGAACCATTAATAGAATTTTCAAGGTAACTTCCTTTACAGACAACTCTACCAGCTAAGTGAGACTGATGAGACAGAACATATTGAAAAATAGTCAGATCTCCCTCAGGCTTTAGTTCGTTATAAATTGCTTTATTTAATGCACACATGTTATAAACTAAAATCTCTACAGAATAGAGCCCACTACATCACAGAATTTAGTTTTAATGACCTTGGACCTAATCCAAAGTCTTTTAGTTACATGAAGTTCCATAAGGACTTTATTAAAATAGGGTTACAACAATCATATGTCCTAGTCTCTGAAGGTGGTATTTAGAAAAAGCCAAATAATTTCAAATAATTTATGAATTGAAAGGTTCTTACAGAATTTCTCATTCAACTCCACCATTTTATAACTAAGGAAATGGGAACATTGAGAAACTGTCTAGTAATGTTCTTTAGTGCAAATCCGAAAAATGCATTTAAACTGATGGTCCCAGTTAGGACTTATTTTGACACATCTTCAGGAGCTGCTTAGCAGAGCAGAACAAGCCAGGAAGGAGGCAATAATTCTGAGAAAGATACAAGAAAATTCTAAGCAGACACATATGGTTTTCTTCTTAGAACCTATAATAGTGACCACATGGTCTTCTATTCCCTCACTCCTGCCCCACCTTGTTAAGCCTTGGTTTATGGCCCTTTCATTGAACAGCGGCTCTCACTACTCAGATGCACAATCATTCTTGATGATGGCAAATGGCACATGAACTCCACCAACATCTCTGGGATGAAACTTGTGATTTTAAAACCTGGAGTGAGGGATGCCTGGGTGGCTCAGTCAGTTAAGGGCTTGCCTTCAGGTCAGGTCATGATCCTGGGGCGCTGGGATCAAGTCCTGCGTCAGACTCCCTGCCCAGTGGAGAGCCTGCTTCTCCCTCTGCCTGCCGCTCCCCCTGCTTGTGCTTTCTCTCCCTTTCTCTCTCTGTCTCTGTCAAATAAATAAATCTTTTAAAAAATAAAATAAAATAAAACCTGGAGTGAACCGTGGTCTCTCACAGCTTTCTCCTATCTATATGACTGGTCCTATTCTCAAGGATAATAGTAACAATAAAAAAAATCCTTTGTGTACGGCTAGTGTTACAGTTAATGATAATTAACTGGATTGATTACCATAACATATCAGGCACTGGTCTTAGAACAAACCCTAAGAAATAGGTGTATTAGCACCCCTTTCATGGAGGTGAGGAAACGGGCAAACAGCATTAAGTAAATTGCCGCAAGTCACTGGCTGGCATCCAAATTCAAGGAGCTCATCTCCAGGACTATACCTCTAATCTTTATCATCTTAATCCCCATATTCTTCATCCCTGGACTCCACTATACAACATTTAATCCTCAACAAAATCTTTTGCAATAGTATTTGTTCCGCTTTATTAGTGATAAAACTGAGATTTATAGAGGTTACTTTTAAAGAGGTTACAAAACATGATGAGTATGTGGGAGATCCAGGATTATAATCCAGGTCTAACTGATTCCAAAGCACACACATGATATTAAAAACTGCTTTTCTGGCTTTCACAGCACCATCTCCTGCTGAGACTAGAAACCGGGGGCCCTGGCTCAGCTTCTGGGAGTTGCATCTTGCTCTCTCTAATCCTGGCTTAGAGAGAGACCATCTGGAACCATGATATGGCCATCTACCCTATACCGACTATTGTTACTTCTTGCGAACCCTTCCTGCCCTGATCTGTCATGCGGCACTGTGAAGCTGCGCTCATCGCCCTTTGGATACCGTGTGTTGGAGGCTGGCCACTGCTCTGTTGGGAACCCAGACAAAAGCCAGGTTAATTTCCTCAGCCCTGGCCCCAGCTTCCTTTCTCATCCCATTATCCCAGAGCACTTACGTTCAGTATCCCTTCTGGTCCAAATTATCCAAGTCTTTACAGTCAAAGGATATTCTTAATTTCAAATAGTTGACTGCGATGCTATTAACAGCACTTTTGTTTTAAACTATGCATGTGCATACATATATATATATATAAATTATATCTTTATCTTATGTATTTCAATAAATAATCTAAAAAACTTTCACCGAAATCCATGCTGTGATGGAAACACAGCACCATATTTAGTCGTAAAAACTACTTGTTCGTCTTCGTCATGGCGTCTCAGTGCTTTCCTCTGAGGTGTATACGTATCTCTTGCTGCTCTGGAATGATTCTATTCCTGTCATATGGGTGCTCAACTGCACTGCTTAGCAGGATGGGATGCTTTATCCTTAAGTCATTAAATTGTGTGTTGAAATATCTATGGGAAATTCCGCAAGGTAATCCAGTTGTGTCCATTTTAGTCAGCACCGACTTGGAAATACTTTAAATTGCTGTATCAGCTCCATTGCTAATGAGCCGATCGCCCTTGAAAACAGCAGACACCTTTTTTTATTGCTCCCAGGACAACGATAAGAGCTGTCTGTCAAGAATTTGGCCCAAGAGATCAAAAATGCCTTTAAAAGTGTTCAGCATGTAATTTTCATGCACATTTTTAAAAAGAATGAGTGATTGACATAATATTAAAGATACCTACACAAAATTAGGTGCTGCCAAGAGTGGAAGAGAGAGGCTATGCCCCTAAAGTGATTTGTTTTTTCTTTGTGTGCATTTAATTGTAGTCTCTATTAGCTCCTTAATGCAAGACTTTGTTTAAAAAGATCGTTGCTCTGAACATTTGACAGATATTTTCTTTTATGTGGACAGTTTAAAAACATTTAAATCAATGTCAATTCTAAAAGTGCTAACTGTTGGAAATACCTTTCCAACTAGATGTTATTGATGTCTGCAGTTCTGAGGAAACCGTTTCTTTTAGATCCTGACAGTCCCTTAAAGTTATGCATCTTGCCAAAGTCATAACTCTTAAGATGAAGCAATAGTTGCCTATTCATTCCTGCAGATATATTTTGGCCTAATTATGTAATCATAAGCTGAAATGCTCTCCTCTGAATCAAAATGACCTTCCAGAGGTAGAATGCGTAACGTTTATCACCATTTTAAATATTTTTATTAAATGTCATTTTCAGTCATACACTTAACAAAAGACTTTAAATTTAGCCAAAAAAGAAACTTCCGAGAATACTGAAAGATACTAGTTGCACATTTTTCTTTAAATACGAAAGGGAAGAATTTCAGCAGTACCATCTGTAAACTCCCATGGCTCTCATCGTAGGTGCACACATTTTTCTTAAAAGGGGTGGCATTTACATTACAACTAAAGATCAACAGAAGCCGATGTCCAGAGCAAAAATAATCAGTGAGGAAATACAGGAATTCTGCTTCTACCCACTGGGGTAGCTATTGTAAGAGATGCCTCACACACTGAATAAGCTCAAGGATGGGCATGAATTGTTTTCTATGCCTGGAAGAGGAACAAATAACAGAAACAGCCTGACTTGTAGAGCCAGACAATCCAATATCTGCGTCCTGGTTCTTCCTCCTGTAGTAACGTTGGTCAAGTTACCTGTGCTCCTAAGCCTCGAGTCATTCCCTAATAACAGAATTACCCGTGAAGCATGGAATCCGTTTCTTAATGACCCAATTCCATTTCTTCTTTCCTGGTTTTGTTAATCAAGTCACTAGAATATTAACTGGAATAGCCAGACCTGGGTCACTACGTTTAGGAATCTACATTAAACAATAGCTATCAGGGTTATTTCATTGTGAACTTTATGAAAATAACAAAAATATTTATGTTAATTAATTGAACCTACACTCTATGATGACAGATAGTATAGTCTTCCACATGATTTGATTATTTAAAAAAAATTTTTGTTTTTTAAATTTCTAGAAAATTTCTAGCCTTCCAGAAATAGAAATAGAATCCAGTTCACTCTCCTACGAAATCGGTTCTGGAGTATCTGTTTCTTTCTGGCTCTTAATAGGTTTTAATTATGCTTATGTACTTGCCCAAAATACAGTCTTCTGGTACTGGTCTTTCTTTCTCTTAACAGATATTTATTTAGCTGCTACATGTGCAGGGCACTGTACCTGTTGATTTCCTCCGAGTCAGTGCAGTTCTCCAGAAGGCCTTGCACTTCATCGGGTGTGCTTTAACACGCCCGCCATGTGATGCGATGCCTTGTTTGCGGGAAGCAGTGCCAGGGGTGGAGCTCCAGATCCGTTTCCTCTGTTTTAATTGCTCCATTCTCTCTGCGGGACCAATATTCTTCTCCACGCTGGAGGAACTTCGCAAGGGTTTGAATGTCTTTAGGCAAGACAGTAATTTCCTGTTTGGAGCATAAAATGAAATCAGATCCATATGCTCAGTGCCATTATACTTTCAACGTAATATATTAAATACTCTTAGCAACAGTAGTTCAAAGTCATTCCTATTTAATCATTTCACGCTCACTATCTCCTAGTGGTCGTGAAGAGTTACATAGCAAAATCCCGGGGAGATAATATTTTCCTGTAAGTGCAAAGCATTTAACCCCTGCTGTTATAACCAGAAGGGCATTTAATGGCGGGTGACAGGAAATAGACAAATAGGTAATGGATTTTGAGTAATTCGAGGGGGAGGAGAGAAGAGTAGAAGCTAGAGGTGCGGCAAGAAGGAGTAGCCTAGAGAAGAGTGTTAAGAGTTGAATCAAAAAATCCTTTCGAAAACCAGCCTAGAAAGAAGATGCTCTATTTTTTCAATGTTATTTTAGAGTTAGATCATAGTAAGGGTGATTCTATAAAGTTAGCTGATAATTCTCTACCTGTTCCTGTAAGAATTACTTCTTATGCCTTCGAGTATGTCTTTTGGAAAATTTTAAGACCACCTGAGTTATTATTAATTTCTGCTCTAGCCTATATGAGAAGGTAAATGACTAATAAAGACTCTGCCAGGAGGATACTCAGTTTATAACCAAAGAGAGTAGCGTTCAGCAAGAGCAAAACCATCAATTGAGAGATGATTTTGAAGAATCTTAGGAGAAGAAGGGGAGATTAGTGATTATGAGTCAATTTCCAGGGACAGAAAGTGATTTATACATAAAAAATATTTAATACATATCATTCCATAGTTCTCCAGTAAAGACATTATAGGACAGCTTGAGACAATTGGAGGTGAATTGACTAATTACAGTGTTAGATTCCCTGTGACTCCAGCCACATTCCAGCTTCTGGAATAAATTCTGAACATCTATGGCCAGTTATATCTTGTGCTTTTGCTCATGCAGAATATACCCGGCAAACCCTTTTCCACCAATCCAAATGTTTCTTGTTTTTTAAGTTTTAGCTTAAATACTACTTCCTTATAGTCTGAACAACCTGCACCTTCCTCTACACATCCTTGTTACTAGGCTCTTATTGTTAGCCCTTTTGTTTTATTCTCTGTTACAAGTTTGCCTCCTTAACCAGCTTATGAAGATAGTTTGCCTGTCTTCGTGTACTCACAGTACTAAAGAGAGTGCTTCATAACGAATAAGCATCCAATATTATATTTAATACAGAATAAGACACAGGGCATAGCTCGAAATATTAGAAGATAGATTTAAATATCTATCCATTAGGTGGCATGGCATTTAGTTCAGGTTTCTCTCAGAATTTCTTTGACTCTTGTATTCTAGAGATAAACATAACAGCATTACTGCATTACAGCATGGGATTTTGGGAAGGATCACACAGGCAAGGCATATGAAAGCGTATTATAAGTTGCAGAACACTCTACAGAGACAGGATCTTACATTTACAAAATAAACTGTGATTTGACCACATTGCATGTGAGTTTCCTTCCATGATTATGTAAGCTTTTCTTTACCCTCCCATGATGACTTTGTAAATGGCTGCGAATTCTTAGAGACTCCTTTCATGGAGCAGCGAAGTTCAATTCCATGACCCCCTCCTCTCTCCACCCCTAACCCCTAACCACTAGATCCTTGGCTGTTTTTATTACTCTCTCATAACTAATAGAACGCACAGATGTGACACTGTGTGTCATGAAAGGCCATGAAGCTTCTTCCAAAAGGACCTTCTGGAATGCTCATTCACAGGATGCTTCCTCTCAAATTCTGGCTGCTGTGTTGTGAAAAGCCCAAACCGCACAGGGAGGTCACAAATGAGGGCTCCTGGGGACAGGTCCACTTTGACCTGTCCTTTAGCCAGCCAGCCCAAGCACCAAGCATTGTGAGAAAGAGCCAGCAGATGATTCTGACTAGGGAGACATCCTAGTCAACACAGTCATCGCGGAGCAGAAAAAAGCCAGCCCCACTTTGTCTTTTCTGAATTCCTGGCCCACAGAATCCATAAGCACTATAAAACACTTGTTATTTTATGCCACTGAGTCTTGGGATGGTTTCCTACACAACAGTAAATAAATGAAAAATGTTCTCTTATATGGCCTGCCAACTTGACCCTTATCATTCATCAGCTGTAATAGCCAGGCCAGGCCAGGCCACACTAAGGCAGAAAACAACCCAATAATCTCAGTGGTTTTAAATAACAGAATCTCACTCCTTACACCATATGTCCACTGTGGGTCAACAGGGAAGTTCACCTCATCCTAGTCACTCAGGGACTCAAGCTAATAAACACTGCCAATCACCAGCCTAGAGGCAAATAGAGCTCTGAAGGGTCTTGTACCAGCAATTACATGTTAAATCTGGAAATGACACGTGACTTCTGCTGTTGGCTCATTGGCCAGAGCTAGTCATATGGCTCCCCCTACCCACAAAGGTGCCAAAAGTATTAGTCCTGTCACTTGCTTTGGAGGAAGAGAGCCAGAAATATTCCGGAAGCAGTACTAATGATGACCAAATATGCTCTTTCATAGATCTTGCCTGCCTGGGCTTCCCAGTCAAACCCTCTACTTCACCCTCGAGTTCTGACTTTCTGCCCTGCACTGTGTTAGCTCTCCCCACCTCCCCCGGCCGACAGCATATTTTACTGCTACCATTTCACCATTTGGGAGCCATATCTATATCTAATCTTCCTGCCTACCCTTCCTGTACGTTATCTGCATATAAAGCAGCGACACTGGTGGTCTCCATGACAACCAAGACTATCTAGTGCTTCTGCTAAACTCCTAATCATGGGTTGTTTCTTTGGTTGTTGTTTCTTTCTCTTTCTGTCAGAGCCAAAATCAGGTTTGTATAGAGAGTTCACCATTTCCCTTTCACATGAAACAAAAAAAAAGTCTGGACTTCTACTCTGGCCTGATATGATTACTTACATGAGGTATCAATTAAAGGTATTTATAAAGAATAGAAGGAGGGATGGAAATGAAAACAAATGATGTAAGGAAAAAGAATGAATTTTGCTAAATGAGAACACAGAGAAAGATTCCAAAGTAGGAAAGAGAGGGTAAATATAGAAATGAATGGACCAGAGTGTATTCTGATGCAAATTCTTGACTATGTATTAAATTTAAGGTCAAATGTTTTTTACTTATTCACTTTATAACACTTTGAAAGTTCAAATTCCTTGCATATAAAATGAGGACGTGTAATACCTCCCCTACCTAAATAATAAGGTAGTTGTAAGGATAAAATTAGTATAACTAAAAATATATTAAAAGTAGAAAGTACTATTCAATGGCAAAATACTACTATTACATTTATTTCACATAAACTTAGGAATGATGGTTAAAGGGTCTCCTGGCTTTGGAGGAATCATAGAAGGCATTAGAAATTCTCAACCTATCATATGGCTCACCTCGGGTGTTTAAAATTAGGCCAAAGCTGGTGAATGACAGGCATAATTAATGGTATGGAATATGAGGCCACCAAATACAATTTGGAGGAAGTCTTGCCAAAGGCCAAAATCCAGAAGCGTAATCCTCTGGTAAATGCCTTTGAATGGTACTGATGACCTAAGTAATTCAATAGCCTTCTATCCTTAAGATTTTAGCAAAAATTGACCTGCTTAGCAGTTCTAATTGAAATGTGCATGTTTCGAATTCCATGACTTTAAGAGCTTTCCCTCTATTACTTCTTGTTACTCTTTTTCTGATACTTTTGGTAAACCCTTTTCTTTCCCCTATGCTAAATGTGTACACTTCCTCAGGTTTTGAAAATCTATTTTCATCCGTTAAAATGACTTCAATCAGCCAAGCTTCAAGGATGACATGCACAACTATTTTTCTTTAAAGAGTTTATTTATTTGACACACAGAGAGAGAGATCACAAGTAGGCAGAGAGGCAGGTGGAGAGAGAGGGGGAAGCAGGCTCCCTGCTAAGCAGAGCCCGAAGTGGGGCTCCATCCAAGGACCTTGAGACCATGATCTGAGCCAAAGGCAGAGACTTAATCCACTGAGCCACCCAAGTGCCCCACAACTATATTTTTATTCCTGGATTCTCTCACAATTATTCCTGGATTCTCTCATATTTCCTCCTGCCTCTAAGAAGACTATCAGTAAAAAGAGCTGTCTACTACTAAGCTGCATGATATCACTCACCATGAGAAGAATTTTACATAAACCATTTCTATGGATCTATATACTATGATTAAGTGCAAAAGTTATCCCCATTTTACAGATGAAGAGACTGAAACTCAGGGGAATGGAGTAATTTATCCAAATATGTGGTAGGGGAAGCATTCATGCCTCAGTGTATCTTACTTCAGAGCCTGATCTCCTAATTCCTATGCCTTAAAATTTTTCTTATGGATACACAATCAGCATCTCAAAATCAAGACATCTAAATTCATTATTAATATATTCTATAAGCATATTATTAATATATGCTTATATTATTAATATGCTTATAGAATATACCTTAAGTTCTGGTTCTGTGTGGTTAGTTGTCTTATTTTCTCTTCCAATACAAGGGAGGAAAATGCCAGCTTTTATTCATCTGTGTATTTCTCAGAGGATCTAAAACAATGCTTTGCACGTAATAGGAGATCAACTAAATATTACATGAATGAACATGAAAAAGAAACTCAGACATGGAGTGTATCTTCAGAAAATTATCATATAAACCATAGAAATGAACAGTTTGCAAATCTTAAATTGACTTTTTTATGATATGCCTGGTATATATAGTTATATATATTAGTCATCAATGACTATGTTCAATTATTTATCTTCTAGAAGCTACAACTCAGGCAGAAAAGAATTTTGTTTTGAAGAGCCTATCTAATTAAAGAATACTGCTGGATCTCTAACAGTCAACATTGGAGAAAAAGTGAAGCAATCATTTCCAAAGTTTTCTACCTTACCTACTATAACCATGCTTCATGCCAAACGAAACAAAACAACAACAACAAAAATCCCCCCCAAATCCATCAGGACAATTTTGTGTAAAATGATAAGTTGAATTTATATCTTATAATGGAGTTGATCACTAAGCTTCTGCAAATTTCAACAAAGCAAAACATCTGAAACATTAAATGTTAAAAATAAATGATTCTCTCTCTCTCTCTCTTTTTTTTTTCAATCCAATACCCACCTCCTCTCTTAAGGTATACTCACATGTTCAGTGTAAAGCCAGAAAAAACTATTGTAGCAACTTATGATGAAATCAATCAAAATGAAAGTATCACATGCAATTTGCAGTTGTGTTATTACTTCTTACATGTTTTGTGGTAGTACCTGTAAAACATTTTCTTTCACATGAAAATATTTTAAAAGCACTGTCTTCTTAAGGAGATTTTTTGGTTGGGAATATTCACTGCAGAAGTTGTGGAGCAAGTGGGAAGATTAGAGTTCATTTCAAATCTCTGGTTGATGCATGAATTTCTGTTCATCCCTGACAAAAGGCCATGCTGCCTCAGAACATTGTCATATGAGGTACTCCATGAGGTTACCTACTCCTGTTTGAAAGAGCTTCCACTGTCGGGAAATTCTTTATTAGACAAAATTCTACCCCTGTCCTCTGGAGTCCGGAATAATAGGCCTGATGTGTCTTAATACAACAATCCTTTAATTATTTCAAGATAACTATCATGTCTTCTGTCTTCCAGACAAAGTTTTGTGAGATAAGGGCTTACTTTTAGCCCAGCGTTAAAGGATATAATTATTCCAAAAGCCTTTCACAAGATGTGAGATTACATGATTTTGAAAATCTTCCCTGATAGTTTCAGCAGAATGTCCTTACTCCTTCACCGTGCTATGTGCACCTCCAGCCACCTCCTCTGTCTGCTCTATCCAGGCAAGTCTGCTATGATTTGTTCCTGGCAGAGGAAATTACTTAGAGGTGATACTGGAACTTTCATATATTTATTTAATTTCATTAATGTACATAGTTATGGATCCATCTTGCTATTATCTGACCTTGTCATTCCTACAGACGGGCTCATCGCTGACTAGTTGCTTTGAATTTCATCCTGTTTTGTGCCTAACCACCCCTCACTATGCCGCCTTCTGTGCCAGATATCTACATCTCTGCTTTACTAATAGAGCAGCACTTTACCTAAAGGTAGTAAATTTGTATATTTTCTGAGAGTTGTCTCTCCCTCTGCTTTCTAAATAACACTCTGAGGACATCTCCGCCTAACCCACATCCAAAGACCCAAAGGATGGAGCCATTAGGCACTGTTTGAGATGAAAAGGTTTTGAAGCCACTTGAAGCCTGAATTTTTCCTCTTCTAGAAACAAGATGATTCAGAGGACATGAAAGAGGAGGCCCCTCCAAATAGTAGTGTTGGAAACTAGATAGTAAGTGGTGAAGAAACCTGAGCCTTTAAAGCATGAATGTAGTCTGCAAAAGGTGGTGAGGGATGAAATGGGTCAGGAATGGGTTCAAGAAGAAACTTTCATTAAAGAGAATAAAAATTTTCTTCTTAGCTGTAGTCATAAGAGGACCTACGATTACCAACTGCCATCCATATTTGGTGCCCTGAGAAGTCTATTCATACACCTTTCTTTTGCAGTATTTGAAGAATTGTGATTTCTACATTTGTTAATCACTATTTAATGAGTGTATGCCTCTCTCCACCTGAGCACATATTCCCTGGGGACTAGCAGGTCCCCATTGCACTTACAGGTGTCTGGGCCCCTAGAACACTGTCTGATACAAGTAAGCATTTAGTAGATTTTTGGTTTGCAACGATTAAAGTGTGAAAAATAAATGATGCTAATGTGGAAAGACTACAAGTTCATCAAGAATAGGTCATTAACTGGGGCACCTGGCTGGTTCAGTCGAAGGAGAGTACAACTCTTGATCTCCAGGTTGTGAGTTCAAGTCCCAGGTGGGGTAGAGAGATTACTTAAAATTACAAGGAAAAATAAGAACAGGTAACTAGCTACCTGTGTATGTTGGTTTTTTGTTGTTGTTGTTGTTAAAGATTTTATTTATTTATTTGACAGAAATCATAAGTAGGCAGAGAGGCAGGCAGAGAGAGAGGAGGAAGCAGGCTCCCCGCAGAACAGAGAGTCCAATGTGGGGCTCGATCCTAGGACCTTGGGGTCATGACCTGAGCCAAAGGCAGAGGCTTTAACCCATTGAGCCACCCAGGTGCCCACTACCTGTACATGTTTAAGTTAATTATTGAGTACCCTGATGTATAGTTTATCATTTTGTTGTTCAAGTTTTCCTCAACTAGTTATTTCCTCAACTAGTTATTCTGTGGTATTCCATAATCCTTTGTTAAATAACCTATTCAGCCATTGTAAAACAAACACATTTGAACTGGACAGAAGCATTCAACCACCTGGAGGCCACCAGCATAGAGTCCAATAAGAGACAGCTACAACATTGGCATTCTGGCAGGAAGACCTGCACACATGGTGTCTAAACACAGACTCTTCCAAGCTTAGATAAGCCAAGTATTACATAAGAAGCAAGTGTCGGCCAATGTGGGTTATTCCCAACCATCATTCCTAGGTTCTGCTCCAAAGCTCACTTTTGGACTCAAGGATTTATTTGTTTGTTTGTTTGTTTATTCAGCAACCAGTTTGAATATTCAAAGTATTAGAGCAGTGAAAATATCAAAGAAGTTGATTATATTCCAATTTTTGTTATTTGAAGTACTTAATCAAGTGATTATGAATTGTTTCTTTGAATAGGAGTAATTTTAAAAGAACTTATTTAACATATGAACTTTATGTGAAAGCTAGGCAGACCTCCTTTGACCTTAAAACCTAGCCAACCAGGGGCGCCTGGGTGGCTCAGTGGGTTAAAGCCTCTGCCTTTGGCTCAGGTCATGGTCCCAGGGTCCTGGGATCGAGCCCCGCATCGGGCTCTCTGCTTGGCAGGGAGCCTGCTTCCTCCTCTCTCTCTGCCTGCCTCTCTGCCTAGTTGTGATTTCTCTCTGTCAAAGAAATAAAAAATTAAAAAAAAAAAAAAAACCTAGCCAACCAGATCATTTTTCCCCCTTCTCTGTTTGATAAAGGGCTCAATGTCAGGCTAGATCTCTTAGAATCTCAGAATTGGTATATGTATTTAGAAGGGAGAGGAAAGGACGTAAAAGTGATTATTTTGTTCTTGGAAAGCAAGATCTAGCACCATCATTCACATTAGCCGTGCTATACAGGCATCTTTCTGTAATTTCCTCTCAATGGTGGGTTTGTTTTGGTTTTTGTTTTGTTTTATTTGTTTTCTTAAAGATTTTACTTATTTTTTTGAGAGAGAGGGTGCGCTTGCGTGGCTCATGGTCAAGGGGAAGGTCAGAGGCAGAAGCAGACTGCCTGCTGATAAGGGAACTCCAGGTCATGACCAGAGCCAAAGGAAGCTGGTTAACCAAGTGAGTCACGCAGGCGCCTGGTTTTTTTTTTGTTTTGTTTTGTTTTGTTTTGTTTTGTTTTTGAGAGGGAGGAAGAAATGAGCTGGAATGCTGCGCTTTATCCCTCTTCCACCACAATCCTCCTGACCACCTTTGACCTGAACTTTTTCCACATTCAATCTACCTAAAGCTACTTAGCACTTTCAGGAAGAGAGAGCGACACACAGACTCAGAGCCAGAGACTGAGAGAGAGAACAGGGAAGGAGAAAACAGGAAGTCTTATTGAGAGAGGTATGAGAGCTCTTGAAAGTTTGCCCAGGCTTAGCAGGGAGGGGACAGAATGTAAGCCATCAGGGTTCCTCAAGCTCCTTTCTGCACTGTTTGCATTAAATATCACTAGCTTTCGAGAATGGTTGTTCTTCAAAATTCAGTCACTGATCTCTGCCTGATTCAAAATTCCTTCCATGCTATGATTTGGAACCGTGGGTTTAATTGCCATTTGCTTCTTTTTAATTGACTTGATTTTTTTAAATGATGAATGGAAAGCAGTTTCAAATTAATATTGTAAAATATGATCGACATTTAGAATTTGCTAGTTTCCATTCTCAAAAGCCTGGGGGAAATTAAGAAAATAGTTCCAAAATACCACTAAATTATACTTAGTATGTCTACTTGAAGCACTGTTAAGCCACTGTTAAATTTACATGTTTAGATTCACGTGTCATCTACTTAGGTACATAAAATTATAACGACCTCATGGTAGAATTCGATGCTTTCTTGGTATTCTCAAGGCCTGAAGACATAAAGTTCTCATCTAAACACATAATTATTACTACTCTTTTTAAATTGATAAATTCTTAGCTCCAAGAGTATGAAATATTGATTGATGCCACACATTGTTTGTTAACATTTGCTTTGTCTTATTTTAAAAGTTATACATGCCAATCAAGGAAAATACCATGTGTGTGTGTTTATGTATAATTGTATATAATGTAGAAATTCAGTGGTACATATGTATATAATATTATATGGATAAATACAGATGAATAACTATTATAACTATAACTATTGGTTATTTTATATATAATAATGTATATAATTGACTATAATGTATAAATTATATAGTATTGATACACACATACACACTTGTGTAGTATGTATACATACACTCATACACACAGACATATACGTCCCATAAACATAATGGTATAAACATTGGTTGGTTGGTATAATGTTATAAACATTGGGGCTGTTGGCATCAAAAGTTCCAGTTTTCCTTTGGGATCCACCTTCCATCTCCCCATGTGGCCCCATCTCACCCCTCTTTGCTTTCTATCTGTGTAGTGTGGATACACTTCCCCATTCAGCCCATGAATAGAACAAATGACTCGTGCAGAAGCCAATCAGAGCAACGCAATCCTCTCGAGATAGGAATTAGATCAGGGGTGGGCACATACACTGTCCTAGTCCAATCAAAGAGACTTTTGGGACATTTGCTGGGAATACTTGGACAAAGATATTCTCTCTTTTCTAACGTAGAACTTCTATAACAATTGTACCACTACATGGAGATGAAGAATGAATTTGAAACAGTGATTAACAGAGTAGAAGGATGGGAGAAACTGCTACCTGAAGACATTTTGTGATTCCTAGACCCAATTGTTCTTGAAACCTAATTGTTCCTGTTACTTTTGGACTTCATGTGGATTATACATTCACCATATTCCATTGAGTTTTCTGTAACTAAAAGAATCTTAACTATAACACTGATTATCCAGAGATCACAGGGAATTTCACCTACCTTTTCCCATCTTTTTTTATATCATTATATAACTACAAGTGGGTGACATTTTTCATAACAAAAAGGACCTTATTAAATATGATTCTATAAATGTAATTTCTGGAGTGAATAATAAGCTACATTTTACTAATGTAAAATTATAAAATATATTTATATAATATAAAATATATTTTATATAAATAAATTTATTTTATATTTTATATATATATAATATATTTTATAATATATTATATATATTTTATAATAAATAATAAATAAATATATAAAATATAAATAAATATATAAAATAAAATATATAAAATATATTTATATAATATAAAATTTATAAGTACTTTGACTTATAAATAAATTATATCCCTATTAATCTAACTGGTTTCTTTTTCTTTTTCTTTTTTGGTTTTAGAGTCTATCCATTGATTCTTTTTTTTATTAATTTCTTTTCAGCATAACAGTATTCATTGTTTTTGCACCACACCCAGTGCTCCATGCAATATGTGCCCTCCCTATTACCCACCACCTGGTTCCCCAACCTCCCACCCCGTGCCCCTTCAAAACCCTCAGTTTTTTTTTCAGAGTCCATAGTTTCTCATGGTTCATCTCCCCTTTCAATTTCCCTCAACTCCCTTCTCCTCTCCATCTCCCCATGTCCTCCATGTTATTTGTTATGCTCCACAAATAAGTGAAACCATGTGATACTTGACTCTCTCTGCTTGACTTATTTCACTCAGCATAATCTCTTCCAGTCCCATCCATGTTGCTACAAAAGTTGGATATTCATCCTTTCTAATGGAGGTATAATACTCCATCGTGTATATGGGCCACATCTTCCTTATCCATTTGTCCATTGAAGGGCATCTTGGTTCTTTCCACAGTTTGGTGACCATGGCCATTGCTGCTATAAACATTGGGGTGCAGATGGCCCTTCTTTTCACTGCATCTGTATCTTTGGGGTACATAGCCAGTAGTGCAATTGCTGGGTCATAGGGAAGCTCTATTTTTAATTTCTTAAGGAATCTCCACACTGTTCTCCAAAGTGGCTGCACCAACTTGCATTCCCACCAACAGTGTAAGAGGGTTCCCCTTTCTCCACATCCTCTCCAACACATGTTGTTTCCTGTCTTGCTAATTTTAACCATTCTAACTGGTGTAAAGTGATATCTCAATGTGGTTTTAATTTGAATCTCCCTGATGGCTAGTGATGATGAACATTTTTTCATGTGTCTGGTAGCCATTTGTATGTCTTCATTGGAGAAGTGTCTGTTCATATCTTCTGCCCATTTTTTGATATGATTATCTGTTTTGAGTGTGTTGAGTTTGATAAGTTGTTTATAGATCCTGGATATCAACCTTTTGTCTATACTGTCATTTGCAAATATCTTCTCCCATTCCGTGGGTTGCCTTTTTGTTTGTTGACTGTTTCCTTTGCTGTGCAGAAGGGTTTGATCTTGATGAAGTCCCAAAAGTTCATTTTCGCTTTTGTTTCCTTTGCCTTTGGAGACATATCTTGAAAGAAGTTGCTGTGGCTGATATCGAAAAGAATCTAACTGGTTTCTAAGTAAACTTAAAAATCCATCTAAATAAAAGTTGATGCATTAAAAAAAAATTGGAAGAATGCAAAATGGTATAAACACATTGGAAATCAGTTCAGAGATTTCAGTTCGACCGTTCAATCCTTACCCAAAAGAAATAGTCACACAAAAACCCATCTGTGAATCCAAATATTGGTTTTATTCATAAGCTCCAAAAGCTGGAAACAACTCAAAGTTTCTCCAGTGGTGAATAAATCAACAAACCATGGTAATCCATACAGTGGAATACTACTCAGCAATAAAAGGAAAAAGGTGGGATGTGGCAGATAGAGATAAGAAATGGAACAAAGACTACTGTATCAACCATACAAAAGATGGACAAAAAGCAAGCATTATAAAATGAAGACATAAAACAAGGCAGGAATAAGTCTAACAGTAAAGAAAAAGTAGTGAATGGATTAAATTCCTATATTAAGTAACAGCGACTCAGTAAGCAAAAAAACCCCAGGTTTATGAGAGACGTGTCTATAACCAGTAACAGAAAAAGGTCAAAAATAAAGCAACAGAAGCAAATGCTGATGAACTAGAAGTAAGTGTAAAAGTAACTCAGGTTCACTCGTCTCCCTACTGCTCTCCTTTATTTCATGGTTCCTCTCATTTTGTTCCAACTTATTCCATGTAAGCAATGTTTTTCACATATCAACCTATTCACCTGAGTACAAAACGACCTTTCCACTCCGTAGTTTTAACCAAAGTTAAACCTGAAACCTCTAAGTGGAAGCTGTCAATTCTCCCAAGCTTCCTGTATGGCCTGCTGTGAGCTTTTTTCCTTCTGTGGTTAATGCAGCTTCCTGTTTTCCTCCTCCAGCCACATAGAAAAATCCCTGTGCCTCTAAGATTCAGAACTATACAACTAGCTCAGCTTTTGTCCCTCTTGTGCTCTGTTGGTCCTTAGTTATTCTCCTGCATTTATTTGTCTTTGGCATCTGGTTCAATCTTAAAGTCATAATGACCTCAGAGATTTTTTCCTTAATAAGGAAGGACTCTAAGGAGGTTCCTATGATTCCCCCTTCGTGGTGTTCACATGTCTGTACAAGCCCTACTCCTTCATCTAGGGTGCAGCCTGTGACTTACCTCCATCCAACAGAATGTGGCAGAGATTGACGGGATGTCTCTCTAGCAACTCTCTTTGCTGCTTTGATGAGGTAAGGGCCGGCTGGAAAAGTCCACATGGTGAAGGACTGCAGGCAGCCTCTAGGAAATGAGAGTAACCTCTAGTTGCAAAGGGCTATCTTCAGCCCATGGTCAGCAAAAAGCCCTGACCCTCAGTCCTACAGCCACAGAGAAACTCAGTCAACAATCTGAATAAACCTGGAAGCAAATTCTTTGACAGTCGAACCTCCAGATAAAAATATATCTCAGCCAAGACTTTGATTGTAACCCTGTAAGACCCTAGGCAGAGGAATGTGTTAAGCTGTGCTCACACTCATGACCCACAGAAACTTGGATAATAAATGTTTGAGGCCACTAAATTTGTGGTATTTTGTTACATAGCAATTGATAACTAAGGGAATAATTTCCCTTTGTGTTTCTTCCAAAAAATAGGTACCTTCTGTCATAGCTCGACCTGACACCTTGTTGTTCCCTGGGAACTAAAATCTCTGGAAATTTAAACTAAGCTTTCTGATACTCTAAGCATATTTCCTATCCATTCTTTCACTTCTAAGTGCTGGAAGCTGGACACTTCTGGTCCCTTGATCTTTCAGATGCCTGTACGTCTTCTTTACAGACTTCTGCAAGTATCACTCTTTTTCCCATGTGTCCTGGACCTGGTTGATGACCTAAATTTTTATCTGACTTGCGCCGTGGATCCTCTTGTACAACTATCCTCTCCTGCTCCTGCGCAGCTAAATCACAAAAATGGTAAACCCAAGGGTTTCATGATCATCCCCCAGCACCGCATAAATGATCATCACTGCAAGAAATTACACAGACATTCAGATCAGCACCTCTGAAACATTAGGATTTCCATGAAGAGATTGCTTCTCCATCACAAACTCTTTCATGGAATTTAGCTCCAGACACTTAAAACATTTTTACTGGATTTACTGTAATTCTGCATCCTGCTCTTTGTAAAAACAAATGTTTTTTTTTTGTTTGTTTGTTTTGCCAAGAAGTATGTAAATTATTTTGACTGCTCCGATTATTATTTGTTGAGGGGCTTTGCAAAGGATGTAAGTATGTTACTTTGAATTACCCCATTTGGACCTTGTCTTCACTCCTAATCCTGTTTATATTTGAGATACAAATGAGCCTCCATACTCTCTATTACATCTCTATTAAACTACCTGGAGTCCTTGTTTCTATAATACTTTTACTTAAAAAAAAAAAAAGGTTCTGAATAAGCTATTATTATCCTAAAGAAAATGTTAAATTTAAGGCAAGAAGTTTGAAGTGAAGATGGGATGATCTGTTAGAAGAAAAGATCATATTCTGAACTTAGTATTTATCATTCTGTTAAGCTGAGTTCTTTCTAGCTTTGTTAGATCAATGTGGTAAAAGATGGATGTGAAAAGGTTCTGTGATTACTGAAAAGGACTAATATGGTTTGTTCTGAGTTAGGGAAAATTGGTGAGAAAATAGAAAATTTTCTGTAACTGGATTAAATACTTCCAGAAATATCGTACTCATAAAGTCACTTGGAAAGAAGAAATGATGGCTGTGTTTCTTCAGGAGCCGGTCAGCGAATGTGATCGCTGGGCAAGAGACCCGAGTTCTCAATCTGACTAGAGCCCACACTGACACGTGGCCCATTCTTGCTTTGTAGCACCTTATCCATTAGAAATGATCATCATAAATGCCCCCAGGATATTTTTCTAACTGCTTAGCATGCCAAAAGGAAGAGAGTCTCAGCAAAGAAAGCAATTTTATTATAAATATGGACCCTAATATAATCCCAGTGAAGGTGGCTATTTTCTATCCCTGAGAAAAGCTTTATTTAGAAATCCATCATCCACAGATGGAAAAGAATAAATCTTTTTAAGATGTGTATTTTTGACATCATTAACGTCAATCCAGAGGACTGTATCCCACCAAAGTCACAACATTGCTGTAATACATGGTGTCCATGTTTAACAGACAATTCATCAGCTTATCCACCAAGGGAATCACTGAGAATATTTTCATTCTATTAAGGCCCAACTTCCAGGTGGAGAAAATGAGCAGTGGTATTATTCTCATTGCTTTGAGCTGCTCAACCCTAATGCACAAACATTTTGACCTCCACCCCTTGTCTTCTCCCTCCAGCGTGTCTAAGAACCTTTCAGCAACATGTCAGCAGTCAGCATCTCTTTTCTCTTTCTACTCGCAGGATGGCAACTTTAATTAGTAGTCTCTCCTCCCACTCTCATATGCTCTCTGTACTGTAATGTTTTACTTGCGACTACCCCAGCCCTCCTACTGACTCCATTAGAGAGTAAGCCAGGAGCAGACTCTCTCTGACTCAAGCTTTTGGTTCCTCCTTTGTTTTTCCTGGCAGATACAGTTCCTTCATTATATGTAACACCTACGGTAATTGCTGCTGCTTCAAAAATCTTTTCTGAATGTTATTAAGAGATGCAGGAGGGAAAGGCATTCACAAAATAGAGATATTACTGTTATTTACATTCCAGCATTCTCCGAGGGGAAAAAAAAAGTGGAAAGCTTTTTACCCTGGTGTCTCATTAATTCTGACAATGCCCCTAGAGGCAGGGAAGTGACAAGACCATTATTCTTGTTACAGTGGAGAAAACACGGAAAAACCCAGAGAGGTTAGATATTTTGTTGAAGGTGACACACAGTTATTGGGAGCCTGGAGGGAAGAAAGCATACACACGAACCTCAGGTTCCTGACTCCCCAGTATTTCAGCCATTTCTCCATTCTGTCTATAGATATCTGTTTGTGAAGTGTACCTTGCTGTTAAGGGCTTGTAGGTTGTTAATTATGTGACAAAAATGTGGGGTAACTCACCCCAAAAGATCTCAGACTAACCTGCTTGTGCAGACTTATCAATATGAAGGATCCTAGTTCCAAGTGAATATCCAAGTGTGAACTACAAAGGCTATCGTGATGTAAGGGAATGGTAAATACTAAGGTCTGGGGTGCTGGGAGTGTATCCCCTCCTGCTGGCATGTCATCACGTGTGGGCTGGAAACCTGAAAGCTACATTTCCTCTAAGTCCTTTGCAGTTAGGGTTCTGAGTGCAAATGAGGTGCTGACAATAAGATGGGCCTATGCAAAATTTGGAAGCCACAAGTGAAGAGGAAATACTTCTGGGCTCTTTAATCTGCTCTTGCTTGCAAACGTGGCTCTGGAGATATTTAGGGGTTTTGCAGCACAATTTGCATCCCAAATGTGGACAGGTAGCTAAGCTGGCTTTCACAAAACTTCCTATTTAGCAGCAGCCACACTGTGGCTCATGGACCATAGCCACGTGTTTGTTTCCTGCTTGTGGGACTTACATGATGTAAATGGCCCCAAACCTACCACGACCCAAAAGGACTAGAAGTGGCATAATTTCCACATAGAATAATACTTCATCTTTTTCCAAAAATGTTTAGAAGAGTCATAGCCTTCAAAATCCGTGAGATTGCCTGACAATCACTGGAAGAGTTTCTTTCCAAAGGAACTCTCCAGAGTGTTACGCACCACGCAGCTCATTTGCTTTTGCTATGTTTGCTTTCCACAATACTCTTCTTTCCATTTCTGCTCAGATCTCGCTCCCCATGCAGATAGATCTTTCTTATAATTCCTTCAGCACTTTATTGGATTTCCCATGGTACTTCTTCCTCGTTGTGTGGCATGTAGAGGAGCTGAGGAGGGAGAAGAGGAAGGATGCAGAGGCCACCACTGCAGGACCCTGGGCAAGAAAGGGCAGCAGAGAGAAGTTGTTGTCATTGTTGTTGGCCGTTTTTACCCCAGAAAGAGGGAAAAGAGAATAGGTCATTGGCAAAAGGGGAGAAAGGAAAAATGATGTTAACCAGGAAAGGAAATGAGCTGCAAGAAAGCACAAGCGCGGGGCGCCTGGGTGGCTCAGTGGGTTAAGCCTCTGCCTTCGGCTCAGGTCATGATCCCAGGGTCCTGGGATCGAGCCCCGCATCGGGCTCTCTGCTCTGCGGGGAGCCTGCTTCCTCCTCTCTCTCTGCCTGCCTCTCTGCCTAGTTGTGATTTTTCTCTGTCAAATAAATAAAATATTAAAAAAAAACAACAACAACAACAAAGCACAAGCGCCATGGCACTAGGATGACCATATCTCAGATACTGGTTCCAGAGCCTAAAAGAAGAGCATCCACTATGGTTTCTGACAGCCTGGAGAGAAACACTTAGGAAAACAAGGCTGTTTCCTATGATTTACTTAGATGTAAGGATAATAATGTGACGACAGCAACAACTAATTTTTATTCAGCATTTGTTATGTTCCAAGAACTGTGCAGAGTGTTTTACAAGTATTACTAACCCATTTAATTGTGTGACAACCCTATGAGCAAGTACTATTATTAAACCCATTTTACAGATTAGAAAACTGATGCCCATAGAGGTTAAGTAAGTTACCCAGCTAATAGATGACACACGGACTTCTAAGATTATGCTTTTAACCGCTATGCTATAATGTCTCTCTGCATTGAGACTGGTCCAGAAGGCATCATAATTTTCACATAGAATTCACAGATACTTAGTAAATACATGATATTTTTCCATTTAATGGTTTTCTGTAGCCTTATTTTATGCACAAATGCAAAGAGGAAAAAAGAACATTGTCCAGTATAACCATCCTAGTTTTAAGTGGCGTGGATGGAAATATTTCCAGCAATAGGGACACTGCTAAACAGATTCCCCTGGGCAGTCTGTGGCACGTTTTTATGTACATATTTTACCCCAACTCCTAGACAGCCTGCTCCTCGTGGATTGCATTTACAAACACGCACCCTGGGTTTAAGTCAATTTATGGTGTGTGTGAACTTGAACAAATTACTTAATCTCTCTATATATTAAGTTTCCTTATGTGTAATGAAGATATCATCGAACAATTATAAAA
The DNA here is from genome assembly GCF_922984935.1 of Meles meles. NCBI lineage: Eukaryota > Metazoa > Chordata > Mammalia > Carnivora > Mustelidae > Meles > Meles meles. The sequence goes on from NC_060067.1 coordinate 97,342,326, forward strand.
ATTAAAATTCTATCTCCTTAACACTTCAGTATCTTTTGCACACAGAAGACATCCAGTAACTATTACCCTGTGGTGGTGGTTGTTAATAAACTACTGATGGTTATTGAAAATCCTTTAGTGAGAACACAGGGTAATTCCTTCCTGATGTGTTCTTTCCTTAGCCTACCATATTGTTGTATTTGGCAAGTATTGGAGACAAGGAAAGGACAAGCAAGAGCAATTGGGCATTTAATTTTATCCATATATTGGGATTTAGAAAAAAAATTGTTTTTCATACATATTGTCATACTGTGCACAAGGTGAGATGGATCAGTTGTTATTTAAAAAACAACAACCACATTTTAATTGAATTTTTAGCTTCCACTACCATACCTATGCTTTAGGTAGGCTGTAACTTCTTCATTTCAATCATTTGCACAATGAAGAGCTAATGAAATATTTAGAATATTTATGCTTTCAGTATTTAAACTTAATTAGCTTTGGAGATAGACAAAATCATCCAGAGAATAAACATTTATAAGCCAAGGCCCACATTTGTCATGCATTCTCATCTAGACAACTGCAATTCCTTTCGCTTGACCCTGATTTTTAAAAAAAAAGAAAAGAAGAAAAGCATGCATGTTCTTTGCAGCCAAATGGGTTAAAATGCAATGCACATAGTCACAGATAGAAAATATGATGAACAAATTCTTTTTTTCTTTAGATTTTGACATAGAATTTAGAGTAGGTATGAAAAAGTGGCTAAGATCATAACAAAGTAGAAATGGAGAATGTCTATGGTTAGATGGGTGCAAACAGCAATCCCAAGAAAGGTAGTTGTATGAGGTGCCTGGCTGGCTCAGTCTTAAACATCTGCTTTTGGCTCAGGTCATGATCCCTGGGGTCCGGGGATCCATCTCAGCATCAGGCTCCCTGCTCAGCAGGAAGCCTGCTTCTCCTTCCTCCCACTTCCCCTGCCTGTGTTCCCTCTCTCACCTTGTGTCTCTCTCCGTCAAATAAATAAATAAAATCTTTAAAAAACAAAAACAAAACAAAAAATAAAGAAAGGTAGTTGTTTAAAAAAGGTGACAACAAGCCCCCAATGGAGTCACCTATGCCAAGCCTATGTCACCAAACCAAGACTTAACACCAAACCTAATTGCAGTTTCAACCTTTTCCAGGAATGTAATCTTATCTGGTCAGTCTGGAATTTTCTGGTCAGCACTAATGAGGTAGTCTGGCTGATAGACCCCTCCTGTCCAGTGTTTTGCTAGAGTAACTCTATGTCCCACCTCCTTGTACTTATAAAAATCTTCCTTTCTTTTCAAATTTTTTTGTTTTACTTATTTTTTAAAATCTTCCTTTTTGAATAGCTCTTCAAAGCTCTTTTTTGTTTGTTAGATGGAGTGTTGCCTAATCCATGAGTTGTGGAATAAAGCCAACAAGATCTTTAAATTTATTCAGTTGAACTTTTTTTTTTTTTTACCATAGTCAAATTTTCATACCTGCACAAGTCACATTTTCTTTTATAATTTAAGCATCCACTATAGGCAAAACTTGGATTACACTTTGTAGAAGATAGGAGAGTGAATAAAACAAGTACCTCATGGGCAGAGAGCCCTATACTGTATCATTAATTAGCATAGTAAAGCCGTGAATCAAGAATAAGTGAAGACAAGGACCTCCATATCTATACCAAGATACTTTCCCATCATCACAGCAAATACACTTTTATATAACTTACACTACAGGACTTATCTCATTTAATCCAATGAAATAGATTCTACTATAATTTTTATTTATCATCTACAGATAAAGAAACTTGGGTCAAGAGTTGAAATTAGTTGTATAAAGTTTACATGACAGTAAATAATCATTACAATGTCTTTACAAAGGGTCCTTGTTTGGTTGGTTAGACAATTGGTTGCCTTCAGGCGTTAGGAATGTGTAATTTGAATGATACTTCAGCTCTCCTGGTCTTGACAAGGACAAATGGCTGGAGGGGCCTCACTTGTCTTCATACATAAAATGAAAGACATGGAAGGTCATATTAAAGTTTCATCCCTCTTTTCAAATGCTTCAATTTTTTAGAAAATTTTATGAATATTAAAGTGCAGCAACATATTAACATCTTAAGAGGCTACATGTAGATTTCTGTAGATCAAAAGAACCAATTTTCTCTGAAATTATGCATATACTTACTCAATGAATACCAGAATCTTCTGAAATATCCCAATAATCAAAATGAAGATAATACTGCTGCCTATGAATCCCGATCCCTAATTTAAATGGACTATATAGAAGAAAACTATTTAATATTGCATTCATTAGGGTAGGGATCAAAATGCTGAATCAAGGAATACTGTCAAACTTACCAGTTTGGGTTTGGATAGCTTTTCTGAAATGGCTGTTTATGTTTGTTTAAGTGTTTCCAGAAAAAAACACAAAGAAAATGATAGGGGACTAGAAAATAATAAGGAAAACCATGATTCAAAGCATATCTCACTGTAACTCTTGTAACTAATCAATGCATGAGGAGCTTCTTTGCTTGGTCTCTGGCTTCGTCATGAGAATCTTAATTTCTGTCTGGTTTCCACTCAATGTTTCCATGCCTACTTGCATACTTGAGTACATATCCACTCTTTAAATAACAAAGGGATATTTAAACCCGAACAATAAATGAGAAAAGCCAGACATTGAGTGAAACATGCTCATCCCTTGGAGAAACCGAATGGAATTCCTGAGAACTGGTATTTCCATTGCAGCTCAGACTTCATCCCTTTTCAACAAGAGGCAGAAAATCAATGATCAGATGTTGTAACTTTCCACTTCAGGGAGCACAACTTGTGTTTTTATTACAAGTACGCCAAAAAGTCTTAATTCTTAAATGATGACAAATTGTCTGCATCAATAGAAGTATGATTCAGTTTCATTTATAAACGTATATAACAGATAGTCCTTTAAGTTTATAGTGGCTTTGCAAGTGGGGTGTTAAATATCAAAGCAGATACAAAGGTTTATCCTGGTGGAAATCTCTTCAGACATTAGAACCTCTTCCTTCCATTGTAAGCTCTTCCTTGTTTAAATAGAACACTTAACAATTCGATGTTTTGCTAATTGTTCCTGAATTAGGACCAGAATTCATTCCTATTTCTTGTATCATGGGGAGAAGAGAATGCAGACAGCCTATGACCTGTGGGCTCCATTGCAATCTGCCTAGACAAGGTCTTCCTCTGGAAGCCCTACAGTTTCTTTCTAAAAGGCTCTCAAGAAGACTTAACATTTAGATTTCCTATGAATTTTATTCTTGTTAGTTTTTCTCCAAAAATGTCACAAGAAACTAGAAACCAGAAGGTGTAGAAAGGGAGCTCAGAGAATCCTGCCATCATAAAGACAGACTACTCTGCCGTGGAATGATTTCCTAAATCAGATTGACTCCTAAGGATGGCAGAATACTAAAAGCACCTTTTACTAAAAGCACCTAAACAGCTGTGTCAGAGATGTCCCTCATGGGCATTTTGGAGACTTGATATTCTTGTCATCTTTTATCCAAAGAAAGTATAAGGGGAAATAGAATGAGTTGGTTTTGCAAAGAGACATTTAAAATTTTATATGATAGAATTGGCAGAAGAAAAATGCATTTCAGGGGAAGCTTTGATTATATAATGCTAAGCGCTTTGCCAGGTATCTCCCTGTAATGCATCTTTTTATCACATTTGTTACAAAGCACTTTCCCCACTATAAGTACTCATTTCAACCAATGTAGGGTTCATGGATGATGTAATCATTCCAGGGTCCCTTTTGAAGTACTAATTTGATTTATAAAAACATCTTCTCTTTCAGAGAAGAAAGGTTTGATTTTTGGCTTTTGCTTCTAGCAAATAACATGTTAAAAATGTACTAGAAATGCAACAACCAGATTTTTTCACATCCTAGTTGTTTTCCTTCTGTGAATGTCTTTTAATTTAGGCCATGAGTAATCGCATCATCAAAAAGTATGTGAAGATATTGGCCAAAGCAAAAGGACTATCTTTTAAGAGTAGAGGATAAAGAATTAAACAATGTGTCTTCTTAGTTAACAAATGGCTGCTTTAATTCTTATCTCTCAACTTAAAGTATCCAGTTGAAAAAAAAAGTATCCAGTTGAATGTCTTGATTATTTAAATGAAGAAAAATGATTTTTTAAATTAATCTTTTTAAATTAAGAAAAATGTCCATAAAAAAGGAAAAATGATTCTGGTAGACAAAATGTTGGTTCACATTTTTCATCAAATTATTTCCTATCAAGGCAGGGAGCAAGAGGAATTTGAATTACTAAAGTGAGGTTTTTTTGGGGAAAAAAAAGCAATAGAAAATAGGAGGAAAAGAAATTCTGCCTCTCAGTATCTGATATCTTAAATTTTCAGATACAGGAAAAGTCTCCAATAATGCCATGTAAGTTACCACCAACCATTTTTAAGGTACAAAATCACATACTACTAAAGTACAGTGCTTTTCCTAAGATTAGTATCCAGTTCAATACGTAATTTGATTCATCATGTAATAATACAACACAAGAAAATAAATGATGAACACACACACACACACATACACACACACTTCTATCTACAACACATCAAAATGGTTCCAGAAGCAGAAGAGTTGTGCTGTTTCTTATGGCAAGAATTCTCAGACAGTCAATAAATTTTACATCATTCAGTATCTAGTAAATAAATCTTCATAGGACTCATCCCTTCAATTCAAAGGCAAGTGAAAAATATATAGCTATATTTTGTAGCACATTGTTGCAAATCATACTAAACATTGGCAAAAGGAATCTGTGGGATAGGAACTTCTTAATAATATCCAAATAATCACTACTAATGAGGTGATTATCCAGTGCTATTATAATGGAACTACTGTAATTTGAATGGTTTATATAATAATTTAATAACTTACAATTTTTTTTCAAAATGCATCCATTTTAAGACTTTTGTTTAAGGACATTAGTGAAAAGGAAATATTCCTTAGAACATCATGCTTGTTGGTGGCTTTTATAACTACTATTCTCTTTTAAAGGGCAATACCAGAAGGATGGGGAGATGTGATTGAAACTGCAAATTTAGTGTGGCAGACAAGACGGCCCCTTTCTGCTCTCACTGCACCCTCCCCACCAAGAAATGCCTCACTAAGATAATGCCAACTTTAGACTGGCAAATGCTCTAACGTGATGACAAGCACAGTCCACTTCCCTGGTAATGTGACATTCTACCATGGGCCCTGCTTCAGAGCATGACCCAAGGTGGGGAAGAGTACAGTTGTTCAAGCTGACAAGAGCAGCAGCATCCGCCCCCATTCCCCTGCCCCATCATCCTGCAGCAATTTTTTCCCTTTGATCTAAGACTGTTTTACTTCCCCTTTAAAGGGCCATCAGGAGAAATATTGCAATAGTTGGATGCTGGTAGTATGAGAAAATAATTTTTAGCCTTTTTGGTTTGAGTTGTTTAGGTCAGTTCTAAATTCACATAAAGCCAACATTTTGATGATATCATATATAGTTTATTATCATGCAGCTATCCTAGGAAAACAGTCTCCTTCATTTTATTTCCTCAGATTTCAAAATCAAACCAATGCTAGAAGAGCATATCTATGAAAATCAGTAAAATTATCAAAATAAGTAATATTTCCCACTTAAAATATTACCCTAGATTAACCTTTGGTTTCAGAATGATTGAGATATATTTAATCCTCTTGAGTTTTAGTTCTTTCTTTTTAAAGTCTAAGTACTTTATATACTTTTTCAAAAGTATAAGTCCTATGAAAAAAACAGAAGATTTTAAATACTCAGATAAACTTTAACTTAGAAATGTACTCATATATGTTCAATCTCTTTTATGATGAACTGACTTAAATGAGAAAAAAATGTAAACAATAATGGCATCGTATGGCATAGCACAGAATTATTAACCGAGGTAGTAAGTAATTTGCTATCTAAACTCTAAAAACCTATGTAATCTTAGAGTTAAAATTTGCAATCTGGAGATCACAGATCATTGTACGTTAGCAAGTTTTAATATTCTTATTTTTTCAGCTTTGCCCAAACACCACAAACAGCTTTTGTCTTTGGGCCCCACTGCATAACGATGGGCACATTAAGGCACATTAATGAACCCTTTCCTCAGAGACTATGCTTCCATTCATGGCCTCTTTTGCTGGACACCATCCCATCCATTGTTCCTGGGTGTCTCAGATGGCCCTGGTTCTGTTATTTAACTCCACCACTTAGACCACAGCTGTTTTTCCAGCATTGGACTCTGACTGGAGTGCATCCAGTTTACTGGCCGAGTGACACCAATCAGATGACCTCACAAGAATTTAAATAATGCCTAAATTTAAAGGCAGAAACTGTGATTGTCTGTAGGGTGGGGTAACCAACATCCTGAACCAAGCAGCACTTCCAACAACTCCCCTTGCTGCAACACTGGGTTTCAGCACGCTTGCTGTAGCTTTGGCCGGTTCGTTGGTTTATCTAATAAGCTTTCAGTTAGAGTCTTTATTATGTCTAAAATGTGCACGGAATATATCACAAATCGTGTACAGACCACACGCAGTCTCAGTCTTGAAGCTGCTCCAGGAGAAACGTGGATAACCCAAAATGATATGTACAGTGAGTCCTCCTAGAGGTAGAAATTTCAAAGAGAATAAAATTAAAGTTTTAAAAAGGGTGGTGACTTTCTCTCAACACTCCAAAGCTAGGAACAACAGGGCTGGGATTCTCTTTATTTCCCGACTCCGGATCTAATACTTTAATATTCTCTCCATTTTCTTACAGGAGTCTAGCATGCTGTGATCCATGTAATTTTTGCCCTTTCAGTTGTAAACACTGTTCATCACATGGCTGCCACATCATTTTATGAAGCAAGATGAAAACATTGTACCTGTTTAAATGAGCCCGACACCCTTATTTTATACATGAGAAAAATAAGGTTTGGGGATGTTCGTTGATTTCCTATGCGGAGACAGCTAGATGATGGTCTAGCTGTGGAGACCGGGTATCAGACTCGCAGTCCACTCCACACATGCACCTAATCAGTGCAATGCTAGTTCGTTTTCTTGACACGGACTTTAAAGACGGTGTGCATCTAGATGTCCTATACGTGACAGACAGCTTAGCCTGATGCATTATGTATACTTATAATAAATAAAACACATCAAAGAGATGCGCTCCCCTCTTGATTATGTGAGTGTTTTCAAGAAAAGGAAATTGATCTTTGGAAATAAAATGCAGAAAGGGTAAGAGGCTCCTGTATTCTACGATTAGCAGACTTAAGCTGACTATAACAGAGAGTGTTTTCTCTGCTGCTGTCTCTGACTCTACATCAGGAGTGAAGAAATGTATGCCCTTACTTTCAGGATGTTCTGCAGGATCCTAATACTAATTATGTACACAATCATGTCAACCTTGCTCGGATAAAATGCCATATGCAAATAGGAGTTTTAAATTGCTAGCTATTAAATCCCTTTTTGTGCTTTTGCTAAGCCAGAGTATGAGTTTTCACATAGGAAGAGAGAGTTACAGAGATGTTATAAAATCAGGTTACTGAATTAAATTATCTAAGGCTCTAATTAAAGAAATGTATTTTCAAAAATATTTAAAACATGGTAGAGCATTGCCAGCATCTAGTCTTCTGTCTAGAAATTAATTAAATTTTCCAAACCAAACAGCCATCCCATAATCACCCATTAACTATGCACAAAATGTAGTGTTGTGGGCCAGTATCACTGCAACCATTTCTATGCCTTGTCTATGTACCAGCTGTTGGTGAAATTTACTAAAAGGTTTGCTCTCAAATCTTAGGACTATATAACTATTAAAAGCTAGTGAGTCCTAAATTTTATTTTAGAAGAGTTACTTCATTTAATTTGCTTTCTAACATTTTAGGTAAATTTTAAAAAATCTCCAGGCATGGGGTGCCTGGGTGGCTCAGTGGGTTAAAGCCTCTGCCTTCGGCTCAGGTCATGATCTCAGGGTCCTGGCATCAAGCCCCGCATGGGGGGGGGGGGGTGGTCTCTGCTCAGCAGGGAGCCTGCTTCCCTTCCTCTCTCTCTGTCTACCTCTCTGCCTGTTTGTGATCTCTGTCTGTCAAAAAAGTAAATAAAATCTTTTTTTTTTTTTTTTTTAAGATTTATTTATTTGACAGAGATTACAAGTAGGCAGAGAGGCAGGCAGAGAGAGAGAGAGGAGGAAGCAGGCTCCCAGCTAAGCAGAGAGCCCGATGCGGGGCTCGATCCCAGGACCCCGAGATCATGACCTGAGCCGAAGGCAGAGGCTTCAACCCGCTGAGCCACCCAGGTGCCCCAAAAGTAAATAAAATCTTTAAAAAAAAAAATCTCCAGGCGCATTCATCAGACTTGTTTATGTGGATAAAAAATTTACCACTACAAAGGAGAGAGGTCAAGACAGTTTAAAATACTACCGTTTCAAGGGACAAAACTCAGAATACATGGAGTGCTTAAATGAATAGGAAATTAAAAAAAAATTTTGTATCAACTTAATTTTCTTTAATTCATTAATTTGGTTTGTTGTTATCTATAACAATATGTTTTCTAGTGGAACTAATTTTTCTTCTACTGTATGCTTGGAAACCTGACCTCTCAAATATCTTACTAGATATCCACCCCTTACTGAACTTTATATAGACAGAATCACATAGTACATATTCTTGCCCAGCAGGCATCAGTATGATGCCTGTTGAATCCTCCGTGTTCTATTCTGTCTCATTGCTGTATCACCCATATTGCCTATTCTACTGCTTATGGACATTCGGGGTGTTTCCATTCTGGGTCTATTAAAATTATATCCACAAGGGGAATCTGGAATATGTATTTTGTCCCATTTTGGTTTATATAAACCAAAATTTCCATGTCATAGGGTAATATATGCTCACCATTAGCGAATAATGCCAAAGGGTTTTCAAAAGTGATTGCACTGATTTATGATCCTACCAGCTTCCATCCTTGCAAATGCTTGTGATTACAAGTTTAATTTTGCTGAACTTTAGTCTTCCTACGGGTGTACGGTTACATCTCATTGTTGTTTTAATTTGCTTTTTCTGATTACCATGGAGGTTAATTCTTCTTTTTATCTATTTACTCACCATTAGGGTATCATATTCTGCTTGCTTAATTCTCTTGCCCCTTTTTAAATCAGGCTCTCTTTTGCATTCACACTTACTTATAAGGCCTTCATTATATATCCTAGATACAGAATGTTGTCAGTTATAAAGGGTTTAAATATCTTGTCCACAAAGAGTCTTTCTGATGTATTAATATTTTTAAAATTTTTATTAACCTTTTGATTAATACAAAGTTTTATTTCCATTGTAGTCCAGATACAATTAGTATGATTAGTGCTGTTGGTGTCACTTTAGAGAGATCTTTGCCGATTTCAAATTCATGAAGATATTTTCTTATGCTTTCCTCTAAAAGGGTACTGTTTTACTATACACATTTTTACTTACAAATTAATATTTGTGTGTGGTGTAATTCATTTTGCTTCACATGGATATCCAATCAACCCAGAACCATTTGCTGAAAAGATATTCCTTAATCTATTGCTCCGAAATGCCAACATTATTAAAAACCAAGTTACTATATATGTGTGGGTCTGTTTGGGGGTTTGTACCTTTGATTTATTGCCCAGCCTTGGATCAGCGCCACCTGCAATTTTGCGAGCTTCATACCAAGCGAAAATCCTCCACCTCACTCTCTTTCTTATTCTTTCATTGCCACAAGGTTGTAGTGTGTTGCAATGTGAACACTCTGGGCTTTGAAATTAATCACACCTCAATTTGATTATTCCAGCTCCTAAATTTACTATCTGTTTTGCTTGAAAATGTTATGAAAACTCTCTGTTTCCCCATCTGTAAATGGACATACAGTGAACAAGGAAACCCACACCTTGGTATTCTTGCCCTTGTATAATAAACCCTCCTCTTGAGCATGGGCTGGACCTAGTGATTCACTGATCTAATGAATAGAATATGGCAAAAATAATGGACGACTTTCAAGGTTAGGTGACAAAGTGACTGTGGCTGCTGATGTGATGCTCTCTCTTACTCATGAATTCACTCAATCTGATGGAAACAGCTGCTAGGTTGCTAGCTGCCCTATGGAGAGGTTCGTATGGCACCAGCCAACAGTCAGTAAGGAACTGAGACCTCAGTCCAAAAGTCTATGAGGAACTGAATCCTGCCAATAACCATGTAAACAAACTTGAAATTGCATCCTCCTCCAGTCAGGCCTTTGGAAGACATCACGGCCAAAGCTTTCACTTTTATTACAGTCTTGTGGCAAAAGCACATGGGTAAGCCATCCATAGATGCATGGCCCTCAGAAACTAGGAAATAATGTTTGTTGCCTTAAGCCCCAAATTTGGGAATTATTTGTTACTCAGCAATAGATAACTAATACACAGTGTAAGCCACCACAGAGTTTACGTTCTTCAGCTGGCTTTCAATATTGCTGGCTAGTTAGTGAACAAGTTTTGTTGATTTTGCACAGCACTTGGAATTCAATTTAAAACAATGATAGGTAATTGAGCAAGTAATAGAATCTGTGATCTCCAGAAGCATTGAAGTGACCCTCCCAACATCTACACTTTTAAATACCAGAGGAATTGAGAGATACCTCTGATGGAAGGAATCATTAATTTTAAAAGAGTGAGCTCCTCTATCGGCTGTTGGTGATCCCAATCTCATCACCAGACACATTTTGGTTGTGGTGTTTAGCACAAGAAAATTTTCCTCAAGATTAAGCTGTAAATAGATTCTTCTTTGACTCTCCCTGCAAATTCTCCACGTTACAAAGCAATTTGCAGAACCCAAATCTATCATGACTCTGGTATAAAACCTGATTAATAGTTATTATAAAAATAGAAATTCAGTTCATTCATGCTATGGTTCTCTTTATAAATCCTAGCACCATAGTTATTTTTTTCATTAAACCATTGACCATTAGATTTAAATTTAACTCCATTTATTTATGATACACTAATTGGAGTTTCTTTCTGTCACATCTAACCAAAAGCAGTTTGATCCTATCACACCTTTATTTATTTAGGTTTTTTTTTTCTCCCCTAAACAATGTATTTTTTAGTTTATAAGTATGCACTTTTCTAGACTATTTGAAGATATTTTACATTTTTAATTAAATTTCTAGAACAACATCAATAGATAATAGTGTTTAAAACATGTGATAATTAAGATTCCTTTGAATATTTATAGACATACAGTCCCTAAAGGATATAATATAAGGGTAATGAATAAAACTGGGAAGGGAAAATAAATAAGAAAATGGGCTACGGTAGACATTATTACAAACATTTATTGCAATGATTATTGCAATGATTATTACAAATATTTATTGCAATGATTATGATGCTTATATTCTGAATCATAAAACAGAGCCATTAAATTTAATGCAATAATCCTACCTAAAGCTCTGTGTATCTTCTGACATTTTTCATAACCCTGTGGGGAAAAAATATCACCTAAATGAAAACTAGCAATAAGCTCATTAAATCATGTCAGGATTTCCTTTCCTTTGTCACGCTTTTGTCTAATGGACATTCCCTTTGAATAAGGAAAGCAACAGATATGTAACACCTGGTATATCCAAGGTAACAAATGTCATTAAAACTATCTTTTGCTTTTGTGCCTCTTTTTTTTTTTTTTTAAATAGTTTTGAATTAGATGACTCCAATGCTGGCATAATTTTTTTTGTAATGTATCCACCATGACTCAGACTCTTTCTGAATCAGGGCCTGTGGCCCAGCCATCAACAACATTTTCCTTTTCTAGAACATGAGAGGTCTGAATTTTGCCACAGAGGCCTGTCTGCCAGACAGACAGAACCTGCCAGTGCACACAGGAAGAAGGCCTATAATTTGAATGTTTGGCTTTTCATAACTCTGGCTATAAAATAAGAATCATCAAGACAAAAAAAAAAAAATAAGTTGGGTTGGCTGCTGGATTTACTACCCAGCTGCTCAAGAAATTCTCAGGACTTTTTAAATCTTTGACCATACTAGCAAGCAATATAAGTGCACATTAACAGTTTTAAAAGCATAGCATAACTGTCCAGTTCCACTGATGTGTTCTTTACCTGTGACACTTCTTAAAAAGCTTTAGCCATGTCTAAGCCATGTCTAAGATCCTTCAAACACACATACACACTCACACTGTTAATTAAATGTATCTTGAAAATATTTTTGAACACTTCCTAAAGCAAGGAACTCCTTTAATTTTCCTTTGTTTCTGGCCCTTGCAAACATTAGAATTAGTATAATGTATTCTCAGGGGCTACTGGTGTGTGGGTATTTTTGATGATAACATCACACTTAATTTCATATTATTTTTCTATTCTGGAGGTAAAGACAATTTATTATTTATATTTCTAAAATGACTTAAGTTTTGAATGAAGAAACTCTATGTAAGCTTGTCTTATGTCCTTATGTTATAAATACTAGCCTCAGATATGTTTTAACACTTTACTGTAATTCACCTTGATCAATGAGAAAAGATTTTTAAAATCCTGCTTCAATGAGAATGACTACCTTCCGTAGGATATGAATTTTGATTTGGACTTAAAGAATATGCTGGATTCTCCCTGCCAGGAAAGAAGGATAACAGCATTGCTGGGTGGGACAAATGATCCAAGCAAAGGCCTGGAAGAGCAAAGCCGCCTGAAGAGTTAGGGAACCCCAGTTTTACAGATAAAACTACAGCCATGGGGGCGCCTGGGTGGCTCAGTGGGTTAAAGCCTCTGCCTTTGGCTCAGGTCATGGTCCCAGGGTCCTGGGATCGAGCCCCACATTGGGCTCTCTGCTCCGCAGGGAGCCTGCTTTCTCCTCTCTCTGCCTCTGTCTCTGCCTAGTTGTGATTTCTCTCTGTCAAATAAATAAAAAAAAACCAAAAAAACAAAAAAAACTACAGCCATGGACAGATGGTCAGGGATGAATTTTAAGAGTTTCCATGCCATGCAATGAATTTGGGGCTTGATTCTTCAGAAGATGGAGGGCAACAGATGCTTTTAAGCAAGCCAGTGGCCTGTTTCAGACAAATGATTGTTTGCTCACAGAAATGGAGGAGAAAGAAAAAATGACAATAGAAAAGTCCATTTAAATTGCTATTCAAATAACAATGGTCAAGGTATTTTGGTCTTAAAAATACTTCAATCTCTTTCATCTAATTTTCCTGAAGCCTTTCTTCCTGGCCAGGATTAAAAAAAAAATTTATCATGCTGAATTTCCATTTAGCTCATTATCTTTAAACTTAAAATTGCTAGAAATGCCAATAGATTTCTAATTCAAGATACAGGCCTATGTGATTTCTAAATGTATGTAATCTGCAAATACTAATATGAATCATCTTGCTTTAATTTTCAATCTATTAAAAGGTGTTTGAACTTTTCTCTTCTTGAATAATAAAGTCACTTTCTACTTTTGCCCAATTCCTGATGCCACAAAATCTCAACCACATTTATAAGAAATACAGTTATATTTTTTTGAATTATATCAAAGTAAAGTTTATTTCCTTTTTTTTTTAAGATTTATTTATTTATTTGAGAGAGAGCAAGTACAGAGGTGGAGGGAGAAGCAGACTCCCCAGTGAGCAGGGAGCCTAACATGGGACTCCATCCCATGACCCTGGGATCATGACCTGAGCAGAAGGCAGACGCATAACTGACTCAGCCACCAGGTGCCCCCATAAAGTTTATTTCTTGGACACAGTATGATTTACTTGATTTTGTGAAAGAAATTCTAGGGAAAGATCAGAATATATCCAAGAGCTATTATGAAGTCAAGACCAGTCGGCTGGCATATCTGATTCCATGTCTCACCCCTCACTGCTGTGTTTCCTACAGACCTATAAAGATGTCCCTCTTTCATCATCAGAATCCAAAGGGACAATAACAATTACTGCAATATGGAGCAACAGGCTAGGGAACTGACCTGCCAACTTGACGAACTGCTCCAGTTGGGTGGCTGGTTTCAATCAATGTCACGCTTAGACTGGGCCAAGGCTAGGGCTGGCCACTGGCTGTAGAGATTAACTGGAGTCAGGAAAGATAAGTTGCAAGGCAGGTACTGGATCAGCTTCTGAGGCCTAGAGTCTAAGCCAATAAGCCAGGGAGCACCCTAGTCCAACACCCTACAGAGCTTCAAGGACAGGCAGAATCTGGAAAAGGTGTATATGCCTCACAATAAGAGGACATTTAAAAAGAGACAAAAAGGAAATGAGGGAAGAACATCATGCTTTGGCTTTCTATCCCCTTTGGGAGGAGGGAATGACAAGTACAAAGGCAGGAAACAGCAAGGAGGCCAGTAATGGCTGGAGCAGAGTAAACAAAGCGTAGAGTCGGAGTAGCTGGACTCAGAGAGGTAGCCAGAGGAAGATCATGTAGGGCTTTGAGAGTCAGAGAAGAGGCTTTGGATTTTACGGAGTGCAGAAAGAAATGACATAATCTTGACATGTTCTTTAAAATTCATACCAACTGCTGGATGAAGAATGGATTGTAGGTGTCTAAAGCAGAAGTAGGGAGACCAGTTAGTGACTTGCAGTAATTGAGGCAAGGGTTAAGAGTGTCTTGAATGAGAATGGTAGCAATGGAGATATTGAAATGACAGATTTAGGATATATTTTGAGGCATAACCAACAAAATTTGCTGATGGGTTGGATGTGAGATGAAGAAAAGAAACAAGAAAGACTGGAGTTTTGTCTTAAGCAACTTCAAAGGTAGAAGTTTTCATTAACTGTACAATGACTTATAGAGAATACTGAAAGAGCAGATTCACGTGTTTAGGGTGAGGGATCAGGTGTGTGGTTAGGGACAAAAAGAGTCTGAGATGTTTATTTTATCTGTGTGAACTTGTCAAGTGCGTAATTGTATGTATGAAAGTGAAGTTGAGGAGAAAAGGCTAGGCTGGAGTCATGAACTTTGGAATCTAATAGTATAGATATCATTTAGCAACATAAAATTAGATGGAGATTACTTGAGAAGTGAATGTAATTAAGGAACAGTGGTGTTCCAAAAATTGAGTTTGGGAGGTTCCTAGAGTTAGAGACTGAGAAAATGAAGAGGAACCCACTGCAGACAGGGAAATGATGAGTGAGATAGAAGAGAGAGTGTTGTCCTAAAATCCAAGAGAAGATAGTGCTTCAAAATAAGAGTACTAATTGACTGTGCCAAATTCTATGAGAGGTCAAGTAATTTGAGGACTAAAAATAGACTGTTAGATTGAGTAACAAAAGGTCACAAGTGGCCTTGACAAGAGTAGTTTTAGCTGACTAGGGAAGAAGGACTTGTGGAGTGGGTTCAAGAGAGAATAAAATAGAGTATAGACAATTCTTCCTTGAGTTTTTCTACAAAGGGGTATAACATGGACAGAAGACGGTTATAAAAATAGTTTTTGTTTTTGTTTTCTAGGTGAAAGATACTAAAGTGTATGTGTATGCTGAATTAGAAGATCCCATAGAGACTGAAAATTATGATGATATGGAAGGGCAGTACCCCTGGAAAAAATGGATGCTCGTACGTTCTGGGAGTAGCCAGCAACCTTGCTGGGGAACGGAGCGGGACTTGTGCAGTCAGTCACTCACGTTTAGCTCTTCTCCCTCTCTGAATTCACCCTCATCCTAACCAGCCATACTTTATTCTTAGAGTGTCAAACTCAAAATTTCTGACAGCATGTTAGTATTTCCTCTTCAATTTTTTATCTATTATACACATCTTCTCTCTTTCTTAGAGCTGTTTGTTATGCCTATTAATATTATTAAAAAATAAATTTTAACTCATTTTAAGTACCAACATAAAACTTTCCTCCTCTGCTCCATCTCCAAAGGTGTCCCTCACCCAGAATCTTTTCCTTTACTATGATACCATCATGGTAAAATATAAAGAAAAGGAAATATATATTCTGAGCATGTTAGGTGAGAAAATAAGGACTAAACTTTCTGTTTCATTGCAAATAGAATCACAAATTTTAGAAGGATATTGATTGCTCTGATATTTTGTACTATCTCTCTGTGTTCTAGCTGACCCTTCTGAACATAATCTCTTGCCTTTCTGGTTTACCATATCATCCAGTACAATTCCTACATGGCCAGCCCCAAATCCTGACTTCTGGTTTACTCTATACCCTCAGCATCCAAGTCTTATCAGGATAGCTGATTTTAGGAGAAGATTTAAAGCTCTGGCAGGAGAGTCAGTAGATAAAAGTTAAAGGGAAAGATAGGATTTTTGAGATCATAGTTGATAAGTTTAATCAGCTGAGAATAGCTAATAACTCCTGTTGGTTCTGTATCCTGTTCAAATTTTTAAATACTCAACAGGATAAATGCTACTAAGATGTATCTAGCAGTTATGTCAGAGAATCTGTCTGATCTTAATTACTCTAGACAGAAATTGTTGAGTGTTAAAATAGCTAGCTAAACCTGGGTAAGCCCCTAAAGGATTGGTCAGAGTCCAGCAGTTTTGGCAGATTAACCAATGAAACTTAAGTGCCAGGACACGTGGGTAGCTCAGTCGGTTTGGCATCTGCCTTCAGCTTGGGTCATGATCTCAGGGTCCTGGGATCAAGTCCCACAACGGGCTCCTTGCTGAATGGGGAGTCTACTTCTCCTTCTGCCTACTGCTCCCCCAGCTCATTCTCTGTCTCTGTCTGTCTCTGACAAATGGATAAATAAAATCTTAAAAAAAAAAAAAAAAGAAGAAGAAAGAAAGAAAGAAAAGAAACTTAAGTGCCAATCTTTCAGAGGTTGTAACCTACAGAGTTAAATTCGAATTTTGCCAGTCTGGACTCTTCCCTATATAGACCTTTAATTATATAATGAATAAGCTACTGCTCCATTTGCCTATAAACCTTAAGATAAGCCTATGAAGCATCAAATGAAGTGATGATTTGCAAATTATCTGCCTATTTGTATATGAACCACCAAACTACATAATCCAAGACCTTGAGTTCTACTGGCTGTAGTTCTTTTATGGAATCATATGATTTAGCTGGCCAGTTGAATCAAGTTGAATAAATAAATGCTTTAACTATTAAGGATCTCTTTATGGACACCAACCCTCACAATCATTTTTTGTTCCAAAAAATACCTGCTGCTACTAATGTTACTGTTTGTCTCCTACGTATAGTCAAGTTACTGTCACATGCATAGTATCAGCAATCGAATGTTTTGATCACTGAGTAGCTGGAATCCTTTCATTTGTCCAGATTGAACTTGGTACTCCTACAAATGCTCCAGAAGATAAGAAAAGGATTCTTTGTTACTTCTGAGATCTGAAGACAGGCTAAAATCTTCCTCTCTCCAGAATGACAGAGAACACCTATTCTGGCCTTACACATCTAAACTTTTATCAGTGAAGGAGATTTGTATGATTCTCTTGCACAGTTTACAGCATAGAATTCATAGCAGGGACCCTATGGCATTTGGACTTGCCCAAGCCCAACATGGGCCCTGGATAGTCAACTGCATTCTGCTTAGGGACGGAGAGTACTACAAAGTTAATAATGCATGAGGCTACTTGGCTTCTTATATTCCAAAAGAGTGTTATAATTTAAATAATTTAAATGCAAAATAGAGTATCATATTTTATTACCTACATCAGGATATCTGTGAAACTTCATGACATTCTAGGATATTTCCATATTTCTTTCTGTCTAGGTAGAATTAGAGTTCTTTTCATATTCTGAGCTGAGATTATTCTCAGAATATAATTTGCATATTTTATCCTAAGTTTTGATCAAATCTGAATTATATAAGCCATTTTTCTTTTATATCGTTTATGCTCCAGAAAGATATTTTTGTTTTTTTAAAAAAGAGTCACATTAATAAATAGTAAATATCACAACAAAATTAACAACCTTTATTTTCTCTATTTTTATTACTATAGTATTAAATCTACATTGACAATAGTTAAACTCTTATAGCTTAGAATGAGAACATAAGCAGAATCAGGAGAGCAATTTGATAGAATTGAAAGGCTTTAGAATCAGATAAACTAGGACTGAGTCCTGGTTTTACATCCTCCCGACTATATAACCTTCCCAGCTTTCTTACCTGTGAAATTACAATGATATCATTTATTGGTATGATCTGAATGTTTGTGTCTCCTCGAAATTTATACATTGAAATCATACCCCTCAATGTGGTAAAATTAGGAGGCAGGGCCTTTGGGGAGTAATTAGATCATGAGGATAGAGCTTTCATGAACGGGATTAGGGCTTTGTAAGAAGCACACAAGAGAGAGCTTGCTTCTTTTCTCTCTCTGCCCTTCTGGTGAGGATACAATGAAAAGAGGGCCAGCTGTGAACTTCTGCAGGAACCCAATCATTCTAGCACCCTGATCTCGGACTTTCAGTCTCAAGAACTGAGAAATAAATGTCTGTTGTTCAAGATACCCAGTCTGAAGTGTTTTCATGGAGCAGCCCCAGCCGACAACTCGCAAGTCCAGATTGGATACACACACCACCCAGCACAATGCTTACCCATAGGAAACTCTCAAGGGCTCATAACACTGCTGATGCAGTCTTTTAATCCACTTTAATTCTATCCAGCACTTAATAGGTCCCAAGTTTGGTACCCAGTTGTGTGGATATGATCCACTTTGTGGTGGAGATACAAAGTAAGCCAAAAATTGTGGGTCAAGGAGTTCAGTGTGTACTGAGAGAGACAGATACATGAATAATGACAATGAAATGCCATACAAGTCCAAAGAGCTATTTGTGAAAATCTCTTTTGGTTACAGAGGAAATGACTAACCATGAGACGTGGAGGTTTGGAAAAGGTTCGCGGAGCAGGGGACTTTTGGGCTTTGAAATTCGGCAGGAATTTTCCCAATAAATAAAATTACTTAGTAGAGACGGCCTTAATGGGAAGCAAAGGGCACCGAATTGTTGCTTTCACCAGAAATACTAGACCCAAGATTTCTAGATATCCTTTGCTCTGAAGCCTCTGGGATGAGACTATTTCCTCACCACCACCCCACCTCCAGCTGCAGGCAAGACCAGCCACCACATGACCTTTAATCACTGTCCTGTGGCTTCTGAAACAAATGCCATCATGCCTCAACACCAGCTCTCCCGTATCACCACGAGAAGTCCGAGGTTTCCAGATGACTCAGTTTCACACAGATGTTCCTCCGCACCCTGTTCCCAGCCTTCACGGATCTGACCATATCTCCCACACTCTTGGCTATCCAAGCCCTTTCACTCAAACTTGTTTCCTGACAACAGAAAAGTCCTCTCCTTCCTTAATGTCTTCACTGAACATGTTCTTCAGATTTTTGCTGATATTTGACTTGGTTCCTGAAAACACTGCTTTCCTGGACCCTTAAAGTGGAGGACTTGTTTTTATTTTTTCCTCTCTTGCTTAAGTACTATACAGGCCTGGAGCTTGAGGTAGGGTCCTTTCTGCTTCCTGTTCTTATTTCCAAACAATCATTCCTTTCTCCCTTTGAAACTCTCATGTCTTTTGAAACATACATTCTCATACTGCACCACCCTATATCCTTCCATATGTCAGGCCACATATGGATCTCTGAGTCATTGTTCTTCACTCATTAATACTTTTCTTGCCATTATGGTTATCTACTCAAAACCCAGCTATACCATCCAACTATCACCTTGGCCTCTATATTCTTTTCTTTCATTAGCTCCAATAATCTTTTTCTCCATTCATTCTCCATGACCCATATGTCATACCTTCATACATCTCATTTTGATTGTCATCTCCTATTCTGTCAGTCTATTCCCTCTAGGACTCTACTCATGTAACTCACCAGCTCATCACGACCACTGATTCTTTGACCCTATAATTCATCTTTATTCATCATAACCCCATGTCTAAACATGTCATATTAGCCAGCTTGTTTTTCATGATTCTGCCCTATAATTATTTCTCAAATGAATGTCTTTAACTCCTTTTTTCCTTTCTCCCTCAAGCAATCTTTCCTGCCAAAACCTATACTCTGCTGCTCAAATCCACCTATCTGTTGGATGCATTAATCTATTCTGCATTCAAGTGACGAAATACTCCTAGAGAATATTACATAATCATGCTTATTGGAGTTACCCATGAACAACATCTTGCCCAAAACAGTGGCTGTTTAATGTCTTCATCTGTCACTTCCTATGTGAAATTTTTTTCCTAGGTATATTTACTTATTATGGTGTTTTATAACTTTGAGCGTGTTTATGTTTAAAACCATTGTAAGTACACTTTCACTAAGTGTTCCCTCTAGGTAATGTTCCATGTGTCAGTGGCATGACCCTTCACAACTTCTTTTTCAGCTCTTCAGAGTGTACCCAAAATGCAGGATTTCCTTACCACTAGCTGGACCAAAACTTTAATTGCCAGAAATTGCTAGGCATACTTAGTGTATCAGGCATTTGTTTCCTATTGTGTCTTGCCTTGTTTCACCACTTAAAGCCATTAAGAATCTATGGCAAGATCAGGCTTTAAATATCTAGCCATCTAACACTATACTAACGTTCTCTCTCACCCTGGTCTCCCATACAAGATTTTGGACCATGTGCAATTTCCCAACTTCTAATTCTCAGATATTTTGAAATGACATTTAGCTTCCTACTATCAGATACTATTAAATGCACTGACCTCAGTTCTCCCAAAGCTCATGAAAGATACATCCTCATCTGAAATTATTGCTTTGTCCTGGATTTTGAATTTAATAAACCCTAAATCTAAGTCTGCTTTAGGAAAGCTGCTTTATATCTACTGCATCCTTTATTGAATTTTTACGGGGGGTGGGGCAAGAGACTATGGAGAAAGTCTCTGTTCTCTTATTTGTAGAATAATAAGAAAAAATAGAACAAATATCATGAGGTTTTTGTGATGCTTCAATGAGTTAATATACAAAAATGTTTTAGTAGAATCCTAGCACATAGTAAAAATTCAATAAGTGTTGCTTTATAATTATGATTATTATCTAGACCCATATCTCAATCCCGGGTTTCACATTGCTAAATACATGCCAGTCCAAGGGAAGAATACTCATTTTTTTTTCTTTATTTGTTAATTGTCCTTGCTCATTTGTCATCTTTTCTTTCCTTCTCTCCAGGCAATCTCTACCAGTCTTTTATTTGTTTCTCTTCCCAGTAGGTATTTATTGACCTCTCCCTATCCTTATTGTTAACTCGAATACTTTACTTCAGTTGCATTATATTCCAATTTCATTAAGATTATCTGGGAAATTCGTAAGACAATAATTGTTTAATAACCATCCTAATGGTACAATTGTTTAGAAGTAAAGATTCCAACAAACATTAAAATTAATTTTAACATTTGTTAGTCATAGGAGATCCATAGTCAGTGAATCTATTTCCCTTTTCACAATTTACCAGAAGCCTTTTGTGCAATGTCTATCCAGTTTTTTTGTTCTCTACTAGCTTCCACTTGAGCACTGCTCCTGCTGCACCACACTTGGGTAGAGTTATCAGTTCCTGCTAAACCAGCATTGCCCTTGCTTCTTTCAGGTGCCCTCATAGTCATCTGCCAGGGCCTCATCAACCATGATGATATGTTCTTCAACATCCATAAGATCTGGGAGATCCCAGAGCCTATGCTGGAGGTGGAGGGGGAGATGGTCAGTAGAACAGTGGGTAACACTGATGACTAGATCATTGGTGAAAGTGCCACCCGTGAAGACCCCGAGGGCAAAGGTAGCAAAAGCACAGTTGTCACTGTTGTTGATATTGTCATGAACCATCCCTGGCGGGAAACCAGCTTCACAAAAGAAGCCTACAAGCATCTAAAAGATTACACGAACTTAACCAGAGGCAGACTTGAAGAACAGAGACCAACAAGAGCAAAACCTTTTATGACAGAGGCTAAAGAACAAACCAAGTACATTCTTGCTAATTCCCAAAA
This sequence comes from Meles meles, assembly GCF_922984935.1. Lineage (NCBI taxonomy): Eukaryota > Metazoa > Chordata > Mammalia > Carnivora > Mustelidae > Meles > Meles meles. The sequence goes on from NC_060067.1 coordinate 97,364,240, forward strand.
CTACCAATTCTTTATTGCTAGTAAAATGAATCCAGATGACATGGCTGCTCTGCTGGACTACTGTGAGGCTAGTGGACCCAGTCTATGATTTTCTTAAGGACGGTTTAGAAATGGAAAAATGTTAACCAATTTGGCTATTACTTTGGATTTATCACCTGTTGTCAAATGACTGTTGCTTTTCATCCATACAACACCAGGACTTAGACAAATGGGATTGAAGCCATCTTGAGCTCTTCGTTAATTTGGGGCTTGATTTACTTAGAGCAGAGGCATTGTTTTAAGGGGAAAGAATGCATCATATAGGTTGTCTAAAAATAAAAAGCACTCAAACTAAGACAAAAAGGGTCTATCAGTACTTCTACATTATTAACAAGGATTGCAAATTTCAAGCCCTCTAGTGGTCAATACCATGTTGCTCAGTCTAAGACTTCCTCAAAGATAAAAAATACTACACCTTCCAAAAATATTTCCACCATAAGATGACAGACCATTATCTTTGTCCGCCAAACAGTTTTACCATGTTCAAGTTCAAGCTGAATAATTCATTATATCAAAAAAAGAGTTGTGGATACCAGGGTTAATTCTTAAGATCATGTACCTAACTTTACTCTTAATAAAAAAAAAAAAAAAATTGAGAAACCAAAATAAAATTGTCAATAATTCCTGCCTTGGGTTTGGGTCATATCTTTTATACTATATTTATTTTTTTATTAATATTTAATATATTTAATTTTTTATTATGGCATATAATATAGGCTTTGGAGCAAATACGACTACTTATTACTTATATGCATGGTTTAGAGGAGTTAATAAATATTTCTAGGTATCAGGTTCTACTAGCTTAAAAAATCTAGATCAAAATATGAATCTTATAGGAATTATGAAAAGGAAACAAGATTAAAATGTATACCTTAATTAGCATACCGTATGGAACAGAAAAGTGGTCATGAAATCAACAAAATAATCGTGGTGGTGCTACTTTTGAGTGATAAAGGAAACCTAACATATTTCTTGAATTTCTTACAAAAATGGTACTCTTGCTGAGATTATCTAATTAAGTCCAAACTCAGGTGCATTTTATGTCTACCTAAATAATAATTATTCCAACTTTTTAAGTTGTATATAGCTTGATAAGGTGGTTACCCTGTTGCAAAACTGTATGGGTTTTGTTTCTAACTTTAACACAGATACTGTGTGCCATTTTTTTTTTTTAAGTAAGGCTAAATCTCAAGGACTAAGGCAACATTAGGTATGTTTTTTTTAATAGCTAATTATAAATAATGGCAGTGATTACATAGAGTTAATTTAGGACTATTACAAGTATTTAAAATAGAAATGAAAAATAAAAAGAGATGTGACAATATTAATGTAGAATATCTTACTTCTTTCAACTCTAAAAAAGTAAACTAACTTTCTGATGAAATTATGTACTATTTAGCTGGTTATGTTTTATTTATAAAATATCCTTGTTCCATTGTGTGATTAAGTATGTGTATATTACTATGAAAATAATACAACATAGTCTTCATTCATTTTCTTCTACAAAAGAAAACATAAACCTTTTACTCATATAGACCAGGTGATTAGGTATCATATTTCACTGTAAAATCATAAACTCAAGCTTTAATGTCCTTTATATATAAGGATATACATCTGTTTTTATTTCCTTGATTTCATACCTCTGCCAAACTTAAATTTAGAAATGTTTAAAAGTAGTTCTGCAGGGTTCAACTTATAATAAAAAGGAAGTAAGTTTGCCAAATAAAATAAAAGATGCCCAATTCAATTTGTTTCAAACAGTACAGCATTGGTGGTATAGTGGTAAGCATAGTTGCCTTCTAATTTGTTTCAGATAAGCAATGAATACTTAGTGTATGTCTCATGTAATAATTTTTTAAGTATATCTAAGTCCCAAATATTACATAGGTTAAACGTATATTAAATAATTACTCATTATTTATCTGAAATTCAAATTTAACTGGGTACCTTGTATTCTTATTTGCTAAATCTGGTAATCATAAAAGGAAGATAAAACTTATTTTGGAAGAAAATGCAAAATAAATATTTCAACAATAATCCCTTATATTTTAATTGGAAAAAAATGTGGATCTCCAGTCCACTAGAAATGAAGGTTAGTACATAAACAATCTTATGAATATGGAGAGAGAAAAAGAACTAGTTCTCCTTCCAGATCTAGAGAGTTTCTGCTGCTCTTGGCACCATTTTCATTCCAATATAAATTTATTGAGTAATTGGCTCTTAGGAGATCTCTAAGAGTTAAAGATTAGTGGACAGTCTGAAATATAAAAATTCTAGGAATTGTGAATAAATGCCTTACGTACCAATGCCTAACCAATTCACAGTATTTAAAAAGCATATCCTACTTTCTGAGTCATAGCTAATTAAACCAGGAGTGGGAAACACTGTCAATCAAAATCTCTTCTCCAGGGATTTAGAGCTTGAACAATATTAAATTTCTTTGTGTGGCTAGACCCGATACATGCAAAACCATGGTCATTTGATGGGATCTCTACTTGCCTATATGCTGCTTTTTAGAAACCAGGAAAAGTCACCCTTTCTAAGACAACTTAACCCTGAGGATTCACAGCTTGGCTAGCAGAACCAGATTGTATTTTAACTCTCTTGGCTGGACACCCTTGTGTAGTGAACAACCTGTACAATCTTATGGAATTGCCTTGCCATTTTATGCCCTGCAAAATAAAAAGTAGAGCACAGAAAGAAGTGTAAATGGCAGATGATATAAGGCTACTGCTGGCACTATGATGTTTTTCTGTTTCTAAATTCTAAACCTCCTTGAGACAAAGGTCTCTTTCTATCATTGCATTTTGTAAAAATTCTCTTGAATCTTTATAAGAAATTCTTCCGTTTTCCTCCATTTCGCTTAAGGTAGATCATGTTCATTCCTGACACTTGAAAACAAAATACTGTAATTAGTTACATAAATATTGGCTTTAAAGTAATGTTTTAAGAATCACTGGCATATTCTGATAAGATTCTGGCAATAATCTAAGTTGAATTGACATTTGAATATGCCAATGTGCATTCATTTCGCTTCTGGTTTGATCTTGGTTTCAGAGGCTGACAAATCCTTCCGTGAACAAAAAGGTTTGCCTTAACTGCAACCAGAATGAATTTAATTTTCATTCACTTCCTATGAATAATGAGCTCCTCAGGCTGGACCGTAAGCTGTGTTGTTGGATATAGATGACTTTTCTTTTTTGGGAACAATTTGTAAACATAGAATTAGAGAGGCAGTAAAAAGACGGAATCAGGTTTTATACAAAAACAGCTTAATGACATGAAAGAAATAAACACTGGAATAAACAGGAACAAGAATGGAACCACTTAATGTGTTACTAAGACCTCTCTGGGCAGTGGCTTACATCTTTCCAAAGCTTTTTGTTTTGTTCTATTTTGTTCTGTTTTTATGATTGGGGGGGGGGAACTCTGCTTTTTTCATAAACTGTGGGATCTCAAGTCTTCACAGAGCCATTTTCATAGACATTTACCTTCCTCCAGGTGAAGATATAGGAAGCTGTTTTTTCATTGTCTTTTCTACCATTTTAAATGAGAGGCAAACTCACTTTAACACAGTTCACTATAGACATCTTGTGTAGAATCATCTGTTGAAGCTTCCATTTCACATAGTATCATCCAGAGGAGGCCCCTACCATTGTTTTCCTTCTTGACAATCATAGTTTGGGTATAAATACATACTTGGCCATCAGAGAAATTACCATTTCTTTAATCTGACCAAGAAATTTAGAATAGGTTAAAGTATCAATACTTGTTTTTTCTTGTACTTATACTTAATTTCATCCTACATCAACAAAAATCCTGAGATCAAGTTTCTTAACTTCACTGATTAATTTATAAATTTTTTCTGACATACAGTCACATATGAAATAAAAATTTTCATCCAGTGATTACCTAATTTATGCATCTTTGTACAGATGTTAAATTCTTAGAAAAAGCTTTGGAATCCTAGAGACTTGAATCAAATGATAGCTCTGTTTGCCTTCTAGTTCATGTGAATTTACAAAAGCAAACATACTGTTAACTGAATCTTGTTTGCTCAAATGTACAAGAGGTATAATAAGCCTTACTTTCCACAGTTCCTAAAAAGATTAAAAACATAAATATATGTAAAGTGGTTAACAAAGTGTTTGGCACATAGTAGATGCAAAATAAATAATAGTTACTATGAGGGGAATACAGATGAGCCTGATAATTTAGGTTCTCCATTTTTAACTTGGTTTCATTTTTAATATAGAAGGTGACTAGTCGGCATCATAAAAGACTAGAGAAGTGGGCTGGTGATTTGGAAGAGAAGGCTCCATAGGTGAAACTCAGTTAGGAGACCATTGCAGTCACTGAGCACCATGCTCTGTGATGATGACATATAAGTAGGAAGGAGTAAATCTTAATGGGTAGCTTTTTTCCCCCAACGGGTAGGTTTTGTTTTTTTTTAAAGATTTTATTATTTATTTGACAGACAGAGATCACAAGCAGGCAGAGAGGCAGGCAGAGAGAGAGAGAGGAGGAAGCAGGCTCCCCGCGGAGCAGAGAGCCCGATGCGGGACTCGATCCCAGGACCCTGAGATCATGACCTGAGCCAAAGGCAGAGGCTTAACCCACTGAGCCACCCAGGCGCCCCTCCCCCAACAGGTAGTTTTAATGCAGATATTTTTAGTATAGAATTTACAGGATTCCTGTAGAATCTACAGGAAATAGGGACTATAAGGAAGAGATCAAACATTACTCTAAAGGTTGAATTTGAACAAGTGGGGAAATGGTACCATTAACACAGATTGAGAGTTTGGAAAGGATACACTGTGGACCGAAACAGAAAGTACAATAGAAGAATGAAAGACTCCGGAAGGCTACAGGCTATAGGGGTTATGATGTGGGAATTATCTATATGGAGCCAGTAGGCAAGGATTTTGGCAGTGTTATCCACTCCAAAGTAGTGGGAAAGGCCTAAATTTAAAGAAAAAGGGAAGGAAGAAGAACAAGGCAGAAATGTGAATACTGTAGGAACAATTCTTAGCAGTAGGAAAACCAGAAGTACTGGAATTGAGGAAGTCAAAGGAAGACTCATTTCAAGAGAAGGTGGTAATGGGCTATGCAGATTTCCACAGATTCTCATGAGGATGAGCCTTGAGTCAAGTTGCCTGGATTTGGTCATTGGGAGTCCCTGGCCTGGTTAGTAGTAGGATTCTCAGACTGGTAAGAGGGATGGAAATGAGAATGCACAGACTTAAACAGATGACAGTGGTAGATATTGATAGAACCCATCTGAATGAGATGCTTCTTTTACCTTTCTTTCTTTCTTCCTTCTTTCCTTTTTTTTTTTTTTAAAGATTTTATCTATTTATTTGACAGAGAGACACAGCGAGAGAAGGAACACAAGCAGGGGGAGTGGGGAAGGGGGAAGCAGGGAGTCAACACTTAACCACTGAGCCACCCAGGCACGCCCTTCTTTTACATTTCTAAGGACCACTTGGAATCTGGCTTTGCCAGCCTGTTGGAAGAGCCTGGTTTGAAATTCAGGGAGTAGACCACAGAAATATGCTGAGCAAGTGAGGTGTGCTGAGAACGTTAAGGAATAGGGCTTGCCTCTAATCACTGAAATATCCATTGAAGGCTTAAGGAGTTTATTATTAACTTTTCCCCTTATCACTTAGTCAGATTTGCAGATTCTAACCTGGATTAGTCTGTAGATGGAGTAAGAAACTAAGTTGAGGAACAGAGGTACCAGAGCCAGGGAGAAATAAAAATTGGACAGGGCCTACAAAAGAGAGAGGAAGGATGTATTCAGCTAAACCTCTGTAGCAAGAGGTGATAGTTACATTAGCAATATGTTTAGAAAATGAGTCATCTATCTCTCTAGAAAAGCGGTTGCTAATTGGCTAATATTATTTACCCACTTAGGCCTTAGTGTAGCTAAATATCAAAGTAGGAAATGCACTGGTTTTCTCCTGAAGACATGACTTCCATAGTCCATGCGTTTACTCCACACTGATTCTCCCCTCAAAGAGCAGCCAAACTTACATAGCTAAATATTTTCAGACTTACCCGTTTGAAAAAAATAAAGTGTATCTATGAGTATCTAGCAGTGGCATTTAAAATGAATAAAAATATGGAAGATAATATATAGTAATTTAAAGTACACCTTTTGTGGCTCTGTAGTAGAAAACTATCTCAGAGGATTGTGAATCATAAGCAAACACTCAAAAAATATGACCTATTATTATTACCTTAGTCTAAAACTTGAGTATAAAATTGAAGTGGTCCTTATTTCTACATTTAAACATTAAATGCTCCAGTTTTCTCATTCCATAAGATGGAAAGTGTCCTGTTGATTACATGATTACTGGGACACTGACATGCAAAGAATCTTTACTACTATTCCTCCATCCTTTTTTTCCCCAACACCAAACAAGGAAATCTCCAGGAAGAAACCACAGAACTGATAAATTCTAAGCTTCTTTTTGATTCTGGAATGTACATTCTAATTCTCAAATATATGCAAATTCAAAAGTTTTATCTCTTTAGAACATTTATTACTTTTAGTACACACATAAAATGTATTCAGTGAAGGAAAATCCAAAAACACTGGAAAGAAATAATTTATACACCTACCCCCAAAGATAATCACAGTTAAAATTTAGGAAATTGTTTGAAGTTTGAGAAGTTTATCTATCTCTCATCCTCACTTAGCTCTCTCTCTCTATCCATCCATCCATCCATCCAAATAACAAACATAAACCAAATATAAAACTGAGATTAAGCTATACAAAACTAAATTGGGATTAAAATAGACTCTTCAGTTACTTGAATTTTTAGTTAACATATTGTGACATTTTTCCATGCCAGAACTTTGCAAAGCATGATTTGATGCAATGATAGCTGCATATATTTTATTGTACGACTTGCTGGTATTTGAAAGAGCTTCTTGAGTTTCCATTGTTGAACTCCTCCAGATTATCTTCAGACAACCTGTTAATGCATTACCAATTCATTATAATAGGGAGAATACTAAGTAATGTTTCAGAAGAAAGAAGTCAGAGATGAGATAGGCATAGGACTTGGGGTCTGGCCTCAAGATATTTAAAGAAGTCTTTCAAGAAGAGAAATGGAGAATTAGACAAAGTCCATGATATAAGAGCTTAAAATTAGCAGGTACTGTAAAGTAACTCTTGATAACTAAACTGACGGGTATGTTATTTAGCAGGTGAGCAGATTACTCTCTCTGAGAACTTGATCTGAAGGAATTACCCTGAAGCAAACAGTAAAGTTATTTACTGATTTATAGTATTATATTTCTTGGGCAGAGTTTCCCTAAGAACAACAACAGAAAAACCAAAATCTAAGTCATGCTAACATAGATAGTCTAGAGTTTTATCTAATTCCTATTAACACAGATGGTCTCAATTTTAATGTGTTTTTAATCACTTTAATATTAAATTTACAAATACACTTTAAATATTCAATTATCTCTATTTTAACCACTACTGCCTAAATCCATGCTCTCTCACTTTTTCTTATGTTGCCTTCTAGCTGATGGCTTTAGATTGCCAGCATTCATTTTCCACAAGGCAACCAGACTGAACTATGGGATGCGTGCATTTTAAAATCCTTGCAGTGTTTCCAGTTTTCTTTCTTCCTTCCTTCCTTTCTTTCTTTCTTTCTTTCTTTCTTTCTTTCTTTCTTTTTTTGAGTAGGTTCCAAACCTAGTGTGGAGCCCAATGTAGGCCTTATACTCACGACCCTGAGTTCAAGACTTGAGCTAAGATCAAGAGTTGGACACTTAACTAACTGAGCGACCCAGGCACCCCTTCAACACTGTTTTTCATATAGTTTTAAGTTCCTTGTGAGAGTCACAGACCCATCCCTACAGCCTCTTTGGTTTACTGCATGCTATCCAAGGAAGACCTCCTTTGGTTCCTTGAATTTGCCATGTTCTATCCACTAGAAAGCTGTAACCTGTACTTTTTTTTTTTTTTAAGGTTTTATTTTTAAAAGTAATCTCTACACCCAACATGGAGCTCAAACTCACAACCTGAGATCAAGAGTCATATCCTCTTCCAATTGAGCCAGCCAGGTGCACAGGCTTTCTCTGACTTTTTTCTTTTTAATCTAGTTAATTTTTAATCTAGTTAATTCCTACTTATTTTTCATCTCTTATTTGCTCATCCACCCTCAGAAAAACCTTCTTTGCCTACTCCACCAGACAAATACATTCTCATAGCTCCCTATATTCTTCCTTTATACTATTTACATTTTAATGTAATTAATAAGTAATGATTTATATATTTAATAATTTCATATATTTAATAATATAAATATATTTATATATTTATAATATTTAAATAATTGGTTTAATGCTTACCTCCCAAATAGTGGTGACGCTATTTATTTAGCTCTATATTCTGTCCTCAGAATACATGGTGTGATATTTGAACACACAATTTATACAATAAACGCTTCAAAATTAATGGCAACATTCACATGTGGGCTGCAGAAAGAAGTTCTTTGTTTTCCACATACTTTGATAACCCACCCAGCTTAATTGCCTCTGCCTCCAAAAACACCTTTTAACTCTTAATTTGAGGGCAGAACTTCTTTGTTAAATGAACCAAGTAGTTGTGGGAAAAAAGTATTGCTTACAAATAAGCCATTAATTGAAGCTATTTTTTTTTTTTTTTTTTTTGGAGTAAGAAATGACATAGAAAAACATTAAAGGGAGGCCTGGGTGGCTCAGTCATTAAGTGTCTGCCATTGGCTCAGGTCATGATCCCAGTGTCCTAGAGTAGAGCCCGGCATCAGGCATCCTGCTCGGTGGGGAGCCTACTTCTCCCTCTCCCACTTCCCCTGCTTGTATTCTGTCTCTCTCTGTCTCTCTCTCTCTCACTCTCTCTCTGTCAAATAAATAAATAAATAAATAAATAAATAAATAAATAAATATCTTTTAAAAAAAGGAAAACATGAAAAATGGGAAAGTTTTAGAGAAAAATACACCTGGCTCTTTGCAGTGGTATTGGTAGAGCTTCCAGGACCTCTAAAAATCTGTTTCCCCTATTGAATGAAATGTGTGTATGTAGTAGTAGTAGTAGTAGTAGTAGTGGTGGTGGTGGTGGTGGTTAGTGAAAATGGTAAACTGGTTCTTTTATTTTTTTAACTTAAACCTTATAGATACTTGTTCTGACTGGAGTTGGACCATTTTACGACATAGCTAAACTTCACTAATGGAAACTGGCATAACATGGAAAAGTAAAATATGGTCATAACCCAAACCACCTATTTCCTTTAAAACTTTTTAAAAAAGATTTTATTTATTTATTTGATAGACAGAGATCTCAAATAGGGGGAGAGGCAGACAGGAAGAGAGAGGAGGAAGCAGGCTCCCCACTGAGCAAAGAGCCCCATGTGGTGCTTCATCCCAGGACTCTGGGATCATGACCTGAGCCAAAGCAGAGGCTTTAACCCACTGAGCCACCCAGGCGCCCCAACAAACCACCTATTTCCATTCATTCATTAATTATACTTTTATTCATAAACTTTAAGTTATAGTGATACTTTATATTTATATAGGACTTTAGATTTTAGAGGGTTTTTGTTTGTTTGCTTGTTTGTTTTAGATAAGGGGAGGCTAAACTACAGAAAAAGAAAGGATCCTTAAAATTCAGTTCCTTTTAGAACAAAGATTTATTTCTTTAGTTTAGAGCAGGGGCTCCAGGTTAGCAGCAGCTCAGCTCTCTCTTTTCTGTTTTTAAAGACTTTATTTGAGAGAGAGAGAGCAAGCAAGAGAGCACAGAGGGAGAGTGAGAGGGAGAAGCAGACTCCCTGCTGAACAAAGAGCCCAATGTGAGGCTTGATCCCAGGACCCTGGGATCATGACCTGAGCAGAAGGCAGACACTTAACTGACTAAGCCACCCAGGCAACCCTAGCAGCTCTGCTCTCATGAAATCTTTCAGGGACCCGGGCTGACCGTGGGTCTGCTATCTTCAACATGATGCTCAGAAGATTATCTTGGGATTTGCCATCCCAGTCATTCAGGAAATGTGAGGGACATAAAGGAGCATGCATGGGGAGTTGTTTTGGAGGGCTGGGGGCTGGGAAGAATGCAAAACCTGAAGTGGTATACATCATTTCTGTTCACATTTCCTTGCCAAGAATTTAATCTGGAGATAAAAAAGTCTGGTAGGTGTTTTCTACCTATGTGCTCGGCTCCAGCCCTATTTTGTTTTTAGAAGGATAGAACAGATTCTGGTGGATAGGTTTAACCACATGTATTATCTCATTGGCCAAATAAAAATTTAAAGCCACTTCTCTTTCTATGTTTTAAAGGAATGAATGGGCATGTCTATTACCAACTTCTGAGAAGTAAAGAAGCAGAGAGGTGAGAAATATTAGAGGCCTTGGTGATCTAGAAAATTAATAAGTAGTGTTTGAATAACAAATTATAATAAATAATAATAAATTATCTAGATCTGTCATGCAAGTAAGAGAAGTTACTATAATTATATAGGATTTGATGATAATAAACTAAGTAAGAAAACATTTTAAAATCTGTTCTGATTCGAGTTTGTGTTGCCTAGTTGATACACCAAAGCCTTGACATTGGCCCTTCATGAAGAAAAAACAATCTTCGACTTTTGGCAAAGATAATTTAAACCACTGATTTTTTTTTTTAAGTTAAGTTTGAAAATGAAGAAAGATGAGGGAAATGCTACCCTCCTCTAAAGCCACCTGAATTGCGAGGAGTTTTAGAACAGATAAGGCAATAAGGGCACCTGGGTGGCTCCATTAGTTAAGTGTCTGCCTTTGGCTCAGGTCATGATTCCAGGGTCTAGGATCTAGTCCCATATTGGGCTTCTAGCTCAGCAGGGAGTTTTCAGCTTCTCTCTAGCCCTTCTCCCTGCTCATGCTTGCTCTCTCTCAAATAAATAGATAAAATCTTTAAAAAAATGAATAAACAAATAGATTAATAGAACATAGAAAGTAATGAAGCAATTCCATGTGTAAATGACTACATGACTTTTTAAAAGGTCTTTTAAAGAAAGATTAAAGGGGAAAAGATTAGCAAGACTAGCTATCTTAGGGGAAAAAAGATGAAAGTAGATAACTGCCTCATACCTTTCACAACAATAAATTTTATTTTATTTTATTTTATTAAGATTTTATTTATTTACTTGACAGAGAGAGATCATAAGTAGGCAGAGAGAGGGGGAAACAGGCTCCCCACTGAGCAGAGAGCCCAAAATGGGCCTTGATCCTAGGACCCTGAGCTCATGACCTGAGCCGAAGGCAGAGGCTTAAACCACTGACCCACCCATGCACCCCACAACAATAAATTATAGACAGGTTAAAATACTAATCATAACTGTATTAGGAGAAAATATAGGCAAATATATAACCTTGTCAATAAGAAAGTCTTCTTAAACAAGTTGTAAGAAACAGACAAAAACAGATCATGCAGGGCTTTCTAAAACATATGTAAGATTTTGGTCTCTATTTCAAGATAACTAGAAAAGTGATTGAAATATTTTAGAAAGGAATTGTGGGACCAATTTGTTTTCAAAAGTTCATTTAGATATATGGAGGAGATGGAAACTAGCATAAGAGTTAATGGAATTGAGAGGCTTTTCTCAGCAAACTGATAGAGAGATGACACCACTTCGGTCTAGAATGCCAGTGATGAGAAATATGAAGTGCACAGATATTTCTAGAAATACCTGGAACTCAAGGTATGGGATGGTGACAAGACAGATCAATCTATGAAACTAAGCGGGGTCCAGACCAGGATATGCCTGGTAGGGCAAAATAAAGACTTTGGACTTCTTTTCTTAGGATATATGCTGAGGAGTGACATATTAGATTCCTTTAGTATGAATTCACTACAGAACCATGACCTAACGCCTGAATCCAAGTGAGAAAAGGAGGTGGCCTAAAGAAAGGCATTTGCACTGGGAATAGCATGAGATACAGGGACATGTGATTGGCTGGGAGAGTAAGGGAGAGGGACTGTTACAGGTGACCCTCAACTGTCACCGAGATACAGAAGAAGTGCAAGTGAAGAGGGAATATAAGAGATGAATTTTTGACATGTTAAACCAGACATAGAAGTGGAGTATCCAAGAGGAAATTTCCAAGAGGGAGCTGGAAACATATCTCTGAACCTCAGGGAGAGATTGGAGTTGGAGATGAAGATTTTAGAGTCATTAGCATTTTAATATCTAGCAGACTTTTATTTTTCTCCTTCCCCATTCGCTGTGTGCCTGTGAGGGAGAGGGCCTATTCGACTCCTTGGGGGGGTTATGTCCCTTCTTTCTCCTTCCACTTACCTAGGGGTGAAGGACTGACTGGTGAATAAATAGGAAGGTTGGGGCGCCTGGGTGGCTCAGAGGGTTAGGCCTCTGCCTTCGGCTCAGGTCATGGTCTCAGAGTCTTGGGATCGAGCCCCACATTGGGCTCTCTGCTCGGCAGGGAGCCCGTTTCTCCCTCTCTCTCTCTCTGCCTGCTTGTGATCTCTCTCTCTCTGTGTCAAATGAATAAATAAAATCTTAAAAAAAAATTTTTTTTTAAAGAAATAGGAAAGTCCATGTGCGGAAGGGAACAAAATCTAGATGTGATCTCTCCTCTAGAACTGCATGTAGGTCAAGCTGAGGCTAGGACTTCGCCTGAAGTCACACACTGGGTTGTTGTTTGTTGGTTGGTTGTCTTTTGTCCTGCTTCCTCCACATCCTTATCCTTTTCTCTGAGAGCTCTGCCTCGATAAATCACTTGTCTAGATATTTTTGTCTAAGGGTCTACATCTGGAGGGCCAAATTTAAGGCAGGCAATAATCAAAATAATGAGTTATTAAAGTAGCCTGTGAAGGGTGTGTAAAGTAAGAAAAAGAGCAGCCTAGAATGGAGGGCTGAAGCATACCATTTACCATAAAGGTGGAGAAAAAAGAGCTTAGGAATGAGCCCGAAAAATGTAGACAGAAATGTTGTGCGGGCAGGGAGGTGCTGTGAATGGAAAATGTGGTGTTAGACATGGAAACCCATGGAGAACATTCTAAATCTTGTATGGAATGATCCAGAGAAGCCAAGGAAGAGAATTATTGAAAATGATCTATTATATATAGACAGAAAAAGACCTCATTATACCCTATAAAAGATTGGGCATTTTTAATATTTTGGAGCCAAAGACTGATGATAACGTATATATATTTTTTAAATAAAGGTATTTTTAGGCACCTGTTATGGCACAACCCTTATACCAGCACTGCAGTAGGATACTGACAGTTCCTGCCTCCATGGAGCCAATAGTCACAGTCCAGTGGGGTAAGTGTTGCAACAGTAGTGAGAGTCATTACCCATGCACAGAGGAAGACTCAACACCAGCCAATTTGTGTTTCTATTTTGTTAATGGTTAACAACCATTTTATAATACAGTTTTTTGGTTTATGCATCATATTTAATGTAATCTCCAGCTACAGTTCTTTTTAGCAATGTGTTAGGTGGCCTGGTAGAGGATCAAATATGCTAACCCATATACTTGGAAATAATGGGAAAAAAGCTACTTCTTCATTGTGGGGCTATCCCTTATTTCCTCATTCATTTACACATTTATGTTTATTTGTAGGGAAAAATTAATTCTTCCAGGACATGATGAAACAAAGAATACCTTTTCTATTGTGAGCTCTTATTTTATGAATAGGTCATTTCTTCATCTGCAAATTCATCTTCCATGAATGGATAGTTTGGTGAATAGATTATCCACTCACTAGTGACTCTATTTGTGTCTGGCTTTCTGTGGTTAAACTATTATAACTTGAGAAGCCTAACTGGAAACACCACCAGCAAGCTGCTTTCTCCTCTTCACCTCTAAATCCTCAATAAAAAGTGGCTACAATACAGACCTGCTAAAATTCTTAAAGCAGTCTACTTATTATTGATAGTCTTCACTCTGGAGAGCTATGGAGATAGTATCATCTGTTCATTGTTTCTTATCTTGTAACATTGTAGCAAGGAAAATCAATGATTGTTAATATCCATTTTTTTTACTTAAGTATTAGTAACTTACCCTTTCTTAGTGGGTCTACTGAACACTTGGAATTTTTAATTGCAAATGGCCTAAAAGAGAAAAAAGATATCTTTTATCTTTGGTTTTCCTGTTGTATTTGTATATAGAGATCGTTTCAGTTTGTCTTCTATCTCTTTGCTACTTTTTGTTAGTTGACGCTATCACACACACACACAAAAGGGATTGAATATATTTAGAGCAAAATATTGTGTGGTCTTGGTACTAATGTGATTTCATCTGATCGAAATCTAGCAATTTAGGTAATGATAGGGCTCTGCTTACAACTAGTTTACTCCCAATTCCCTCCTCCTCATACTTTACACCTCCTCCTTTGTTGGCTGTTACCTTTTCCTGTATTAAAGAATACATTTTAGGGGCACCTGGGTGGCTCAGTCTGTTAGTATCTGCCTTCAGCTTGGGTCATGATCCTGCAATTCCAGGATCCAGTCCTGCATCAGGCTCTGCTTGCTTGGCGGGGAGTCTGCTTCTCCCTTTGACCCTCCTCTCTCTGGTACTTTCTTCTCTCTCTCAAATAAATAAATAAAACCTAAAAAAAAAATTTTTTTAAAGAAGTTTAAATTCGAGTGCTTTTATTCCACCTTATCAAATAGAACATTAAGAGCTTATAACACTAGCTGATGTCAATTTTTTTGTGATTAACCTAAATAAATTTAGAAACCAAGTATGTACATGTTTATAATTTTTTTACATTTACATTTGAACAACGTATTTTATTTTGTATATGGTCTTCAAATTTGAGAAAATGTCTTAACTTTAGGGGCGCCTGGGTGGCTCAGTTGGTTAAGCAACTGCCTTCGGCTCAGGTCATGATCCTAGAGTCCCAGGATCTAGTCCCACATCAGGCTCCCTGCTTGGCTGGGGGTCTGCTTCTCCTTCTGACCGCTCCCCTCTCATGCTGTCTCCTCTCATCCTATGTCTCAAATAAATAAATAAAACCTTAAAAAAAAAAAAAAAAGAAAAGGAAATGTCTTAACTTCAATCTGGTAATCCTTCATTCCCATTCTGTAACTTCTGACATTCTTTTCACATTTATGAATTCCTACTTCTTCCATCATAAGATGGATCTTCTTTCATAGTAGTAGTGGTATTTAACTAGTTTAGGAATTACAAAAACTTATTCCGAAGCCACATTTTTCATTTTCTTACATTGACTTGTGTCTTCACAGTGAGATCTAATCTTTTGAAACTTTGGCATCTTTTTTTTTTTTTAAAGATTTATTTATTTGACAGACAGAGATCACGAGTAGGCAGAGAGGCAGGCAGAGAGAGAGGAGGAAGCAGGATCCCTGCTGAGCAGAGAGCCAGATGTAGGGCTGGATCCCAGCACCTTGGGATCATGACCTGAGCCGAAGGCAGAGGCTTTAACCTACTGAGCCACCCAGGAGCCCCTGGCATGTCTTTTATATCAATGCAAAATTTAGTAAGGCTGGTATATCTAAAAAAAAATGGAAATTCCTTCTTCCTTTATGGACCTCAATGGCAAGAAAATTTGTACTAGATCCTTTTCCTTTGATGTAAATTTTTTAAAGATTTAAAATCCATTTAAAATTTTTAAAATAAAAATTTAATTTTTAAAAAAATTTTTAAATAAAAATTAAAAATCCATATTTTAAAAATCCATTTCTCTGAATAAGCACTTTTAATCATGGAATACTGTGACTATGTTGACTAAAAATGATCACCTTTAGACTGAAGTTTTATTGGCATATTAAATGTCAACAACTAACTTTAACATAAAAATTGTGATTAGATAATTTTTTTAAAAAAGATTTTATTTATTTGACGGAGGGAGAGAGATCACAAGTAGGCAGAGCAGCAGGCAGAGAGAGGGGGGAAGCAGGATCCCTGCTGAGCAGAGAGCCCGATGCGGGACTTGATCCCAGGACCCAGATCACAGGACCCTGAGATCACCACCTGAGCCAAGGGCAGCAGCCTAACCCGCTGAGCCATCCAGGCGCCCCGTGATTAGATAATTTAAACTCCAAAATAACTAATTTGCCCATTCAGTAAAATTGTTTGAGCAGCTATTATGTGCCAGGCACTATTCTAGTTGCTGGGAATAGAGCAGTGAACAAAGTAGACAATAACTCATGCCCTTGGGGAACTTATATTTTAGTTGGGAAGTATAAACAATTAACAAGGAAAAAAATAAAATTTATAGCTATACTATATAGTAATAGATATTAATGGGAAAAATAAAGCAGGCAGTGCAAACAGAAATCGTGTCTGAAAAATGTGTAGTAATTGATAGAGTGGCTAAGGAAAGCTACATCGATAAGGTGATATTTGAGAAAATACTGGAAGGAGGTGAAAAAATGAAATAGGAGAAATGAATATTCCAGGAAAGAGAGAATAGCAAATGTGAAGTCCTTAATCAGGAGCATGCCAAGTCATGCTCCAGGAACAGCAGAGGCCAATGTGGCTGGAGTAGAATGAGCCAGGGCACAAATTGAGGGTAGGAAGACTAATGGAGTCAGGGTGGAGGGCAGATCTTGGAGGGCCTTGTAAGTCATTTTTAGAATTTTTGGTTTTAGTCTAATTGAGATGCTAAGCCTTCAGAAGTTTTTGAGCAAAGGCATGATTTATTCTGACTGAGATTTTAAGGGGACCGTGAAGAAACTAGAATGAAGGGAGTCAAAGGCAGAAGTAGGAGACCAGGAAAAAGGCAAGAGATGATAATCCAAGTAGAATTTCTATGTAACTTTAGGATTATTGTCTTAAGAAAGCCCAACTTCAGAAATAATGTCAATATTTGTTTAAATAAGATAAATATTTTAATCAGTCTAAGATATCAGTGAAGAAACAGCACAAATATTGAGCAAGCAGTGTAAAAAATACACATTTATTTTTAATAATACATCAATATTAAAACTGTGCTGTTTCCTTCATTGTATCATACAATCATCATAACCATTAACAATTATTGATATTTAAATAACTGAGATAAATACTGTAATTATGTAGGCCTCATTACTTGAATATTTAAGAAAACTTTTTCCCCTGAGTTGTAAAATTTAATATTATCTTTATTTATTGTTTTAATTTTACTTTTTGTTTCATTTTTAGATTCAGAGAATATTAAATGATTGCATTATAACTTGGAACCATATTGCTAAATATTTAATATATAAGTTAAAATCTTTAGCATGGACCAAATCTCCTTTTTAAAATTTTATAGCTCAATTGTTAATATTTAGACAGCTGTTTTTTTCTTTATATAACTTTTGGTAACATCTTGTATTATTACATTTTACACAGTGTTCTAATTGTTTTTTTATGGGTGGGAAAAATATGTATAAAGTTCAATAACTGTTAAAATTTGTAAATATTTTGAAAACTTCAGTAAAAGCTCTACTATTGCCAGAATGGCATTCCCCAGGAGAAAATGAGGGAATTATGATTATGTGTGACCCTGGGCGAGGTAATTTACTAATCAACAGCAGCCCCTGGGAGCGAGCAACGATTTCTCTAAACGTATATTCAAGTTATCTTTTATCTTCCAGCTGTGGAATTTTGAGTCCATGATATAATGCTAGTGAACAAATTATCAGAACTGCAAGGTTTTTAGGGT
The DNA here is from genome assembly GCF_922984935.1 of Meles meles. NCBI lineage: Eukaryota > Metazoa > Chordata > Mammalia > Carnivora > Mustelidae > Meles > Meles meles. The sequence goes on from NC_060067.1 coordinate 97,381,933, forward strand.
CCCATATTGTAAAACGAAGGACAGTAATTTGGAAATACTGTTCATAACCCTTTTGTTCTGCCTTTAAGCTTACAATTACATAGTTTATTAAAGACAGAAGACAGTAAGGCCCAGAGGTTGTTTTAAAAATCAGTGATTTATTTTAAATGTAACGCATAATTGTTTCCCCTATCTACTGTATGCTAATGAATAGGACGTATTCTTGAACTGTTAAGTGGCTTTTCAGACATTTACAGAGTATAGTTATGTGTCATTATCTAGCCAAATCTTTGATCACACAAACCGAGCGCACTCCGCCTCTCCTTTTCCTTTTCTCCTTTGCAAAACGAAACTGGCTAGATTGTGCTCATGTGATGCTAGTGACGTCAGTCCCAACTGGGTCGCGTGACCGACACTCAACCTTTTCAGCACCCGGCCCCCGCCTCCGAAGCCGGAAATCTCGCGAGAAACCGCCTTACTATCAGAACTTACTGAGGTTACAGGGGAGTTACTCTGAAGAGAAGGTGTGGCTCCGTGGGGGGAGTTTTTGCTTTCATTCTAGCGTTCATGGCCGAAGCAAAGGCCTTCGGGGTTTGCCGGAGTCCCAGCAACCCAAACTAGAAAACGGCGGGGGGAAGTGGAGAGTAAGGTAGCAGTCATATCAGAAGTGAAACGTGGCGCAAGGCGGGCGTCGCCCCTCGCTAAACGCGCTGGGAGCCGGCGGCGCGGCTTCTGCTGGCGGTGGGGGCGGGGGGGGGCGGCGAGAGTCACTGGGAGTCTGGGACCCTTCTAAGGAAGCAGTCAATTGCCCACATCCGGCCCCTACTGTGTCAACACCTAGCGTCGCCGAGATGAAATGGTTGCGCGCCTCACGCTCCCACCCGGGGCACCGCGGCTCGCCGGTCGGCTTGGAGCGGTTTCTAGTGCCCCGCGCCCACAACAGGGCACTATCCCCTGGCAGCTCACGATTTACCCCGCACCTTTCCGCTAAATCATCCCCAGATTTAGGCGGCAGCTTAATAACGAGTTTAACTGGGTAATTTTGACGTCTCGCCTCATTCACCTAAACCCTCTCCAGGCTTCTCTCTCGTACATCCTCCTCCACCCACCTGGTCTCTTCCTAGACGGGTTTGCGCGAGTGTGAGACCTAGGGCGGGAGAGCGAGATCCACGAACGCGCAGGGTTGGGAGTCGCTAGAGGGAGGTGTGGGACCGGCGAGGAGGGGGCTTCGTAAGGGAAGGGGGCTGGCAGGCGGAGAGAGTAGTGGGAAGAGGCGGGAGGGGGTAGGAGGCGGAGGGCTGGGGACGGCGGACTAGGCTTCGCCCCATCAGAGCGCTCTTTCTCTCGCCGCTCAGTCTCGAGGCGGCGTGGACTCGTGGGGGAGCGTCAGGCAGCCGAGGTGCCCGCGGGAGGCAGGCCGGCCCTGGGCGCGCACGCTCGGCCGAGCCCCGGCGCGCCCGGCGCCCGCGCCTGCTGACAGCTGCAGCTGGGCTCGAGCTGTCCGCTTGCAGCTACTCGGCCTCCGCCCCCTCGGGCTCCCTCCTCTCCGCCCTTACCCCTCCAGCCCCGGTGCGCTAGTTTCGCAACTGCTTGCCTCTCGCCCCGTGCCCGGCTGTTTTCCATTTCCCGGCCCTTTCTTCCTGAGTAGTTTGCTCCCAGCATTTGGGGAGAGGGGCTGGAAAGGGGGCGGGGGGAGCGTCCAGAGGAGAAGGCAGCAAGGGCCGGTGGAGGAAGAAGAGGAAGAGAATCGCCGGACCTTGGGGAGGCGACCCCACACCACCCTTTCTGGTCATCTCCCCTCCCGCCCCGCCCCTGCGCACACTCCCTCCCGGGCGAGCTACTTTCGTACGAGGAAAGTGAGGGCGGCCCTGGGTGACAGCGCCGCGGGGCCAGTCCCGGGGAAGCCGCGCGTCTGTTCAAGTCTTGTCTGCCACGCTCCCAGCCAGGGACCGAGGATGGCTTCGACCACAACCTGCACCAGGTTCACGGACGAGTATCAGCTTTTCGAGGAGCTCGGAAAGTAAGCCTGCATCTGCACGTCCCCTTTCCAGCAGAGGGCGGGTCGCGTTACCCCCGACCCACCGGCCTCCCGCGTGGGGCGAGGGAGTTTGGGAGACCAGAGGAGAGGGAGGAGGGCCAGTGGTGTGGCAGCCTTGAGAAAGGTGCTGGTTTAGCAAGAGGAGGGGACGGAGACGGTGAAGAAACCCTTCACCCCGGCTGTGGCCGATTCCGATAATCCTAAACCCACCTTCTCCCGCTCCCCCACCCTCTTGCACTAGAGACTTAGTGGATTTACGATCCCTGCAGTTGTAGATGTCATCCTGAGAAGTGTGCGAGCGTGTGTGTGTGTGTGTATGTAGAGGAAACAAGAACCCATGTAAAATGCAACATAGATCATGTTTTCTGTAAATAGAGATGCCTCCTGGTTAGCCGGCGTGTCGGCCGTAGGACCCACGTACGGATGAGAACTCACTGCCACAGACGGTGCCATATTTATTGATGCCGAAAGTTCAACTTGGCGTAGAGTCTATTTCGCATCCAGTAGTTGTTCTGTCCAGGAAAAGGGTCACCTAAAGGAACTCGACCCCCCCCCCCGCCCCCTATCCACAATTATTCTTTGTAACAGATTATTCGCTCCATCATCATCCTTCCTACGATTTCCATATACCTCTTGGCATTCTCTGGGAGGATTTATTTATACAGGCAGCGGAAAAGACTTGGAGACCGAGAGAAAGCTTCCCAAGGGTAGCCTAGCGTTGTATAAAACGACCTCCTACACTCAACTGGCAGAACTACTCCGAGAATTTAAGGAAGGGGACCGGAGACCTCCTGAGGACCTTGTGCTTAGGGACCTAGGGGCCAAATCGTGAATGTTGATTTATGTAGCATCCAACCTAAACCCAATTCCTCTATCGCTAGTGCCAACTATTACTTATGAAAGGGGTGCGTTCATATATATGTGGTTGTTTTATACAATTCATGAAAATGTAATTATCCTTTAAATGTAATGAAAATTATATCCTTATATATATGTTGTCTGCTGTTAAAACATGGAGAATATGTCGGAAGAGCAGCTTAATTCAAATCTCTCCCTTCCCCCAGCTCAAAACAGGGCACAGAGAAATCACCATATCAGGATTTGTTAAACCACACAAATAGTCCCAAGATTTATATTTTAATGAAAACAATCGCCATACTTACTTACTCAGAGCCATATTAATTTTTTTTTTTTGGTAACAAAATAAATGGGCAGCAGATTTTTGCTGCTCCTCCTCAGCCATGCTCTTTGCAGGGTTTCCTTCTCTTTTCTTTCTTTTATTTTCTTTTTCTTTTTTTTCACAGAGCATTTGGTGCTGTGTGAGTGTGAATTGTAAAATGTTTTCAAATTTCATGTGCAAACAAGAGCCGTCGTAATTGGCAGTTCCTTTAATTTCGTTGATTAATAATGTGTGCTCCCAGTTAAATAAAATTTACTTTTATTCTTCAACATTAAAGAAGGTTTGGGTTTCCAGGAAGAATCGTTCATTTTCTGGATATTACTGTAGTGCACTGATATTTTACAAATCACTAAATGCAATAAAAATGCTCAGATTGCTATAATTTTTTAAAAGGATATCAGAGCTGATTATATTGATGACATGCTAATTATTGGTTTTCAGGGGGGCTTTCTCAGTGGTGAGAAGATGTATGAAAATCCCTACTGGACAAGAATATGCTGCCAAAATTATCAACACCAAAAAGCTTTCTGCTAGGGGTGGGTATTTTCAACCACATATACAGTATATGTTAATTTGTCATGTTGATGTTGGTTCTGTTGTCTGTAGATATATAGTTCTAACTGAACTGTGGACTTAGGTGTCCTATTACGTTTTGAGATTATTTCCTTCCTGAATGCCTCTTGATATGTATAGTTTAAAAGTAAGTGAACACAAAGAATTTTAACAACAAATAATTACAACTGTCCTATGAGCAGTACCATACATAACTCTATTTTAAAGCAAATAAGTGTCACTAAGTGCATTTTGCCTTTAGCTCTGCTGTGAAATAACTTTCAGAAATACCCTGGAATGGAAAAATGTAAGTCTCACAACTGTCATTATTCTCTTTTGCTTTTAAGAGGAAAAATAGGTCACAGCTCAGTTGAATCATATTTCAGTTGTAGTTACACTTGAACTTAATTCATCAAGGTATATTTAACAGTAATAGCTTTGGGAGGAAAAATTTATCATTACTATGTTCTAGGAAGTTCAGCTTGATTTTCTTTTTCTGTATGCAGTCCAGACCTTTACTGGGTCTTCCGCATTAAGCCTTCTCATGGACTCCTGTAATGTATTTTACACATGTTTTATAGCCACAGAGATAATTCTTATCATAAAATAGCTGTTGACATACGCAAAAAAACTTGAAGGGACCTCAATGCATTCTTTCTATTTTGTTGAACTCATGTGAAAGTACTTACACTGAAATGTTAGGCATTCTAATTATTGTGAGCACGTGTCTGAGGTATTTCCATGGGAATTTATGGTTTAATGAAATTTAAATGAAACTAAAATGAACAAAATGCCACAGTATAAGCCCATTTCGGTGACCTGGTTTATTTTAAGTAATGAGAGAAGAAATCCTATTAGGGTTAGACTGCCTCATTTAATTTGTCTTCTAAAAAGTCCTGCTTCATAGTATCTTGGTATCCTTGAGTTTGATCTGTGCCATGATCCCCCACCCCCATTGTTACAAATTCTACTTTTAGCAAATACTTGAGGTTTAGATTGGCATTTCAGTTTATTCATTTGAGTGAGATTTTGTTGTGATTTCCTTCATCCGATTTTAACAGTATTCTGAGGAAAATCTATGTGCTGAACTAACTAGTACCATAGCTTCACAGCTTGAGAACTAATGAGAAACACGTTGTTCTTGATTATGTTCCCCTTTCCCTTTTCTCCCCAGTCAAAAGGAGTTGCTAAACTATAAATGACATTTTAGTTTTTAAAAAGAAAAAAATGAAAATGTGTAATTCTTTCAGTGCTTATATGTTTTCTTCCTGTTTGCCAGGTACTTTTGGCAAGAGTAGGGATATCAGTTCTTTTGGAGGCATTACGACCTCCATCTGAAATCTCTTAGTGGCTTTAGACTTTCTCTCAAAACAAATCAATCTTGTGCTTCACTTTTACTGATTCCCTTAATTAGAGTCATCCCTCTTCATCTACCCTAATTCATACTTCCTATATCAGAAAGGCAAATACACGTGTCTCTGCTCACATATATTTCATTTTCCTTTCTTCTGCCTCCGGTCTATGGAAGATAAGTCTTCTCTAACCTGATGGGAGTCCTTCTTCCTGCCAGTGTTCCTCACCTGCTTATATTCTGCTTTAAAGAATATCTACACCCAAAGCCACCTTGCCTCAACTGGATTCAATGATTCCAATTACATTTAGGAAAAGTAATTAGGGTGAAGTACTAGAAGACATGGTTCTTCTCCTCCTCCAGTTTTCTTTCCTTGTGACGGATTTTGGGCAAGTTTCTTAACCTGCCTATGTTAACCCTTCTGAGGAGTGAGGTGGTAAAGAAGCAGGTGTTGGAACTAAATACCTGGGTTTAAATTCTGATTCTCCTCCCTATTAGCTGTGTAATCTTGGGCAATTTATGTATTTTTTTTAAAGATTTTATTTATTTATTTGACACAGAGAGAGAGAGAGAGATCACAAGTAGCCAGAGAGACAGGCAGAGAGAGAGGGGGAAGCAGGCTCCCTGCTGAGCAGAAAGCCCGATTCGATTCGGGGCTTGATCCCAAGATCCTGAGATCATGACCTGGGCTGAAGGCAGAGGCTTAACCCATTGAGCCACCCAGGCGCCCCAATTTATGTATTTTTGATGAGCCTTCATTTTCTCATCTGTAGAATGGAGTAATAATGTTACCCTTCCTCTTTTAGGGTTTGTGAGGAGTGAATTAATATGGTATAGAAGAACATCTGGCACATAATATGTCTTCACTGGATATTAGCTGTTATTATTATCTCTTGGGTTGTTGTAAAGATCAGATGAGATTACTTACATGAAAGAATGTGAAAATTATAAATCCAGGGGCAGCCTTGATTTAGCTGTGAGAACCCAATTTGAATCTTGGCTTTACTACTTCGTGTGTAAATTTGGTTTAGTCACTTAACTTTTCTTGATCTCAGGTTCTTCATCATTAAATGGGGCAGAAGTATTCATAGTGTAGCATGGGTTGTTTTGAGGATTCAGTGAATTTTATGAGAATCACTTCTTAATTGCAAAGTACTGAGTCAGTTTTACCTATTACTGCTCCCTTGTAAAATGTTACAGTACATTCCCGCAAAATGTTCAATTTATTTTATCAACACAATAATTAGAGCTGCTTATAGCCTATTTATACTTTAAATGTGTCGTTTGTTTAAACTATACCCGTATTACGTTATAAACTCTTAAAACAAGCTTTCATTTTTTAGTGTAACATTTCACAGCATTGAATACATAGGTGGGGCTCAGTACAGAGTGACTAGGATCAAATGTGCCTATTAAATGGTTTGTAAATAAGTTAAATACTTAGTTTATCCCTAAGAACAACCAAATACTAGATGTAATCTATAAAGTAGTATATTAAGAGCATATGCTTTAAAATATGAACATTCCTTTAAAAACACTCCCTTCTCAGAATATAATAATCATTAAAATGATCTTTGCAGAAAAAATTTTAAGATAATACATTTACAGGGAAATTAGAATGATATGTAAATTAGCATACTTAATTTTCCTTAACATACTGATTTTTTTTCTTTTGACTGCACTTAGCAGTTTTTGTAGAGCATGTAATTGTTTGTACAAATTTTTGTTTGTGTTATTTAAAATACCATGCCTTTGTAAACCTAAGCTTTAAGCCTGTTTGTTTTTTAAAGACCAGGTAGGTCCTCCAACTCAAATAATGTTCTTTAAATGTAGCATTACAACTTAAAAGGAAAGACCATTGTCAATACATTTAAGACCATGAGGGATTGCCAAAAATTTGGCTATCTTCCTGCACAAATTTGCACATCCAACTATACTGTCACCCAGGCATTTTTCTGTGCCTAGATGTTAATGGATTTCCAGCAGACAGTTTCAGTTGCATTTCCTCTCAGCTGTTAGTCACACAAACCATATTTGGGAGACTCAGAGTCTGTTGAAGAATTTCTTCCCTTTTACATTAACACGTGCGTGGACAGAGCATTCATTATATGATACTGATCAGATCAAGTACACTGATATATAATTTGGCTTGTTTTAAAAATAATGTAGAAAAGTTTCAAATATTTTATATGAAATTTCTGTCTTAAGTTTTTCATTAGCTGGGATTAGAAGGCATACTTAATAAGTGGTGGTTAGTGATGATAGAATTTTTTCTCTTATTTTTACCATGGGAAGTGGAAATCGTATCATTTTTGTTCCAGACAATTAGTTTGGTACTTCACAAATGCTAATTTGCTCTGCGGTTTTGATATTTTGTTGATTTTGACATGTTTATAACTGTAATGTATTTGTCAAGTTATGTGGAATCAATGAAGGGTTGTGATTGCAGTTCAGAATCCAGTGGACTGCTGGTTCTGATGGAAGATGTCATTAGAAATAGTATTTGTGATTTATTTCAAATTTTAAAGGCTTCCTTTGGTAAAAGATTTTTTATGGTAGTAATGACTTCTTGATGTTCATTTTACAATGTAATTTTTGATCATTAGAAAGCACTTTTTATTACATGGGGTCTGATATGCCACAAGTCATTGTATTTGTAAAAGGTAAACTACAATAGAAGCTTTAAAATAGTTTACCCTATTACAAAGATATTTTAACTCTACTCCTTTGGTAAAGTTAAAAAAAATTTCATTTTATATTTCTGTAATACTTCATAGATACAACACAATTAAATCATTTGGAATTCGTTGATTTTCTGGTTTTGTTAATTCCCAAATTGATGATCTTAGTAGACTATGAATCAGGACTTTTAAAAACTACTTGACCATATACACCAAATTAGGTCTCCTCTGTGAAATCTGAATGTTGCATATTGTCCTCAAATAGTCTTTTTTTACTTTATAATAATAGAGACGTCAATAACTAACTTTTGTTACTTTTTTTCTTCCTTGGCATCCAGGCAGTCAAGAAATTACTGCAGCTTTTCAGCCTCGTAGTTACTTGTTTTAAATTGGAAGCAGAACTGAGATGTTAAAGATGAATCAGATTGTTCTGATTACACATTATTGATTTGGCAGTTTGGAGCTAATTGGGCAAATTAATATTTTTGAAAGTTTCTTGGTTTGAGCAGTGTTTTAAGAAAAAACTAGTAAATTATTTTTATTTTTGCATATGGAATTTCTACAGCTCTTTAATTACTGGGCCCCAAAGTGGCATGTATCATTTTTAGCATTTAGTGTCCTTTAGTTATGTTTAGTCATATTTGCATTATTATGTAGGTTTTAATATTAGATATCTATTTTCCTCTTTTGGTGAATGAGAGCATTATTGGTATTCCAACTGGTTAGGAGATAAAAATGTATATCTGCATTTTTAGGAAATAATAAACTTTTCTGTATTCCAGCATTATTCAGATAGGCAAACTTAATAAAGAGTAGGTTGTCAGATGCCTCACTGTGATATTAATAACTAGTGTCAACTGATCATGCAGTAGGAATTGAACACCTGGTGAAGAACCTTCATTGTTTATACAATTAGATTAGTACTTTTCATTTCCCTTGAAATATTGAATCAACTCAGTATAAAAATTAAAATTTAGTAGTAAATTTTTATGAGCCCTTTTAAGGTTAATAATCATGAATTGTTATAAAGCACACACTGGGATTGTCTTAGGCATTTAACTTCATTAAGTGCTAAGTACAATTTGTTAAGTAGAATTTTATTTAATTTTTAAAAGTCTTTCTTGGGCTGATACCGAGGCAGACCAGCTCTTAGTGTCTCTAGGATTGAGTTGGCATTTTCTTTTTTTTTTAACATCTGTTCCTCTGCATTTATTAGCGTATGGTGTACACAGTATTTCTTATTATTGACAATTAGTTAATGATTTTTTAGTAAATTGTGCAGCTATACATTAAGTGGAGTCTTAGCAATATTTTTATTCTAAACAAAAAAACCTTTGTAGTAATTTACATTTCATACTACTTTATAGATTATTAAACATATTCACTTCTGTGACCTTATTTTATATATTTTTATTTATAAATATTGAATGAATACAGTAGGCAGAGTGTTAGGAAAAGTAAGTCTATTTACACAAATAGACATCATAGATGACATAAATGGTTTAAGTCTAGCATGAATAAAGTGCTATTGATTTTCAAAGGAGGGAAAGATTATTTCTGCCTCAAGAGGTGATAAAAGGCTTTTATATAATATGGATTTAAATAAAATTTTAAAACTATAATGCAGATAGGGTTCAAGTACTGAAGTCTAAATAAACAATTTGGTGAGATTATTCAGGGTCTTTCGTAAAAAGGATTATCTCTTACACATCTTTTATTTTCTCAGTGCAACATATAGAATCAAGTATTTCTTTGGGAAAATAGAGTTCCAACTTGTGAGAGAAGATAGTGTTTTCATTGCTACAGTAACTTAAAATCAAATTGAAGTTTGACAGTCCCTCCATGCTGTTTTCTGGAAGGAAAACAGTGTGGTGAAAAATCTTATTAAAACATTAAGAAAATGATTACAGAAGAATTAAGTGTTTTGGTAAATTCAGTTAACTGATTGAAAATATCTTAATACACAGTAAGTTCCTAGGATTACGCTTTCTAAATGTTTCAATTTTTGCTGAAAAGAGAAACTCAGTCCTTAACCAAAGCACAGAGTTACTCAGGCATTCTGTTTCTCCCGGCTCAACTTGTTTAACCAGTGAAGAATGGAAGACAAATGTTTGTTGTTTTTTGTTTCTTCTTAGAGAACACTGTTGTATGTGTCAAATTCATACAGAAAAGTGGCAAGTGAGAGAAAAATATAAAACTGTGAAGTTTTATAAATATTTTATAAAATTTATAAATTATAAAACTTGACAGTTTTATATTTGTTGGAAAAATAACTTAAGTGCAGTAAGTCATATAAAGGTATATAGATAATATTGTCATGTAATATTTATGTACTAATTATTCTACCTAAGAGTCTCTTCTCTTTTTTTAGTTAGATTATATAGGGATTAAAAATTTTTTATTACATAACATCTTAAAAATGAAATTGTTTTATATATTATGAAACAGCGAGTACCCAATAAACCTCTAATAGCTAGAGTATTCCCTCTACTTTTAAAGCTACCTGTATGTCCCTTTCTGATTCCCATCTCTTGCCTTGCTCCAGGAGTTAATCACTATTTCTTACTTTTTAAGGAGAGAAATCTCTTTTTATTTCTCCATGCCCTGGAACTTTTTAATTAATTGGTTGATTTCACTTGGCCAATCAATTACCAGTGGAAAATCTATGCTCTCATTATCTAGGTATATTTAATTGTCTTGTATATGTATATATATTGTACATGCATAAATTTATGAAATAAACTGCATTAATTCCCATATTAGTATATAATTTTATTCTATTCCTTAAGGTTAGGGAAGGTGTAAATTATTTGGAATTTATTTAGTAATAGGAAATTATTTTCTTCCTATGTCTTTCTGAAGTAATTTCATTAATGATGATGCCTACGCATTGAAATAAAGCAAGAGCAAGTTATATAAAACTACCTTATTAAAGGTAAATAAGTTAGTGAAAATTAGATTTTTATTCTATCTTATAGAGAAGTTGCAGAGCTGAGATATGCCACATCATGCCATTAGTGTTTAAATTAAAATTTTATATCTTGGTAAAGAAATATTTTTGTGATTTTTGGAAACTGTGTTCTGATAACTTGAATTTCTGCTGTGATGTGTATTCATTAGTAATCCAGGCCCAAACTCTACTCCTCCCTGATGAACTCAGTAATTTCCTCCTTCTATGAATGGTGCCATAATTTTCCTGGACTTTCAAGCATGCTTGATTTTCTTTCTCTTCCTTAATGCATCTCAATGCTTTCCATCTCTTCCTTTTTCACCAGTCTAACTTGAGGTCTTTTTTTCTTGCTTCAGCTCTTTTAAACAGCTTCCTAAACAGGTTTTCCAGCTGATGGTTTCCACGTTTTTAAAATTCATTTATTCAGTTCATCATTAAACCTTTCAGTACACACTGTGCTGGGCATCTTGATAAATTGTAGGGATACAGAGGTGAAAAGATAGAGATCTGCCCTCAAGTACTTTGTGGTCTATTAGTGTGGATGGTCACTTGGCAAGTACAGTATAGTTTTTGAGGACTATAATAGAATTATGCACAGGGCTTTCATGTAGATACAGGCTGAAGGAGGTTGTTGTCACACATTTCTTGAAGAGATGTGTGAGATTGTGTTTTTGAATGGCAATTGAGCCTGGCAGAGGAGGGAGAAATGGTTGTCCAGGCAAAGTAAGCAGCCTGTTTAGAGGAAGGGAGAGCATTCTGGCTCCACCCTCCAGAAGAGTGAGTACAACTAGTGCTGTTGAAATTCTTAAGACGCTGCTGCCTCCATGATGCTGTCTCTAACTCATTCTCTACCTTTCCTTTCCTTCTTTAGGCCAAAGTGATTCTTTTCCTACTCCTTTGAATAGCTTTTTCATGTTTCTTAAGCAGCTGATCACATTTCTCCTTTTGTATTTTAGTTATATATGTTGTAGATTTCAAACATCTTGTGGACATTTTTAAGCTTATCTTTGAATCTGTGTGCCTGGTACCGTAATAACAATATTGAAGATACTTGTAAATGTTTGTTGGATGCTGGACAAAATAATGAGTAAGCAAATAACATTCTGTCTCCAGAACTACACATATGCTTAATACAGAGAGACCTGTGACAGAGAAAGTAAGTGAAAATTGAGTTAAGGTTTCATGTCAAATGGGATACAGTAACTCTATAAAATAATTTTTAATCCATAAATTATTTCATTGGTTCCTTGATGACAAATTATGCTTTGTTGGAAAGAGTATATAATAAGTTTTTGAGCAACTATATGTAAATTCTTATTGCTTTTTTTTTTAACCATGTAATGTAAAGTGGCTTAATAATAAGGAGTTAACATTTTCATGGTCTGTGTGTCCATTAGTACCACTTCAGTAATGCCAGATTCATGCTATCATTAAATTATTTTAAGTGTTTGGATTTTTAGGTTTCTATCCATTCTTCAGAGGTTCTTACTTTTGACTTTTTTTTTTTTTAACTTTATTTATTTATGAGAGAGAGAGAGAGAGAGAGCGAGCGAGCATGAGCAGGGCTTAAGGGCAGAGGGAGAAAGACTCCCCATTGAGCAGGAAGCTGGACGTGGACTCGGCTCAATCCTAGGACTCGGGGATCATGACCTGAGCCTAAGGCAAATGCTTCACCAGCTGAGCCACCCAGGTGCCCCTGACTTATTTTTTAATGAAGCTCATTTAAAAAAGAATTTTGGTGATACTTTATATAGTTTTGGATACACAAATCATAGATATTATTTGTTTTTAGAGAGTATTTGATTTTTTTAGTAAAGGCAGTTGGAGGCCAGCTGTTAGAACTGCTTTGTCTGTCAATTCAGAAACTTGGTGAAAGGACTAGAAAGTGTGCTTTTCAGTATTGGAACTCCCTTAGAACAATATATGTTTTAAAGCACTTATTTCTTTATTAGGGGTTTCACAATTCTATAATTTTATGGTGTATCATATATGTATGTATACATATATGTAATATATATTCACACACATATTTTAAGAAGATATGCTGTTATTTTCATAAAAACATGCAAAATATTTGTAATCATGGTGGAAAAAGTGATTTGTGATTTGTGAAATTAGTTCAGCTGAACATTATGGCCATTTTGTAGAAATTTTATCCATGATGAATTTTATAGTAAAGCAAGTTGTATATGCTTTTATATTAAAGATTATATATACATTAATATTTGCTAGGTGCAGAGAGAATGGTATACTTTGGACATATCTCTGAAATAAATTATTCATTACCAATTTGTATAAGTACATTAAAAATTGTATCATAAAAATATATGTATACTAATTATGCAGTCTGGAGAAATACAGAAAAACAGAAAGAAGACAGCATATTCATTGTTCAGTTTTCCCAGTTACTGTTGAGGTTTGTCTTTTTTTTTAATTGGTCAGAATACTGTACTAAAATATACAGTTCTGTGTCCTGCTTTTTTGCATAATATTTTAAAATTTCTCTATTATTACAAATCTTTTGAATTCTTAACTGAATTATACTTCACTGAGTAAAATATTCATATATTTAGTATTATTACTTTTTTTAAAAATTTTGTCTTTTGGTATGATAACTGACAAAAGAGTTAAACATTGGTGAAACTTTCTCATATTTTTGATTCTTAAGAGATGTTCACAAGGAGAATTAATGGGTTAGAGGATGTAATATTTTTGATGAATTATTGCCAGGTTGCATTTGCAAGTTTAGTTCATTTCTGCTTTTGGGGGATCATGATCTTAAATTTCGGTTTACTCACCTCTTTCAGACCCTCTGTAAACAGAGGTGCAAAGATAAGGTCCATCTCACAGTGAAGTAGATGTGGAATCAAGGAAATTACCATACAGATTGTTGAGTGTCACAATGGAAATGTTTACTCATTCTGAGGTATAAGGACAAAACTGTTGGGTTGGTGAAAGATAAGGGAAGACTTCCTAGAGCACTTGATATTGAACTGGGTTTTGAAAATAACCCGCTTTGAATTTAAAGATGGACAGAAAAAATAAATTAGTAGGAAATTATTTAAAAAATTCATGAGGGGGCACCTGGGTGGGTCAGTCAGTTAAGCATCTGACTCTTGATTTCGGCTCAGGTCATGATCACAGGGTCCTGGGACTGAGCCCCAGGTTGCGCTCCATGCTCAGCTCAGAGTTTGCTTGAGATGCTTTCTTTCTGCCCCTCCCTCCACTCATGTTCTCTCTCTGTCTCATTGAAATAAATGAAATCTTTAAAAAAAAATTATGAGAAGTGAGGTACTCAGGAAGTGTCAGTAAAGAGTGAACTTAAAGAAGATAGATACATACCTTTTTACCCAGAATGACTGATTTATCATGTATAAATTTTCACAAAAGCATGCAAAAAACCTGGTGAAAAGTGATGGAAAGTTCTTTTTGCAGTGAATTATTGAGTACAGCAAGATCTGTTGGAAGGTATTAAATAAGGTGGGTTGTGGGATTTTATAGCCCTGAGTCATTAGGGATGAACAGCTGATAAGAGAGGAATAGCAACTTCTTATCAACCTCACATTTTGTTTTATTTAGCTTTGGGGCAATACCAAAAAAAAAAAAAAAAAAAAACGAAAAAACAAAAAACAGTGACTAAGTGGAAGATAAAGGAGAGGAGGATAATTAGAGTTTTTTTTTAATTTTTTTTTATTATCAACTAGTGTTGTAAAAGTGCCCTAGGAAATCCGATTGGTGTTTATAAACAAGGGAAGTTAGTCTCTGCAGTTGTGATATTAGATTAGTGACTATTGTAAAAAATGTTTGTAGGTTTCTGTTCATAACCAAAAATAAGATATTTAATATTCTCTGCCTGGATTCCTATACAGATATCTATTGAATAAGTGAATGATTTCATGATTCCCAAACTGCATCATTTTAGGATTAATGAATATGCATTTAGGGACCCAGAACATTTAGCACTAAGATTTGTATACATTATTTCCAACTATTGCCTTTTCAAAAAAATTTTTTAAGGAAAGCTCACAATTGCACAGGGAGATTAATTCTGTGATATAATTTAGCACAACCTGGTGCTTTGAAAGTAAGTCATTTATTTCTATCACTAGATAATGGGAATTTACTCATTTACTACTTAGAAGATAACTTCAATTTAAAATTTCTCTTTTTAAGAATATTTTATTTATTTATTTGACAGAGAGAGAGAGTTAACAAGTAGGCAGAGAAGTAGGCAGAGAGAAGGGGAAGCAGGCTCCCCGCTAAGCAGAGAGTCCGATGTGGGGCTCGATCCCAGGATCCTGAGATATTGACCTGAGCTGAAGGCAGAGGCTTAACCCACTGAGCCACTCAGGCGCCCCGATAACTTCAATTTAGATATTTAATCTCCCTAGCTAAGTTCAGTCATGCAGTATATTCTCTCTGTCTTTAAAAGGATCTTACAGCTGTTAAAAAAGCTGTAAGATTTCCCCAGTTTATTAATATTAAGGACTATATAAGCCAAAGGAGGAAATATTGTTTTACTTTCTAATACATAAAATTCTTGGTAGTGTATTTTGGAGTTGAGGTAGGAGCTTTGTTGAGCAGAAAATCTATTCACTTCAAAAGCAGTGATTCAAGGTTGATATAGTCATTAGAATGTAGGTTGGAAAAAATTCTAATTCCAGATTGGTAGCAGAAATTTCAGGGTCAAAGTCTACTGTGTTCTCCTGAGTGTAGATCATTCTCCTGATTTCAGACCATTTTTTCATTCTAGTAGAATTGGAGAGGGCAAAGAAAAAATTGTCAAAAAGTTTGCCTTCTGTAAATAGGGTTGAGACTTACTTTTCTCTAATGTTTGTGTGATCTGGAAATCATTTTTGGAGAAAACCTTTGGGTTGACAGCTTCCTATGCATTTTTACGTTCAGGAAAAGGGCAAACAAAATTGTTAACCTTAAGTTGATTTGAAAGAAGAAATGATATTTTATATTGACAACCAATTACTGGATTGCCCATAGCTTTGTGTCCTTTATTTAGTCCTGATAATCATAGAGTCTGTATTCTGCCAATGACATTATAAAGAGAGGGTCCTAAGGCATGAACAGGGATGGCTGAAGGATCATTGGGATAGTTTATCTTTTAAAATAGTAATGGTTCTTAAAAATGGAGTTCATATTTGTTGAACGTTTGCAAACTTTATTAGGTAGAGACCTTAAGGTATATGTTTGAATAATCCAAATGGAATAAATCCAAATTTAGAAAGATTCAGCATTAGAAATATTCTGTGAACACACACAGGTCTGTTTTAAAAATAGTGCTTAGCTTTGAAAGGATAATTTCTCCCCACCCTGCATGAAAATATTTTATTCAGACCTTCAATAATCTTTGGGGAAAAAAAGGTGTTGGGGAGGGGGATTGTGAAATGAGTCTTCTGAAAAATTCTTGTATTTAGCACCTCTCATGCAAGGATTTTAAGACATTCCCTAATGAACCTCCTAGTACTTCTGGGGTGTGGGTAAAGGACATTCAGGGATTCTTGTGCCCAGTGCTGTAAGGCCTGCCATCCTCAAGTGACATGTTGCATTTGTTTCGTGGTGCACATCACATTCCTTCCAGAGCCAAAGCCAGGGAATGGAGGAGGCAGTATTACCCAGGTGAAGGAGCATAGGGGCAGAGAGATTTAGGTAATAAGGAGTTAATTATCTAATTTGGAAGTTGGTTAAGTCTCTGTGTCAGTAGTCTCATTCCTACAAAAATGTTCTATCTTTAAAACATTTGATATGCTGCTTTATCCCCAAGAAAATAAACTATCTCACTTTTCCTCTGTGTGACTGTGTACTTTTGGAAGTTTAACATTTAATAGTGAGGAATATGATAGTTAATATGTACTATTGTTGAGGGAAGAAAGCAAGGTTAGCATTTTCTTTAAAGACAGTAGAAAAGAATCATTTGTATTATTCTTGGGCAAAGCAAGCTGTAAGGGACATGGAAATAATGAGGCATGGTCAGTTCCCACAAAGAACTTACAGCCTGGTTTGGAGAATAGGAGACACACATAATTATAGAAGAGATAAAAATGAGTAGCAAAAGATGAGTAGCAGAAAAATGTAATATGATGATTCAGTGTACCGTAATGACATTTAGTTGTGGAAACAAGCAAAGTAATATTGAGGAAATAGAAATTAAGGTGGGTGGATAGAAGAAAGAAGAAGAACAAAGACACTGGGGTGCAGAAAGTCACGTAAGAGTCAGGGAAGAACCAAAAATACCTGTTTAGGCAAAAGATAGATAATCTGTGGGCATCTGGGTGTCTCAGTTGGTTAAGCATCTGGCTTCAGCTCAGGTCATGATCTCAGGGTCTTGGGATTGAGCCCTGTGTTGGCTCCTGCTGAGCAGGAAGTCTGCATCTCCCACCCCCACTTGTGCTCTATCTCTTTCTCAAATAAATAAATCTTTAAAAAAAAAATCTGTGTGAAATCAGGAAGAAAGGCTTAGGGGTAACTGTGTGGCATAGTCGGTTAAGCACCTGACTCTTGGTTTTAGCTCAGGTCATAATCTCAGGGTTGTAATCTCAGGGTTGTGAACTGGAGCCCCGTGTAGTGTCAGGCTTTGCACTCAGTGGGAAGTCTGCTTAAGACTCTTTCTCCCCTCTCTCTCTGCCCCCTCCCCCAATAAATCTTTTAAAAGAATAAATGCTTAAAACCATGTAATGTGTTTGATTGCCAAGCTGAGACTCTTGTCTTAAATACAGTGAGAAGACACATTAAAGAAGGCATCTAGGACATTACTTGGCAGCAGTGAATAAGCAGGATGGATTGGCAAAGAGTGTGAGATACTGAGTTCTGAAACCTTATGATATGAAAGGTTAAGGACGAGAGAGGATACAAGGATAACTGAGTTTGTAGTTTTAATAAAGGGGAATGTTTGTTCATGTAACGAATTAAGTGAAAATCAGCTGATCTTGATAAAGATGGTGAATTGACATGTGTTTGATGTAAAAGCAGTATATTCAGATTGAAAGATCTAAAACACCATTGAAAATTGGGTGTGATATTTGAGAAAGGGCCTCAGGAAGCAGGGCAATATATTATATTGGTTAAGAGCATTGGCTCTGAAATCAGATTGCTAGGGTTCAAGACCTGGCCGTAATACTTCCTAGTCCTTGTGATCTTGGAAAAACTTCCTGATTTTGCCAAGCCTTGGTTTCCTCACCTATTAAACAGCAATAATCAGTTTAGCTACTATTTGTGATTTGTCTGCCCAGAGTTGATGGTAAAACCCAGACTAGTGGAAAAGGTTGGAAAGGGGAGAATATAGAAAGAAAGGAATGGAGAGTCTAGGACAGTGGTATGGGGGCGTA